>NC_091640.1:53509583-54807500 GCF_027580195.1 Bos mutus
GAGGATGTAGTAGGTAGAATGAGACCCACTGCAACAACCAGGCAAAATCATATTGTTAAAGACACTGGATATCTATTAAAGCAAAGAGGATTAAATGAATTTAACATGACAAAGGATAGAACCTTTCTTACATGAACTGATATTGATGTCTATTCTCTTCCTTGAAGGCATTTGCTGAAATTACTTATTGATTATAAATTGGGCTTGCTGGGAAAGAGAGTCAGTCTTTGGAGAAGAAAGAAACTAGTGGAGTTTTTTATGACATTACATGGGCTGGCATGTTGAATTAGAATCTAGAGAATCCCCAAGGCCCATGTCGCAGTTTTTCTAGTAAGAAAGCTGCTGAGTCTTGGAATATCATGGGAGGCAGGAGGGTAGGGATAAAAAGGCAAAATAAAATCACCCACAATATCTGGTGCTTAAGCAACAAAGTTCTAGTAGAAATAGGAACCCACAACAAACATTTGCCAGGCCTCGTCCTTCAGACTTTGGAACAAAAGGATAACAGATTCTAAGGAAAGCTTCAAGACATCCTAACACAGACCCAAATGGACTGAACTTACCCATTACTCTCCCTGGGGAAAAATAAAGCCCACTTCAGCATTTATTCGTCTTTTGTATACAATGTCCTCTGCTGCTGCTGCTGCTGCTGCTAAGTCGCTTCAGTCGTGTCCAACTCTGTGCAACCCCACAGACAGCAGCCCATCAGGCTCTCCCGTCCCTGGGATTCTCCAGGCAAGAACACTGGAGTGGGTTGCCGTTTCCTTTTCCAATGCATGAAAGTGTAAAGTGAAAGTGAAGTCGCTCAGTCGTGTCCAACTGTTAGCGACCCCATGGACTGCAGCCTACCAGGATCCTCCGTCCATGGGATTTTCCAGTCAAGAGTACTGGAGTGGGGTGCCATCGCCTTCTCCAGAAGGCTGTGTCTGCTGCTGCTGCTGCTAAGTCGCTTCAGTCGTGTCCAACTCTGTGCAACCCCACAGACAGCAGCCCATCAGGCTCTCCCGTCCCTGGGATTCTCCAGGCAAGAACACTGGAGTGGGTTGCCGTTTCCTTCTCCAATGCATGAAAGTGAAGTCGCTCAGTTGTGTCTGACTCTTAGCAACCCCATGGACTACAGCCTACCGGGCTCCTCTGCCCATGGGATTTTCCAGGCAAGAGTACTGGAGTGGGGTGCCATGTCCTCTACATTATTTAAAATTTCATGAGACACAGGAATAAGGTAAGGAATGTTACTGATAGTTAAGAGAAAAAACAAAGAATTAGAAACAGTTGATATACATATCAGTGATATAAGATTTTAAAATAAATAGACATAAAGAAAACAGAGAAGATGAACAAAATGAATGAATTTTGAAATTTAGACAATTTCAACAGATAACTGGATTCTGAAAAAAAAAAAAAAAAGGAATCAAATACACACTCTAGAACTGAGAAATACAATTTATAAAGCTAAAAATTCATTCAGACATGCTAACAGCAGATTTGACAAAGCAGAAAGGATTACTGAACTCAAAAGACAAGTCAATAAAAAATATTCAAATTAAAGCACAGGTAGAAATATATGAAAAAAAAAATAGAAAATAAGAGACAAGCGAAACATAGTAAAATGGTCTGATATGTATGCAATTGGAGTCACAGAGGAAAAGAGCAAGAAAGTGGAGCTTAAGTAATATTTGTAAAGATAATGACTAAAATTTTTCAAAACATGTAAGAAATAAAAAATCAACAGATTTCAGATGTGTCAGGAACCATAAACAAGATAAATATAAAGAAAACCACACCAAGGGACATCATAGTATCAGTTCAGTCGCTCAGTCGTGTCCGACTCTTCGCGACCCCATGAATCACAGCACACCAGGCCTCCCTGTCCATCACCAGACTCCCGGAGTTCACCCAGACTCACGTCCATCGAGTCAGTGATGCCATCCAGCCATCTCATCCTCTGTCGTCCCCTTCTCCTCCTGCCCCCAATCTCTCCCAGCATCAAAGTCTTTTCCAATGAGTCAATTCTTCACAGGAGGTGGCCAAAGTACTGGAGTTTCAGCTTTAGCATCATTGCTTCCAAAGAAATCCCAGGGCTGATCTCCTCTAGGATGGACTGGTTGGATCTCCTTGCAGTCCAAGGGACTCTCAAGAGTCTTCCCAAACACCACAGTTCAAAAGCATCAATTCTTCGGCGCTCAGCTTTCTTCACAGTCCAACTCTCACATCCATACATGACCACTGGAAAAACCATTGCCTTGACTAGACGGACCTTTGTTGGCAAAGTAATGTCTCTGCTTTTCAATATGCTATCTAGGTTGGTCATAACTTTTCTTCCAAGGAGTAAGCGTCTTTTAATTTCATGGCTGCAGTCACCATCTGCAGTGATTTTGGAGCCCCAAAAAATAAAGTCTGACACTGTTTCCACTGTTTCCCATCTATTTCCCATGAAGTGATGGGACCAGATGCCATGATCTTTGTTTTCTGAATGTTGAGCATTAAGCCAACTTTTTCACTCTGCTCTTTCACTTTCATCAGGAGGCTTTTGAGTTCCTCTTCACTTTCTGCCATAAGGGTGGTGTCATCTTCATATCTGAGGTGATTGATATTTCTCCTGGCAATCTTGATTCCAGCTTGTGTTTCTTCCAGCCCAGCATTTCTCATGATGTACTCTGCATATAAGTTAAATAAACAGGGTGACAATAAACAGCCTTGACGAACTCCTTTTCCTGTTTGGAACCAGTCTGTTGTTCCATCATCTATAGTATAACTGGGGAAAAATTATAAACTTTAAAGCAGTTAGAAAAAAAGATGCAATACACTCAAGATAATATTACACCTGATTTAACAGAAACATGAAAAGAAGACAATGAAATGATACCTTTAAGATGCTAACTGCCAACTTAGAATTACATCACCAGTGAAAACAGTCTTTAAAAATGGAGATGAAGTAAAGATATTTCCAGACATACAAAAATGTAAGAGAAGTTATACTTATCAGGCTGACACTATAATAAACATAAAAAGAAATTCTTCAAATTGAACTAAAATGAACCCAAATAGAAGTACAATAATACAGAAAGGTATAAGAACACTAGAAACTATAAGTATGTGGGTAAATGAATAAGGTGCTTTAAATCAGCAATCTTAATAATGTCCTGTGAAGTGTTTAAGATAGGTGAGATAAATAAAATACACGCAACAGTAGTATGAAGAATGGAAAAGTCAACTATTTACATGGTTATAAAGTTCTTGCCTTAGAGGAGGAAGTGCTAAAACTGCCAATAAGGTAGACCTGCTGTTAGTCAAACATACTTAGAAGTGAAAGAAAGTGTAAGTCACTCAGTTGTGTCCAGCTCTTTGCCACCCCATGGACTATACAGTCCGTGGGATTCTCCAGGCCAGAATACTGGAGTGGGCAGCCTTTCCCTTCTCCAGGGGATCTTCCCAACCCAGGGATCAAAGCCAGGTCTCCTGCATTGCAGGTGGATTCTTTACCAGCTGAGCCACAAGGTACAAGGGAAGCCCATATATTTAAAGATTAAACATACTTTAATCTGCTGCAAATCATGGTCCATGGACCAAATCTGCCAGCAACGTGTTTTTTAAATAAGGATATACAGGCACGCAGCCATGTCTGTATGTTTATGTTTTATCCACAGCAGCTTTTACATTAAAACTGCAGGGATGAGTGGTTTCTAACAAAGACCATATGGCCCTCAACGCCAAAGATGTTTACTATGGGACCCTTTCCAGAAAGTCCACATACCCCTACATAAAGTAACATTTTTTAAAAAAGAACACAACTCAAAAACTAATAGAGAATACAAAATGGAACAAAAATGCATTGTCAAGATTCAAAAAGCAGTCAAGAAAGAACAAACAGGCAAAGATGGAATTAAAAATAAAACAAATGTTAAAATGAGAGACTTACACCTAACTAAATAATGGGCTAAATATTTCAATTAAAAGACAAAGATTTGTTTTGGGCTGGATTAAAAACAAAAACAGGACAAAGGGCTTACATTAAATGTAAGAGAACAGTTAGTTTGAAAGGATGGAGAAAGACTGACCATGCAGGTACAAACCAAAATGCTGACATTAGGATCAAATATAATCAGCTTCAAGGTAAGAATATTACTATAGATGAGGTCATTCCAACAGGAAGATAGAACAATTCTAAACTTAAAGCTGATAAAGTAACTGCAAAATATATAAAGCAAAAAGATCTCTAAAGTTCTTGAAGAAATTCTAAAGTTCGAGGAAATTGACAAATCTTCAGTCAGAGCTGGAAAATTTAACACTCCTTTCTCAGTAACCGAAAGAACAGGCAAAATCGCTGAGGATACTGAAGATTCGAACAACCCATAAACCAGTTTGACCTAACTGAGGAATAACATTTCCCTAAAGTTTCTACAAAAAAGCAGCCAGAACAATCAATATGCCAGTCCATAAAGCAAGCCTTGACAAATCACACAAGTTCTCCCATCACAGTGAACTTAACCTACAGATAAGTCACCAAAAACTAACTAGAAATGAAACAACACTCTTGTACCTAACTCATGCCTCTTAAAAGAAATCACAATGGAAATTCTAAAATATGTTGAACTGAACTTTAAGAAGATACAGCATACCAAAATGTGTGCCGTGTCATGTTAAGATGCTTCAGTTGCATCCTACTCTGTATGACCCTATGGACTGTAGCCCACCAAGCTCCCCTGTCCATGGGATTCTCCAGGCAAAAATCCTGGAGTGGGGTGCTATTTCCTTCTCCGGGGAATCTTCCCAACCCATCGAACCTACATCTCTTAAATCTCCCGCACTGGCAGGCAGGTTCTTTACCACTAATGCCACCAATGTGTGGGATATAACTAAAGTTCTGATTATAGGGAAACTTATAGCTTTAAAGGCAAATATGGAAATAAAGATTGACAATGCAATTCTAAGCTTTCATCTCAAAAACTAGTAAAAGAAAATGAAATTAAACCCAAAGAAGAAAACAGGAAACTATAGAAGCAGAAGCAGATGCATAGTACAGGGAGCCCGGCCCCATGCTCTGTGATGACCTAGATGAGTGCGGTGGGTTGGAAGGGAGAGGATATATGTCTGCATATGGCTGATCCATGATGTTATGCAGCAGAACCTAACACACATTGCAAAGCAATTACATTCCAGCAAAAAAAAAAAAAAAGGCAGCAGAAAGTAATGATACAGAAAATGAGTATTATCTTTATCAGACAGGCAAACTGAGGCACAGAAAGGTTAAGTAACTTGCCCAAATCATAGAACTACCAATAGGCAGATCATGACTTGAATGCAGATGATCTAAGGCCAGGATCCTCACCTTTAATCGTTATCTAAACAAACTCGCAGGTTCTGAGCAGGGCAGGTAAAACCAGTACTGTTGACACGACTATACACCACTGTGTATACCCCACTATACACCACTGTGTATACACGCTATACACCACTGTGTATACACCACTATATACCACTGTGTATACATCCTATACATCACTATGTACCATTGTGTATACACCGCTATACACCACTGTGTATACACCACTATATACCACAGTGTATACACCACTATACACCACTGTGTATACATGCTATACACCACTGTGTATACACCACTATATACCACAGTGTATACACCACTATACAGCACCGTGTATACACCACTATACACCACTATGTATACACGCTATACACCACCGTGTATACACCACTATATACCACAGTGTACCACCGTATACACACTATACAGCACTGTGTATACACCACTATACACCACTGTCTATACACCACTATGTACACTGTGTATATACACCACTGTGTATACACCACTATACACCACTGTGTATACACCACTATACACCACATGTGTATACACCACCTATACACCACTATACACCACTATGTATACACGCTATACACCACCGTGTATACACCACTATACACCACTGTGTATACACGCTATACACCACCGTGTATACACCACTATACACCACCGTGTATACACGCTATACACCACTGTGTATACACCACTATACACCACCGTATACACCACTATACACCACTGTGTATACACGCTATACACCACTACTGTGTATACACCACTATACACCACTGTGTATACACCACTATACACCACTGTGTATACATACTATACACCACTGTGTATACACCACATACACCATATACACCACCGTACACTATACACCACCGTATACACACTATACACCACCGTATACACCACTATACACCACCGTGTATACACGCTTATACACCACTGTGTATACACACTATACACCACTGTGTATACACCACTGTGTATACACCACTATACACCACTGTGTATACACACTATACATCACTGTGTCTACACACTATACATCACTGTGTATACACACTATACACCACTGTGTATACACCACTATACACCACTGTGTATACACGCTATACACCACTGTGTATACACCACTATACACCACTGTGTATACACGCTATACACCACTGTGTATACACCACTATATACCACTGTGTATACACCACTATACACCACTGTGTATACACCACTATACACCACTGTGTATACACCACTATACACCACCGTGTATACACCACTATACACCACCGTGTATACACGCTATACACCACTATGTATACACCACTATACACCACTGTGTATACACGCTATACACCACTGTGTATACACCACTATATACCACTGTGTATACACCACTATACACCACTGTGTATACACACTGTATACATCACTGTATACACTATACACTGTGTATACACACTATACACCACTGTGTATACACTACTATACACCACTGTGTATACACACTATACACCACTGTGTATACACCACTATACATATGTACCATGTATACACCACTGTGTATACACCACTATACACCACTGTATACACGCTTATACACCACCGTGTATACACTACTATACACCACTGTGTATACACCACTATACACCACTGTGTATACTATATACCACCACTATACACCACCGTATACATTACTATACACCACTGTGTATACACCACTGTGTATACACCACTGTGTATACACTACTATATACCACTGTGTATGTATACACCACTGTGTATACACACTATACACCACTGTGTATACACCACTATACATCACTGTGTATACACACTATACACCACTGTGTATACCACTATACACCACTGTGTATACACGCTTATACACCACTGTGTATACACCACTATACACCACTGTATACGCTTATACACCACTGTGTATACACGCTATACACCACTGTGTATACATTACTATACACCACTGTGTATACACCACTATATACCACTGTGTATACACGCTTATACACCACTGTGTATACACCACTATACACCACTGTGTATACACCACTATACACCACTGTGTATACACGCTTATGTATACACACTATACACCACTGTGTATACACACTATACACCACTGTGTATACACGCACTATACACCACTGTGTATACACACTATACATCACTGTGTATACACACTATACACCACCGTATACAATTACTATACACACTGTGTATACACACTATACACCACCGTATACACTACTATACACCACCGTATACACGCTATACAATTACTATGTATACACCACTATACACCACTGTGTATACACTACTATATACCACTGTGTATACACGCTTATACACCACTGTATACACACTATATACCACTGTGTATACACCACTATACACCACTGTGTATACACGCTTATACACCACCGTATACACCACTATACACCACCGTATACACCACTATACACCACTGTGTATACACGCTTATACACCACCGTGTATACACCACTATACACCACTGTGTATACACCACTATATACCACTGTGTATACACGCTATACACCACTGTGTATACACCACTATACACCACTGTGTATACACACTATACACCACCGTGTATACACCACTATACACCACCGTGTATACACCACTATACACCACTGTGTATACACGCTATACACCACTGTGTATACACCACTATATACCACTGTGTATACACACTATACACCACTGTGTATACACACTATACATCACTGTGTATACACACTATATACCACTGTGTATACACCACTATACACCACTGTGTATACACCACTATACACCACTGTGTATACACCACTATACACCACTGTGTATACACGCTATACACCACTGTGTATACACCACTATACACCACCGTGTATACACGCTATACACCACTGTGTATACACCACTATACACCACTGTGTATACACCACTATACACCACTGTGTATACACGCTATACACCACTGTGTATACACCACTATACACCACTGTGTATACACGCTATACACCACTGTGTATACACCACTATATACCACTGTGTATACACCACTATACACCACTGTGTATACACGCTATACACCACTGTGTATACACCACTATACACCACCATGTATACACACTATACACCACTGTGTATACACCACTATACACCACTGTGTATACACCACTATATACCACTGTGTATACACGCTATACACCACTGTGTATACACCACTGTGTATACACCACTATACACCACCATGTATACACCACTATACACCACCGTGTATACACCACTATACACCACTGTGTATACACCACTATATACCACTGTGTATACACGCTATACACACACCGTATACACTACTATACACCACTGTGTATACACACTATACACCACTGTATACACCACTATACACCACCGTATACTATATATACACCACCGTATACACTACTATACACCACTGTATGTATACACACTGTGTATACACACTATACACCACTGTGTATACACACTATACATCACTGTGTATACACACTATACACCACTGTGTATACACCACTATACACCACTGTGTATACACGCTATACACCACTGTGTATACACCACTATACACCACCGTGTATACACGCTATACACCACTATGTATACACCACTATACACCACTGTGTATACACCACTATATACCACTGTGTATACACGCTATACACCACTGTGTATACACCACTATATACCACTGTGTATACACCACTATACACCACTGTGTATACACGCTATACACCACCGTGTATACACCACTATACACCACCATGTATACACACTATACACCACTGTGTATACACCACTATACACCACTGTGTATACACCACTATACACCACTGTGTATACACGCTATACACCACTGTGTATACACCACTATACACCACCGTGTATACACACTATACACCACTGTGTATACACCACTATACACCACTGTGTATACACCACTATACACCACTGTGTATACACACTATACACCACTGTGTATACACCACTATACACCACTGTGTATACACCACTATACACCACTGTGTATACACGCTATACACCACTGTGTATACACCACTATACACCACTGTGTATACACCACTATATACCACTGTGTATACACGCTATACACCACCGTGTATACACCACTATACACCACCGTGTATACACCACTATACACCACTGTGTATACACGCTATACACCACTGTGTATACACCACTATATACCACTGTGTATACACACTATACATCACTGTGTATACACACTATACACCACTGTGTATACATGCTACACAGCACTGTGTACACACTGCTACTCACCACTGAAGCCACCAGTGCTCCCTCCCACTCCACGTGAAATTCTGCCTCCTCCACTGCTCTGACCCCTGCTTACTCACCAGGTGCCGAGCTGCTCTCTAACTGCTCCAGATCTAAACCTAATCTACAACTGCCTCCCAAACCCATATTCCAAGCAGCTCTGTCCTGATCCTTGCTAGTCAAGGCAGTTGCAGCCCTGCCCCTATTCATGTGTACCTGTGCTCACTCAGTCCTGTCTGACTCTTTGCGACTCCTTGGACTATGCAGCCCACCAGGCTCCTCTGTCCATGGGATTCTCCAGGCAAGGATACTGGAGTGGGTTGCCATTTCCTCCTCCAGGGGAATCTTCCAATCCAGGGATCCAACCCACGTCTCCTCCATCTCCTGCACGGGCAGGAATATTCCTTACCACTGTGCCACCTGAGAAGCTGTTCATACCACGCCTTGAATCTGTCAGCCTGGCCATATCCTCACCCCAGAAGCCCTGCCAATGTCATTCTCCATCTCCCACTGCCCAGACCTAGCGTAGCCACATAAATGTCAGTGTGAAGCTAGACCCGGCCATCTCCCACTGTTGCCACAAATCTAAAAGATACCACAACAAAGAGAATGCTACACGAGGCTTTCTCCTGAGCTGCTATAAAGAAGTTACAAATATACTTGGATAGGAAGGCTTTTTTAAAGCTGTTTCATGGTTTTTTCTTCTGTGAAATACACATAAAGAAAGCAACTTGTCACAAGTTACCCAATAAAGAGTTGCTTTGCATTGCATTTGTTTGAAATACAGTAAATATTAACAGTATGCTGGAGTCAGGGCATATAGTAAAGAATTTGGCATTAACTAAAGAGAAGCTCTGGCTTCACCCTTGGCCTCTGCAAGGTAATCTCCGGGTCCTTGGAATGTCATGCCTGATAGGTGTGCCTCTCTTTGCCTAGGAGCATTGGGTCACCCTAGATAGTCCAGCAGCATGATTTGGAGGTGTGGACAGTGGGTTTGGGGATGTGGAGAGAATGCCCCACATTCATAGAGGAGGAGGGTGGAGACTGGCCATCCCAGAAAGACCAAAACACGTAACTTAGGGTGACGGTTTTGGGTCACACAATATCAATCATCCTAGAAACTGAGGTCAAACACATGGGCTTTCAATCAATCAATCATGCCTACATAATGGAGTCCAATAAAAAGTCTGAACACTGAGGTTTGTGTGAGCTTCCCTGGTTGGTAATACTCTGTGTGTATTGTCATACATCAGAGGCAAGCTCCAAATCCAGAACTCTCCCAGGCTCTGCCCTATGTCCTTCCTTCGGTTGATCTGAATCTCTATACATTCCCTGTAATGAACCACATCCATGAGTGTGATTCAGTGAGCTCTATGAGTCCTGGCAAATCACTGAATTGAAAGGGAGTTTGAGAAACCCCTGAAACTTGCCCTTGGTGCCAGAAATGAAAGCAACTTTGGGTGACTGTGCCCTTGAATCTTTGTAGTTGGCCTAAATTTCTATATGGGCTTCCCTGGTGGCTTGGATGGTAAAGACTCTGCCTGCAATGCAGGAGACCAGGGTTCAATCCCTGGGTCAGGAAGATCCCCTGGAAGAGGACACAGCAACTCACTCCAGTATTCTTGCCTAGAGAATCCTGTGGACAGAGGAGCCTGGGGAGCTGCAGTCCATGGGGTCACAAAGAGTCAGACACGACTAAGTGCCTAACACTTTCACACTCTAAACTTCCATACAGGGGTACATCTTGACTGAATTTGCTACTACTCAACTCCATTAAAAAAAATGGGGGGAAATGAAGTTCTTCCATACCACTGTTTCTTTGCTACTCATCTGTTATTTCATCTTTTTTTCTCTTGTTGCAGACATGATTTACAATACTATCATTAACTTGCCTATCCAGTTTCAGTTTGGACCCCTATCATCTCCATGGACAAGCATAAACATTTCCCCCTCAAAAAGAAAGAAAACAGAAAACTGAGACTTTTTATGGTTCTCAAAGTCCCCACTATCTGGTCATATCCCACCATCCAATTCCTTTCTCCTTCCAGACCTTGAACTACATTTTGGCTGGCCCCCTTCCTGCCCTTCCACACCCTTTGATTGTTTCAGATCAGATCAGATCAGATCAGTCGCTCAGTTGTGTCCAACTTTTGCGACCCCATGAATCGCAGCACGCCAGGCCTCCCTGTCCATCACCAACTCCCGGAGTTCACTCAGACTCATGTCCATCGAGTCAGTAATGCCATCCAGCCATCTCATCCTCTGTCATCCCCTTCTCCTCCTGCCCCCAATCCCTCCCAGCATCAAAGTCTTTTCCAATGAGTCAACTCTTCATGTGAGGTGCCCAAAGTACTGGAGTTTCAGCTTTAGCATCATTCCTTCCAAAGAAATCCCAGGGCCGATCTCCTTCAGAATGGACTGGTTGGATCTCCTTGCAGCCCAAGGGACTCTCAAGAGTCTTCTCCAACACCACAGTTCAAAAGCATCAATTCTTCGGTGCTCAGCTTTCTTCACAGTCCAACTCTCACATCCATACATGACCACAGGAAAAACCATAGCCTTGACTAGACGAACCTTTGTTGGCAAAGTAATGTCTCTGCTTTTGAATATGCTATCTAGGTTGGTCATAACTTTCCTTCCAAGGAGTAAGCATCTTTTAATTTCATGGCTGCAGTCACCATCTGCAGTGATTTTGGAGCTCAGAAAAATAAAATCTGACACTGTTTCCACTGTTTCCCCATCTATTTCCCATGAAGTGATGGGACCGGATGCCATGATCTTCGTTTTCTAAATGTTGAGCTTTAAGCCAACTTTTTCACTGTCCACTTTCACTTTCATCAAGAGGCTTTTGAGTTCCTCTTCACTTTCTGCCATAAGGGTGGTGTCATCTGCATATCTGAGGTTATTGATATTTCTCCCGGCAATCTTGATTCCAGTTTGTGTTTCTTCCAGTCCAGCGTTGATTGTTTAGCCATCTGTAACTTCATGCACACGACTCCCTTTCCCAAGGTCCTCCTGCCATCTCCTTTTCCTGATCAAAACCAAACTACTTCAATGACTCAAATCACTGCTTCTCCATGAAGTCCACAGTGCTGATGTCAACCTCACAAGGTCGATGGGGACATTCAAAGAGGCAATATGCATAGAGGGCTCAAGGTGACATGATTCACAGTAAGCCCAGTGTCAGCATTAGCCGCTGTTACTATCACTGCTATCACAAGTATCACTATGATACTTGTCTTTTTTGATCCTATTTCATTCATAGAGTCTACTACAATCTAGCCTTTAATTGCATCTGTAACAATTATTCTCTATTGTATGCTCCTTAGCTTCTAGGATTATTCTGACTTGAGGACAGGATCCATGTCTATGATTTCCCAGAGAATTTCAGACAGAGAGTAAGTCCTGAATCTTTTTGACATAATGATAAATTCAGAGAACACTGGAATGACAGTACATGACCAAGGCATGCAAATAATGAACAGACTTGAATCCCTATTGTGTGTCGGTGGGTATTGTTTGTTCCTCAAGGCCCTGTGTTTGGGAGTTTTAAAAGGATTTTTGGACTGACAAGCATGACAATTTGTACTTGTCACTGGGAAGAAAAGGAAAGAAATCATGGCAATTGAGCTATTTCATGCTCAGTCTCATAAAAGACTAGCACCAAATTTTCCTCTACTCCTTAAGCACATAGAAAACTGTACAGCAAAGTCACTTTGTGCCGCTCCAAGCCTTCCTCCCATCCCGCCATGACTGGTGACTGCAAATGATGGAGGCTGTTAGGATGGGACCTAGATTAGAGGCCCAGCCCAATTTGCATTTAACATGAGAGTGTGGGTGGTACTAAGCAACTAGGATGCAGGGATTAATTATAGTACTATACCTTGTGTCTTCTAGTTGACACCCTAAGCAAATAACAACAATATCAAAACAGTTTGCTGGCACGGCTTCATTAAACTACAGTTCTTAAAGCAGCAGGAAATCTAGCTAATTTGTCTCTCTACAGCCTAGTTCTAGTCTCATTTTACCTTCATAGACATTTTTATTACAAAGATATTCAAACAAGAAAAGCTTACAAAAGTATAGAGTTAACATACATATACCCACCATCCAGATCCCACGATTAACATTTTGCAATATTTGCTTTATCACGTCCCTATTCATCTATCCATCCCTCTCTCTCTCCATCAACTTGTCATTCACACTTTGACACGTTTCAGAGTTGGAAGTATCCGTGTCTTAGGTCGTCTTTATTACTTTCCCAATTCTCACACCACCCGCATGATAAACAATGACCCCATAACAAATATCCAGGAAGTACTGAGTTCCCTCATAGCTCAGTCGGTAAAGAATCTGCCTGCAATGCGGGAGACCTGGGTTCGATTCCTAGGTCAGGAAGATCCCCTGGAGAAGGAAATGACAACCCACTCCAAGATTCTTGCCTGGGAAATCCCATGGATAGAGGAGCCTGGTGGGTTACAGTCTATGGGGTCGCAAGAGTTGGACACGACTTAGCAACTAAACACACACACACATACACACATTGAAGGAAGTGTATCAACAATTATTTCTCACTGAGTACCTACTATGTGCTGTATGCCTCAGATAGAAATAAAGGAGCCTAAGGGCCAGAAGAGCCTGGTCTCCATTCCCTGCACTAAAGTGCTCTCAGTGACCTGCACTTCAGAGCAGGGAAGGTGCTGAGCTATCCACTTGTAACATCATTTGTTCTTCTACAATTGGCCGTAGAAAGTGCAGTCCTCAGCTTCAGACACTGAAACCCAATGAATCAAACATAATGAGTCTGACTTGTCGTTGAATAAAACCCAGAAAAAAAGCCGTGGGTTCCACACAAATGCCTCCCTTAAAGTCAGGTCTTGGATTTTTATTATTTTGTTGCTACAGACATTTTAACAGATTATTGGATGCTGTGTTTCCAACAAAAAGTTCTCTTTGTGCTTTTGCCATTTTTTTGGAGTCACTGAAAAAAAAATCTTCTTTAATGATATCTACTCCCCAAAATAGGTGGTGAAGAGTAATAAGAACCACTTAAATATTTTAACATATACCATTAAGTAGACAGAGACATATAATACTGGTAGCACTATTACATATATTCCATTTGCATCCTCCCTTTGATCCTGTTAGGTGTATAAGGTGAGTGTGGTTATTGTCATCACAGTTAGCAGATGATACAATGGAATCTGAGAACGAGCCTCATTGGTAGCCAATGGTAGATCTGGGATTCAAACACCACACTTCTGGCTCCAAGTCCCCTGTAATTTTCCCTCTGCACTCAATGTAAGGATAAAATAGTGTTTGGGGCAACAACTATTTTTGACATTATGTGAAATATATAGTTTTAACACATTAACTCAAAATAGTAAATATATACTGCATTCCATATGCATATTGTCTTTACCATCTGAGCCACCAGAGTCAGTAAATCCAGCTAGCGATAGCACGTGCAATTGATGGAACTACCTTTTACAACAGTAATATACACTTAATCAACCGAGATAAGGAAAACTACATTCTCAAACATGAAGTAAAATAAACATGTGAAGGATTAGGAGTATAAATACTGCTTTGTTTAGGAATAAATATAACCCAGTATTTGCTTCTGAATGAGCTAAAGATATGTCCACAGGCAAACA
Source organism: Bos mutus (assembly GCF_027580195.1). Lineage (NCBI taxonomy): Eukaryota > Metazoa > Chordata > Mammalia > Artiodactyla > Bovidae > Bos > Bos mutus. The sequence goes on from NC_091640.1 coordinate 53,524,941, forward strand.
GACATGGATGATATGATCTTTTAAAAATTATATTCATTTATTTATTTATTTGGCTGCGCTGGGTTTTCGTTACAGCATGCTGAGTCTTCAGCTGCAGCATGTGGACTCTTAGTCTCCACATGTGGAATCTAATTCCCTGGCCAGGGATCGAACCTGGTCCCCCTGCATTGGAAGCATGGAGTCTTAGCCACTGGACCACCAGCGAAGTCCCTCATGACATGGTCTTCACGGAAATCCTGACAATGCTGATTCTCTTTTGGTAGTTTAAGTTGTTTGTGATTGATGGGTTGACGTCCTGCCTTCTCCCTGTAGCTTTGCCCGACTCCTTTGACCAGTAGGGATGGTCTCCAATGTCCCGGATTTCTTCTTGAAGTCTGAATTCCTCCTCATTGCACGACATCATTCACAATGTGGCAGACAAGATTCTGCAAGCTATGTTCTTCTCTTTGCTTCTTACTGCTTTGCTTCTCCTTGTCCAGAGAGACAGACATTATTCACGCATTGCCTCCGGGAAAGTCTGACAGCATAGAAACTCAGAACTGAAGTGTCAGATTCCTTGAGATTTAAACTTTATTTCAGAAAATGTTTGCACAATATCTGGCCTAGTTATGTGTCCCTGTAGGAGAGCTTAGTCTGACTCTGCTTCTGTCTGGCCTCTACTTGGGTGAACCAGTCTTCACTTGAGTGAACTCGGTTACACCAGCTATGCTAATCAGCTCTAAGATCTTCCTCACTGCTGACCAGTGATGACGTCAGGACCAGGGATCACATGGCAGGAAGCACAAGCTGGTTGGCCTCAAGGCTGCTCAGCTTACTTTCTAAATCTCCCCACGTGGACAACCACTCTTCTACAACTGACCGGAGTCCTGGAAAGACCCAGGAAAGGAGAACTGGGCTATGAACACCTGAAATGCTAATGGTGTTATGAGAACCCAGATCATCTGTGGGTGCTCAGGTATATAATAAATATTCAGCAGACAGATACTGGAGGCAGTGCCATGAAACTGGGAAGCACACAACATTCTATGAGATTAAATCAGAAAATGGATGTGTTTCAGTTATCTATTCCTGTGTACAAAGCACCCCAACTTTAGTGGCTTAAAAACAAAATAGTTTCTCTGCTTGTGATTTTGTGGCTTAGCAGTTTTAGTTGAGACTCTATCACTGAGCCACCTGGAAAGTCCCAAAATATATCCAGAATCCAAACATTTCTTCCTGATTCCATTGCTACTACCATAGTCCAAGTCACAACAGTCTTTTAACCTGTTTACTGTAAATGCTCTGCACTTCTTCCTTCCTTACCTCCTTACAGTCCATTCTCAACACAGCAGAGTGATCTCTTAAAATCCTAAGTCAGATGGTTCTGTTCATCTGCTCACAGTTTCTCTTAGGGTAAAGACAAAATCTCAAACCAATTAAAATATGGACAAAGGATCTGAGTAGACATTTCTCCAAAGAAAATAAATACATGGCTAAAAAGCACATGAAAAGATATCCACCATCCTCACCAATCAGGAAAATGCATGTCAGAACAACAGCGAAATACCACTCACATCACAAGATGGCTAGAAAGAAAAAAAAAAAAAAAGACAGAGATAAAAATAATAACTGATGGTGAAGATTTGGAAAATTGAAGATCTCATACACTGCAGATGGGATTGTAAAATAGTGCAGTTGTTTTGGGAAACAATTTAGTAGTTCCTCAAAAGATTAAACATAGAGTTGCATATGACCCAGCAATTTCACTCCTAGGTATATACACAAGACATGTGTCCACATAAAAACCTGAACATGAATATTCATAGCAGCATTTTTCATAATCAAATTGTGAAAACAACCCAAAGGCCCATTAACTGATGAATGGATACATAAAATGCAATATATCCATACAATGGAATATGATTTGGCCATAAAGAGAAAGTAGATTGATAATCTAGAGTTTATCAAGACTCACTGCATATTTTTCATGAATAAGAAATTTTGTTATGTTAAAGGGCACTTGTGGGTTTTCTTGTTCAGTTCAGTTCAGCTGCTCAGTCGTGTCCGACTCTTTGCGACCCCATGTACCGCAGCACGCCAGGCCTCCCTGTCCATCACCAACTCCCAGAGTCCACCCAAACCCATGTCCATTGAGTCGGTGATACCATCCAACCATCTCATCCTCTGTCGTCCCCTTCTCCTCCTGCCCCCAATCCCTCCCAGCATCAGAGTCTTTTCCAATGAGTCAACTCTTCGCATGAGGTGGCCAAAGTACTGGAGTTTCAGCTTCAGCATCAGTCCTTCCAAAGAACACCCAGGACTGATCTGCTTTAGAATGGAGTGGTTGGATCTCCTTGCAGTCCAAGGGACTCTCAAGAGTCTTCTCCAACACCACAGTTCAAAAGCATCAATTCTTCTGAGCTCAGCTTTCTTTATAGTCCAACTCTCACATCCATACATGACCACTGGAAAAACCATAGCCTTGACTAGACAGACCTTTGTTGGCAAAGTAATGTCTCTGCTTTTCAATATGCTGTCTAGGTTGGTCATAACTTTCCTTCCACGGAGTAAGCACCTTTTAATTTTGCTGAGTTTTCTTTTTACCACAGCATAACTTAGTCTATCCTAATACACCTTCTAATATCACTTACTTTTTTATTATCCATCTCCTCCCATAAAAATCTAAGAGCAGGAAGTTGTATCTGTTGTGTCACTAATATATCTCTAGCTCCTAAAACATTACTTGCCACAAAATAGGTGATCAACAGATATTCACTGAATGAATAGAACAAATTACTGTATAATTATAAAAAAAAAAAATACAGGTACTATGAAAGAGAATTACCAATGAGCTTTAGTAGAGTGACCTCGTCAGTGAATTAGAAAAATCATCTCTGATGAAACGACTTTGAAGCTGAGTCCTGAAAAATGAATAGGAGTGACTCACGTGGTGAGAACTAAGAGATTCAAGAGGCACTGTCACACAAGGCTCGGCGCAATCAGCACTCTGACCAGTGCTAGGAAGGTGCTACATGGTGTCATGAGAACCTAGGATTTGAAGATCTGACATCAGCAGAGTAAGCAACAGTGTAACAAAAAAAAAAATAAGAAGAAGAAGAATTGCTGGCTGGAGGGAAGTAAAAATTAAATCAGAAAAAAAAAGATGTGATATTATGTACAACAGGATAAATCTGAGGCACAATGATGTGTCTTAATGGTTATATGAGAATATAACAGCATGTATTAAAGTATTTACAGAAGGCATAACAGAAGAGATGAGAAATGAGCTGAACCTTCAGTGGCAAATGAGAACATGCAAGCAAGAGAACGCAGGAGGTTAACACAGATAAGTCTGATGCGGAGCAGGTGGCAGAGCCTAAGGCATGGATGCAGAAGAGTGGGGAAACAGCTCAACTAAATTTGAATCTGGCAACTTCCCTCACGGGCCAGTGGGTAAGACTTTGCCTTCCAATGCAGAGGGTGCGGGTTCACTCTCTGGTCAGGAGCTAAGACCCCACATGCCTTGCGGCCAAAATAACCAAAACATAACATAGAAGCAATATTGTAACAAATTCAATAAAGACTTTAAAAAATGGTCCACATCCCCCCCACCCCCTCCCCCCCCAAAAAAACATGGAATCGCAAAGCATTCTGAAGGCTAACCTTGATCAGAAAAGCAGGTGGAAGAGATTAGATGGGGTCTGTTCATAATGAGCTGTAAATGCCAGGACTGTGAATATGATCAGGGCAGTGTGATGACATAGTATTCAGAAAGATTAACTCAAACAACCCAACACATATACAACCACCATTTAGCCCAGCAATTGCGCTCCTTGGACACTTATCCCAGAGAAATGAAAACTTCTGTTGTTCAGTCACTCAGTCATGTCCAACTCTCAGCAACCCCATAGACTGCAGCACGCCAGGCTTCCCAGTCCTTCATCATCTCCCGGAGTTTGCTCAAACTCATGTCCATTGAGTCAGTAATGCCATCCAACCATCTTGTCCTCTATCATTCCCTTCTCCTGCTTTCAATCTTTCCCAGCATCAGGGTTTTTTCTAATCAGTCAGTTCTTCGCATTAGGTGGCCAAAGTATAGGAGCTTCAGCATCAGTCTTTCCAATGAATATTCAGAACTGATTTCCTTTAGAATTGACTGGTTTGATCTCCTTGCAGTCCAGGGGACTCTCAAGGGTCTTCTCCAACATCACAGTTTTAAAAGCATCAATTCTTTGGCGCTCAGCCTCCCTTATGGCTCAACTCTCATATCCATACATGACTACTGAAAAAAACATTGCTTTGACCACATGGATCTTTATTGACAAAGTATTGTCTCTACTTTTTAATACACTGTCTAGGTTTGTCATAGCTTTTTTTCCAAGGCTTTTCTTCTTCGTAGCTTTTCTTCCAAAACTTATGTTCACACAAAAACCTGTACATGAATACTTAAGACAGAGTCAAAATTCTGTCTATTGTCTGATTCCATTTATGTGACATTTTGGAAAGAAGAGAATTTTAGGAACAAAAAACAGATTACTGGTTGCCAGGGGCTGTGAAAGAATTAGGAGTTGAATGGCACTGATCACAAGAGTGGCTCCATCACTGAATGAATGGATCTGTTGAAATCCATAGAATGTACACTGAAAAGAGTGAATTTTACCATATGTAAGTTATACTTTAATAAACCTGACTTTTAAAAATAGAAAAAGAAAAGGAAGATGAAACCAGGCAGCAGGGGCAGAACCACAGATCATGCCCAAGAAGTTGTGAACAAGAAGAAAAGTCAAATGACCTAATTTATAAATGTATATCAAATATCAAAATAAATACAAGGTTATACAAGGGATTTTTTGAATGTATAAAATATATTCTTTAATTTCTGGGTCTAATATTTGTAATGAGTGTGAATGTTCATATGTGCAAATAATTACTCATACATGTGAATGTCAGAGACTAAAACTATAAATTGGGTTCAGATTGACTGCCCAAATTAAAGCAAAACCACTGGGCAATTTAATTTCTTATGCAGTCCCTTCACCTGAAGAGATGCTTACTTAAAATTCTTTACTCTGAATTAATAAGGACATAGTTTAGTTGCCTCCAGGGATTTGGACATTTAGAGGTTGTCTTTAGAAAGATTTGTCTTGGGGGAGGTCATTTGACCTGCAGCTCCAGCTGAAAAGTTTTATGGCTGAAGCTAATTAATTTCCTTAGTGTAATTTTTATTGGCTCCTTCCCTAATCTCCAGCTCTAATAGGCAAATACACTGGAAATGACTCCAATTCCACAAAGAAACAGGAGAGGGCCTGAGCCTCTATGGAAAAAAGAGCTATAGGAGAAAGAGGTGAGTCAGTGAACAAGGACACAATAAAAAGCAAGGAGTACAACAGCCTATGATCAATAATGCACAGTCCGAATACTGAAAACATACTTAGATGAATTATTTTAGACAATCGTGAAATTTCTTCGCCCCTTCCACTTAAAAGTGGGCTTCCTGGTGGGCTTCCCTGGTGGCTCAGTTGGTAAAGAATCCACCTGCAATGCAGGAGACCTGGGTCCGACCTCTGGGCTGGGAAGATCCCCTGGAGAAGGTAACAGCTACCCACTCCAGTATTCTGGCCTGAAGAATACCATAGACTGTATAGTCAATGGCGTTGCAAAGAGTCGGACATGACTGAGCAACTCACTTTTCCACTTAGAAGTATGACAAAATTGCTCTACTATCATAAGGACAAGTCTTCAGAATGCCAAAATGATGGATAGTTTCTATCAGCCAAACTGTCTGAGAGTGATGTTCTGAAAAATAAATATGTAAAGTAACACTTAAAAATTATGAGACAATTTCAAAAAGAACTCCATCCTCATCTTTTTCTGCCCCTAAGCTGACCTATCAAATCATCCTTAAATACTTACCCTGATGAAAGTCTTATTTTAAAGAATTTAATGCAGATACTTGTCTCAAACACAAGATATACTGAACAGCAACAGAAATTACACACTCTAAGACAGAGTATGAAAATTGATGTCCTCTGTCAAAGTTAACAATTCATAAAGTGCACTGACAAAAACTGTATGGAATTATCTTGAAAAGGAAGATTCAGAGACTTCTGGTTCTGCCAAGATGGATCAGTCCCCATTCCTCCCAGATCAATCCCTTCCCGCAACCAGAAAACCCTGGAAGTAACCCAGCAAGCACAGGAAGACACTGAAAATGAGAAAGAAGAACGAACACACCCGACAAACCCGGGGGCGGCTGCGTGCCTGGGGTCTCTTTCCTGCAGCCCGTATAACCAGGCGGGAAGGCTACGGTTTGCTTAGGGCCACACAGGAAGCTCCCCTTCAAAGCACCGCCCCACTCCCCTTGCAGAAGCAGGCAGAGACCATCCATCTCCCCCACTGGATGGTCTTGACAGAGCCAAGCAGAAAGCTAGTCTTCTATCCCCATGTGGCAAAACCCGGTGATGTTCTGATTCCCACCCCGCCCAGGGTAGTGTTACTGGGGCTGAGCAGGACACGGATGGTCCATTCTCTGCCTGATGGAGACTAGTCTCCCTCAGTCTCGTCTGCAGGGTAGCACAACTACAGTGAACTTCAGGAAATGATGCTCAGTAATAAGCCCATCCCAAAAGCTTACCAGCTATGTGACTCCATTTGTAGACAGTAACGTTCTTCAAATGGTGAAATTATAGAAATCGAGAGGAGATCAACCAGAGGTCGGGGACTGGGGAGGGAGGCTGGGAGAGGAGGTGATAGCCCTGGCTATCAACAAGCAACACGAGGGATCCCTACGGTGGCAATGTTCTCTGCCCTGACTGTCAATGTCTCAGATCAATGGTTGTGGTACTGTACTATATTTTTTTTAAGAAGTGACTATTGGAGGAAATTGGGTAAAGGTCGCTTGGCCTCTCTCTGTATTACTTCTTAGAACTGCAACATGAATCTGCAATTATCTCAAGCACAAAGTTCATTAAAAAGACATTTAACCAAGACTCGAGACCCATCTTTTTAAAAGGATCTGCCCCTATCATTGAAAGACTCGATATTAGAATTGTCATTTGCATTCCAACACAGAATTGTAGTTTTACTCCCAAACCAGAACAGTAAAGGCAGTTATGGCAATTTGGGGGAGGTTAGACCAAAATTACTTTTCTTCACTTGATCTATAACTTGGATATTAAAATTCTATCATGCCATTAATCCTTCAACAGCTACCTGTGAGAGCCTACTATGTGCCCTATTCTAAGTTACAGGAATGAAGTAATGAAGGAAACAGACTGTCCGCTCTTCAGAGCTCACCTTTTGTGAGAGAAGTGTGCTCTCATTCACGCTAGTCAACAAAGCCCTTTCCTAATCTACAGTCAGTGTAACTATTTATCTCCAGCTTTGCCACCTACACGTCAATCATGCTGAACGAAAGACTCTTACATTCCCTGCACACGACTTTGTTAATTGAAGGACTTCTTTCTCTGTATTAGTCATCTTTAAACAGAACTAGAAATCTTTCATCAGAAAAAAAGTATAAGGTAGGAAATTAGAAGAATGTGACATTCTAAGAGGCAATTGGGATTTTACTGGAAAACCTCCCTAAGCTAAAAATGTTAGAGTGGAATCCGTTCTCAGACTGCTGGTTTCTGTTTGTTTGTTAATATCTATGGCCAATGTGTGGGACATAATTCAATGGAGAGAAACCAAAAGTAAATCTGGGTCTGTTCTTAACTGAGAATGATGATTTCAGACCTTCTAGTGACCCATCTAAAGCACCATTGTGTGCATCATCAGAATGAAGTTTGCATCAAAACACGAGGCCTGTTGAAGGAAAAGTTGAACTATTATTTCTAAAAAAAAACTGAATGTATCTTTAATCACGTACTTGACCAAGTCTACTCATGTTACAAATACCCATCGAATACCTACCACAAGCACTAGGAAGAGTACAAAGATGACTCTCGCATGGTCTCTTTCCTCAGTGAGTTCATAGTCTTAAAATTAACTAATCTGAGCAGAGTATACATGCATAGAGGGCTTCCCTGATGGCTCAGTGGCAAAGAATCCACCTGCCAATGTAGGAGACATGGGTTCAATCCCTGGGTTGGGAAGATCCCCTGGAGAACAAAATGGTGACCTGCTCCAGTGCTCTTGCCTGGTAGATCCCACGCACAGAGGAGGCTGGCAGGCTACAGGCCACGGGGTCACAAAGAGTCAGACACGACTTGGCAACAAACAAGAAAATACATGCATAGACCCATGTAAAAAGATGGCTCCTTAGGAGCCAAGAGGAATTGTTCTCCCATAGAAACTCTAATAACTTCTCCTAAATGGAACCAGTCATGGCATCCAGTACAGTTCTGTGACAGAAAACCAGGGCAAAATGTGAAAAATCAAAGAATGTGGAAGTCAGAGAAATCACAAGTGTTCAGCCACATGAACTTCCCACATAGGTTTAAAAGAGCGGCTTCTTTCTGGCATATATTTACACACAGTTTGCTATTTTATGCATGTCCTAGATAAGAATAAGAATGCACGCCCCATTACCATTCAAATACCAACTGGAGACTTTACAGATATTATCACTTTGCAGAGAGAGAGTATAAACAGAAGAAACACTTAAACTTTTTCTATTTCCACAGTGCAGCCATAAAGAGATTGTTTATCCAGCTAAAACCTTTCATGTGAGACACAAGAGCCCTGTAACTGAATATCCAAACGCAAAGGCAGGTCTGACTAACTCCTTACAGTAATCGGCAACAAGCTAACAAGCAAGACAGGGCACTTAACTTCAGCTTAGCTATTCCACAGCCACCAACCAGCCTTAATACTAAGTAGGTGGGCCTTGTCTTTGCCTTCCTGCAGTGTTATCGATACCCAGCCCCACGTGTCCATATTGGTTTTAATATTTCGCCCATTTGGGATTAGTCACCCACAAAACTGAAGTTGCAGATTGATCAGTGGGAATCATAAATGTCCTAACTCCAGAATTTCAGAGAAAAGTTAACTCAGTAGTTTGAATTTATACTAAATTCAGACAGTTTTAGGAATGCCCAGAAGTAAAAATAATGAAAGCAAATAAAAGTTGTATTCAATGAAATTGTGCCATTTGCAGAAATGTGGATGGACCTAAAGACTGTAATGTGCAATGAAGTAAGTCAGAAAAGCAAATATTGTATATTAATGCATATATGTGGAATCTAGAAAAATGGTATAGACAATCTCATTTGCAAAGCTGAAACAGACACGCAGATGTAGAAAACAAACGTAAGGACACCAAGGGCGAAAGGGGGCACAGGTGGGATGACCTGGGAGACTGGGATTGACGTGTATGCACTGCTGATACTGTGTAGAAAACAGATAAGAATGAGAACTGACCGAATGGCGCAGGGAACAGTACTAAATGCTTTGTGGTGACCTGACTGGGAAGCAAGTCCATTAAAGAGAGGATATGTGTACACCACACAGCTGATCCACTTTGCTGTACAGCAGAAACACAACACTGTAAAGCAACTATACTCCAATTTTTTAAAAAAAGCTGTACTGAAAAAATGTCATAAACAGACAATATTATGACATGTGCAAAATATATTCATTAGAGTTGGATACATTGGCAACATATCCCCATGCATCTTAACACACCTTTCAAACCACAGCATCCGGTTCAGTGTTCCCTGATTAAAGTATAATAAGCAAAGCCACTCACTCATACATATTTGATCTCCTTTAGCCCTCTGTTAAAACTATTCGCAAACCTGTCTCTGCCATAAATCAGATCCTCGATCTCCTACGTGTCTGAACTGTTGTGATCAACACCAGTTTGAATGAACAGATAGAAGAAAAGCCTGCAGGGACTCAGTTTCTTTGTCTTGTTTGAAAGCATCCTCTTCATCTAAAGACCTGCAAGAACTGAACAGCTAGGTGAAGAAAACTTCTCAGACACCGCTGGTACTGGCATCAGCAGGAGGGACTGTCACAGCCCACAAGAGACATTTTGGCCCATTAGTTTAAATGACTTCTGAGCCACTTTACCAGACCGCAAGCGAGAGAGTCTGGCGAAACGTGATAGGAGGCGTTTCTCCAGAAAGGAGCTGTGATGCCGGATGAGCTAGAGAAAGGCCGTAGTGGACTCAGCTCCTCTCCTAGGATGAAACTGGTCCCAGAGTTATTCTGTAAAAAAGGTATTCACTCTCCTCCAAAGTCAGTCGGATGGAGGTTGTAGCTTTTGCAGAAAATCTACATTACTAATTGGGCCAATTACACAAAGGAGGAAGATCACTCAGTGGAATTTAAGGCCCTTTGAAGTCTGGGCCTGGGGTCAAGAAATTCTTTGCTGGAAAGTCCCTGAAGCTAGATAAGCACCCCATCACCTGAGGACATAAAAAGTGGTGTTATATGTATTTAGGGGACTAATGTATACACGGAATGACAGCAAATAAATTATCATCCCAGGCTGGTTGCAACTGAGCCACCTGGGGACATCAGGGCCGTTTCCCCAGATACAGGCAAGTGATTTGACTCACTGTGGGGAAAAAAGTACAGGATCTGAGCTGTACTAAACACAGGACAACACCAGGGAGAAGATACACCTCCTGAGGACCCATGTGGTATGCCAGCCGCAAAGAATGAAGATTCCTTGGGCCCAGAAAAATCGGTCAGGTTGTGCAGAGATGCAGGTTGCTTTAAGGTGTGATAGGCTTCAGAGATCAGCTAAGTCAAAGCTTCACCTTACAGAGGAAAAAATAACACCCGGGCAATGAGAGATGAAACTCCTATACTTTGGCCACCTGATGTGAAGAACTGACTCATTTGCAAAGACCCTGATGCTGGGAAAGATTGAGGGCAGGAGAAGGGGATGACAGAGGATGAGATGGTTGGATGGCATCACCAACTCAATGGACATGAGTTTGGGTGAACTCCAGGAGTTGGTGATGGACAGGAAGGCCTGGCATGCTGCACTCCACGGGGTTGCAAAGAGTTGGACATGACTGAGAGACTGAACTGAATGAGAGATGAGCTGTGCAAGCGAAGCTGGAGAGCGGCAGAAGCAAGTCTGGAACCTCTGTGCCCCGCTGACGCCAAGCCCTGTGTCCTTTTCTTTATACTCGCCTCACTTCTGTCTTTTAAAAAGATTACAGAAGTCATAGCTGCTCTTATACATTGAATTGCACCCCTCTCCCAAATTCAGATGCTGAAGTCCTAGCCCCCAGCACCTCCGGATGGGACTGTATTAGGAATCAGGGCTGTTACAGGTGTAATGAGCTCAAGTGCGGCCACACTGGAGTCGGGGGGGCCCCTTACCCAATGTGACTGGTGTTCTTATAAAAAGGGAGCACTGAGACACAGGGACAGACACGCACGGACAGAAGATGCTGGGAAGAGACACAGAGAGTCAGCCACCAACAAGACGAGGAGAGGCCCAGAGTAGGTCCCTCCCTCACAGCCCTCAGAAAGAACCCGCCCTGCCGACCTCTTGATTTTGGACTTCCAGCCTCCAGAATTGTGACACAATAGATATCTGTGATTTAAGCCACCCAGTCTGTGGTACTTTACAGCAGCACCAGCAAACTAATACATCTGTACACCACACAAATGTTTACCCAGAAAAAGGTAATCCTTGTCCTCTTGTCTCTGCAACCTTCTTCCTGCCTTTCAGTTAACTGATGATAGCACCTTGGGGTGTGTCTTTCCATACCTTTTTATTCTATTCATGCACGCATGCACACACAATCTTTATTTACTTTGAATGCAATTATATGACAGAGCACTCTGCAATATACCTTTTTACTGTAACTAGCAATAGATCATCAGGAGTGTCCTTTCAAATCAATACATATGGCTTTCATTCTTTTTCATTGTTGCTTAATATTCAATCTTATACATGCTTCATTCTCCTACTGGTCAACCATTAGGTTACTTCAGGTTTGATACTATTACAAACGATGCTGCAGGAAACATCCCTGAACATATATACTTAGGTGTTTTCAACCGGAAAGCATAGATTTCTTAAGTTGGAACTTCTCATTGAAAGAGTGTATGCATTTCCTATTCTTTTGTATTTTTATAATCTTATTTATTTATGGCTGTGGTGGGTCTTCCTTTTCACACATGGACTTTCTCTACTTGCAGCCCAGGGGCTTCTCACTGCAGTGCTTCTCTTCTTGTAGAGCACAGGCTCTAGGGAATGCGGGCTTCGGTACTGTGGCACATGGGCTTAGTCACCCCAAGGCATGTGGAATCTTCCCAGATCAAGGACTAAATCCCCATCTCCTGCATTGGCAGGCAGATTCTTTACTACTGAGCCACCAGGGAAACCATTCCTTCATTTTTTTTCTCCCAACCTATTACAAAACTCTCAGATAATTATTGCACATAAATACTGATGTCAATATTGGGAACAAAAGTCTATACTAGAGAGGAGCTATGGTCACAGAGCCTGACTAGACTCTTAGATCAGTTCAGTCACTCAGTCATCTCCAACTCTTTGTGACCCCATGGACTGCAGCATGCCAGGCCTCCCTGTCCATCACAGCTCCTGGAGTTTACTCAAATTCATGTCTATTGAGTTGGTGATGCCATCCAATCATCTCATCCTCTGTTGTCCCCTTCTCCTCCCGCCTTCAATCTTTCACAGCATCATAGGGTCTTTTCAAATGAGTCAGTTCTTTGCATCACGTGGCCAAAGTATTGGAGTTTCAGCTTCAGCATCAGTCCCTTAGAGGTCAACAAATACAAATCATGACCACTACATTCTCAGCCACACAAATGGAGAGTCCCCTCACAGACCCCTTTTTCTACTTTAAATGCAACAAATTCCACAAAAACCACTGGTATTCCCAGTATTATTTGATCACTGTTTATATTGAAGTATACCAACCTAGATAGCATATTAAAAAAGCAGAGACATTACTTTGCCAACAAAGGTCTGTCTAGTCAAGGCTATGGTTTTTCCTGTGGTCATGTATGGATGTGAGAGTTGGACTGTGAAGAAGGCTGAGCACCGAAGAACTGATGCTTTTGAACTGTGGTGTTGGAGAAGACTCTTGAGAGTCCCTTGGACTGCAAGAAGATCCAACCAGTCCGTTCTAAAGGAGATCAGCCCTGGGTGTTCTTTGGAAGGAATGATGCTAAAGCTGAAACTCCAATACTTTGGCCACCTCATGTGAAGAGCTGACTCATTGGAAAAGACTCTGATGCTAGAGGGATTGGGGGCAGGAGGAGAAGGGGACGACAGAGGATGAGATGGCTGGATGGCATCAGCAACTTGATGGACGTGAGTTTGAGTGAACTCCAGGAGTTGGTGATGGACAGGGAGGCCTGGTGTGCTGCAATTCATGGGGTCGCAAAGAGTCGGACACAACGGAGTGACTGAACTGAACTGATAGTTGATTTACAATATAATCTTAATTTCAGGTGTACAGCATAGTGATTCAATATTTTTACAGATTATACTCCATTAAAAGTTTTTACAAAATGAAGCAGGGCACTCCAAGCTGGTGCTCAGGGACAGCCCAGAGGGATAAGGTGGCTGGGGGAGGTGGGAGGGGGGTTCAAAATGGTGGGACCCATGTACAACCACAGCTGATTCATGTCAATGTATGGGGAAAACCACCACAATATTGTAAAGTAATTACTCCCAATTAAGATAAGTAATCTTTTTAAAAAGCTATTACAAAATAATGGCTATGATGCCCTGTGCTGTACACTATAGCCTTGCCTCTTACCCATTTTCATGTAACAGTCCGCACCTCTCCACTGCGTACCCTGATTTGCCCCTGCTCATCTTCCTCTCCCCTTGGGCGGCACCGGTTTGTTTTCTCTACGTGTGAGTCTGTTTCTGTTTTGCATAGTCATTCATTTGTATTCTCTTTTAATTTTCACACATAAGTGATATCTTCCAGTATTTGTCTTCCTTTGTGTAACTTATTTCACCGAGCATAAGATTCTCTAGGACCATCTGTGTTACTTCAAATGGCAGAATTGCATTCTCATTTTTTTTTACTTTCTCTCTCTGATCACTTCTTTATGCATTTTTAAGGCAACCCAGAAATGCCAGTGCAAAAGGCCAAACTTAAGCTGACAGTTGCTAGCCAGCTGGTGATTCTTTCAGTTCAGTTGCTCAGTCGTGTCCAACTCTTTGTGACCCCATGCACGCCAGGCCTCCCTGCCCATCACCAACTCCCGGAGTTTACCCAAACTCATGTCCATTGAGTCAGTGATGCCATCCAACCATCTCATCCTCTGTTGTCCCCTTCTCCTCCTGCCCTCAATCTTTCCCAGCATCAGGGTCTTTTCAAACGAGTCAGCTCTTCACATTAGGTGGCCAGAGTACTGGAGTTTCAGCTTCAACATCAGTCCTTCCAATGAATATTCAGGACTGATTTCCTTTAGGATCCTGGCTGGATCTCCTTGCAGTCCAAGGGACTCTCAAGAGTCTTCTCCAACACCACAGTTCAAAAGCATCAATTCTTCAGCTTTCAACTACAGAGTAATTTCCTGATTTTAGCAAAAAAGAATGCAGGGCCTCTGCTTTCCTATAAGTTTTAATTAGCTACTTGAAGCTTTTGAACCTCATGAAGGGATGGGCATGGCCAGGCATTTCAACTAATCTGGACTCCAGTGACTCCAGCTCGGGAGCAAGCTGACAGTGAATCAGACTGCAGCCTGTGGGAACTACAAGCTTGTACTGAGATTCTGAGGCCATGTTCAGGGGCTGTTACTAAGGCAACTCTGCTGAAGTCAGGGCTCCTGGGAGAGAGGGCCATGTGTCAAGCATTCCTATGGCTGTGCAATTTGGCCACGACTTACTATACAGATCTGCAGGAAAATGAATGAACAAAGATGAGCTTGAAAAATACACTGTGTTTGCAAATGCTTTGCTATCAAGTCAACATAAGCCGAGATTGGCACCTCAAGAAGAACGGCTCATCTCTAACAGATTGTTTATGTGTTCCTTAAGAAAATGAGAATTTAGCATGAGATTCAGTGATAAATTATTCACTTGGGAGATTTTTTTTTTTTTCCAGAACATCCTCCAGGTATTTCTTAAGTGAATTTCTCCCTGGTCCTTTCATTTCCAAATGCAGACTATTTTCAGTGAAGGAGCTAGGTCTTAAGCAGGGCTCCATGGGGTTTCACCTCCAGGGGAGTCTCTCTGGTCCTCAGTTGCTCCCCTTTTTCTAGGCCAGTTAATACCTCCAGCCCAATTAAAGCTATACACTGCACATATTAATATTTGAAACATAAAGCCATCTTTATACAAAACTGTAACAACGGCATTTTTCTTTCATCACTGCCAAGCCCCAAACACATCTAGATTTTCCACTATGAAAAGGCTGCATGTTTTATATGCTATATTTATGTCTCACTGTAAACTATTCATTGGTTTATAGACCTCAGGTCCTCTAGGAAGCATCACAAATCCTTATTATACTCGTGGATATTAAATTTGGTGTTAGGCTCTCTGATTTATCTTGCCAGACTAACTCACATGTAAACAGACATCTCTGTTAAAACTATCTACTTCAGGAGATAAAAAATTAATCCATGCTAAAGCTCTAACCTTGAAGCTCACTGCAACTGCAATACTGACAAAGGTAAGAGTAAGGATGAAGATAGTAATGATGACGTCAAACACGATGGCGATAATGAAGAAAATGCTTTCAGTTAGTTCCTTCCTCATTCTGATAACTTTCCCTAACACAAAAATTAAACAAAGCTAGAGACCAAAGAAGCGTGCTTTGGGAAGCTTTCGAAGACCCAAGTAGGATTTCTATGTGAATACAGTAATCTTGAGATGAAGGGATGAGTCAATTAACAGGAAATGACTAAGACGTGCCACAAACAAAGCAATAAATAATGGCCATCTAATGACTGCAAATGAAAGTCAGCCCAACGACATTCCTTCTTACAAGCTCTCACCTTTCCAAGAAGCCAAGCTACAAAGAGCTCTCCGTATGAGTTTATGTGATAATTTTTTTTTCTAGACGCTACATAAAATTCTTCCGATGGGAATTTGCACAGAAGAAATTTTTATCCTCACTCAGGTATCTTTTGAGAAAGTATGATTGCACGAGTTATTCCAAAGGTTTCTGAAGATGTCATCCTCCCAGATGTTCTCCTTTGAATCTTAGACACATGCTGCCAACTGCAGAATCACAGAAGAAACACTTTCCTCCTCTGACATTTTCAAAACAGTAAAAACCTTATTTTTTCAGACAGATGACGTTTAGTAAGAATGATCATGAACTACTAAAATACACTGCTAGATATATACTGAATTGAAATTCATTTTATATATGTGGAAAACCAACGAGAGTTAACTTAATTCCCCTTCAACACAAGTGAATGCAGTTTTACTGTGCGCCTATACTGTGCGAAACACTGCGGTAGGTAATGAGGTCAAGGTACCTGGCGTGTCCCCTGCCTTCAAGGCTCTTCCAAATCAACTTGCCTTTCTTTTGCCTTTCACGTGAACGAAATGGTCTTAAATTTTCAAAACAGAAAGAAATTTTACTTTATATGTGAAGGCCCTGCTTAATAACATGATCTGTTCTCACATTCAAGAATGAGAAAATGGTGACCATTAAAAACAACCCCCAAAAAATGAGAAAAACAAACCACAGGACTTCCCTGGTGGCACAGTGGATTAAGAATCGCCTGCCCACGCAGGGGACACGGGTTGGGTCTCTGATCTGGGAAGACCCACATGATGCGGAGCAATGAAGACCGTGAACCACAACGATGGAGCCCGTGCCCCAGGGCCTGCAGGCTGAAACTGCTGAAGCTCACGCCAAGAGCCTGTGCCCTGTGACAAGAGAAGCCATCTCCATGAGTAGCCCGAGCGCAGCAGCAGAGCGTAGCCCCGGCTCGCCACAACCAGAGAAAACCCTTGAGCAGCAACGAAGACCCAGTGCAGCCAAAAATATTTTTTTAAACAAAATAAAACAAAGAAATTTAATTTTTAAAAGCATTCCTTTTAGGTAAATGTACACTATGTGTAGAGTTGTCTCGATCAAACAATACTTTTAAAAATCAAGATAGGATAATATACGTAGAAAAGATTAAGATTCTAACCTTTGCTCTTTGTTGGATCTGAAGGTATTTTTATCCCAGAGGTCATAATGCAAGGAAAGAATCTGATGCAATCTTATTCATTAAAAATCTTAAGAAAGCAATCAACTCTGCAGGCTCAAGACATAAAAAAGCACAGAGAAATGGCAAAATGGTTAAAGCACAGAATATTAATATCATTGCATTTCTGGTTTTTTCCCTGCAGAATCATTTTAAGCATGATAGGCAACGTTCTTCCTCCAGTAGATCAGGGATAACCTTTTAGAAACTTGAAATTATGAGGTCAACTATTAAAAATTTTTCCACGAAATTTTAATGAATTAAAGACATATTCCAAAGGGATGCTTATAATTTATTCCTTATATGTGCAGAATTTCCAAGGCCCTTGAATCCTATAGGTTATTAGAATTCTCTCACTTGATATCTTGTGAAAAGATAACTGAAAAACAACATAGTTCACCAGATTTCAAACTGCCTGCAACACAGCACCCAGAGTATTGATGAGTAGACTGATTTCAGACTAAAGGGTGGTTGTCAGTTCTATGCTAAAGGCCTTACTTCTGATCTGTCACTTTCAAGAGTGACTTGAAAGAGTACACGACAATCTGCTTATCAGATCCATAGATGACATGGAGCTGAGGCAGACAGTAACTCCATTGCTTGATCAAGTCAGGGGTCAGTAGGTCTCAATGGAATAAAATGGATAAAATCCTATCCATGTAAAATGGATAGGATTTACATGAAAATAAATAGGTTAAATGTGGAAATATGGCACACGAGTTTATGAAAATTCACGCATGTAGAAGAAAGATGATGTGACAAAACTATACTACGGTTTCACAGACAACCTGGGGGGCTAGGGTGGGAAGAGGGAGGGGGGTTCAGCATGGGGGGGACACACGGATACCTGTGGCTGATTCATACTGATGTACAGCAAAAACCATCACAACATTGTAAAGTGATTATCCTCCAATTAAAATAAATAAATAATTCAAAAAAGGGGGGGGAGGGAAGCAAGTGGGCACGTGTGGATAGGAACATTTCTTGAGACCTATAGGCTCCTAACTGTGGACAAAGAGACACATGCATTATTATTACCTTTTTGCAAAAGTACAGAGAGAAAGTAATTTCCCTATGTCCTACAGATTATAAGAAGCAAACCTGGGATTTGAATCTATTGCAATCTTGCTGCAAAGCCCTGCTGTTTTCAACCCATCATTATGTAAACAGGACAATACAGATAGTCTGATAATGAATGCAATCTTAGGTTAGATCAATAAAAGTACAATGCCAGAACAAAGGAGGTCAGATTACTGATGGGAATCAAAGACAGAGAGGGATGCATACACCTCATATCAACAGGAGAAGAAAGAAGCAAGTAGGGGTGATTTCACACAATGAAACACTACTCAGTGTGAAAAAGAACAAACTGCTGACACATGCACCACCCTAGATCAATCTCAAAACCATGTCAAATAAAAGAAGCCAAATGAAAAAGACTGCATGCTGTTTGATTTCATTAATATGAAGTTAAAATTAAAGTCTATAGTGATAGGACTTTCCCGGTGGCTCGGTGGTAAAGACTGCACTTGCCAATGAAGGAGACACGAGTTTGATCTCTGATGTGGGATGATCCCACAGGCCACAGAGCAACCAAGCCCGTGCACCACATCTGCTGAG
Source organism: Bos mutus (assembly GCF_027580195.1). Classification (NCBI taxonomy): domain Eukaryota; kingdom Metazoa; phylum Chordata; class Mammalia; order Artiodactyla; family Bovidae; genus Bos; species Bos mutus. The sequence continues at coordinate 53,543,658 of NC_091640.1, forward strand.
TCTGTGCTCCAGAGTCCATGAGGCGCAACTACTGAAGCCCACACACCCAGGAGCCTGTGCTCCCCAACAACAGGAGCCACCGCAATGAGAAGCCCGTGTGCCACAACTAGAGAGGGGCCCCCGCTGACCACAGCTAGAGAAAAGCCCGTGCACCCGTGAAGACCCAGCACAGCCAAAAATAAACAAAGAAGTATTGCCAAGTCGCTTCAGTCATGTCCAACACTTCGGGACCCCACGGACTGTAGCCCACCAGGCTCCTCTATCCATGGGATTCTCCAGGCAAGAACACTGGAATGGGTTGCCATTTCTTTCTCCAAAGTAAGTATTAAAAATAAAGTCTATGGTGAGAGAAATCAGAAGAGCAGGTGTCCAGGAAGAATTTGCCATGAAAGGGCATAAGGGAATGTTCTGGGACGATGAAAATGCTTTATATCTTGACTGGGAAAGTGTTCACAGGCAAGTGGACACAACCGTCCAAATTCAAACTATAAACTTGAGATGTACATATCTTATAGTTTGGAAATTCTCTATTCAAAGAAAAAAAGTATGCATAGAAAGTGGAAACTGTGGATAAGCAAGTGGACAGTGAAGAGGAAATCATGGCCTATGTGAAACATATGATCCAGGAAATATTCTTCCCAAACATTACTTTCACTAGCAAGAAGTACAGGATAAGACAGCTGGAATGACATGGCAGTCATGTTAAAATGACAGCATTCCGTAATAGAAAGAAACAGTGGTCAATACTTTTTAGGGAGTACAATTAGGACGGATAAGTAGACATTTTACCTGAATCTAAGAAAGGAGCTTCTATAACTGGAGCAGTCCAAAAGTGGAATTACCTGCCCATGAGTAATACATCCCCCACTGTGCAGGGTGCTACCTGAAGGTGGATGGTCTCCTGTTGGAGTGTGTGCAGAGGGTGTTCAGCATCTAAGGCGCCTCTCTCTGTTCTGAGGCTCCTTGCATCTGGGTTCTGAAGCTCACTCTGACATGCGTGGATAAAGCTCATCTTCTACATACATCATTCAAACTCTCAACCTCATTCTCAATCTGCCTTCCACACCCAGGACACACAAGTGCACCCACATCCACAAATCCATGCACCAGTGATTAACAGAAGCAACATCTACCCAGCTTCCTCCTCCCCAACGCTCTCAGATCCTCTTCCTGAATGGTGGTTAAAAAAAAAAAAAACACCACTTTTACCCTTTCAGGTGTGAAGGTACTCCCTGATTTTGCTGAAGCAAAAGAATATTCTTTATTTGCTTATTTATTATTGACAGCCTAGTATGTAGCATGTTCTGGACACTGGAGAGAAAAAGACAACTCCCATCTTGGTGAAGCTTACATTCTTCTTAATACACATCAAGTTGCTTAGGATAAGAACATCGTCCTACTGCTTAACCCTGATGGGTATTTTGGAGTGATGAATGAATACCCACTGACTTAGCTTGATGTGAGAAGATCACATAGTATGAATGTACAGAAGCCTCAGGAGAACACAGGGCTTATCCAAGACTTAGAGTATTTTGCTCCTCTACCCAGTAAAAATCTCTATTGAAATGTCAGATGGTTGAGGAAATCCTCATTTTCACTTCTGTTCTTACACTTCACTGATAAGCCAATGCACTGTGGCTCCATAGGTCTACTGTGAATTTACAATTAGTCTAATGATCTGCCCAGAGGGACTCCATGAGCCTCAGCAGGACTTAACAAAATTGACTGAGCTCTAGCCAATAAATCACAGCCTGTTAGCTGACATTAATTTATAATTTCAGGCACAGGGATAAAATTACTCACAACAGATACTTTTAAATTGAGAGAGGAGTCCAGGTAACAAAATCTGAATGCCACAAACCCTTCTAGAATAAAAACTCAGAAAACCACCTCTGTAGCAATACTTTTGGGGGAGTTGCCTTCAACCTTGCCTAATGAGCCAAGAGAAAATGTTTCAAATAGGCACCAGTTCCAGACCTTGAATTGATGAGACCACATTTTTAAGTCTTACCCAAATGCTAGCCCTGAACTTCAGGTTAGTTCTTAAAGGAAAACTAGATATTTGTTTCACAGGTATCAGAGGTGGGGAGTTCCAAAGGGTAACACACAAACTCTGCACACTTGAGGATGAGAACCACCGGCTCTGTGGCCTCGTCCTCCACGTGTAACAAACTTTGCTAACCTTTGCTTTCTTCTCCTTTCACCATTCACGTCTCCAGTTAACCTCCTGCCACATCAGTTCAGTTCAGATCAGTCGCTCAGTCGTGTCCAACTCTGCGCGACCCCATGAATCGCAGCACGCCAGGCCTCCCTGTCCATCACCAACTCCCGGTGTTCATTCAAACTCATGTCCATCGAGTCGGTGATGCCATCCAGCCATCTCATCCTCTGGCATCCCCTTCTCCTCCTGCCCCCAATCCCTCCCAGCATCAGGGTCTTTTCCAAAGAGTCAGCTCTTCACATGAGGTGGCCAAAGTACTGGAGTTTCAGCTTCAGCATCATTCCCTCCAAAGAAATCCCAGGGCTGATCTTCAGAATGAACTGGTTGGATCTCCTTGCAGTCCAAGGGACTCTCAAGAATCTTCTCCAACACCACAGTTCAAAAGCATCAATTCTTCGGCGCTCAGCTTTCTTCACAGTCCAACTCTCACATCCATACATGACCACAGGAAAAACCATAGCCTTGACTAGACGGATCTTTGTTGGCAAAGTAATGTCTCTGCTTTGGTCCTGCCACATAGAGACATATAAAATCGCCAACAGAAAAAAATACAAAAATGCATTTCCTCAAAGGTGTAAAATAAAGAGATGGGTGAATGGGTGTGTCTGTGTGGCTGTCTGCTGCAAATCAACACACTGCTACACTGGGAAAGGGTGGAAAGGAGAAAGAAGAACATCATAATGTAGACAATTTGCACTCTTAAGTGATCGGAGTAAGAGGCTGTACTAACGAACAGAAAGTGAAAGTGAAGTCGCTCAGTCCTGTCCGACACTTCGGGACCCCATGGACTGTAGTGTACCAGGCTCCTCCATTCATGGGATTTTCCAGGCAAGAGTACTGGAGTGGGTTGCCATTTCCTTCTCCAGAGGATCTTCCTGACCCAGGGATTGAACCCAGGTCTCCTGCATTATAGGCAGACACTTTACCGTCTGAGCCACCAGGGAAATAAATCTTTGACAAACAGAAGCTCTGTTCAAAAAGGAAAAAGGGCCCCTTGCTGAAATGAAAAATCTGGGGAAGAGGGCGGCACTATGGCAGAAAATAGCTTTGAGATTTAATCTGAAAATCCTTCTCAAGAAGCGTGAGCTATGGAATCCTAGAAATACTCTGTTAAGAGTTAGGGAGTTTACAGAGAAATACCAGTAAAAGCCTACTGAATCAAAAAAAAAAAAAAGTGGATAGGTCCCTTCCCTCCCTCCCCCAGCACAGGAAGCTCAGCTCAGCACTCTGTGATGACCTAGATGGGTGGGATGGGGCTGGGAGATGCAAAAGGGAGGGTCTATATGTACGCGTATGGCTGATTTATTCATTGTCTAACAGAAACTAACACAGCATGTTAAAGCAATTATATTCCAATAAAAAAAGAAAACACTAAAAACAAGGTGGATATATGTATAACTGATTCATTTTGCTCTACAGCAGAAACTAACACAACATATATACTATATTCCAAAAGAAATAATTTTCAAAAAAATCCTTTTCTACTTAATATTTGGGAAACCTCAGATTTGGATAATTTATTACAACCTAGCTAAATACCTACACCTCACAGTGGGGAAAAAAAAAGTAATAGCAAGGTGACAAAACTGCCTCCTAAAAGTGAAGTAAGAAATGGCTTTATTCACCTTTGGCGACCTTGCCTAAGTCATCCTGTATTATCTAAGTCACCTTGTATGACACCAAATTAATCCAAGAACGTGCAATGGCCACAGGGAGCGGTCATCTGACCCAGCGGGCTTCCCCAGGGCAGATGATATTCTCATAAAATGGCAGCATCACTGGCTGACCGGTTCCAATATTAACATTAAAGTTTTGAATGAAGGAACTTGTAAATAGAAACTGGGGAATATATAACATATATGTATTTATGTGGAAAAGAGACATGATGAAAAATGTGAGGATAGCTGTCTATAAATAAACACTCCACAAGGAAGAAACAGAAAACAGGACAAAAAAAAAAGGCAACTAATTAGAAATTTTAACCAAATAAGTAATTTTTCTAAAGAAGGGCAAAAAAAAAAAAAAATTACTCTTCCACGCATAACTTTTCAAATTCTGAGAAAAAGAAGAATGTAATATAATCTGATGCTCATCTGCATGTTATGTGTAAGGCTTTCTCCTAGGTGTCATCAAGATGTATAAAGAGGTTTTAAAGATAAATATGCCTTCGAGGGTTTTGCAGTACAGGCAGGTGAAATCAGGCAGGCAGATCCCACCAGGAGCACACTAATCCTAAAAGCTCAGTGGTGAACTAGCTTTTTGAAACACAGAGGAATCCCCCTGGCGGGGAAAAAAGGGTGGGGAGAGGTTAAGGAAACATTGCTCCTTAATGTCTACAGTTTACGGCTAAACATTTCAGGCTATAAGAGGGAATGAATACAAGATAAATTGTGAATTTATATTCTGAATCAATTATAAAGGTAAGCTAGTAGTTACAACTCCCTAACTCTAATCCTAACCCTATGCTAACTCAATGGGAATTTTCTTTAGAATAATGTCAGATTGATGGATTTTTTTTTTCTTCCTTTTCAACTGTGTGGCCATATGTTGGTTCAGCACCTTCCAAGACCACTGAGTACAACTCCACCATGGGTTGTGTGCATGAGTGCTAAGTCACTTCAGTTGTGTCCAACTCTTTGCAATGCTATGCAGTGTAGCCTGACAGGCTCCTCCATTTAAGGGATTCTCCAGGCAACTGCAGTGGGTTGCTATGCCCTCCTCTAGGGATTCAACTCTCCTCCCTTCTGTCTCCCGCACTGGCAGGCAGACTCTTTACCACCAGCACCACCTGGGGAGTCCTGTACAATTTCTACACTGCACAAAACCCCAAGCCCGGAAGGTCAGTGAAGACTGAAATCCCAGCAGCAGTCACAGGCCAGTGTATTGTCCTACCCAAGGGCTGTGTTCCAGCAAAAGGCTGCTTCTCTGCCATTCTCCGCAGGACAAAAATCCCACAAAGACGGAAAGTCATGGGGCTCGTCGGGAGTCATCCACCCTGAGATGGTGCCTTTCCCTAATTCAGCTATTCCTAAGTCATACAAAGGCATTACCCTGATAAACCCCACTGTCTAAACAAAAATCTGGACCCAAAGTGAGTACCATTTCATTTCACCATCATCAAACAACAGAAAAGAAACTATTTCCTTAGTAATGTTTGCTGTGTGTAAAACTCTGTAGAGAGAAAAAAAAAATTGTTTAACCGGGAAAACTATACCATCTATGTATATTATACACAGTAACCAAGCAACAAGAGGGAATTCCAAAGTTTTGTATGCTTGGTTTTACTCCCTGGGAAATAAGTACTGAGGAAGTTAAACACAGGAAAGACCATGGACTCTGGAGCCAGACTCCCGGATTGCGTTCCAGCTCTGAATTCCTACCTACACAACTTTGGGCAAGTTAGTTAAATTCTAGGGGCCTCAGTTTATTCCATTGTAACCAGAGTAATAACGGTATATGGCAAAGTCTTCGGAGATCAAATATATCCATGTCAAGAGCTTGAATACAAAGTGTGCAATAAATGTTAGATACTATCTGGACACACAATCAAACACTATTAAAACCTGAATAACCAACTTTTCCAAATAGAAAGTAGCATTTTTAAGAGCAGAAAAGGAAGTACAGTGAACAAAAGACAAATTCTGCTTTCCAAAGATGCCTGCATAAAGACTTCTGACAAGAATAAAAAGCTTCAAAATGCGCTTTTACTCATTTTAGCTACTTTCAGATATTTAAGGTCATTAATGTGAGCTGCCATAGCTGTTCAGCATCAAATTTCCTTGAATCTTATCTCTATTCCAACTAAGACTCAAAAACAAAAAAAATCACAAAAGGTCACATTCTCTTCTTCTTAAAAGAAATACAAAAGAAACTAGAACAGAAGCTGACTGTTCTCATGAAAATAGTGTATGCAAAGTCATATATCCAATTCCACTTTCGATCCCTATTCCAGATAAAATACTTGTAAAAAGGCACAAGTGTATTACGGACAAGGCATTAATTACAACAGTTTGCATATTTCATTATGGGAAACTTCAAATACTAAATAGGACAGAACAGGATAACGAAGCCCCCTGTGCCCATTCCTCAGCTGTTATCAGCTAATGGCCAATCTTTATTTCTCTCTAGTCTCACATACTTGCTCTCTCCAACAAGTGTTTTAGCACAGCTCACAGGTTATCATTTTTTGTCACATTATTTTCACAAGTTTATTGAAACATAATCGACATACAATCCAATGCCTATGTTTAAAATGTACAGTTTGGTAAGTTTTAACATCGGTATACACCCCTGGAATTATCACCGCAGTCAAGATAATGAGCACTTCCATCACACCCAAATGTTCTCTTATGTCTGATGGTAATTTCTTCCTCTCAACCCTCCTGCTCTCCCAACCAGGCAACCATTGACCTATTTTCTACCACTTTAATTATCAGAGTTTTGTATCAGTGCAGTCCTATGGCATGTACATTCTTGGTCTATATTATGTCACTCAGCATAATTATTGTTGTTTCTATCAATACTTTCATTCCTTTCTATTGCAGAGTAGTCTTCTGTTGTTCGGATGCACCATGAGGTGCTTATCTACTCATCTGTTGATGGACACTTGGTTTATTTTCTATCTGAGGATGTTACAAATTAAGCTGTCGTGAATATCCATATCCATCGACAACTCTCTGTAGAGACCCATGCTTTCACTACTCTTGGAGAAATATCTAGGAATAAAGTATCTGGGTCATATGGTAGACATGTGTTTAACTTTTTAAAATTCTAAAACTTTTTCCTAAGTGGTTATACCATTTTTTATTTCTACCAGCAGTGTATAAGATTTCCAGTTGACCTACCTCCTGAAAAATACATGGTATTGTCAACCTTTTTAAGTTTTGACATTTTTATAGTTGTTTGGTGGTAGTTCAATGTGGTTTTATACTTCATTTATCTTCTTGTGCTTTACTGCCATCCATATATCTTTGGTGGAGCACCTATTCAAATCTTTTATCTATTTCTTTAATTAGATAGTTAAGTTTTAAAAGTTCCTTATCTATTAAAGATACAAGTCCTCTATCAGATATGTGATTTACTACCTATTTTTGTCAGTCTATGACATGTTTTTTGTTGATGTTTTCTCTTAAAAGTGTCTTTCAAATAGTAGAAGTTCTAAATTTTGATGAAACCTAATTTACCAGCTTTTTCTCTTAAGGAGTGTGCGTTCAGTGTCGTATCTAGGAAGTCTTTCCCTATCCTTGAAGGTGCAGAAGTTTTTTCTCCTATAACTTCTTCTAGTCGGTTTACAGTTTCAGGTTTTACTTTTAATCTGTAATGCACTTAGAGTTTGAGAGTTCAGTTTTTACTTATGAGTATCAAATTTGTTGAAAAAGCCTTTTCTCCACTGAATTGCTTTTGCACTGTTGCTAAAAACTGACCATCTATGTCTGGGCCTACTTCCACTCCTACTGTTTTATTCCTTGTTCTTGATACCTAGACCACACTGCTTTTCAGTTAGGTAATTCAAATCCTCAATCTTTGTTCTTTTTATTCCACAAAGTTATCTTGGCTAGTCTACGTTCTTTTATTTCCACAAGAATTTAAGAGTTACCTTGTCTAGTTTTTAAAGTGTCTGTTGATATGGTGATTGGGACTGCACTAAATCTGTGATCAATTTAGAAAGAATCAGCACCTTAAAAACTCAGTTGCATTTTCCAATCCATGAATACGGTTTCTCTCTCCATTTATTTTAGGTCATCTTTAATTTCACTCAGGAATGTTTTAGTTTTCAGTGCCCAAGTCTTAAACATATTTTGTCAAATTTATCCCCAAGTATTTCATATTTTTGCTGTTATTATAAATAGTACTGTTCTTTTAAGATCAATTTCCCTTTTACATTACTATGACAATTTTTATTGATATAATTGACATTAAACATTATATTAGTTTCAAAAGTACAACATAGTGATTTCCATTCTTAGTCGTCAATATAAAAAACAATTATTTTTGTATTGGTTATGTATCCCACGAATTTGACTAAACTCAGTTCTAGCAACTTTGATGATTCCAAAGGGCTTTCTACTTAATCACTGTCACCTGCAAATCATTTTACTTCCTTCTTTCCAAACAGAATCCCTTTCTTTTCTTTTTATTATTACACTGGCTAGAACCTCCAGTACAACGGTGAATGGAAGTGATGAGAGTGGCCATCTTTGCCTTGTTTCTAACAGGTATGGTTCAATTCAGTTGCTCAGTCGTGTCCAACTCTTTGTCACCCCATGGACTGCAGCATGCCAGGCCTCCCTGTCCATCACTAACTCCCAGAGCTTACTCAAACTCATGTCCATTGGGTTGGTGATGCCGTCCAACCATCTCATCCTCTGTCGTCCTCTTCTCCTCCTGCCCTCAATCTTTCCCAGCATCAGGGTCTTTTCAAATGAGTCAGTTCTTTGCATCAGGTGGCCAAAGTATTGGAGTTTCAGCTTTAGCATCAGTCCTTCCAATGAATATTCAGGATTGATCTCTAGGATGGACTGGTTGGATCTCCTTGCAGTCCAAGGGACTCTAAAGATTCTCCTCCAACACCACAGTTCAAAAGCATCAATTCTTACGTCCTCAGTTTTCCTTATAGTCCAACTCTAATATCCATACATGACCACTGGAAAAACCATAGCTTTGACTAAACGGACTTTTGAGAGGAGACATCAAGTCTTTCCCCATTAAATACAATAGTAGCTATAGGTTTTTCATACATGTGAGTGAGTTTTTTTATCTCAAACACTGAAGCTTTTATCTCTAGAAGTTTTATTTTGGTCTTTTTCAATCTTCCATGTCTCTACTTCACAGTCAATATTTCCTTTAGTTTCCTGAACATTTGGAGTACCATGTTAATAACCTTTAATGCCCTTGCCTACTGATTCTATCACGAATCATTGCTGAGTTAGTTTCACTAGACTGAGTTTCCTCTTCATTGTGGGCTATATTTCTCTACTTCTATATATGTCTAAAACTTTTGGATTGGATGCTGGACACAGCATATTACCTTATTTGACACCAGGTACTTCTCTAGTCCTACGAATATGTAAATTGCTTGACTGTATGGGGTCTTAGTTGTGGCACTGGGGAGTTCTCGTTGCATCATACGTAATCTTTTGCGATGACACAGACTGCCTAGTTGTAGAGCGTGCTCCAGTAGCTGTGGCGCATCGGCTCAGTTGCCCCAAGGCACATGGGATCTTAGTTTCCCAACCAAGGACTGAACCCGCGTACCTGGCGCAGGAGGGTGGATTCTTAACCACGGGGCCACCAGGAAAGTTCCTCCATATATATTCTTGAAATTTGGTCTCAGACATAGTTAAGTTACTTGGGAAGAATCTGATGCTTTTGTGCCTTACTGTTAAGCTTTATTTGTGATAATCAGACCTACATTTAGTCTGGAGTTCATTTTTTCCCAGCACTGACCCTTCCTGGAATTCTCTCGCAGGCCCTGTGAAATATCACATTTTCTACTTGGGCTGCTGGGAGCAAGAAGCAAGAATATTCTGGAACTGTCATGAGCTCTGGATGCCGTTCCCTCTGGCACTTCACAGCGGCTCTCTCCCCTGCCCCAGGGTGTCTCCTCATAAGCCCACGCTCATCAGTGCCCATCTCAGCACTCAAAGGAGGCACTCCGCTCATCTCAGGATTTCCCTCGGTGCAGCGCTCTCTTTACTCTGTCCTGCAAATTCTCATCACCTTGCTTTCCCCCAGACTCAGGAAGGTTACTCTGGAAGACAGGTTTTCCCTGGCTTCCCCATTCCTACACTGAGGCCTGAAAACTTCCCTTAGGTCAAAAGCTGCTGCAGTTCTCAAGTTCATCTCATTTGTTTCCCATTCTCATATACACATATATATTTTTAGATTCCATACATAAGAATATCATACAGTGTTTGTCTTCCTCTGACTTATTTTACTTGGCATAACGCACTCCAAGTATTCCAGCTGGAATACTACTCAGCTCTAAAAAGAACAAAATTTTGCCACTTGCAGCAACATGGATAGATTTGGAGGGCATAATGCCAAGTGAAACAAGTCAGACAGAAAAAGACAAATACTACATAATGTTGCTTATACATGGAATCTAAAAACTACAGCATACTAGTTCAGTTCAGTCGCTCAGTCGCGCAAACTAGTGGATATAATGAAACAGAAGCAGACTCAACCTTTAAAACTGTAAATCACTACACGTACATCTGTAACATACAATGTCATACATCAATCACACTGCAATTAAAAATACAGAATAAGATTTTTAGAAAGTAAGAGGCAACTCTATGGTTTGAGTACTTTAGTAAATCTGACACGGAAGGAAAAGCAGAAAAGCAGCAGTCGCTCATATTATCCAGGGTGGAGGGATACTGGGTCCTCTTCGAGGCTTGGCCATTTTCTGCCCCAAAAATAGGACAGAAAAGTGGTCCCATATCTGACTCGACCCATCACACTCTCAGAGTGACCCTGTCTGACATCAATGTTCCATGATATTGTTTGTTACACAGCAGAACATCATGGCCAGTTTCCCCAGGTCAAGTCTGTTTTTCTCTTTTTCATGACTAAGAGAACCAGAGCCTCACAGCCCTACTGGTAAAAAGTTCAGTTCAGTCTCTCAGTTGTGTCCGACTCTTTGTGATCCCATGGACTGCAGCACGCCAGGCTTCCCTGTCCATCACCAACTTGGAATTACTCAAACTCATATCCATCAAGTCGGTGGTGCCATCCTACCATCTCATCCTCTGTCATCCCCTTCTTCTCCTGCCTTCAATCTTTCCCAGCATCAAGGTTTTTTCCAATGAGTCTGTTCTTCACATCAGGTGGCCAAAGTATTGGAGTTTCAGTTTTAGCATCAGTCCTTCCAATGAATATTCAGGATTGATTTCCTTTAGGATGGACTGGTTGGATCTCCTTATAGCCCAAGAGACTCTCAAGAGTCTTCTACTGGTAGAAAGACTAAACTAATTAGAAAATGGATTCCCCATCACTTACGGGACTGAAGAGGTTTTGAGACCTAATGAAGGAGAGCCACTCAGCGAGGAAGCCACCACAATTTCTTGGAAAATGAAGGTAATGGAGTCTTAGAATCAACTTCCATATAAAGAGAAGAGTTGTGTTGCTGGCTAGAAGGGTGGAATGGGCATTTTGAAAATGAAGATGGAATGACCCTATGGGGGAGAACAAGACTGAAGAGAGCGGTGGTGGGCACTGTATTCCTAGTGAAGATCCCTGTGGTGCAGAATGCAGCCTGTGTGGCTCAAAGGGAAGCCTGGTCTTAGCTCTGGGTTCAACCCCTCATGCCACAGTATTCTTACAGGAGCGTCTGACCCTTGGGTAAAGAAACATACACCACAGAGTCCATAGTATACAAAGGGCCCTGGGGTAGAGAGGCCTCAAATCCACAAGAGGGTCTAGGAAGACCTGGTCTGTTCCACCCTGGGAGTCAACACCCTCGGAGGCGTAGGAAGAGATAAGAAGGCAACACTAACTCCTCCTAGAGCCTCTGAGGGGCTTCTCAGGTGGCGTTGGTGGTAAAGAACCCACCTGCCAATGCAGGAGATGGAACAGATGCAGGTTTGATCCTGGGTCAGGAAGATCCCCTGGAGGAGGAAATGGCAACCCACTCCAGTATTCATGCCTGGAGAATCTCATGGACAGAGGAGCCTGGTGGGCTATAGTCCATGGGGTCGCAAAAGAGCCAGACACGACTGAGCACACACACACACACCATGATTCAGGGCCTGCCCTACTCCCACATGGCCTCAGCTTAACGGATTACATCTGCAATGACCATTGATGCTTCTCCCAAACAAGGTCATGTTCTGAGGCTCCTGGGAGTTAAGACTTTAACATATTTTAGGGGGTGGGTGGGACATGATTCAGTCCCTAACAGTGTGCGTTGTATATTGGGTCATAAGTAAAATGTATATCTTACTGTGAATCACAGTCAGGACAGTTTGAAAACTCGGCCTTAAGCCCCTCTAGCCTCCTTGCTTTTCACTCAGCAAAACAAGCACCCTCCCGGGGCAGGACCTTTGCACCTGCCACTCTCTCCATGTAGCCACATGCCCAGTCCCATTGTTTATCCAGGACTCCACTGAAGTGTCAGCTCCCCAGAGAGCACTTTCCCATCCATGTGACTTAGATGGTACCTTCTGTCCCTCTCCATCCTTTGACCCTGCTCTATTTTTCTTCAGAACACGAAGCACTCCCTAACAGTCTTTTATGAACACATTTACTTTTTTCTCCTCCACTAAAATGTAAGCATCACATGGGAAGAAACTATATCTGTGTACCCAGCTTATTGAACAGCAGGCCCTCAAATATGTGACGTTAAATAAATGAGTCTACCTCTGGTGAAAATAAATGAAGGCCAGACAAATGAGAACACAATAAGGCTATTTGTTTTCAGATCCTGCCATTGCAGAGAGTCAGGCGCCATCCCCGGTGTTTGGCAGAGACTCGGAGGCAGGCAGAGGAGCAGGAAAGCTTTCCAGGAGAAAACCAGGGAAAGATACCGGTGTGCTCTGCCTGCAGACCCTGAGCGTGGAGCAGCTGCCAGCGGACCAGCTGAGGAGGAGGGAATCCCACGACATTGTTTAGGGGTGCATATTTGGCTTTCTCTGGGGAGCCCTAAACTGTAACCTGGGACAGAAACTAAGAGCTCTATCAGTAATTAATCAGGTCTGAGCTGACTGTGTAGAAGTTACTGTTTTGCTTTCTGGACAGGAGGCTAGAGATAATGGTCTGACTTCCTACATGTGTGACTTAGAGAAGAAGCAGGTTGACTTCTGGCTGGCTGCTGCAGATTGCAGGTCAGAGCTCTATTTTTATGTGTGGTCTGGCCATTCTCCATTTGTATATTCATTCTCTCACTATAAAGAGAAATACGCTTGTGAATGTACAGCAAAAGAACTGGGTGGGCTACACCTGGGGGTTGGAGTAAAGAGAGACTCACTTTTATTTTATGTAGAGAAAAAGCATTGTCTCTCTATATATATATAGATTTATACAGTAAACTTGTACTTTCAATTTAGAAAATTTAATCAAAGACAACAATCAAGCAAACACAACTTTAAGCCACACTGCCTCCTCTGATGTTTGCAAGTCCATATGGCAAAACTATTTGCTTGGTTACTGATCCTCCTGTGTTTTGGGTTTTTATTTTCTCACTTTTCTAATGTTATATTGTTTAAAAAAAAAAAAAAAGTGTTAAAACCTCCCTTGGGAATTTCAGTTCTGAGATCACGTCTGGTGATCTCTCATTTTTAACTGAGCCCTTACAAACTCAATTTTTCATTCAGTATTCAGCTTTCCTAAAAAGCAAGGGAAATGTCATGATTGCAAGAATGCCAATTCAAATTTGAGTCGTTTGACTCGAAACTTTGTTTTCCTAGAGACATGGCGCCACCTAGTGGCCCTTTGGTGTATTTTCAGGGATGACAAGGTCCACGTTGCATTTTCACAACTCTCAGCCGACTGAAAAATCCCAGAAACCAAAACACTCCCTTCACCAAGCATTCTGGCTGTGGGAGATTTTCGTGTATTAATTTACTCTGGCTTTTATCAAGGAAAATAACCTATGTGGGTCATTTAATAACATGCTATGTGAACTGATTCATTTCAATGTAACTGCCAAGACCTCACTGTACCTCGCTCCCCTCTTACAGGGCTTGATGTGGTTATCTGCACCTTCGTCAGGTACCAGAGCCCAAGGACATCGCTATACCCCTATAGCCAACTGAGTCCTGGCACACAGATTGTGTTCAACGTTTTGAAGGAATAGCAGACGCCTACCTCCCCTGACCCCACCACCTGGCATAACACAGATCAGAAAGAAATTCACTGCACAACACATTCACACACAGTTGTCAAGGATACAGTGCTTTCCAATACAGTATATTAATGCATATGTACGGAATTTAGAAAGATGGTAACAATGACCCTATATGCGAGACAGCAAAAGAGACACAGATGTAAAGAACAGACTTCTGGGCTCTGTGGGAGAAGGTGAGGGCGGGATGATCTGAGAAAACAGCACTGAAACATGTATATTACCGTATGTGAAACAGATCACCAGTCCAAGTGCAATGCATGAGACAGGGTGCTCAAAGCCAGCGCCCTGGGACAGCCCAGAGGGGTGCGATGGGGAGGGAGGTGGGAGGGGCTTCAGGATGGGGAACACAGGTACACCCGTGGCTGATTCATGTCGATGTATGGCAAAAACCACTACAGTGCTGTAAATTAGCCTCCAGTTAAAATAAATTTTTTTTATAAAAAGAATACAGTGCTTTGTAAAAAAAAAATAAATAAACATATATATATATATAAGCCCTCAAAGTGGAGAGGGAAAAAGTACAAACATCTAAACCAGACATAGTATTAATACATTCAGACAAACAGAATAAATGGTAAGTTCTGAAATAGTTCAGAGGGGTGAAAAATTACTTCTTCTAGGGATGATTAAGAAAGGCCTCACACTCCAAATTCATTTGAGAACAAACCCTAAAACCACTCAGATCAAGGCATCACTGTAACAGACACGGGTATTCTGTTTGTAAAAACCATGGTCCTCACAGGACCACACGGAAAGTGAAGTCGCTCAGTTGTGTCTGACTCTTTGCAACTCCATGGACTGTAGTCTACCACGCTTCTCTGTCCATGGGATTTTCCAAGCAAGAGTACTGGAGAGGGTTGCCATTGCCTTCTCCAGGGGATCTTCCTGACCCAGGGATCAAACCCAGGTCTCCTGCATTGCAGGCAGACGCTTTACCCTCTGAGCCACCAGGGAAGCCTCTCACAGGAACACACCTAACATACTGCCAAAGAAAGCTTTGCCTCAAGGTTTTCCTGACCACACGCCCGTTAGAATTTTAGTTTTTACTATAAAGCCCACCACATTCTAATTTTTTAATCAAAATAAGATGACCAGAATCATAAAACTTAGCATTTACAGCATTAAACCTAGAAAATATATAGTTAACAGAACATTAAAGCCAAGAGTATCTGACAGCAAGAGAAAGGTTGAGACTTCTTATGAAGTATGTTTCACTGACAATTACTCCATAACAACTGTGCACTCAGAAGAATGTGATAATTACTGTGTCTGGCTTGAAAATATGTAAAACTAAAATTTTAATAATTCATACTTCATATATGGACAGTTTCTGATAATATATGTATCAGAAGAGATTTAATGTAAAAAAAAAAAAAGCCCATCACAAAAATAAAGCCATTCAGTGACATGAAATCTGAATGCCTCAGTAACACACAGCCAGTGTTCAGTCTATCCTCAGGGCTGAATGAAGCCCTGCCCATCCACTGCAAATTTCCCTGGAGTTACTACACTCACAAGGAACCAGCTACGCTATCAGGATCCAAACATCTTCTGCCTCCTTGTCTACCCTTCAATTCACAGATCAACCCTTTGATGACACATGTGGATACTTTTTAAAACACATATTAACCTACTGTGATAAACACTTTTACGTAATAATTTTATATCATCCTCACACACTCTGTGAAGGAGGAATTGATTCCTCCCATTTTATGAATGAAGACACAAAGCCTCCAAGGAAGAATTCCTCGCGGTCACCAAGTACGAAGTCTCAGTCTGGATTTCAACCCCCATCTCTTAACCCAAGTCTAAGGCTCTTTGCACCAAGCAAAGCTGCCTCAAAGCTACTTGATTTCAACAGCAAGGCTCCCAGTAAGCACCCGCCCTGCCATTTATACACAGCTGTGTCCTGTACAAAAAGTCTGTGTGCATAAGTAGCTCTGAAGCTGAGAGGTCACTTCAGCCCACTGTCCCTTCAGTATACTCACCTGCAATAAAAGGGAGAAAAATCACACCAGTCCGGCCCACTTTCCAAGTTGCTCCAAGAGCAAAATGAGATGCAGGAAGTATACAAAAGTTGCTTAAAAGTACGGACCTCAGCATCAACTGTCTGTAGGTAAATTCACACGCGCAACTTACTCACTCACTGCCCAGCCTTCATCAGGCTGCCCCATCACTCTCAACTTCTGTTTCTTCCTCTGCAACATGAGAATAACAACCAGGAAGCCGACCTCCCAAGGTTGTTCTGAGAATTAAATAATTTAGATGAAGTTCTTCATAAGGTACATGGAACCCGGCACTTGTAACAACTGTTACTGACAAATATATCTAAAAGCACTTGGAAAAGAAGACAACTTCTTAATAAGTATAGGATTATTCTTATTATCTATTCCAAGATGACAAGATAACAGGCCTACCTGACCTTACCCTGAATTTTGCTTTTTTTTTTATTTATTTTTTGCAAAATTATTCTAAAAATATCAAGTGTTTTTGAATCCTGGAGACTCAAGCAGAGGACAACAGATGAACTCTCAGACGAAGCCTCTCTGTGTTAGAATTCCTGCAGGAAGAGACAACAAATTCAAAGTGTTAAATTTTAATGAAGGGTCTTTTACAAAGGTGCAGGCAGGGCGCAAAGAACCTCCCTGTGATGGTGAGGCACACGGACTGCACAGGCTGGAAGCTTTGATCCTCCTCTGCCTGAATAAAGGAGGAGATGGTGGTGTCACCAGACCTGAAGAGCTGGGGCCA
Source organism: Bos mutus (assembly GCF_027580195.1). Lineage (NCBI taxonomy): Eukaryota > Metazoa > Chordata > Mammalia > Artiodactyla > Bovidae > Bos > Bos mutus. The sequence goes on from NC_091640.1 coordinate 53,560,478, forward strand.
CCCCGCAAGGGTGCGGAGAAAAGGGGGCCACAGCCAATAAAGGCTGGCCTCTTCTCGCCTGGTGCATTCTGATGGCCAAACCCGAATGGAAACCGAAAGCCAGGAAGCTCAGGATGCAATCCAGAGAAGGCAAGCCTCTTTGAGTTGGCACAGGATAGAGAATGGATTAGCAAAAGGAGAGAAGCAGCACACAGTCCTGAGGACTAATCCTAAAACACACCATCAAGTACAGAGTGGTCCCAAGAGCACAAGGGCCAGTCCTAGCCTGTTACTGAAGCAAGACAGTGAAAGTCACTCACTCCTTGCGACTCCTTGTGTCCAACTCCTTGCGACCCCATGGACTATACAGTCCATGGAGTTCTCCAGGCCAGGATGCTGGAGTGGGTAGCATTTCCCTTCTTCAGGAGATCTTCCCAACCCAGGGATCAAACCCACGTCTCCCACATTGCAGGCGAATTCTTTACCAGCTGAGCCACCAGGGAAGCCCAAGAATACTGGAGTGGGTAGTCTATCCCTTCTCCAGGGGATCTGCCTCACCCAGCAATGAAACCAGGGTCTCCTGCATTGCAAGTGGATTCTTTACCAGCTGAGCCACCAAGGAAGCAGGACAGCCTACTCCCAAATCCCAGCTCTGGCCACTTATTCATTGTTACTTTTCTCTGCTACAGCCCCCTCATCTGTAACACTGGGATAATAGCAATACTGATCCTCTAAGGGTGCTGTGAGAATTAAGCGAGTTACTTTTGAAGATATTCAGGACAATGCAGGGTATTCAGCACTGGGTGAATTTTAGTTACTACTATTATATTACTATCATCCCTTGAGTCTGGGGTGGGATTATGGTACTTGGGAGGTTTACATCATACATCAGTGAACCCTTCAGGCACCAAGAAAAGCACAGGGTCATGATGTTTATTTGCCACATACACCAACAAAACACGCTCACTGTACTGTGACGGAGGTGGGCTTAACAAGAACACACACAAAGCGAAGTGAAAATGTCAGTCGCTCAGTCCTGTCTGACTCTCTGCGACCCCATGGACTGTAGCCCACCCGGTTCCTCTGTCCATGGGATTCTCCAGACAAGAGTACTGGAGTGGGTTGCCTGTTCCTTCTCCAGGGGATCTCCCTGACCCAGGGATGAAGCCCAGATGTCCTACATGGCAGGCAGATTCTTTACCCTCTGAGCCACCAGGGAAGCCCTGTAATACACAACCTACTGTCAATTCATCATCACAACCTGTCCTGGGGAACAGCCTCATCTTGTGGATTTCCTTCAGTCCTCGTCAGTCCTTCCTTCAGTCCGACTGAAGACAGAAGAGTCAGTGTCCCCAAAGCCTACGCCTCTCCACATGTCCCCTGAGGAAGGCGTCCAAAACAGGAACATGTATCAACACACATCCCTGTCCATATTTCCTTTGGAAGCAGCGAACACGACATTTCCCCAGTGGGCTTCCACTTGCTCGTTTCCTTCTCTTCAGACCAAAATTGCTTCATTTTAATCTCTGCTGCTGGGGTCAAGGTTCCCGTCAACAAGCCGAACGGAAGCTGCAGCCGGCAAACAGCCGCGGAGCCACCGAGTCCCGGAAGTCAGCCCGACGTCGCCGGCGTCTGCCGTGCAGACTCTGAAGGGCCAGCTGCGCGGCGCGGCGCTCAACCCACAGGACCCCCTGCGGCCTCTGAGGACAGTGGGGCGTGTCTGGAGCCGGGGGACGCTTGTTCGAGTAACAAGAGAGAAAAAGAGAGAAGAAGGCCCAAGTCTAAGGTGAGGCCTGGGTTCCCTTGGAATCCAAAAAGGCTAATGGGGCTTCCCAGCACCTGCCATTGAGAAAGGCAAGTGGACTTGGAAGGAGGAGTTGGCCTTGGAAGCACTTCATCGTGGAGGGCCATCCACCCCCTCCTAGGAAGGTGAGCAGGCTCTCGAAAGTTTCCCAGACCCTCTTACAAGATTGTGGGTGGGGGAGGGGTCTTCTAAACCCCCCACGGTAGAGTTAGGGCTGCTGGTTATCTGGAAGCTGGTGAGTCACTGAGCAGAAAAGAAGCCAGGAAAGGGAGGGCCGGGGGATGCCTTTGTCCCACCATCTGTAGTAACAAGGAGCGTGCCCAGCTGTATGTGACGTGGCTTAAGCTGTCTGGCTAGCCCAGGGAACCGCCTACTAACAGCTCTAGCTAGCTAACTGGGGGAGCCCAGTGAAAAGTGAAATGTGAGGCCCTGGCCAGGAGCAGGAAAAAACCCTCTCCACAGGCCCAGCCTGACTCAGGGTGAGCCCCGAGGCACTGTAACCTTCCTGCCAGGCTGAGATTGGTACTTACCAGGGAAGGGCAAGAGGCCCACTGAGTGCCTCCAGAACATTCTGGAATATATCCCCCCCTGTTTCACCCCAAGACACAGCAGGGTACACACCACTCCAAGCCTCCCACACCCGAGTCCCCCACACAGGCCACACATGCAGCACGTGTGCTAGGAGAAAGATGGAGACAGGGAGGCCAGGCAGGCCCGAGGCATGAAGCAGTGGGGAAGAGGCCTCCAGAAGAAGCAGGGAGGCAGCAAGCAGCAGGTCTGTGCAGGGGCCAAGGTGCTAAGCCCCCTGACACACGCTCCACTAGCCTGACTTCATTTCCAAAACATAAAGATAAAATGATTAAGAATTTCAAAATGGCACCCTCTCGGGCCTTACGCTCCAATGGTGGGGCTATTTAGTACAACTGCCCTGGTCACACGTTCGTGAAGCAGGCCCGCCCTGCTGGGCAAGAGGAAGCCAGCAGCAACAGGCTGCAAGGTGGGTGCCCCCCATGGGGACTGGGAGCTGGGAAGGAAGAGGTTAAGGTTCAGGAGATCTCTCACAGTACAGGGCTTTACCAGGGGGAGATTGCCTTGAAGAGTTTTCAGATGCAAAGGGTGAGCCCTGAAAGAACCAGCTTGTGATACTCACCCTCCGAGGCATTTGAGAGCTGGGCAGAGCCGAGATGGGGCCACCCAACGGATAGGGGACACGACCTTGCCGCCTTCAATATGAAACTGTTCACAGAGTAGAGCAGCAACTTCAAACACCACATTGAAGACGGCCAGTTCTCCACCAGCAGTTATGCGAGAGAACCAGCGCTCAACACTCAGGCGCCAGAGGCAACAGCAAGGGGAAGGGGCTCGAGAGAGGGCAGACTATATAGTCCCAGTTTCCAGAATTTGCAGGGTTCGGAGGCAAAAGAGAAAGTGGGGAAGCCCTGAAATGAGGTGATTGAGGTTTTAAAAAGAACAGGAAAAAACTGAAGAACAGGAATGAGACTACGTTCATGTCCAAAAGAAACTGAAATATTAAGAGACTCAGCCCAAACTGTCATTAAGGATGTCGGCTTTGCAGCAGGAAAGAGTAGCCTGACTGACACAGTCTGATATTGGAAAAGTAACGTCATTGTGTGTTTACATCTGACAAGTTGAAACTGTTCGATCAAAACGATTATGCACAACCTCAGTGACTGCTCCAAGAAATGGAAAAGAGATTTTGCCCTTACTTCTAAAAGGATTTAAGTACAAATGACTTATAATATTAGTTTCAAGTGTACAACACAGTGATTCAATATCTTTATACATCATGAACAATATAAAGATACTACAATATCACCAATTATTTTCCCTGGGCTGTGCATTACCTCGCCATGACTTGTTTATAACTGAAAGTCTGTATCTCTTAATCCCCTCTACCTATTCCATTCACCCCTTCCCCTTGCAACCACTAGTTCGTTCACTGTATCTATGAGTCTGGTTGTTTTATTTTTTTCATTTTAGTTGTTTCCTTTTTTTTTCAATGTGGATCATTCTTCTCAAAGTCTTTATTGAATTTGTTACAATATTGCTTCTGTTTTATGTTCTGGTATTGTGGCCACAGGGCATGTGGGAATCTTAGTTCCCTGACCAGGGATTGAACCTGCGCCCTCTACATCAGAAGCTCGAGTCTTAACCACTGGATGGCCAGGTAAGACCCTGTTTCTGTTTTGTTTCATTTATTCACTTTGCTTTTTAGATTCCACCTCTAAGTGAAAACATACAGTATTTGTCTTTAACAGACTCACAGATACTGGGGATCAAAAATGCAGTTTCCCTAAGTACAAATCACTGTTCCTTTCCTTGCATCTTTAGGCCACGTACCCACCATGTGACTTCCAGCCAAAAATAGATGACCTGTGTCTACTAGAATATGAAGGCTTAGGCAATTTGCAAATGACTTCCTGTTATTATCAATTTTTGCAACAATTTCAGAAAGTTTCTAATTATTTGGTTAAATTATTTCTAGGGCAAGCTGTGCCCTCATTCAGAGTGTGATTTAATTAGATGTTGTCATAGTAGGCTCAGTGAGAAATGCAAATTGCAGGTAGACTAACTTGCAGGTAGATTAGCTCATGGGGGGTTATCTGTCTAAATTACATCAAGGTTACACCTTGGCAAGAGCAGGCTACTTAGACTGCTTGAGAGATCAGTTCAATGAAGTAAACCGTGAATAAACTGTAAATGTACCAGCTGTGATCAACTGACTGGGGAACAAGTAGTTTTCATATCTCGTAAACAAAGTGAAGGCCATGACTTGGACTTCTGATTTAGGGGAAAAAAATACAAATCCTTGAATCTCATTTGAAACCCATGTGGTCCTTCTCAAAACCACTTTTAAACTAAAACTTCAATCAGAAGGTCAATCTTTGGGAAGCCTATAGCCAGGGCAGATTACACACCACAGGTCAGACTCTGCCTGCTTCCTACTTTCGTAAATAACTTTTTGTTGGAACAGTGGCACCCGTTTATGTATTGTTTACAGCTGATTTCACACTGCAACGGCAGAGTTGAACAGTTAAAAAAAAAAACCAGCAGGCCCTTTGACCCGCTGTTGTTTTAGGATAGATTCCTAATTCCAGTCAATGAGATGTCTGAAGCAATCAGGTAAAGTGGAGGAAAGGAGGAGATGCTTCAGAGAAAATTCTAATGAAGAGACAAAAATCTCTTCTTTCTCTAGCACCGTCATCACAATATGTTCTGGGGAAACTCTGCTGCCTTCGTGTCACTAGTCTGAGGAAGCAGCCAACCCAGGAAAGGGGCAGAAAAGCAGAACTGGCTCTGCAGTACAACCTCTGAAGCCCACCCTAGCTTTGGATTTTTTGTTATTAAAAGAAAATAAATGTTCTTGCTGTTGAGGCCAATTTGATTTATTCCCAGTAACTGACAAAATCCAATTAAAACTGCAGTAGAATATGGAGCCAGTATGAATGCAGTTTTAGTAGGGTTAAGGATAAGTAGAGTTTTGGAGAAATTACTTCCCCCCAAGTAAAAACTGAGTAGCCAAACTCTGTTTTCCTAAAATAAACTTCTCTCCCACTGTGACACAATGAACTACTATCCAGCAGAGGATGAGTAATTTGAACATTTCATTCAAAAACAATTTGGGGGTGTTCTTGTATTACAACAGAAACAAAAGTATTTTCAAAACACAAAGACACTTTTTGTCATTAGCTATTTTAACACGGCAAACACACATAATGCTATGTTTGCTGAGTTTTGAATAAATGGCAAAGCATTTTCTTACACTCCAGGCCTCAATGCTAAAGAAACCCCAAGCTAGTAACACTTTTACAGAGAAGGCAATGGCAACCCACTCCAGTATTCTTGCCTGGAAAATCCCATGGACAGAGGACCCTGGTAGGCTGCACTCCATGGGGTCGAGAAGAGTCAGACACGACTGAGCGACTTCACTTTCACTCATTGGAGAAGGAAATGGCAACCCACTCCAGTGTTCTTGCCTAGAGAATCCCAGGGACCGCAGAGCCTGGTGGGCTGCCGTCTATGGGGTTGCACAGAGTCAGACACGACTGAATCGACTTAGCAGCAGCAGCAGCAGCAGCACTTTTGAGACTAAGGAAGAGACAGAGAAGTTGCCAGCATGTGGCTAAGAAACGGTGGCATCCACAAGGTCAAACTCTAAACATCTTAGAACCAAAGAATCCCAGTCATGGAGGGACCAGAGGAAGGAACCCTCTCCAATCGCTTCTTCAGCCATAACAGACTGTCCCATTTCCTGTACTCAGATGCCTCCCTTCAAAGGGGTTCACTCCATCCCAAGGCTAAACACACCACGTGTTCAGACACCGAAGTTCACCACAGCTGAACTCCATAACTTTGGAAATGTCTCTCTCTTTAAACATCCTCACAAGGCTCAGATAAAGTCTTCTCCCACCCTCTCATTTTCCAACGACAATTCACCATCATTTTAGTTACAGACAGAGGTTCAGTTGGGAAATTCACTACATGACGTCTGTGTTCAACCACTTCACTGAACAAGCCCAATCCATGGAATCATCAAGCAACTTAATCTTTCTCTGTCCCTTAAAATGTGCTCCATAGGACAGTACTGCCCTTGACAAAAATGAAAGTTGGCCCTATGAATTCTCTGGTTTCTTCTGGGTCATTACATTGAGAAACTGAAACATATACATTATGTATGTAAAATAGATAACGAGTGGGAAGTTGTATAACACAGAGCTCAACCCGGTGCTCTGTGACAGCCTAGAGGGGTGGGATGGGGTGGGGAGGGGACATGTGGATACGTACAGCTGATTCATGTTGCTGGATGGCAGAAACCAACACACCATTGTAAAGCAATTATCCTCCAATTAAAAGTAATTTTTTTTTTAAAGTCCAAACACTTGACTTGAGAAAAGGCAGTTCCAATTTGGTAATTCAAGTACTCAGTCCCATAACATGATCAAAACTCGGTCTTGATATAAAGTCGAAGCATCCTAAATACTTTGTCGCCAACGAGAAGCAAGCAAGGCAATGCTGTCAGCTGCTTCTTTTCTTTTCCAGCCTAACCTTCCACCTCCCTCTACAACTTTGCTATTGGTGGTTTTCAACTCCTCCAGAGTTAAAGTGAGGAAAGAACAGACCAGGAAAGTTCCAGCCTGAAATACTATCATGAGCAGATATTACCACTATGCAAGGGCAGCTGGCAAATACATGTGTTAGGTCTCTAGATGGTCTACTTAGAGCCCCTAAGGGTCCCCTTAGACTTCAGAAAACAGACTAAGCACAACTTATACCTCTCCAAAGGTTTTAGATAGACTTGTTCTCCTTATAGGATCAAATCAGCAGTTCTCGTCACCACCAACATACTCCCAGAAAGCCATGTCTGATATTCAATCCCTACCCTTTTATTATGCCCTCTATGTGAGTCAGGTCATTAGGAGTCATAGTTCCTCCACTTCACACCCATTAGGATGTCTACTACAAAAACAAAAAGAAAACAAAAAATAACAAGTGCTGGCGAGGATGTGGAAAAATTAAAATCCATGTGCACTGTTATTCGGAAGTACAAAATGAAGTTATTATGGCAGAGTAGGATGCTTCCTTGAATAATTAAAAACAGAACTGCCATGTGATCCAGGAATTCCACTTCCACTAAACCCCAGAGAGTCAAACGCAATTTCCCAAACACATATTTATACATCCACGTTCATAGCAGTATGATTCACAATAGCCAAAAGGTGGATACAACCCAAGTGTCCATCAACAGATACATGGATTTTAAAATGTGGTATATACAGCCAAGGAAGTATTAATTAACCTAGACAAGGAAGGAAATTCTGACACGTGCCACAACATAGCGGAACCTTAAGAACATTACACAAAATAAAATAAGCCAGTCACAAAAAGACAAGTACCGTATGATTCTACTTGCATGAGGTACTTAGAAAAGAAATTCATAGAAATAGAAGGATGGTTTCCAGGGACTGAGCGGAGGGAAGGAGGAGGATGTATTGTTTAAAGGGTACAGAGCTTCAACTTGGGAAGATGAGAAAGTTCCGGAGATGGATGGTGGCGATGCTCTACAACCACATGAAAGTATTTATTACCAACTGTACACCTAGACGGAAAAGGCAATGACCTTCAAGAATGCTGAACCCCACCCCAGTACTCTCGCCTGGAAAATCCCATGGACAGAAGAGCCTGGTGGGCTGCAGTCCATGGAGTCACTAAGAGTCGGACATGACTGAGCAACTTCACTTTGACTTTTCACTTTCATGCATTGGAGAAGGAAATGGCAACCCACTCCAGTGTTCTTGCCTGGAGAATCCCAGGGACGGCGGAGCCTGGTGGGCTGCCATCTATGGGGTCACAGAGAGTCGGACACGACTGAAGTGCCTTAGCAGTAGCAGTACCCCTAGAAAGACTAGGACGGTAAATTTCATATTATGTATATTTTGCCACAATTAAAATTTTAAAATAAAAAGTTTTGATTCCTTCTGTTACCATCTTCTTTGTAAATATAATTTATATTCCAGTCTCAGCTAAAACCCCCATGTTAACATCTTACCATATAGTCACCAACCACAGAGTACATTCTGATTTCATAAATATTAAAATGTGAAAAAGTGACTTCTCTTAGAATCAGCAAGATGTGATATTCAGGATTTCAGGCACATCAACCACAGCTCCAGAAGTATTACTAAACCTTGGTGGCCAGTATACTGCTGAACCCATCACCTCAGGATTGTTCTAGCAAAGTAAAAGACATTTTTCCTTGAAAGCATTTTCCGAGCTCCAATTCTCACCAGGCTGATTTAGAAAATTAACTTGTCTCTCTGGTACCACTTCTGAATTAAAATTTATGTTCCAAGTCTCTTTGACCCACACCCACTCACTCTGTCACACCAAAGAGAGGATTTTTATGCTCTAGCACTATTTTCACACTTGAAATTCAAAATAGCATCATCTAACATTTCCAATTACAGAAAACTTACCACAAGCAAAACCAAGAATAATCACATGCTTGCCCTGAAACACTGGAGCTGATTCAAAATCACCTGGTCTCATTATTTTCACCCTTGTCCTCAAATGAAATAGGAGGCACCAACACAACTCAAGGAAATCCTTGAGGGGAAAATTGTAAATCACTTATATTATGACAAGGAAAGATTTACAGGTGTAATAGAAAAGCATAAATTTAGCAAGTGCAAGATTAAAACATAGTATTCCGAAGTGCACTTAGCATTAAATTCTGAGTTCAACTGCATACAAGTACGTAGAAATTGTTGACTCTAAAGAGATTCAATGAGTTAGCAATAACAGCCAGAATACCAGTTTTACATCATACCCACAGCAGGAAAATAGTAATCAATATACATTACCAATCATGCATGGTCCACAGTCCTTCACGGGGGAGAGTGTAATGGGAAATTAAGAATATGCAGAGTACAGCTTAGCAGTTAAGAAAGCCAAGCTCATTTTGTGAAACTCCCTGGATTCAAATTTCAGCTCTGCCACTTATCAGCTCCAAAACCTTTAATGAGATTCTAAATCCTTCTGTCTCTTCATCTGTAAAATGGAAATAAAAATGACACTTCATTAATAGCGAGGATGGGAAAAGTCAAGAAAATAATGCAGCTAAAATACTAAGCACGTTGCCAAGTGTATAGAAACGTCTCAGTATTTTTTATGTAACAGAGGAAAATATAAAGTTTTCAACAGCAGACATTTAGAAAAAATTTAGAATTGATTTAGCTAGAACTTTTTAACTGGAAGATAATTGCTTTACGATGTTGTGTTAGTTTCTGCTGCATGACAACAGTGCAGCTGTAAGCACACACATAGCCCTCCTCCTCGAGCCGCCCTCCCACACCCCCACTCCCACCTCTAGGTCATCATAGAGCACCAGGCTGAGCTGGTTCCACTAGCTGGCTGCTTTCCACATGGTAGTGTGTATACATCAATGCTACCCTCTCAATTCATCCCATCCTCTCCTTCCCCCACTGCGTCCACAAGTTCATCCTCTGCATCTCTACTCTTGCCCTGCCAATAGGTTCATCAGGACCATTTTTATCTAGGATTTTTGATTCAGATTTGTTATCAACACTGCTGGAGTAATCTCCAATTAACAGTGAAAGCCACTCAGTCGTGTCAGACTCTTCGCGACCCCATGGACTATACAGTCCATGGAATTCTCCAGGCCAGAATACTGGAGTGGGTAGCCTTTCCCTTCTCCAGGGGATCTTCCTGATCCCAGGGATCGAACCCAGGTCCCCCACGTTGCGGGCGGATTCTTTACCAGCTGAGCCACAAGGGAAGCCCAAGAATACTGGAATGGGTAGCCTGTCCATTCTCCAGCAGACCTTCCTAACCCAGGAATCGAACTGGGGTCTCCTGCATTGCAGGCGGATTCTTTACCAACTGAGCTATCAGGGAAGCCCTCCCCAATTAACAGGCAGATAGGTAATCCACAGCCGTGGTTCACCAACTTCAGTGATCAGAATTACTGGGACAGTGTGTTAAAACCCAGGTTGCCGGGTCTGCTCCCAGAATCTCTTGATTTGGTAGGTGTGGAGTACGCCTGAAAATGTGCATTTCTAACAAGTTCCCAGGTGATCCTGATGCTGCTGGTTTGGTAACCACACTTGGAGAACCACTGGTCTACACTCTGCTAACCCCCACGACTACCACCATCTCCCTTTTCAGCTTTACCTTTAATACTCCTTCTGACCTCAAGGACTAACCTGAGTGCCTCATTCTAAAGACAGGCTGCCAATCTGTTCTGATGGCTGATATGTCATCCAAACAGAACTACTCAAAAAGTTCAGCCACCTTCAAGGCTTCACCATATCTGAGTCCTGAGCCCAAGGACCATTAGGACTGATCCCACCAAATCCTAGGCTTCCCTTGTAGTTCAGAATTTGCCTGCAGTGCAGGAGACTCGGGTCCAATTCCTGTGTCTGGAAGATCCCGAGAAGGAAATGGCTGCCCACTCCAGTGTTCTTGACTGGAGAATTCCATGGACAGAGGAGCCTGGCGGGCTATAGTCCATGGGGTCTCAAGAGTCAGACACGACTTAGTGACTAAACCACCACCACCAAATCCTATGCAAGTGTCCCTTAAAGCTGTAGAGAATCTTCACATGCCTGGGAACCAAGAAGGCAGAGCCCATATGTAACTTCCTTCTGCCCGGGTCTCTGGTACCTTCCACCTCCAGAGTCTACACCATCTGCACACCTGCACTGAGTTAGCCGGCAGATGAACAAGACCTGATTTTCTAGCGTCTTACTAAACTGCTCCCAGGTGTTTTCATTTACAGTCACAACAGCACAGTTCACATGCACACACAGATGCAACAAATAACACCAGTAAGTGATGCGTGGCTGGCGGAACGACCCTAAGGGTGATGTTCATCAATGACACCTCTGAAACAGGATTGCCACCTGCTCCTCTCGGTCTCTTCCATCTATCACTGCCTTTATACTTTGAGTTATCTTTAAATATATTCTGTAATAATACTGAGTTCAGGACAGCAGCCCATTTTAACTTTTTATCCATTCCAAACTCAGCATAAGCACATTTTTTTAACGCAGGAAACATTTTAGTTGCCTAACCCAAGCAGTTTTTTTTCAATAGAAAATCCTATTGGAAACTCCCAATTTGATTTCTATCAGTGCCTGCACTATAAACCCTTCCAACCACCAAGGTCAAAAGACACCCGCACCCTAGAACCAAACTGGCTTCAGCTGTCTCTGATACTGATTAACTAGCTCACACTGATGCCAGTACGCCTGAGCCCACCTCCTGCCTCTTTTGCTCAAACTGAACCTTGAGAAATTTGAAATCCATCTGAATCTGTCTTGTGTTTCCCACCTGCCAGTGGATTCCATATCTAGTGTTCTCCAATGCTCTTGTTAAAACGTGGACCCTTCCCTTCAGAAAGCACTCCAATAATTCCAAGACTAGGCTGGATCACTGTAAACAGGCATAAAACCAAAGCTACACAAATTCCCCTCAGGTAATCAGTTTCATAAAAAAAAAAAAAATAGCAGACTGAAATTACCCCCACCCTTCTATCCTGCCAGTGTTAAAAGTCTTTGTTTTTTTTTTAATTTCATTTTATTTTTAAACTTTACATAATTGTATTAGTTTTGCCAAATATCAAAATGAATCCACCACAGGTATACATGTGTTCCCCATCCTGAACCCTCCTCCCTCCTCCCTCCCCATACCATCCCTCTGGGTCATCCCAGTAAGAAAAGTATTATTTCTAAGGGCTTCCCTGGTGCCTCCATGGTAAAGAACCTGCCTGCCCATGCGAGACCCAGCTCTAATCTTTGGGTCAGAAAGATCCCCTGGAGAAGGAAATGGAACCCACTCCAGTATTCTTGACTGGGAAATCCCCTGGATAGAGGAGCCTGGTGGGCTACAGTCCAGAGAGTCACAGAGATAGACAGGACTGAGCGACGAAACAACAAAAATATCATTTCTAAAGGAATACATCAATAATTTTATAATATAAGCAGATATTAAATCTGGATACATTCAAATCCATAATCTAAGAACCTGTCATTGTCCCCTTGCCACTGAATTTCAGACCTGTTTATTTTTATAATAACCATTCAACAGATACTGTCCAAAGTTGATAAATCAATACACAGAAATACACAAGTTAGAGTTACAGTGGTAACCAGCAAAAGAACAAAACTGAAACCTATTCAAAGGGGTCACTTACAGGGAATTTCATTTAAAAAACGGTAATAGGTCAGGAAAAAGGTTTTGCTTTATATTTTACATCTTTCTGCAACACTCATGGTTATTATCATATGCATATATTATCTCCATAATTGTAAGAAATATAAAATAAGTAAATAACACCCTCATTTACAAGTGACTAGTGAAATGATCTAAGTTGACGCATGCATGTTGGTCTGCAACCACAAGAGCTTCCTGGATAAACTCTGAAACTGGTCCTCAGGACACAGAGGGTAGAAAGAAACCAAAGAAAGAGATGGATCACTCCAGATAGGTGGGGGGGCAGGTTTGATAAGAAAAGGAATTTACTTACGAGGCTTGTTTTAGGTGGCTGCCAGTCCAGTAGATCTTCATAGCCTCCTGCCAGAATCTCAGGTTTCCACAAAGGCCTCCGTGGGGTTCAGGCACGAATGCAGTTCAGAGTCTTAACAACACACTGCTCTCTCTGGGCTGCAAACTTGAAAGTGGCTCCCAAGATGGAAACCCTGGGCAGAGTGTATATTTCACGGAAGAGGGAGGGGCAAGGAGCCTCCTATTTCCAGGGTCAACAGATGGTTGTGGTTAAACCCTCTCAGTGGCCTCCTCCAACAGCCTCATGCAGATATGAAAAGGGATAAATAAAGCATGATAGGTATATAATGATATATAAAGGAACTTTGGAATGCCGCTAATTTTTTTTTTTTTTAAATGGTTGCAATAGGCAAACAGTGTAGCCTGATCAGGGGCTTCCCTGGTAGCTCAACTGGTAAAGAATCTGCCAGCAATGCAGGGGACCCCAGTTTGATTCCTGGGTTGGGAAGACCCCCTGGAAAAGCGCATGGCAACCCACTCCAGTATTCTTACCTGGTGAATCCCATGGAGAGAAGAGCCTGGTGGGCTACCGTCCATGGACCCGAAGAGTCAGACACGACTGAGTGACTAAGCACAGCACAGCATAGCCTGATCAGACTAAAGTAAAAATTACACACATGCATGCACAGAGAAAGAGACTTATATAAGCATAGAGAAACATGGGTAACACATCAAGCTATTAGATTTAAAAATATGGAGAAAGTCTTATTTTCCATGCTTTTGTAATTTTTGAGCTTCACATGGTGAGCATATATTACCTTTGCAACTTGAAAGATAAGGTTCTTTGTTAAAGGTGTATTTTATTAACTTATTTATGGCTGCACTGGATCTTCTCTTCTGCATGCAGGCTTTTTCTAGCTGCAGGAAGCGGGGGCTATTTTCTAGTTGTGGGGCACAGGCTTCTCATTGCAGCGGTTTCTCTTCTTGCAGAGAGCAGGCCCTAGAGCACAGGCTCAGTAGTCGTGGCACTGGGGTTTTGATGTTCTGCAGCTTGTGGGATCTTCCCTGATCAGGGATTGAACCCAAGTCTCCTGCGTTGGCAGGAGGATTCTTTACCACTGAGCCACCAGGGAACCCCAAGATAAGATTGTTTAAAATAACATGCATACATGTGTGCTTTTTGAGACCTAGAAAATATAAAGCAGTGGGCTTAAATTGTATTTGTAAATTCATGGACCCTTGCAGAGAAAGAATCTTAATGCCTTGTTCAGAATCACCCTGCTGAAAAGTGTCAGAACCAGGTTTAGACAACAGGCATCCTGGAACAGGAGAAAGACCAGTGCATTAAACTTTCCAAGTTTTTCTAACAAATTAACCTGTAACTATTGTGCCTTCTCTGATTCCTTTATCAAATACTGTCTTTATTCGAGCTACTATAACAAAATGCCATAGACTGTGTAGCCTAAACAACCAGCATTTACAGTTTAGCTTCGAACAACACTCATACAGGTTTAAACTGTATGAGACCACATTTTTGTGGATTTTTTACCAATAAATATCTTGGAAAAACTTGTAGAGATTTGTGACAACTTGAAAAACTTGCTAAGCCATGAAGTTGAGAAATATAAAAAAACTATGTCATGAAAGCATAAAATATATGTAGGTATACATATAACACACAAAATATGTTCACTGACTGTGTTATTTTTAAGGCTTCTGGTCAACAGTAGGCTATTAATGGTTAAGTTTGGGAAAGTCAAAAGTTATACATAGATTTTTGACTGTGCGGGTGATCAGTGCCTTTAACTCCCAAGTTGTTCAAGGGTCAGCTGTATTCCTTCTAGCTTTGGAGGCTGTGAAGTCTGAGATCAGGGTGCCATCATACAGGAATCTGATGAAGACCTTCCTTCAGGTCTGCAGATGGCAGGCTGCCTTCCTGCTGGATCCCCCCGTGGGGTGGGCGGGAGGTGGGCAGGCAGACAGAGCCCTGGGCTCTTCCTCTTCTTATAAAGGACACCAGGTGGTGCTCGTGGTAAAGAACCCGCCTGCCAACGCAGCAGATGTAAGCGATGTGGGTTGGATCCCTGGGTGGTGAAGATCCCCTGCAGCAGGAAATGGTAACTCACTCCAGCATTCTTGCCTGGAGAACCCCATGGACAGACGAGCCTGGCAGGCTACAGTGCATAGGATTGCAAAGAACTGGACACTAAGACTTAGCACGCACACAATCCCACCATGGGACACCACTTTCATGACTTCATAAAAATCCAATTACCTCCCAAAGATCCCACCTCTAAATATTGCATCGGGGCTTGGGGCTTCAACACGTGAATTTGAGGCAGACACCAAACATTCGGTTCATAGTCAATATGTTCTAACAGAAACAATAGGCAGGACCAGGCACCATCCATTTTCAGTTCAGTTCAGTTCAGTCACTCAGTCGTGTCCGACTCTTTGCAACCCCATGGATTGCAGCACGCTAGGCTTCCCTGTCCATCACCAACTCCTGGAGTTTGCCCAAACTCATGTCCATCGAGTCGGTGATGCCATCCAACCATCTCATCCTCTGTGGTCCCCTTCTCCTCCTGCCTTCAATCTTTCCCAGCATCAGGGTCTTTTCAAATGAGTCAGTTCTTCACATCAGGTGACCAAAGTATTGGAGTTTCAGCTTCAACATCAGTCCTTCCAATGAACATTCAGGACTGATTTCCTTTAGGAAACCATCCACTTTACTGATGAATAAACCAACATCCAAAGAGAACAGAGATTCCCCGCCAAGCCATGCAGCTGTCAATCAACAGAACCCACAACCCCAGAGGTCAGTTCACCTTTGGTTGAATCTTGCTCAACTACTATAGTGTAAAAGTAAATTTCCTTTAAAAACAGAATACTGGGGCTTCCCTGCCAGTCTAATGGTTAAGGTTCTCTGCAGGGGGCGTGGGTTCAATTCCCTGGTCAGGGAACTTACAAGATCTTGCATGCTGTGCTGTGTCACCAAAAAAAAAAAAAAATCAGAATATTACCCTTCTCCTGTAACATTATCCTTTCCTCAAAAAAAAAAAAAACTTTTAATGAACCTTGAAGGAGAGCTTTCCACACAGCCACTGGTAATTAAAAAGGAATACTTCTTTATAGTTTATAAGCAAGAGCAGGAGAAGGCTTATTAAGCCTTGATTTGCTCACAAATGAGCTCATTGTAACAGTGCTGTATCACTAGCCATGTCGAAACCAGCAATCTGTCATCCAAGGCAGTCTGATTAAATAGTAAATCTGACAAAGGCCCCATCACACTCAGAGCCCACCGCATTGCCTTACAAGCAGCCTTCAAAGGCTATCTGACCCCACAGGGTCCTGAAGAAAACAGAAGTGGCTCCTACAGTGTAGCCACCTTCCTCACAAGAGCCAGCGATGCAGACGAATTGGTCCATGTTGAAGATGGGGGACCCACTCTGCAGGAAAAGTCCATCCCCACATACGCCACCCACTCTCTCCTGTTTCATCTTCCCTCCCTGTTCGGGGGCTGTTATGCTGAACCAGAACCTTCTTGCAGGTCAGCCTTCTTGGCCTTCTCATTTCCTCCTCTTGATTTAGGTTGGTGAAATATAGTGATGAGACTGGGGAAGGGGCGACACTGAAAGCCAACAAGGGCCTTGAATCCAAATCACACGCTGTGACCCAGCTTTAAGAGAAACGTCCTGTTGGAGATTTGGGAATCCACTGTGAGAAAATGTCTCATCCACTCCCTGTGTGTACCAAATATCCATACAAGAGGTGACAGACCATCTTTGCCCCCATGGGACTTTGCTGTCCTTTGCTGTAATTGTCTCCCTTAGGAACTCATTGAGAGAAAGAACTAGCTGCTGGGCAGGACCAGGAAATTCCTAAATTCTTAGCCGTAGTCCTATCATAGTACCACAGAAACCCACCATATAATTTCCAGCATCAAATATTAATTTGTCATTTTTAATCATTATCTGGTTAGCTCTTATAATAGACCCCCTAAAGTAGGTATTAGTATCCCCCCCATTTTATGGATGGGGAAACTGAGGCACAAGAACCTGAGTATATGACCAAGTTCAGCAGCTAACAAATGCTGAAAGTGGATTCAACACCAAATCTGACTGAACAAGTACAGGAAGCCACCTGCAAGCTCCAGCCAGACACATCCCTGCATCCCCTCAGCCTGTTTATCAGTGCTCACACTGCCTTACGTTCCTTACACACTCCATATCACTGAGCTCTCTCCTGTCAAAATGGGCACTGATTTCCCTAGAATGAATGCAGCCTCTTCATGACATGCCACCAGTGGCCACTAAGTCAGTCCACAACTCGTAACAGACCTGTAATAGCCACCCAAGGAAAGGAGGGGAAAAAGCAGAGATTCTAAGGAACACAGCAACGTTCTAAAACCAGGACTTGTTAAGCACCTCCTCTGTGGTAGGCCTGTATGTATGCCAGCTCTCATTTGGGTGGTTTGCAGCAAAATTCTTAAAGCTCTGGTGGATATAACAGGGATCCGGGGGTAGAGGAGCCATGAGAAGGGCTGGCTGCGCCTCAGATAAGACGACTTTTGAAAGAAATAATGCAAAACCACAGCCAGAAAGCTCAGACACGAGAGCCAGGCCTCCTGATTCAGAGCTGGAGGACAGCTCTACGCGAGTCCTCTAGGAACTCATTGAATGGTTGAGAGTAATTTCAGCTGATGTTAATGACGGAGAATGGCAGGAGGGAATGTGCATTTTGAGGAGAGCCCCCAGAAGAGAGACACATTCTGGTGGGGATGAGTCAGCCAGTTTCTCTCCCTTCCCAACAGCTATACCAACTGCTCAAGGGTCTACTCTAGCGCCTTCTTATCGTCACAAGACCAAGTTTTTCTGAAACCTCCATTATCTGAACGTATCCAGTGAACTGACACATCTTCCTCCATTTGTTGTTGTTGTGTCAGTCGCGTCCAACTCTTTGCGACCCCACTGACGGTAGCCTGCCCGGCTCCTCTGTCCAAGGGATTTCACAGGCAAACATACTGGAGTGGGTTGCCATTTCCTTCTCCAGGGGATCTACCAGGCACAGGGATCGATCTCTGGTCTCCTGCATGGGCAGGCAGATTCTTTACCACTGAGCCAACTGGAAAGTCCATCTTCTTCCCTTGCATTCATACAAATCTGTTCACTAGCTTGCTGCTGAGTATATATATGTCTGTCCACCTTGCTCTGACTTGCCTGCTGTGCTGAGAGTCTCTAAATTACTATAGGTTCTTATCACTGATATCCAGAAATTCAGCTCTGACTTATCCTTTGTCTTCTTTCCAGAAGGTTTTTGAGGGTCAGGATCATATGCTGTGCTTTTCTTAGGTGTTACTCATAGCATCTCGGAGAAGGCAATGGCACCCCACTCCACTACTCTTGCCTGGAAAATCCCATGGACGGAGTAGCCTGGTAGGCTGCAGTCCATGGGGTCGCTAAGAGTCGGACATGACTGAGCGACTTCACTTTCACTTTTCACTTTCATGCATTGAAGGAAATGGCAACCCACTCCAGTGTTCTTGCCTGGAGAACCCCAGGGACGGGGGAGCCTGGTGGGCTGCCGTCTATGGGATCGCACAGAGTCGGACACGACTAAAGTGACTTAGCAGCAGCAGCAGCATAGCATCTAGCAGAATGAGGGACTTGCAGTCCATAAATGGTCATATGTATGTGCTGCTAGACATAGATGGTTAATAAGAGAGGGAAAGGATGCTCTGAAATGTTTTTCTGAGGTGTCCAGAATTTAGGCTTACCACACTGGATGGATGCACACCGATTCCCCTGTCCTTAATCCCTGGAATTAAATTCAGCATTGTCTCAGGCAATGAAGATTTACACTCTAGCTCACACTCTTTCTGAGAGTCATTTTGTCTCAAATTATGTGTTTTGTGTTTTGTTTCTTGTCAGTATTCCCAGAAACTATTAACATTTTAAGAAGCTTGGTAAATGCAATGAGACAAAGACCATCCTGGGAGGATATAGCCCTATCAAGGGCCCCTCTTGGCAAGGATAAATAGAATCCAACATTTTCTTTGCCTCTATTCTGTTTGTGCTGTGCTTAGTCACTCAGTTGTGTCGGACTCTTTGTGACCCCATGGACTGTAGCCTGCCAAGCTCCTCTGTCCATGTGGATTCTCCACACAAGAATATTGGGGTGGGTTGCCATTTCCTTCTCCAGGGGATCTTCTCTACCTAGGAATAGAACCCAGGTCTCCCACATTGCAGGTGGATTCTTTACCATCTGAGCCACCAGGGAAGCCCCTATTCTGTTTAGCTATCAGATATTCATCCCCTTTGTTACAGAGGTCTAACAACCTATTTGGGCTTCCCTGGTAGCTCAGTGGTAAAGAACCTGCCTACTAATGTCACTCAGTTGTGTCCGACTGTTTGCAACCCCATGGACTGTAGCCCACCAGTCTCCTCCGACCATAGGATTCTCCAGGCAAGAATACTGGAGTAGGTTGTAGGCTTACATTAAAGCATTCTACTTAAAATGGGAAGCAGGCTTCATTTTTACCACTTTTCAGATTTGGTGCAATATAAGGCTGTGAGTTTGTCTGTTCTCAGGGAAATTTGCAAGAACTCTACACTGTAGGGAGGAACCCCACGCTGAGGTCTCCCAGAATACACACCATCTGGGATTGCTTTAGCCCCCTCCTCTCAAACAGCATCCCAGGAATGTCCCTCCATCCAAGAAAAAAATAAGCCCCTTTACATTGTTTTCCTTTGCATAGAATACATAACCGAAAGGCAAGCTGGAAGGAAAAAATTTGGATTTGTTAATCACATACAAAATGACAACAGACCCAAACTCAACAAATTAATAATGCTAATGGTAAAGAAAGATGACATCTATTGTACGTTCAACATGTAGCAGGCTCCATGATAGATGTTCTGGGTAAATAACGAGATCCTGAAGAGTCTCTGCTTGTTTTTTTTTTTGTTTTGTCTTGGTTTGTAGTGGGGGAGGGCGGTGCTTATCTGATTTTTCTCCTATAACTGCCCTCATCATGCTCTGTTGGACTCCATGGGGTGACAGTGAATCTTACCAAGATGTCAGTCTTATCCTTTACCTTCCTGGATGACTGATCACAGTATCAGTCTCAAGGTGATCCTCAAAGACCTCACCCTTTTCATTTTTATAGTGTAGACGCGTGTTAGAACCCAAGTTGTCTGCTCTGCAGGCTGGATGTGAGGCTCCACCAGCTGAGCGTGGGGGACCTTGGTCTGTGCTCACCCTCTCCCCCTCACTCTTCCCTATGCCTTGTCCCGTGGGTTGGGGTGTATGTAGAAGGAGAGAGAGTAAAGGCAAGTTTCCCCAGTAATGGCCCCACGACGTGGTGCTGTCCCCTCTGTATCTTGTCCATGTGTCTCTGGGCGTGGCCTCTGTTCAACGCCAGCTCTCTCAGGGGACATCTGTAGTTCTTCCTGGGTCTCCTGGGGCCTCCCTTTGCACAGATTCTAGCCTAGAAGATCCACTTCAGGGATCTCTTCTCCTTCCCTCACCCATCTACATGTCAGGGGCAGCCCACTGGGAAGATTCCAGCAGGAAGACTCCAGTATAACCATCTTCTTGGGGAAAACTGATATTTGAGAAAACAGATACTGAAACAGAAAGGAGTATTAGTGGAAATACTGGTGAAAATGGAAAAAAAAAAGTCTAGGGTTTAGTTAATAGTAATATAGTAAGGTTGGGTTTCCCAGATGGTGCTAGCATCTGCCTGCCAATGCAGGAGCAGTGAGAGATGAGGGTTCGATCCCTGGGTTGGGAAGATTCCCCTGGAGAAGGAAATGGCAACCCACTCCAGTATTCTTGCTTAGGAAATCCAATGGTCAGAGGAGCCTGGCAGGGCTACCGTCCATGGGGTCGCAAAGAGTCAGACACGACTGAGCATCTGAGCACAATGTGTTCATATATATGTGAGCCCATATAAATGTGCTTAGAAACCAACTAAGAAAGGCTAGTTTCTTAGTTTTGGCATATGTATCATATTAATGGAAGTTAATAATAGTAAAGGAAACTGGTAAGGGGTAGACATGAATATTGTATTATCTTTGTAACTTTTCAGTATATCTATAATTATTCTAAAATGAAAAATGCTATTTTTGAAAGCTAGCTAATGTGAAAATGTTTCAAAAATAATCCATACATTCTTAAACATGTAATTTCCTCTTAAATATATAAATATGCATTCTTTACCTATTTTTAGAAATAAAGCTCATTCCTTCATATATGGATACACTGACTGAACTGCACTTCAATTTTCTTATATAAACTAAACCCAGAGGATAATTAGTCATCTGTAATTTTTAACTTCAGTTCCTTTTCTTAAAAAATGATAATTTAAAGGAATTGGAAAGCATTCTGATGACAGTGTTTTTCTATATTTATTATTTTTCCAATCCTTTATAGATAGCATGTTGTATTAAATAAGATTATGTTTCAACATTCATTAAAATTTGTAAGCATACACAAAAACTGAGAGAATGTTATAATGAATATTCATGTACCTATTACTTGGCTCAATAATTACCACTATGTTGCCAATACTGATATACATTTTTTCTGAAACATTTTAAAGCAATCCTAGTCATTTGTTTTGCTACCCATACTTCTAGAGCATCTCAAACCAATAAAGATATTTGCTTTACATAACCATTGTGCCTTTATCACAAACAACAAAATTAACTATAATGCCTTATTATCTAACATTCACTCCACATTCAACTTCACACAACTGGAAAGTTTGTTCCTTTTTTTAGCAACTCACTTGAAGAAAGATTAAATTTGGCTTTTCTGAAAACTAGAACTTTCTTTTCACACTCGTATTAGTGCACTGTTGTTCTAGCCAAACGATGACATCATTGACAGAAAGAGACAGACACAGTTCCAACATGTAAGAAGGTTACATTGGTAAAGGATGTGACGACTTAACTGTTTTGGAAACCATTACCCAAATCAGTAGCGGCATTAACGGTGGTGGTGGTTTAGTCGCTCAGTCGTGTCCAACTCTTGCGACCCCACTGATTGTAGCCTGCGGGCTCCTCTGTCCATGGGATTCTCTAGGCAAGAACACTGGAGTGGTTTGCCATTTCCTTCTCCAGGGGATCTTCCCGACCCAGGGATCAAACCCAAGTCTCCAGCACTGCAGGCAGATGCTTTACCAGCTGAGCTATGAGGGAAGCCCAATAGTGTTAATGATAATACTTAAAAATTGAAAACAACCCAATGCCTATCGTGGTTAAATTTTCTTAATTTATCTATTTTAATTGGAGGATAATTACAATTTTGTGATGGGTTTTGCCATACATCAACATGAATTAGCCATAAGTATACATGTGTCCCCCCCATCCTGAACCCCCCCTCCCACCACCCTCCCCACCCTATCTACCATGGTTAATTTTATGTGTCAACGTTACCGGATCAGAGTGCCCACATATCTGGCTTGATATTGTTTCTGGGTGTGTTTATGAGGATGTTCGTGGACGAAATTAGCATTTAAATCAGTAGACGGAGTATACAGGTTTGCCTTCCCAGTGAAGGTGGATCTCATCCAGTTTGTTGAGAGACTAAATAGAACAAAAAGGTGAACAAAGGAAGAACCTGTTTGTTTGGCTCTACTAGAGCTGGGTCACTGTTTTTCTGCACTCAAACCGGGGTTGACCCCATTGGCTGCCTTGATTCTGAGACCTTTGGACTTGGACTGGGACCACACCACTGGCTTTCTTGGACCTTCATCTTGCAGCTGACAGGCCATGGAACTTCTCAGACTCCATACTCATGTGAGTCAATCACTCATAGGAAACCTAATTCTATATATCTGTATAAAATAAAACAGGCTCTATTTCTCCGAAAAATCTGACTAATACAGTGCCCAACAAAAAGGAGCTGACCAAATAAACCATGATGCAATGCTGTAGACAACAGGGAGCCACAGAAGGATTTGGGGCAGGGGAGTAGTACAGCGAATTGAATGGAGGGAGGAAGAGGTATTGCAACATTTTAAGGCAAAAAACTGATTTCCTATCCCCAATTATTTTTCTCCAAGTGAAGTCAGTTCCACTAGCTAAAACTAACCTTGAACTCTCTTTAGCCCCTCACTCACTCCTCCCAAGGGTGAATTTGACCTCAGAAAGACACCCAAATCCTTCCTTCCCTCATCTTGAGAAAAAAGCTGTGCGTGGCAGACATGTGATCTCAGTTTCAGCCCATGGTGAGTTTTGTAGTGAAATCTCTGTCCCCTGTAGGAGGAGAGGCAAGCATAAGGTAAAGTCCTCAATGACTGGTAGATTACCTAGGAACAGACCAAAGGAAAGAGGGTGTCTGAGTCTTTTCAACAAATGGTGATGAGACAACTGGATGGTCACATGCAAAACACTGAGTCTGGACCCCTACCTCATATCACTTACAGAAATCAACTCAAAATATATCATAGACCAACATGCAAGAGCTAAAACTATAAAAATCTTTGAAGAAGACATAGGAGTAAACTTTCATGACCTTGGATTAGGCAACAATTTTAGTCTTGAGAATGCAAGGTGCCAGGTGCTTTTAACCATGATAGTGGAAAAGTGGAAATTCTCTTTATTATTTTAGCTGCAAGAAAGAATACTTACCAAATTAATAATTCTTATCTAGGTGTTCTTCATATGAAAAGATCTATGACTTTCCACTTGTGACCATGTGACCAAAAACATGTGACACTGTTGTGCTTATTTATGTCTTTGGCTCCTTGCTGAAAGATTCACAGAATTTCATTTTCTCATTTCTAGATGGGAAATATGATGTCAGCATAATCACTGACTTGCATCAGCTGTCATCAGTCTTTGGAGAAATGGACTTATCTGTACCAGATCACATGACTTTCTTTGCCTAGAATCCTAACATTGTCGCCTTTATGACCAGCAAGGCTGTATAGACAACATTGCTTGAGTCAAACTCAAGACCCATTCCGCCATAGTATTCATTACTTTTCAATCATATATATGCTTCCTAGGTGGTGTAGTGGTAAAGAATATGCCTGCCAATGCAGGAGACGCAAGAGACACGGTTCAATCCCTGGGGGGAGAAGATCCCCTGGAGTAGGAAATGACAATCCACTCCAGTCTTCTTGCCTGGAAAACTCCATGGACAGAGAAGCCTGGTAAGCTATTATCCAGAGGTTGCAAGGAGTCAGACACAACTGAGCACAGAAGCTTTAATCATATGTATCTTCAGGTCTCATTCCTTTTAGCACCTACCTGTCAATTTAATGGGCATGTGTATATGTATAATGATATGTATAATTATATAATCACTTAAATTTTCTTCTGTCTGGGATTATTCTCTAGCTATTCCTCTGTCATCGTATTCTCTTGTTCTCTGTCAAAGTGTAAACCACTTGAGTGTCAGGATCATCCTTCACCAATTTTGTTTTTCCCATGATGCCTAGTCCAGCTCTAAGTCCACACTATATCAGTGTTTCACAAAACGTGGAAGGAATTCCCTGCTTCAAGATCACCAAGGGTATTTTTAAAGCATAGATTCAGTTGTAGAGATGGATAGTGGTGATGGTTGCACTATAATATGAATGTACGTCATTGAGCTGCACACTTAGAAATGATTAAAATGGTCAATTTTGTTACGCATATTCCATCACAGATTAAAAAATTCAAATGCTTAAAAAGCATATTTTTAGGCCCAAAAGATCAGTGAATAAGAACCTGAGGGAATGATGCCTGAGAATTTACATTTTCCTAGTTCTTCTCCAGGTGTTTCTTACGCAACTTGGTTTGAAAAATCATCACACTAGATAGCAGATAAATGCCAATGGTTTTCTTGTGTAATTGATTAATGGGGACATTAATCTATATTCAGACTATAGACAGTGCTGACTTACAAGCTCCGATGGCTCAGGAGGCTTAATAAAAGCCCAGGAGAAAAAAGTCTATATCTACTATCTAGAAATATTAACTCTTTATCAGCCCTTTCTCTAAAAATAAAATCGTTTCTAAAAACAGCTTCCTGTACAATATTCTGTACTTCATAAAGAGTTTATGAGGAATCATGGAAGAAGTATAAACCCTATAAAATAAAAATGCGACATAAATTATCAGCTTCACCACCACAAGTACCTGACAACCCCTGCATGTGTGGGGCCAAGTTCACCAACCTTGAAACATTCAAAGGAAATGTTCTCAGTAGGAACAAAGCCATTCTAAAACTCGGTCATCACTCAAATTGCTATCATGAGTGCCACATGAGCAGCGGTTTGTTGAATTGAATGATCATAAGCAGAGGTTTGCTGAATCGAATGATTCAAGGTTTTCTGAATATGCCTGATAGAGATTGACTACCGTATCAAACCCAGCATCTATTTTAAGTGATTGAAAACCCTTAAGCACTGCTGAGACCGCATTACTCTTCATCAAGCATACACTCAGGCAAGATTCCATATGCTTAACCTTCTACTAGGCTCAACCACTTCTAACTGCTAAGGAGACCAACCTATCTGTCTATGTGTGGCTGTAAGAAATGGCCTCAGACTTATACTTGAAGGTGGCTGGTAGTCCAGGGTTCCTCATCCGCAGTTTTCAAAGGCAAGGTGGGAAAATATTGGGAAACCTCTGGGACAGGTTACCACTAAGAGTGGGGCTGCAGATAAGAGTGAAAAAATATTGTTCTGGAAAGCAAAATGATGAGGTGATTCAAAACATGGAACTGTACAAAGTTACTTGATGTGCGTGATAAAGCCAGCGTAGGAGGTGAAGACAAATTGCAGAGACTGTAAGTGGAAAGAACTGGATGCATAGAGATATGATCATGGACACAAGGAAGCAAACGAATGGTAACAACTTGGGTATAAAAATAACAAGGTTATTGAGAAACAGAAAATAGAACGATGGTTGCCAGGGGTTAGGGGGAGAGAGGAAGGAGGGGGTGTCCAATGGATATAGAGTTTCAAATCTGCAGGATGAAGAAATTCATTCCAGAGGTTTGTGGCACAACAGAGGGCATGTAATTAACACTACTGTCCTGCACACGTGAAGATGGATAAGATGGTAAATTTTACGCTGTGTGTTTCTCACCACAATAATGAAAGCAATAATAAGCCTGTATAGATGAACTTAGGGACAAGATATCATCTTCCTCGTACGACAGTTCAGTGTTCAACAGATTGATCTCAGCTTCATAAGCTAGCCTGAAAAAAAGAAAAAATAGGCAATCTTATATCACTGTAATCTGACAGGGGTAAACACTTAGAGAAATTCATCCTCATCATCCACAGATATATTGAGCATCTACAGACGCCTGACCACTGATTTAAGGATACAAGATATGTGATATTTGATTAAAAAATTGATCTGACACTCAAAATATGATTTTTAAAAAATCATAGTTTACTATTCATCTGGCTAAAATTATAACCCATCCCTGGCAAGTGGTTCAACTTGGCCCGAAATGTGACACCACTTGAAACTAATTAACTCTCAGCCACCTCATTCCCACTTGAAACAGATGTCTTGATTGAAAAAATATTCCTGGCTATGTTTCAAGTATGTTCAAGCACTAAACCAAAAATATTTATGAGATAAGAATATAGTAATAACCCATGCTTCTATGCTAGTTATAGCCTGCTGCTGCTGCTGCAGCTGGTTGCTAAATTTAAACCCGTTGCTTTAAAGCCTCAGTTTGTCAATAAGATACCAGAAAAAAATGAAAGTAATGAGAGTAGGAGATAAAATTTATTGACCACTTACTAGGCTTCACTATAATTCTTCAATGAAATTGTTTGAGAGATTTGTCCTGTTTTACAGAAGGAAATTGAGGTTTAGGAAGATTACGTAACTTAGTCAAGTCATACAGCCTAGAGGCAATAGATCCTAAACTGAAACCTAAACTAAGCTAAGCTAAGCTAAGCTAAGTCACTTCAGTTGTGTCTGACTCTGTGCAACCCCATAGACGGCAGCCCACCAGGCTCCCCTGCCCCTGGGATTCTCCAGGCAAGAACACTGGAGTGGGTTGCCATTTCCTTCTCCAATGCAGGAAAGTGAAAAGTGAAAGTGAAGTCGCTCAGTCGTGTCTGACTCCTAGCGACCCCATGGACTGCAGCCTACCAGGCTCCTCCGTCCATGGGATTTTCCAGGCAAGAGTACTGGAGTGGGGTGCCACTGCCTTCTCCTAACTGAAACCTGTATCTGGCTAAATTCAAAACCTATCCTCTTCCCATTTCTCAAGCTGCTTACAGAGAAGTCAAATAGAGAGAAATTTGAGAACTGCAGAGTCATTCTCCAACATGTTGACAACATTAATCCCTTGTCATTTAACTCTGTGATCACCAAACACTCTCGATCACGCGTCCCCTTTGATTAAAAAAGGGCACACCTCCTGTATAGTGATGGTTATCTATTGTTCTTCCAAACTACTCTAAAACTTGGTGCTTTAAAACAACCACCGTATTATTATGACTCATGACTTTGTTAGTCCTGTATTAAGACAGAGCTCAGTGGGTGATTCTTCTGCTTCTTTGACTAGGGTTTCTCAGTGGTATTCAACTAATGGCTCAGCCAGGCTGGTTTGGAGGATCCAAGACCACTTTGCTCACAAGCCTAGTGTCTTAGAGGAGACACCAGAAAAGTTAGGTTCAAATGGGGCTCTCTCTTTCTTCATGAGATCTCAGTGCCTTTCCACATAGTCTCCCCAGAAGGGAATTCCCACTTCTTACATGGTGACTCAGGACTTATGAGAAGTTCTCTGGAAGATGAAGTAGAAGCTGCCAGTCTCTTAAGGACTGGACACAGAAATGAATATCGTATCCCTTTCATCATATTCTGTTAGTCAAAGCAGTCACAGAAACAGCACAGATTCAAGAGAAAGTCATACAGATTCCTACTTTTCAGTGGAAGGATTATCAGAAAACTTGAAACCAACTTTAACCCGCTGTGTGTGTGCTCGGTCATGTCCAACTCTTTGCGCCCTGTGGACGGTTCCCCTCCAGGCGCCTCTGTCCGTGGAATTTACCAGGCAAGAATACTGAAGTGGGTTGCCATTTTCTTCTCCAGGGGATCTTCCTGACCCAGGGGTCGAACTCACATCTCTTGAGTCTCTTGCATTGGCAAGCAGATTCTTTACCACTGAGCCACCTGCTGAACTATTATAATACAGAATGAACATCGGAAAACACACAAAACAGAAAGTGTTAAGAAATAAATACATAAATAAATAGGCTAATAATTCCCTCCCATGGTCTTTGAATCAGCTTGTACAACTTCTAAGGAGAACATACTTCCATTTTAGATCCTCTTACTCTACCTTCCAATATATTCATTTATTAATTCACAAAGTGCATATGAAGAGAGCAACTTCTGTGCAATAGACACTGTATTAGGAACTGACGAACAAACATGGCCCTCACTCGTTAGGAATTCACGACACAACGGGGAAAACAGACGATACAAATAATTATAATTCAAGTTAGAAGTGTGATCGTAGAAAAGAGTATTACAGCCCACAGGAGCATGAGGAACATTTTGAACTTGACCTGGGGACTCAAGGAAGCAGGCATCTTTCTGGATCCTGCTCGTTTGCCATTGTCTTCATGAATGGGCTGCAAAACCCCAAAGACTGGTCAAAGTCCCTGAAGACACAACAATATATATATTCCTTTCATTGTCCTAAATACTCAGTTTGAATTTCAAGTGATGGAACTAACTGATTAGATTTTCTTGTGCCTAGGGTGTAAAACTCTACCTCTAACCACAGTCGGCTTATTCATCAAAAGGGTAGGTGGGTAAGAAAGAGAACAGAGGAAACCAGCCCAAACTTATCAGCACCACTGGACATAAAGTAGTGATCATAATACCTGCACAGAACAGAACAGGATACAAAACCTCTCATGTTCCTTATCGCATTAAATAACAAAGTATTAACAACAGTTTTTAGACTAAGAAGAGCAGGGTTTTATATATCCTCCCAAATGGTAAGTCACAGAATGTTCCTTAACACAGCATTCACATTGCCTTATTCGATCCGGCTATTTTTTGAAATGTAGAGTCGCAAGCAAAACCTCTCCAAGAATCAGGGACAGAGGTGGGGTGGAAATCATTCCCTTCCTTTTCATGAATACGGGCCCCCTGTTGTAAGTAACCATCTTTACTTCTGAGTCTGTGGAATCAGGGACAGAGGTGGGGTGGAAATCATTCCCTTCCTTTTCATGAATACGGGCCCCCTGTTGTAAGTAACCATCTTTACTTCTGAGTCTGTGGATAATAAAACCTGACAAAGTGGAGTTTGACCGCAGCCTGGGGTCCACCGGGCAGACTATGACTAGCATCATCAGCCAGCAGTTAGCTGAGAAATTACAACGTTCTGGGTACAGTGTCGCTATAGACACTAAAATTCTTGAGACAGGTAGGTGGCAGAGAGGATTATCAAGCATGGTCCCTGGTGATCTTTTAGAACAGCTTAGATAAAGGATCTGTCCAGAGTGAATTAGGTGGAGCCCTGCCTCCAAGCCCAAGTGAAACACATGCTGTTTCAGAACATCGTCCTGCCCTTTCATTCTTTCTATAACGTTTATGAAAAATGAGATCAGTTGTTGACTTATAGGTGGAGAGACTTTAGAGATTATCATTCCAACCGTCTTGTTTTAAGCTAAAGAGGTTGAGACCCAAGCAGTGAATTGACTTCCCAAAGATATATGGCCCAATCTCACCAAATGTCCTACTTTTCACTAGTTGTTCACATCAAACTGGGTACATGACTTTGAAATTATGCTAAAAAACCTGGACTCTAATGAGAATGCTTATACCAGAGCAGAGGATTAACACATGTACTGGTTATACCAAGTTTCACAGGGCCCTCCTATCACACCATGGAATATGCCTCCTCAGGAAGCCTTTGTTCAGGGTTTTTAGAACCAAGCATCATTTTAAATCCTGCAAACATAGTGAATAACAGAATCTAAATGCACATGCAGCATACTACAGTGCTTCCTGCCCAATTATATCCTAATAAATGTCTTTACATGCTCATTTTTATTCATGGATTTCATGACCGAGGAGGGATCATTATACAGACACCAAAAGTCTGTGCACACACACATACACACACACAGCTGGAAACCATTTAAAAAGCTTTTAGCCCATTAAGTTTACTCCAGAAATATGAGTTAGGAAATTTATAAGTAGGAACTACTAAGCTATAAATTTCTACCCATGGCTATAAAATTTACCTACAAATCTATCTCTAAAGCAGTGTGAAGGAAAAAAGGGAGAGTGAATTACATCAAAAAAAAAAAAAAAAATTACTTGTTGTTTTCTGTTTTTTTTTTTTTTCACCATTCAACCAACTGTGTTTATTTCTATTTTGTATAGTTTGTATTTCAGATACTATTTAAGGTCAGTAAAACACCAACATATCCACTGAATATTATTTATAAAGAGGCAGAGAACTTCTAGGTTTTTTAAGGTACAATATAGGGTCACAACAGAAAGATCCCCTGGAGAAGGGCATGGCAACCCACTTCAGTATTCCTACCTGGAGAATCCCATGGACAGAGGAGCCTGGTGGGCTACAGTCCATGGGGTCATAAAGAGTCAGACACAACTGAAGTGACTCAGCATGCATGCACGCATGTATTTTTAGCTTATTTTTTATGCTTTTAGAACATTCTTGACTGGTTTGCTGGCTTTGTAGTTAGTGTTAGCCAATGTGATTCTTACCATTGTCTCCCTTGCTTCTTGCCTTAGCTCCTCATTTAAACAACTAAGCTATTCCGTGCTCACTGCCTCCGGGAAGTAATTTAAAAGCAGAAAATGTAGAGGGAAAAGGAGTCTCATTAGGTTTTGAGCTTCAAAAGTCTATGGCTTAAGAGAACAACAATAACAACAACAACAACAATTCAGGCAGGAGGGAAACATTTAGTAGAAAATATGAATGAAAGTGAAGTATACTAATGCATGTATATGGAATTTAGAAAGATGGTAACGATAACCCTGTATGCGAGACAGCAAAAGAGACACAGATGTATAGAACAGTCTTTTGGACTCTGTGGGAGAGGACAAGGGTGGGATGGTTTGGGAGAATGGCACTGAAACATGTATATTATCATATGTGAAACTAATCGCCAGTCAAGGTTGATGCATGATACAGGATGCTCAGGGCTGGTGACTGGATGACCCAGAGGGATGGGATGGGGAGGGAAGTATGAGACCCATGGCAGATTCATGTCAATGTATGGCAAAACCAATACAATATTGTAAAGTAACTAGCCTCCAAAAAAATAAATAAAGTGAAAAAAAACAGAAAGTGAATGTTAGTCACATAGTCATGTGTCTGACTCTTTGTGACCCCATGGACTATATAGCTTGCCAGGCTCCTCTGTCCATGGAATTCCCCAGGCAAGAAGACTGGAGTGGGTTGCCATTTCCTTCTCCAGGGGATCTTCCTGACTCAGGGATGGAACCCAGGTCTCCTGCATTGCAGGCAGATTCTTTACCATTTGACCCAGCAGGGAAACCCCCAAAAATATGAATAAATCTCCCCAATCACTCTCAACTCCCTATCACCACCAATCCTCACACAATTGCCAGACTGAAAGCAGGTGGAAGAGGCAGGTGGCACCCAATAAGATGAGACTGGAAAGCTGGTTCACAGTCAGTATCCACAGGGCCCCGGTGGAACAAGTCCCATCCACCTCCAGCTCTCCATCCCCAATCCTCACCCTTGTTCTTCACATTATCCTCCCAGAGGACATCCAGCCAGAACTTCCCTACACCTGCAGCCAACAGGACACTTGTCTGCATTCTAAGATTTTGTTTGACACCTATCTGACTTAACCTGTGTGGACCACTCCTTGCAATAACCAAGTACACCTGTAATTTTCAGAAGTGAGCAGAGCCCAGGAAACCTAAAGGAAATGTAGAAGAGAAAGTTTTCCTTCTACCTGAATATGGGATAAGCCAGCTCGAGACAGTTTCCAGCAATAGTCAGCTCTAGTTTAATTAAAGGGACAATACTTAGAAATTAAAAGTAAACTAAATTGTTGAGGGTAAGACCTGAATAGTCTCTAAGTTTCGTATTGATTCTAAATTTCAATGACTCTATGAAGTAGTCCCATAAAGTTTTGCCTTTACAAAGGAAAATGTTTATTAAAGAAAGCTTTAAGTCTATTTTCAAGTAAATAATTTGAAGCTTAGTTGAGCTATCAAGTCATCAATAACAAGAATTCATCAATGATATTAATAATAAGTCATCAATGACAGCAGGAATTGAAACACCTAACTCCTGAGTCTAGAACCTGTGATTAGCATCAATCACAGTTTCAACACGAAACAGTCTATCCAACTGCCCAAAATTAAGGGACTGTAGCAGAGAGGGAGGAGAAGGCAATGGCAACCCACTCCAGTGTTCTTGCCTGGAGAATCCCAGGGACAGGGAAGCCTGGTGGGCTGCCATCTCTGGGGTCACACAGAGTCGGACACGACTGAAGCAATTTAGCAGCAGCAGCAGAGAGGGATGAAGATAGCCCAGGCCATTCAGTGGTGGGAGGGGTCAGGATGGGGAGGCAAGATGAGTGGGGAATGCTCTGACTCCAAAATACGGTTTCACCTCTCTAGTCCTCCTTCTGTATTTTCTTCCCACTTATGTGGCACCTAGGTCTCCTTTAGTATGTAAGACAATAAGCTGAATATCTCCTCCTTCCTCTTTTAGAAACCATTCTCAGACAGGTTCTGTCGGTAAAAATATTCTTCATTTACAAGAGTACAAGCTCTGACTTAATTCCTCCCACTGTTGCCGAGAATGAAGCATGCGGGCCTGCCTCCTCTTCTGGTCTCTCAGCATCACATGGAGTCAGCTGCAGGTAACGCATAGAGCCTCCCAGCCCTGGAACGCCAGAGCCATTTTGGTAACCAAACCACTAAGGTGAAGCTCTGCGAGATGTTATGGACTCTTTAATGCTTTTTCCCTGTCGTTGGCCAGTGCCCAGTGACGTTCCGTTTAGTGACCCATCTCCACAGCCCCCCCATCCCACTGACCTGCGGCTCCAGCCTCCCACTCCCATCCTCCCCTCCTCTGTTTTCACTGTGTCCTTTTAAACTCCTGTTCCATCACCAACAGATTCATTTATGCCCTTAGTCTCTTTGAAAGACACACAACATGCCCTTTGCTTTAATTAAATCCTGACATTTCCCCCAATTTCCATCTCCCTTGAAGATCTCTCAAGTGGAGTCTGTTGTTTCTCCCATGTCTACACAGTACAGTCAGGATTCTCCTCGTTGCCTGTTTCCAGTTCAAGGCCATTACCCATCAGCTTTATGAAAAACCCTCTCATTATTTGCTATATAAACCATTGGAGATCTGCTTTGCCTCCAAGATCTACAGTCAATCCAGCTCTGCCCAGACTGATGGGCTGCTGAACAATGCCCAGCCCTTTCACTATCGGCTGGCTTTCTGCCTTAACTCCTCCACCATCTCGGAAAACTTCAGAGATGTAATGGATAACTTCTTCTTGAACTTCTCCACTCTAATGATTTCTACCTTCACGTCTCTCCACCACACTTCCCTATGACCACCGCTTGGATCTTTGAGGATAGAAAAGAAAATACTAAATAAGAGTTTAATGAAGTCCTAAAACTAAGCAAATAGTATTATAAATAAAATAATTTATCGGATGGAATTAAGAGAACATTGCATACTACAAGAGAAAGAGTTGATGAATTTGGTAAAAGCACAGTGTATGCTATGCTATGCTATGCTAAGTCGCTTCAGTCGTGTCCGACTCTGTGCAACCCCATAGACGGCAGCCCACCAGGCTCCCCCCTCCCTGGGATTCTCCAGGCAAGAACACTGGAGTGGGTTGCCATTTCCTTCTCCAATGCAGGAAAGTGAAAGTGAAGTCACTCAGTCGTGTCTGACTCTTAGGGACCCCATGGATTGCAGCCTAACAGGCTCCTCCGTCCATGGGATTTTCCAACCAAGAGTACTGGAGTGGGGTGCCATTGCCTTCTCCCTAAAACACAATAGAAATTATCAAAGCTAAAACAGGGAGGGGAAAAAATTTAAAAATAATGACCATAGCTTCCATTGGTCTGTAGGACAAAATTGAGTAGACTAATATATGTATAATTTGAGTTCCAGGGAGGAGAGACAGAAAATAAATATTTGAAGGAAAGTGGATGTAAGTTTTTTTTAATTTTCATTAAAATACCAACTGATATATGCAATAAACTAAGTAACTCAAAACATGGTAAATATAACAACAACAAAAAAAACACCCCACACTAGGCTAGGTATACAATAGTCAAACTATTGAAAATCAGAAATAAAGAAAAAAAATCCTCAAAGAAGTGAAAGAAAAAAAGATACACTCCACACACAGAAAGAAATATTAATATAAATTATGAACAATTTCTCATCAGTAATAATTGAAGTCAGAGGCAATGGTACAATATTTTTAATGAGTTGAAAGGAAAAATATAATCAACAAAGAACCCAATATCCAACAAAAATATCCTTCAAAACTGAAGGTTAAATAAAGGTATTTTTCATATCGTAGTATTTGACTTCAAGAGGTCAAAGTAAAATAATACCATATAGAAATGTCAATATACAGAATGGAATAAATCA
Organism: Bos mutus; assembly: GCF_027580195.1. Lineage (NCBI taxonomy): Eukaryota > Metazoa > Chordata > Mammalia > Artiodactyla > Bovidae > Bos > Bos mutus. Next base: position 53,594,940 of record NC_091640.1, read on the forward strand.
GGAGAACTAAAATTACAATAATTTTGGCTAAATATATTTTCTTAAATATACTTAATTTTGTATTCTTAATATATCTTTCTTAAAGAACAAAGAACATTTTAAAGCAAACACAATGACTTTATAAGGTCTGGGAGTTGGTGATGGACAGGGAGGCCTGGCGTGCTGCGATTCATGGGGTCGCAAAGAGTAGGACACGACGGAGCGACTGATCTGATCTGATCTGATAATATATGGACATGTAAAATGTATATAAACAATATCACAAAGTTCTGGAGGGTATAAAATTTAATTATATTATCATAAATTTCTTATTTAAGTAGTCTAATAATCAGTCAAGGTAAACCATGATAAGTTATATTATAACCCCTCTACCCAAATTGGGCTTCCCTGGTGGCTTAGAGGTTAAAGCGTCTGCCTCTACTGCAGGAGACCTGGGTTCGATCCCTGGGTCGGGAAGATCCCCTAGAGAAGGAAATGGAAACCCACTCCAGGATTCTTGCCTGGAGAATCCCATGGATGGAGGAGCCTGGTGGGCTACAGTCCATAGGGTTGCAAAGAGTCGGACACGACTGAGCGACTTAACTTTAACTTCTAACTTTATTTATACCCAAATGGGTATAGCAAAAAAGCCAACTGAGAGATTAGGCTAAAAGACTAAAAAAATACTCAAATGAGACAAAAGAAGAAATAAAGAGCACATGGGCTATATAGAAAACAAGTAATATAAATTCAAATATGTCAACAATTATATTAATTATAAATGCACTAAACATACCAATTAAAAGGCAAATAAGATGAGATTGGACTTTTTAAAAAGTAGCATGGCATCTGGTCCCATCACTTCATGGCAAATAGATGGGGAAAAAATGCAAACAGTGGCTGACTTTATTTTTCCAGGCTCCAAAATCACTGCAGATGGTGATTGTAGCCATGAAATTAAAAGACACTTACTCCTTGGAAGGAAAGTTATGACCAACCTAGACTGCATATTAAAAAGCACAGACATTACTTTGCCAACAAAGGTCCATCTAGTCAAGGCTATGGTTTTTCCAGTGTTCACGTATGGATGTGAGGGTTGGACTGTGAAGAAAGCTGACTGCCAAAGAATTGATGCTTTTGAACTGTGGTGTTGGAGAAGACTCTTGAGAGTCCCTTGGACTGCAAGGAGATCCAACCAGTCCACTCTAAAGGAGATCAGTCCTGGGTGTTCTTGGAAGGACTGATGCTAAAGCTGAAACTCCAATAATTTGGCCACCTGCTGCAAAGAACCAACTCATTTGAAAAGACCCTGGTGCTGGCAAAGATTGAGGGCAGGAGGAGAAGGGGACGACAGAGGATAAGATGGTTGGATGGCATCACCGACTCAATGGACATGGGTTTGGGTGGACTCCGGGAGTTGGTGATGGACAGGGAGGCCTGGCATGCTGCGGTTCATGGGGTCACAGAGTCAGACATGACTGAGCGACTGAACTGAACTAAAAAGTAGCATAATTATATTCCGTTTTCACAATACGCAACTTAAATTAAAGCTATGGACAGGTTGAAAGTAAGTAATGGAAAAACACATCATGCAAATACTGAACATAAAATCTTCTGTGGCTCCACTAAGATCACACAAAATAGGCAATGAGCTTAACAGAGGTAAAGAGGGACAATTCATAATCTTAAAAAATATCAGTTCATCAAGAAAGACATAATTCCTGAATCTGTATGCAGCAAATAAAAGTTTCAAGAAATACTAAGAAAAATTTAACAAAACTAAAGCAAGAAATATACAGATTTTATATCAGTTCAGTTAGTCACTCAGTCGTGTCCAACTCTTTGAGACCCCATGGACTGCAGCATACCAGGCCTCCCTGTCCATCACCAACTCCCAGAGTTTACTGAAACTCATGTCCATTGCAGCGAAGGCACTGGCACCCCACTCCAGTACTCTTGCCTGGAAAATCCCATGGATGGAGGAGCATGGTAGGCTGCAGTCCATGGGGTTGCTACGAGTCAGACACGACTGAGCGGCTTCACTTTCACTTTTCACTTTCATGCATTGGAGAAGGAAATGGCAACCCACTCCAGTGTTCTTGCCTGGAGAATCCCAGGGATGGGGAGCCTGGTGGGCTGCCATCTATGGGGTCGCACAGAGTTGGACACGCCTGAAGCGACTTGGCAGCAGCAGCAGCATGTCCATTGAGTCGGTGATGCCATCCAACTATCTCATCTTCTGTGGTCCCCTTCTCCTCATGCCTTCAATATTTCCCAGCATCAGGGTATTTTCCAGTGAGTCAGTTCTTCGCATCAGGTGGCCAAAGGATTGGAGTTTCAGCTTCAGCATCAGTCCTTCCCATGAATATTCAGGACTGATTTCCTTTACATTGGGCTGGTTGAATCTCCTTGCCGTCCAAGGGACTCAAAAGTCTTCTCCAACACCACAGTTCAAAAGCATCAATTCTTTGGTGCTCAGCTTTTTATAGTCGAACTCTCATATCCATATAGGACTACTGGAAAAAACATAGCTTTGACTAGATGGACCTTTGTTGGCAAAGTAACATATCTGCTTTTTAATATGCTGTCTAGATTGGTCATAACTTTCCTTCCAAGGAGCAAGGGTCTTTTAATTTCGTGGCTGCAGTCCCCATCCGCAGAGATTTTACATAGGGGCTTATTTAAATGGCCTAATAAAGGCTTCATTTTTACACTTACTGATAAAAGTCTGTCAGTTTCTATGAGGTTCTGATACCAAAGTTTCCATACCCCCTTATTGTGCAAGTAAAATGCAACATCATTTAAGAGGGAGAACATGAAAATATTACTTAGGGATACAGTCTATACATTGCTTAGGCAGAAGTAATGCCTTCCCTGTATGAAGTCTCTATTGATCACACACAGATATAGACTCTGAGAGCTTTAACATGAAAGCTGGGTTTAATAAACTACTCTCTAGCTTTTATTTCTTAAAACAAGACCTATGTTATATTTTAGCATGCTTATAGTATCATCATTCTTTAAATTGGAGTCTCTACACAAAACGTTTTTTAAATTAGCCTTCGTTCCTTCATTTCCAAAGTCTAACACACATTACCACTGTTTTACACTAGCATATTACATCTGATTTTTAATTTGGAATAATGTGTCTTTCAACCCCATTTATTTTATATGATTTGTTAAGAACATCAGTCTCATCAAACTAATTATCGAAGGCAAATGGCTTACCATAAAATTAATGTACTCAGCACCCCCCAAGTTAGTTATTATTCAAACGCACCAATTCTTTTCCTTCATGTATAATTAGTTTTAGACATGTAAATGAAGATGATTAAAAATAAGTAAAGAGTGAAGTTATGAAATTGATTCATATGTTCTACTTTTCAGAATCATTATTTCTTAGTCCCTTCAAAGCTGAAAGGATGATTCTGCAGGCAGCATTGTGACAGATGGCAATACAGCCAGCCCAAGGCGAACTGTCTTTTAACTCATCTGTCTAATATCCTTCCCCCTTTTCGCAATCCCCTTGTACTTCTCCTTCCCCTCAGAAGCCCAAGACCCTCCACAAACATTTTTGTTTGATCAAACCACATGTCAACCTTTGAAGAGGCAGATGACATCCCATAGGCTGAGCCCTGAAGCACAGAAAGTATCAAATTTCCATTAGGATACAGGACCTAGGAAATGGCTAGCTACACTGACTGCTTAAAATTTCACCTTTATAAAGATTTCATGCCTTGCTCATTCCAAACATATTCACAGAGAGATGGATTCCAGTTCCCCAGCTATGCACCAACTGTTTGACTGTGGCAGGTTATTTAGCTCATCATCTGTAAATGGTAATATCTAATTCACAAATGTTTGATTGAAGTCAGTATGAGTTAAATGTTTAGTCAAGAGGAAAATATCATACAATGTAAAAAAACTGTATTACCCAGCAAAAAAACTTTTTATAAAATCCTATTCCTTGAAAAGTTTATGGTGACAGTTTTATAACTCAGATTTATACCATTCAGCAAGCATTATGATATTTTCCTGTGCATTTTCTCTGTCCAGTTTTGATGTAAGAATTAGGACCAGTCAGACCAGGTGAGTCAGATCTTACTAACCCAAGCTGTCATATTATAAAACAAAAACAACAATCCCAAGTTTCTGAAGTTGTTCCAAGTATGACATAAGGTAACGTGCATAAAGTGTCTAGTTAAATAAAGATCTAATATATAGTAAGTTCTTGATAAATAATAGCTTTCAATACTACTTCCAGCTGTTCCATTTCACCAAGGGTAGAGTATATAATGGCACCCCACTCCAGTACTCTTGCCTGGAAAATCCCATGCATGGAGGAGCCTGATAGGCTGCAGTCCATGGGGTCGCTAAGAGTCAGACACGACTGAGCGACTTCACTTTCACTTTCATGCATTGGAGAAGGAAATGGCAACCCACTCGTGTTCTTGCCTGGAGAATCCCAGGGACGGGGGAGCCTGGTGGGCTGCCGTCTATGAGGTCGCACAGAGTCGGACACGACTGAAGCGACTTAGCAGCAGCAGCAGAGTATATAAAAATGAGGATTGTGCCCTAGTCTTCTTAAAAAATCTCAGTCTCAGTTTTCTCTAAATACCTCCTCAGAAACTGGAAAGTTGCCAAGATCACATCTGGCCTAAAATGAATCTAGAAGAAAGACGGATGAAGGAAAGAACAAAGACATTAAGGGAAAAACAAATTTGCTCTCAAGTAATAGTAACAAGAGTGGGAAGACCTAAGGACAAGAGCGGAGGCAAAAAAGAAAGCAACCATCCAGATGATTCATTTTGGTTCTGATTTTCTTTTGTAAAAATGCAACTTGTTTAAAAGAAACAAGCTATCAAGTTATGACACGACAGGGAGGAATCTTAAATGCATATAATTGAGCAAAAGTAGCCAATCTTGAAAAAGTTACATGCTGTATGATTCCAACTACATGACTGGCATTCTGTAACAAGCAAAATTATGGAGACAGGACAAAGATTAAGGTTAGCAAAGGTCATGGGGGATGGAGGGGTGAACAGGTGGAGCACACAGAATTCTGTGGGTAGTAAAACTACTCTGAATGGTACTAAACTGGTGGGTACGTGTCATTATAAGTTTGTCCAAACCCACAGACTGTACATCACCAGGAGTGAACTCTAATGTGAACTAGGACTCTGGCTGACAACGATATGTCAATGCAGATTCATCAGTTGTAACAAATGTACCACTGTGGCGAGGGATGTTGATAACTGGGGAGGCTATGAATGTGGGAGCAGGACGTATATGGAAAATGCCTAGGCCTTCCTCTCAATTTTGCAGTGACCCTAAAACAGTTCTAAAAAATAAAGCCTAGGTTTTAAAATGCCACAGAAAATTAAATTTCTTTGTATTTTCCTTTTATTATTGTTGACATAGACATGGAACACCAGAGCCCGATACTTTATTTTTAGTTAATTTCAGGCTAATTGTTTGGTTCAAAAACAACAATCTTGGATAAGCAGCAGGTAAAACAATTTTCCCATGCCAACCTGCTATCCTAAATCAGTTCTTTGTTTCTGTTGCCTGCGGCAGAATTCTCATTTGGATAAAACCTGGGCTTCCGCCCGGTGGCATTCCTCACCTTGCCAAGGTAAACGTCTCGTCAGGGATGCCGCAGCATGTTGAACCTCTGGGCAGCCATTTAGCAGCACAGAGAAGAGCCACGAGTGGTGTCCAGAAAAATTGTTCTTCTCAAATGAAAAGTGACACATGCAGCCTAGGCTCCACGAGGCCAAAACACCCTATTAAAAAACTGTCGTAGATCAGATTGTTTACTTGGTGTGCATGCGTACGTGCTCAGTCGCCTCACTTGTGTCCGTTGCTATGCGACCCTATGGACCGTAGCCTGCCAGGCTCCTCTGTCCATGGGATGGTCCAGGCAAGAATTCAGGAGTGGGCTGCCACGCCCTCCTCCAGGGGATCTTCTCAGCCCGGGAATCCAACCTGGGGATCAAGCCTGTGTCTCTTGCATTGCAGGTGGATTCTTTACCCACACAGTCACCTGGGATGCCCTTATTTGGTATACTAAGGAACACATCCCTTCCCCTGCCATCCAAAAGAATCGCTTACCTGAATTTAATCACCTCTACTAACATCGTTGGATGCCCTTTTTTTGTGTGTAGAAATATTCTTGCTAAACTTAACTGGGAACTTCAAGGAAGGACATAGAAATTCTATAAATTCCTTGGAAAACATTTTCCAGGTTCTTGTGTCTCTAAGTCTACATCAGTCCCACATAAAGTCATTAAGTGATTTGGGTTCACTGAGTCAGAATAATACAAGCTTCTTAAAAATTATTGTTGACATGACTCTCTGAATAGTTCAAGTAAATGGTGTTTAAACGCTTAACTTATCCTGACATTTGCTTTAAGAACGCATTTTGGTTTTCAAAATGATACAGAGTTTTATATTAGCATCCAGATTGAATGCATCCTATTGAAATCTGTTTCTCCTCTTCCTCCTCTCTTAAAGAAATAAAGTTATGCTATTCTCAAACATTTAGCTGAAAGGATCACTTTGTATATGGTATCAGATTTTTAAGGAAGTAGCCAATCAGTTCATTTTCCTGTCAAAGTTTTAAATTTTGATTGACTTTTTCACATCCTAAAAATAATTCTTTTTTTCCAGAATTCTTTATCCAGGAATGTCTATGCCATCTGCCATGGACTGAGTTCTAGGGTACTATAAAAAAAAACAGTTGCAAACAAGCCTAAAGTTGCAGAGCTGTGGATGTATTCTTCATTTTAAGAAATTGATATTTAAAAGCAATTTTTGTATTAGTAAATAAGTGTTAGTCACTCAGTCGTTTCCGACTCTTTGTGACCCCATGGACTGTAGCCCACTAGGCTCCTCTGTCCATGGGATTCTCCAGGCAAGAATTCTGGAATGGGTTGCCATTACCTTCTCCAGGGGATCTTCCCAACCCAGGGATCGAACCCAGGCCTCCTGCATTGCAGGCAGATTCTTTACTGTCTGAGCCTTTTTGAATTAGTGGTTTCAAATTTTATCATGCCTAATATTTATACTTTAAAAAATTGATAACCTGCAGATATCCAAGCTGTATCTCCAGATATCTTGATGGAGTAATCTGGGAATCTGTATTTTTAACAAACTTCCCAAATAACTCTATGTAGACTGTCGTAGACTGAATTTTGAGAAACAAGCTATAATGGGATGGAAATATAGATTCATTCTTTTTTTTAAGGACTTGTATTATGTTTTTCTTTTTTTATTGAAGTACAGTTGGCCTACAATATTGTGTTAGCCTCAAGTGTAGAGCAAAGTGATTCATATATATATATAATATATTCATATATTTATATATATATGAATATATATACACACACACACATTTATATGTTCTTTTTCAGATTCTTTTCCATATAGGTTATTACAAGATATTGAATATAGTTCTCTGTGCTACAGAGTAGTCCTTGTTTATCTGTTTTTATATAATAGCGTATGTCTGTTAATCCCAAACTCCTAATTTATCTCTTCTCCTCCCTTTCCCCTTTGGTAACCCTAAGTTTGTTTTCCATGACTGTGATTCTATTTCTATTTGATAAATAAGTTCATTTGTCTTTTTTTAAGATTCCACATTTAAGTAATATCATGTGATATTTGTCTTTCTCTGGCTTACTTCACTCAGTATGATAATTTCTAGGATCACCTTATTGCTTATGAATGAATGCTTATGAATGAAAAATTGCATTATTTCATTCTTTTTATGACAGTAATATTCTACTACATCTTCTTTGTCCATCCATCTGTTGATGGACCCTGAGGTTGCTTCCAAGTCTTGGTTTTTGTAAATAGTGTTTCTATGAACATTGGGATATGCTAAGTCGCTTCAGTAGTGCCCGATTCTGTGCAACACTATGGACTGTATATGTATCTTTTTAACTACAGGTTTTGTTTTTTTTTACAGATATATACCCAGCAGGATTGCTGAAGCATGTGGTGACTCTATTTCTGGTTTTTTAAGGAACCTCCATACTTGTTTTCAGAATTTGGATTTGTTGTTGATAGTTTTGATGGGGGAAGGGTAGAGTGAGCATGGAGCCTATGGAATCCTGCAAGAGAGGGGGATCAATGGAGCCATAAAGACTAGAAATCAATTTAGAACTCAGAGCCTGGAGGAATGATGAAGATGTATTTGCTTGCCTCGTAATCTTGCCTAGTGCTGGCTAGACCTCCAACTGGAGACTGTCACAATTCCAAGAGGCTGACCACTGATGCTCTGACACTGTCTTTGACCACACCCTTCATTCCAAATTTGAAAACCAGGATATCTTAAGTGTCAAAAAATCTGGTACTCAAATACAGAGTTCAGCAAACCTCCACATATGTGATGGTTTGGCTCCTTATATTTAGCACCATATACAAGCCTAAGCAAGCTTCTCTTATTTATGAAGAAAAATATAGAGACACATAGGGACTAAAGTTGTAGCCAAGACAGTCTGCAGGTAAGATTTGTTTATGGAGGAGACTGAATCTGCCTAAGTTATTGTCCTCTAAGCGCAGCAATATTTACAGCACTATTCATGTTCTGCAACTAATAAAAATGACCTAAAATCATCCTGCACCAAACCTTATATTAATGTAAAGTTATCGGCGAAAAGCACAGTGCATATGAGTTAAGAAAGTCAGCATTAGACAATAACCCCAGCAGCACCTGGATATTCTGTCCCTTCTAGAGGTGGTTTTAGAAAAATCTGTGCTTTGTACATAGAGAGACACTATATATCCTCTGTGGGTAATTGTGAATGATTGCCAAAGTAAAGCATAAATTCACAGGAAGCTTGGGCCAGTAGAAAGCACGGACTGTAAATCTGAACTTCCCGACACCTAAGGTTGAATTCTCAGCCATTGTATTCCATAGATAACTTTACAAAGGGAGGAATTTTTTAAAGTTTCTTTAGTAATTAACTTTAAAGTATTGCAATTACATGGTAACTAACTCTGTAGTCTGGCAATTAACCAAAAATACAAAATCAAAGAAAAATTAGAATCTGAAGCAACCAATTCACAGATTCTTGTGTGGTTTTTTCCCTATTGATGTTGCTTATATCCTTAAACAGGTGTCTCTGGAAACTTAATATGCAAATAAAGCTATTTATTAAGCCACAGTAGTAATATCTATTAGTGTTCACTTGTTATGGGCAGTCCTGAAGTTTCTAATATAAAAAAAATAAAAATAGCTACCATGCATCAGGAAGATCCCCTGGAGTAGGAAATGACAACTCATTCCAGTATTCTTGCCTGGAAAATTCCATGGATGGAGGAGCCTGGTGGGCTTCAGTCCAGGGAAATCAATGAGTCAGAGACGACTTAGCACACACACACACATACACACACACATAAATCAATCACCTACTATTCACCAGATGAAGTACTAAGAGCTTAAAATGATTTAACTATTCCATTTATGGTACATTATATATTCAAAAGCAGAGACATTACTTTGCCAACAAAGGTTCGTCTGGTCAAGGCTATGGTTTTTCCTGTGGTCATGTATGGATGTGAGAGTTGGTCTGTGAAGACGGCTGAGCGCCGAAGAATTGATGCTTTTGAACTGTGGTGTTGGAGAAGACTCTTGAGAGTCCCTTGGACTGCAAGGAGATCCAACCAGTCCATTCTGAAGGAGATCAGCCCTGGATTTCTTTGGAAGGAATGATGCTAAAGCTGAAACTCCAGTACTTTGGCCACGTCATGCAAAGAGTTGACTCATTGGAAAAGACTCTGATGCTGGGAGGGATTGGGGGCAAGAGGAGAAGGGGACAACAGAGGATGAGATGGCTGGATGGCATCACTGACTCGATGGATGTGGGTCTCAGTGAACTCCGGGAGTTGGTGATGGACAGGGAGGCCTGGCATGCTGCGGTTCATGGGGTCGCAAAGAGTCGGACACAACTGAGCGACTGATCTGATCTGATATATTTACAATCACGCTTCCTCAGTGTAGTGAAGTTACAGAGTTCATGGGTCCTTTAAATAAATGCTTGGGAGGAAGAGGGAGAGGACAACAAAAATGACCACAGTAAATAAATCCTTTCACAACTAAACAGTGTGTCTATCCCAAACAAACTTTCAAATGTGAAATCAAGTGTGAGTATCTTAAAATGGAGAACTACGGCCACTCTTCCTCGCTCATTGAAGACCACGCATGCGTGCTCAGTCACCTCAGTTGTGTTGGACTCTTTGCGACCCCATGGACTGCAGCCCACTAGGCTCCTCTGACCATGGGATTCTCCAAGAAAGAATACTGGAGTGGGTTGCCATGGCCTCCTCCAGGGTTCTCCCCGAACACGTCTCCTTCCCGAACACGTCTCCTGTGTCTCCTGCATTGCAGATGGATTCTGTACCCACTAAGCCACCTGGGAAGCCCATCAAAGACTTCAGTACATTGCTGAAGTACTTAGCTCATGCCCAGCTGTCATCCTGGGTGATTTCACTGTCCTCAAGGAAGGTCCCATGGCTTATTTTTCACCCAGTCTCTTGGTCCCCAGTGACCTCCCCCATCCCTGGTTTTCAGCCATTCATTCACAAGGTCAGATTCCTAACAACTCCACCTCCAAATCACTAACTCAGATACCCCACTCCCTGACCCCACCTCTTCTACTTCACCCTCCAGAGCACTGACCCCTCTGCTTCCCTCCAGCCCATAAACCCTCTATGTTTTCTCGTCCCTTTGGTCCTCACTTAGATTACCCTGCGCGCCACTTTGATAATGCCCTTGACATGACCCTAGTGCACTGGTCCTCTGTCCTTTCATCACGTCCATCTGGCACAACTCCAACCCTGGACAGCCACGAGCATCTCTTGTCCCACAGCTAGACCCAGGCACCTGGACGCTACTGAGAAAGATCCACAAGGAGAATCAACTCATAATCACTCAGCTCTTCCCAGGCACCCTGTGAGGCTGCACTTCCTATGCCTACTTTTCCATATCTTTGCTCACCTCAAATCTCTAGACTCTCTCCTCAAGCTCTCCTTTCACTTCCATCTGACCTCCTCCTACTTTAGAGAAATTATAGGCCACTGGGCAAGGACTCAATCATCCTTCCAAAGGCGAATATACAAACCAGCCACATATGTCCTCTTTTCATCATTTTTACCAGCCACCATCCCTGTTCTGGTGGCTCAAATGGTAAAGAATCCACCTGCAATGCAGGAGACCTGGGTTCAATCCCTGGGTTGGGAAGATCCCCTGGAGGAGGGCATGGCAACCCACTCCAGTATTCCTGCCCGGAGAATCCCTATGGACACAGGAGCCTGGTGGGCTACAGTCCATGGGGTCGCAAAGAGTCAGACACGACTGAGCAACTGAGCACAGCACATCCCTGCTCCAGTGTTATTACAAGCCCACCTGTATCAAAGGATGGGAAACAAATCCCATCCTTCCCCACCTTCTCAGAAACTCCACAGAATCTTCTATTTTCTTCTTTATATATTTGACTTCCTTCTCCCCAAAAGATTCTTCCCCCAGTGGCTTTTAAGCACTTTCCATTCTCCCCCCACTAAAGGAGATTTTACTTGGACGAATCATTCCTCTCTGCCCCCCACCCCTAGTTCTTATCTTCTTATTCCCCTTCAAAGCCAAACTCTCGAAAGAATTGTTCATGTTTGCAGTCTCTGTTTCCTCATGTCCTACTCACTCCTCAGCCTACCCCAAGCTGGCTTCTAGTCTCATTACTCCTCAGAAACAGCTCTTACACAAACTCTGTAACTACATGGTCTTATTTCCTTGGCTTCCAAGCATCACTGAAATTCCTCCTTATTGAAATCCTGTTCCTTTGACTAACAGGACTCACACTTCTCTAATTTTTCTCCTAACACTCTGACCATCCTTACATGTCTTCTTTACAGTTTCACACTCCCCTCCTGACCACAGAATTCCTCAAGGGTTTCTCTTGATCTTGTTCAACTGCATGACTTAGTTACCACCTACATACAAGCAGATGGTCTACTACTTTACTTTTCCACCCCTAAAAAACTCTCCTCTGAGTCCCATACTGTATGTCTAACTGTCAAGTAGACATCTACATTTGAGTGTCATGAAAGCACCTCAGTACCTACTCAATAATGTTCATTGAATGAATGCATGAAAGTAGCAATACCTGCACAAAATTCTATCCATGCAGGAGAAATGAGCCCAGAAAAGAGATAGCAAGTTGTAAGAATCAACTGCTGCAACAGCAAATCTCTGTGTACAGGGGTGACATCATAGACTTAAATGAGTGAGTTATGCACATCTCAAATTTAATGAAAACAGTAAACACATAATAAAAATAGTGGAGATAAGGAAAAAGAGACTGGACCTTGAGGAACTAACTCTACCCAACTAAAGATAGAGCAGCTCATTGATATTCATCAGTTGATAATTGAGTGAGCATTCAATTAATGTCAATTAACAGACACTGTCAATTAAATTAACAAAAGAAGAGAGCTATAAATATGGAAAAGAGCAGTCTATAACAAACCTTCTAGTGTTGGATTAGAATTGGAGGTAGCAAGGTGAAATCATGGTTTTCAATGTGTATAGAAAGATATAGAAATAAGTGTGAAAGTGTCAGTCACTTAGTCATGCCTGACTCTTTGTGACTCCGTAAATTGCAGCCCACCAGGCTCCTCTGTCCATAGAATTCTCTAGGCAAGAATGCTGGAGTGGGTTGCCATTCCCATGTCCAGGGGATCTTCCCAATCGAGGGATTGAACCCCAGTCTTCTGCTTTGCAGGCAGCTTCTTTCCCATCTGAGCCACCAGGGAAGCCCCAGATACAGAAATATATACATATATATATATATATATATTCCAGGGAGTGCTTATGTTTAAATATGACCAATTCACTGATCCGTGTATCTCCTCCTGACACACACACATGTGCTGCTGCTGCTGCTAAGTCACTTCAGTCGTGTCTGACTCTGTGGGACCCCATAGATGGCAGCCCACCAGGCTCCCCCATCCCTGGGATTCTCCAGGCAAGAATATTGGAGTCGTTTGCCATTTCCTTCTCCAATGCAGGAAAGTGAAAAGTGAAAGTGAAGTCGCTCAGTCGTGTCCGACTCTCAGCGACCCCAAGGACTGCAGCCCACCAGGCTCCTCTGTCCATGGGATTTTCCAGGCAAGAGTGCTGGAGTGGGGTGCCATTGCCTTCTCCACACACACATGTACACATATGTAATTCATTAATAGGTGAGTAGTTTGAAACTTTTCTTTTAAAAAAGTGAAATAACTCAGGAAATCATTATGAAAAGAAATTTCAATCTTCAGTTCACTCCAAGCTAGACAGTCCTATTCTTGATCAGATTTTGTTGAAAGCCACTTTAAGCAACAGAGTAAGGCTAGCGTGTCACCTTGACATTTCACAGGAGGTGTGAGTTTTAAGCAGAAACCTGATGCTAACTTAATTTCTTTTAATCTTTTAATCGTCATACCTCGATTTATTCTGAGGCAGAACATTAATGGTATTATTGTCATTAACATTTAAATGCTTATCCTTTCCAACTGTGAATCATAATTTGGAAGATATTTCTCTCTCACACATTTTCCTCTTATTAACAGTGTAGTTTCATGGCAGAACATGAAACATGTGGCATACAGATGGATAACTCATTTTCACGGTAGGCAGAAAAAGCACCTAATCTTCACTTATTTTTGGCACTGTGATCATTTAGATTTTTCTCTCCCTTTGAGGAGAAATAAATATGTTTCTGAAAACAACCCCAAAATGCACACACTGCCAAATCCTGTATATCTTGATGATTTGCTAGTTTTCTCCTAATCATGTAGACAAATTTGTTCATTCTGCTTGCCAAAATACAGGTTTATTATGACTTGTAATGTAGTAACTTTCAAAAAAAAAAAAAAGTTTACAGCCTTACCCAGCCATACATCTTTATGCACCAAGCAACAACACAGACTCCCTGTCTGGGAGTCACTGCATAAATAGAGATGTTAACACACTGAGTCACAGATGCCACTGACTTAAACATTTCTTCCATCCGCCTTTTAGATCCTGCCCCTTTTTCTGGTGCCCTCATGTCTGCAGATTACATTTCAGTAAATTTTACATCATGGCACATACTAAGGAATAATATATGCACCCGTGCATGCTAAGTTGCTTCAGTCATATCCAACTCTTTGCAATCCTATGGACGTTCCTCTGTCCATATGATTCTCCAGGCAAGAATCCGGGAGTGGGTTGCCATACCCTCCTCCAGGGGATCTTCCCACATCCCCCCAGGGATGGAACCCACATCTGTCTCCCACAGGCAGGTTCTTTATCATTAAGGCCACCCGGGAGGCCGAATACGTGCATATATAATTGTGATTCATTAGCATAGCATCTCAGCTGGGAATATGCCCTTTTTCATTGCTGCTATAGCTGTTAGTCTCGGAGAAGGCAATGGCACCCCACTCCAGTACTCTTGCCTGGAAAATCCCATGGATGGAGGAGCCCGGAAGGCTGCAGTCCATGGGGTCTCGAAAAGTCAGACACGACTGAGCGGCTTCACTTTCACGCATTGGAGAAGGAAATGGCAACCCACTCCAGTGTTCTTGCCTGGAGAACCCCAGGGACGGAGGAGCCTGATGGGCTGCCGTCTATGGGGTCGAACAGAGTCGGACACGACTGAAGCGACTTAGCAGCAGCAGCATAGCTATTAGTCTAGAATTAATACCATTTACTATTTTCATGGCACTTGATACATGCTAAAGCTTCTCTGTTCCCAAACATTCTCCTCTTCGTGTCCTGGGTTTCAACAAATTTTTCTAACCAGTTGCCCATAAAGAAACTTGGGAGTCATAGACATTGTCTTTCTTCCTCTCCATCACCATGTCAGAAAAGGCTAATTTCTGTTGATTCTGGCTTCACAATAGCTTTCTCATCCAGTCCCTCTCCTTTATTCCCATTGTCCTAACTTTGCTCAGCGGAGAAGGCAATGGCAACCCACTCCAGCACTCTTGCCTGGAAAATCCCATGGACGGAGGAGCCTGGTAGGCTGCAGTCCATGGGGTCGCTAAGAGTCGGACAGGACTGAGCGACTTCACTTTCACTTTTCACTTTCATGCATTGGAGAAGGAAATGGCAACCCACTCCAGTGTTCTCGCCTGGAGAATCCCAGGACGGGGAGCCTGGTAGGCTGCCATCTCTGGGGTCGCACAGAGTCGGACTCGACTGAAGCGACTTAGCAGCAGCAGCAAGTTTGCTCAGACTCATTATCATGCCCCTGACTTAGTCATGCCTTTCATCTCCCTTCTAGGAGTCTGCCCACCTCCACGCTGGTGTAAAATCCACAGCATTCTTTTTTCTATACCTTATTTAGATGGCTGCACTGTGTCTTCATTGCCCTTTGCAGGATTTTAGCTGGAGCATGCCAACTCTTGTTTGTGGCATATGAGATCTAGTTCCCTAGCCAGGGACCAAACTCAGCCCGGTGCATTGGGAGTGTAGAGTCTTAGCCACTGGACCATGAGGGAAGTCCCAGATTCACTGTATTCTAATGATCCTCTTGGTCCCTTACTTAAACCTTTTAAAGACTGCCTTTCTCTACAACCTATACACTCCTTACCTGCTCTAACATGATTTCCATTTTCTTCTCCAAATCTGGTTCTTGCTATGCATAAACACTTAATGCCCAATACCTTAGACCTCTGCCATGATGAACATCTGGCTTTTCCCAGAATCTGCTCTACATCCACGACTGTGCTAGTCTCTCTGCAATGAAAACTTTACCCTCTGTCTTAGTCTAGGTTACTATAAAGAAAAAAAAAAGTACAATACACTGAACAGTTTATAAAACACAGAAATTTATTTCTCACTGTTCTGGATGCTAATGTCTGAGATCTGGGTGCCACCATGGTTGAGCTCTAGTGATGACCCTCTTCGGGGTTGCAGACCCCTGTTTTCTCTTTGCATCCCCACTTGGCAGAAAGAGGTTGAGAGAACTCACTGGGAGCCCTTGCATAAGGGCACTAATTCCATTCACAAGAGACCCACCCTCATGACCTAATCACCTCCCAAAGGCCCCGCCTTGTAATATCATCACATTAGGGGTGAGGATTTCAATATGCAAGTTTTGGATGAGACACAAACATTCAGTCCATCGCACCCCTCATTGCCAATCCGTTCACTTAAACAGCTTTATATCACATCATCTATTCTACCTTCCTGCACCTAGAAGATAATATTTCATTATTAACACTCTTAAATCCCTAATGTCCGTAACAGTACCTGGCATATGTTAGTCGTTCAACACATGTATGTCAAATTAATAAATTCTGGATCTCAATGCCCAAGGTAGTTATTTTCTAAGAAAACTCAGGCCAGTTGGGAACCTAGAGAGTGGCAGTGTTAAAGGCACCAGAGATTCTCAACCAACAACATTCAGGCAGGAGCCAGGACACCCAAGATAATAGCTGAAAAAGTTCAAATGAGGAATGGAAACCCAGAAATAAGAGTCAAAATTTTTCCAGGAAAAAAATCTAAATGAGAAAGCTGGTGGCAACAGAAATTAAAATACCTGCAGAAGAGAGAAGTCATGGAATTGTATCAACCTGGGGACAATGACCTGAACCAACACGCATGGCACAGACCAAGCATGAGACAGAGCTAGGAACGGTGTGTATCCAAGAACCGGGAAACTGATGGAAGGAGATGGTCAGAGGCAGCCAAGCGGTCAGAGAGCCTAAGAAATCTAATGTGGCATTTTTAAAACATACATGTATATATATAAAATATTTATTTATTTGGCTGCCTCGGGTGTTAGTTGCCGCACTCTTCACTGCGTCACGAGGGAGCTTGGGTTGTGGCACATGGGTTCTAGTTGCTCTACCACATGTGGGACCTTATTTCCCCAACCAGGGGCTGAACCCCGTGTGCCCTGCATTGCAAGGCAGATTCTTAACCACTGGACCACCAGGGAGGGCTCCACATTCAGCATGTACATAGCTGTTAAGTGAGCTAGCTAAGTGATTTATTTCAGACTGGTCCCAGCCAGGCTAATAGCATTTCATGACAGTCAGCTTCAGGTCAGCTGTTCCAGGCAGGCATCTGCTGGGATGACTGGGACAAGTGGGGCCTTCCTCACAGATCATCCTCCAGCATTGCTCATGGGAGTCAGGGCAGAGGGCGGGCAGAGAATCAAGACAGGCCATAAAAACACATTATGGACCTTTTCAAGCCTCTTTGAACATGTAGCTAAGTTGTGCCCAACCTTCCACGACCCCATAGACTGCCAGGCGCCTCTGTCCTCCACTGTCTCCCTTAGTCTGCTCAGACTCATGTCCATTGAGTCAGTGATGCCATCCAACCATCTCATCCTCCTCTGTCATCCCCTTCTCCTCCTGCCTTCAATCCTCCCCAGCATCAAGGTCTTTTCCAATGAGTCAACTTTTCTCATCAGATGGCCACAGTATTGGAGCTTCAGTCTCAGCATCAGTCGTTCTAATAAATACTCAAGGTTGATTTCCTTTAGGACTGACTGGTTTGATCTCCTTGCAGTCCAAGGGATTTTCGAGAGTCTTTTCTCCAACACCACAATGTGAAGGCATCAATTCTTCAGCCCTCAGCCTTCTTTATGGTACAGCTGTCACATCCACACATGACCACTGAAAAAACCATAGCTTTGGTTACATGAACTTTCCTGGCTAAGTGATGTCTCTGCTTTTTAATATGCTGTCTATGTTTGTCACAGCTTTCCTTCCAAGGAGCAAGCATCTTTTAATTTCATGGCTGCAGGCACCATCCACAGTGATTTGGGAGCCCAAGAAAATAAAATCTGTCACTGTTTCCACTTTTTCCCTTTGTATTTACCATGAAGGGATGGGACCGGATGCCATGATCTTAGTTTTTTGAAGGCTGAGTTTCAAGCCAGCTTTTTCACTCTCCTCTTCCACGCTCATCAAGAAGCTCTTTAGTTCCTCTTCACTTTCTGCCTTTAAAGTGGCATGAACTTGCCCTGTGGTGAAGGGAACTGCAGGGTCACGTGGCAGACGGCACAGGTAAAAGCCGGGGGAAGAATTGAGGCCACAAGGCCTGAGTGACGACTGATCGTTGCTGGTGTGCAGGGCACTGCTCTAAGCACCTCGCAGAGTCTCTCTAATAATTCTCAGGGCTGTTCTATGAGGGAACAACTACTACCCCTGTTTAACAGACAAGGAAACTGAGGCTTAGTGAGGTTAATAATATAGCAGTTAGTAGCTGAGGCTAATTTAAACACTTGCATATCTGATTCCAATACTTTTTTTTGTTGTTGTTGTTTACCAATTTGGAATTTAGAGAAAAATTATTTAACAAAATCTAAAAATTGGTTTCGGGCTTCCCTCGTGGCTCAGCTGGTAAAGAATCCGCCTGAAATGTGGGAGACCTGGGCTCTTTCCCTGGGTTGAGAAGATCCCCTGGAGAAGGGAAAGGCTACTCACTCCATTATTCTGGCCTGGAGAATTTCATGGACTGTACAATCCGTGGGGTTGCAAAGAGTCGGACATGACTGAGTGACTTTCATTTTCATTTAAAAGAAAGGTAAGAGTCTGATTTAAAATAAAGTTTGAGAAACAATGAAATTTTGTATGAAGTCCAATCATAAGCTCTATATTTAGAAAAAAGGCGTTTGACAGCTATTCTTTAATAATATTTGTTCAACAGACCAAACCATTGAACATTACTGCTGATGTAAATGCATCATCCTATTTGCAAAACCCTTAATGAGAATGTGTGAAAACAATGGTAAACCTACCATAAATACCAGTTCTTCTTTTTTGGCCTGGAAACTGAGGACTACCTTGAGTTTTATATTCTTGGCAAATGATTAAAAAGAGCCTGAGAAAAGGTGCTGAGAAGGTTTTACATGTACAAATTCAAAAAGATATTACAATTTATCTATATACACAAGATTAGAGCTTCTCAAGGAACCAGAGCAGCACTGCATTGAATTTAAAAAACCTTAAGTGGGACAGTCACAAGCCACGCCACTTGCCAACACAGTCCATTACATTTTGTTCATTACTGCAGCACATTTATTACCAACAGTATTAAATCACTGAGAAGTACAGGCAAAGCTGGCCTCTGAAATAGTCGCAGCAGCAAGATTGAGTACACGCTTTGATCGAGAAAATTCCCATACAGTTAAGAAATAGTAACTCACCCTAAGTAATAGTATCTTTCGGTTTCCTTTCCATCCCACTGTGTCTTATAGCTCCGAACTCGGATTGCATCACTTAGGTTTGTGTTACTCTCCTCTGATCTACCTACCCACAGGCTAGGGGAATTGGAGGAAGAAAACCCTAAGAGTCACAAAGTACAAAGTCTTGTAAGGAGTGCTGGAGCCAGGAAGGAGCCAGAAGGACTTTCAAGAAAGGGGTTCTGGCCTTGGTTTCCCTGGTTGGACATCTGCTTGGCCAAGAGACTGGTTGATATACCCCGCGTTTCAGATGGTGGGATAAAGATAAGTCTACTGCAGGCCTTTCCTGGTGGCTCAGACGGTAAAGAATCTGCCTGCAATGTGGGAGACCCGGCTTCAATCCCTGGGTTGGGAAGATCCCCTGGAGAAGGGAATGGCAACCAACTCCAGAATTCTTGCCTAGGAAGTCCCATGGACAGAGGACCCTGGCAGACTACAGTCCATGGGGTCACAAGGAGTCCGACAGGACTGAGCGACTTTCACTTTCTCTGCAGGGCAGTCAGGATTCCCAAGGTTTAGTGGGACAAAGAGGACCCGTATCCCTTGGGCAACATGGACCCTCAGATGCTAACCAGCATGAGCACTCCGGTCATACTCCACCCAAGAGCTTGCTCATCAGCAAAGAGATTGCATGGAAAAAGTCTGTAGAAGACTTAGAGAACGAACTTATGGTGGTCAAGGGGGAGGGATAGTTAGGGACTTTGGGAAGGTCATGTACACGGTGCTATATGTGAAATGGATAACCAACAAAGACCTACTGTGCTGCACATGGAACTCTGCTCAAAGTCATGTGGCAGCCTGGATGGGAGGGGGACTCGGGGGAGAATGGATACATGCACATGGATGGCTGAGTCCCTTCGCTGTTCACCTGAAACTCCCACAACATTGTTAATCAGTTATTCCCCCAATACAAAATAGAAAGTTTAAAAAAAAGTCTATGGAGTAAACACCAGAATTGGAAGCTGGGTGTGCTGACTGTACATACCTAGCAACGGACAGATCCCACACGATCTGTCAGGATCTCGCAAGATCTCCTTAAATCCCCAAAGAACTCCCTGCCCTCAGGGAGCCAGCCCTTGGACATCTGCTGTAGACAACATATCGCAAACCCACACTCAACACAGGACTGCAACCCCCTGCCCAGTTAAAAAAGTCCTGTTCCCTTCTTGCCATCTCCAATCCCTAAGGAGCTGGGGACACAGTGGGGGGAGGCGGACGAGAGCTTGTAACAGTCAGCTGTACCCAATCTCCCTTCAGAACCATGCCCTGTTCATGCTAGGAGGGCGGGGGAAAGACAGCCAGCTGAACTGAATCAAGATTGTTTTCAATTGGCCTAGACTGGACTGGAGTTATTAATAACTGGAAGTGACTGGAAAGCTCTGGGATAAATTTGTGACGTCAGAGAGGGATGGAAAAGGAAGATCCAGCTTAACATGGTCGAAGGCAATGATTGAAAAAAAATTAAACAACTGCGTCTCTGTTCCCTTCCTAAATCAGACATTTCAACTAACGAGTTACTCTTATCTGGGTCTCAACATTCTCCTCTAAAAACTAGAAGCTTTCCAGTTCCCTCTCTAATGGCCAAGCTCTACATGACCGGATTTTTCACGTGCCGATGGGGTAGTCTAACGTTGTAGGTGAGGTGTGAAGTAGCCAGGTTTCATCTTCCATTTCCGGTTCTGCTCTGATCAATAAAACCACCAAAATTCATATTTGAAACCATCAGAAATGAGTAACGAGCATTCGCTAGTGTTTCCATCATCATCAAGCACCTCCCTCTCTTGCTGGGTGAGGCATTAGTCCAGGTGTCAAAACATGATTAACTTTGGTCCTGCTTCAGAAGAAAACTGTCTTAGTTTCTCTTTCTCTCTCTTCAACCCAATACAGGCGGTCAGGCTTCCGACAGTGATGTCTTACAATAGTCTGTTTAAGTAGTTAATAACATTTCCTGCCTTGACTTTTCCTTTAGAGGGTATTTTTAGGCTTCACGGGAGACAGTAATGGGCCATTGGTCTCCTACAAGTTATTAACAAATTACCTATGATTTTGCTTATGACTATTTGTCTTTATTAAGCAGCAACAGCAGAAATTTTGTTCTGAGTTCTAATGGAACCCTTTACTGGGTGAGAGTGTACAGCTTTTTTGGTAAAAGTTGAGCTAATTTAACAATGAATCAAGTTTATGTCCATGGTTGTGATTAAAAGGAAATTCCAAATAAAATTATCTTATAGAGGAAACCATTCCTGGTTTATTTTCTTTTCTATAAATCCTACTTCCCATTCATTGCCTGCGTGCTCAGTTGCTCAGTCATGTCCAGCTCCTTGCAACCCCATGGACTGTAGCCCACCAGACTCCTCTGTTCATGGAGTTTTCCAGGCAAGAATACTAGAGTGAGTTGCCATTTCCTCCTCTGGGGATCCTCCTAACCCAGAGATCGAACCTGCGTCTCCTGCACCTCCTGCATTGGCAGGCAGATTCTTTACCACTGAGCCATCTGGGAAGCCCTCCCATTCCTTAGACTGCCAACAAAGTAAGTCCAGCTGCTTTTTAGATGCTTTGCTATTGGTCCAGCTAAGAAATACCAACACCTCAATTGCAGAGGAGGTGGTTCTGGAAGCAGGGTTCCCCTCAGAGTCTGGGGTGGATAAAACAGAGCCCACTGGAGGGATAAGCCTGAGTTGTCTGTCCTTTCCCATGCCTAAAACCTAAGAGCTGACAAGGAGTTCATGGTAGTTTGGTAGACAGATCTTTGTAGCAGGCCAACCTTTAAACCAAAAAGAACTGAAGGGTTTAATGAGACCAATGTGAATTTAATGAGATAGGACTGACTTAATAGACAGTCACATCCAGGCAGGTGTCAGAGCACCTTGGGAGCTGCATCAAGGTGGAACCCACAGAGCCTTGGGGAGGGATGGAGCACTGCTTTTACTCGGGGATAGACAGGCTGTGTCCTGTGTAGTGTGAAACAACCCCATTTATAGAGCAATCTCAGTTTTTTTTTTTTCCTTTAAAATTCCAATCTAAATTTTACTTGTTATGTAAGTGGACTTTAGTTTACTTCCTACCATTTAGTACATTTTATTGAATGAACAGCTCACCCAACCCTGGATCCTGAGCCCAAAAGCTTTTCACAAGAGTTAACTGGGGAGAAAAAGATCTGTGTCCTTGGAGCTGTTGAGAGATAGAATCCCATATGCTCACCCCCCAACACTCTCTGGGGGCTGAAAATTCTTTTCATCATCAAAAGTCAACACAATCAAGAAACCCATATCTCTCTGGGAGTATC
Source organism: Bos mutus (assembly GCF_027580195.1). NCBI lineage: Eukaryota > Metazoa > Chordata > Mammalia > Artiodactyla > Bovidae > Bos > Bos mutus. The sequence continues at coordinate 53,617,431 of NC_091640.1, forward strand.
AAACAGTTTCCAAATACATAGCAATCACAGAAAAAAAAAACAAAAAATTTTAAAACAACTTTAGTATGGTACTATGTCTATTACTGAAGAAGACTTCAGGTTCAGTAGAAGATTAAGAAAGTACTTCAGCCTACATGGCTTTCCCAGGTGACTCAGAGGTAAACAAACCACCTGCCAATGCAGGAGACTCAGGTTGGACCCCTGGATTGAGAAGATCCCCTGGAAAAGAGAATGGCAACCCACTCCAATATTCTTGCCTGAAAAATTCCATGGACAGAGGAGTCTTGCAGGGCTACAGTCCATGGGCTCTCAAAAGAGCCAGACACAACTTAACAACTTAACAGCAACAACAACCAACCTATATAAGACCTGTCGTTTACTACTGTGAACTCAAGGGCTATCTTTGAATCCAAGGAGACCAGATGTCAGCTCAAGGTTGTCCTCTGGCTGTCTCTCTTTGAGTTTCCATGGGTCACTCTCAGTAGACACAAGGGAAATATTTGCACATGATTTAGACCCTGTGTATGTGCACGTGTGTGACTCAGCTGGTAAAGAATCCGTCTGCAATGCAGGAGATCTGGGTTCCATCCCTGGGTTGGGAAGATTCCCCTGGAGATGCGAACAGCTACCCACTCCAGTATTCTGGCCTGGAGAATTCCATGGACTGTATAGTCCATGGGGTCGCAAAGAGTTGGACACGACTGAGCGACCTTCTCTTTCACTTTTTTTTTTCACGTGCACACGTATACTCAGTCATGTCTGACTCTTTGCAACCCCATGGACTGTAGCCCTTCAGGCTTCTCTGTCCGTGGAAGTTTCCAGGCAATGATACTGGAGTGGGTTGCCATTTCCCACTCCAGGGCTACACCATGTATCCAGGTGCTGCTTTTCAATCACCATAGTTGAGGCTAAGCAGACTGGAGTCAGGTGGACAGAGAGCAGGAAAAAAGGATACTGTGAACACAGAACCAAGAGGATCCTGTCCCCTTAAAAGTAAAAGTTAAATGAGCATGGCAACAGCAGAGATCCTAAAAATCAACGCAGTCACCGAACGTTCCATGAATACTGCTAGAGTACTGCTTCCAGATTTCCGACATGATTTCTCCTGGTTCTGTTCTTCACTTACTTCGTGTCCTGTGTTTGATGGGAGTATGTGACGTGCTGCCCCGACATTATTCCGTTAACGTCTGTCTTTATACCGGTGCCCTTGCTTACTGCATCTGTGGCCGGCAGCCGCAGTTTAAGGGGCTCTGTGAGGCTGGAGAAACCATGCCTTCAGGAGGCCTGTGTGCAGTTGATAACAGAGCGGCTACGTGCGTTAGGAAGGTAGTCAGGAGACAGATCGGTAGGTTTACTTTTCCACTCGCTGATACTGTGAGCTAATGGGAACAAGGTTTAGGGGGTCTTAGTGTGCTAATGGGCTTTCCAGAGGCTCAGTGGATAAAGAAACTGCCTACAATGCAAAAGACGCCAGAGATATGGGTTCGATTTCCTGGGTTGGGAAGATCCCCTGGAGGAGGGCATGGCAACCCACTCCATTATGCTTGCCTGGAGAATCCCATGGACAGAGGACCCTGGCGGGCTACAGTCCATAGGTCGCAGAGTTGGACACGGCTGAAGAGACCGAGCACAGCACTGCTTCCAGAACTGTGGTGTTCAGCAGTCACCACTTGGGGGCACCCTTTTGCTATGAAACAGCAAAGCCCCATCCAGTGGGCTTGCACAGAGTTGAGGGAATGTGTGATTCTTAGCTGTCTGGCCTGTCCCAAAGACCATGAACCAGTAAGCCTCATGGCCTCTCTCACCTCCCAATCTAGAATGCTGCTATGCCATGACCATCCACCTTCACCAAAAATGTCCTCTCTAAGTGCTGTTTAAAACTAATTTTTCAAAGCTTTTCATCGATTTCTCAAAGTGAACCACAAAGCAGCAGCAGCAAGCGCATCCTTTGTCACGGGTGAAGCATGTAGAGAATGTGGCATCTAATTTGCGTGGAAGCCACACTTTAATGCTGTCTGGCTTGAGTGCCAACAAAATGGAATTGAGTTTGAGAGCTGGAGGGGACGCCCTCATTTTCTGGGTGAGAAACCCGTGTTCCGGGGGTAACGAGGCTCAGCCAAATGAGCGTGTCGAAGACACAGAGCTGGAGCTTTGCTGTATCCCATTGCCTCCTCTGTCCCTGCCTCCGTTTGAGGCTGGTTCCACCTGTTCTCAGGGAGGACTAACATGTGTTCGTTGAGAGGTTGGTCTACTTTTAGGCAAGACCACCCTGCCCTGCAGGATATGCTGGGAGTTACTTTACAGGGTCACTCTCTCCCTTTATGGCCCCTGATGTTTCCTTAAGTCTGCAGATCAACACCTATAGGAGATGCAGGGTCATCCTTGATCTCAGCCTTCACTCCTCACCTGGCCCCACTGGCTTTTTCACAATGATGTGATTTAGCAATACCTTCACATATTATTCTTTCATTACACCTCATTTTGACTCTTGGATTCATTTAATGAATACAGCTTTCCTAATCAGGTTCTGATTCCACGTGATGGCACGCTTCCAAGGGTTGCCTCAAATTAACACTCTTCCCAGACTGCCTCTACCTGCGGCTCATGGATCTGACCTTCCCGGCCTGGTATTTTTTACTGGCGCCCCACCCAGATCACCTGTGCTGGCTGACGTGCCCATCCTGGCTACTGGGAGTTCTAGAAGCTAATGGCTCCCAGATGCCCCCTTCTCTGGATTGTTGTCATTGTTGCTGCATTGCTAAGTCACATCCAACTGTTTGTGACCCCCTGGACTGCAGCACGCTAGGCTCCTCGGTTCTCCACTATCTCCCAGAGTTTGCTCAAATTCATGCCCGTTGAGTCAGTGGTGCCATCCAGCCATCTCATCCTCTGTCATCCCCTTCTCCTTTTGCCTTCAGTCTTTCCTAGAGAGCCCCCCAACCTAGAAGGTGGGGGAAAAATGGAGGAGGAGCCAAAGGCAGAGACTGACAGATTCGATGGGCACATAGACCAGCCCGGTTTACCTTTGGGAGGGACAACGCTGATGCATGACTTGATTTTTTTGTTGACCATCTTTCCCCACCATGGACCACGCCAGGAGGAGACTTCCCCTGAGACCGCATCCCCACTGGGCGCCCTTCTTCCTCCAATCTCCCCTTCTCCCTCTCTATGGGTTCTTTCCTGAAAGGTTCTCCCGAATTCAGTCTCTCTTATCCACATTCCCATCTTGGACTCTGTGTCCCAGGAACTCAGCCTAAGACACTGACCTAGAGGGTGTGCAGGGTCCACACCCCATGCAGAGAACCTTGGAGGGATTCAGATTCCAGTCCATTCTGGGATTTCCTAGCTATTAATACCTCAAAGTGGCCAATTTTTGTAACTTTTGTAAGCTCCAATGTCCTCATCTCTGTAAAAGGGGATGCTGCTGCTACTGTCGCTTCAGTCGTGTCTGACTCTATGCGACCCCATAGATGGCAGCCCACCTGGCTCCCCGGTCCCTGGGATTCTCCAGGCAAGAGCACTGGAGTGGGTTGCCATTTCCTTCTCTAAAAGGGGAGAGTGGCAAAGTGGCTCCATCCCTCAGTCGTGTCTGACTCTTTGAGGCCCCTTGAACTGAAAGCCCACCAGGCTCCTCTACCCATGGAAATTCCCAGGCAAGAATACTGGAGTGCATTGCCATTTCCTACTTTGAGGGATCTTCCTGACTCAGGGTTTGAACCCATGATTCCTGCATTGGCAGGTGGATTCTGTACTACTGAGCCACCTGAGAAGCCCAGTATTAAGAGTAGCTAGTATTTATTGGGAATTTACTATGTTCCAAACTCTGTACTAAGCATATTACATTCAGTAGTTTATTTACTCCTCACATAACCCTGTGAGATAGCTCTGCTATTACCCACACTTTACAGATGGAGACACTAAGTCTGTAACCAGACCAATGTCTCACACTCTGTAAGTGACAGAGCTCAGATTTGAACCCAAGTAGCCTGGCTCCAAAATCACTACAGATGGCGACTGCAGTCATGAAATTAAAGGACACTTGCTCATTGGAAAAAAAAGCTATGACCAAACTAGACAGCAAGTTAAAAAGCAGAGCCATTACTTTACCAACCAAATTCTGTCTAGTCAAAGCTATGGTTTTTCCAGCAGTCATCCTATGGATGTGAGAGTTGGACTACAAAGAAAGCTGAGTGCCAAAGAACTGATGCTTTTGAAGTGTGGTGTTGGAGAAGACTCTTGAGAGTCCCTTAGACTGCAAGGAAATCCAATCAGTCAATCCTACAGGAAATCAGTCCTGAATATTCATAGGAAGGGCTGATGCTGAAGCTGAAACTCCAATATTTTGGCCACCTGATGCAAAGAACTGACTCATTTGAAAAGACCCTGATGCTGGGAAAGATTGAGGGCAGGAGGAGAAGGGGACGACAGAGGATGAGATGGTTGGATGGCATCACGGACTCGATGGACATGAGTTTGAGTAAGCTCCAGAAGTTGGTGATGGACAGGGAGGCCTGGTGTGCTGCAGTCCCTGGGGTCACAAAGAGTCGGACACAACTGAGCGACTGAACTGAACTGAGCCTGGCTCCGTGAGACAGGGCTGCACGTTGCCATCGGTAGCATTACATCTGCTTTCTTACAGCCGCATCTTCCCTTTCACTTCCATCCTGAGCCCTTCAATTTCTGCTTCTATTATGACACCCACTTATCTGCAGCATTTCACAATTAAACGCCTGCATACACTCAGTCCCCATCACCCATCAAAGCTTAACCCTCCCAGGCTGTGTTATGCATTAGCTGATTCTGATGGTCCCCGGCTCACACAGTTACTGCATGACTGAAGACAACGGTTATATGTACAAGGAGCTCAGCTAACCTCTGGGCTCTAAACTTGCCCTTCAGTGACATCGCCCTGAGAAGTACATCATGTCATAATTGCAGGCATCTTGGTGGGTCAGTGGGAAAAAATTATTTGTGGGCAGGAAGCTTATTCCCAGTGTCTCATAAATCCTCCCACATGGGTGATTGCCACCATCTCTTTGTAAAACATTCAGAGTCAAGCCCCTGTCTCAGAGGGATTACGCACCTGATCACTAGGGGATCAATTTTCCATTAGCCCAGCAAGACAGCTCCTATTCAGTCATCACTACCATCACAAACATTATGTATTCTTACTTTTTTTTTTGGCAGAAACCACGTTCCTATTTCTGAAAGCCCCAGGGTCAGCAGGAAAAGGGAGAGAGAGAAATATGGAAAGTAAAGATTAGATAAGATCATCTAATGTGTCTCATTTTAGTGCACTTGCACGATTATCTAAATTATGCTTAAACAGCAAAGCTTCCTTCTTTTGGCTTTTCCTTGCAGACTTTTGCATTAGGTAGAGGAAAGAAATGTTCAGAAAAAGTTCCTCTGAACAAATGAGCCATTAGATGAAGCTTTTCATTAGGCACACAGCTCAATGAATCTAATCGGAGAGGTTCCGACGAGGGTCACATTTGACCTTGGCCTCTTCCACTGGGTGGAGAATAGAAGCTCTGCCTGGCCCTGGATTCCGGAATGTCAATTACAGCCGAAACGTCCAGGAGACATGCTTACGTGGATTTTACATAATGAAATGGGGCCTTTAAATCTGTTTCTCTTTTCTTTTTTATCCCCACAGGGAACCCAACAACTTTCCTTAATAATCAGAAAATATGCTTAGCAATTCAAAACAGCATTACAGGATCCCATTTCAGATATAAAGGCTAAAAACGACTGGAAATAAGCCTGAAAACAAGGGTTGCAAAGTGAAAGAAAAGAAATCAGATAATAAAAGTTAATCTCCTTAGATCATTAATTGAAAAAAAAAAAAGAGAGAAAAAAAAAGGCAGGCTCATGAAACAGCATACAGTATCATCTTATTTTGGTTAAAAACTGCATATATGTATATGTGCATTTCTTAAGTTGAGGGAAAATATATACAGGTGTGTATCTGTATAGATATAGATGGGACTTCCAGGTGACGCTAGTGGTAAAGAATCTTCATGCCAATTCAGGAGACGTAAGAGACGAGGGTTCGATCCCCAGATCAGGAAGACCCCCTGGAGGAGGGCATTGCAACCCACTCACTCCAGCATTCTTGCCTGGAGAATCCCATGGACAAAGAAGGCTGGTGGGCTACGGTCCATAGGGTCACAAGAGTCGGACACGACCGAAGAGACTTAGCAAGCATGCCTAGATATAGATAAGTACTTTCTAACATGTGGGGGAATATATGATAAATTATTACCATTGGTTATCTCTGAAGGATAGAAATATAATTGTTACAGCATGAATCACTGTGTGCCCCCAAAATTGTTGGAGTCCTAACCCCCAGAACCTCAGAATGTGCCCTTATTTGGAATAGGGCTTGTTCACATGTAATTAACTTACCTCAATGGCACCCCACTCCAGTACTCTTGCCTGGAAAATCCCATGGACGGAGGAGCCTGGTAGGCTGCAGTCCATGGGGTCGCTAAGAGTCGGGCACGACTGAGCGACTTCACTTTCACTTTTCACTTTCCTGCATTGGAGAAGGAAATGGCAACCCACTCCAGCGTTCTTGCCTGGAGAATCCCAGGGACGGCAGAGCCTGGTGAGCTGCCATCTATGGAGTCCCACAGAGTCGGACACGACTGAAGTGACTTAGCAACAGCAGCAGCAGCAGCAAGAGAAGTTTATGCTGGAGGAGGGTGTGCCCTTAATCCAATCTACTGCTGTTCTTTGAAGCAGAGGAGAGGGCCTTCCCTGGCAGTCCAGTGGTGAAGTCTCCAGGCTTCCAGTGTAGGGGTGTGGGTCAGTTCCTGGTTAGGGAACTAAGATCCCACATGCCAGGAGATGCATCCAGAAAAGACAAAAAAAAAAAAAAAGAGGAGGCCCAGAGGAGAGAGACATGGGGAGAATGCCAAGTGACGACAGGGGCGGATTAGAGTGACGCAGCTGCAAGCCAAGCAAAGCCAAGGATTAACGAGCAACCACAGCTTCCCGGAGGGCACAGTGGTAAAGAACCCACCTGCCAACGCAGGAGCTGCAGAAGACTTGGGTTTGATCCCTGGGTCGGAAAGAGCCCCTGCAGGAGGAAATGGCAACCCGCTCCAGTATTCTTGTCTGGAAATGTCCGTGGACAGAAAAGCCTGGCGGGCTACAGTCCATGAGTCACTACGAGTGAAACATAACTGAGCAACTGAGCACGAGAACGGTCTGAAACTAGGAAGAGGCCAGGAAGGATTCTCCCCTTCGGGTTTCCCTGTAGGGCGTGAAATCTTTGTCAAAGGGACATCCTGCCAATAGCTTGATTCTGAACTTTAGACTCCAGACTCCAGTACTGTGAGAAAATTCATTTCTGTTGTTTTAATAAAGCCACCCCATCTATGGTATTTTGTAGCAGCAGCCCTAAGACACCAGCAGAGTGGAACTTTTCAAACTTTGTCTGATCTGTTAAGTTTTTGCTTTCAACAAAGCACATATGTCATTCTGTAAGCTTTAAAAGATCATGTTAAGAAAAGAAAGAAGGAAGGAAAGATGGTGAGACTGATTTTTTTTTTTTTACTGTTAGCCCCCTTGGATGAGGCCATGGAACATACTGAATGGAAGAGGAATAAAAACTATGGCTGATCAATTGAGCATGGAGATGCCAGCAACACAGCTCAGAGACCTTCTCTCCACATCGCTTGGTCACAACATTGACTGGTTCGTCGTGGCATCTTGCCCTCTGCTGCTACTGCTACTGCTAAGTCACTTCAGTCGTGTCCGACTCCGTGAGACCCCATAGACAGCAGCCCACCAGGCTCCCCCATCCCTGAGATTCTCCAGGCAAGAATACTGGAGTGGGTTTGCCCTCTGCTATATTCCCCCAATGACTGGCAAGGCCCCTGATCTTCGAGTCATACCCCCTGCTCCTCCATCAGCCCAGCCCATCCCACCCTGAGTCCCACAGCGCCAGGGCCCTGCTCTCCATATGACATCCTTCTATTTACTCGTTCATTGGTCATTGCCTGAGCACTGCCGTGGGCCAGGCAATGGGCTGGAAATGTAAAAATAAATCAAGGGCAGTCCTTACCTACTCAGAGTTAAAAATCTAGTGGAACAGAAAGATAAGAAATGGAACGTTCTTTAGCATGTGGGCAGTGCCTCAATGTGGAAAGTCTTTCGGGGCTGGGGCGGGGGAATGCTTGCTCAGAGAGCAGGCAATAAAGCCCAGACTTGGGAGGGATTGGGGAACTAAAGAAGGAGACCAGCTTTGAAGCACATGTAAGAACCAGTCCAACAAAAAGGGGACACGAGACTGTGCTGAGCCACTAATGCAAGAGGGTAATTTCATAGACTGAACACAGTGTTAGTCACTCAGTCGTGTCCGACCCTGCGACCCGTGGACTGTAGCCCATCAGGCTTCTCTGCCCATGAGATTCTCTAGGCAAGAATACTGGTGGGAAAACCTTGGGATGCACACAGGGAGCAATGATGCTGGGGTGGGAACTAGGGACCCGTTGCCCATGAAGGGTCAGAGGTGCAAGATGAGACCTCTGAACCTGACTTTTTGGCCTTGGAGAAAACACTGCAGAATGTCAGCAGAGTGGGGCTGTACGATCAGAGTCATCTTTCAGGAAGATTACCCCAGGGATGGTATAGGGGGTTGTGTGGAGAGAGCAAGAACGCCAGCAGATGGCTTCCCTGGTGGCTCAGCAGTAAAGAACCACCCCCCACCAGTGCAGGAGACATGGGTTCGATCCCTGGGTCAGGAAGATCCCACATGCCCAGGAGCAACTAAGCCCGGGCACCGCGAGTATTGAGCTGCGCTCTAGAGCCCAAGACTGCAACAGCTGAGCCACAACTCCTGAAGCCCGTGCTCTGAGAGCCTGTGCTAAGCAACAAGAGAAGCCACCACAGCTAGAGAGTAGCCCCCACTCACCACAACCAGATAAAAAAGCCCGCACGGCAACAAAGACCCAGCAGAGCCAAAAATAAAGAAAGAAAAATAAAATTGCTTTATTTTAAAGTTTCCTCTCTTTAAAAAAAATGAGAATAGTTACAAGTTTTACCTTGTAAGGTTGTGAATACTAAATGCATGAAATGTTAAGAAACTGTGCAGCCTGTATTGTTACTGTTGTTTAGCTGCTAAGCCATGTCTGACTCTTTGCAGCCCCATGGACTGTAGCCCACCAGGCTCCCCTGTCCACGGGATTTCCCAGGCAAGAATACGGTCTTTACCACTGAGCCACCTGGGAAGTCCATGGTTCCAAAGAGACAACTCACTGGAAAAGGCCTTGATGGGAAAAATTGAAGGCAGAAGGAGAGGGGACAACAGAGGATGAGATGGTTGGATGGAATCACTGGACATGAGTTTGAGCAAACTCCAGGAGATGGTGAAGGACAGGGAAGCCTGGAGTGATGCAGTCCATGGGATTGCAAAGAGTCGACACGACTGAGCGACTGAAAAATAACCGCAACATATACACACACACACACAATCACACCATGTGTATGAGTCACAAGGCTTTTTGTGCACACATGTGAGAAATGAGAGACAGGGAATAAGACCAGTGCCATTCTGTGCTCGCCTGGGCACTGGTGTTGACCCACCCTTCTCTGCCCAGCTGACGTCATGCAGGTCTGTCCTTAAACATGGCTTCCTCAGAAAGACCTCCAGCCTGCTCACATCCGGATGAATTTGTTTTCTTGTCACGGCACTGATTTGTCCAAACACTCCACAGGACTGAAAGCCCCAGGAGGCCAGGGAGCAAGTCCAAGGTGTGCACACCACGTTCCCAGCACCTCACATAGTGCTGGCACTTAATATATTTATGAAGAGTATACAAGTGAGGCGTTGGTTAGTCCAGAAGGGGAGAAGATGATGAAGTCAGGTTCAAACATGTCCAGCTTGAGGTGGCCATAGGATATTCTACTAAAGTTACCTCATCAAAAGTGAAAGACACACAGGTATACCTGTGGCAGATTCATTTGATATTTGGCAAAACTAATACAATATTGTAAAGTTTAAAAATAAAATTAAAACAAACAAACAAACAAAAAGTGAAAGTGAAAGTTGCTCAGTCGTGTCCGACTCTTTGCAAGCCCATGGACTATATGGTCCACAGAATTCTCCAGGTCAGAATACTGGAGTGGGTAGCCTTTCCCTTCTCCAGGGGATCTTCCCAACCCAGGGATCGAACCATTGTCTCCCGTACTGCAGGTGGATTCTTTACCAGCTGAGCCACCAGGGAAGCCCAAGTTACCTCAGAGACAGTTGGATATGGCTGGATGAGGCTCAAGGGCACGTGTCTAGACTGCAAAGAGATAGTCTCTACAAGGTAGGAAGATGGAGTCCATGTGTCAGAAGAGACTGAGTTGCAGTGGGTTGGTCTGACATCTTTGCCCTCCAAAGTGTTTCCCTGACATTTGACAAAACTGACAGTCAGTCTCTTAGGGATGATGGGGGTTGCCACTAATTCTTTTTGTAGGTAGAGCTCTCTTGGTGCCGCTCAAATGATGCCATGCGCACAGCCATGTATCTACATATACATCAGCTATCTCTACTCGCTAACACTGACTGAGTGCTGCCTGTGCATCGGGGACTAGTCCAAACCATGAACTAACTATCTCACTGAATCCTCACAACAAGGTCAGGAGGCGTGTCTAATCATCAATCCCATTTAACAGATGTGGAAACTGAGGCACTGAGATCCAGTCTGTGTCTTCCTCTTAAATCATAGCAGTAACTCGCTAGATACATCAAAAAACCAATTTAGTTGCTAAAGCCAATTGTCCAGTGCATGAAGAGAATCTCCAAGTTGATGAAACCCAAATGGTTTATATAAAAGGTCTGACGGTTTTATCTTATAAGAGCAAGACCGTATCCTCCCTTAATAGAAATGCCCCTTTCTGACTCTGTTCACCATCAATGCTTCTCTGGCAGTCTTTCCCGGCAGCTGATTGAACACATTAAATCAGCCTACAAGAGTAAGTCAAACTCGATTAGTCACTCTGTAAAAATGCTGTCTATTTATTTATTATGAGTTATTCATAAACATCAAGACTAGACTCTATAATTTAATACCACCTGCAATGATTCCTGAAAGTGGCAATATTTTACCACTACGATCTGATTAATTGACCTGTTCAAACAGAACTCGGAATCAAGAAAAACTTCCCTTTGACAGAAGTGTATTCATCTTCATCTAAAGGCAGACCTCTTGAATCATCAGAGGAGAACAAAACACCTCATAATATGGAACCAATTAACATCATCTGAGATAACACATATGTTCCTCTAAAGAAATATTTGTAAGCTCCTAATAGTCCCTTAATATATGTTTGTGTATATATATACATATCTACCTATATATACACACACATACACAAGGAAATACATACTTTATGATTTCAGCTACATAATGTCTGAAAACACACGCGTGTAAGTACATAATATCAAAGGACAGGACAGTGGCTTTTCTTGGTGGCCGAGGTAGGGAGGGTCCAGACCTGGGATGAGGAGTGAGGGCGTCCGCTGAGGGACTGGGTGGGTTCCGGTGCTGACTTCATGACTGCGGTCACTTTGTGAAAACTCTTTGTATCAACACTGTATTTATATATGTTATCCTCTGCTAAAATGTTTGCCAAAAATTAGGCGGACAAAAAAAAAGAAATTCATACTTAAGTAGCAACATCAAGCAGGCATTTAACTACAAATGACACTATCCCAACTCTTCCACATTTGAGATGCATTTGGATGGGCAAGTCATATTAAACGAGCCTTAACGTGAACGATCTAGAACCGGAAAAGAACCGCTGGCATTTCAGAGACTGAAGGGATATTTAATTCATAAAACAAAAAGGGGATTCCACAAACGAAGGAATATCAGGGGACATGAAAGAACATTCAGTAAACAAAATACGATCGTCAAACAAAAGGCAGGCTATACGCAGATGCACAGTTGAATCACTTGGCCGCACACCTGAAACTAACACAATTTTGTAAATCAGTTATAGTCCAAACAAAATTTTTAAAGAGCCTTGATTTACTTACTTACAAGAATAACATGTACATGTATATGATAGATGGGTTAAACATGGCTAAGTATATAAGCAATATATGTATATATATATTTACATATATAATCAATGTATACACACAGTCTGTCAATTTGTAACTTGCTATGCAAATTAAGCATCGTTACTACTATTATTCATTGGAAGGACTGATGCTGAAGCTCCAATACTTGGGCCACCTGCTGTGAAGAGCCAACTTGTTGGAAAAGACCCTGGTGCTGGGAAAGACTGCAGGCAAATGAGAAGTGGGTGGGAGGATCAGATGGTTAGATAGCAGCAGTGACATGAATTTGAGCAAACTCCAGGAGATGGTGAAGGACAGGGAAGCCTGGCGTGCTGCGTTCCATGGGGTCGCAAAGAGTCGAGCGTGACTTAGCGACTGAAAAACAGCAACTAAACAACTTTTATTGTAATCACTGCACAATCCTCTCTGTCACTCTCCCTGACACAGTCTGAGCAGAGTACTCAATATGTTGATTTTTTAAGAATTTTGTATTTTGTTCATCCAAATAGTAGTAATAGCAAGAGGGTAAAGCTAATTAGTTACCGCAGTTCTGTTCCTGTCTATGAATCCCGAAATCCCATTGTCCGTGAAATTTCCAGGCAGGGCCAGCCTTTTTCCTGGATGACTTAGCAGCCTCTTATGCAAACTCTTCCAGATCTTTGTCTCAAGCCCAGAACTAAAATTCAAAATGAGTCATTTCCTTGATTGACAATAGGGAACAACACTACTTGCAAGGCAAATCTTTGGAAGAGAGAACTTAAGAGACCATTCTCAGTCATTAACACCCTAAAAGACCACCAGGAAACTAATCCCATCACCATAAAACCCGAGACTGCGAGCCACGTAGCAGAGCAGCTTTCCCGGGTTCCCTTACCCTACTGCTCTCCACTCGGGTGCCCTTTCCCAATAAAATCTCTTGCTTTATCAGCACATGTGTCTCCTCAGACAATTTATTTCCGAGTGTTAGACAAGAGCCCAGTTTCGGGCCCTGGAAGGGGTCTGCCTTCCTGCAACAAATGGCGACTCTGGTGGGATTCTTCTTCGCTGAGACTGACATCCTGACCACTCGGGGTACTCAGGGGCCAGCTTGCCTGCCAATGGACCAGACCCAGCGGCCTCAACTGGGACCCTCTTGTCCCTGGTCTCCACCTGACGCGGACAACTGGCCAGAGTGCCCCGACCGGTAAGGAACAAGAGACTTTATTGACCTCTCTCCCCTTCCTTCTCTCTTTCCTCTCCTTAACCCTTCCTATCCTTCCCCGTTTTTCTAGTCCCTCGGTCCTGGACGCAGGAATCTGGTCGAAGGGCCCTCACCCTGAGCTGAGGATTGGAGACTGATCACCTCCTCTTGGCAGAGAACTCGAATTCTGGTTCTGGTCTGGTCTGATTTCTGGTAGGGCCGAGTTCCAGTCCTCCCTTCTCTAGAGGCCCAGGGTAAAGCCCCATAACGCCTGGGTGTCTGTAGGTGGTGAAAGGTTGTTGTTGAATCACGCGAATACACCAGGATTCTTGGCCCCCGGAGGAGAAGAATTCAATCCGGGGCCAGAGACGAGGCTTGATCGCTCAGAGCTTTTGTGTAATAAAGTTTTATTGAAGTATAAAGGAGATAGAGAAAGCTTCTGACATAGGCATCAGAAGGGGGCAGAAAGAGTACCCCCCCGCTAGTCTTTAGCTGGATGTTATATAGTCACTAGCAGTCTGTTAATGAAAGAAAGGAGTGTCTTAAAATTCAGAATGGCACCAGGCCCCTCACCCATAAGATGCATTTTGGGATAATCTTGGCACCAAATGGTTTATCCTGGGCCATAAAATGATTAACTTGAATCTTGAAGAAGGGCAGACCACCATACAAATAGTTTCATTTACATAGATTAGGGGAACAATATCCATACTGGTTTGTCAAGTAGGTTCTGGGCCAAGAGGCAGAACCGACTTGGAGACAGAGTTTGGGGTAAAGGCATAGTACATTAGCATAGCTTAAGACAAACATTTCCATAAGAAAAAGGCATTGGTTATCTCTAGACTGGAGAATAGCTAACTTCAGGCGAAGCCGGGTGTCATTATGGCAACACAGTATTTTAAGAGAAACCTCCCTTTAAATTTGTATAGAGAAGGAAAAAATATTGCTAGTTTGTTTCCTCCTGCCGCTTAAGAGAGATAAAAATGTCTGACACTTGCAGGCTATTTCCTCTATTTGGAGACCCCTGGCCTTCCTGCCTGTTACCCTCTCAGTGGCAGGAGACATCTGTAAAGCCACCCCTTTTGCCCCACCTTCTCCCACCTCCTCCCCCTTCTTCTTTCAACCTGGCTTCCTTTCCTCCCTTGAAATCTTTGATGTTAGTACTTGGATCTGAAGTTCTGTGTCTCTATAGGAGGTTTTCTGAGAGACTGTATTCTTGTATTTAAGGGCTTCCCTGGTGGTGCAGAGGTTAAAAGGTCTGCCTGCAATGTGGGAGACCTAGGTTCGATCCCTGGGTCAGGAAGATCCCCTGGAGAAGGAAATGGTAACCCACTCCAGTATTCTTGCCTGGAGAATCCCATGGACGGAGGAGCTTGGTGGGCCACAGTCCACGGGTCGCAAAGAGTCGGACACAACTGAGCGACTTCACTTTCACTTTCACTTTACATTACCCACTTTTCCAGCCTCTCGCCAGGGGATCAGAGTCCTGGGGGAAAGAAAACAGGAAAAGAGGGTTTACAGCTTTAGAAGATCAGCCGTTCCATCTTCGTATACTGGATGCATAGGGACAAGGACCTTGTTCTTTTAGTTTCTAGGTCACCAGTATCTAGGGAGCCATAAACAGCTCTGAGGGTGAATATTATCAACTTCTAGGATATTTTCTCCCAGTAGGGAAAAAAAGTAACATTTTATGTGACTTCGTTTCCGAAGAATCTCCAAGAGCTCCCAGGTGACACTAATGCAAATAAATGCAAGGCCATTTGTGAAACACCTGCTTACTTTATTGTTGCTCAGTTGCTAAGTCACGTCCAACTCTTTGCAACCCCTATGGATCACAGCGTGCCAGGCTCCCCTGTCCTTTACTCTTCACATCAGGTGGCCAAAGTACTGGAGCTTCAGCTTCAGCATCCATTCTTCCAGGGAATATTCAGGGTTGATTTCCTGTAGGATGGACTGGTTTGATCTCCTCGAAGTCCAAGGAACTCTCAAATTCTTCCTCCAGCATCACAGTTCGAAGGCATCAGTTCTTCAGCGCTCAGCCTTTTTTATTGTCCAGCTCTCACATCCGTACAGAGAAGGCAATGACATCCCACTCCAGTACTCTTGCCTGGAGAGTCCCAGGGACGGGGGAGCCTGGTGGGCTGCCGTCTCTGGGGTTGCACAGAGTCGGACACGACTAAAGTGACTTAGCAGCACATCCGTACAAGACTACTGGAAAAACCACAGATTTGACTATACGGAAGTATAGTATAGTATCATATAGTATAGTAGGCAAAGTAATGTCTCTACTTTCTAATTACGCTGTCTAGGTTTGTCATTGCTCTTCTTCCAAAGAGGAGACTGTAAAAGGGTTTCATGATCAGGTAAGTATGGTAAATACTGCATCCAAGATCCCCTTATCAGAGATTCACAATGTTCCTTAGCAGTAAACAAACCTGTTCTCTCTTATCACTGTGGTTCAAACTCATGAGATATTTTTTTGCATGGCAGACACAAGAACTCTTCTGGAACCCTGACAAACAGTGATGTGGATTAAAATAGCTCCAAGAATTATTATCCAACAGTAAAGATGGTGACAGAAAGGCTTACACAGAGAAAATGAGACATGCCTAAGTAACTTGGTAAACTTCAGTCTGTGTTCTACCAAATCCTTTAATGTAAAAAAGATGGAACCTAATTGGCTTCCCAAGGACATGCTTGCCCCAAAGTGAAAGTGAAGTTGCTCAGTCATGTCTGACTCTTTCCAACTCCACGGACTATAGCCTGGTAGGCTACTCCATCTATGGGATTCTCCAGGGAAGAATACTGGAATGAGTTGCCATTTCCTTCTCCAGGGGAATCTTCCCAACACAGGGATCAAACCCAGGTCTCCCACACTGAAGGCAGACTCTTCACCACCTGAACCACCAGGGGCTCCAAGCTCCCCTGCAATATACAGGGACCATGTCTGTCTCTTGGACCTTCTAGAATGAAGCAGGAATCTGGAGGAGATTCTGAAGCAGGAATCTGGAGGTAGAGGAGAAGATTCTGCAAATGAATGTGTCCCGTTTCAGGATTTCAACTAAAGCAGGCCTGGTGGCCAGTGAGCAGCCACTAACATCCAGGCTTCCAGGAGCTAACACACCTCCCATCAAAGAGAAGATGCAGAAATTCACGTTCTCATCTGGCAAAATCTAGTTGATGACTTCAAATGTGCTGCCAAGCCTCACAGAAGGAAAAGAGCTATTCATTCACTGCAAAGAGGTATTTTCTTACTTACGAGCAATTCCATGATCCCTCATTAGTCTACTTTGGTGTTTTTCTACCTAAAAATAGACCTTAATCACTCTCTCCAGCCCAGTGTTGAGGAAACTTGATTGCAGCCAACTATGAGTGAAATGAATTCAGTGAGTCTCAACCAGCATTTTGCTCTAAATGAGATAGAATGGAATGAAATGAATTACATTTAATTTACATTTGTACATTTATTCATATATATGTATATGCACACTGTGTTATAACATAAAATATATCTCTTACTTCAAGCTGTAACCAGAAACATCTACCAGTGATGCAACCTAATGCCCCCATTTTATGAGTATACTGAACCCCAGAGAAGTTTAGCAACTTGCCCAAATACACACAGCTAACATGAGCTATACTTAGAGTCTAGCAACTCTGACTCCTTGTTCAATGTTCTTGGCATTCTGCCCAATAATCCTGTTCAAAAACAAAAATTACACCTCCTTTCTGCCTTTTAAGATTCCTACCTATAAGGCTTGTTTGAAGAAATCTTTTCAATAACCCTCAGCTCATTGCCTTAAACAAAACTCTACATAAAATTCAGTAATATTGACCTCTGCTGAGATCTGTGCCAGAGAGACATAAAGCCTGAGGCTAAACCTAAAGGAGTTTAATGCTTGGCTTATAAACTTCCTGACCAAATATGACAGGAGAGAACACAGCCAGAAGTGCTGTAAAATTCCTATTAAATAATGTTTCTCTTAAGTAGGTACTGCTTACAAAATAAACCATACTGTCTCATTTTGTGTTTTATGATCTAATTCTCCTGTCAACAGAGCTAAGATATTTTTTCCCCCAAAGAAGGAGGAAAAGATGACTTCAGCAGCAGTAGGAAACTTATCCCCCAACTAATGAGAGCTTGTTATAAATAATAACAACAGGATCCTAAGGGTTTATAATAGCCTTGAAATTGCACAGAACCCTCTCAAGGGCAGGGCTTCCCAGGGAGTGCAGAGGAAAAGAATCCGCCTGCCAATGCAGGGGATGCAGGAGACCCAGGTTCAATCCCTGGGTAGGGAAGATCCCCTGGAGAAGGAAATGGCAACCCACTCCAGTGTTCTTCACTGGAAAATTCCATGGACAGAGGAGCCTGGCGGGCTACAGTCCATGGGGTCACAAAGCATCAGATGTGGCGGAGCACAGAACACATGACTCTCAAAGGCTTTGAGTCAGAAATGAAAATCTAAAAGCATAGCATTTTCAGTGAAGCTGCAGACTGGCAAAAGTTGGTGGAGAAGGGGAAGAAAGTGGATGAGGGGGTTGGTTTTATTCTTTTTTAAATAATTTTATTTTATAAAAATAAAGGACAGAAATGGCAGGGACCTAACAGAAGCAGAAGAGATTAAGAGGTGGCAAGAATACATAGAAGAACTATACAAGAAAGGTCTTAATGACCCAGATAACCCTGATGGTATGGTCACTCACCTAGTGCCAGACATCCTGGAATGCAAAGTCAAGTGGGCCTTAGGAAGCTTTACTATGAACATAGTTAGTGGAGCTGATGGAATTCCAGCTGACCTAGTTCAAATCCAAAAAGTTGATGCTATGAAAATGCTGCACTCAATATGCCAGCAAATTGGAAAACTCAGCAGTGGCCACAGGACTGGAAAAAGCCAGTTTTCATTCCAATCCCAAAGAAGAGAAATGCCAAAAAATATTCAAACTAAAGCACAATTGCACTCATCTCACACGCTAGCAAAGTAGTGCTCAAAATCCTTCAAGTGAGGCTTCAACAGTACATGAAACAAGAAATTCCCGACACACAAGCTGGATTTAGAAAAGGCAGAGGAACCAAAGATCAAATTGCCAACATGCACTGGATCATAAAAAAGCAAGGGAATTCCAGGAAAACATCTACTTCTTCATTGACTGTGTGTATCACAACAAACTGGAAAATTCTGAAGGAGATGGGAAGACCAGACCACCTGACTTGTCTCCTGAGAAATCTGTATGCAGGTCAAGAAGCAACAGTTAGAACTGGACATGGAACAACAGACTGGTTCCAAATAGGAAAAGGAGTACATCAAGGCTGTATATTGTCACCCTGCTTATTTAACTTATATGCAGAGTACATCATGAGAAATGCTGGGTTTTGGATGAATCACAAGGTAGAATCAAGATTACCAGGAGAAATATCAACAACTTCAGATATGCAGATGATACTACTCTAAATGGCAGAAAGTGAAGAGGAACTAAAGAACCTCTTGATGAGGGTGAAAAAGGAGAGTGAAAAACCTGGCTTAAAACACAACATTCAAAAAACGAAGATCATGGCATCTGGTCCCATCACTTCATGGCAAATAGATGGGGAAACAATGGAAACAGTAACATACTTTATTTTCTTGGGCTTCAAAATCACTGTGGATGCTGATTGCAGCCACAAAATTAAAAGACAGTTGCTCCTTGGAAAGAAAGCTATGACAAACGTAGATAGCATATTAAAAAGTAGAGCCATCACTTTGCCAGCAAAGGTCCATCTAGTCAAAGCTATGGCTTTTTTCAGTAGTCATGTACATATGTGAGAGTTGGACCATAAAGAAGACTGAGCACCAAAGAATTGATGCTTTCAAACTGTGGTGCTGGAGAAGACTCTTGAGAGTCCCTTGGACTGCAAGGTGATCAAACTAGTCAATTCTAAATGAAATCAACCTTGAATATTCAGTGGAAGGACTGATGCTAAAGCTGAAGCTCCAATACTTTGGCCACCTGATGCAAACAGCCAACTCATTGGAAAAGACCCTGATGCTGGGAAAGATTGAAGGCAAGAGAAGAGGGCGACAGAGGATGAGATGGTTGGATGGTGTCACCAACTCAACAGACACAAGTCTGAGCAAATTCTGGGAGACAGTGAAGGACAGGCGAGCCTGGCTTGCTGCAGTCCACCAGGTCACAAAGAGTTGGACACGACTGAGCAACTGAACTACCATATTTTTATTTTATATTTTTCCCATGCAGTGTGTAGATCTTAGTTCCCCAACCAGGTATCAAACCCACACCCCTTGCTGTGGAAGCGCAGAGTCTTAATCAATGACCACCAGGGAAGTCCCTCATTTTCTTTTTTAAATCTTTTACAAACAATTATGCCAGGAACTTGGGGCTGCTAAAATGGAACTCTGAGATGGCAAAAAAAAAAAATTTTTTTTCTCATGGTTTTGAAAACAATTCTCTAAAACAATAACTGGCACATAGGAAAATGCACGCTGACAGGCATTTGCAAAGACCACGTTTACTTTTTGTTTTGTTTTTTCCCCCAGGGCAACTTTGCCAGCCATCATTTTTCTTGAAAGATTTCTCTCCCCTTGAGGTGCTCCACATATATGCCGTAATAAGACAATGAAACAGATGCAATTCAAAATGTACGGAAGGGAGAATGTGGACAGCATAGATTGTGTAGTGTCCCTTGGTACTAACTTGAGTGATGGGAGACTTCCACTGAAATGCCCCAGTCCTCTGAGTTTATGTTATATTCAGACGAATAAGAAGCTCTCAAGATCCATCCTGTACCTCGTCTGTGGGCCCCCAGAGCAATCGGGTTAATCAGTATGACAGGACGATTTCATCTGAATCACTCATTAGGCCCTGACACAGCTCCATCATATCAAGTCCTGGCTTCCCAACTTTCATCAACACGCCCCTTTCTTTTTTTAATTCAGCTATTTGCTCTAAAGCTCTCATTTTCCCATTACAAAACAGTGCAGTGCTCATAACAACAATTGTAGCTATAATATTTATTAAATGCTTTCTTGCGTCAGTTTTCAGTTTCAGTTCAGTCGCTCAGTCATGTCCGACTCTGCAACCCCGTGGACTGCGGCACGCCAGGCCTCCCTGTCCATCACCAGCTCCCGGAGTTCACTCAAACTCATGTCCATTGAGTTGGTGATGCCATCCAACCATCTCATCCTCTATCGCCACTATCCTATTTGCTTTACATGTTTTAACTCAAATTTCACAAGTTGATAAAGTAGACAAGGGTAAGATCTAAGAAGTCTGTTTTGTTCACTGCTTTATCACTGTAGATGGTTTCTGGCATACAGTACGTGGTCTGTAAATGTCCCCACTATACAGTTCAGAAAAGTGAGGCATAGACAGTCTCTCGTCCAAGGTCAAAAAGGTATGAAGTAGCAAAGCCCAGATGTAAAATAAGTGTACCTAATGGCTCGTAGTGTTATTCATGGTGACTTCTATTTAGTTATTCTTTGCACGATGCTTTTCAAAACATCCATTTAATTGGATTTTTCTAACTTAAAATTTCTTTTCATTGAAAAGTTTTAAGATTCTGAAGATATACACAGACAACAACAATAAAAAGGTATCCCACTAACTCAATGCTAACCACTGTGAGTGTTTTGGAGGGTTTCAAAATCTCTGATAAATGTCTATGAATGTACTTACTGGATTAAAGGATATGGCCTCCAATGGGGCTTCCCTGGTGGTCCAGTGGCTAAGAATCTGCCGTACAACGCAGGGGACGTGGGTTCCATCCCGGATCAGGGAACTAAGATCCCAAATATCTCAGAGCAGCTAAGCCCGAGAGCCACACTACTGAAGCCCACGCTCTGGAGCCTGCAAGTCCACGCACTACAATGAAAGATCCTGCAGGATGCAACAAAGATCTCGCATCTTGCAACTCAAACCCGACGCAAGGCAAATAAATAAATGAATACTTTAAAAAAAGAATATGATCTCCATAATACACATTCTGAGTCTGGAAATTATATGACTCACCAATTTTTATTCAAACATTAAAAAGCGGGGTTACTCTTACCCATTGATGAAGGAAAAGGTGTGTAGTTGCCAATAATTTGCTAAAAGTGCATTATATAAAATGTTATAACAAGATATTACCATTATATAACAATATTACATTGGAGAAGGAAATGGCAACCCACTCCAGTGTTCATGCCTGGAGAATCCCAGGGACAGGGGAGCCTGGTGGGCTGCCGTCTATGGGGTCGCACAGAGTCTGACACGACTGAAGCGACTTAGCAGCAGTAGCAGCAGCAACAATATTACAACTTGTTCTGCCTCACACAAACAAAACTACCTTCCCCTATAGTCAGGACTCAGAGTCTCCCAACAACCATTCATTTATAGGAGCCAGAAAGTTCAGCTGTCAACAGTGACCCACGTAACCAAAAAGACGTGAACTTGGATGGCCAAGTAATTGGGTTCAAGTTACACGGAAATTAAATGGAGGTGTGCCCCCAAATCAAGGAAATATATGAGAATGGCCAAATGAGATAGCCTAAAACAAAATCAGACCAGTGACCTCCAATTTTTTTTATTTTCACCACAATCAAGAAAGCATTTTAGCATAAGCTTTTAACACAGGGATTTTTATTATAACATATATACATGTATCAATGCATTGACATATTCTAAACCATATGAAAAAATATTTTTAACCAGGTGAAATTAGTTTAAAAAATAAATGTCAATGTTATTTTTCCACACACCAATGGATCACTGCACATCCTGGAATACTTTCACTCTCTTATTTGAAAGCCACTCACGAGTTGACTGAGCAGCCTATGTTTTTAAGGATTGTGCCTGCTTCTTTTCAATTCAAGCCATATCTGTCTTATGATGGTTTTGCTCACCATAGTAAGTAAAGTCTAATCTTTTCTCTGTCCACAATTTTGCCTGACCTAGATCGTTCTTCACACAACAGTAAATAAAAGATGCATAATGCCCACAGTGCTATGCCGAGTCCCACACCACAAACTCATTTCATGTCATTCTCCAAAATCAAGAGAGATTAAGAAATTTCTATTTTCAGATGAATGAGTAAAGAAGATGTGGTGTATGTGTACACCACCCCCCACACACACACACAATGGAATGCTACTTGGCCATAAAAAAGAATGAAATAATGCCATTTGCAGCAACATACATGAATCTAGAGATTGTCATACTCAATGAAGTCAAAAAGAGAGAGACAAACACTGTATGATATCACTTATATGTGGAATCTAAAATATGACACAGACGAACTTATATATGAAACAGAAACAGGGTCACACAATCATCCTTTCAAAAAAACTGATAAGAATACAAAGTTGTATATGTGAAGATGCCCATCTGAGCATTGTAAGGAAAAAGAAAATCAGAAGTAATGTAAATGTCCATCAGTTAGGGCATTGTTTTTGGTTAAAACATGTATCCAGAAGGATAATAAGCAGCCATTAAAATTGTTGATGAATACCTATATTTTATTGAAATGGAAAGATGGAGACAATTTATCATTAAGGTTTAAAATAAGGTAGGCATCGCCAGGCCAGATGGGGAACATAAAAAAGGGAAATAAACACCCCAAAAGACTACGCAAGGTGCTAAAGTTGATCTTTGTGCTCCTCTCTGCTTTTTTCACGAGTCACACCTGGCTGTATACACCTTCCAATATGCTAAAGCTTGATTTTTCTTTTATCAATATTTCCAGGAAGTACATCATGTACTCCAAATAGCTTCCTAGCTGGAAACAATTTGAACATTGAGACCAACAATTATAGACAAATGTAATAATCCCAGATTGGCTGGCAGATTGCTGAAGAATTTGGATGCATGATCAGACAGCTCTTCCAATTATTCTAGCCAATGGCAAGAGGTTCTGTTGTTTGGATAATGGAGATTGATGACCCTAAATTACTGGATAATCCCAAAGATTCTAAATCTGTTTTAGCAAAGGAAATAGTAACAACCAACATTCTCAACTAAGTGGTGGCAATCCTTTGTAGTATAAAACACAAAAGTCTGAGGAATATTTCCATGTTGGCTCTTAATTAGAACCCTCTAGAGAAAGGGCCTGTCAGATCCAGAGATGTGTTTATTCCTGCTGACAAGTTCCCATGGGAAAAGTATCTGTCAATACAAGTCCAGCCTCACCTCCCCAGATGGTGCAAAAATCAATATCTCTGCTTCCTACCTCCTTCAAGAGAATGCTGAGAGTATTCAAACAGCCCCTGAAAGATTAGAGATCGACTGTGTTATCGCCGGTCAGCTGCCTGAGCTACATTTCGTAACAATTTGGGTCATCCTCTGACAGCCACCAAAAAAGTTCCCTAGAGGCACAAGCTTATTCTAAAGTCCATGGAATCAAGCAGCTTGGAAGGACCAGAGTAAGAAGATGCTGAGGACCCAGCTGCCCATCTCAGACGTGCCCCCTCCCTCCCAAGTCTTAGCCTAGAGCACACGGGCTCATCCTTTACCCACGCATCACCCAAGCAAAAAGGAGACTGACATTCAGGGAATCTATCAAATGTATGTTTAGTTTCACTTCTGAAATGCTCAGTTAAAGGTGGCTTAAAAGTTCTTAAAATCAAAAAAAGAAAAAAGAAACCCAGACCTGAGTAAGGTGAATATTCCCAGTGTCACGTCTTCAAGCGTCAGATTTCCCAAGGGGGAGGGAAAGGACTGCATGTCACATAATTCCAAGAATCACTAATGAAGAAGCCTTACCTTATTATTCTGCTTATTTATTTACTCCTATTATATTTTATCTTCTTCTGTATTCCGTCGTTCCTAATTCTTCTTGCCACCAACTCCATTTCGAAACCCCATGGGATATTGCTTGTTTGCTTGCTCAGTTGCTCAGTTGTGTCCGACCCTTTGTGACCCCATGGACTGTAGACCACCAAGATCCTCAGTCCATAGTATAGAAGAGGCCCCAAAAACCCCAGGCAAGAGTACTGGAGTCGGTTGCCATTTCCTCCTCTAGGGGATCTTCCAGACCAAGGGATCAAATCCTGTGTCTCCTGCCTTGCAGGTGGATTCTTTACTGATTAGGTATGGTATTCACTACTTAGCTGCCACCTTGGGGAAAGGAAGGTATTCAATGCTGCCTGGGAAGTACTTGGGGGCCCCTATTTCTACCCAATAGGAGATTCACTTTCAGCTCTACTTATGATCAGAAAGCTAATTTTTCTATCAACAGTAATGAAATATTCTTCTTCCTAGAACTACAGTGAAGATCATAGAAAACACAAGAGCAAATGGCCAAAGCCTTGAGAACACTTGGAGTACAGGATGAGAAAACTATAGGAACAGACAGCTATTATCTCATTCTTGGGATAATAATAATCAATAACCAACAGTTTTCTGAAAGTAATATTCATTAGGAATATAGTAGATAAATACTGTAAGTAAAATAATTTGGGACCTCTTCTCAAAAACAGAAACAGTGTTTTCTACCAGCAAGGGTCATGATAAAACAAAAGCTCTGGATATACCAATATGGAAAAAGTACAGTATAAAAAATACATTAGAGGATGACCACAGTTGATGTCATAGTGGGAGAGATGTCCAGATTAGACCAGAGCAGGGCCACTTCTCTTCACACTCACTCATCGTTTCCTTTAGAGAAAGAATTAGACCACGGCCCTACTATATATACAGGCTTCCCAGGTACCACTAGCAGTAAAGAACCTACCTGTCAATGCAGGAGATGCAAGAGACACGGGTTCGATCCCTGGGTCAGGAAGATACCCCGGAAGAGGGCATGCAACCCACTCCAGTATTCTTGCCTGGAGAATCCCCTGGAGAGAGGAGTCTGGAGGGCTACAGTCCATAGCGTCATACAGAATCAGACAAAACTGAAGTGACTTAGCATGCCAGATACAACTATATGTATATATATACACTTTTGATTTGCTATATATATAATTGTTTTAAGTCTAGAAAACTTGCGTAGCTTTCATCCAAAAGTATAAGTTCAGTAATTATTAATTAATATATCTTCACATATTTATGAATTAATACTACCTCCAGATGGCATGAACAGATATCTTGAATATGGTGGACCCAAATGACTACAGAAGTCAGGATTCTAGTACCTGGTGGGAAAGGTACCAACTACATAAAGAATAATGTTCTAGAATGTCAATGCTTTCTAAAATGTTACCTTGAAAGTGAAAGTGAGAGTCGCTCAGTTGTGTCTGACTCTTTGCGATCCCATGGACTGTAGCTCGCCAGGCTCTTCTGTCCATGGAATTCTTTGGGCCAGAATACTGGAATGGGTAGTAGTTCCCTTCTCTAAGGGATCTTCCCAACTCAGAAATCGAACCCAGGTCTCCCGTATTGCAGGAGGATTCTTTACTGCCTGAGCCACCAGGGTAGCCAAAAAACAGTGGAGTAGGTAGACTAGTCCTTCTCCAGGGGATCTTCCAGACCCAGGTATTGAACTGGGGTTTCCTGCATTGCAGGCAGATTCTTTACCAACTGAGTTACCAGGGAAGCCCATATGTTTCCTTAGCAGGAGTTTAATCTAAGAATCCTCTATGCATTTAGTGAGTTTAATCTAAGAATCCTCTCTGCATTTAGTTTGGTACTTAGATGACAAAGATGAGGTTCTGATTCTTCTTTCTGAGCAAGGCCTAGAAAAAAAGAAATCCTATATTTTAATACCTGATCTGCCTATATGAACAGGTTTTCAGCAAGTGGAGTTCTGTGTACTGGACTAAGAAGTGACTCAGTTCACAAAGGGGATCAGCCCCTGAGATAAACACAGTCTCCAGGAGTAACTGAACAGGCAAAGCTTTTCAATGAAAGAGCCAAAGTTTTCTTCTTCCTCTTCTTCCCCTTCCTCCTCCTCCTCCTTCTTGCCTTTAGTGTCTCCAGTGCTTCACAGTTAGTAATATTCAAATACAGTCACGATTTCTAAGCCAAATACTAATGTTTGTTATCTGATATTTTAGAGGAACCATGTTACTGCTGCCTGTCTGAAAAGAAAGAACCTATCATTGTTTCACTCCCTGGTGTAGAGGCTCTCTCAGATGTCGAATCCCAGCTCCTTTCTAAAGGTATCAATAACTGCAGTTGATTCCCAAATCCTTCATCCAACAAGCTTGTGCCAACTATTACCATGTGCTAGGCACTGGGTGCATAAAGATGAGAAAAATAAAGTTCCCATTGCTCAAAACTTTTAAGGAAAAGCATCAAAAACACAGAATGCACTAAAGAAGCGTAAGTACCATAATAGGGGTTTCCCTGGTGGTTCAGATAGTAAAGAATCTCCCTGCAGCCCAGGAGACCCAGGTTCAATTCCTGGGTCAGGAAGATCCCCTGGAGAAGGAAATGCAACCCACTCCAGTCTTCTTGCCCGGAAAATTCCATGGACAGAGGATCCTGGCAGGCTACAGTCCATGGGGTCACAAGGAGTCAGACATGACTGAGTGACTAACACCATAATAGAGATCTGAACAAAGACATGAGTACACGGAGAAGCTGGTGATCTGAGCAGCTATTCCAATGTGGTTTCCCAATTATAGATAACATTTTTGGGTCTGATAAACAGTTCTGGGCTGTTGCTCATTGTTTTGCAGGAACATATCCACTTTCCCTGTGCAGGATTTTACTACCAGAGAGGATTACAGGCTCAGACCAAGCATAACACCACTATTACTACTCATCGGTATAAAGGGTCATTTTTCTTGGAGTCATCTTTTAGGTGTCTTCTCTGCTAATTCAATCTCAGTGAAGTCTTTGACTTCATAGGGATGTGAAGTGATAGATTTATATGAGTTGGGAGATGAATAAAAAGAAGTCATTCCATACTGTAGACTTAGAGAAATTAAAATAAAATGGTGAAAAGAAATGAGAAGGGTGGTCAAGAGCTCTTTCAGAAATGTATTAATAAGATATCCCCAAACTACTATCTGTACAATCATGCCTTAATTTATGTATTACATGCCATCTAAGAAATTGGACTGCGAATCAATGTTTGAGTCAAATTCTATTTCAGATGTACCCCCGGGCAATTTAAAGAAATAATTTAGTAAATCTCCTCCTAAAGCAGAGACTGTTTTACAATGTGAATAATGACTTCCTCATTTTATGTCTTGTAAGTTGGAGTTCTGTCAAGTCTACCTAATGCAAGGCAATCCACACCTTCTAGTTTATGAGAAAAAAATAATTACTATGAAGGAAATGGTAGCACACTAGCTGACTTTATCTCCAGATGCATTTTAGTCATTAAGTTGGTGAGATCAGCTGTTCTAGTTTTAAATAACTTGCACAAGGTAGACCAGTATCTCAGGACAGAGGCAGACAAGGAAGGGGAAAACTGGGATGCAGACAACCCTGGAAAGAGAGAGAGAGAAGGAAGGAAGAAGATGCAGACAATCCTAGAAAGAGAGACAGAGAAGGAAGGAAGAAGAGAAGGAGAGAGGGAGGGTGGGAGGAAGAGAGGGAAGGAAGAAGGGAAGAAAGAAAGGCAGAGAAAGAGGGGCAGAGGAAGGAAAAGGGATGATCTAGCTCATCACTTCTTAAAATGTAATGCATACATGAGTCACCTCACTTCACTTCAGTTCAGTCACTTAGTCATGTCCAACTCTTTGCAACCCCACAGACTGCAGCACGCCAGGTCTCCCTGTCCATCACCAACTCCCAGAGGTTCTCAAACTCATGTCCATTGAGTCGGTGATGCCATCCAACCATCTTATCCTCTGTCGTCCCCTTCTCCTCCCACCTTCAATCTTTCCCAGCATCAGGGTCTTTTCCAATGAGTCAGTTCTTCGCATGAGGTGGCTAAGGTATTGGAATTTCGGCTTCAGCATCAGTTCTACCAATGAATATTCAGAGCTGATTTCCTTTAGCATGGACTGGTTGGATCTCCTTAGAGTCCAAGGGACTCTCAAGAGTCTTCTCCAACACCACAGTTCAAAAGCATTCTTCGGCATTCAGCTTTCTTTATAGTCCAACTCTCACACCCATACATGACTACTGGAAAAACCATAGCTTTGACTAGACAGACCTTTGTTGGCAAAGTAATTTCTCTGCTTTTTAATATGCTGTCTATGCTTTTAAATATGAGTTACCTGAATTTTGTTAAAACGTAGATTCTGATTTGGGGGCCTGGGGTGAGACCCAGAGGTTCTGCTTTCTAACAAGTTGCTGGTGATGCCAAGGCTGCTGCTGCCATGAACCACAAGTCAAGCAGCTAGG
Source organism: Bos mutus (assembly GCF_027580195.1). NCBI lineage: Eukaryota > Metazoa > Chordata > Mammalia > Artiodactyla > Bovidae > Bos > Bos mutus. The sequence continues at coordinate 53,645,894 of NC_091640.1, forward strand.
ATGTAAGCGAAGTCTCTAAAATAGATGGTTAGAAGCATGCCTTGGAGAAGGCAATGGCACCCCACTCCAGTACTCTTGCCTGGAAAATCCCATGGGTGTAGGAGCCTGGTAGGCTGCAATCCATGGGGTCACTAAGAGTCAGACATGACTGAGAGACTTGACTTTCACTTTTCATTTTCTTGCACTGGAGAAGAAAATGGCAACCCACTCCAGTGTTCTTGCCTGGAGAATCCCAGGGACGGCGGAGCCTGGCGGGCTGCCGTCTCTGGAGTCGCACAGAGTCGAAGACGACTGAAGCAACTTAGCAACAGCAGCAGCAGCATGCCTGATGCTATGCAGTTTATCAGAAACTTGAACCTCCAGGCAAAAGACTTTGAGGTCTTCAAACCATATTAGTGAAGGAAAAAGATCAAGAGAAGAAAGGAACTCACTGTGACAGTATTTCCTATTCCTCAGGGTTTGTTTTTTCTCTACTACACTCCCATCCCCACCCTCACTTTGGCTGGGGATGGCTTTATTTGGAGCAGGGAATCTGCTACCATCACATTCTTCTGCAGCATCTTCATGGCTTTTCATAGCAGCCACAAAAAGGCAGGGCACACTGGAGCTGGTCAAAGGTTTTAGCTTTGATCTCACATGATATCATTTCTCTAAGACATCCAATGCTCATCTTTTGAGCAAAATTAATTCAGTGTCTTTCACTCTGGCTCTCTCCCTCTCCTGAGATGTCTCTGGAACAGTAGTGCTGTACATGGAAAGTTTTTCCTTTGAACTGAGGCAAAGGGAGCACGGAAGCCCCAGAACACCTCTGGGCTCTAAGCACAGCATCAACTTTGAAAGGAACGATGAGACTAGAGCTCTATATTTTTTAGAAACACATATTTACTGAAAAAAATTGCAGGTGTGCTACTGCACAAGTTTTTTAAAAGCCCGGGCCCAGAACTTCACTGATGGTGCAGTGGTAAGAAGCCGTGTGCCAATGCAGGGGACGTGGGTTCGATCCTGGTTGGGGAAGATCCCACATAGGCCACAATTACTGAGCTCACGTGTCACAACTACTGAAGCCTCTGCACTTAGAGCCAGCGCTCTGGAAAAAGAGAAGCCCGTGCACCGCAGTGAAGAGTAGCACCTGCTCACCAGGACTAGAGAAAACCAGAGCGCAGCAAGGCAGATACCAGTGAGCCAACGAACAAACAAACAGAGCCCTGGCCCAAACAAAGGCTTAAAAAGACCCTCCCCTTTCTGGGCCTCAGGATAATTTCTACCCCTTGGTTTCCTCAACTGAGTAAGAGAATTAAACAATTAGATGTGCTTCACATTGCCATTGTAAGGTTTCCATGTGTGCATGGTTTAGAGAATTTCCTAAAGCCACAAAATCAGCCATAACGTTCACCAGGATTTAACGTCCCTGATCGTAGAAGTAAATTAGCGAAAAGGACACTCAAAATCAAAATACTCCCACATAGAAATGGCACACAAAAATCTTGAGGCAGAAATAAACCAGTATATCAGAACTGTTGCCTCAACTATATATTAAGCAAAAGTATGAATAGGACAGTTGATATTCTTGCAAAATGGCATGCCATACCAGTCAGTTCTACATTCACGTCTTAAAATCTCCTGTGGGATGTATGTTCTATGCTTCAAAGGAAATCTGGGTAACGCAAATCATTATCTATTCCTAAATGCTATTTCCAGATCCATAAAGCCTCTATCAGTGAAAGTACAAGTAAAATCGCCATAAGACTACACACATTCGCTTAGGATAGATATCAGTTTTATATGTATTAATATGCCCTGTGCATGCATGTGCACTAAGCTGCTTCAGTCCTGTCTGACTCTTTCCAATCCTATGGACTATGGCCCTCCAGGCTCCTCTGTCCATGGGATTCTCCAGGCAAGAATATTGGAATGGGTTGCCAAGCCCTTCTCCAGGGGATCTTCCCAACCCAGGGATTAAACCCGAGTCTCCTGCATTGCAAGAGGCTTCTTTACCACTGAGCCTCCCAGGAAGCCTGAGAAAGACACAGGAACATAATTTTTATGGTACATTTTGTATTTACCTGGTCTTTCTTTATTGGAAAACATCACCTGAGAGTTTCAATAGCTATGACATACCTGCCATCTGGTGGAAAGGTGGGTTTAGCACGTCAGGCACCACTCTTCCGGATACCGCCGCAGAAATCTGCCTGCAACAAGAGAGACATCTTTATGGAGCCAGTGGAAGAGTGTGATTCCATCCTGAGTTGATGTCAAAGACACAGCTGGGGATGTCTTTCAGAATAATCGAGTCAGCTCTGCGGAGATAGAGTTACACAAGAAATGGAAAAATCCTGCGTGAGAAACAGCAAATGCTGTGGGAAGCCCACAGGCCCTACACTTGGTCACATGGGGGTGTCCTAATCCGACGGGAGGAAGAATTTTGAGTTCAGCAGAGATCCTTCACTCAGATGGTCTTATGGACCAGGGAGCTCCGGGCTTAGAAAGCGATGTGTTGCTTACAAAAACTGAAGGATCTATTTCCCATATTGTGTGGGAAGCAGAAGGTAGCACTGCCTCGGAACCAAGAGGATGTGGCAGGGCGCTAGAGGAAGGTCCTCTCACTTCACCTGTCCAGGCAGCACGGCACCGTCACGTCGAGGGGGCTGGGCATCAAATGGCTTCAGTAGCATCCGTGCTTTAGCAGAAGGCAACGCTGCAGGGCCCTTTGAAGCTGGCAGAGCACAACTCCAGAATCATCAGCAGGTGTTGGTGCCCAGAGCAGCCCTGCCAGCAGCAACACTAGAAACGAGCAACACCCAAGCCTGGGCAGAAAACGTCTGGGTGTGTGTTCAGAGAAGAGAAGTGAGGGTGTCTGCAGGGGCTGAAAGGATTCTGCTGCTGTGCTGTGTTTAGCCGCTCTGTTGTGTCTGACTTTTTGCAACCCTCTGGACTATAGCCAGGCTCCTCTGTCCATGGAATTCTCTAGGCCAGAATACTACAGTGGGTTACCATGCCCTCCTCCAGGGGATCTTCCCAACCCAGGGATCAAACCCAGGTCTCCCGCATTGCAGGTGGATTCTTTACCATCTGAGCCACCAGGGAAGCCCAAGAATACTGGAGTGAGTAGACTAGCCCTTCTCCAGGGGACTTTCCTGACCCAGGAATTGAACCAGGGTCTCCTGCATTGCAGGCGGATTCTTTACCAGCTGAGCCACCAGAAAAGCCCAAAAAGGATTCTACTCATGAGCAACATGAGAGTCTCAGAAGACCCCTTGGAATAACTGGCTGTGGCAGATTTTTAAATTGGAGGCTAGGAAAGAGCCAGAAGAGTAGTATTTACTATTGTCGTCGGCATCTGTTTAAGCTCCAACTGATGTGACATGATAAAGTGACACCAGTCGTGTGCACAGTTGAGAACCTTTAGATGATGTCATGGAATTCAGCCTTGTCACGACTCACTGGTGGCCAGCACAAATATTGTTGCTGATAAAACAGAAACGGTTTTGATGAGCGAACCTAGATCAAGAGTGAAGAAGACAGGGACTTCCCTCGTGGTCCAGCAGTTAAGAATTTGCCTGCCAATGCAGAGAAGTGAAGTGAAGTCACTCAGTCGTGTCCGACTCTTTGTGACCCCATGGACTGTAGCCTACCAGGCTCCTCTGTCCATGGAATTCTCCAGGCAAGAATACTGGAGTGGGTTGCCATGTCCTCCAGGAGATCTTCCCGACCCAGGGGTTGAACCCAGGTCTCCCGCATTGCAGGCAGACGCTTTACTGTCTGAGCCACCAGGGAAGTCTTAATGCAGAGAACATGAGTTCAAATCCCTGGTCTGGGAACCGATATTCCACACGCCTCAGGGCACCTGAGCCCACGTACCATGACTCCTGAAGCTGAACGCCCTAGAGCCCACGCTCTGCAACAAGAAAAGTCCCTGCAACTAGCAAAAGCCCACGAGCAGCAACAGAGAGCCCGTGCACCGCAACAGTGACCCAACACAGCCAAAAATAAATAAATAAGATAAATAAACATCTGCTTTTAAAAAATGAAGGAAACAGAGGCTGGAAGAAACAAGTTTGGTTAAGGATGGAACAACTCAGGCTTCACAGAGGCTAAACCCTAGAGAAACTCCTGTTGTCTAAATCTCAAATACACAAGCAGCCTGTCAGCATCTTCCTTGTATTTAATTGTTCCCACCCCTGGGATTCACGTCTGGTGAGCACATTTCAATAGGACTCTCGGCTCCAGTACCTGGTTCTGTAAACTCAATCACCATTCCTGCCTTGCCGGCCCCCACGTTTCCACCTGTAAATCTTCCCATGCTACTTTTAAATGCTGTTTCCTCCGCAGTACCTGGTGCGGAGTCAGGGACCAATACATTTTAAAGAAGCCTATTTTTATGAGTGAAATATTTTTTAAGGCACAGAACGCAAACCATTTGAAAAACTCCCACAGAAATAGGCTTCACCTTCACCCCCACCTCCGGCTGTCCCATCTGTTTCTTTAGAATAAAGAGGCCATCAGGAATATTCCAGGAGTGGGAACATCAAAATCTCAAAATGCTGACATTTGCCTCCATAACTCCTGCACTATCCAAGTTTTCAAAAGTAAGCATGCAGCTACTATGAACAATGAAAGCAAAAATATTCCAGTTCTCCCAGCTTAATTGTTTTCCCCCAAACCATTTCCATCTCCTTTTTTATTCTCTGTTAACTTGGTGCCACCACCCTCCCAGTCACTTACTGTGGAAACCTTGACTTTGGGTACCTAACGGTTCAGTGGCTAAGACTGCCTGCTCCCAGTGCAGGAGGCCCAGGTTCGATTCAGGGTTGGGGAACTAGATCCCACATGCAGCAGCTAAAGATCCCTCAGGCCACAGCAAACATCAAAAGGTCCAGCATGCCGCAACTGAGACCCAGCACCGTCAAAAAACAACACGAAAAAACACTCCTTCCCAAACCTTGACCTTTCCTGGATTCTCCCCATTGCTTGCCTCCCCTATGCAGACAGTCTTCAGATTTCATCTTTTTTTCTCCTCACAAAGTCTGTTGCAAACATCTCTTTCCATTCCTCTGCCTTGTAACACCCTTATGACCTTAGTCTAGACAGTTGCAACTTTGTTTCACCTCTAGCTTAACCCTGCTATATCCTTAAAAAACCTCAAAGTTAACCTTAATTTAAATATATACATTTGCTTTGAGCAAATCACTCCACTCAAAACTGTCACCACCTTGAGTAAGTAATCCAGATGTTCTAGTCTGATAGCCCAAGTCCTCCCTCCAACCCGGTTTTCACCTTCCCCTCTGGTTTCTCTGCAGCCCCACTCCACTCCATGCATCACCACCTCCTGGGGACCCTCTGATCCAGACAAATGCACCTGCTCCTGGTTCCCTTACACAAACCCCTGGATATTGCACCATCATATTCACACTCACTCCCTCTTCCACACTTCAACATCGTCTCCCACCTCCTCTCCCCTCAGCAAAGCCTCCTCCTGCTTCAAGACCTAAACAAACGGACCCTTTCCAGAGAATCCAAGACCCCCAACCTCCTTATGATTACATCCTCCTCTGAAACTATGACATTTACAGGCCGCATTAAATATCTGACAGGCTTTCTGAGTGTGACCCAGCGTGTGGGGGATGCTCGTGTTTTGCATCTATATTCCTGATAAAATATTCAATATTTCACTTAATAGTTCTGCCCCCTTTCACGCTCAAAAAAAGTCTCCAACTAGATGATGAAATGTGATCATCCTACTTATCGAACCCACCTTCGCAAGAATCTCGCCGAGCAGGACTGTCAGTGACTCAGAGATGAGAATTTTATCACATGCCTCTGAAGTTCAGATGGTAAAGTGTCTGTCTGTAATGCAGGAGACCTGGGTTCAATCCCTGGGTCAAGAAGATCCCCCTGGAGAAGGAAATGGCAACCACTCCAGTATTCTTGCCTGGAGAATCCCATGGACAGAGGAGCCTGGTAGGCTACAGTCCATGGGGTCGCAAAGAGTCAGACACGCCTGAGCGATTTCACTTTCACTTTCACCTGACCCCTCTGCAAGTAGGTGCTATCAGATCAGATCAGATCAGATCAGTCGCTCAGTCGTGTCCGACTCTTTGTGACCCCATGAATCTCAGCACGCCAGGCCTCCCTGTCCGTCACCAACTCCCAGAGTTCACTCAGACTCACGTCCATCGAGTCAGTAATGCCATCCAGCCATCTCATCCTCTGTCGTCCCCTTCTCCTCCTGCCCTCAATCCCTTCCAGCATCAGAGTCTTTTCCAACGAGTCAACTCTTCACATGAGGTGGCCAAAGTACTGGAGTTTCAGCTTTAGCATCATTCCTTCCAAAGAAATCCCAGGGCTGATCTCCTTCAGAATGGACTGGTTGGATCTCCTTGCAGTCCAAGGGACTCTCAAGAGTCTTCTCCAACACCACAATTCAAAAGCATCAATTCTTCGGCACTCAGCCTTCTTCACAGTCCAACTCTCACATCCGTACATGACCACAGGAAAAACCATAGCCTTGACTAGACGAACCTTTGTTGGCAAAGTAATGTCTCTGCTTTTCAATATGCTATCTAGGTTGGTCATAACTTTCCTTCCAAGGAGTAAGCGTCTTTTAATTTCATGGCTGCAGTCACCATCTGCAGTGATTTTGGAGCCCAGAAAAATAAAGTCTGACACTGTTTCCACTGTTTCCCCATCTATTTCCCATGAAGAGGTGGGACTGGATGCCATAATCTTCATTTTCTGAATGTTGAGCTTTAAGCCAACTTTTTCACTCTCCACTTTCACTTTCATCAAGAGGCTTTTGAGTTCCTCTTCACTTTCTGCCATAAGGGTGGTGTCATCTGCATATCTGAGGTTATTGATATTTCTCCCGGCAATCTTGATTCCAGCTTGTGTTTCTTCCAGTCCAGCGTTTGTCATAATGTACTCTGCATATAAGTTAAATAAACAGGGTGACAATATACAGCCTTGATGAACTCTTTTTCCTATTTGGAACCAGTCTGTTGTTCCATGTCCAGTTCTAACTGTTGCTTCCTGACCTGCATACAAATTTCTCAAGAGGCAGATCAGGTGGTCTGGTATTCCCATCTCTTGAAGAATGTTCCACAGTTTATTGTGATGCACACAGTCAAAGGCTTTGGCATAGTCAATAAAGCAGAAATAGATGTTTTTCTGGAACTCTCTTGCTTTTTCTATGATCCAGTGGATGTTGGCAATTTGATCTCTGGTTCCTCTGCCTTTTCTAAAACCAGCTTGAACACCAGGAAGTTCACGGTTCACATATTGCTGAAGCCTGGCTTGGAGAATTTTGAGCATTACTTTACTAGTGTGTGAGATAAATGCAATTGTGCAGTAGTTTGAGCATTCTTTGGCATTGCCTTTCTTTGGGACTGGAATGAAAACTGACCTTTTCCAGTCCTGTGGCCACTGCTGAGTTTTCCCAATTTGCTGGCATATTGAGTGCAGCACTTTCTCAGCATCATCTTTCATTTGCCCAAAGTGGCAGCTCAAACAGCCCTTGAAAATCAGGGTCTAATTGGACAAAGGGCAAACCAGGAAGGCCTATTTTGTCACAGACGGTCTGCCCAACAGATCACTCTGTGGGGAATTACCTACTCTACTCACTTCCATACGCACACACTCACAGGGACACACACTCACGGTGCGGCCAGAGTACACGTTCCAGCTTCATCCGCAGACCCGTGTTAACGGCACGCCTCCGTCCACGTGGGCGGGGCCAGGGGAGGGGCTCCTATGCGTCCAGCAAAACCTAGGTTTCGATTTTAAATGTCTGTACTAGGGATTGGTCTGAAACCAAATCCTAGCAGTTTGTCACTGATGACGTGTAGTTTCTCTTTTTTAGCACATCCACGGCCTCCTTTGGGCTTCTGTGGTGGCGCTAAGTGGTAAAGAACCCGCCTGACAGTGCATGAGACAAGAGATGCGGGTTCCATCCCTGGGTCGGGAAGATCCCCTGGAGGAGGGCATGGCAACCCACTCCAGTATTCTTGCCTGGAGAATCCCATGGACAGAGGAGCCTGAGTGGCTACGGTCCATAGGGTCACAAAAAGTCAGACAGGACTGAAGCGACTGAGCACACACTGCGTCCTTCATTCGCGAAACAATGGATGAGCATCAGCTCTGTGCAAGGCACCATGCAAGATGCTATGGACTCAAGAAAAGAAGCAGACCTCCTTCCCTGTAGGAACTTAGAATTCTGGTGGCAGAAAAGACACCCACTCAGGATTCTGTGTGGCGTGTGCTATTGAGAAATGTATTGTGTGCTGGGGGACACAGAGCAGAGAATACCTAATTCTGATTTTGGTCTGCTGGGCTGAGTTGGAGAAGGTTTCACAGAAGTGACATTTGAGCTGAGTAACCAAACAGAGGATTAGGAAGAAAAGCTACACCAGCAGATACTGCAAGAACAATGTCCTGGAAACAGGAACTAACTGAGTGTATAATAAATACTCCAGGCATGAGGGCTGGATATGGAAAGGGGAAGGGCAGAAAACAGGGCTGAAAAAGTGGACTGGAGCCAGGAAAACATGTTCAGAGTTTTGGGATTTATCTTATGGGCAAAGAGAAACCAGTAAAAGTTTATTAATTTGGGGAAAGATGTGATTAGATTTAGGCTCTCCTGTAGAAAACTCAGAAATTCATATACAAGGGGGGCTAAGGGCTGCTTTCCTGTAAGGAGAGGTTGGATATCTAAGTAAGTACACTTAGAGTGTATGTTACAGGGGATGGCAGGATGGGAGTGATGGTTTAAGGAGGACTGTGGAGAAGTTAAAGCCCTTCCCCACCACATAATTATCCATGAGGTAATTATCCACTTGATAATTACCCAAATACCCATTTGCTATTTATCACACATACAGTCTGTGTTACTGGGTGGATTTTGAGAGGACAGCAGTAGTGAATGGGGCAGAGGGCGGGGGGTGAGGATCGAAAAAAACAGAGAAGATTCCAGCTTGGGCTTCCAGGTGGATTACGCTGCTTTTAACAAAGCTGGAGAAGGTAGTAGGCCCAGGTTTGGGGAGGTGTGATGATGCGTTTGGCTTGGGACACGCTGGATGAGAAGTACTTGTAGCATTCCAGATGGGACTATTTAATAGGTTATAGAAATATCAGTGTTAGTGATGGGGGAAGATGTATTCCAGAGATAGAGTCTGGGGTGTTTTCAGCATCGTGGGAACTGTGGGAAGAGACGGCGTCACCCAGGGAAAGGATGGCTATCAAAATGGAATCAAAGACTGTAGGAGAGGCAGGACTCAGGCAGGCTGGACGGGAGGTATCACTCATTCTGTCAACTTTGATCAACAGCTGTGGCAGCTGCGAGCCCCACGGGAGGGTGCCGGGACCACAGACAGGAGCTGGCGTGGATTCACGAGGCCACCATCCCAGGTTTAGGAGGCTGTGAGACACAGCGGTGCAGAAATCCAATGAGAAAGCCCTTCCGAAAGAAATGTTTGACAGAAGCAAGTCCCCCGGGAAGAGCTCATAGGATCAAGGGCTGAAAAGAGAGCACTAATAGAATCAAGGGCTGAAAAGGGGATGCTGGAGTTCGGACACCTGTGACTTGAGAGCTCTCGGTGATGCAGTGGAGGCAGAACTGAGGAAGGCTGAGGAGGAAATGGAAGGAGTCGTAACTATCTCAGTAAGCAGGGACCACGGCTCAAGAAATTCCCAGAATCCTTTGCACGCTGCAGGTTTCCAGGGCTCTCAGCTATCCATCCCCACCTGCCATTCCAGGATGTCCTGTGCATTTCTACCATTCTCTCCCCCATATCCCACACCGCCCCCAGCAGGCCTGAAGACTGAAATATCCTTCAATAAAAAGACAAAAGAAATTAGGACTTTTCAACTTGGAAAGACAAGGGCCCAATTGACAAATGTATACAAAAGAACAGGGCTTCCCTGGTAGCTCAGCTGGTAAACAATCCTCCTGCAAAGCAGGAGACCCTGGTTCTATTCTTGGGTCAGGAAGATCACCTGGAGAAGGGATAGGCTACCCACTCCAGTATTCGTGGGCTTCCCTGGTAGCTCAGATGGTAAAGGGTTCACCTGCAGTGCGAGAGACATGGGTTCCATCCCTGGGTTGGGAAGATCCCCTGGAGGAGGGCATGGCAACCCACTCCAGTATTCTTGCCTGGGGAATCCATGGACAGAGGTGTCCATGGAGTAGCAAGGAGCTGGACACGACTGAGAGACTAAGCACAGCACAGGATACAAAAGGACAGGCTCGCATGCACACACGCACACGCACACACACAAGTTATTTTACTACAAGGTAAAAAGGGGAGTTAAAGTGAGGTGAGAGGACAGCAGGCTTCTGCCCATCCTGGGATGAGGCTTGGAAAGGACAGTGGGCGCAGAGAACCTTCCAGGTCCAAACAGAACAGCTGAAAAGCTCTGATGTCTTTAAAAACAGCACAAATAGTCCTGAAATTCAAATCAGAGCTGCTTTTGATTGCAGATGTTTAAAGTTACATTAAAGGAAAGTGGTCATCAGGAGGACTGTTCTGGAGCCAGGTTAGGCAGGAAGGACTAGGACTTCATTAGGATGGAATAGGGATAAAGCTGTGACTGAAACCTCCAGGTTCAGCTCAGTTGCCAGGCTTGGCCATTTTTTACACTGCACTGACCCCTAGAGGTTCTTCATTTGCTTCAGAACGCGCTGGGCATTTGGCCCCAGGGGAAAGAAAGAAAGAAAATAAGAGGGAAAGGTTGCTTTACTTTCTTAAAATCAAAAAGGGAGGAGAGAGGAGCGGTAAAGCAGAGAGCCGAACCTCACTGCTAAGAGCCATCAATTCAAATCGCCTTAATAGGAGCAAACTTTGTCAGCGTATTTCTCCTGCCTGGAGCACCAGCAGTTCGGCTTGCTGCTGTATGCGTCAGACAGATTGGAAACCAGCGCTTGCATTTTAAAAGTGCATCCTTGATTTCCTGCCCCGAGTGGCAGCTGAGACCCCAGGCCGGCTGCTCACCGCGCCAGTCCCTCCCCGCCCAGGGAGGGCGGCGGGGAGCTGCGAACCCGGGAGGGGGCCCCGGGCCGGGTTGGGGGTGACGCAAGCTGCGGCATCGCCACGGGGTGGAGTGAGGCCTGGGGCGTGTCAGGGTCTCCTAAGAATCTTAATGACACACTCTGGCAACTGAAGTTTTAGAATTTTTATTAACACGCAAATCGGCTTCCCCGGTGGCTCAGCAGTGAAGAATATGCCTGCCCGATGCAGGAGACACAGGTTCGATCCCGGAGTCGGGAAGATCCCCTGGAGAAGGGAATGGCAACACACTCCAGTATTTTTGCCTGAGAAATCCTATGAACAGAGGAGCCTGGTGGTCTACCGTCCATGAGGTCGTAAAGAGGTGGACGCGCTGAGCGACTAACACACGTATGGGGAGAAGGACGGAAAGTAAGCACATGGAATATCGAGGGAGCTGAGATCCCAAGTCTGCAGCTCTGAGGGACAGGAGAGCTGGGGGTGGATTGGAAGGTTGCAGAAAGGAATGAACCCCTCTATGGGCAGACAGCCCACACCCATCTTTCCAGAAGGGGATGGGACCCTATGCTAACATTCAAATAATCCTCCGCCAGGGTCAGGACATTTACATAGCATCGCAAATAGGAGCAAAGGAAAAATATAAGGAAGTTTGGAAACAAACAGTTCTGAAACAGTAGTTCCATCACTCTCTAAACATCCTGTACAGCCTCTTAGTCCTTGAAGCAGCGCTGCTGCTGCTGCTGCTGCTGCTGCTGCTGCTACTAAGTCACCTCAGTCGTGTCCGACTCTGTGCGACCCCAGAGATGGCAGCCCACCAGTGTCCCCCGTCCCTGGGATTCTCCAGGCAAGAACACTGGAGTGGGTTGCCGTTTCCTTCTCCAATGCATGAAAGTGAAAAGTGAAAGTGAAGTCGCTCAGTCGTGTCCAACTCTTAGCGACCCCATGGACTGCAGCCCACCAGGCTCCTCTGTCCATGGGATTTTCCAGGCAAGAGTACTGGGTGGGTTGCCATTGCCTCCTCCATGAAGCAGCGCAGACCCACCTAAAGGGGCCTTCCCCTTCCAGAACATCCGGGGTTTTTCAAGCAGCTTTGTTTGCACCTGGGCATACTTGGGTGCTCAGGGCCCCCTGATAGGAAGCGGAGGATGCTCCCCAAAGGGCTTGCCAACTAACCTGGACAGGTCATGGCGGTCAGTGAGAGACGCAGCATAGTGTCCACGCCTCGGTCCTCAATTGTCTGGGTCTGAGAAGGCAAGAGTTGGGATGAGGCTTCTAATCGATTTTCTGCTGGGCATAATAGCCTCATCTACAGTATCACTACCCTGAGACTCCTTTCCTCAGCAGTGGTAATCGTTAGCATCTCAAGCAAAGCCAGCCTCTCCAGAGCACACACCGGGGAAGAGGCTGAATTTATTGAAAAACGGTGGGCCTGAGAAATATAATCTCAGATAAATCTCTTTATACCTACAAATTGTGGAAGAAGGAATTTTAAGCCTGCAAATTACCTGGGTGACTTTTTTCTCTCTTTGAAGAATGAAATACCTGTATAGTATAGCTGAATCACTTTACTGTACAGTAGAAACTAACACATCATCATAAAGCAACTATACTCCAATACATTTTTTAAAATGAGTACCTATGAAGGGGAAGGGGTGACTTCTCTTCTAGACACTTGATTTGACACCAAAAATAGAAACATGGCATGTAATTAAACAATTCATGTTTTCTGGCTAAACCAACTGCCCGTTTCCTGAAAATGACAACTGTTAGAATCACTGTCCTTGACACTAGCCATTTGGAATTTCAGGCTTTACTACCGATAGTGTAGTAATTGACCAGGCAGTGATCTGATTTGATGGGTGACTAGCTGAAATAACTGGACTGACAGTTTCCACAGATGACACACCATCTTTTGCACACGAGGATCTCATGCATTTCCTTCAATAGAGTCATACAGCACCGTAATTATTCACAAAATCTTCCAGTGCCCCACCACAGTTGTCACTCAGAAAGTTATGTCAAGAAGCCAAGCCAAAGAAATACGTAAGTATGTGAGCCTTTGTCAAATGTATCCACCTTCCTGCCAGTCTGAGTTTCTGCCAGTCCCATTTTCATTTACAAGGAGACCTGACATGGTCAGTCCTAAGGTTGATAGCACTAACTGTGCCTTCAGATACATCCCTTTTCCCCATGTGTATTTTGAGTTTTTAAAAAGCATCAGAGCAAGCACCTGCTACCAACTCGTAAGGCTTCATCGCTACATCTATAATTTCTTTAAAAAACTGGGAGGATACCAGTCTTCCCAAGTTACAAGAAGAGGTGATTTATACTTACTTTCCTTTTCCGTTCTTTTTTTTTATTATTATTAGTTAAGCGCCTTTTGTCCAAGGGAATAAGGCATTTCTAGTTGTTCCCTGGGTTTGGAAGTTTGAGGAAAGTAGAAAATAAAGCTGCCAACAGCGAGGGAAAGCAAGTGTTGGCTGGCTAACTCCTATTCCCATCCCAGCCCAAGGATCCAATTGCTCCTTTAATTTCATCTTTCGCCTAGAAGTGATAGAATGTCATTTGTCTGCACCTCCTGGAGGTGCCCTGGTGAAATTCACAACCAGCCCCTGAATGCAGAGCACAAGGAGGGGCCACAGCCAGGTGACTCCGGATTGGTAGGTGGCAGGCGTAATAAGCAAGGAAATTTACCTACGAGGCTTATCTCGGCATTGCCCACCAGAATCTTAAAAGGTTTGATAGAGCCCTTAATGCAGTTCAGTCACATACAAACTCCAGGTGATCTCAACAAGATGTTATTCTCTGAAGACTTACTTTTTTTTTTTTTTGCAATGGCTGTTAGTATGAGAACAGTGGGTGGAACATATACCTTCAAGGACAGGGGACAGATGAGGAGCCTCTGCTTATGTTGGTCAACTGGCGCTCACACCCTCTCTCTGACCTCCTCCAATTGTATTTAAAGAAGCCTAATGACAAAACTTGGAGAAGGCAATGGCACCCCACTCCAGTACTCTTGCCTGGAAAAGCCCATGGGCGGAGGAGCCTGGTAGGCTGCAGTCCATGGGATTGCTAAGAGTTGGACACGACTGAGTGACTTCCATTTCACTTTTCACTTTCATGCATTGGAGAAGGAAATGGCAACTCACTCCAGTGTTCTTGCCTGGAGAATCCCAAGGACGGGGGAGCCTGGTGGGCTGCCGTCTATGGGGTCACACAGAGTCGGACATGCCTGGAGCGACTTAGCAGCAGCAGCAGCAGCAATGACAAAACTATTGTTCTTCCACAGCCTATGGGAAAGTAAGAATTCTATTGCAAATGTCTTTCTTTCCCTTCACAAAGTTGGGTGAATACCAAATGATTATGAAACAGTAGAAAGCCTGGTAGAGTTTTCAAGATTATTATTTGTATTATTAACACGATCGCTGACTATTGGTCCATTTAGAAGCAATTATCACTGTCTATACATCCTAGTCCAACCAAAGAGTTTAATTTAAAAGATACGAGAATTGCTTGAATACATAATTTCAGAAACACACACAGAACTATTGACTAAATGGTATTAATGCTAAAGGTTGTCCAGAGTGACAGGCATACACTGCAACGCCTTTTATATCACATTCAATTTCCTTCCCACTGTATGTTCTGGGTAGAAATGTAAGTTACCCAGAGGATTGCGAAGATCTCTGGTTTTATGAGTGCAAATAACATGGCTTGGAACTCGCAATGCACAAATGAGACCGGAGGATCAGTGGAGTGTAGCAGTTAGTACTCTCAAACCAGATCACCTGGGTTTGAATCCTGGCTCTGCTGTTTGCTAGATTTATGACCCAAGTTACTTAACCTTTGTGTGCCTTGATTTCTTCATCTATAAATATTACCTTTCTCATAGAGTGCCTGTGAGGATTAACTGAGTTCATAGTGTAGTGTTTTATCATTATCAGGGCTGTACAATGTTCTCTGTCTGCATGTTGAATGTGGAGACAGAACATACCGAGCCTGTTACTTAAAGGAAAGGTATTCTGCTGGCAACATTATAGCAGCAAAAACAAACAGCCTTTGGCACATACCAGCCAAACAGGCTCCCAAGGATTATACAATCTTGGTTATTCTTTAGCTGTTACTGCTAACAAACACTTGCAGCTGGACTTGTCCTTCACAAAGCCACTTACTCTCTGGCTCCATGTAGATTATACTTTGCAATCGGCATTCTCCACCTACACGCCCTGGTAGGATTCTGCATCTCAAAGCAAAGAAGCTCACAGCAAATAATTTCAGGGATACCAGACCGGGTTGCTGAGCCACATGATCCCAGCTTTTGGCTGTAAACTTGCAGAAAAAAAATATACAACACCTTCCTGAGGCTATATTAACAAACCTCTCCCTAGTCCCCAGGGGAGGGAGACAGTTCTAGCCTGCTGCATACTGCCCTTTGACAGGCAAAGATAAAGCCATTTTTCTATTTCCTCTAAGCTCTGTCTCTGTATTTTTTTTTAATTCAGCTTTGGGGGACAGGGGGTCAAGATTCTGGCAACAACACCCATATGTTAGCCATTAGATCGTAACATTTGTCACGCTACAAATGCGTTAAGAATCTGATGGAAGTATGCTCATAATATAGGACACAAGTTCTGGCCTAAGATTTCAGCTTGTTTATGAGCCCCACGTAGTTCATGGACTCTAGATAAGAAGCCTTGCCTTAAACTTGAACCAGGTTTACAGTGAAAACATACCGGCACAGTGAACATTAACCTATTTTTTTTAATTTCAAAATCTAAGATGTGTTACTCTTGCCTGGAAAATCCCATGGATGGAGGAGCCTGGTGGGCTGCAGTCCATGGGGTTGCAAAGAGTCGGACATGACTGAGCATCTTCACTTTCACTTTTCACTTTCATGCATTGGAGAAGGAAATGGCAACCCACTCCAGTGTTCTTGCCTGGAGAATCCCAGAGTCAGGGGAGCCTGGTGGGCTGCCGTCAGTGGAGTCGCACAGAGTTGGACACGACTGAAGCGACTTAGCAGCAGTAGCAGCAGCAAGATGTGTTACCAAGGATTTAGGAAGTCATGGACTCTGTCCCTTTCCCCTAAAATTCACCGGTCCGTATGTCTAGACGCAACCCCCTAGTAACCTCAGAATGAACTCATTTGGAGGTAGAGTTTTCAAGAAGTAAATTACTTAAAATGAGGTCATTTGAGCAGACCCTAATCTGATGTGAACTGGTGTCATTATAAGAAGAAATTGGAACTCAGCCATGTTGAGAGGGAAGATTATCGGAAGACACAGGGAGACAGTGGCCATGTGCAGTCAAGGAGGCGAGCCTGAGGAGAGATCAGACCTGCTGACGGCTTGATCTTGGATATCTAGCCTCCAGGACTGGGGGAAAAACAACATTCTGTTGCTTAACCACCCTCCCCACAACCCGTCTGGAGTGCAGCCCTGGCAAACTGACACATGGGGTAACAGGAACAGGGAGAGCACTGGGGCGTGCCAAACTGGCAAGCTGGAGGGGTTGCAAAGAAAGAGGAAGAATTCTTATTCTCCTACATTTTTTTCTAAAGATTTTGTTTTGATGTGGCTTCCCAGGTGGCGCAGAGTGGTAAAGAATCTGCCCACCAATGCAGAAGACGCAGGTTCAATCCCTGGATGGGGAAGACCCCCTGGAGAAGGACATGGCAACCCACTCCAGTGTTCTTGCCTGGGAAATCCCATGGATAGAGCAGCGTGTATCCATGTACTGGATAGACACAGTCCATAGGGTTGCAAAGAGTCAGACACGACTGAGCACACACACACAGAACTTTTTAAAGTCTTTCTTGTATTTGTTACAATATTGCTTCTGTTTTATGTTTGGGTTTTTTGGCCCCAAGGCACGTGGGGTCTTAGCTCCCTGACCAGGGATCCAACCTGTACACCCTGCATTCTTAACCACTGGACCACCGGGGAAGTCCCCCCTTACATTTTGATGTGTGGATATTGAAAAAAGGTAAAGAAAAACAGTTGCTCTTATGAATTCTGCTGAGATCCTGTTTTGAAGCACATCCTTTGGAATTCCTAATCTATCATATCATGTGAGACCCTATGAGACCCTATGTCCAGATAAGCCAGCAGTTAAGTCAGAGCTTTCATATTCAGGTGAATTTAATTATGTAGTAAGAGGAAAAGATTCCATAGGCAGGCAAGTGCATGTAAACATGAATGATGTAGATATAGGTATTCCTGGTTGGGGGACACTGTAGCTGTCCTTTGTCAAAACACTCTTCTTCATGTTTGACCAGAGAGCAGAAATGGAGTCTCCCTGCAGGATAGTTGAACTCTGGCCACACATACTTGAGGGTCACGGGAGAGCTGCTCCCACAGGCAGACAGGACGTGAAGTCACCCCAGACGCTGCTTCTGAGAAAATAACAGCCCAATTCTGTGAGCCAACGCTGGCCATTTTTGTCTCTTTTAGCGCAGGCCCTGAAATGAAACTTTGCATGTTGTGGTGATGACTGATGAGAAGGAAGAGAAAGAGACAGAAAACAAGAGAAAAAGCAAAGAAGGATGAGCAGCCCCATCATGGAATTGCTTCCCTTGGATCCAGCCTGGGCAAGAATTGCTACCAGCTCCGGAGAGGACTCAGGACAAAATTCAGAAAGAATCTGGTCCATAGCACCTCAGAAGAGGTCTCTTGGAAATTCAGCACTTGTCAACACCTGCCTCTTGGAGCACATTTGATTGTAAATGTTTTTTTTTAATTTATTTATTTATTATAATTGGAGACTACAATATCATGGTGGTTCTCGGATGTTGATACATACGCAGGCAATGCTGCTCTTCAGTTTTCTTGAATAAAAACAATTCAGGACCTAGCTTGCATAGATTTTATATATCATTTTTAGGAAGAATGTAGCATTCAGGAAATGTTTTAAATTGAGGACTTATTGCCGAGAGTACAAAAAGCTTCCCATTTACCCTGCCTGGGTCATTACCTCGGCTTGGTCCAACTGAACCTGAGCTATCTCGACAGCCAGTTAAAAAATGAAGGTAATGACGCTGCCTCTCCAACCAAAGGCTAGGAAAAGTGAAGCATTAAAGAAATAAAGCAGGCCATTTGAGCGAAGATGCAAAATGCTGAAGAAGCAACATTTTCTACATGGAAACTCTTCTTTCAACATGGAACTCTTCTATTTTTTTTCCAGATTTTGACACGGGCTTTTTTCTTTACAATTTTCTTTACCATTCCCTGTTTTAAAACATATACATAAAGTCAGACAGGGAAGGAGAAATATCATAAGACATCCCTTACGTGTGGAATCTAAAAAGAAATGCTACAAATGAACTTATTTATGAAACAGACTTACAGACTCAGAGAATGAACTTACAGTTGCTGGAGGGGAGATATGGGGGGAGGAGATAGTTTGGGATGAACATGTCCACACTGCTGTATTTAAAATGGATAACCAACAAGGACCTACGGTATAGTGCCCGGAACGCTGCTCAGTGTTTTGTGGCAGCCTGGATGGGACGGGAGTTTGGGGGAGAAAGAATACTCGTATGTGTATGGTTGAGTCCCTCTGCTGTCCACCTGAGTCTATCACAACATCGCTAATCTGCTATACTCCCATTTAAAATTTAAAAATTTACAAAAAATTAACACAGAAAAAGATAAAGCAAAATATAAGCCTATTTTAACTTCAAGTCATATTTTCTCAACTTTCTCATTCTTTCTTTTCTCATTCCCAGGTCCGCTACTCCACCGAAATCTCCCTGCTTTCAATCGCGTTGAGTTCACGCCATTGCTCTCGGTTCAGGGATTTTCACAGGAATGTTGCCGAAAAGAATGTCCTCCCACTTTAACATAATCCATCCCTCTCTAGTATAGGGGCGCTGCCTCATGCTTCTTTCTGTGAATAGGCTAACCAGACCCGCAGAGACAGAGTGGAGGGGTGAAGGTGGTGACCTCATGGACTCTGGCTCCAGGCTGCCCCCATCTGAGCTCTGGTTGGGATGCTCACCAGCTGGGTGACCTTCATGACTCCTCTAGGACTCCATTTCCCCGTCTGCAGAATGAGGACAGTGTCGTCTCTCTCACAGTAGGTACTGTGAGTCTAAAATGAGTATATGAATAGTGAGTGAAAGTTGCTCAGTCGTGTCCGACTCCTTGCGACCCCATAGACTATACAGTCCATGGAATTCTCCAGGCCAAAATACTGGAGTGGGAGACCTTTCCCTTCTCCGGGGGATCTTCCCAACCCAGGAATCGAACCCAGGTCTCCCACACTGCAGGCAGATTCTTTACGAGCTGAGCCACAAGGGAAGGCCGAATATATATATACATCTGTCGTAATGTTTTTGTTTTTATCTTTTGGCCGCCCCGTGGGGCATGCAGGTTACCAGTTCTCCCACCAGGGGTGGAACCCCCGCCCCTGGCACTGGCAGCGTGGCGTCTTAACCACTGGACCGCCAGGGAGGTCCCTACATCTGTCATTATTGTGTGTTGTTTCATAAGCTGTTTTCTGAGAGCTGGAGCTCAGTAAGAACTGATAAGCCTTTTTCATGGAAATAAAAATGGATTGTAACATGAAAGAAAGTAATGCTTCTCCTGGAAGTGTTTGGTCTGTTACTTCCCTCTGTGCCAGCGCAACCACACGGAAAAAGGTCCAGTCTCTGCAAAGCTCATCTCCCTGCTTTCTGCGGCCAGCGAAATTCCCACAGTACGTCGAGTTAGGCCAGAGAACAAAGGGGATATCTAACTCACGCGTTGCATTTGGAGAGTATTTCATATTTTCATTATTGTATCCAGCACAATCCTGAGCATACCAAGTGCAACTCTCTGAAACAAAACCCCAAATGATTAAAAACAAAGGAATTGTCTCCTGTTGTATTTGACTTACAATGAATTTGGAACCTCACTATATATGCAGAGTAGGAGGCTGCTCTCTTGTGGACTTGTCTCAACCATAAGATGTGTTAAGATGATCAAGTTTTGATACTAAAACATAGTATCAAAAGGAAAGTCCTTCAACAGATGAATGGATAACCAAGGATAAATAGGCATCCATAACAATAAAAGAATGAACTTTCAATATTTATTCTCAAATGCATTATACTAGGTGGAGGGAGCCAGTCCCGTAAGCTTACGCATTGTATGATTCCATTCATGAGACGTTCTGGGAAAGGCAAAAGATTGTGGAGACAGAGAACAGATCAGCGGTTGACAGGTTTGGGGTAGGGACGTGGCTGAGATCAAAGGGACAGCACAAGGAATTCGGAAGGGTGAAGATGACAGCACGTTTCTGCGTCAGCTCTGGTGGTGGGCCTGGGACTTTAGTCCTTTGCCAATTCTCATAGGCCTGCACATCAAAAGGACTGAATATTGGTGTATATAATTTTTAACATAAATAATTTTTTTTAAAAGCAGCGATAATGTAATCTTCCAGGCAAGCAGGAGCACTTTAGAATTCTCTACACACCCACCCATCCACCCACCCCCTTTCACGTCTAGAGAGAGACATTTACCTGAAAGGCAAATTAAAATGCTCAGATATCTCCACATTCTGATGCTCTCTCTTTCCCTCCCTCCCGCTCACCTTGCCATCTCTCTCTTTCTCTCTATAAGGGGAAAACCAAGGACTCTGAGGGGTCTTTGATCTTTGTTACGTCACGTAAGATCTTTCGTTGCAGCTTGTGTGATCATGTTCCCTGACCAGGGATGGAACCTGTGCCCCCTTCATTGGGAGCATGGAGTCTTAGCCACTGGCTCAGGGAAGTCCCTTGACACTTTATATTTTGGAACCTCAGGACCCCCCAGAGATCATGACTCTACGGTAGAAATAATATGTGTCAACAGTTGTTCTCCTTTCCTGTACCCTCACTTATTTGGTTTATCTCTTTTACTAGATTTTTATGACCAGCATATAAGATTAGCATCAAGAAAGCACTAATGTGATATAGATAATAGGATAGATTTTGTAAAAGGTCTAAAAATATTAAGGTAGAGGCAGGAAATACCGATGACTTGGTAATTGCTCCAATAATTAAGCATTATTGTTAAAGTTTAATGGAGATTACTGCTTTTTCTTTCCAGGAGGTAAAGTGTTTGCAAGATTACTCAGTCTGTGGCCTTGTTGTTTATTCTTGTGCCATGTATTTGCTCCAGATTAAGAAAAAAGGAAGCAATTACGTCTTAATTACCTTATAACTTGTGGAGAAAAACAACAGAGATACTCCTGCTTATTTTGCATTTGGAGTTCAAGGAAGTATTCCTGTGTCATAAAAGTGGGTGGTGCAGTGGTAAGGAATCCGCCTGCCAATGCAGGAGACTTGGGTCCAATCCCTGGATCAGACAGATTCCCTGGAGGAGGAAACAGCAACCCACTCCAGTATTCTTGCCAGGGAAATCCCATGGATAGAGGAGCCTGGTAGGCGATGGTCCATAGGATAGCAAAGAGTCAGACACGACTGAAGTGACTTAGCACGTGGATCCTTGTATCAAATTATCAAAACTGAGCATGGTTTCAGGAGCCCCTGAACTTGCAGTTTGTATCAGAAGTGCAGGTGGACTTATGTGGACTGCACCCTCAAACTTTGTAATTAATGCCAGGTACGAAATTGACGAAAGTGAAAGTGAAGTCACTCAGTTGTGTCCGACTCTTTGAGACCCCATGGACTGCAGCCTACCAGGCTCCTCCCTCCATGGGATTCTCCAGGCAAGAGTACTGGAGTGGGTTGCCATTTCCTTCTCCAGGGGATCTTCCTGACCCAGGGATTGAATCCATGTCTCCCACATTCCAGGCAGACACTTTAACCTCTGAGCCACCAGGGAAGCCCCAGATTGATGAAACTGACGAACTCACCCCCAAATTCAGTTTGTGAAACTCACTGGTTACATCCAGGAGAAACATCACTTAGTTAAGATGAGAAACACTGGAGGAACACGGCCATATGGAGTCACCTACAATGTGTCAGACAGAGTCATGCTACCCAGAAGGGATACATTGGAGCGAGGGAAGTGTTTGGCAAGCATTCTGAAAAGAAATGTGATGTTCTTGGGCTAAAGGAAATACAGGACTTGGACTGACTGTGAAAAAGACAAGCTAGTTTTACAAAAAAAAAAATAAGTAAAAATGAAAGCATAAAAGTGGGGAAAGCATGACACAGAAGAATAGCGAGCCATTTGAAGCAGATATTGTGGTTGACCCCTAAGAGCCACATTAGTCCCATATGATTAATCTAAGCCATTTGGGGTAATTCCAACCCCTTTTCTCAGTGACTGGGCTTCCCTTGTGGCTCAGCTAGTAAAGAATCCGCCTGCAATGTGGGAGACCTGAGTTTGATCCCTGGGTTGAGAAGATCCCTGGAGAAGGCAAAGGCTACCCACTCCAGTATTCTGGTCTGGAGAATTCCAGGGACTGTATCATCCATGGGGTCGCAAAAAGTCGGACATGACTGAGCAACTTTCACTTTCTCAGTGACTGGTCTAGAAAAGGGCATATACCCAAATCTAGCCAATGAGGCGTGGAGAAAAGTGTTCGGGGGGCTTTTAAAGTGTAGACATATGGGAGTTCCCTGGTGGTCCAGCGGCTGAGACTCCATGCTCTCAGTGCAGGAGGCCGGAGTTCAATCCCTGGTCAGGGGACTGGATTCCACATGCTGCAACCAAGAACCTGCACGCCACAGCAAAGACCTGGTGTAGTCAAATAAATAAATAAACATTAAAGAAAAAGAACACACACATAGGAAGCAATAATCTACCTCCTTCCTCTGCCCAGTGTCACATCCAAACAGGTCATCTGGAACAATCCTGCTGCTGAGGGTGAAGATGAAGATGAGGATGAAGCTGACATGTGGACAGGAGACCTGAGTGAGAAGACTACACAGAAGCAGAGCTGGAGCCCTGACGGTCTGCCCTGGGTATCTGTCCTCCACGAGGATTGTCTTTTAGATACCTTTAATGTAATATTTTGTTATTCAAACCACTTAAGACTGACTTTTCTGTTCCTTGCAGCTAACAGTGTGTGACAGACAGAATGACCCCTCCAAAATGTCCATGCTGTCATTGTTAGTAACACCAGTAGATTAGGTTCCATGGTGAATGGGACTTAGCAGATGCAATTAAAGTCGCAGACCTTAAAAAAGAAAAAAATTCATCCTCGATTATCTGGGTGGACTCACTCGAATCAAATCATGAAAGCAGAGAACTTTCTCTGGCTGGAGTTGGAGACACGAGGTAAAAAGGGAAATGAGAGAGATCACAGCATAGAATGAATCTGACCTGCTTTTGTTGGCTTTTAAAGAATAGTTATTCATAAACTTTTGGCTGCGCTGGGTCTTCATTGCTGCGCACAGGCTTTCTCCGGTTGCCGCGAGCAGGGTCTCCTCTCTATGCGGTGCCTGGCTGCTCACTGCGGCGGTGTCTCTGGATGTGGAGCGTGGCCTGTACGGCTTACAGGCTCGGTGGTTGTGGGTTTATTTGTCCCACGGCATGTGGAATCTTCCTGGACCAGGGATCAAACCCATGTCCCCTGCGTTGGCAGGTGGATTATTAGCCACTGTACCACCAGGGAAGTCCCTTTTGTTAGCTTTAAAGATGAAGGGAGCCATGAGCCAGGGAATGTGGACAGCCTCTGGAAGTTGAAGATAATCCCTGGCTAACAGTCATCAAGGAAAGAGGGACCTCAGGTCCTGTACTCCATGTACCTGAATTCTGTTGACAACCCAAGGGCACCTAGGAGCAAGTCTCTCCTAGAGCCTCCAGACAAAATCCCAGACCAGCCAGCACCTCCATTTCAACCGGTAAGACTCTGAGCAAAGAACCAGCTTGTCACACTGTCCCAGGATTCCTGACCCACAGAACCATGATGTCTGAGCTCATGAAGGGTTTTAGTTGGGAGTATCCTCAGGTAGGGTGTGTAGACTGAGGGCCAGAGGTCATCTGAGGAGTCAGACCTGGTCCAAAAGACTAGAAGCCCACTGTAAACGTGACCAAGAACATCAGATCATCTAAGAGGGACAACCAGTCCATCCTAAAGGAGATCAGTCCTGGGTGTTCATGGGAAGGACTGATGCTGAAGCTGAAACTCCAATACTTTGGCCACCTGATGCGAAGAGCTGACTCACTGGAAAAGCCCCCGATGCTAGGAAAGGTTGAAGGTGGGAGGAGAAGGGGACGGCAGAGGATGAGATGGTTGGATGGCATCACTGACTCGATGGGCATGAGTTTGAGTAAACTCCGGGAGTTGCTGATGGACAGGGAGGCCTGGCATGCTGCAGTCCATGAGGTCACAAAGAGTCGGACACGACTGAGCGACTGAACTGAACTGAACTGAAGAGGTATATAAGATCTGGCAGCAACAGCAAAATGGAACAGAACTAGAAAAACAAGAGGCCTACAGAGCAGATAGATGTCACTGTAGGAAACCAGACAGGGCTTCACAAAAGCCTACATATGATTGGCAGCATATGAAACCACGAGAATGAGAAAGAAAACTGGCTGGGGCTTCCAGCGATTAGCTGAATATTAGTGCTCAAAGCTGAGTCTAAAGTCTGGGTGTGCCATGGCTGATTCATGTGCATGTATGGCAAAACCACCACAATACTGAAGCACAAAGGTGGTACCAATACATCTGTTAATGGCCACTGGATTAGCCGAACTTCTCTGTCTGCCCTACAGCACATGTTTAAATAAACAAAAGAGGTTTTCCCTTTTCATTTGAGGATATGAGCCAAGACTGCTATAGACATTTGAATTAATAAACGAGTACTAAGTGGACGTGTTTGTGAGAGGGTACATTTCTTCATTGTCACATTTATTTCTTCCCCAAATGTCCTCTGAGATATCTCTGTGCCAGGCAGGAATCTCCTCAAGTGTTTCCAGTTATTCTCCATTGTTTAACCCTCATTCATATTTCCTCTTTTCTATTGGTCTTTCAGGATATAGTGAGGGAGCCTACCAGATCTCACTTTTTAAAATTAATCTTTATTGGAGTACAATTGCTTTACAGTGTTGTGTTAGTTTCTGCCGTACAGCAAAGTGAAGATATACGTACACATATTTCCCCTCCTTTCTGGATTTCCTTCCCATTTAGGTCACCATGGAGCACTGAGTCGAGTTCTCTGCGCTGCACAGCAGATTCTCATTCATTGCCTACTTTATACACAGTATCAGTAATGTAAATATGCCAATGCCTATCTTTCATCCCACCCCTCCTGTCCCCGCTTATTAATAGTCCATACGTTTGTTCTCTACATCTGTGGGATTTCATTAAAAGAAAAAAAATTAGAAGAACAAAGATAGTGACTATTCCCTGAATGAATTTAAAGTTCCAGGAAAGTTGAGTATGTTTTTGACTCTCTGAGTAATACTGCACTTCCACCCTGCAGTGTCAAGTATTTTTAGGGTTAGGTGACTAATCCATCCTACAGCAGCTTCTGATAAACTAAAATCTGGCCTGTTCCAAAGAGTCACAGTGTTATTTTTTAAAAATAACAGTCATAGCTGTAAGCTTGTGGTTTTCTCATTTACAGCATTTTATCAAGTGACTCTACATTTTGCCAGGAGACAGAGGAAAGAAAGGCTTTAAAATAAGGCACTCAGTCTCATCATAAATAGAATTTCTACCAAGTTGCTATTCATATCTTTAAGTTTCCAAATGTTTCTATTTTCATACAACTGGCTATTGTTGAGTCCAAGGCCCTTGAGTATAAGTCATGCTGTGAGCAACAAGGCACTGACGGCTGGCCCCCAACCTCCCCCGCTCACACACACAAGTCCTCACCTTGGTTCTCTCTAGGTTCAAGAGGTATCTGTCCGGTCACCAAAATTCAAGATAACTACCCCCCAGAGCAGATTCCAATCTCAAAAAAAATCCCCAGGGTGTGTTTAGAGGAAAGGGATTGTTACCATCTATGAAATACAGGCCACATACCAGGCGTGTGAAATGTATTTCCCTATTGAGAACTGTTTTACAGAAGCTGTGGATACTAACCCAGGAGAAGAGTACATTGTCACAAAGCTTTGTATTTGATGGCAAGAGATTCCCAGGCTCCTCAACTCCAGGGTACGTGAACCCCAGATGAGGAGTCCTGAACTGGAGTACTGGTCTCAAACCTCTTTTAATAAGAAGAATTTAATAATAAACCCTTTTAATAAGCCTGAAATAGTGCAACTCGGACTGGGACTTGAACTCATGGGCTGGGACTCGAACCCATGGGCCGGGACTCGAACCCATGGGCCGGGACTCGAACCCAGCCAAAATCCAGACTGGGATTTGAAGCCACTGTCTTCTGAATGAGATCACACCCCTGATCTCAGGACTTAAGTTCAGGTTCGTTAAGTCTCCTGGCAGAAAGAATTCAGTGGGAGACAAAGTGTAAGAAGTGTAATTTGTAGAGAGATCCACATTCCATAGACAGTGCGGTTTGTCTCAACAGGTGAGAATGGCCTTGGGAGAAACACACTCCACCCACAGACAGAGTGCGGGCCATCTCAGAAGGCGAGAGTTCCAGAACATGGGCTGGTTAGTTTTTCTGAGCTGGGTAACTTCACAGGCTAATGAGCAGGAGGACTGTTCCAACTATTCTGGGGGACGGGCAGGGATTTTTAGGAATTGGGCCACAGTCCACTTTTTGGCCTTTTATGATCAGCCTCAGAACGGTCAAGGCGCAGGTGGGTGTGTCATTTAGACACTGACGTATTACAATAAGCGTATAATGAGGTTCAAGGTCCTCTGGAAGTCACATCTTCTGTCATCTTGGACCTAGTTGGTTCTAACCAGTTTATGTGGTATCCTCAAGGGCTATATGTCATTCTTTCAGAGGTTGTGGCCTGCCCCCTTCCCTCCTGTTTCAAGCCCTTTAAAAAGCATAAGCTCTCAATTTATAGATGTTTACTTACAAATTATATACATGTACTACTCTGATAATATTCAGTTCTTCACTCAGTCGTGTCCAACTCTGCGACCACAGGAACTGCTGCACGCCAGGCTTCCCTGTCCATCACCAACTCGTGGAGCTTGCTCAAACTCATGTCTATACTCTGATAATATGTCTTTAATTACTCAAAAATTAAAATCTCAAAAAGATCAGATGGAAACAGCCATGCGGGACCCTATGGAACCTTCCTGGAAGAGACCCCTCCCCCGTATCCCCTGCTGCAGCTCCTCTCTGAAGGATCTAGATAATAGTATCTGATGCATATTTCCTGAGTTTTTCAGATGCTAAAACCACCACCCAGTGGAAGAAACTAACTACTTAATGATCATGAGCACATAGAGCCCAGATCTACCGGAGCCTAAGGACTGATAACGCTAACCCCTGTGACACAGTCCTGTTAGCTCACCGCCAACCAGTCAGAGAACTGTGCACAAGCTGATCACGCGCCCTGGGACATTGCCTTTGAAAATGCTTTGCTGAAACCCACGAGGCATTTGGGTGTTCTGAACACTAGCTCTTCTGGACGACTTGCTTGGCGCCTGCAATAAACGCTGCACTTTGCTTCACCACAACCCAATGTCAACAGATTGGCTTTACTGCCCATGGGTGTGAACGTTGGTTCGGTAACATGCCCACCCCCAGTGAACGCTTATACACAAGCCCTAGAGGCGGGCGCCCCACTTTGCAGCCCCTTCCCCAGGCCCTGCAGTCCAGCTGCATCTCGACGCTGGACTCTGCACAGCAGCAAGCTCAGGAAGCAAAACACTGAAAGTGCTACAGCAGAAGGGAAATGCTAATCCCCTCAGATAAAAATAACTCCCAACATTGTGAGACCGAGAAGCTGCACCCTTTCCACCTCTTATAGAAGATAAATAATAAGTCAAGATTTCTCAGCCGAAGAATTCAATGGAAAAGCTTTGACTGTTCAGTGTGAAAAGAACCAAGCTTCCCCTGAAGAGCCACTCTGCCCTGTTTAAGTTTTCAGGCCACAGTCGTGCTGTACTTGATAAACCAGGCTGTTCTGTTCTCTGTCAGAGAGAGAAAGGCACCTTCAGATGTGAGTGGGGAAGAGTGTTGAAAGGCTGCGTAGCGTTCTAAAAGCAGATCTCTTTCTTCATCTGCTCCCTCTCTGCACCTCACTGGCTTGCGTAAGTCGTTTAACCAGTCTGCTTCTTAAGACTGCTCGACTCTTAAACTGGGGATAGTAGCATGTGTATATGACGTGGTTTATTTGTGCTTTGCAATTCAAACGTGACATTAATGGAGGTAAACCTGTTCCGAACATCATAAATACTGCTCTATAAATGAAACAAAACTTGTGTCCTCCTGCCATAAAAACCAAAGCCAAGTAATTAAGAGAGTCACTTATATGGACTCTTCTGGAATGGCTCAGCTGGGAAAGAATCTGCCTGCAATGTAGGAGACCTGGGTTCAGTCTCCGGGTCGGGAAGATCCCCTGGAGAAGGAAATGACTACCCACTCCAGTATTCTTGCCTGGAGAATTCCACGGACAGCAGAGCCTGGCGGGCTACAGTCCATGGGATTTGCAGAGTCAGACACAGAGCAACTAACACTTTCACTTTTATGGGCCCTTCTGGAAAAATCAGTATGCAACTTGAAATTTTCAAGTCCACCCCAGGGACTTCCCTGGTGGGTACAGTGGTGGAGAGTCTGCCTACCAATGCAGGGGACACGGGTTCGATCCCTGGATTCCACCAGCCTCAGGGCAGCTGAGCCCACGTGCCACAACTCCTGAAGGGAAGGCCAGGCTCAGGAACGAGGGGAGTCACTGCAGCGAGAAGGCTGAGCACTGCAACACAGAGTAGCCCCTACTCACCACAGTTAAGAGAAAGCCCACACACAGCAATGAAGACCCAGGACAGCCAAATAAAAAAATAAATAGAAAAACAAACAAAAAAACACCTCCTTAAAATAAAGTCCACCCCAGACCTTTCAGATAGGCAGGTTTGATAAGTCATTGCTGCAATTCGCAATCCCGTAGCTAATCCCGTTCTGACGGATGTGACGGCTCCACCTGTGTAGCCACTGAGGCAGATTTCACACTGGGGTCATATATGCAACCCAGCCGTGAAGGCGGGCAGGACAAGGGAGTTGTGACAGTCCCAGTGGAGGACCAGAGGCTATGGCCTCACAAGGTCCAGCGTGGCCACCACCTGATTCTGAGAACCCTTCCAGCTCTTTCTGCTCGCTAGACACGCCAGCCGAATGCTGAGCCAGCGTCTCAGTAACGACGGCAAGCAGAGTCACTGGATAAGCTTGAAAGCTTTGGGGCCCTAACCCCAGTCCGCCGGCCCGCTCCGTGTCCGTGAAACACAGGTCTGAGATTCCTCCATAGATTAAGTCACTGAAGATGACTTACACAAACATTTTTAAAGCTTCGAAATTTATTGCTGTACATTTTCGCATAGCATTGACTATGGAAATACTAATAGTGCAAATATTTATTTTGGACTTTGTAGCATTTGAGGGATCACAAAGCTTTTTGACATCTTTCGCAATCATTAACGAAGATCTACATAGTTCAACTTCAGAAATTCAAACAAGTCATCTTATATTCAAAGAGATTACATAATGCTTTCTTGATCTCCTCTCTAGGACAAAAAAAAAAAAAACTACCCCGGAAGCCAGCAGGGGCATTCCTTTCCATGGTAACACAGACGTCTTGCAGGACTTTTCCAACTGCAAGACTCCGTGTTCACAGATTCATTCAACAAGTATTTACTGACACACTGTTCTGTGCCAGGCACTGACCTGGGCTCTGGGGACACAAACATGGAAAGATGCAGTCTCTGCTTCACGGTGCTTACAGTCTTAAAGTAGAAACAGACATGCAAACAAATTTACAATAAAGTGCTTCCGTGGAGGTATTTACAAAGTGCAGTAGGAATCTGGAAGAGAGGAAAAGCACATCTGCCTGGAGGGGATGAAGGACAGCTTCACAGAGGAGGTAGACACTGAGCTGCGACGGGACCAGTGCTCGAGAACCGGCCGTGCAGGCAGGTAGGCAGAGGGGACAACAGGGACAAAGACACAGGGGCCCAAGCGGCACTTGGAAGGAGCAGGTGATGCGGTTTTCCTTGAGCTGAAGGTGCAGCGGGGACAGTGGCAGGATGAGCTAGACAAGCAGGCGGCTATCAGATCCTGAAGAGCCTTTTGATCATTCGTCCGTCTACTCAGTGCACCCGTACGGAGTGCTTACTGTGTGCCAGGCACTAGGCTAAGCGCTGGGATTATAACAAGGAACAAGGCAGACACATCCTGGCTCTCAAAGAGCTTACATTCTAAGATAGACAGACCGAACAAAAGTCAACAAATAAATAAAATACAGACTTAGAAGACTTCTACAAAGGAAATGAACAGAGTGCCAAGGCGGAAAATAGAGTACTGGGGGTGTTTATAAAGTGGAGGGTAGTTAGGGTTATCAGCAAATGACTCTGGGAAGCTGACACCTGCAGAGGCCGCCACGACACACCAGGTACTGTGCTAACACGTGACAAACAGCATCTCGTTTAGTCCTCACGACGACTCTATGAGGTAGGTATTATTACTATTTCACTGAGGAGGAACAGGCTCAAAGACACTGGGGAAACCTGCCAAGTCACACAAATGGCAAAAGGAGGGTTCAAACACAGGTGCTCTCCATCTCAAAGTGCTCACTAGGTGGGATTCCAAACCGCGTACACAAGACAAGGGGGGATTCTGAGCAGGGACACGGTGAGATCACAGATGCTTCCAGGACCATTACTGATGCCTCCATGGAGGAGGAAAAGGCCGGATGGAGGGAAAGGGGACAGGTGAAAAGCAGAAGGTGCCGAGTGCAGAGGAGAGGAGGGGGGCTGCATGAAGGCGGTGGTTGTGGGAATGGGGAAGACACGCACGTTGACATGTTTATTTATTGATAAATAGATATGAGAAAGGTGGTTAGTAATGCTAACAGGACTGATGGGATGTTGGCAGCAAGGACAAGAGTGGCCTCTGGGATCACTCCTGGGTGTCTGCCTCGGCAGTGGGATCAGATGATCTGCTATCCCCTGAGTTAGGGAATGCAAGATGTGGAAGGTTGGGGAAATAAGATGATGAATGTACTTTTGGACATGTCCTGTGGGCGCATTGCGAACACATAGGCTTATGGTTCTCAGCTGGACACCATGGAATGGCTTTCAAACCTTGTTCTCTACCTGAGCAACGCACAGAATAACAAAAATCAACATTTTGTATGTGGGTACATTGTGGTTTTCCTTTGAATACAAAAGTTGCTTATAAAAGCATGTATGTCTTGGTTGGGCTGCTTTGTGAAATGAACCCATGATGGCCAAGGTGAAGTTACCCCAAGCTTAATGACAAATGAAGACTCGTGGACTTAGAGGAGTCTAAGAAAAGCCTTCGGGCATTCAGTCTAACTAGTCATGATAGCTTTTAAAAAGAATCAATACTAGCTTCCCACTGTCACCCCAACTGGGGACAGTCAGAAGGGCCTAGGGCAGGGAGCCTCTGCCACCTGTCTTCCCAGAGTCTGCAAGTACCTTTACTTATTTGCCAGCAGAAGTACTCTGAGGAAATTGGTGGCCTCAGGCCCAAAGATCAAAGTTGAATGTGAATCAGGAATTCCAAGAAGGTATCATCTATGCAGTCTGGCGTAAGGTCCCGAGAAACAGCAGCTCAAACCTAGCCAGGCACACTGCTTTCACCATTTCCTTTTCTTTCCTCAAGAACTGGAAGGGTGCTGAGGATACTAATTTAAAAACACACACACACACACAGGTGACATTTATAGGCAACTGGTCACATCCTTGATCACATCATTCTGCATCTAATTTTAAAAGAACTCAGAGTTAAGAAGTGCATAAGCCCTTCCTATAGAAAGATATTATTTTTGCTCTTTTTTTCTCAAAATGTACTTAAATTTGCTTAGTTCCATTTCTTGGCATCAGATTACCTTGTTTTGCTTTTTAAAACTCATTTCTTAATGCTGTGCCAGTTTGAGCAATTAGATATCAAGGAATTCAAGTAGTAATGAAGTTAATGCTTATGAGTTTCAACAGGAAAAAAAAAATGTTAAGACTTTGGAGGCTGGGTCGTAATTAGAAAGCGTTACAATCTGGTTCATTTAGCAAGTCTGCCCAGAATGCTGCCTCTCTCTGTGACAAAGGGTCTCACCTGCACCTGTTAACTCTGTAAGCCAGTAGACATTGGAAAATACAAAATGTTCTCAAAAAACAGTCACAGACTTCCAGCAACATCTGAAGGGCACGTGTGTACCTAACTCACACCAGAGGGAAGAAAATGCCTTATTTTTATAGAAGTAACAAAAGTACTCGTTACAGGCAAGGGAAAATAAAATTACCCACACTACATGACAACTTAGAATTCTGAGCACAATTCTCATGATATTCAGAGGCATATTGCAAATGTATGAACTATTTCCCACCACCTTCATTTCAAACTTAAGGCCCAGGGAAGACAGCTGAATGTCAATCAGAAATCCTAAGAAGGGACTATGCATGGTGTGTGCTCCTTAACAGAAAGAATTCCAATCAGTCTGTGAATATAATCATTTATTTGTCTTTACAGTGATGATGGAAGAATGTACAGGTGTCCTCTTTCAATAAAGTATAAAAATCTGTTTATATACAGTGAAGTCACAATAAGCGCTCATTGGGAAA
Organism: Bos mutus; assembly: GCF_027580195.1. Lineage (NCBI taxonomy): Eukaryota > Metazoa > Chordata > Mammalia > Artiodactyla > Bovidae > Bos > Bos mutus. The sequence goes on from NC_091640.1 coordinate 53,678,491, forward strand.
TTTATTTGGTACTCCTGATCTGTTCATATTAAAATTGGGGGGAGAACAAGTATTTCATGGAAGTGCTACATTTCCAGTAGATTGCACCTGGCATCAAAAGCTCAGCTTCATTTTAAGGGTCCTGCTCGATATTACAAAAAGACTAATTTTAAGTCCTGGGACTCAAAATAAACATCATTTTTGAATAATAGATATATACATCAAAAATACATCTAAAAAGGCATTGGTTAGTGCTATTAAAAAGCTCTATGTGCTCAGGTACATTTTTTTCTTACACGCAAAACCCAGTGGAAACGTTTTTGCTCAATTCTAGGAGTTTGCTCTCGGGGAAAGTCGGTCAAAGTTACCTGCAAGAAAAAAAACAAACAGACTTAAGTAATTCAATGATTTCTCAGGTGAGGTCAGCAAAACTTGGAAAAGCAGTGAGAGATCAAATTTCAGGTAGAATAGGATTTTTAAAGCCTTGATAGTATTTAGTTACAGCACTTTGTACATAAAAAGGACTCAACAGCTCCCCTCATTGTTTCAACTTTTTTAATTCTGAAAGAATCTTCACTTCATTTTCAAAGAAATCTTATGGACCCTTTTGTATGCTTATGAAAATATTTCTATCATTAAGTAAATCAGCATAAAATGGGAAATCACAGAGCATACAAATGAAAAAAAAATCATAAGATATAGCCAAATCCAAACATATTGAGAAAATTTAGGAAGATTTCTACTAACAATGATTTATTTTATTTCACCATAATTTATTTTACTTCAGAGAATTTATAGATAGAAACACAGTGAAGTCTTATTACTACTTAACTTGGATGAAATTATATTGTACAACTGCCAATTCAATTATTTATGTATTTGATATAGCTTTAAATCTTAACACTTTTTGTTTTTATAATTATCTTCTTGCAATCACTCCTAAAATGTTCAGCAACCTGGGCCCTCTTCTTGAGTGTAAAATCTTAAGCAACACAGCAAACCTCAACCTGTTACTGACGGGCTGCTTGTGTGTGCGCGCGCATGTGTGTGCACATGCATATGTGTGCATGCGTGTGTGTGGTATGTACATGTGTGTGCATGTGTGTGTGCGTGTGTACATGTGTATGCATGTGCATGGGTGTGCGTGTGTACGTGTGTACATGTGTGTACACGTGTGTGCATGTGCATGGGTGTGCGTGTGCATGTGTGTGTGTGCAGTCACAAGCTGTGTCCAACTCTTGCGACCCATGGACTCTGTGTGTGAGTATAAAACATCCTGCTAAGAAGGACCATTAGAAAGACCAGCCCTGTCATAATGCAATGAACATACCTAAACAGAACTGCGTGGTACAGAGTGCTGCATGTTACCAGGCATTTGAACATGGCCATGCCCCACCTTTAGTCAAGCTAAGTCCTACCTATTCCACAGTTAATTATGAACCCCTAATTAAGTCATGTGGCCGTGCTCTGGTTTATTAAACACTCTAGGTGTACGTGGAGCTAAATTAATGATTTAGGTAAATTTAGTTTTGATAATTAAGATATACTTCTAAATCTTCTATAACCCAAAAGTCTAATGGCCTGGTCTAATGCCATTCTCCAGTTTAGAATATGATATATGTAATACCAATTTCTCCCTACCCAACATGCTGACGTGTTGGCTATTTTTTAAATGTATATTAACACTTTGATCACTCAGCATTAATTAGTTTGTTTTCCACGTTAACCACCTTTGTGCCAGGCAATGAGCGATGCGCCCTTTATGTGAGCCAAGTACCTAGTCCCTACAACACAAGGTCGCTTACATGAACCAGGGGGCTGCCTTGACGTCAACCTGCAAAGTAATGTGCAACGTAGGCAAAGGTCTAGTAAAACCTCAACGACACTACCCTTGATTTTTCCTACATTGTTTTCAGGGGAAAAGTCTGGAAAACAATTAAAAGCTCTGAAGAAGAGGGCTTTCTTGGAATCAGTTCTCAGATTTCCACACTGCGCTGAAGTCTTTAGACAAAAAAAAATACACTTTCAGACTTCCCCCTGAGAGACTTTACACATACAAAGTGTGCTCATCACAGTCCAGAAAATACACCCCTATTGGAACGGCAGACAAGATTCAGCGTCAACACAGCATCATCCTGTCCTCGATACGGAAACCGAAAGCAAACTACTTAAAATAGCACCAAACTGGATTTAAATGGTGCTGCACGGTCAGGAGACTGTGTGGCCAGAGGTCACTGCTGCCGCTGACCAGGTTAATGTAAAAGTTGTCATTATTACCTGATTTGTGTGCCACTGTGGCCTAAGCCACTCTGAATTAAGACAAAAGCACTGATGGGAAGGAAAGGCTGAGTGAACAGTGAACTCCTCCCAGCGTGCGACACCTCCAGTCTACCCCTGTACCAAACAGGACCCTCCCCACCACCCAGCGGGCTCCCGTAAAAAACCTGGGCTTGGTCATCCGTCCCACTCTCCCACCCTCCTGTCAGTCAGTCACCTGGTCAAGTCGATTCTACCTCCAAATACATCTCAGATTGGCTTTTCCATTTCTCTCTGCATCCCCGACACCAAGACCCTCATGAAGCCACCGTCACCTCTTGCTAAGCTACAAGCTCCTAACTTGGTCTCCCTGCATCAAGTCTGTGCTACAGAGATCAGAGAAGGAGGGGAAAGGGAGGGGTTTTTGCCTACTCTGTGACCATACTTTTATGTAGGGGACAAGAGACCCCTTCACCCCAGAAAGCGACCGTGGCGGAGGCGACGGCTGCTTCACCTCCTGCAGCACCTCTCTCCCTGGCAGAGTCCTTTCCTTCCTCCTCTGCTTTGCTCCAGTGACAAAGAGCCCAGGTCCCTCTCAAGCAGCCGCAGGGGGGTGAACATTTTCACATCATGAGAAGAAAAGGATGCACTCTGCTATGGTCCTTAAATACAAAGGGGGCCCGACAACAGCAGTGCACAGGATACACAGTGGAGGAGGCTTTGCAGGCGCCGCTGAAGCTGGCTGCAAGGGCAAGAGCAAGGAAATAAAAGCCCGGAGTGTCCCCACGTCCCAGCGTTGCTGTACCTGATGCCAGTCTTAGGCGTCATCTCCACTGTCCACTTCAAGGTCCACGGCCTCCGCGTCAGCAGCTCGTGACAAGATGTCTGCCATCAGCGCCTCTTCCAATTTCTTACGTACTTGCTGTACTCGCTCTTCCTGTTTCCTTTGTAAAAACAAGAGTAAAAAGACACTAACAATTTGGCCAGTGTTGGAACAATGATGCTGCCGACGACGTGGTTTATCTTTACTCCAAAGTCAGGAAAATTCCTCAGAAACACACACTTCCTTCTCCTTAGACTTTGCAAAAGCGGCCTCTAACCCTCACAAAAACCAGGTCTCGTGGGAGATGAGCTTTGCCCAAAAAGGGGGACATTCGGACAGGAAGGGAAACCCTCATCTCACAGAGAATTCTGGCAGGAGGAGGTTTCTTTCAGGGACCTTTTCTTCAACTTCAAAAACTTCAAATATGTGAAGGTTCAGGGTTATTCCTATAAGGGATAATGTGAAATAAAAGTGGGAAATGATATCGGAAAATAGGAAGGAAAAGAGATGTGCTGGGTGAAGCACTGAGAAGGGCGGAGGAGGTGGAGGCGAGATGGGCCAGTTCAGCTGCTGCCTCTGGTGGCATCGGGGAGGGCAGTCGGAGCTCTCCCCTGGGTCCGCAGCCTGCTGACCACAGGCCGTCACAGAGTAGCCAAGAGCACCCGACCCTGTGCACCAAGGGCGGAGGAGGAGCGGACCCTTGAGCTGAGCCGAGTAAGTGAAGAACACGCAAGGTCCTCTGGGTCCTGGGGACTCTCAGGGAACCTCCAAAGTGAGAGTTAAAAACACCACGTCACACAGAAGAGGCAGAACCATGACATGAAGAACGGAGCGCACCAATGGTATCACATTTCATCCTTAAAAAGCAGGAAAAAAAAATGGAGAACAGCTACCTGACAGGGCAAGGAGAGATTCCTAAAACAGTTCCAGCAAACCAAGATGGCAAACAGAAACTCACCTCCAGAACCCAGTGGGGAGGCAATGGTTGAAGAAACAGGAGAGAAGGGACAAGTGTGGAAGTAAAAGGCTTGGAAAAGAAGCAAGAAAGGAACAGAGGCAAAGGCCCAGGTGGGAGGGCGAGCCTTGACTAGAAACAGGACGAGTCGCCTCCAGAGGCCGCAGGAAAGGTTGGGGGATGGATACAGACTGGAGGGGGAGCAGCCCCGGGATGAGGAAGAGACACAGCGAGGGATCTCGAGGGCTCTGCTGAAGGAAGAAGTGCCAGTTTCTCCATCCATCGTTGAGGAAGACAAATCACGGCACTGCCCCACACCGGGGCAAGCAGAAGGGTAGAGGGGTGATGTTCCAGAAGACTCCACTAAGATGCCCTGGGCATTTGCCCCTTGGGTCCTCAACCAGCTGTGAAGTCACGTTTGCTACAGTCTCATCCCCACATCTCTTTATCTCAGTAGTCTATGTCCAAGGTAAGCGAAATTAACATGTTGTGTAACCACAAAAACTTTAGATATCATCTTTACCAAACTCTAAAAACAGCACTAAGAGATAAAAGGTTTAGACTTCCACCTTTTAAATGAATTTTTGAAAAGAGGGAAGCAACCACTGAGTCAAGCTCTGTAGCCTCGATCATATTCACAGAAACTAGAGTTGAAGAGAGTTTTTTTAAGAGATGTTTTGATCCCTGGTAGCTCAGATGGTAAAGAATCTGCTTGCAATGCAAGAGACTCATATTCGATCCCTGGGTTGGGAAGATGCCCTGGAGAAGAGAATAGGTACCCACTCCAGGATTCTTACCTGGAAAATTACATGGACAGAGGAGCCTGACTGGCTACAGTCCATGGGGTCACAAAGAGTTGGACACAATTGAGCATCTACCACTTCCGTTTTTACAGTCTTTATTGCAAGTGTTACAATACTGTTTCTGTCTTATGTTTTGGCCCTGAGGCACGTGGGATCTTAGCTCTTGGACTAGGGATCAAACCCGCACTCCTTGCGTTGGAAGGTGAAGACATAACCACTGCACCGCCAGGGAAGTCCTTGGAGTTCAACAGATTTTCACACAGTGGAGCAGAGTCATGAAAAACAGGATGTTTATTTCTTACAGTCAGTCTTAACATCTGGCTCAGTAACTCCAGGCTTATGATAAATGGCGTTATCGGTCATGGGCAATCTCTCATGCCTCATAACAGAGTGTCTGCACAGCCCCCCTAGCATCACCCCATCGGGAAGATGAAGGAAATGGGAAGAAGAGCGCTTCTGGCTGGAGAAGTGATCTGAAAATCTGACACTGGCCACCGCTGCTCTGCTGTCTTGAGCGCTGCTTCCCCCATTTATGAAAACTGAAAGTAAAGCCTCTGCCGGATGTGGTGAGCAGGACTCTTAACACAGCCCCAGGATGTCCCCACGGGCCCCTGGTCACATCCCAGGCAGAATTCTCTCCCCTTAAGGGCAGGAAGGACTTAGGAACACGTGATGGGATGTCATTCTATGATCAGGTTACTAATAGCTGACCCTGAGTTAATCGAAAGAGATTATCGTAGAGGGCCTGACCTAATAAGAAAGAAGAGGCTTTCAAAGGGGCTGGGCTCTTCTAGAAAGCAGCAGGAGAGGGAATGTGAAGGGAGCCACGGGGCAAGGAGCTGCTGGCAGCTTCAAGCTGCCACTGAGAACAGCCAACAAGAGAAGAGGGGCTTCATCCCTACTAGAAAGACACTAACTCTGCAACAAGCTTAGGAGGAGCCCAGGCTCCAGAAGGCCACGCAGTTCTGCAGACACTCAGATTTCAACTGTGTAAGACCCGGGGCAGGGAATCCAGTCATGCCCACCCGGACTTCCGACCTACAGAACTTAGAGCTACGAACAGCTATTGCTTTAAACGGCGAGGTTTGTGAGAACTTATCACTGGGTATCAGAAAACAAATACGCCTATGAATGAAAATAGTTATCAAGCTGGCTGAAAAAAAACATGTGCTCAATGTTGAGATCCTTAGTTGAAGGTTTAACACAAACACATTATTGGTGACACAACTGGAGAAAAGTGATAATTCCACTTGCAGTCGTTTATTTTGAATATGTACTAATTGGAGAAGAAATGTTTGGCTTGATGATTTGTTATGACAATGCAATCAAATGGACAATCGGTCAGACGAGTTTACCCTAAAAGAAAAGCATCCAAATCCGGCTTGGCTGGAGAAGTATACCTGAAAATCTGACACTGGCCACCGCGTCTCTTCTGTCTTGAGTGAGGCTTCCCACATTTATGAAAACCGAGTAAAGCCTCCGCCAGATGTGTTAAGCAGGATTCTAACACAGCCCCAAGATGTCCCCATGGGGCCCTGTCATCAGAAGACCTCAGTCAACACCCTCAGGGACCTAGCAGGACCCGGGCTGATGAACTGGGCACTCATTCCAGGACAGAGGGGGGCTAGCCTCCTGAGTAATTTCCTTCCTCAAGGGTAGGAACAGTCCCAAGAGCAAGCTGATTCCTTTCCTTGATTTCACACTTTTTTTAAAAAAAAAGAAGAATAACACTGATCATAAATTCCACATCATCAAGGCATCCGAATGCAACTGTGAACTGCTCTACATCTTTGCAAAAAGAACTACTTTAAAATCCAGGGAAGGCCTTCCAATTATAAACCTGGCTAGACACAGGCATTTAACAACAGTCTCATACCAACTTTCACGGAATTAGGAAAAAAACAAAAAACAAATGTAATACGTATTTTCTGAAATTCAGAAGTGTCATCTGCTGGCTTGGTCTAGGAACAGTAAAGCTTTCGGGTTTGCATTCAGAGGACAGAAGTAATGAAGCACACATCCTGTCCTATCCTAAGGAAATACAGCATAGTACACAATCACTCTGGGCTTCCCCGGTGGCTCCGTGGTAAAGATCCACTTGCAGTGCAGGAGACAGCCCGCAATGTAGGGGACACAGGTTTGATCCCGGGGTTGGGAAGATCCCCTGGAGGAGGACATGGTAACCCACTCCAGTGTTCTTGCCTGGAGAATCCCATGGACAGAGGAGCCTGGCCAGCTACAGTCCATGGGGTCACAAGAGTTGGACACGACTTAGCGACTAAACCACCAAACTACAATCATTCTAAAGAATAATACTGAAATCCATAAATCCCATGTAAGAATTTCTGTGTGGTTTTAGTATCTGGAATAGTTCCTTTTCTCCTGAGCAATGGCTTGCTTATACTCCTTGGGCATTATCTATCTGAGAGATACGGTTCCCCTTCATAATCTGCTGCTATAAACCTAATTCGCGGCTCAGCCGTAGAAAGAGTAAAAGATGTTAATGGATGCAGCTTGTGTCTGCTTCTCATTCTTGGCTGTTTTACATAATAGCTTTACCTTTTGCTTTGTCTTTCTTCTCATTTGCTTCTCATCTGACTTCACTTGATGTATGTACATATGTGTCTCACTGTGTGTGTGTGTGTGTGTGTGTGTGTGTGTCTCTTCAGAGCCACCTTAAACCTTTACTTGAAACAAAGTGAAGTAGAGATAAATAAATCTCTAAATTGAGTTTATGTGAGATCAATAAAATCAAGATAAGTAAACTGAACTTTGAAAACACAACTGAACTCAAAGCAGCACAGCAATGATCTGCTACTGCAGACAGCAATCAGAACAGGCATAAGTGAATGCACGGACTCTTCAGAGCAGAAAGGCAGAACCCAGATTGCATAAGATACCGCAAAAATCACGTGGAGAGAGTACGACTGCTCTGTCCTTCGGGGATAATCAGGATGATACACCTTATACAATGCTACCTTTTCCAGCATGCATTTGTTTTAAAACATCCTGTATCATCTGTTTTACGCCAGCTTTGCCAAGAAGGGTCATCACTTACTAGGACTGGCACTGAACCTAACAAGCAATAAAAAACGTATCAAGTGTAGGAGACAAGTTTTTTGAAGTCATGTTCTGCTCTCACCTAATGTCTTCATCTGTGACAATGAAAGCCTTGCAGAGGGGTTGAGATGTGTTCAGCCAGACAGCGGGGTTCTTTTCCACAGCAGCAGAGACTTGCCCTGTGATGGGTGCAGAGCTTGTGTGCAAAGCACTGGCGACAGCAGATAAAAGGGTCTCATCGTTACTACCCGGACCAACTCCTGCAATCAGAAACATGCATCAGTTCCAGGACGTTTCTAGCTGTGCTGAGCAAACCTTGTGGAGCCTAAAACAACTGATTATCTTTATATTCATCTGAGATCAACTATTTAAAACTGACAAGCCAAAGCAGCAAAAGATAACAGCACATTTACTTAGTTATCAAGAACAAAGAATTAACATTAAGGAAATAGTAACCAAATACTTGAGTATTTTAATAAAACTTAAACAGAATTTAAAAATACATTTCCAGGGTATTAAACGTCTTAAAAAGTTGGCTACATTTCCTCATGCAAGGTCAATTATTCTTAATGATCTAAGTCCCTTCTAAAGTCATCTTACATTCAAATATCCCTATTAATGTGTCCCTAGGGTCCTGGAACATTTCCCCTGTAGCTTGCCATGTCTCAACATTTCTTTCTTGTGCAGGGATTTCAAAGGAAAAGCCAATGCAAGTAGGCTGTACCTACACCTTTAACAGCTTTTTCAACTAACAAAATACCCACATGAATAGGATTAGTAACTGTACCCCTGACTGCACGTTAGGAGGCTGGAACCACAGCTACGTGTAAGTTCACTGCTTCTCATCTGAAACTTGTTAGACCAGCTAAAGCAATCATTTCCAAGGGCACAGAGCGATAAGACACTACTCTAACCAGGAATTAGGAGGGTTTGCAACGTATCAAGATTTGGAAGCCAAAGTTGTAACACTCAAAAACTAATGCTTCTCTAGAACTTGGAGTGAACGTGTGACACCACGAGGCATGCCAGCAGCTGAGTTCTCCACCCCGGATCCCGCTCACTCCTGTTACTGGACCCATGGGCATCTGAGGCTTGCAGCAGCAGGTCACGGAGGGAGAGACAGGATTAGAGATGCTGGCTGTTCTTTTGATAAGAGGAAGGGAGAAAAAAGCAAGTGCTGGGGCCTGATGTGGCTTCGAGCAAGAAGCTGGGGATGGTCTGCCACTTAGGCTGCATTTGGGTCTAAACACGTAACATGGATTAATTTACATGACGAGCCTAATTAACCTCAAGCCAAAAGGTACACACAGAAAAAAAACTTAGGTAAGACACCGCCCGGAAGCGTTCTGCAACCTACAAAGTGTTTCAGGCACACTGCCTCTGGGTTTACTAAAACCCAAGGGGAGCATCACCCAGCGAGGCAAACAGTCCCCACAGCAAAGACCTGTCACCCTCATCACGTCTGCCTCCACTGCCTCCAACACAGAGCCTGGCACGCAGCAGGGACTGCTCAACTGAACTCGGAGAATACCTTGAAGACCTTTAGGGAGTTCCATGGTTTTTATAATTTGTTCTGTTACATCTGATGCACTAAGTCCTTGTAGCCTCTTCTCCCAGAAAAGCTGTAAGGCAAAACATCACTGTTAATAGATACATTCTCGGGACAAGAAAGCAGTGCATCGATGCTGCTGGATAATGAAATTGAAATCGTATCAGTAGTTCCCTAATGTCCCCATTTTTTTTTCCTTACAAAGAGCTAAATGATACTTCAAACATGACTTCAACACATCATAATTCTTTCAAGTTATATGACTCAAAAAACTTTGCTTTGTCATTCTAGGCAGCCTATTCACTTGTTACATCTGATAGATTGTTATGTGCTATGCATGAGATACAGTCCTAAATAGATAACAGTCCTTTGGAAGACATAAGGTATCTTCCAAAGAGTATTAACTTGAGTTCTTCAAAGTTTCATTTGGCATGAAAATTTAATGTTACAATTTATCAGGAAAAGGAAAAACTGTATTATGTAATACCTCTTTATCCAAAAGCGTTAGGGAAACAATTTCTCCACCTATGTGATTTTTCTAAGACACAGAAGTTTAGCCCTTTGGCCTACTTTAAGGGGAACAAACGCCATTTTTTATGGAAACTTTTCTAAAATGTTTTGCATACTTCCCTGCTTTTTAAACAGGATGCCACATTCATGAGTGCCTCTCCTTCCATGGTACAGAGCCTGGGTCTCCTCAGTCACTAGGTGCCCCAGGGCATCATTCTGGCATCAGTGAACACGCTGAAGACTCTTCCTACCCCATGGGTCTAGCGAGATATGCAACTGCTTGTTCATACACTGAGCAGGCCAGGACAGTTCTACTGCTTGATGTTAAATCCCTTCTACACTTAATTCTCTCTCCTAGTCGGCTACTGTGTGCGTGCTTGCTCTATCACTTCAGTTGTGTCCTTCGCTTTGCAACCCCATGGACTGTAGCCCGCCAGGCTCCTCTGTCCATGGTTCTCTCTAGGCAAGAATACTGGAGAGGGTTGCCATGCCCTTCCCCAGGGAATCTTCCCAACCCAGGGATAGAACTTGTGTCTTTTATGTCTCCTGAAGTGGCAGAACTCTTTACTGGGGAAGCCCAGTTGGGTATTACTCGTCATTAATGTCATTCATCCATATGAATGTATTTACTGAGCTCCTACTATGTGCTCTACTTGGCCTGTGAATGCAACAGTGGATAAGATAGAGAGTGTCTTTGTCCTCAAGCCTCATCTCTTTTCTACTCTGTTTCATATTTACTGCAGTCCAAAAAGCAGATAAAGGAATTGCTTAGGAATTTGATAAATCTGTCTTTAATCCTGGATACCCAGGGGCCTGTCATATAGTAAATATTGAAAAAATATTTGTGTGAATGACTGATGTGGGAATAAACGGGCTCAGAGTCAGGATCCTGAGGGACACATGCACCCAAGTTGAAACCCCAGCTATAGACATATGACCTTGGACCACTTCTGTAACCTCAGATGTTCAATGTCCTCTGTGGAAGAGGCAAGAATGACTGTTACATACAATGATTGTGGAGGTTAAATAAAGCAAAATATACAAACACCTATCACATAGTAGGCATAAGGTTTATTAGGTTTACTTTTAACAGATTTTTGAGCACTCTGAGGGCTTCCAAGCTTATGTTCTAACTTCTGGATACATGAAAAGCGTCAAATAGCATCTTTCCGGACAAATGAGAAGATACAGTAAAATAATTCTATTTATGGCAGAACAGTAATAGCTTAGATTATATAATAACCACAGTGCTAGCACCAAGAGTAACTTCTTTACTGTCCTTTTAAGACCTTTAGTGTATGCTAACATCTCCATATACCTCCATATAAATTATATCAGCAGCAGAATATGTGGGCAAGGACATGAATACATTAACCATTAACCATCATGAGGGAGAAGTAGTTAGTTCTTCTAAGTAATAGTTAATGAACGTGATAAATGTCCTGAGAAAGTCTGCCTGCTCTTCTGGGGAAATAAGAATCATCTATGCTTTGAATATCACAACTATAGGGGAGAAAAACCCAACAAAAATTAAAATGCAGTTAATTCCTAATGAAAAAGTGAAGAAGAGAGTCAGTGAGTATGAGATTAGTAAGTGTTTTATATTATATAATTTTATAATTATATAAATTATAATTTTTAAATTATATATATAACTTAGTTTGTAAAATAAATCAACACTACCAAAAACATTATGAAAACTACATACAGAGATGATTAGTAATAAACTACATCTAAAAATCCCAATTCTAGATATCAAAAGTTAAATTTTTTACCTTCTATAATTTTTAATGTTTAAATTTCCATTATTTTGAAGGAAAACACAAATTTGGAATGAAATATTTTGCAAAATAAATCTTGGCTTGAGAAACAAGTATATAGCTCTAGATTGCAAGTCCTGGTATCATCACACATCATCAGACAGCCCTCAACAAAATCTGAAGTTGAGCCTGACAGGTTGATGACCTCTCTGTAAATGAAGCGCTTACACTGTGAAAACGGAGGCACACGTATTTCTGAATGTGTAAGTGTGTATATGTGTGTGTGTCTTTCTTCCACCCCCTACTCCCTGGGAAGTGGGAAAGGTCAGAGCAGGAATCCAGGCTGGTTTGAGAAAAGAAGACATTTAACCGGCCAAGGTCGCCACTGCCCTCCCCGCCTCCTCCCCGCCTGGCATTCAGCCCTAACACGCTCAGCCAGGGGAGCTGCTCAGCTGCTCGTCTGACGTTTCAATGTGTCCCTAACCCACCTTCTCACGTCCATCTTCTCAGGTCCCTATTTGCTCTGTTCTGGAAAGAAGGGGTTCTTCGCACTTTAAAATATGTGTAAAACTTGAATCAAGCAGGCATTAGGCCAAGGGAAGGAAGCCAGTCTTTTACATACCGTATGAATGAATGTGTATGAAAAAGAAGAAAACTATAAGGGTGGTTGCCAGGAGTCAGGGCTGGGGGGGAGATCCCACTGCAAGGGGTCAGCACAAGGGGATTCCTTGGGGGTGCTGGAACTGTACTTTGGTTTTTTTTCCATAAATACAAACTTTATCCAGCTGATATAATTACCATTTTCTTTTTTTGTTTTTCCAAGCAAATTGCTCAAAGAACGATCAATTTGCACTATCTCCTTTCTCCCAGGCCCATTTCAACTGTATTATCCTACCCCCTATTCCATGAATTTCCACTACATTTACTCTAAAGGTTAATCAGCTCCTCTCACCAAATGCAGTGACCTTTCCTGATTGTTTCTGGTCACTTTAGAGCTCTGAATGTACTGGAGGGGTTCAGGGAAAGAGAGGGGTGTTCCTCTGCCTGACATTGGGGTCTCAGATCTCCTTGTTTATGTATTACTAGGTAACTGACTGTGGTCATCTGAAGTTCTTCCTATTGCATTAACATTAGAAATTGAGACAGAAATATGGAAAGGACGAGGCTCCCTACATTTGAAAGGAGTCCTCTGTCCAGGACAGTTGTCTTGTCCACCATACTTTCATAAATCCTAACCGAGCCGATGAAAATCTGATTTCACCGGCCACATCCCATGATTTTCTCAGCTTCAGCTTGCTGCCTGGTGTGAGGTCAAATAATCAACGTAATTTAGGGACCAGTGATCTAATATTTGGAGAAACTCTTTAATGTGCTCTCACTCTGAGTACATCCCTCCCTAAGCCCCACTGATCAGGCCCTCCTCTGATATCACCCTGCAGTAGAGAAGAGAACTGGAGAGCTCCCATATGTACTTTCTAGGGCCAATGGTCTGGGCAACACCCTAACCGGCCAACAAGCTGATGGAGAAGCATAGGATAGGATTAACAATCACACAAAACCAAAAAAGTATCTAAAATGTCACTGACAGGGACAGTGCAGCTTTGAGGAAACCATCTTAATAGAAAGTGGAGCTCATCTCCACACCTTTGCTCCTCATGACTGTAGGAAGTACCTCTATGACATCGCTGGAAACAACTGCTCTACGTACTTTATCTAAGGGCCCCAGGGGACAAGCGTGACGGTGGATTGTGAAAGCTGCTACTTTGGTGAATGATCAAATCTGCTTCCTGAAAGGACAACCAACCCAGAATACAACTACACCATTTTCTTTTCTTAATGGCTGCATGTTGGACAAATACCTTACAAGTGATATCCAAGATGAAAATGAGGACACAGGGATCTCAAACAACTCATCACAACATACACACACACACACACACACACACACACACACACACACACACGCCCCTGTCTAGGCTGATCGTGTTTATTCAGACCATCTTCCACCACCCTGAGCTTAATAATACATACTCTGAAGGAACCTGTGCTCTTGGGAGGATGTCAGAACAGAATGGTTCACCGAGAAAAAGTAAGTAGAGAATCGATCCAAATTCAGCAGATGCTCTTTTAGTGCCCATTAGATACAAAGCATTTTGCTGGGGATGGTTATTAGGATAGCCGGCAATCACTGCCCACTAGCTGCTTACTGTTTGGTGAAACTGTTTTCTAGAAAAACTCTAGAAGGGAGACGTGTTAACCGCAATAATGAAGATACAATATTAACTTCAATTTGGGAGAATCTGGAAAGGCTTTTAGGAAGAGGCAACTCTGAAAAAATGTGTTAAGAATTCTATAGAAGAGGAAAGACTTCTCCAAGCCAAGGAAACAGCTTAAGCAAAGGCAAGGAGGTGAGACAGAGAGTGTGGGTCAGTCTTTCTAGATGATTTTTACAGATAAGAATAACCAGGGTGGCTTATTGTACAGGCATGTTCTGAGACCTCAGCCCTAAAGATTCTGTTCAGTAGGTCTTGGGTTAGAGAGCTGGTTTTATGTTATTCTACAAGTGTCTTAGGTAACTCTGAGGGACGCGGGGGATCTTGGGCTGAGAAAGGCTGGTCTGGTCTGTGCTGAGAGCATGGCAGTGCACACACGAGGCTGTGTACCCCATCACCGAGATCTCCGAGTTATTCCCGATTCTGCTAGACGGAGAAGGCAATAGCAACCCACTCCAGTATTCTTGCCTAGAGAATCCCTTGGACAGAGGAGCCTGGTGGGCTGCTGTCCATGGGGTCTCACAGAGTCGGACACAACTGAAGCGATTCAGCATGCAGCATGCTAGACGATTAAAGAACATATCACACTATCCTCTTCTAGCAGAGGACTGGAGGAAGATACTTGCTTTTCTGTTTTTCGTTGCAGGAGGATATGTCAAAGCATATTTAAGAGTATACCGAACTGTTTAGGGGTGAGCAGAGACAGGGCTCGCCCGAAGATCTGTTTGTGCCCAGGCGCGTTCCCCTGGCGGAATAAGAGGAGGAGGACGACACCTCCCGCTTACCCATCGAGCCCTTCCCTCCAGCCTGGCACTGTGCTCAGGGCTTCACATACAGAATTCGGTTAGTCTTTCCTACAGTGTTTTGAAGAAGACATTATCAGCACCGCCTCGCAGTAACTCATCAAAGGCGCATGACCAGGGGTGCAGCTGGAATTAAAACCCAAGTCAGTGATTAGACAGTCCTCATCTCAATAAATGAAAGCTCTAGAAGAGTATTTACATGCATGGCTCTGTGTTTAACAAGCCCGAGACCCTTCTAGTCATGAAATCAAAGGCAGACGAAAGACCAGTAATTGCTGAGAAAATTATCAGGCTGCTTTTAATCCATTTACCTACGAAGTGATGCTGTGTTAACTGTGCACTGTAGGCGATCCGTGCCGAGGCCACGCTCCTCCTCAAGCAGAATTAAGAAGCCATCTGTGTGATGTTATTTAGGCTAAAGCTGGCATAGACTTTTACAACAATCTCAAAAGAGACGTAGGAGAAGCTCACATGATGAAAACTGAAGAACTGGTATAAAACACATCTTCTACAAATTAGCTTTCTCGGAATTAATTGCGAATATCAATGACATTTGAACACCCCGTTTTGTTTATTTGGTGGATAGAAATTAAAGAGCGAGATTTCTACTCCAAGAAAGCACTTTCTGAGAAGTCACAATAACAATGGAGTGTCAGCAGACGTTTCAAGAAACAGTAGAGATGGAGTGCTTTATGAAGCATATAGAATGGAAGGCTTGAGTTTTTTCTATAATACTGTATAAGGTTACTTTTATGCAAATATTGATTTCTCATAAACACATGGAAAAGCATCTAGATCAAACATACATTTTCATCCACCATTAGATTTCATTTGAAAAGTACTGTGTAGTGTTTTTTAAAAAAAAAAATCACCAATGAAAAGAAACTGACTTGCCACGTATGCTCACGACCTCAAGTTCAGAGCCAGCCTGGAGGGCAGAAGACTGAACTTCTGAGAAGCTGAGTGAACTGGGATTGGCCTTCAGAGTCAGACTGACCCTGATTCAAATCCATGCTATGTCACTCACTAGCTTTATAAACTCAGACAACTATCACAATATGCTCTGGCTTCCTGCCCTAGGGAATGGAATGATAAAAGCAATCTCAATGGTTATGGACAGGAGGAGGTTTTATCAATACTTGAAGATAACCATTAGACAGCAAACAGCAGTTTACTACTTGGTTTTTGCCCATGGCATCTAGTACACTGCTGATCACGTCATAGCACCTACTATGCATTAAAATTAATACATATAAACAGAGCAAAGGAGTTGGCTCTGAAAGGCACGTATCCACAAATGAAGACTGAGGCATGGCCTTTGTTCCATCTGCTCCTCTGGCCGAGTTTCAGTGGGGGTGCTTTCTTGATACTCTAAGTATCTTAAAACCCTTCCCTTTCCTTTTCTCATGCAAGCCCCTCTGCCTCCCTCCAGGCCTAAGGCTAGCTAGGAGAACGCTATTAAGTAGGAGCAGCTACACAGGTTGCAGGGCTCTGTACAAAATGGAATCAGGAGGTTCTTGTTCAGAAACCCTGATGATCGTTTCACGATGACAGCAGAGCCCCTGAGCAGGCACGGAGCCCTAGGAAGTGAGTGCTTGGGCCACGAGTCCATGAAGCCAGAAGAGGTGGTAGTACTGAGCAGGCTGGGAAGGAGGCAAGACCAGCAGAGACTGGAGACCCCTGTGCTGCGGAGGGTACCTAGGGAAATGTCGGGGTGTAATCTCATTCTGTGACTTCCTTAAAAGAAGCAGGACAACAGAAAGTCGCTCTGGCCAGATCTACGCAATAACAAATGAACCTTTCCCTCCCTTCTCGTCAAAGCAGCCCAAGGATTTCTCCTCCCCACTGTGGCTCCTCATCTGGACAGCGGAGAGGCCGCCTGCCAGTGACTCAGCAGTTCAGCTGTACGGCAGGAAGAGGGGAAACCCGACGAATGACGAGAAGGACGAGACCACAATGGGGAAGGACGGAATCTAAAGACGGATGGGAAGTTTGTTCTATTTAAAGGCCAGTGGATAACATGGAAGCTTTTCCTGAAACTGTAATTTCCTTGTTATTTTTACCCCGTCTACTTCCATGTTGTGATGAGAGCAGAGCCCTTAGAAAAATAGAAAAACTTCAAAAGGGCTCTGAGCTTGTTTCAAGAACAGAAGGTCAGAGAAAACCTGGAAACAAACTACATTTCTGTTCTGCAGTGAAGCAAAAAGGGGGAAAACAAAACCTCAAGCCAGCGGCAGTGGCCTAGAGTGGAGTTTCTCAATCTTGGCATTACTGACATAGGGTTGGATAATTCTGGGTTCTCGATGTTTAGCGACATCTGGGGTCTATGCCCACCAGATACCAGTAGCACTGTCCCAGTTGTGACAACAAAAAGTGTCTCTGGATGCTGCCAAATTTCCCCAGGGTATTTGTGGTTGGGACAGGGAGGATAAAATCAGGTTTGGCTGAGAACCAGGGGTCCAGAGAAAGAGAAAGGGAACGGGAGAACAGAAGGTCTGCAGTGGCAGGGGCCCAGATCTCACAGCTCAAACAGAAAGGAGACGCCGCCCTTGGTACACAAATCACCCCGGCCAGCTCCTGCCTCCACTTCCGGAGTCTCTGCCCCAGCTCTTGACTCCTGGGCCTTATCACAACCGAACTAAGTGGCCTGGGGCTGTGAGCCCCTTCTGTCACTGCCAGACAGCCAGGGGGTAAGCAAGATAAAGCAGAAGTGGGAGAAACACTTCTTACCGAAAGAGCTGAAATTGAACACGCTTCCTGATAAAAAGATGGCTATAAGCAGTAGTTATTTTTTGCAATAATTCAGACACACTCAGGAAATGCAGGTTCGATCCCTGGATCATCAGGGATGATCCCCTGGAGAGGGGAGTGGCTATCCACTCCACTATTCTTGCATGGAAAATCCCACGGGCAGAGGAGCCTGGGGTCGCAAAGAGTCGGACCTGGCTGAGAGACTAACGCTTTCACTTTCACTTTAGACTTAATGGTCTTTTATGGGCTGGTCTGGGACCCTAGAACCACTTATAATGATCATTTCTACTGGAAGATGTGGAGTTCCAAACGACCGAAACATGATATTTTATATCTCAACCTGTAAGGTGAAAAGCATCTGTGTGTACAGATTTTAGAGGCAGTTCCCTGTTATAACCACAGGATCGGAGAATACACGTGTGTGCAAAGACATCACTGATGACTAAGAACAACATAGCTCCATTCGGAATGACTTCAGATGCTCAAGTATAGGTACAACAACAGAACAGAACCATGAGCTGATTTTTACCATTTTAACTTTCGTAAATTCTTAGTATGTAGCTATCCATAGGGCCCAGACAATTCCAAATTAAAAGTCCAGGGAAACAGCATCTTGCCAAACTGAGCCAGATGAAAACTTAAAACTCAGATCTTCATATACGTTTCATACCTTGTCTTAAAACATGACTGCTACCTTTTGAAAGAAACACACCGAGATTTCAATAATGAAACTAAATTCATCTAAAATTGCTAACGAGTCAAACCGCTCTGCCCTGGAGACCACCCCTGGACCACTTCACCCTTCCGTCACTTCCCTCCTGTCTCCTGGATCCTTCTCTTTCTGAGGCCTTCTCTACACCTGACGCCTCCTTCTGATCCTGCCCATAGATATGCCCAAATCCTTCTCTCACACGTCCCAGTTTACTCCTTCCTCTCCTCGGGCTTCTTCCCCTGATGGGGCAGATACACTGGAACACGGCTAACAGAGAAAGTGTCCTTATTTAACTTACTGTTTTTGCTTGGTCACTAAGTCATGTTCAACTCTTTTTGCAACCCCATGGACTGCAGCCCGCCAGGCTTCTCTCTCCAAGGGATTCTCCAGGCAAGAATACTGGAGTGGGTTGCCATGTCCTTCTCCAGGGGATCTTGCTGACCCAGGGAGAGAACCCATGTCTCTTACATTGGTAGGTGGATTCTTTACCACGGAGTCACCTGGGAAGCCCTTATTTTATTACATCTCCTTCAAACCACCTGTCTTCTTCCTTCCACTAAGGGAGAAACTTTCTTATTTCCTCATCTTCCATTCCTTCCTTCTAACCTGGATTCTACTCCTAATATTATGTTAACTGACCTGCCCAAGGTCACAGTAACCTTCTAATTAACAAACCCAATTCCTGATTCAACCCTCTTCTGCCTTACTTCCCTGCTGCCATCGCCTGCTGTCAGAAAACTTATGGACGTTTGCCTTTTATGATGGTTTTCTGCATGTTTCTGTATTTTCTATCACTGTTAAGCAACAAATTAATACTCCTGATAGTAACTGTCAAAGAAATGGGACTGTAGGCATTTTCTTCTGTTGAAAGAAGATACTTAAAATGTGTAAGATGTAATAAACCTTTTAAAGTACTTGAAGACAGAAGTGTTAATACTTTGTAAAGAGGAAACAAAAGTTACCTTTAGAATCTAATCATTACATGAATTTTAACTTGCACAGTCTTCATCTCTGTCAAGAGCATGATGCGAGACACTCAAATTTTGGGGGATGAATTTATGGCTAAGTATGGGCCTGGGAAGAGCTACCCCACGCTCGAGGTCAGGGGCGGCGGCTGAGAGGAGCGACCCCACGTCCAAGGAGCGGTGGCTGTGCAGGCACAGGAGGGCTGAGGAGCTACTCCATGATCAAGGTCAGGAGGGGCAGTGGTGAGGAGATACCCTTTGTCCAAGGTAAGGACCAGCAGCTGCGCTTTGCTGGAGAAGCCCTGAAGAGATGCCCCATGTCCAAGGGAAGAGAAACCCAAGTAAGACAGTAGGTGTTGCGAGAGGGCATCAGAGGGCTGCTGCTGCTGCTAAGTCGCTTCAGTCATGTCCAACTCTGTGTGACCCCATCGACGGCAGCCCACCAGGCTTCCCCGTCCCTGGGATTCTCCAGGCAAGAACACTGGAGTGGGTTGCCATTTCCTTCTCCAATGCATGAAAGTGAAAAGTGAAAAGTGAAGTCACGCAGTCGTGTCCAACTCTAGCGACCCCATGGACTGCAGCCTACCAGGGTCCTCCGTCCATGGGAGACACACTGAAACCATACTCACAGAAAACTAGTCAATCTAATTGCACGGACCACATCCTTGTCTAACTCAATGAAACTAAGCCATGCCCGTGGGGCCACCCAAGACGGGCGGGTCATGGTGGAGAGTTCTGACAGAATGTGGTCCACTGGAGAAGGGAATGGCAAACCACTTCAGTATTCTTGCCTTGAGAACCCCATGAACAGTATGAAAAGGCAAAATGATAGGATACTGAAAGAGGAACTCCCCAGGTCAGTAGATACCCAATATGCTACTGGAGATCAGTGGAGAAATAACTCCAGAAAGAATGAAGGGATGGAGCCAAAGCAAAAACCATACCCAGCTGTGGATGTGACTGGTGATAGAAGCAAGGTCTGATGCTGTAAAGAGCAATATTGCATAGGAACCTGGAATGTCAGGTCCATGAATCAAGGCAAATTGGAAGTGGTCAAACAAGAGATGGCAAGAGTGAATGTCGGCATTCTAGGAATCAGCGAACTGAAATGGACTGGAATGGGTGAATTTAACTCAGATGACCATTATATCTACTACTGGAGGCAGGAATCCCTTAGAAGAAATGGAGTAGCCATCATGGTCAACAAAAGAGTCCGAAATGCAGTACTTGGATGCAATCTCAAAAACGACAGAATGATCTCTGTTCGTTTCCAAGGCAAACCATTCAATATTACAGAAATCCAAGTCTATGCCCCAACCAGTAACGCTGAAGAAGCTGAAGTTGAACGGTTCTATGAAGACCTACAAGACCTTTTAGAACTAACACCCAAAAAAGATGTCCTTTTCATTATAGGGGACTGGAATGCAAAAGTAGGAAGTCAAGAAACACCTGGAGTAACAGGCAAATTTGGCCTTGGAATACAGAATGAAGCAGGGCAAAGGCTAATAGAGTTTTGCCAAGAGAACGCACTGGTCATAGCAAACACCCTCTTCCAACAACACAAGAGAAAACTCTACACATGGATATCACCAGATGGTCAACACTGAAACCAGATTGATTGTATTCTTTGCAGCCAAAGATGGAGAAGCTCTATACAGTCAGCAAAAACAAGACCAGGAGCTGACCATGGCTCAGATCATGAACTCCTTACTGTCAAATTCAGACATAAATTGAAGAAAGTGGGGAAAACCACTAGATTATTCCAGTATGACCTAAATCAAATCCCTTATGATTATACACTGGAAGTGAGAAATAGATTTAAGGGACTAGATCTGATAGAGTGCCTGATGAACTATGGATGGAGGTTCGTGACACCGTACAGGAGACAGGGATCAAGACCATACCCATGGAAAAGAAATGCAAAAAAGCAAAATGGCTATCTGCAGAGCACTTACAAATAGCTGTGAAAAGAAGAGAAGCGAAAAGCAAAGGAGAAAAGGAAAGATATAAGCATCTGAATGCAGAGTTCCAAAGAATTGCAAGGAGAGATAAGAAAGCCTTCCTCAGTGATCAGTGCAAAGAAATAGAGGAAAACAACAGAATGGGAAAGACTAGAGATCTCTTCAAGAAAATTAGAGATACCAAGGGAACACTTCATGCAAAGATGGGCTCGATAAAGGACAGAAATGGTATGGACCTAACAGAAGCAGAAGATATTAAGAAGAGGTGGCAAGAATACACAGAAGAACTGTACAAAAAAGATCTTCACGACCAAGATAATCATGATGGTGTGATCAGTCACCTAGAGCCAGACATCCTGGAATGTGAAGTCAAGTGGGCCTTAGAAAGCATCACTACAAACAAAGCTAGTGGAGGTGATGGAATTCCAGTGGAGCTACTTCAAATCCTAAAAGACGATGCTGTGAAAGTGCTGCACTCAATATGCCAGCAAATTTGGAAAACTCAGCAGTGGCCACAGGACTGGAAAAGGTCAGTTTTCATTCCAATCCCAAAGAAAGGCAATGCCAAAGAATGCTCAAACTATCACACAATTGCACTCATCTCACATGCTAGTAAAGTAATGCTCAAAATTCTCCAACCCAGGCTTCAGCAATACGTGAACCGTGAACTTCCAGATGTTCAAGCTGGTTTTAGAAAAGGCAGAGAAACCAGAGATCAAATTGCCAACATCTGCTGGATCATGGAAAAAGCAAGAGAGTTCCAGAAAAACATCTATTTCTGCTTTATTGACTATGCCAAAGTCTTTGACTGTGTGGATCACAATAAACTGTGGAAAATTCTGAAAGAGATGGGAATACCAGACCACCTGACCTGCCTCTTGAGAAACCTGTATGCAGGTCAGGAAGCAACAGTTAGAACTGGACATGGAACAACAGACTGGTTCCAAATAGGAAAAGGAGTATGTCCAGGCTATATATTGTCACCCTGCTTATTTAACTTATACTCAGAGTACATCATGAGAAACGCTGGGCTGGAAGAAGCACAAGCTGGAATCAAGATCCAGGAGAAATATCAATAACCTCAGATATGCAGATGACACCACCCTTATGGCAGAAAGTGAAGAGGAACTCAAAAGCCTCTTGGTGAAGGTGAAAAAGGAGAGTGAAAAAGTTGGCTTAAAGCTCAACATTCAGAAAACAAAGATCATGGCATCTGGTCCCATCACTTCATGGGAAATAGATGGGGAAACAGTGGAAACAGTGTCAGACTTTATTTTTGGTGGCTCCAAAATCACTGCAGATGGTGACTGCGGCCATGAAATTAAAAGACGCTTACTCCTTGGAAGGAAAAGTTATGACCAACCCAGATAGCATATTCAAAAGCAGAGACATTATTTTGCCAACAAAGGTCCGTCTAGTCAAGGCTATGGTTTTTCCAGTGGTCATGTATGGAGGTGAGAGTTGGAGTGTGAAGAAAGCTCAGTGCCGAAGAATTGATGCTTTTGAACTGTGGTGTTGGAGAAGACTCTTGAGAGTCCCTTGGACTGCAAGGAGATCCAACCAGTCCATTCTGAAGGAGACCAGTCCTGGGTGTTCTTTGGAAGGACTGATGCTAAAGCTGAAACTCCAGTACTTTGGCCACCTGATGTGAAGAATCAACTCATTGGAAAAGACTCTGATGCTGGGAGGGATTGGGGGCAGGAGGAGAAGGGGACGACAGAGGATGAGATGGCTGGATGGCATCACTGACTCGATGGACTGAGTCTGAGTGAACTCCTGAAGGCCTGGTGTGCTGCGATTCATGAGGTCGCAGAGTCGGACACAACTGAGCGACTGAACTGATACCTCAGAAAATAAATACTGATAAAAAGGGAGGAAGTTCTTTGAAAACATATGCATTTTATTGAATTGCCCGGAGTATTTTCTCATGTTAGGATTTCATAATTTCAATGAATATCTTATTCACTTTTCTAAGGCTCTTGCTAAATCTGATCAAAGAACAAAGGATCTTGTCATGTATTTGCGGACTAAAGCAAAACCCCAAAAATGTTCACTTTATATTCAGTGACTCATGAGAAGCTAAAAATGCAAGACACGGGGTTAGAGCTGCACAGAAGAATGATGCTTCCTGCCCAGAAGGAATTTGCTGTCCAGTTTATAAACCGCTGTATTTCAAACCAACCCTGTATGATATCCAAGTCATCTAGTTTGGGTCAGCAAAAACAGCTTAACTTAAATACCATGGCTTGCAAACATCAAAAGGCAAACATGAGCTACCCTCTTATTTTAGGGGAGTAACCTAGGAAGAAAAGGCCAGATAATGACAAGAAAATTATTACGTAAATCAAGGAAAACCTTGATTCACGTGGCTGTACAAACTATAGTGAGATCTCTTGCTAAGGCAAACGATAACAATTTGGGCTAAGAGAAGATGGAAGGAGGAAGCAAAAGGCAAAAACGAGGTGAAGAGGATGGAGGTGCAGTAGCTGTCTGCTGCAGCTGCTCATCTCAACTTTGTCATGAACACAACTTACACAAAGTGGGCAGGTAATATACCCGAAAGGGGACTACTGTGCTAAGATGCCCATGGAACCAGAATACTCGTTCATAAGGCCCCTAAGCTCTTCATGTGCCACTCCCACAGGAAAAGTTGTAACAATAATCTTATTAATACATAAGAGTTCATATGAGGACACAGGTATGCTCCTTTATTTCTTCTGTGTCACATTCCACACAGCTCAGATTATCTGCTCAGTGTTTGTCTTCCTTCTTAGATTAGAAGTTTTATAAGGATAGGATCCATGACTGAATTACATGTTTGTATCTGCCTGCCAGTGCTGGAGATGCAAGAGACACAGGGTTGATCCCTATCCCCTGGAGGAGGAAACGGTAATCCGCTCCAGTATTCTTGCCTGGAAAAGTCTATGGACAGAGGAGTCTGGTGGACTACAGTCCATGGGGCTGCAAAGAGTCGGACACGACTGCACGACTGAGCACTCACACGCACAGCATCGTAAGAGAAGCAACAATATATGCTGTTGAATAAATGAATTAATGATTTCAAAACCCCATTCAACAACAAGAACTTTGGTCCCTGATAGATAAGGAGCTATCATCAGCTGTTTATCGGAAAAGATGCCCTTCAGAAGAGCTTTCCTGAAACTAATTTCAATAGTACAAATTAATTCCTCATTTTATAGTGGGGCATTAATAGATTCTATTTCCTTTTAAATATCAATAAATCAAGAAATAAAAGTATATACATATTATTTAAAGCATGACATTGAACAACCACTAGAACTAAAATCAGGTTACCAATCCTCAAAATTATCAGAAGAATTTAAATGGAAAGCTCAGACCTGAAAACAAAAATATTGATACCAGAAAATGACAATAAAATACAAAAAACAGTATATAAACATAACGATAGAATCAAGACCAAACATATCTATAAAATAAATAAATGTAATGATCAACTCGGCTATAAAAAAGAAAAAACCATTGGATCAGATAGAAAAAAAATCAACTGCATGTTTTATGCAAAAAAAAAAAAATCTCTAAAGATAAAGGGACTCAAAAAACTGACAATGACAATGAAGAATGAAGAAATAGCAAGCAAATATAGAATGAGAAAACAGAAGTCTCAATATTACTAGAAAATTACTTTAAGGCAATAAATGGGAAATAAGACAAAGCTTAACCTATTGTGTAACTAGCTTCTATAAAATAAACAGTATCTTAATAAGTTAATTTGGCTTGCTATGGGGAAATAGGCAGGTATAGACTGAGTTCAAAACTTGCTAAGAAAGCTCCCCCCAATACTTCATTCCACCTTTCATCTAGATACTACCAACATCAGAGAAAAGATGATACAACAGATACTACAAAACTGAAAAACATTACTAGAAAATATAACACCATTTGAATACTTTGAATAATGGTGAACAACGTATACCATTAATTTGAAAATTATGGAATGCACAAGTTCCTAGAAAAACACATTCTCAAAATCGTTATAAGAAATAGAAACAATGACTATTCACCCATGTACTGATTAAATATATTGAATCTGCAATTTCAAGCCTCCCCATTTAAAAACAACAAGAAATTAGGCTGAGATGACTTCACAATTAAGTCTTCCAAACATTTAAAGAAAAGTAGCAACCTTACACAAACTCTTCCGGAGAATACTGAGAGAGGTCACCTCCCAGCTTATTCTACAAGGCCAATAAAACCTTGATACTAAAGCTTGAGAAGAAAATTGTGAGAAAGGAAAAATGCAAGTCAATCTTGTGACTATAAATGCAAAAAATCCTAAACAAAATAACAGTAAATCTAAACAGTGATAACACATCATGACTACACTGAGCTTATTAATCCAGGAATTCAAGGTATGTTCTCCAATCAAAAAATCAAGCACTGCAATTTCTCACATCAAGCAATCACTATAATTCACTATGTTAACAGAATAAAGGACATTTTATCATTTAGCTAGGTAGAGAAAATAATTTGATAAAATTCAATATACATTCATGAAAAACATTCTTAGTAAACTAAAGTGAATTTGCTTAATTTGAGGATATTTACAAAAAAAAAAAAAGCTATAACAAGCATATGTAATGGAGAATCATTCAAAATATTCCCTGATATTACAATAACCAATGAAGATATCTGCTATCACTTTTATCAAGATTATACTGCCATTTCAAGCCAGTGAAAAGAGACAAGGAAAAAAAAAATCATATGTTTAAGGATTGGCAAGGAAGAAATAAAACTCTTGTGTGTAGATGATATGTTTGCTTGTTCATGAATAAGGCTGGAGAGACTCACTGATTATTTAATAAGTTAATTTAGGAAGATAACTGAACACACATTATATAAAATTTAGCTTATTTCCACGTATTAACAACAAACTAGAAAAAATTTTAATGTAATCAGAATAGCATCAAAAAACAACAAATATCAACAAATAAAAGATGTAACAGATCTCTAGACTGAAAACTATAAAATGTTAATCCATATGAGGTTAGTTAATTATAAGACTTAATATTGCAAAAATGCTAATTCACCCCCAAATTGGTCTATAGATTTAAATCCTGGCAGGTTTTAAAGAAGACTACACAAGCTGACGGAGAAGGCAATGGCAACCCATGCCAGTACTCTTGCCTGGGAAATCCCATGGATGGAGGAGCCTGGTGGGCTGCCATCTATGGGGTCGCGAAGAGTCGGACACGACTGAGCAGCTTCACTTTCACTTTTCACTTTCCTGCATTGGAGAAGGAAATGGCAACCCGCTCCAGTGTTCTTGCCTGGAGAATCCCAGGGATGGGGGAGCCTGGTGGGCTGCCATCTATGGGGTCGGCACAGAGTTGACCACAACTGAAGTGACTTAGGAGCAGCAGCAGATGAGCTGAGTCTAAAATGTACGTGGAAATGACAATAGCCAAGACTAACCAAGATAATCTCAAATGAAGAATAACAAAGCTAGAAAACTTAGACTATTAGATGTCAAGTTCAACAAAACAAACAGACCAGTGAAACAGAACAGAGTGTAGAAACAAATTCACGTGTACAAACAGACCAAAGGAACAGCATGGACCACAGACAGACGTTCACTTACACGCTTCATACACCACAGAGGTGACAGCACAACGCAGTGGGAAAAGAACGGTCTTTCAGTAAATGTCAACTGGATATCCATGCAGGAGGAAAGTCAGTCCACCTCGCATCATATACAGAAGTCAATTCCAGATGGATTAAAGACCCAAATGGAAAAGTAAAACAAAGCTTTCAGAAGATGGTATGAGGGATATGTGGCTAACCTTAAGTAGGCAAAAATTTCTTAAACATGTCACAGAAATAAAAGGAACAGACTGATGAAGTATATTCTTTACTTCTTATAACTTGAAGTATTACATATAGAAAAATGTAAAAAAAAAAAAAAATAAGTTTACAGTTCACTGAAGTTTCACAAAGTAAACACACTCATGTAATGACCACACAGATCAAGAAACAACATCACCAGCAACTTAGAAGCCCCCACTGCCACACTCACCCAGTCTCTAGCCCACCTCCCAAGTCTCTTAAAATCATGAACTTATACTTACTGAAAAAACACTATAAGGGAAGTGGAAAAGGTTAAGCCGAAAATTGGAAGAAGATACGTGTGACAGATCTGACAAAATACTGATACTCAGAATACGCAAAGAACTCCCACAAGTCAATGAAGAAAAGAAAAACACCATTAACACAACAATGTGTAAAAGACTTGAGTAGACGCTTCAAAAGAAAGGATATCTATACAGCCAACAGACATACAGAGTGCACAATATCATTAATATCAAGGAAATGCAAGTTAAAACTGAAAGGATCCCTGAACACATATCAGAATGTTCAAAATTTAAAGACTGATCATATCAAGCGCTAACAAGAACTGGAAGCAAGTGCCACTGCGGGCAGAAGGTGGGAACTCTGTATAACCACTCTGGAAAACCAGACGGTAGCATTTAATAAAGCTGAGCGTACGCATACGCTTATGACCCGAAACCTCTACTCTGGTATAAATCCCAAATCAAAAACACGTACTAGAATATTCATGGAAGCAACATCCATAACAGTCAACAAGACAGACAGAAACTGAAATTAACAACAATAAGAGACTAGTCAATGCAGGGAACAGAGGACAACCAAACACCAAACAAAAATATCTTTATAATTAATGGATTCAGAGAGGCAAGAGTAGAGGTTGTAGCTATAAAATAAGAATAGCAAAACTTTATGTACAAACCTGCTGCTGGAAATTAAAAAAAACATCACCAAAATAAAAAAAAATGATAAAAAGTTAAAATCAAGAAACATTCTGGAAAGTAAAACAACAATCATAATAAGAGAGAAAATACAAAAGTAGAAGTATGAAAATTCTAAGATGGCTAATACACAACTTATACAAAGAGAGAATGAAAAGATAAGGGATTCAGCAGAAGAGAGGAAAAAATGACAAGAACATTTTCTATGCAAAGGGTAAACATTCCCCTCTATCGCCTACTAACTGCTCAGTGAATTAAAAAAGGCCTACAAACACATGTCAGTGAATTTTTTTAAAATCATACGCATACTAAACATTTTCAGAGAGGAAAAAAAAAAAAGACCATGAAGGAGGAGCAGACATTCTGCAGAGCACTGAACTTCTCTTTGGCAAGACTGAAGACATTCTCAGGGTCAAAATAAATGAATACTAAAGTATCTTACGAATTTTAAAATAGAATGTCTTTAAAAATGCATGGCTTTAAAATTTATCTTTCATCTAGAAAGTTTCTTCTAACAATTAAAAACAGTCCCTTTTGATTATTATCAGAAAGATGAGCTCTAAGCACTGACAAGGATGAAGAGAAAAGGGAACCCTCAGGCACTGCTGGTGAGAAGGTAAACTGGTGTAGCCATGATGGAAAACATCATGAAGATTCCTCAAGAAATCAAAAACTGAACCACCATACAATCCAGCAATCCCACCCCAGGTATGTATCCAAAGGAAATGAAACCAGTATCTCAGAGACCTACTGCACCCCCCATATCCACTGCAACTTTATTCACAGTAACCAAGACACGGAAACAAACTAAATGTCCATCAATGGAAAAATGAATGATGTATATATAGACACACACTGAAACACTATCATCCTTAAAAGAAGGAAATCTTGCCATTTGTGATAATGTACACAAACCTTGAGATCGAATGCTAAATGAAATAAGGCAAAAGGAGAAAGCACAAACTGCATAATCTCATTTATATGTGGAATCTCAAAAACTCAAACTCATAGAAATACAGAGCAGAATGGTGGGTTGCCAGGGGCTGAAGAAGGGTAGCGAATGGCGAGATGCTGGTCAGAGGGTACAAACTTCCAGTTAGAAGATGAATAAACCTGGGGGATCTAAAGTACGTCTGGTGACTACAGCTAACAACACTGTACTCTATACCTGGAAGTTGCTAAGAGAGATCTTAAATGTTCTCACTATCACGACCACAACAAAACAATGTTAATTATATCAGGAGATAGATGTATTAACTAACTTTTTTTGTGGTTATCACTTTGCAAAGTATGCTGCTGCTGCTGCTGCTGCTGCTGCTAAGTCGCTCCAGTCGTGTCTGACTCTGTGCGACCCCACAGATGGCAGCGCACAAGGCTCCCCCGTCCCTGGGATTCTCCAGGCAAGAACACTGGAGTGGGTTGCCATTGCCTTCTCCAATGCAGGAAAGTGAAAAGTGAAAGTGAAGTCACTGAGTCTTGTCCGACTCTTAGTGACCCCATGGACTGCGGCCCACCAGGCTCCTCCATCCATGGGATTTTCCAGGCAAGAGTACTGGAGTGGGGTGCCACTGCCTTCTCCGTATTACACCTTAAACTTATATGATGTTACATATCAACTATACCTCAATAAAGCTGGGGGAAAAAAACATTAAAAAAAAAAAAAAGACATTTCTGGAAGGGAGGAAAGGAAAGTTTCATATCCTTTGAACAAAGAATTAGTTAACAAAATAAAAAGAAAAAAATCTAGGATCAGATGGGAGATTTAAGCCCACTTCTTCAGTGATTTAAATATTTACTTTTGGGTAAAAAAAAAATTAATATTCTTTAAGAAATGTAATTTATATTCAAAGACTATCAGAAACACCTAAAGCCCAGCAAGTTTAATTAAAAGGAAGAAGTAAAAGATGAAGCTCAAAGACGAAATTTCTTTGATTGGTGGATTAAAAAAAGAGAAAAAGCAAGAGACCAGAAAGTGTCAAAGATGACAGCATTAAAGAAATAAGAAACAGAAATATGAGATCTTCATATACTGAAAGAAGGATGCTAGGAAAGACACCCTTAACAACAAAATCACAATTCAATTGGATTAAAAAGAATTTAGGATGAGATTTACATATCTGGCCAGATAAGGACAGTTCACTGATCTTACTGTTTGGAATAACAGTCTTACAGTTGGTAGAGTTCCCTCCATCCCCACCCCAGGTTTCTTTTTAATCTAATAAAAAGACAAGCATGTGCTAGATATGTTTATAGTGTATATAAAACTGGCTAGCTACTTACACTATCATGACCAGGTTTTACGAAAGTTATTTTTACTTTATAATTAATCACAGGCAGAAATCACTGCCGAGTCCTGTTTAATGCACTTTTGTTGTGCCCTAATTTGCGCTTTTAAAATGAAGGCATTTTCAAGGAGTTAATATATTAGAAATCCATAATTCACATATTTTAAAGAATTCAAAATAGACTGCCATATAGATAGACTCAGGCATAGGAGTTTTGTTACAAAAAACAGGAATTATTAATTTCTATGATTGCTTCACATGTAGACTAAACATTTTAAACTGATTCAGGGTAAAAGATCCAAAAATCAAATCCTAATTCTAGGTCTCAAAATTCAAGACTCCAAAAGGAATTACAAAACCACTAGCTTAAATATCCTAAAACAATGTGGTACAGTTAAGGTAGAGACTCCCCAGGCGGTCCAGTGGCTAACTCTGTGCTCCCAAAGCAACGGGCCCAAGTGTGACCCCTGATCAGGGAACACATCCCTCATGCCACAGCTAAGACCTGGCACAGCCAAATAAATATTTACAGCTAAGATAAAAAACACTTATATCTACAGGAACCTCAAAAAACAGACACCTCACTGGCTAATTTATTTACTCTACGATCAGAGTAACTCCTCCAAATGAAATATCTGGCAACTCATATTACTAATCTAGTTCGATGAAGCTATGCAAAAGGTAGCAAAACTGGAAGAATTTTTGCCCATGTGTTTTTGCCTATCTCCTCAACAATAGTAGCTCATCGGCAGTCTTTTGCCATATTAATGTCAAAATATAACTAAAATCAGCATCTTCCTTTACCAAAAGACCCACATCTAAACTGGAACAGTCAGGATGACAAGATCACGATTTCGAAAACACCAAAGCTGCCTCTTTACCATTTCCCTACTTTTACTCAAGGCACAGTCTGATATTTTGAAATCCTACGAGGGGGACAGCAGTCAAATATGACCTCAGTGCTTATGTTCAAGATGAAGGGGGAGAGACAACTAGTGTCTCAGTATAATCAAAAACATCCAGCAGAAACTGTCAAATGACGAGAGGACAATGTGAACAACAGTCCAAGCATCTGAAGAAGTAACCTCCCAAATAATTTTTAACACTTTCTATGAAAGCGCTAAAGTGAAGATAAAACCTCCAAAAATCTGGGTTAAAAATGACATGTGTTTTTGTATGGGGGCTGGGGGTGGGGATTTGATTTTTTGACAGATCTTTTCACTTGAGCATAATCTCATAAACCTTAATTAAAGAAGGAAAACTTAAAAACTCCTCAATGTACCAAAGAGTAAGGAGCAACTAATCTGGTTACTTCAGCTGTAAACATCTAGGTTGCCAATACCTCTATAACCAGATAAACACCCAGTGAATCTAATAAGTACAGTTTTTAAAATCTGTGACTGAACTTAGGTGCAGAAAACAAACTCCTGTTAAAATGACCATAATTTGCTATTTGGTTTGTCCTTAACCAAAATATTTGTTCAGAGACTACTGAGAATGATTTGACAAGGGCAAAGGGGGTTAGAATTTACTAAATGCTATCTGTTCTCAATGAGACAACTCAAGTTTTCGATATGGAACTAACATTACGCATTATTCCACTTTATCTTTGTGGCTTTTTGAAGCAAACTGTCTTACCCAATTACATACTCGTGGAGTTTTCAATTAACAAAAAAATCTTTACAAAGAAACAATTTTAAAATCACCAAAAAGCCAAAGGACGAGATGTTCAAGACTTTAGACAGTACCTAAGAAAGAACACAATCAGGGAATGGCTCTGTCAAGGTGGGCCAAGTTCGGAATGGCCGCCTTCCTTCCCTGTTGGAATGAATACACTCAACTGCCCATGGCTGGTGACTAACAGTGGGTGCAGGAGTAAAACAGAAGGGAAAGCCTGGCATAGGAAGCTGAATGGCCCACAGGAAACCTGAGTGGTGACAAGAACCTAAAGGCACATGCAGGTATGCATCTTTTATATTGGATGTGATACACTTACATGGCCCCTGTTGAATCTCTTGGGGACCAACAGTAAAGCAAGTCTAGAACTTCAAATCTTGAGACATCTATAGCAAGATGCTGATCCAATGTGGCTCCAAATATCTTCTGTTTTCCTGGCTCACCTGAAGAGGAAAAAACACTACAGAGGATGTGGGAACTGCATTTCTTTAGGTAGCTTCTTCTAGACCAACTGTCTGAAAGTTTTGGCCCAGTCCTTTATGAAGTCTGCGGATGAGACACTCGAGGGACTAGTGAAAAACAAAATTCAAATGAAAAGGTGGAGTGAGACATCCAAAAGGGGAATACGAGAGTCAAAGATAATGGTCGTAGGTAAATCAGCGTTTCTAATCCGTAAGTGGGAGGAGGAAGAGAAAGGAGAGGAAAAAAATGCACCGAGGTTTCTCCCTCCACTCCCTCACCCCAATTGCTACTAAAATTTCACCAAGCACCTGAACTTTTTTTACCACAATTAGGGAGTGAGTGCGCAAGATTACTTGGAGAGTTTAAGCGTTTTGCCAAGTCTCCCTCCCCGGGCTGTGTGGCATTATTAAGCGGCAGGGAGGCCTTTCAGTAATACTTATTTTCTGAGAAAAGATTCTGGTGGAATACAGCTTGAAGCAATAAAGAAAGAGAAAAATAAATGCCATTTATACAAAAATGGAAGTCACAGGACAATATACCCTATTGACAAAGTTTATTTACTTCTGTTTTTCCAAAGGGGAGGGACTGCTTTCATGTAATAAGAAATCAGAACAAAAAGTCGTTTTCAAATAATAGAAAATATTTTTAAACTTAGCAACACAAACTGCATGCTTCTTCCCCTTCGGAAATATTCTCCCTGGAAAGATAATCTTTAAAAAAATAGCTAAGATGAGCAGAACCAAGTCTGAGGTACGTTCACACAAAAGCATAAAAAGGTAGTCCATGAAATTAATTTTTTATTTTTTTTAATTAACTTAATTTTTTCTTAAAACATTTTATCTAAATATTGTCTTAGAGCTATTCTCCAGCATTCATGTAATAGCCTAGGATATAAAACAATTTTCTTTCCAAATATATTCCATTTTAGCCAGAGTTAAGTTGAACTATGACTGGTAAAGATACCAGAATTTTCTGAAAAATAAAACTGGAGAACCAACTAGATCCTTACCTGACGTGGCTGTTCATTCATTCGCTGTGGATCGGATTTCACTTTATTACTAGGATGATTTGTGACTTTGGTTACTGGTTGCTTGAAAATAGATGCTGTTTGTCTAATTGGCAATGTTGTATTCAAGTCTGGTTTACCCTGTGGATATAAGTGTTTTAATTAATAAATACTATATATAAATATCATTAATTACTTATTAATTCAGTATCTATTACTTTAACTTGGATTATTGCCAACTTCCCAATCTCAGCATTTTAAATACTCTGAAGTATATTTTAAACACTTTATTATGTAAGACTTATGTGAAGTTTCATAATAAAAAGTGTCATGTTCTTTAAAATGTCAAAAAATTCTCTATATAAAATTCATAATTGATTTGATTAACAAGATCCTAGCAACTTTTAAGCAAACAAATTTATGGTTGGGTTATACAAGAGGAAGGAGGGCTTTCAGGTCAATAACCAGGAAAGCAATCATTTCTACATTCTGAGAATGGAGGAAGATAATGGCGTTCTTGGCTATTAAAATATAAATTACCTCCTCAACTGTTAGGGGTCCAGGCTTACATAAAACCACAAAGGTTAACCTTCCCTTTTTTATATATATTTTAAAAAAAGGTAATTAGAAAGCTCTAATTCCCACAAACAAAGCTCAATTGAGGAAAATGTAGTAAAATATTCTTTATCTTTAATTTTATAACACATTTACTTTTTAAAAAGAAACTTTAAATTGAAGTTTCAGAAAAGCAAGCAACATACTTACGGACTTTTAATCAACCAGTAAAAAAAAAAAAGTAGGATGTAAGATTTTTATTTCTTAATGAAATGAAAATGTGGCACAGAATTTCTATTAAATTCACAGGAAATACTGTAACATAAGGTGTTGGGGGTGGGGGTGAAGAAAAAGAACAAAATGTGATTTGACTCATTCGGGCTTCCCTGGTGGCCCAGCGGTAAAGAACACGCCTGCAATGCAGGGGACATGAGTCCAAGCCCTGGGTCAGCAAGATTACCTGGAGAAGGAAATAGCAACCGACTCCAGTATTCTTGCCTGGGAAATCCCACGGACAGAGGAATCTGGTGGCCTATAATCCATACGGTCGAAAAGAGTTGGACATGACTTAATGACTAAACAACATCATTCTGATTTGGGCAAAAAAATAGAAAGGGTCAAATATATCCAAAAGCAATATATATTACATTAGGTATTTTTAGTTTAGAAGTGTACTTGATAAATCATCTACAGGATGTCAATGAACTTTAACTATCTCCAAATAAAAACTTTATCAACTTCCAGACTCCAAAATAGTGTTTCTCAAACTTGAGCATGCATCAGAGTTACCCAGGGGGCTTATGAAAACACAGATTACCCGGTCTCCCTCCTAGAAATGATGATTCAGGAGGCCTGAGGTCGGGCCTGGGAATTTGCATTCCAATTAGGATCCAGGTGATGCCGATGCTGGCCCAGGGACCACACCAGGGCATCACTGCTCTAAAACAAAGGCTGCAAGCTGGCGGCAGGGAGACCAGGTCTAACCCACAGAGGTGTTCTGCTCCAGTTTTTAGTCTCTTGAGTCAATGAAGCTAAGAGCCACAAATAAAATTCACATAAAATCGAGAATTCTAGCTTCTCTTAAAAACTCAAAGATCTAGAAATGGACTGATGTGGCCAAAACAGGCAATGACTGATTAGTAATGGCGGCCACTAGAGGTGTCCAGGGCTGTCGTTTTGCAAAAGGCCTCAGCTCACATGTGATACCTGTCTGAGCCCTACAGGTATTGAGTTTGTGACCTCTGCTTAAAGAATATCAGAAATTAATCTGATCATTATTACAGTTATGTTATTTGGGTGCCCTATTCAATGAGTCTGCACTCGCCCCCCCAATCCCACCCCACGCACACTGCTCTTCTGTACACGCTGGGCATGCTGGGCATTCCTTTCTCTCATTCACTTTTCTTCCAACATACGTGCTTACCTTTAAGAGGCACATTCATCTTAAAAAACTCTAACAATACCACTTCCCAGGCATTTCATTTTCTTATCTTTATGTTTTTTTTTTTTTTTAAAACTTGATTTACAGGTGTGGAAACTTGGCCAACAGGCTGCAAAATAACTACTTAGGATTCCATCTCTAAAGAGTGTGAGGCCCAGGAATGTATAGTTTTAAAACTCTCTTGGTAATTCTGTGA
This sequence comes from Bos mutus, assembly GCF_027580195.1. Taxonomy (NCBI): domain Eukaryota; kingdom Metazoa; phylum Chordata; class Mammalia; order Artiodactyla; family Bovidae; genus Bos; species Bos mutus. The sequence goes on from NC_091640.1 coordinate 53,714,079, forward strand.
TGTGCAGAAGGTTTGGATCCCTCTGATTTATGACATCAAGAGCATTCTAAGACCCTAAGTGAAGCCAACCAACTTGTATCAGTCAGTATTCAGTCCAAAAGACGCTTAACACATAATGGCTTACAAAGAACTCTTCCTGCCACTAATTTGTTATAGGCAGTATCTACCACAAAACAATACCTTGCTTGGTTTTAACGTTTCTGTACTTAAATAAAGAATAATATACTCTGCTGGTATTAGAACAAAGATGGGATCAGTAGACAAAGAAACACAGAGCAACTATTTATATGAACAAACACAGTCGAGCCTGTAAGGTTCTGTTACAAAGAATGACTGGAGGAAGCAGAGACTAGCTTAAACTATTCAAAACTATAAGAGGGAAAAAACTATAAAATCCTGAATCCACACAGACTGGAAGGAAGCCTGAAACATGTAAAACTACTGGTGCTACAATGCTAAGACTAATTTTTTTTTCATTATGTTTGTGATACAATAAAAAATTAATCTATTGGTTAAAAAATGTCACTGTCTGACAATGACAGCTTACTGCCCAGGGGAGCGGAACGAGATTTTTCAAGAGTATGCAGCATTGCTCTTCTGTTGAGCTTATTTATATTTTATTATTTTTTCTCTTTTAAACTGGCCTGAAAGCCCTGAAGAAAGAATTTTTCACTAATTAATTCTTTATTCTACAACAGTAAAGTAGTCGCTCAGTCGTGTCCGACTCTTTGCAACCCCATGGACTGTAGGCTACCAGGCTCCTCTGTCCATGGGATTTCCCAGGCAAGAGTACTGGAGTGGGTTGCCATTTCCTTCTCCAGGGGCTCTTCCTGACCCAGATATTCTACAATAGTATCATGTAAAATAACCTGAGAAGCTGGACTAACTGGTTTACCCAGAAACTGTCACAAAAAAAGTAAATTTTATTACCATTCTCTCCTGAGGACTGTCAAAAGAGTCACTGTTAATTCACACCCAGTTGTCTGAGTTTTCCTAAATAACTACCAATCTGCCATGAACCTAGGAGTTATAAAGCAAACATTTTTTTAAACACATGATTATATTTTAATATAAATACAAAACATTATAATAGACTGATGGCAATAAAATATGGTATTTCATTTGTACTGCATGACATCCTCAGTCATAAATAAGTTCTTAGAAACCAGTAACACTGGTACACCAAGGGAAATGAAAAAGAAGAACAAAATGAAATAACACAAGTAACTAGTAAGGATTAAGCATATATGAAGATGACCAAACTGAACAATAACAGAAGCAGAGCGATTTCTTTGTAACACCATATTGCCAAAGATTAAAATCTAACATTTGTAGTTTTAGGAAATATACCCACATAAACACTGGTGGATACAATAATGGTCATTATAGTGGTGGTTATTTTAGCATTCTTTTTGAGACTCTTGCACATGTGTGAGTTCAATACTAAAACATGGTTAATATATCTGTGTATTGCTACATAACAATCTAAAAACGCAAATGTGAATTATTGAATAGAAAGTTGTCTGGAAAATCACAGCAAAATTTTAACCTTACTGTATAAACAGATCAGAAAAGGGACTGCTACTATTTTTTGCCTTTAAAGTACTTTTTTTCAAATCGGACAAGATTAAAGCTATTCGTGTATTTGAAATATTCCCTTTCGATAAAGGAATAAGTGAAACAAAGTTCCTTATATTATAAAACTAAACTGACAGAAACACATATTCTAACAGTTTCTGATCTTCGATATATCTTCTCAGTACACAGGCTAGCACACAAATAAAAGTTCACTGTATTTTATAATAATGTGTATATTAAGTTGTGAAGTTTTCAAATAACTCAAATAATTGTTGACAGTTTATTCTCTCCCCCCTGGGATGAATACAAAAATAAAACTTTCTAAAAATTTTTTAAACTTTTATATCTTTCTAATAAATATCTGAGATGGCTCTTAAAACTTCAAAAAACAAATATACAATAAAAATTAATTTTAATCAAGGACAAGGAGAAACAAATTTCCTTTTGAAATGGTTAACAGTGACTGATTCTAGCCTTAACCATCTGATGTGGATCTGAACTTTCTAGGGGTGTGGGCAAAAAAAGAAACATTCAAGGACGTAGATTTCAGACTCAGAAAGGAGGAAGCATACCAATTAAAGAGGAAAGCAAAAGCTGGTGTTAAATCTAGAAAAAAAATAGACATTTAACATCACAACAGATATTAAACAGATTTCAAATGCTTTTTCTTTTTCCAGTGACCTTCCATAAAAGCCAAGAACATATTTAAAGGACAACTCACTGAAGATGACTCTGAAAAGGACTAAACTAGCGTGGCCTGACTACTGTGTAACCTTTCAATGATTTAATGTGGTTAATCCTAGAAAGGGTTTCTGTGGTAGCTCAGCTGGTAAAGAATCTGCAGGCAATGTGGAGACATGGGTTCAGTCCCTGGGTTGGGAAGATCCCCTGGAGAAGGGAACAGCCACCCACTCCAGTATTCTTGCCTGGAGAATCCCCGTGGACAGAGGAGCCTGGCGGGCTACAGTCCATGGGGTTGCAGAGTCGGACACAACTGAGGGACTAAGCACACAATGCTAGAGAAGAGGAAAACTAAAGCGGTGATGCAGATCACGTGTCTTTAACCTGTACCGTTCAAATACTGTTTCATTGCTACCCTCTAAATTTTTTTGAAAATAGATAAACCCCCACCTACTTCAATTTTTAAAATGGAGAAAAGAAAACAGGACACTTCCACGTATCATCTTAATTCTGTGGTTTTGCATACCCCAAGAGATATTCATGTCCCAATTTGAGAAGCAAAGACTTTCTTTTTCTAAAGTCGCTTTCCTCATCTGTAAATGAGGTAAATAAAGTAACTGCTCTTAAGATTCTTACAAAAATCAAACAAGATACTGCATGTGCGATGCTGCTGCTCAAGCAGCTTTCACTAAGTCAGTTATTGAACAAATACTGAATGCCTACTATCTGCCAGGTACAGACCGTGTGCTGTGTATAGTCATTCACAAATACCAAAATCCTTCAGAGCTTACACTCACAGGGCAGCGAGGAGACAAAACAGTTGTATAGCTTATAGTCATGTTGGCACATAAACTCTGAATAAATAGTAGCTCTCTCTATTATCTGGAGAAGGCAATGGCAACCCACTCCAGTACTCTTGCCTGGAACATCCCATGGACGGAGGAGCCTGGTAGGCTGCAGTCCATGGGGTTGCGAAGAGTCGGACACGACTGAGCGACTTCACTTTCACTTTTCACTTTCATGTATTGGAGAAGGAAATGGCAACCCACTCCAGTGTTCTTGCCTGGAGAATCCCAGGGACGAGGGAGCGTGGTGGGCTGCCATCTATGGGGTCACACAGAGTTGGACACGACTGAAGCGACTTAGCAGCAGCAGCAGCAGCAACAGCAGCATCTTATTGAACATGCTATTGAAATTTAAAACCTTAACCTATTAAGCTTCCCCATAAGGAAAGTCACTTCCTGGGTAACGCAAAGAGGAGCCTGAGCTTTAGGGGGAACCAAGATTATCTTCAAAACCTAATTTTGGATTTGCTCCCGGATATACATGGTAGCCAATGCGTTTCCACAAAAGTCAAAAGCCAACAGAATAAAGTGCTTTACAGGCCTTCAGTTTTTTTATATGATTCACTCAACATAAAATCCACCATTTTATACAATTCAGTGGGTTTTAGTATATTGACATTCAGTGGTTTTTAGTATATTGACAAAGTCGTGCAACTTTGCAAAAAGGTTTTTGCAAAAAGTAAAGAAAATATGTATCTGAGATTTATGATTTTGTAAGGAAAATCCACTTCATGTAATATTGTAAATAAGAGAATACCTTTTTAAGGAGATCAATGGAATATTGAATATGTAGAAGATAATAAAACGGGTGGACTCTACTTTGAGTTCATTAAAAAAGGATGTAGTTAATTGAAGCGGTTTGAAATTCATCACTGAAATCAAGTTTTGAAGAATTTTGTTTGAAAAGTAACTTGGAACTTTAGAAAAGGACTGATGGCTAAAGGCTAATGAGTTTCAAACAGAGCAGCTCTGCTCAAACTAAGGCTTCCACTGCATGGAATTCATCATCTCCTTTACATCTGGGCTGGCCCAAGCTGAGTACACAACCTTAGAATTGTAAAAACAGTCACACAAATCATTTTCTGCAGGGCTTCATTCTCTCATTGACATAGAGTCTAAAAGTCAGGTAACTCTGCAGGACCTATAAAACTTAAGTGACACTGACAACCACAGACACAAACTCCAACATCCAAAATAAACGTTGACAAAACCATACCACGGGCAACTATGTCTCTACATCTACTCTCATCATTAGCACAAAGGTCAAGCCCAGAAGCTCTCGGAAGGTCCCGTGCACTCTGATATCTTTGAGGAACTAACTTTTAACAAGCTAAACCTACTCATACTGAACAGACTACTCTCATCAACAAGTCTGTCTGCTAACGTGGCTGAAGTTCTGTTCTCTGTTTGCTTCCTAGAAATCTTTATCCCTCCCATATCTAAACACCTAGCTCAAATTAGCCAAAAAATGGAACAGTGCTGTTAGTTATAATAACTTCTTAGTTATCTTCATTTTTCAGCTGAAGATTTCTGCATATGAGAAAATTAGAAGTTCTCTGGAATGGCCCTTGAACAACGTGGGACTTTGGAGTATCAACCCTTCACACAAAGAAAGCTTTGATCTGTGGTTTTGCAGCCATGGATTCAACCAACTGCTGACCGCTAGTACTGCAGTTATTTACTATAAAAAAAAAATTTGCATATATGTGGATGCGTACAGTTCAAACGTGTTGTTCAAAGGTCAACTTTAGTTACAGTGTCTCTTGCTACATCCTACTCCTTCTTTAATTATTCATTAAATGAGCACTGTCCAAGCCACCATCATTCCAGCTTGGGTAAATAGCCTCCTGTTATAACTGGCCCCTGACTTCCACTCCTGCACCTCTATAGTACATTCTCCACACAGCAGCAAAAAAAAAAAAATCATATTGCTCCCTACATGAAGTCCACAAGAGCATCCTATACCCTTCCTCATCCTGGTGGGCCAGGTCCAGCAACTAGGTCTGTCTGCTTCCTTGCTCTCACCTAGTACCTCTCTCCCACGCACTGACCTCCAGGCTCCTACCACCTGTCCTCACGTGCTAACCGTATCCTGCCTTAAGGGTTCTGCACTGGCTATTCCCTCTGCTTAGAACACTTTACCCTCTGGTTTTTGTAGAGCTGAATCTTCTCGTTCAGTTCTTGGCCAAAAATCATTCCCTTCTGATCATTTGGCCTAACACAGCCACCAAGTCAATCTCAACCACTCTTAATTAACTGTGTAGTATTTAATATTTAAATTGTGTTAGTCATCACACTAGAATAGTAAGTTCCACAAACACAGAATCTTCCTCTATATTATTTCTAGAATCTGAAATAATGTCTGTGCACACAGAATGTGCTAAAAAAAAATTTTATGGAGTAAATGATGCATAAAAGGTCTGTTACACGTAAGATCTTAAGTTATGCAGCCCTTATTTCTCAATAGTCTCACTGTCAGTCTTAAACGTATGCATGCTATGTTAAGTGGAAGCTACTAATTCAATGCGGTCTACAATATCCATGTCAAAATTATCAGACATAATCATCTGTACTATATACCTCAAGATTACTAATGTAAAATAACCCCCAGACTTGTTCCATTAATTACTATATAACATGAAGTTATGCTTATAGATACATAGCCAGCCCTACAAAAGTATCCCATGGGAAAATAATCCTCAGATGGTGTTTTTGGCAAAGTCAATTAGAGTGATGTTGTATCATGAAATAATGGGAAATAAAGAGTACAAACAATGTATAACCCAGTAGATGCCAAGATGAGATTAAGACATCAAAACAATCTATGTATGTTGGCAAGAAGCATGCCATGCTGCTCTTAGACAGCCATGGTTCAGGAAAAATGTTCATTATGGATCTGAAAACTTGATCATCTCAGTATAACTTGCTATAACAACTTCTCATCTGTATATTAAAATAACCTAAAATTTAGCAGTGGTTCTAGACAGAGGAGACTGGTATGGAAATTAAAACCTTGGGACAAAATATAAGGTCAATTAATAAGATGTCAACAGATTAAGTAACAGAGATGAGACAGGTAATCACTTGATTGAGTTACACAATTTAACCTGTAAGAATAATATTAACTAGGTGATAAACCAGGTAATATTAACTAGGGGCTTCCATAGGCTCAGTGATAAAAGAATCTGCCTGCCAAGCAGGAGATATGGGTTCGATCCCTGGGTCAGGAAGATCCCCTGGAGAAGGAAATGGCCACCCACTCCAGTATTCTTGCCTGGGAAATCACATGGACAGAGGAGCCTGGTGGGCTATAGTTCATGGGGTCGCAAAGAGTCAGACACGACTGAGCGACTAAATGACAAGGAGATAAACGGAGCTAATCAACTTTGGATTCCAAAAACTTTACTGAGAATTCAGCCTGCCCCAAATGGTAAAACTGTTCTCTCAGGAAGCTGAGCAAAGGTGCTTGTTTAAGGAGCCCATACTCCGCTGAGTAGTCCTGTAACACATCAGGCGTGTAGGGGGGCTGAGAACTAAAGCAGGAATAAAGTCAGTTCTTTGGGGGCTCAGAGATCCAAACAAGTCCTACTTGCCTAAGAAAGTGCTTCTAAGTTCATTCATAATACTTATCTGGCAGAGGTACACACACCTCCTTTCTAAAAAATCAGGACAATCATATTCCAAATGTTTGCATACTCTGCTCTAGCAATTATCAAAATGAATCCCATCACACCCCACATCCTATCTTCATAATAACCGAACAGTCAGGCCCCCCAGATCATGCGTCATCACGCAGTACTCATCTCTATAATATTCTGTACGTCCACCCTGTAGTTCAGTGGCCCTCAAACCTTTTTGACTTCAACTAAGAGTAGAAATATATACTTTAAATCATGACTCAGTACACACAAGGGTGTATAGATCACAAAAATCACCTAAAATACTTAGCCTTACTAAATGGGATGTGCACTGTTTTCTATCCCACTGTCTCGTATCTTAAAAATGCTAGTCATGGACAAGCGAAACCAAGTGAAAGTCGCTCAGCCGTGTCTGACGCTTTGCCACCCCATGGACTATACAGTCCCTGGAATTCTCCAGGCCAGAATACTGGAGTGGGTAGCCATTCCCTTCTCCAGGGCACCTTCCCCACCCAGGGATCGAACCCAGGTCTCCCACATTGCAGGAGGATTCTTTACCAGCTGAGTTTGAAAACCAACCCCTAACCTTACCCATCACTCCCCCTGCCAGTCCTTGCCCTGTACACTCTTGGGAAGTTGGTCAGCAGAGCGGCTCTCCTATATCCTCAATATTTTCTTTGAACATTCTCTCCAGTTCCTAGACTTCCTTAAACTTGCCATCCCTCAAAGATCCTATGCCCCTAAAGTTCTTCCAGATAGAGGCTTTTCCCCTCTTCCTCTCTGACAACTACACTTCTAAGGCCCAGTAAGTGGTTCTGCTTTCCTCCTTTCTCCCCATTACTTTCTCACATCATTTCTCTATTTTTCCTCCTTCAAAAAGCAGAGCTCCCCTGAAGCTCATAGGGTCTGACTGTATGACTTTCTACCCTCCTCCCTGATTTCTCCTTTACTCACTGAAGACTTTAGTTTCTGTTTCATGTTTTCTTCCCCAACCCAGCTCTTAGTCCTCATTCTTAGAGGCCTCAATACCCACATGGATAATCCACCCAACATCCTGAGTCCTCTGACCTGTTCTACCCAGCCTCACCCACCTAACATTACAGGCACAAGCTTGTCTACTCTGGTAACTATACAGTGTCCAATATCTCAGGCAAGCATCCAACCTTCCAATTTCTACTTCCTGCCCTTATAACTCACTGAGGACTGCCCTCCAGGTTCTTTGAACCCATCAATGTTCCCTGCCCATTGGCTGACTGTTTTCTTACTCTTTAAAACCTCTTCCACGTCCCTCCCCACCTAGTACAGACTCCATGGTCCATCCCTACACTGTCAACGCTCTTAAACTTCTGTGGTTTTCCACTGGTGCAACAGGCCCCATTCTTACCTTTCCACAGTATTTAAAATGGGAAATTCACCGAATCAGCATCCCTTTCATTTACCATCTAGTGATTCTCCTTCCTAGTCAAGAAAATTTACTGAAAGAATTGTCCACCATGAGCAATTTTAACTCTCATTCCCTTTCAACCCAATCCAACCTGGCTTCTCTTTGCCCCCAAACCACTGGTATCAAGGTTATTAATGACCTTCCTGCTGCCAAACTCAATGGAAATTTCTGTCTTCCTCCATTCAACGTTTCAGTGGCAATCAATATACCTGACCATTCTCCTTTTTGAAACATTCTCCTCTCCCGTGTCTCTCCTACCTTTCACAATCCACTTTGCTGATTCCTTCTACTCTATTTCAATTTTAATCACTGGATTTTCTCAGAGCTTCATTCTGGATCCTTCTGTCTATAAGCTCCAGGCCCATTACTTGAAAAACTACCTACGTAACTTTCTACCTAATGACTTTCCAGCTCAGACCTCTCAATCAGTATATACATGACATGACAAATCCATTTGGATGTTTAATAAGCATCTCAAACTCTGGCCACTCAAAGTTGAATTCATTGTATTCACCCATATAAATTCTTTCCTAAGGCGATCTCAGTAGATGGCAACCCCATTCACCTAGTCACTCAATCTACCTAAAATCTAAGGGCTCACACTTGAGTACTCTCTTTCACACCCAGTTCATTAGTGAATTCTGTCAATCCCATATTTAGAACAAGACCAGGATCCCTTCACCTCTATCACCACGTATGTCTGCTGCTGCTGCTAAGTCGCTTCAGTCGTGTCCAACTCTGTGCAACCCCATAGACGGCAGCCCACCAGGCACCCCCGTCCCTGGGATTCTCCAGGAAAGAACACTGGAGTGGGTTGCCATTTCCTTCTCCAATGCATGAAAGTGAAAAGTGAAAGTGAAGTCACTCAGTCATGTGTGACTCTTAGCGACCCCATGGACTGCAGCCTACCAGGCTCCTCGGTCCCTGGGATTTTCCAGGCAAGAGTGCTGGAGTGGGGTGCCATCGCCTTCTCCAGCATGTATGTCTAGACCATCATTATTCCTCACTGTACCATTGTAACAGCTACTCACTCCTCACTTCTGCTTTTGTCCGTTTCTTTCAACTGAACAAAACCTGTACTTAAGGGCGCCCCACACTCAAGTGAGGTGATCCCCTGTAAGGACGTCAAGGCCTAGAAATGCTGGATTCGTCATCTGTGATCTACTCTCTCCCCTTTCCACCCCCAACGTGTCCAACAGAGAGACCAGAAGCCACTCTGTTCCACAAGGCTTAATAAATGATGAAAACAGCACCAGCATCTTTGGAAAAGATTTCAGCTACCTTTCTATCAGCCAGGAATGTTTTACGGAAGGAATGGGATCTCTGTCTTCAGTTTAGATGGAAAGATACTAGGAAGGTGGAAGCCAACTTGTAGATGTTACCACAATACCAGGAGCTGGTAATCAGACTGATCCTATCACAGGGCCCTTTAGTTGACAACGGGGTCCCTAGTTCTGAAATAAATCACCCCACTAAGGTGCTACTTCAATAACTGAAAAAATTCCTCATCAGTTAAACAAAGGTCTAATGTGAGCTACAGCAAGTGAGCTGATCCTTAACACTTTTTGCCAAAGCCTTGCTCCCTCTCCTGTTGTAAAACAGTAGTTAACTTTTTCAATTACATTCTCCTTTGAGAAACTGGTAAAGATTACTTTCTCCTTAGGAAAAAACAATTATACACATTATATTATACACATTTCAAAGGTTCCTGGAGAGCATCCTGAAATGTGGACTCTCAGGTTAGACATCTTCCTGACTCTACTAGTTCCAAGCTGGCCTCTTTCATCTTTTAAGGAAAAACAACAACAATGATAATGTTCCATGATCGTGCCTTCTTTTCCAAACGCTGTCCTCTTTGCTCTGTCTCTCATTCAAACTTCGCGAGAGCAGTCTAACCATTTTACGAGGACGGAGGCAGAAATGCACGTATGTATACACGCTCCCGAAGTCCACAGAAGCTCTGAAAGGGTGCACAAACAAACTGGCTGACGGTAATTGCTCTAGGGAAGAGGCTGAGCCTGAGAGACTCGGAGAGGAGGGAGATGCGTCTCACAGAATATCCTTTCCACCATGTGTGCAGGTCGTAATCAAGTAAGATTAAGTGAAAAAATTTACAACTTTTACAATGGCAGGCTACATCTTTGCTCATAATTTCTGGTTTCCCAGGAAGTTTCTGGCATTCTAAAATGACTCCTGGTCCTTCTACCCCTCTGATGCTGGTTATATCTAAGTCATCAGGTAACTTATTTGAAAATCCAGTAAACACTACAAAGTATACTTCTCTATCTGCCCCTACACTGGGCAATGTCAATGTTTCGCAAACCACTATGACAGGAGTTCTCATAGCGTGACCCGGGAATCCCTGGAAGTCTACGAGGTCTTTCAGAGTCCAAGAAATAAGAGTATTTTGACTCAGTCTTCCTTACCTACCCTCTCCCCAAACTTGTTCTTCCTGCCCTATTCCCCCCTGACCACTGTCCCAAGGGACTCACCCCAGAACTGGAGTAGGCATCAGCAGTTCCCATGCTCTACAATCATCAGGGACTCAGCTACTAACTTGTCTTGATTGAGTCTCACCTCTTTATACCTCCAGGCTACAGTGTTAGTCCAGGCCCTCATTGCTTCTCTAGACTAAACTGCTCTAACTGCTCTTCCTGCTTCCAGACCCCACTTTTCCCAAATGGTACCCATTCTACATCCGACACCCAATCTGATTCCCACCACGACCACCAACTCACTGAAGTTTTCAATGTGCAACGCTACTGTCCCCAAGAAATATTAGCTCTCTTCAAGAATTTGCTATTATTATTTTGCTGAAGATAATTAGAGCAAATCACCTGCTGGATGATTTGATTGAGCACTTGGGACGGGGCCACACAGAATCCAAACTGTGGTCACAGCCACAGGAGTAGACTACACGCACGCTCAGTCGCTCAGTCGTGCCTGACTCTGCAACCCCACGGGCTGTAGCCTGCCAGGATCCTCTGTCTGTGGGACTTCCTAGGCAAGAATACTGGAGTGGGTTGTCATTTCCTTCTCCTGGGGATATTCCTGACCCAGGGATTGAACCTGTGTCTCCTCCTTGGCAGGCAAATTCTTTACCCACTGAACGATCAGGGAAGCCCAGTATACTACCATAAACCAAGGTAATTCATGAGAAGAAATAATGGCAGACTTATACAATTAATTCCTTCAAGGGACCATAATGCTCTTTATTACCAAATACATCCAATTTGTGTGACTAGAGAAATATGATGAAAGAACTGAGTCTTTCCAAGGTATTAGCAGCATTGACAAGTCAGGCTGAAATATAATTTGTTCTATACCAGATCCATATTGTTGAGTGAGCCAGCTGTAAAATATATGTCACATTAACGTTAGGGAAGTTGAATTTTACTAGTTTTGTAGATTTAACTCATAAATGTTTCAGAATTCAGTTTAATATTTACACATCTGAAACATTTAAAATAAATTTCTAGCAGGAAAACTAAGCTACTGAAGTTCTTTAAATATATCACGCACTGAGGATCACCATACTCTTCTCTATCCAATCTTAAGACTGTTCTCTAAGTATCTTAAGAAATTAACTTCCTTCTTAAAAGGTTAAGGATCGTTATCTCTTAAAACCTTGAAACATCTCTTTGGAAAAACAAAGCCTGCATAAACACCTAAACAGTATTTAGATTTTAAAGCAAAAATCATTTTTAAGAGGCACACTCCAGAACCATGCAGTCCAATATGGTAGCCACTAGGCACATGTGGCTATTTAAACTTAATTAAATAAAACTACAAGTTCAGTTAGTCAACCACACTAGGCACCTTTCAAGCACTCAGCAGCCACGTGTGGCTGGTGGCCGAAACAGCTCCATCGTCACAGAAACCGCCACCGACAGTGCCGCCTCCTCGACCCCACCCTTGAGTGAGCTCCGAGGAAGCCACTCAGGACTTCAAAACACCAGCTCGAGGCTGATGACTTCCAAATCACTCTCTAGTCTTCTTCCATGAGCCAAAGGGACTATGTTCAGTAACAAACTGGTTATTTTAATTTGACTTTATCAACTAAAGAGATGGAAGCAGGGGCTAGAAATAATTATGAGAGTGGCAAGAAAATCAATAAGGTACAATGTAATCTAGAATGGAACAGATTTCCAGAGTGAGTCTGAGACTGAGTTTGAGACAAACAGGAAGAGGTACTGCAAAAGCCTTAGTAAATACCAACTGAAAGACAATCTCCACTCTACTGTAACCACCAATCCTAGAAGAATTAAAAAGCATTTTTAAAGTTCTTCAAAAGGTATCTTTCCAAACATACTTGAAGATATTCACTCAGTAAATTCCCCTCTGATACAAAAGATATACTAAAATCAATATACCAGTCAATATAAACTATAATTTATACTGTTTATAATTGTATTGCTTATAATTCAAAGTTTATATTGTTCTTTACATTTCTCATTTTTTCAATATAGAGTCTTTAAAAAATATCCCATTCCGGAGTATGTAGCTGAAGAAAATAAAAGCACTAATTTGAAAAGATACATGCACCTCAATGGTCACAGCAGCATTATTTACAGTAAGCAAGACATGGGAGCAACCTAAGTGTCTATCAACAGATAAATGGAGAAAGAAGATCTGATATATAAATGTACACATAGATAGACACACACACCATACACACCACACACCCTCCAGAATACTACGCAGCCACAAAAAAAAAAATTAAAAAAAAAAGAATGAAATTTTGGCACTGCAACAATATAGATGTATCTGGAGGGCATTATGCTAAGTTAAAGAAGTGAGACAAACAAAAACTGTTCCACATATCATTTATATGTGGAATCTAAAAAATAAAACTAGTGAATATTAAAAAATATTAATGTAATTAATGAACTTCAGCCAGTTTCACAATCTGACTTCAAAGCCAAACTCTACCTCAGATTCCTGTTTAAATCTCTTTTAATCTCTGTATCTCTCAACTTTCTCTATACTGCATTATTACTTTAGAAAGACCTGGTATAGTTACTATTAATTACCCACAAATATGTTTTCTGCTTTATAGAGATATTTAATGTTGGTGTTACTCCAAAAGGGAACTTACTTAGAAAAAAAGGAAAAACTCCATTTTCTGTCTTAATTAAAATAAAATCAGATGCAAAAATAAGATCAGGGCCCCAAAATTCAGACAGAGCACTTTCCGAAAACGGTAACAAAAGGCATTTCCAAAATCCGTATGGTGTATTAATTGATTCAATCAACATTTATGGCCACTATAAACTTCTGGAATGATGTGAAAAATAAACATTCAGCAAACATTCATTAAGTACCTACCGTGTGCCAGGCTTTGGATTATGTATATACACCAAAACAAAGCAACACGAGACACGGGCCTCGCCCTCGCGGAGCTCACAGTCTAGCTGCCGCAGACCGACAGCCAAGGCCTCGTGGCCAAGCACCGGGAGGCCTACGGGAGGAGGGCCTGGCTCCGGGCGAGGGTGCAGGGCAGGCTTCACAGAGACGGAGACAATGGAGCTGGGCCTTGGATGAGGAGCAGGTCACCAGATGGAGGGGAAGGGGGGAAGCACATTCCAAGCAGAGGAAACAGCACATGAGCAAGCAGAGTCTTGAAAGCACATGCCACGGTGCAGGATGACGAGCAGTCCAGCGCAGCTAGAGCGGAAAGGTGCACACAAACTAGAGATGAATTAGTTTTAGGTTTGTAGTGAACCATACCTAGCAGGAGGTGTATCTTCATATTACACTGAGCGTAGCTCAACTGTGATTCTGCTAACAACGGGGTGCTTTGGAAGCATTCCGTTCATTTCATAAATATTTTAGCCCCTTCAAAAGATGTCCAGGACTGTTTAGAGCTTTAAAGGGGCAGTTTCAGAAAAACATATCTTAATTTTCCTCTTATATTTAAAAAGCAAAATAAACCCAGAATCAAGGTTTTCTTAAGCTGAAATCACACAGCTTCACCCCTAGTTACACTAGTGACCTAGTTACTAATGACCCTAGTTGCACTCAAGGTCCTAACTTGAGCACCCTCTACTCCTACCACTACCCTGAACACCTTCAGAACCATCGACACCATAGTTAGGTGGGCAACTCGGAGGCAATTCAAAGCATCCCTTTCCAGCTCTGCCTCTCTAAACGAGGGACCTGCCAACACCACTTTGGAAACCGGGCCAGGTAACTAACACAGTACGTGAGGACAAGTGCATTCTCACCTCCACACGATGCTCTTGGAAATCAAGCTGTTGTTTAAAAAAACAAAAAACTATTAAGCTAAATTCTGAAAAAAAGAGGGATATAAAGCAGAGACCCCATATTCTCCAGAAAAAGTAAAAGGCGAGGAGGGAGGCTGGGTCAGAAAGTTTCCCATCCAGGCCACCAGGCGACACTGTTCACTGAGGCAGCTTGGTGCTTAGGAAGCTATAACGGGAAAAGGAAAAGAACACGCTAGGTGACTTCACGGAAACTCCTGTTTACTGCTCACATCAACGCTAAGGGAAAGCTTTTATGATCCTAAGTTTACAGATGAGAAACCTGAGGCCATCAGAGGTTAATCAAGGTGCCAGTGACTGTGAGCGAGGAAGAGGCAGAGCCAGAGCATGAGCGCATGACTGCCTGGACCCACGGCCCGCCCTGCGACACGTGGGCTCCCGGTCCTCAAGCGAACACAGCGCTCCCAGGGGGCACGCACGCCCACACCAGTCACATCCTAGAAAGAAAGTCCTTCCTTTTCCCTCCACCGCTTTCACGGCCAGTGTGAGACAATCGTGTGGTAACACACGTAACACGTGTTTCTCTGAAATTTAGAGGAAAAAAAACTGGGTGGGGGGAGGGTATAAGATTAGTTCTTTGGGGAACAGGGGGAGGTGGGCACTTTCTTTGCAAAGATATTGGGGGCTTTAATAAAAACTGGGTGGGGGGAGGTTATAAGATTAGTTCTTTGGGGAACAGGGGGAGGTGGGCACTTTCTTTGTAAAGATATTTGGGGCTTTAATACAATTAAATTAGCATAATTCAAATGCTACTCATGTAAATTCTTATATATCATCAACTAAGCAACTCACTAAGGGTAAAAGCTAATGGAAAAATCTCCAATCACAGTATTAGAATGTGAATATTACTCCTAAAGGAATATTATTCTTCAATACCATCGAAAAGTCAAAATAAAAACTGTTCTTTCTCAAATCCTAATCCTGAAAATTAACAGGGACATATAAATAAACTATGTGGTAAGGGTACTTGCACCACAATAAAATTTTGCCTCTTTATGGGCAACACGAACTATTTTAACGGGGGGCAAAAAGGAGACAATATCAACAGAGAATTTTTTGTCAACAGTCCCAATGGGCCCAGAGTATGATATACATTGGCCTAGGGAGATACTGAAATGTTGTTTTCAACATCATTACTTAGGCTCTCTCTCTTTGTAAGCCAACTACCAGAAAATTAATCAGATTTATTAAGTTAAATTGTTTTGCAGGGGGGAGAAGGAAGGGGAAAAAAAAAAACAAAAACAAAAAACAAAACTGGGGCATTCAGACAACCAAAACTCCAGTGCACAGAACAACGCAAGAGACTCTGGGGAGAGCTTCTGAAACAGCACCCATCTGATTAACCCACCTTATTCTGATTGAGAGGATCATTCCGCAGTCTCTGTTTGTTCTTCTGTAATTTACTAGGCATCATCTTTCCAGTTCTGAAGTCAAAACTGCTGAGGTCAACAGTATTTCCCAGATACCTTGCCAACTGAGGTTTGCTTCTGAACTTCTTACCACTCGGACTAGAAGAAAGATAACATTAATTGTACAAAAGGCAACAATATATACCCCAGATCACTACCTAAACCTTTTCTTCATGCCTGCCTTTCTGCTCCCAATTAGTATCACATCATGGCTTTACAATGTTTATTTTTTTCCAAAGAAATATTAAAAGTTTTAAAGGAACATCTTAACTTCCTAAAGAAAGAGACAGTGAGTCTGCCACCTACCATCCCACCCCTAGACACACTGCTGGAACACACAGCGATGTGAATACTGGTTATCCTGCTGGCCACTCACCCAGCAGCCACCGACAGAACGCCAACCCAAAGAGCATGCAGGGCACACACTGCAAATGGCTCCTATTTCACCCATTTTCCAGACTGATTTTCGAAATGCTTTTTTTCCTGTATTACATGTACACAATGCCAAGAGTAACTAGAAAGAACTTCAAAACAAACTGTTCTGATGTCAACAATTCCTGTTAAAAGCACACTTAGGGACTTCCCTGGTGGTCCAGCGGTTAAAACTCCATGCTTCCACCGCACGGGAAGGTTCCATCCCTGGTAGAGGACCCAAGATCCCACAAGCCATGGAGCACAGCCAAACACACACACACACACACACACACACACACACACACACCACCTGTAATCCATATAACCTTTGGGCTACCGATTTGAACTCAAAGCACAACAGGAAAAAAAAAAAACTGAATTCTGACAATAATAAATGCTCCCTAATGTTACTAAAAGGAGAAAAACTAAGGTAAATATTTGCTAATGTGTTTGTATGATGCTGACATGACTTTTGTTAGCCTAACTCCTATCTGAGAGAAGTGTATCAAGAATAACTTACTTTTTGTAAGAAAAACTGTCAAAGCTGGAATATTACAAAAGTGCCAGAATTATACAGAGGCTTGAACTAAACTAATCTTTCCTAAAACAAAAACAAAAAAATTTCCCATGTGGCACTGAACTGTAAGAAAAAATTCAGAGGAAGAACGCCCCAAAGTCTTATCTAATAAACTGTCTGAACCAAAATGTGCTAGAATAAACTTCAGTGAGCTATGGCACCAGAAGAGAATTGTGAGAATTCTAGAAAACCTTTCAAAAAAGCCAACATGTCATATTGAGAACTTAACCTTGCTCCAACTGACCACAATAAAAGAAAAATAATTCAATCCAGAGACAAAAGAGAAAAGGCTGGAAAACCAAGCAATTTACATTTCCCTGGAATAGCAAAAACTTCTCTCGGGGTCACGTCGGAAGCAACACACCCCAGTCTGCCACACACTCCACCAGCCACCACAGACCTCAAGACAGCTGAAGATCGTATCAACGTTCTTCTTCCACAATCACATGACGTGGCTATTCCTGAAACACAATTCAAGGTATAGAATTCAGCCCACAGATGAAGATAACAACCAGATAAGACCAGTACGTAACAGAATAGAAGGAAGCAAGGAGCAACCAGAACACAGCAGAGGAGAGAATACACAGTTATGTGTAAATGAACTTCAACTCCCATTCTGGGCCAGATCTCCAGACATGGTCAGGATCACGGAATAAAAGAGCACACAACCCTCAATACTGTCTAAATCTGAATCACCTCTGGCCACTGCAAACTTCACCCCCAAACCTGATCCTCTGGAGCATCATCTGTCGCAGCATCACTGTCTACCCAGCAATTCATCTTTCGGCTATAAGACCACAAACAGTGTTCAGGGCGCCATCCCTCAGCCCACATGGCCAGTACCAAGTTCTATAAGACCACAAACAGTGTTCAGGGCGCCATCCCTCAGCCCACATGGCCAGTACCAAGTTCTAAATATTCAGAGACTCTTCAATGCTGGCACAACAGATTGGCCTTCTTGGTAAAACATCAAAAGCCTTCCAACTGATCAAGTACTTTTTCCTGACTTTTTCCTACCAGACGTCAAGACACCCACATTCTAAACTCAACACCACCAAAAATATGCCATGTACCTTTGACTTCCAGCTATGTCTTTCCAGGAGGAAGGGTGAACATAAGCAATATTCTGCCTATCATAAAACTATTAAATCCTCCAGGCCCAGGTAGAATGTCACTGCAACTGTGAACTTATCTGTGATTCTGCAAGCCCAGTTAGAAATAATTCTACTATCCCTCAATTCTACTTTATTACAATCTACACATTTCCTTGATTAGTCAAACAACCCAAAATTACTATGTCCCTTATTAAAACTCTCAAACAAAACTTATATAGGCTAGTATTAAAGTAACTTCTGAGAGCAAAAATGGTGAAACAGGAGAGTGAAAAAGCTGGCTTGAAACACAATGTTCAAAACACTAAAACACTAAGATAGATGGTATCAGTCCCATCACTTCATAGCAAACAGAAGGAGAAAGAGTGGAAGCAGAGACATTTTATTCCCTTGGGCTAAAAAAAAAAAAATCAATGCATACAATGACTGCAGCCATGAAATTAAAAGATGCGTGCTCCTTGGAAGGAAAGCTATGACCAACCTAGACAGCATATTAAAAAGCAGAGACATCACTTTGCCAACAAAGGTCCATGTGGTCAAAGCTATGATTTTTCCAGTAGTCATGTACAGATGTGAGAGTTGGACCATAAAGAAGGCTGAGTGCCAAAGAACTCAAGCTTTCAAACTGTAGTGCTAGAGAAGACTCTGGAGAGTCTCTTTGGACAGGAAGGAGATCAAACCAGTCAATCCTAAAGGAAATCAACCCCGAATAGTCACTGGAAGAACTGATGCTGAAGCTGAAGCTCCAAAGGGCCACCTGATGTGAAAAACAGACTCACTGGAAAAGACCCTGCTGCTGGGAAAGACTGAATGCAAAAGGAGAAGAGGGAGGCAGAGGATGACATAGTTAGATAGCATCACCGACTCCATGGATATGACTTTGAGCAAACTCAGGGGAAGAGCGGAGGACACCGCCTGGCATGCGGCAGTCCATGAGGTTGCGAAGAGTTGGACACGACTCAGTGACTGAACAATATCAGATGAATAGTTAAGAACATGGTTTTGTTTCGCAGACACAATGGGAACAGAAAAGTCTATGCTTATTTAAAACATTAATATATTGCCTGGAATTTAAAATACTGAACTGGAAAATTTTCTCATGGTTAATATGACACTACGTAACAAAGGAAATACTACTAAAAAAAAAAACTTCCAAGTTAAGTGAAAAACTGGTAAAGAGCACCCTGTTATTATGTCACTTTAATATAATTACAATTAATTTTAATTAAGCTGTAACAGCCACACAGTCGTATAACCAGATACTCCAGCTACTGGTAAACAAGATTCTGCTAAACAACTTGACGTACACAGAGGCATGTGTGCTGCACGGCTGTAAGCACTGGCCTCACACACTGCTGCCTTCAGAACACGGTACAGGCTGTTTTCCTGCCCGTAACTACCAGAGCTTGTGCTCGAGGCTTTAAGGAGAGTCAACCTGGCTGCCCCAGCGGATTTCAAGACCAGGGACCTTCCTCTGCAGGAGACGAAGGCAAGCCTAGTAGAAAGGCAAGGCCCATGGGAGCTTAAGGTGAAGCAGAAATTCTGTCCGTCAGGTAGGGGCCGTCTTCACAGCAGCAAAACGACTCTGGAAGTGGCCGAGGAAGTCAGGGCTAGATAAACAAAATGACTGTGGGTCGCTGGAGTGACTAAGTCATCATCTGCCTGCTCTCCAAGATGGCTGCTGTCAGCTAACAGTCAGACACCCCACGACTTAACGTGACTAAGCTTTTATTCTAAAAGCATCAAACTGCAACTCAGGGAAATTACTTTTTTTTTAACTCTAGTAGACTAGTGAAGGATATTAGTCATTTTCAGTTTTCTCTGCCCAAAGCGATTACTTCTAGTCCCAGTAATGAAATACTAGTATTTCACTTTCAACCACAAAAAAATTCCCTACCAACTGCCCCCTTGATCTGCCTATCCTGAACCGACCTGTGATCTCACCTTTACTTGTCCTCCCCACTAAATACCCTGAAGAAAAGTAATTATTAATGAAAATTAAAAGCATGAGTTACATTTTTCCAGTTCATATAAGAACATTCCATCACTAGAATTATGTCTTTGCTTGTTTTCATTTTGATTAAGCTGTTTAAAGCAAGTTTTTTTTTTAACTTTTTCTGTTTTTTACTGAAGTACAGTTGATTTAAAGCACTTCTTAAACCTAATTCTACCTGAGACGTTTCCAACTATAGATTATCAAAAAGAAAGAAATTTTATTTGGCATCTGACTTTCAAATCTAAAAAAACTTTACTGGGATCTCAGAAAGACTTAAATAACAGCCACCTTAACTAAACAGTATTCCCAGACTTCCCCGGTGGCGCAGCGGGTAAGAATCCGCCTGCCAATGCAGGGGACACAGGTTTGATCCTGGTTCGGGAGGATTCCACACGCGGTGGACTAATCCTGTGCACTTGAACTTCTGAGCCTGTGCTCCTGGGCCTGGGGGCTTCGATTAGGGCCCATGCACCTCAAGCCTACCCTCTGCAACGGAGCAGCTGCCAATGCCGCAAGCAGGGAAAGCCTGTAGGCAACCATGAAGACCCAGCACAACCAAACTTAATTTTTTTTTTAAAGAATACATTAAAAAAAAAAAAAGCTCAGTAGTACTCCCATGATGTCAGTCTACCAACTCATCCACATCACCTTAGACGACTGCCGGTCTATGATTTGAGAATTAACTCTTCTGAAGACCCACTTCGGGCACGTGAAACTGCGCTCTGAAAATGAGTGGCAGAGCAGAACACGTGTTTTCATGTTACTCTGGAACACGGATAATCATGATGCTTCAGTGAAACCATTGTGAGGAGCCCAGAGGTCTGAGCAAACACAGTATCTCTTCAAACCAGTCCGCACCAGGATGACCTGTGGGGACGGCAGCAACCAGAGCCGAGGAAGACGGACTGGCCTGAGACAGCAAAGGACGCTGTGGATGGTCACGCAGTTAGGTCGGGGCTCAAGACCAAGATCCAAGGCTCGCCACTCTCCAGTAACTTCAGGAAAGGCTTTTCGGAGGATAAGAAGAATCCTATAAGCCACAGCAATGGAAAAGGCTGAGAATAAAGAAATAATCAACTTTCTATTTTTTTTAATCCCTTTAAGTATTCAAGTTTACGTGTTACTTACAAAAGTGTAAGTATTGAAAGAAAGATTTCTCTAACTTGAAACAACAATCGTCTCCAGAAGTCAAATTTTAGCTAATACTAAAACTCTGAAATTAAAATGATCTTTTTGTACCTCGGCACAATCAGAAAACTGCCAAACCAATTAATTTGAAAATATATATACCATTTTTTCCCCAAAAACCACATGACACACACACAGGAAAATCTATCTAAAGTCAGCCCCCAGCCCCCCCTCGACTCCTTTCCTCCCAAACTTTAGGGGTAGGTCTTTCCTAAAATCAACCATCCTCAGCCCGACTCTACAGTCTGCCCCAGGCAGAAGTTACCTACTTAGTATCCTACTTATCATCTCCTATCTCTGATCAATTACAAAATCCAATTCCTTCGTAATCACCTTTGAATCCATCCTTCCTCTTCCATTTCCACTGCCGCTGCTGCTGCTGCTAAGGCACTTCAGTCGTGTCCGACCCCACAGACGGCAGCCCACCAGGCTCCCCCATCCCTGGGATTCTCCAGGCAAGAACATTGGAGTGGCTTGCCATTTCCTTCTCCATTTCCACTGCCACTGCCTAAATCAAGTCTTCATCACCTCAAATCTCAACCACTACAATAGGCTGATTTTCTACTCACTGGTCTCTTTGCCTCCTAAACCTTCCAGATTGCTCTTCCTCAAATACCACCATCACCCCAGGTCCAGTTTAAAAGCCTTCAACGGACTTCAACCCAATAGCAAAAGGGAGCCAAACATCTCAGCCCTGCATCTGAGATTCTTTTTCATTTAATCTTCTCCTAACCTTTCAACCCTACTCTGCACTTCTCTTACCCAGTGACTTTTGCCCCTGCCACACTGGTTTATTCAAGTCTGTGCTGAACCAACAGGCTGAATGATCTCGCTCTTCAGCCCTATACAAACCACGTCTTTCGCTTGGTCCAGCATTCATGTCGCCACCCCGAATTCCCAAGAGTCCAGAAACACTAATCCACCTCACTGTTGTTTAGTGGCTGAGTGGTGTCAGACTCTTTTGCAACCCCATGGACTGCAGTCCACCAGGCTCCTCTGCCAATGGGCCTAGGCAAGAATACCAGAGGGGGTTGCCATGTCCTTCTCCAGGGGATCTTCCTGACCCTGGGACTGAACTCTGTCTCATGCACTGGCAAGCGGATTCTTTACCACTGAGCCACCAGGGAAGCCCAGTCCATCCTATGCCTCTTCCATAACACCTTAATAGAACAAAGTATGAACAACAGCAATTACGTAAATAATCATGAATTGCCTGCTGGCATCTCTTGTATTCTAGTTTGAAATACTGAGCTCTGTATAGCTGTAAAACTTCTACAAGTTAAAATTCTATCTTCACAAATAGCATATTGCTGCTGCTGCTAAGTCGCTTCAGTCATGTCTCACTCTGTGCGACCCCATAGACAGCAGCCCACCAGGCTCCCCCGTCCCTGGGATTCTCCAGGCAAGAACACTGGAGCGGGTTGCCATTTCCTCCTCTGATACATGAAAATGAAAAGTGAAAGTGAAGTCGCTCAGTCGTGTCTGACTCTTCGCGACCCCATGGACTGCACCCTACCAGGCTCCTCTGTCCATGCGATTTTCCAGGCAAGAGTACTGGAGTGGGGTGCCACTGCCTTCTCTAAATAGCATATTGAAGTGTAGTTATTTAACAAATGAAATGACAGAATGTCAAATGTGCTTCAAAACAATGAAGGCTGAGTCAGGGGTAGTAGATTTGAGTATGGATGAAACAAGGGTGACAACTGTTAACTGGATACTTGGTAGTTTTTTATTTAATTCTATTTCTATGTATGTTTGAAATGTTCTATAATAACAATTTTAAAATATAAACATTAAAGAATACAGGCTGAGTAATTCCCCCTAAAAACCAAAAAGCAGTTTTTTAAAAATATGAAAAGCCTAGGCAAGTAAATTTAAGCATGAAATAATTTCCCTAACTGTTGGGGTGGGGTTTTGGGTGGAGAATTAAAGTATCAGTAAGGAAAAAATTTATTATATTTATTTATTATATTAACAATTTATTATTTTATTATATTAACAATTTATTATATTTACTTATTATATATTTATTATATTTTATTATATTTTTTTATTTATTATTTATTTTATTATATTATATTATTTATATTTATTATTATATTTAGTATTTAACAATTTATTGTTATATTTATTTATTATTATTTATTTATTATATTTATTATTTATTTATTTATTATATTAACAATTTATTATATTTATTTATTATATTTATTATATTAACAATCTGGTTACTCTTAAGATGTGACAACATTCCATGTTTTCCTTCAACTTAAGTAATTAAGGAATCACCACACAATTTTAAATGGTATGAAAGATCTTCAGTAGAATTTGAATTCTGTACCAATCATTCCATAAACTAGTATTTAATAAGAATTATTTGCAAAGAGTATATGACTGGTAGCAAATTCTATTATCTCTGTATCATGGTTAA
This sequence comes from Bos mutus, assembly GCF_027580195.1. NCBI lineage: Eukaryota > Metazoa > Chordata > Mammalia > Artiodactyla > Bovidae > Bos > Bos mutus. Next base: position 53,737,676 of record NC_091640.1, read on the forward strand.
GAAAACAGTTAAAAAGTCAGGGTGGGCCACTAAAAAATTTAAAAAATGAATGAATGGATGTAGAATTCTCCCAAAATCTCATCCCACTGCCATAAGCATTCGCTTTCTGAAAAAGGAAAAACACTGGTTACTTTCTTTAAACTCGGAGAAGGCAATGGCACCCCACTCCAGTACTCTTGCCTGGAAAATCCCATGGATGGAGGAGCCTGGTAGGCTGCAGTCCATGGGGTCACGAAGAGTCGGACACAACTGAGCGACTTCACTTTCACTTTTCACTTTCATGCATTGGAGAAGGAAATGGCAACCCACTCCAATGTTCTTGCCTGGAGAATCCCAGGGACGGGGGAGCCTGGCGAGCTGCCGTCTATGGAGTTGCACAGAGTCGGACACGAATGACATGACTTAGCAGATAAGAACACCCAAAAAACAAACTATTCTTTTAAAAAGAGGCTAAGGGTCCCTGGGAAAGGCTGTTTAAAAGAAATGCACATACCAGTGTATACGTGTTAAAAAGAATTTTAAGTTCATTTATTCCCTGGTGGCTCGGATGGTAAAGAATCAGCATGCAAAGTGGGAAACCTGGATTTGATCCCTGGGTTGAGAAGATCCCCTGGAGGAGGGCATGACAACCCACCCCGGTATTCCTGCCTGGAGAATTCCGAAGACAGAGAAGCCTGGCAGGCTATACAGTCCACGGGCTCAAAAAAGTCGGAAACAACTAAGCGACTAACACTAACTATCCTTGCTTTAATCTATGGATTCCTCCAAAATGAAAGGAACTATAAAAGAACATAAATACGTGTGTGGGGGTGTGTGTGTGTCTATGTGTGTGCACAGGCAAACATAACCAGGAAGCAGGATGAAAGTCAAAATATTATATCAAAATACTAACAGTGATTCTCTTTAGAACTATATAAAGACAGTCATTTCTCTTTATATACTCTTCAATATCTTTCCAATTTTCCACACTGAACATGGGTTATTTTTATAATCAGGGGGAACTATGGAATATTTTTTAAAAACTCTTATGAACATGTATAACCTAAGCTCTACCCTGACATTTCAAAATACAATAAAATATTGGGAATCTTCACGTCATCAACAAGCACATACTTCTATTTATGTTGGGTAATTAAGCGAAGAGAAAGGAACTAATATTTTACTGATCTGACCACCTACTATATATGCTGGATGCCTTACACGTATTTTTATTTAATCTCAAAAAATTCCATGAAGCAGAATTCTTATCCCTAATTTATAGATGACGAATTGGAAGCTTACAGAAGTTTAAAAATCTGTCCATGTGAAAACAGTAAAGCAAGACTCAAGTCCCAGTCTTCTGATTCAGAGTCCCTACTTTTCTATTAAGCCAAGCCTATGCAAGTGAGTTTATGGACAGACCTACTTCAAACACAGTATTTAAGTAAGGACGGAAGTGAAAAGAAAGCATTTAGAAACTGCTATGGTAATCTGACATAGTAAATTTACAGTCTGTAGTATCTAAGAGTAAAAAGTTGCAACATGTATTTCATATGTCCACTTTTGTATTATATTGCCCATTTCTGCTAGGGGCCTCCAAAAAAGATCTTTCTTTTTTTTTAAGAGATACATACATCACTGCATACATGTTAAAAATAATTCTAAGGACATTCATCTTTGTTTTAATCTATGGATCCTTCCAGTATAAAAAGAAAACAATTCCAAGATACATTATTCAAAAATCAAAGAGGATGATGCTTTTCTTTCTAACATTTGTAAATCACTAATAATTGTTCCTGACAAATGATAAGTACTCGATTTTAGGATCTAATTTTAAATTACATTTACTATCATTTGCATTTACTTAAACTGCTTATATATAGTTCAGTTTCCAAACAAATAAGTTTGAATTTGTAGTAAGATAAGGCAAAATCAAAAGATACACATATATTATTCAAATTTTACCCTATTTCATAGTTCTATTCTCCTTCCTTGAGAAGTGTTAGTTTTTAGGAAGTAAATTAAGTTAAAATTCATTTTCAATTTCTAGTTATTCCTTAGTGGCAATGGCAAACACCAACAAAAGACCAAGAGACAAGAGCTGCAAGGGGAATTTCTATCAAGTCAAACAGTAAGTGCATGAAAAAAGAGCTGATGATTTATTTCTAATTCATCCTGCAGGTCTGAGAAACCTCAAACACAAGCTAAAGTTTATGAATCTTTATTAGTCCCACTATAAAGTGTAAAACAAAAACAAAACAGTCACCATCAACTTTGCAAATCGCCTGCTTGTTTCACCAATTAAATTATGAAAAAAATAGTGACTAAATCTCCCAAGTGAAATTTTAAAACCAATCTGAAAAAAGATCATATATCAATTTCTGTTAGAGATTTATTTTTAGAATGTATGTGTATCAGTTCCTTTTCAGCTAAGTATTTCCTTCATTACAGGTATTATGAGCCTCCTGGCAGGTGAGACTTTGCATGTCAGACTCTAAAAATCAGATGCAGGACAGATGGTAAGGCTGCAACCTAACAAAAATCCCTCTAGCGCGTCACAAAAAGATGTGATGGTACAGCTAAGAAAGAAGTATCCGAGCACAATTTCCACCATACTTAGGCTCTATATTTCTACGTTATTTCTGGATCCAGGCTTCAATCAGAAAAAGCTAACATTAGTTTGATAAGAAGCATTATCAAGAAACTAAAAGCAAGGCAAACTTTCAATTATGCAATAAGCATTTAATAAATATTGCATATTGTTTCTTTCTCCCGCTAAAGGATTTTTTTTTTTTTTAATCTGTAGTACATTTCAACTGGGTCTCAATTCTGAAAGAAACTAACAAAGCTTTTTGCAGGAACTATATAAAACTACCTCATAAACCACACTGAGCCTGCAAGTTACAATGTGATTTCTTCCAATTTAAGTGAAAGCTTTTAAAATGCTCCTTAGGTAATGTGTTGCCTATCGGAATATCTGATAACTAAGAGGGGCAATCCTAGGGTGAACAAGAAAAAGAGAAAGAAATATTTCTTAACAAAATGGTCACTTCTATTACCCAAGAAAAAAATGCTTTTAAAAAAAATTGGTCTGTAGTTTGTTTCAACTGTGTCTCAACTCTGAAAGAAACAAAGCTTTTTGCTTAATTTATCACAATTTTTCCACTTTTTTCCCCTTCGATATTACATAGAACTTGGAAGATTCTTTTGGTTCAATGGCTTCACTACAAAATAGGATTTAAAATGTACCCCTTGTCAACTTCAGGATGCAGGCATAACAGTAAATAAATACGTTAGTTTAGTGTACACCAAGCTTAACAAAGTAAATTAAGCATGAGATGTTTGCAATACTTGAAAGTGAAAGTGTTAGTTGCTCAGTCCAGTCGGACTCTTTGTGACCCCACGGACTGTAGCCCACTAGACTCCTACCTATGGAATTCTCCATAGAATTCTCCAAGAATACTGGAGTAGGTTGCCATTCCCTTCTCCAGAGGATCTTCCCAACCCAGGGATCGAACTCACATCTCCCTGCATTTCGGGCAGATTCTTTACAGGCTAAGCCACCAGGGAAGCCCAAGTCGCAATGCTTGAGCATACAGCTCGGGATCTCTCGAGGCAGCAGCAGTGCAGGGTGGTTTCGAGTTGTAGGGGGTTGAAGCACCCAGGTCAGGATTCTAACCCTGCACCTTCTAGCAGTACCTCAAGCAGCACTTAGCTTCCCTGGCCTAACTCCCCACCTGTAAAATGTAGATAACCGTACAGCATAGTAACAAAGCAAAGGCAAGGAAGTCCTTTAAGCCTTGTTTCACAAAGTTTTAAGTGTCATGTCAATGGGTAAACACTTATTTGGCATCTGTGTGTTTAGCACTATGTCTGGGGAGTGGGGAGGAAGACACGTTCTAGGCAAATGAACAAGACAGTAATACAGGAGACGCCACATTTAACTCCATGGTGATGACCAGAAAGAAAACATTACAAATGACAGTGCACTGAACACCAACGAGACTTCAATTAACAAATGTGACCCGTGGTCCACTGAGCTAGTTTTTTCCAAGACTCTTCTACAAAGACTGTGCAGAAGAGTCTATATTTTTAAGACAAAAAAAAAAAGACAGACAGGCCCTATTTGAACTTTGACATCCTCAATGATTCAGAATTCATGGCTTCAAAGAGCATACCAGCCTTTCACAACAAATGAGATATGCCAACTTTTTAAAACCTATTTATATGTTCAGTCCATACAACTTGAGTTAATGAACTTGAGTTAATGAGTTAATTTTCCTCTAATTAGTCCTTAAATGTTTGCAAAGTTTTAAGAGAGCTATAAATTTATCTGACTGCTCTAGAATTGAGCCCACTATTGAGGCACAGGTACAATCACACTATCCACGTCATAAACGGAGAAACCACAGCCCTGGGAAATAAGTGACATGCTCAAGGCTGCGTCGGTAACTGCAGAGGTGGGTACTAACTCCAGACCTCTCCACCCCGGGCCCTGCTGCCTTCCCTAGAGACTCCTACCTTCAATATCTCACTCATGACTTAAAGCTCTCAATTATATTGCCTCTGAGTCCTCTTCTTTCCAGATCAAGGTGAAATCTCTTTAGTCTTTCATCACGCACCTACTCCCTGGTGATTATTTCAAATGTCCTCTGGTTCTATTTTATCTTTTCAGAGAAGTGATCAGGTGTAAATGCATCATAATTTGATACAAGAGTCAAAAACGGTTACTATTTTGTTTCCAATACCCAACTAGATCATACTTTATGGCAGCAGCTGTAGCTGTTTACCCTGACTCTCAGGCCTTTAACCTACTTACAACCAGTAGTCTAGAACCCAACAAGATATTGATACAGAGCTCACAGAAAGACAACTGATTTTCAAAAAGGCATAAGGCAGCTACTAAAAGGTTCCTTTGCCCAGGAAAACGGTATTTCAAAAAATACAAATCTGCAAGTGCACAGAACCAAAAGCTAGAAATGACAGGAATCAAGTGGACCAGTAAGAAAAGTATCATTGAAATAATCGGCTCATATGATGGCAATGAACTTTTTCAGAAACTCTACCAATAGATCCAACACTTGATCAAGCCACACCCTTTTAGAAAACAAACTTTGGATGATAATATACAAACTGCCCCAGCACTACCAGTAATCCTGACAGAAGACATAACTATACTGCTTAACTGGCAACCAGAGGCACACCTTCCTATTAGAACCTGGCAATCTCAGGAAAGAGGAAAAAAAAGAAAAATTCTATCAAAATTTGAGGCTTTCTCAAATGAGCTTAATTTAAGTCCGATTAATAAGTGTAAGACACACCCTCGGTTAACAGGCACAGATTTGTTTAATCTCCCCAGGGGCAAGCTAAATCAGGAGTTAGCATTATTAGAATCTGTGCGAACAACTGTGTGCAGGTGTTCATAGTCACCAACGGGAAGAGTTAACGCAACCTGCATATTAACAGACAATGGCCAGAACTGGGCGAGCTGTTGGCTTTTTAATGAGTGGCGTGTATACAGGGATGCTAATATACAAAGCCCTGACACTGTGGATTGAAAAATAGTGTGTCCGCTCTTTTTTTTATTTGCCACGCCATGCAGCATGTAGGATCTGAGCTCCCCGACCGGGGATGGAAGGCAGGCCACCTGCAGTGGAAGGGCAGTGTCTTAACCACTGGACCGGCAAGGAAGCCCTACGTGTTCACCTTTAACATGAGTAGGTAACTTCCGTCATCCATCATTGAAAGCAGAAGTCAAAGTCAGAGGAAGCACTGTATCACAGGCGTCACATCACACCGTCTGGGTCCTCCTGCCTCGTAACCTCTCAGAAGGAAATCCTATAGTGTAACCGGGCTTTGTAGGCAGACAACCGACGACAGACAACACTCCCTCCAGCCCTGAACTAAGTGCATGGGGCACAAATCTGTCCGATGTGTGTTTTCATTTGGCACAGACAAAAAATAGCACATCATTCTGCACTGTCTCATAAAGAGACTTTCAAATTGATTATATCAGTTTTTCTATCATAAAATAATCTATTAATATTAAAAACTTAACATCAAAAATTGACGACACACCCATACACAAAGGTGAGCGCTACGGCAATCTGCCTTTTTGAAATAACTTTTCCAGCTGCTGCAAGAACTGCAACAAAAAAAGCTCTACAAGAACCAAGTTAGTTTGAATACATCATCCCAAAACCAAACAAAGCATATCCCAGGAAAAAGTCAAAAGGGGTGAAATTCAAAGCTGAAGATGCTCTACTGAGAACAGACTAGTCACCCATTCCTCAAGGAGGTCAATCCCAGACACGGAATATTCTTGTCAAACATCGCTGGCTACAAGACGTCAAAACAGACTTCCCTGAAGAAGTGTAGGCAAGCTACTCGATCAGAAAGAAAACAAAAGGCACTGTTAACGGAAGACTCTGCAAAGATGAACAATCGTGAAAAGCACGACAGGAGACAAGTGAGCCTGAGGAGACAAGTGAGCCTGAGACGAGTAGCAATTTGCTCCAAAGTAACAGTATTACCCAAGTATAATTTAATATGTACTGATGGGGAAATACAAACACGATTAGCGCCTTTGGATGTTTAAAATAAGCTTTCTAAGCATCATTTAAGATTTCAAGATGAGTGGTCTCAGATTAAACGTCAAAACAAACTAATAACACCACTGTCATTTTTTTACTTCAATAGGTGAAATAATTCTACTAAAATTCTTCATCCATATATTTGAGCAATCATCAGGAATGTGTTTGTATTTACATTTTATGCCAGTAGTGATACTTGGATGTATGTATACAAGTACACGTATGCACATATACATGTACCGATTTTTTAACCTCTTAAATCTATTTAAGAGTATTCTCAATTCATAAACATGGTATTTTGTGTGTGCATGTGTGTGTGTGTGTGTATTATAATACACACACACACACACTTTTCCCCAAGGGTAATGAATCAAACCTACTTGATGTCAGAAAACAGGAAATCCTTCCTAACACACTCTGATGGTTAAATGGCAGATGACAACTACTCCAACACCTCTGTATAGTCCCTGAAAATGACTCAATGAACCCACAAACGCTGCTCTCCCAGCCACTGAGTATAACATGTTCATGTTCTCTTCTAGAAATGGGACAGTTTATAAGAAAAGTTAGCAAATTTGTTAAGAAAATTCCACTGGTATCAAGAGCCACAGACCCTGTCCTGAGCTTACTGGGTCATCAAACTACCGACACGGACAGCATGACCACAGGATCAAGCTGAAAACCTTTCATCGTTCGGACCAAGATTTCTCAATCCCGCACTTGTGACATTTTGGGCCGGTTAATTCTTTGCAGTGAAGGCTGCCCTGTGTATTACAGAATGTTTAGCAGCATCCCTGGTCTCTACCCATTACATGTCAGCAGCAACCCCCTTCCATGGTGTGACAACCAAAAACGTCCCCAGACAGTGCCAAATGTCCCCTGGGGGGACACACTCTGGTCCAGGAGCCTGAAAACTGACCACAGTTTTCTGCTTCCAAAGGAGAGTCAATTCTGCAACAACAAGGGCGGTTCTAAGAAAACTACCGGCATCCCCAATGGTGACTTTGTATGACACTGCCCCGGGGATCCCAACACAGTAACTAAAACCTGGTTTACTGTCATAGATGGCTCCTTTCTTCCACGTGTGCGTGATTAAACACTGCGATGATGAATCTGGGACGGGCTTGGGACGGCAGCCAACAGTGGCTGGTTTTATAGTTTCGATGAATTGCACCTTCTTTTAACCCTTCGGTGGACCAGTCATCCCTGGCAGTATAACCCTGTTTTCCTCCCCCCTCAAACCATCACTCCCCGGGACCCTACCCCATGAAGACGCCCTCTAAGGGGCTCGTATCATTCGGACGCTGTGACTGTCACTGCACTGGGGGGTTGGGGTGGGAGGTCACCTCTCAGCCAAGGGCCCGGGCCCCTCCGATCACCGGGCGGGCCCGCCCAGGGGCCCATCCGCTGTCCTGCTGACACCCCCCTACCCAGGTCAGAGCTCGACTCCCCGACCCCGGGCTGACCCCGCCGCCCCCCAAGGCGGTACCTGAAGTAGTAGACATCGCTCTTGCCGGCGCTGAGCCCAGATTTTCGGATCACTTCCTCCTTCTTCCATCCGGGGGGGAGGGCCGGGCAGTCCATCCTCTTCCCGCTCTCCGCGGCCCGGGGTCCCCGGGGCCCTGGCCCCGCGCTCCCCGACGGGAAAGGGACCGGCTCCCGCCGGGGGGCGCCGCCGCCGCCTCCTCCGCCGCCTCCGCCGCCGCCGTCGCCGCCAAGGCCGCCGCCGCCGCTCGGGGGACGGCCGCGGCCCCGGCCCCGGCCCCGGCCCCGTCCCCGGCCACGGCCCCGGCCCCGGCCACGGCCACAGACGCCGCCGCCGCCGCCGCCCCGGCCCGCCGGCTTCCACCGCCCCCGGCCACGGCCGCCGCCCCGCGCGCCCTCCCTGCGCGCGCCGCTCACCGGGGACGGGGCGAGCGCGCAGCCCGGGCCCCCCTGCTCGATGGCGGAGCCGCCGCCAGCGCCGCTGCCGCCCGCCGCGCTCTCCCCCTCCTCCTGCTCCGGGCAGCAGCGGCCTCCCCCCGGGTGCGCGCGCATCCAGCCCCCTCCCCAGCCGGCGCTGCGCTTCTTCCGTAACCGAGCCCTTGGAATCCCGGAGACCCGCCCCGCCCGCGGCGCGGCGCGCGGGGGACGCGCGCAAGCATCATAGAGCGGGCGCGCACAGAGCGGCCCTCCCGCCGGGGGGCGGGGCCTCCGCCACCGCCTCTCAGGTCCTCCGAGCGGCCCGGGCGGCCATCTTGTCCCCTCCTCCTCGAGGACACGCCCCCTCCAGCGGCTCCGCCCACCGCGCCTCCGGCCGCGCCCTTCCGGCCCCCCGCCCCCACGGGGCGCGTGGTCGGGCCCGGGGCTGCAGCCAGAGAGACGTCAGGTGGCCTGCGCTTCCTTTGTTTCCAGTGGGTTACCCTCGCTCACGGTGCAAACTCACCTACGTCTGCTTCCCAGTTAATGAGCAACAAAGTGTATCTCTTATTTTATATTTACCACCTCGACTGTTCATTTAATGAACAGGAGATACCTTTTCCTGCCTCGACGTCATAGCTTGCCGGGGAGCTCAGGTTGATGGAGTGAGTTGAGGTGTCCTCATAGCAGAGTATCACTAGCCTCCAGAGTCCGGCTTTCAGAACTTTAGAATTCTGGATTGATTATCATCCCAGAACTTTGTAAGGCCATAGGAAGGGAAATGACAGCCCGGAAAGTTCCCTCCAGTTCCTACAGGATTTACCTCTAATGTCCCCATAAAATGACCAGAATTCCTGAATCCACCTAGAATTGACCAAATTTCTTAGGATCTTTTCTTCAACTTAAACTTCGTTTTCTAATAACCTTTGACAAATATCCATGGCCTTTGGCTTCGTTAATGCACCCTGATGCTAAAAGACCCATTTAACCTAATCACTAGCTTTAAGGAATCTGCATGGAATTCACTTGGACCTGCCAACTATTCAGGAGTGATTTTTAAAGAGTAAAACCAAATTGATTAAGAAAACTGATTTCCATTTCAGAGGAGCACAACTTCTGTTTGTTTAACCTTTTGAATACATTATGAAATGTTGGGTTACTGAAAATAGTGTTACGCTATCTTCAGATTTTGAAAATACAGGACCTAAAAGTTGAGGGCCAAGTTTAATGGATAGAAAAAAACTGATGAACATAAAGTAGTGGAAAATATATTTATTTGATTTGCTTTTGCAATTTATTAAGACAAACACCAACTCAAACACACAAACTTGCCCCTGAGCCTGACCTTAGACTGCTTTTAATGTCTTTGAGTTGAGATACATTAAGCTATAGCTTCTTCTAAGAAATCTGTCTAGAACTGTGTCTAGCAAAGAGTTGAAAAGTCAAGTTCTCAGGAGAGAGGTCAGTTCTGAAGATCCGCATTTAGAAGTCAACTCGTGAAAGTGATAATTGAAGGGAACCCTGCAAGTAAATAAGATCTCCAAGGAAGAGCATGCATGGTAAATTAATAATTAATTTAAAGATAATTTAAAGAAAAGAAAGAGGAATCAAGAACGGAATCATAAGGAACAGATACATTTATGGCTCAGGTGAAGGAGTTAAAGTCAGAGATTTATGAGATCAAAGTTTGGACAACAGGGAATCCCCTGGCAGCCTGGTGGTTAGGACTCTACTTCCACTGCTAGGGGACAGGATTCGATTCCCAATCATGAACCTAAGATCCCCAAGCCATGTGGTGCGACCAAAAAAAAAAAAAAAGTTTGGATAACAAACACCCTGTAGGAGGAAGGGGTTGACTTTCACACTTAATTATTGAGATAATAGATGGGAAAAGATATACTGTTGAAAATTTTTACCTTTCCATGCTGTGTCTAACAAGGCTGTGGATCAAATGATGCAATGGATGTAAAAACATGTCTAAAAGAGTAAATTACTATCAATTTAAGATAATTGCTCTGACTTCTACTACCAGATTGTATTTGCTAAATCCCACTAGATAAAGTAGGGTGCTCCCTTAGTTAAGAAAAAACTCATTTAGGGCATTTCAAAAGCTTTTCTGGTCAAACTTGAATTTTTCTGCTGTGATACCATAAACCAAAGGATAAAAACAAACAAAAGCATGTAATTATTCTACCACTAAAGGAAGAAAATTATCTAATTAAGAAAACATTAAATTCTTGCAGGGACTAGATTGACACCTAAAAGTATTGAGGATAAATGCTAAACACCTAAGAGATAGATCCTTTTGTTTCCCTTAAAATACTGGACAAATAATAACCCTTTTATAACCCTGGGAGAATGCATTTTCTATCACCCTTTGAAGAATAGCAACATTGTCTTTCTGAGGCAAGAAAGCTGTGACCAAGTTTTTCAATTTTAATCTCTTTAACAGTGGAAAAGTTCTTGCTAACTTCACCTTATGGAAAAAGTGAAAGACAACACCAGAGCGGATTATGTATGAAATCTGGCCAATTAAACAAACAACTGAGATTTAATCACCTTGGCTCTCTTACTCTCAGGTGTAGAAGCAGGTGCTGAAACACCAGCTGTCACCCCTGAAAGACTATTCTTTAAAATATTCTCCTTGCATTATTTCCAGGGAGAGCTGAGATTAAGCCACTACAGTAATGTAGTTTTCAAGAAAATAGGTGTTAGTTTGCATTTTTATTGAGAAAAATGGAACAAATTCAGGGAATGAAACTTCAAAGAATGTGAAGTAGTGGCTAGTTTTAAAGAAAGAAAGAAAGTGAAGCTGCTCAGTTGTGTCCAACTCTTTGCAACCCCGTGGACTGTAGCCTACCAGGCTCCTCCATCCATGGGATTTTTCCAGTCAAGAGTACTGGAGTGGGGTGCCGTTTCCTTCTCCAGGGGATCTTTCCAACCCAGGGATCAAAGCCAGGTCTCCCATATTACAGGCAGACGCTTTACCATCTGAGCCACCAGGGGAGTCAACAGGCTAGTTTTAAGATCTGTATATTTATTAAAGGTATATAACCTGTGGGCTTCCCAGGTGGCTCAGAGGGTAAAAAATTCACTCTCAGTGCAGGAGATGCAGGAGACTTGAGTTTGATCCCTGGACCGGGAAGATCCCCTGGAGGAGAGCACGACAATCCTCTCCAGCTTTCTTGCTGGAGAATCCCATGGACGAAGGAGCATGGCAGGCTACAATCCATAGGGTTGCAAAGAGTTGGCCACGACTGAAGTAACTGAGCACCCACACAAATAACTTGCATTTGAATTTTTGAGTGTGCTGAGATACTCAGTGAAAGAAGGATTTAAATATTGGAAATCTTTCTATTTCTAATGAGCATATTTGCATCAGGTGATAACGGGGGCATTGCTTTCCCTCTCTTAACAGAGTCCAAACAATAAGGTCAGAATTTATCAAGACGTTAAATACCAGTGAGGGCATAGCCAAAAACCATTTTCCGGCTCCAATTAGCAGCTTTTATGATTCACTGAGTTGGCCCAACTACTGTTCACCTAATTCCCAACTAAAACGAAATGCTGCTGGCATGGCACATCAGGTTGCCAAATGACACTTTCAAGTCCATGCAGTATAAATAAAGGGGTTTTTATTATTATTACCTGCCACTTGGAATGACTACAGAAGAATCTTACACTGCATAGTTCAGACTCAAAAGAGAAGGGTTAATTACTTGAAAGGCAAGAGACTTAGCAGCAGTAGCCACAACAAGAGAAAACAAGAAGTAAGTTTTGTACCAAGGGAAATTATTTCAGAAGACAGTGTCTTGTATTTTTTTAAAATTTTTCGTGGGTTGTTAACATTAGCGATAGGTAAGTAGCTGGTACCAAGCGTTTAGGATTAAGGGGTGGAGAGGTGCTTATTTGATTTAACTTCCTAAAAATAGAAAACGCAGTACTAAGAATAGAAAGAAAACCTCACTTAGGTTTCAGACTCCTAAGATGCCATATAACACGCTCCACAATGAGGTTTTTTAACTTAATCCTGGCTGCGAATCACGCTCAAGCCTGAGCTCCCAAATGGCAGCAGCTGCAAGCTCATCGCCTTGCCTGCGTTATGCACCCCAAGCTCCAGAAAACTGCTCATGCCCGCGTTGCCAAACATCTCGGGCTCTGCCAGCCAAAGCCCCAGGCCAAGGCTCAAACCCAAGCAAACTTCAGCTCAGGCTCCAGTTCAGGCTTCCACAGGTGTCCACGTCCCCACAAAGCCTCCAGAGTTGAGGCCTTTGTCTGCCAACATGAGGACGGGAGGGCTGGTATGACCGCTGGGCTGCCGTGTGCAAGGCGCTGGGGTCCTCCTGCACTATTTGTGCAAATAAACCTGAGGCAGAATCTGTCCAAAACAAACACAAAACACCAGAATGCCAGCACAGGTGATCCAGAAGGCCGAGGAGTGGAAACTGAAAACCTCGGAATATGCATCTCGCCAGGAGATCCTGCTATAAGTGGTTTTCCCCATGTCCCAACGTGTGTCTCAGATATAGCAGAGCTAGGACTGGAATCCGGGCCTCCGGAGTCCAGGTTTAGAGCTTTGTCTCCTTAACTGCTTTCAGACTGCCCCATTGTCTCTGATTTTCTCACCCCGGAACATGTCCTGCTTCACAGTGGGAACCTTTGCTTCCACCTTCTCCCCAGCCCAGCACCTTTCTCTGGCTCATTCCTGTTTATCCTTGGGTCTCACCTTAGACATCACTTACCCCTAGAGCCTTCTCCGACTTCCCCTAACCCTCCTCTCCTGCACTCCCCTGGGTGTGTGCTGGATGTCACACTGCCATTAGGTATTTCCCCCTTCCAACCTTTATTATAGGTGGTTATTTAATTGTCTTTCTTCCACTACCAGCCTAAAAGGCCATTCTGCATGTTTACCATTGCATCTGAAATGCCTCTTACCTGGCTTACCTGGAACATGGGGAGAGGTTATTAGATACTTGATGAATAAATCAAATTAACACACTTGGCAAAAATTGTGTACTCTCAAAATAACGAGTGGCATATTTTCTTCTCAATGGATGCATATAATCACATGACTTATGTAAAATCAGAATACCAACAACTGTTCTTATCTTAGATAATTTGAATAGGCCTCTGTGTCCGAAGAGTTATTTAACAATAAATTTGACTGACTCAAAAATGAGGTTTAAATTCATTTTACAAACATGTTTAATTATAAGACAGTTATAATGTTTTCTTTGGGTAATCACTCCTACATGAATTGAAAGCAGTTATTCATCAGTTTCTCAAAAATTTTGTGTCATATATATTATGGAACCTGCTGTATAGCACAGGGAACTCAGCTTGGTGCTGTGTGATGACCTAGGTGGATGGGATGGGGGGTGGGATGGAGGTTGGGTGACAGCAGCCCCCCCAAGAAGGACGGGATATATGTATACATATAGCTGATTCCGTTGTTGTGCAGCAGAGACTAACACAACATTATAGCACAATTATATTCCAATAAAATTTAAAAAATTTTTAAAAGACCCTCATCACAAAATAAGACTCCACTTCTAAACAATGGTTCCTGAATTTGTATACTTATCTACACTTATGTTTCTCCTCTTTGACTTCAAATAACTTGACTCCTCCTAATATTCTCTGAAATTATATGTACACATATATTTTAATGTCTTTTTATTTTGGAATCTTTTACAAGGTTCTCAGAATTGTGTTTGTTGTTTTTTTTTTTTTTTTTTTGCTTTCTTAATTTCTGATTTTCCCCTAATCTGTGGTATTTTTTTTGTTTAGCATAGCTCATGATTCCATTCTGAAATATTCAGACTTCATATTCCAACATTTCAGCTACCCCGACTCTCCGTGTTAATCACAATCATACAGTTAAATTTTAGCACTCATATTGCGTATCTCCCAGCATCTATGATTAATGTCACATAATTTCCTGCACAGCTTGGAAGTCTGTCCTCTGAGGTGGAAGGTGGGAACAGCATGATCCAGCAACTGTCACCATCTGTGGCTGACACATTGTTGGTCTAACAATACCCATCACCAGTCTCCCTTGCCTGCCTGCAGTGTGTGCGTGCGTGCTCAGTCACACAGTCCTGTACAACTCTGTGAGCCCATGGACTGTAGCCCACCGGGCTTCTCTGTCCATGGGATCTTCCAGGCAGGAATACCAGAGTGGGTTGCTATTTCCTACTCCTGGGGATCTTCCTGACCCAGGGATTGAACTCCCATCCCTTGCATGTCCATGGGATCTTCCAGGCAAGAATACTGGAGTGGGTTGCCATTTCCTACTCCAGGGATCTTCCTGACTTAGGGATAGAACTCCCATCCCTACATCTTCTGCATTGCAGGCGGACGGATTCTTTACCACTGAGCCACCAGGGAACTAAAGAGACTAAAAAAAAAAAAGTAAATATTAGCTATCCCAGAATAGTTTAGACAAGAACAGGAAAGAGCTGGCAGTGGTTCTGAGAAAGTTTTTACTTCTCTATTAAAGCAAAACAAAAACTTGATTAGCACTACCCTTGTCCCTTTGTTCCTGCCATGGACATGACTTCTGAAGCCTTGACAGCTAATTGCAACTATGAAGCAAAGAGCAGAAAGATAAAGGCACACATCCTAAGAACAGTGGGGCCAGATGATGAAGCCTGAAAGGCATTATTCAGCAGCTGAACCAAGTCTTGCAACTCTTTATCTCCATACTTGTGTGCTAGTTGAGAAATTAGACTTTTTTTTTTTAAAGACGGCTCGCTCTCTCTTTTAGTCTGTCTGCACCGGGTCTTAGCTGTGGCTTGCAGGATCTTTAGCTGCAGCGTGTGAACTCTCAGCTGTGGCATGTGGGATCTAGTTCCCTAATCAGGGATCAAACCCGAGACCCCTGCGTTGGGAGTGTGGCGTCCTAGCCACTGGACCACCAGGGAAGTCGCTAGACCGTTCTTGGATTAAACTGCTGTTGGGTTTTTGGATAACCAAAGCGAAAAGCATTCTTTACTGAGATATGATTCCTACCCTCAGTGAAATGTGTGTATCTCGCTGGAAATTTGGCAGCTCTCGAGCTTAAGACCCTGAAATGGGATATTGCACAGGGTAAGGAAGAGAGGGAAGGAAAAGGGGAGAGAGAAAGGGAAGGAGAATGGCCGGTAGGCACTCCCCCTGGTAGTAGCAGACCGGGAAAGTCCTCCCTTCCATACTCCGATGGAAGGAAAAGCATTCCAAGAGATTCTTCCTACTTCGGCTCTATTTTTATCCCGTTGCTTCTCACAATGACCCTGGAGAAGGGAAAGGCTACCCACTCCAGTATTCCGGCCTGGAAAATTCCTTGGGGTCACAAAGAGTCGGACACGACTGAGTGACTTTCTCTTCACACAATGACAGGTCCAGCTCCAGAGAATATGGTCCAGTAAACTGTCTTTGAACTTGATCACTTCACTGATATATCATCTGAGCCTCAAGTAGAGGAATAAGCATGGGGAGAAAGAGCCTAATCAATGTTGCTATAGTTGAAAATTCCATTTCAAGAAAATCTTTTATTAAAAAAAAAAATCCGAACATAAGAATAAACAACTGGTATCTGAGTCATGCCGTCTTATTTCACTGCCCAAGGCTGATCTGCTGCTGCTGCTGCTAAGTCACTTCAGTTGTGTCTGACTCTGTGTGACCCCATAGACGGCAGCCCACCAGGCTCCCCCATCCCTGGGATTCTCCAGGCAAGAACACTGGAGTGGGTTGCCATTTCCTTCTCCAATGCATGAAAGTGAAAAGTGAAAGTGAAGTCACTTAGTCGTGTCCAACTCCTAGCGACCCCATGGACTGTAGCCCACCAGGCTCCTCCATCCATGGGATTTTCCAGGCAAGAATGCTGGAATGGGGTGCCATTGCCTTCTGTGCAAGGCTGATCTAGTTGGTAACAAACAATGCTGTTTTGAATGACATTGACTGATGACAAAGGGACAGACGCCAACTTAATATGTGAGCCATAAGGTTGTGCAACATGAAAACCAAATAACTTCAGAGCACAGCGAATAAGTTTTTCTGTCCTTCAATCAGAGAAAAGTGGTGGGAAAACTTCTTACCTGGAGAATGTAGTGGTGTTCATAGGCCCAAATCCAAATTGTCTGACTATGGTCATTTGTACCACATTCACATGAAATCAGTAATTTGGCTTCGAGGAGGGGGGCATGGGGATTGGAGGGTTTGGGAATCATCTACAATATGAAATTGATTTAATTTGATAATTTTACTTACATTTAACTTATAGATTTGTTCATTTCTATTTACATAAGAACAATAAGCATAATGAGGTTAAAACAAGCTTCATAGTTTTACATATTTAAGTAACATCAGAACAATAATTTAACTCATCATGGGGGATGGAGGCCCCCAATAATTTTTTCCTCATAAAAGGAATATGTGCATTTCTCAGGGTTAAGAAAAAATGCCCTCAAGGTTAAGAAAAGCTCGCACTCTCCTTGTCATATTCTTTCCCTTAGCAAAGAGATTTCTGAGAGATTGATAATTCATCTTTGGTGACCCCCTCCTTCTTAAAATTCTTTCCTTCCTTGGCCTATGAGACATCATACTCTTCAGATTCTCATTCTATCTACTGCTTTCCACTTGTCTTTGGTATAGCATCTTTCTTTTTTTTAATATCTTTTTCTTTGTCAATAAACATGGACATTACATTTGTTTTTTTAATTTTTAAAAACTTTTAATTTTGTATTGAAATATAGCTGCTTAATAATGTTATGATAGTGTCAAGTGGGCAGCAAAGGGACATACATATACTTGTATCCAATCTCCCCCAGACTCTCCTCCCTTCCAGGCTGCCACATAACATTGGGCAGGGGTCCCTGTGCTATGGTATAGCTTCTTTCTTGAACAGTTTCTTAAATGATGGTGTTCTTCAAGGTTCCCTCTGTAAGTGGCTTGTCTTCTGATTCTACATGCAAGGTAGGTCTTAAAGATGAGTCTGCTAAGGAGGGTCTTAACCAGGAGGCTGCTGAAGGATGTGCTCTACCAGAACAGGAGAGTGAAACAAGATTGAGAAAGCTAGGGAATCCAGGAAAGAGGATTCCAATAACACTGGTGCAAGGCAAAGGAATGCTCTGGGTGATCAGGAAAAGAGCTCCTAAGAGATGTGCAAGAGGCCCAGGGAGCAATATTCCAGGTTGAGCGAAAGAGACAAAGGTTGTAGGAGGTACATTTCTAGAAAAAAAAAAAAAAAAAAGAGGACCATTTATCCATGCTAATGCCTATGCAGAAAATACCTTGGCCACCTGATGCAAAGAGCCAACTCATTGGAATAGACCCTGATGCTGGGGAAGATTGAAGACAAAGGAGAAGGGGGCAGAAAAGGACGAGCTGTTTAGATGGCATCACTGACTCAACAGATATGAATTTGAGCAAACTCTAGGAGATAGTGGAGGACGGAGGAGCCTGGCATGCTGCAGTCCATGGGGTCAAAATGAGTTGGAAACGACTTAGCAACTGAACAACAACAAAAATGCAGAAAATTACGTTAAAAAGCTTTTAGAAACTGTGGGGGGAAAATCAATGATAATTACATAGACGACTAAGAACATTTTTAAAAAGTGGTAATCATTTACATCAAGAGAAAAAAACAAAT
The DNA here is from genome assembly GCF_027580195.1 of Bos mutus. Lineage (NCBI taxonomy): Eukaryota > Metazoa > Chordata > Mammalia > Artiodactyla > Bovidae > Bos > Bos mutus. Next base: position 53,755,778 of record NC_091640.1, read on the forward strand.
GAAATATAATCATGATGATACTATTGTGATATTATGTAATAGGTAGTAATATTTGAGCAATTTAACTAAATATTGAGAAGGTAAGTCTACACTAAAGGAAGCAGCTACTAAAGCAGACATGTGTTAAATATGGAGGGTGAAACAGAGGATGAGAGATGGGGCTGAGCACTGCATATTTTCTGTATATACTTCTTAGTATCATGTAACTGTTTGAACCATGTGCCTGTGTATTTTGGTAAAAATATAACAAGGTTTTAAATTGTCATGTGCCTTTCTTTTAGTACCATCACTCACCACCTCACAAATATGAAGAATAATTACCATTTTCCCCCCAAGTGTTTATTACACACCAGTCTTCATGTTGGATACTTCCTGTGCATCCTATCTAATCTTCGCAACACCATGCAGAGTAAATAGTATTATCTCCAGTTTACACATGAGGAAACTGAGGCACTGAGAGGTTACATTACCCATCAGAGTTTCCCCAACTGGTAAAAAAGAAAGCTAGAGAGTAGCCATGTGGTTTCAAAACCTAGGCTCTTTGAATTACATATTGTGGTGAAATACAGCTTTACCTTTGATTATATATAATTTTAATCTTTGTATGTCTTGCACATGTTTACATAAAGCCCTACCTGGGTTTTATGCATCACCCCTCTTTTTATTCAATTATTTTGGCAGCACTGGGTCTTTGGCAGGCTCAGGTGCCCCTCGGCAGGTACAATCTTAGTTCCCCAGCAGGGATCAAACCTTCATCCCCTGTATTGGAAGGTGGATTCTTAATCACTGGACCAGTAGGGAAGTCCACTCCAAAGGTCTTCTTAAGTTGACATTTTCAGCAAGCTGCATACTTATCTTTCTCAGTTTCCTGGTGTATCCTTTTGGGTAACTCCATATTCTTTCTTTTTTTAGCTGATTTGGGTTTCAGAGATTGCTCTCTGCCCTAACTCTGAGCTTAAAGAAATTTTTAGCACTGAATGGTAGGCCTGAGCTGTGGACAGTGTCCATCTGTAAGTTGGATTCCTTGGTGTCGGGTGAAGAAAAGTACTAGTTGAAGAAGATGAGGTACATCTAGAAAGGGAAGGGATTCTGTAGGCTCACTGACTACACAGCCAAGTATTATACAGCAGCAGCCTTGGGAGCAAAAGAGAGCAAAGCTTGCTCTCTCGATGCGGATCATAACCTCATTCCCTTGCCTTATTTACCTCCGTCTAGTAATCAGGACCGGAGAAGGCAATGGCACCCCACTCCAGTACTCTTGCCTGGAAAATCCCATGGACGGAGGGGCCTGGTGGGCTGCAGTCCGTGGGTCGCTAAGAGTCAGACACGACTGAGCGACTTCACTTTCACTTGTCACTTTCATGCATTGGAGAAGGAAATGGCAACCCACTCCAGTGTTCTTGCCTGGAGAATCCCAGGGACGGGGCAGCCTGATGGGCTGCCGTCTCTGGAGTCGCACAGAGTCGGACACGACTGAAGCGACTTAGCAGCAGCTGCAGCAGGAGTTTCATGACAGTGAAAATATATGAAAATACTAAACGTCAAAAAATTTAGTGGGAAGTATTTTTCTTTAAAAGACATGAAACAAAGAAATGTTTACAGACTTTTCTAAATATGTGACTTGTCTCCAGTAATTATACACAAGAAAGCTATTTTTGGAATCGTAGTTCACTATAAAAAGATAGGATTATAAATTGACTTTTTTTAGCCTTTAAAATTAACTCAGAAAGAAATGACTTTCCAGTTGTACACTCTTTATTGTTTACCCTAAAATAACATTTGAACATGTATGGCGGATTTGTTGTTACACCCTACAAGTTGTAGAATACTGTAATTAACTGATTCTAAATAATAAATAGCACTAGAGGATGTATAAGGAAAAAAGACTCCAAACAAAATTACATTTCTGAGAGAAATGGAGAATTAAAGGATGCATGAAAATATAAGAAATTTGTACTTATTTTAGCAAATACCTCCTGCAGATTTTTCAAAGTCTATAATTATATAAATCATGACCTATCACAAAGGAAAAAACAATTAGTGAAACCACAAAAAAGAAAAATGATACGTTTTACAGTTTTTTAAATAAGTAGGAAAGTATATGGTTGCCTTACAGATGAGAGGTAGTTTTATTTCACATTGTGTTATATTGGAGAAAATAAATCACTGTTTTAAAAAACAGTGCTCCATGAGAAGTACTTCAGGGGGTTGCCCAAGTGCATAATTTCTTGAAAGTCCAAGTGTGTAGTTTTCTGTGTATCTTTAATCTTAAAACAATCTCAGATGTACAAAAAAAATTTAAAGAACATCTTTGTCTTGACTATTTGAAAGTAAATTGCTAACACGATGTCTTATAACCCCCAATACTTTTATGTGTAATTCTTACAAGCAAGGATGTTCTTCTCTAAAACAATTGCAAGTAAAACCTTTCAAACAAGAAATTAAAATTTGTATAGAACCATGATCCCCAGACCCCATTCAAGTTCTGCTGATTGTCCCAGCAATGGTCTTTAGAGCCAATGAATCCAGTCTAGAATAACAGAGCATTCGGTTGTTGTGTCTTTTTGTTTTCTTCAATTGTGGAACAATTCTTCAGTCTCTCATTGATTTTCAGGACCTTGAAGTTTCTGGAGATTACAGGCTGATTATTTTGTAGAATGTCTTTCACTTTCCGTTTGTTTGATGTTGCCTTGTGATGAAATGCAGGGAGCTGTGTAACTTGGGCAGTAATATGGTAGAAGCGGTGTTGTATTCTCATTATACCGTATCAGCAGGCCCAGGATTTCAATTTGTCCCATACCTGGTCATGTAAACTTTGATCACTTGATGCTGGTGTCTGACAAGCTCCTTCCCTGTAAGGTTACATTTTTTACTTTTGTAGCTTGTATGTATTTTAGTATTAATATATAGGCTAAAAAAATTTAATGATGATAAAACATACCCGAATATATATGTTATAAATCAGCTTTTAAGAATTGGAGGCCACTTCCAGTTTTTGGCTTAACTCATGTTTGCATAGAGCCTAGCCAGTTGCTTACTATTTTTCTCAGGTTCTTACAACATAATGTTAAATGATTCTTTATAATTTTTTTTTTTTTAGCTGAGCTTTCTGAGCTAATCTGAGATCACTCTCAGCTATATTTCTGAGCTTAAAGAATTTTTAACATTGAGTGACAGCTCCGAAATTCTCATAGAATTATTTGCCTGGAAATAAAGCATCTGTATTCATTCTTCTACTGCTGGATAATAAATCACCACAAATATATCCTTAAACAATACACACTTATTATCACACATTTTCCATGGATCAGGAGTCTGGGCATGGTTTTCTGGGTCCTCTGATCTTTAGAATATTCCAGACATTGACTGGGCCCAGAGTATCCACGTGAAGCTCTGTCTTCTCCAGTCCATATAATGGTAGGCAATATTCATTGTGAAGCCATAATTCTCAGGGACGTCTATTTCTTCAAGATCCACAAAGAGTCTCTGGCTTCTGCTTCTGATCTTAGGACCCTCTTTGAAAGTGTTCACCTGGTTAAGTTAGGCCACCACGGATAATCTCCCTTTTTGATCAGCTCAGTGTAAACTAATCAGGCATGTTAATTACACCTGCAAAACCCCTTCAGCTTTGCCGTCTGGATTAAATACTTGAACCTTTTGTACTGCTTCAATTGGCTGTTGGGTTTGTCACTCGGTTCTGACTCAGCTTTTTCTTTTCTCGATAATAATTTAAGTTTGTGCATGTCGGAACACATAAAACTGTACAAGTAAAGACACTGTTACAACCTGTGTGCACTGTTGTGAAACAGCAGGCGAGTCTCAGGTGTGTCTGCTTTATGTGTATGTACCATGGAGCCGTGCAACTGGAGGAAATACACAGCCCCTGGACTTGTGGTACTTTTACATTAGGTGATTTTAACTTTTGTAAGTCTGCGGTGCTTTTTCCCTGCCTTTTTTCAGTAAGGAATGAAATCAGTTGTTAGATATTACTAGGGATACCACTAAGAGGCAAACCTTTATTAACATCCGCTTAATAACTGAAGAGTTTTCCATGGGCACTGATTAAAAAATACCACTTGAAATTCCTTGTCTGCATGAATCTAGAATTTCTGAAAACTCTGCAATCCCAACAAGATATAAAAATGACTGCTGGGGTTGATCTCTGCTTACATTATACTTGTTGATATGGATTTTAAAAAGTAACCATAAAAAATTAACATATGGTCACAAGTTTCTGCTTTTATTTATAGCATGGGTAGTGATTGAGGTGGGTGTTTTAAGTGAAATTTTGCTTCACTGAAAAGTCTTTTGCTTTAAAAAATAGTTTGAACACCATAGAAGAGTTTGAACAGGATAGTACTGGAAAGGCTGGATCTTCAGTTAGTAAATGAATCTAGGAAATTCAAGAACCTAATCAAGGTAATAATTTAATTCAATTCTTTCTTAAATAGGACTTATAAAGCTTCTGTATACTTTGAGCATTTGTAAATCCACCCAATCTGAATAAAGGACTACTGATATTACCTCCTCCATTAAGGTTTTTTGAACCTGACCAAGACCCCAGTGACGCTCTACTACAGAAATATACAATAGCCTTTCTTGTGTCTCTGGATAAGCCTTAAATCTGATATATAAGATCTATCCAGACACATTTTATCAGCCAAGGTTATTTTTTTCAACTGTCAGCTATAGCTTTAGTTATAGGCTGTACGCTGCCTAAAGTCTAGGACACAATTTTTAAGCACTGTATTCCTTGGTCTATGCCTCCTAAGATTTCCTCTCCTGGGATGGGGTCAGGAGAGACCTAAATCTAAATGTCCTAAAGTGTTAGCTTTCTCAAGGGTTTCCCTGACCCCTAATCTTATTGAGATATAATTGAAATGTACCAAACCACACACATCTGGAGAGTATAATTTGATCCATCTCAACAGACATGCACACCACAATCATGATAATGAACATTTCCATCCATCTCAAACGTTTCCTTTGCTTCTTTGTAATCCCTCCCTACCTCCACCCCCTCCCCCAGAACCACTACTCTGCTTCCTGTTATCACAGATTAATATCTTCTGAAATTAAATGGTATCATCCACTCTGTCCTCTCCCTGTGCCTGGCTCCTATCACTCAGCTACTCATTTTAAAAGTCATCATTTGAAATAAGTCAGAAAGAGAAAAACAAGTATCATATAATTAATACATATACATGGAACCTAGACAAATGGTATAGATGATCTCATTTGCAAAGCAGAAATAGAGACACGGACATAGAACATATGGATACCAAGGGGGAAAGGGGAGGGGGTGAATTAGGAGATTCCAGCTGACGTATCTACACTACTGATATTATATATAAAGTAGATGACTAATTCGAACGTACTGGATAGCACAGGAAACTGTACTCAATGCTCCGTGGTGATCTAAATGGGAAGGAAATCCAATACAGAGGGAGTATGCATAAACATTAAACAAAAGCTAACACAACATTGTGAAGCAACTATACTCCAACAAAAGTTAGAAAGAAAAGATTCATCCTGTGGTGAACATCAATTTTCCATTCCTTTTTGTTGCAGAATAGTATTCCATTGAATAGACATGTCACATTTGTTTATCCATTCATTATTGATGGACATTAGGATTGTTTCCAATTGTTCACTCTTACAAATAAATCTGAATGAGCTTTCATTTACAGGTCTTTATGTGGGCATATGTTTTCATTTCTTTAGGGTGTACAGCTAGGAATGGAATTGGCATATAGTAGGTGTTACATTCGGAGAAGGCAATGGCAACCCACTCAGTACTCTTGCCTGGCGAATCCATGGACAGAGGAGCCTGGTAGGCTGCAGTCCATGGGGTCACTAGGAGTTGGACAGGACTGAGCGACTTCACTTTCACTTTTCACTTTCATGCATTGGAGAAGGAAATGGCAACCCATTCCAGTGTTTTTGCCTGGAGAATCCCAGGGACGGGGGAGCCTGGTGGGCTGCCGTCTATGGGGTCACACAGAGTCAGACATGACTGAAGTGACTCAGCAGCAGCAGCAGCAGCAGGTGTTACATTTAATTTTTTAAGAAACTGCCACATTGCTTTCCAGAGGTATTGTACCATTTTGCATTCCCATGAAAAATGTATGAAGGCAGGAGGAGAAGGTGACGACAGAGGATGAGATGGTTGGATGGCATCACCGACTTAATGGACATGAGTTTGAGCAAGCTCCAGGAGTTGGTGATGGATAGGGAGGCCTGGCGTGCTGCAGTCCATGGGGTTGCAAAGAGTCGGACACAACTGAGCGGCGGAACTGAACTGAACTAATGAAAAATGTATGAGAGTCGTAGTTGCTCTATACCCTCATCCACATGTGGGACAGTTTTTATAAGATTAGTCTTTCTAATGGGTATGTAGTTGTGTTAACTTGCATTTCCTCAGTGACAAATAACGTTAAGGATCTCTGTGTGTCTGTGTGTATATGTGAGGTACTCAAATCTTTTGCCCATTTCCCCCTACGTTATCCAGTGTTGTTTTTTTTAATGAGGATGTCTAGGAAAGATTTGGCATTCAAGTTACCCATTTCCTTATGTTGAATACTTTGGCTCAGAAAATGATAAGCTAACCTCTTTGATCTCTGCCAAACTTGAGGAGACTCATACTTTCTGTATAAGAAGAATCTGTTCTGGACTACTCGATCCGATCATCTAGTACGTTAGAGGTCCTCTATCTCTATACATGTATCTTTTCTGCTAGGACACGTGCTGTTCGTTAAAATGTTATGACAATTTGGTCGTTGTTGTTTAGTCACTAAGCTGTGTCTGACTATTTTTTGACCCTCTGGACTGTACCTGACAGGCTCCCCTGTCCCTGGGATTTCTCAGGCAAGAATACTGGAGTGGGCTGCCATTTCTTCCTCCAGGGAATCTTCGTGATCCAAAGATTGAACCTACGTCTCTTGCATTGGCAGGTGGATTCTTTACCATTGAGCCACCTGGTACCATCTTTATATCACATATGTTGTAGTAGATACTATTAATGTTATTGGAGACATGAACACTAGAATTAGTGCAGGGGCTTTCAATAGAAAGTCCCCTTGCAACCAATGTAGAATGGAAGAAAGGTTTTTTGTGTGTTTTGTTTTTATGGAAATTTCATTAGGAGATCAGTCCTGGGTGTTCTTTGGAAGGAATGATGCTAAAGCTGAAACTCCTCATGCGAAGAGTTGACTCATTGGACAAGACCCTGATGCTGGGAGGGATTGGGGGCAGGAGGAGAAGGGGACGACAGAGGATGAGATGGCTGGATGGCATCACTGACTCGATGGACATGAGTCTGAGTGAACTCGGGGAGTTGGTGATGAACAGGGAGGCCTGGTGTGCTGCGATTCATGGGGTCGCAAAGAGTCGGACACGACTGAGTGACTGAACTGAACTGAACTGAAGGACAGAATGTCAACTTAGAAAATTTTCTCCAACTGCAACTATTAGTAAATGAGATATTGCCAGCATAAATCTAGAGGGTACTTTTTTTAGGGGGTACTTTTAAAAGTGGCTTCCCTGGTAGCTCAGATGGTGAAGAATCTGCCTGCAATGTGGGGGACCTGGGTTTGATCCTCCATGGGGAAGATCCCCTGGAGAAGGGAATGGCTACCCACTCCAGTATTGTTGCCTGAAGAATTCCATGGACAGAGGAGCCTGGCAGCTACAGTCCATGGGGTCATAGAGAGTCGGACAAGACTGAGTGAATAACATGTTTAAAATACTTTATATTTACACTTAGTTTTTAGAATTATCTATTTAAAACAAGAAAGGTAACTTGAAAAACAATTAAGCTCTCTTTTCTCATTCTCATCCTCAGGGTAGATTTTTTTTTTTTTTTTTTTTACTGTGCTGCATGTTATGTGGACCAACAAGGGATGGAATCACCTGCACCCTTGCATTGGAACCATGGGGTCTTAATCACTGGACCACCAGGCAAGTCCTAGGGGAGAGTCTTTGGACCCTACAGACAGTGACCGATATCTCCTTCCTCTCAATCTTGAATAGCTGTCTCTGAGTTGTACACATAATTGGACTTTGAAATTAATGCGTGAGTGTGTGCTCAGTCATGTCCAACTCTTCCTGACCCCATGGACCGTAGCCCTCCAGGCTCCTCTGTCCATGGGATTTCCCAGGCAAGAACACTGGAGTAGGCTGCCCTTCCCTCCTCCAGGTTTGAAATCAATACTACCTGATAAAATCCAGAGGAAAAAGATGGGAGTCGCATCCAAAATAATAGTGATTATCTATTTTTCCAACTATTGCAGATGTCTGTGTGCGCATGTGTGTGTTGGGTGGGGGGTGGGTTGTTAAAGATTTGCCCTGAATAGTGGAGAGGATTTCTGCTCTCCCAGAGGCCGTGTATTTACTTCTTTTCTCTCTCATTTTCTTTCTTCATCCTCCCTTTCTCTTCCCCAAGGCAAGAACAGTTATTTACTTAATTAGGGAGGAGAGCCTGACAGTCCTAAAGCCAGGTGGGCTCAGCCCTGAGAATCCTTTTTAGACGGCCTCCCCCAGGGCGCTGCGGGTTCACTGTGAGTCCAGGTTCTCATCGGTGAGCTGGCAGGCGTGTCTGCCCTTCCACAGGCCCTGACAGGCCTGTGTTCTCTCAAAACCAGCTTCTTACCCTGTTCCCTGTTCCCGGGTGGAAAAGTCAGCTCGGCTGTTCACATGTGGCTACTTATCTTCAATTCACAGTGGGTGGGGCTCTGCCGGAGGTAGGCGGAGTAGGTCTCAGGAAAATGCTTTTCACTTTAAACCTAGCGTTAGTACTAATATAGTTTAGGATCCACATGTCTTCCGTCTACAGGGGATTTGAGCCATGGCCTTTGAGATTCAAAAAAAAGAAAAGAAAGCTTGGGGTGACGTCTGTCAAAGTGCGGCTCCATTCTGCTCCCCCGGGGAGGCGTGGCCCAGGTCACGTGTCCAGGGCCCGCTCTGTGCTTTTGCTCCACCCTCTCTGATAGGCGGTCAAAACCAGACTCCCTCCTCTCTCCCCTGACACTTGAATAGTGAGATATCTTGTAAAAAGTCTAGGTGTTACGCAAGCATTTGCTGAGACTTGCAGAAAAACAAAGGAAAGCATAAGTAAAAAGGGAAGAAAGAAAGTAGATTTTAAGGTAGAGAAGGCTGATTCGAAAGCGTTAGAGTTATGGTTTGATAACATGCTGTTAACTTGAGTATCTACCTCAGCAATTTTCCCTAAAGAATGGATAAAGGTGACTCAAGAAAAGGGAGCAGATCTTTAAACCCAATAAATCTGTTTTTTTTTTTTTTCCCCTAAAGCAGATGCCTTCTGCTTTTATTTACTGAGTTAAAAACACATATATTTTTATGGCATGCATTTTTGGCCTCACGCTGTATTTTCTTCCTGTTTAGGATCGTAACCACAGTGGTTCTGCCAACCACAGTCCTTTTCAGGAATGTTGTTGTTGTTTAGCTGCTAAGCTGTGTCCAACTCTTTGCAGCCTCCTAGACTGTAGCATGCCAGGCTCTTCTGTCCTCCACTAGCTCCTGGAGTTTACTCAAATTCATGTCCATTGAATCAGTGATGCTTTCTAACCATCTCGTCTTCTGCTGCCCTCTTCTCCTTTGGCCTTCAGTCTTTCCCAGCATCAGGGACTTACTGATCTTGAACTGAGGACTAATCTGTTCAAGCTTAACATAGATCCTAGTTGTTGATGCTTCTACAAAGCCTGAACCTTAGTGAGCAAGAATGATTTCTTAAGTTATTTCAAATAATGTCAAATGAAATTCTAAGTCACCTATAATCCTTGTGCATTTTCTTTAAGTTGTCTTTCTTTCTATACTTGTATTTTTTCAATACTCTGTGCAATGAGTACTTTAAAAATATTTGACACTTGGGATTAAGCTGTTCACAACTTCAAAGCATGAGCTTGAGCAACCTGCGAGGCAGACTCTGTCTAGGAAGACAGCTTGCTGAGATTAAAAAACAATGATTAAAGAACTATAGAGAATAGATTTATGGACATAGGGAGGGGCAGGAGAGGGTGAGATGTAAGGAAAGAGTTAACATGGTAACTTACATTACCATATGGAAAATAGATAGCCAATGGGCATTTGCTGTATGGCTCAGGAAACTCAAGCAGAGGCTTTGTATCAACCTAGAGGGGTGGGATGAGGAGGGAGATGGGAGGGAGCTTCAAAGGGGAGGAGATATATGTATACCTATGGCTGATTCATGTGGAGGTTTGACAGAAAACAACAAAATTCTGTAAAGCAATTATCCTTCAATAAAAAATAAATTTAAAAAAAAACCTAGGAAACCTGATTCTGCCAAACAGCTTGACAATTGTGAATAATTTATTTAATCTCTGTAGTCATTCATTTACTAGAAGACTCTTGAGAGTCCCTTGGACTGCAAAGAGATCCAACCAGTCCATTCTGAAGGAGATCAGCCCTGGGATTTCTTTGGAAGGAATGATGCTAAAGCTGAAACTCCAGTACTTTGGCCACCTCATGCGAAGAGTTGACTCATTGGAAAACACTCTGATGCTGGGAGGGATTGGGGGCAGGAGGAGAAGGGGATGACAGAGGATAAGATGGCTGGATGGCATCAATGACTTGATGGACGTGAGTCTGAGTGAACTCCAGGAGTTGGTGATGGACAGGGAGGCCTGGCGTGCTGCGATTCATGGGGTCGCAAAGAGTCGGACACGACTGAGCGACTGGAAAAAAAAAAAAAAATGACCCAGTCATTTCAGTCTCTATGATCCTTTCCAATTCAGAATATTTGAATAGATGCTGTTTTAAAATACTCTGGTGTTTCTCATGAAGCCCTTTCACATACACGTATCATTTTGTCTTCAAGAGAATCATTAAAGTAGATAAGGCTGGTCTTTGGAGAATAGATAAAGAAGTTGGGTATCCTTTTAACTAAGATGATAACTAAGTGGTAACTAGGATTGTGGGAAATTAGGTGATTGGCAGTGATTACCTGTGTGATAAATGGCAGAACTGGAACAAGAACTCGGGTCTTCTGACTGCAGCAAATACCTGTGTAGGCCACAAAAAGATGCAAGAGAAAGCGTAACTATTTGGAATCACTAATTATCTGCAAGTATTACTTCTGCTGGTGATAATGCCCTTTACTCAAACCACACTAACTCAAAGTAAAAGTAAATACCAGAAATAAAAGTAATAAAATGGCCAGTGCTTTATTGTAGTATGAGTATGGGGTAATTACAAGGGATTGAAAGAAAACAGCTGAGCTCTGGGTGGGTGAGTTTGAGGCTGCAGTGTGGAGGAAAGTTATGATTCAGTTATGGCCACTCCTTACCAGAAATGTAGTGATAAGGTATAAGCAGTAGGGGACAAAGCCATGAGGAAATGCCAAGAAGTAGGAAACTCTGACTACTTCTTGTTGTTGAGTCATTAAGTCGTGTCCTACTCTTTTGTGACCCCATGGACTGTAACCTGCCAGGCTCCTCTGTTCATGGGATTTCCCAGGCAAGCATACTGGAGTGGGTTGCCATTTCCTTCTCTGAGGGATCTTCCCAACCCAGGGATCAAACCGCATCTCTTGCATTGGCAGGCAGATTCTTTACTGCTGTGCCCCCTGGGAAGCCCTAAGGCTTGGTGAAAGTGAACATGAAGTCGCTCAGTCGTGTCCATGTGACCCCATGGACTGTAGCCTACCAGGCTCCTCCCTCCATGGGATTCTCCAGGCAAGAGTACTGGAGTGAGTTGCCATTTTCCTCCTCCAGGGGATCTTCCCGACCCAGAGATTGAACCTGGGTCTCCCGCATTCCAGGCGGATGCTTTAACCTCTAAGCCACCAGGGAAGCCACAAGGGCTGTATAGTCCATGGAATTCTCCAGGCCAGAATGCTGGAGTTGGGTAGCCTATCCCTTCTCCAGGGGATCTTCCCGACCCAGGGATCAAACTGCATCTCTTGCATTGGCAGGCAGATACTTTACCACTGAGCCCCCTGGGAAGCCCTAAAGCTAGGTAAAGGAGAAGAACTCGGAGACTAAAACTATTTGAAAAATAATAGCATATGAAAAACACAATTATGACCATGCTGAAAAGAATGAAGACTAGGGAGAGATAAAAACTTGGTGATTGGATTACAATAAAAATGTTTGTAACTACCAACTACATGCCAAAATGTAGGGACTTCCCTGGTGGGCCAGTGGTTAAGACTCTACACTTCCCATGCAGGGCATGTGGGTTCAGTTCCTGGTTGGGGACCTAAGATCCTCCATGCCGAGGGCAACTAAGCCTACACACTGCAATGAAGACCCTGCACAGCCAAAAAAAAAAAAGTGATACGAAAAAAAAAATTTTTAAAAAAGTGATATGATTTAGGATGTGACACTTAAAAATTAAGGAGTAAAGGGTATGATGTATGAAACCTACTCCCAAATAGCTCAGAAAAAATATGTGTGCGTGCGTGCATGCATGTGTGTGTGTGTGTGTGTGTGTGTGTGCGTGTGTAGCTTGAACCAGAATACTTTCTGCTTTCTGCTGCTCTCTGACACAATCATTCTTGATTGGGGAATAAAACCCTTCCCAGTTCCTTAAAGATACGGAAAATCAGCAAAGGTTATAGAGAGAAAGTATTAGCAATGTTTATGTCGTGGTACATGGCCCCACTCCTGAGAGTGATAAACTAAACTCCTATGTGGTTCAAGGTTTCCCTCAAGACCAACTGAGCTAATGAATGAGCAAGTACTTGGTAAAGACAATGGAACAATAAAAAATGAAAGTATTGCTGAACTGTGGTGATATAACTAACTATCAGGTATACACAGTTATTACTATTAAGCTAAAAGACAGTCAAAGTTAGCATTGGAAAATAAATCATCAATAAATCATCAGATTTGTTTTTTTAATACTATAAGCGCATAATAGGCAATTTAGCTGCCCTAATCCTAATGGATACAAATACACTGTTGTTTTCTCTTCACAATGACTCATGAAGTGTGCTTGCCAGAGCTGCTGTAACAAAGTATCACAAACCAGGTGGCTGACACAACAGAAATGTATTGTATCACAGTTTTGTCGTTGGAAGCCCCAGATCAAAGTTCCAGTAAGGTTAGTTCCTCCTGTGAGGGAAGGATCTATTTCAGGCCTTTCTCCTTGACTTATGGATGCCTGGGTCGGGAAGATCCCCTGGAGGAGGGCATGGAAACCCACTCCAGTATTCTTGCCTGGAGAATCCCATGGAGAGAGAAGCCTGGTGGGCTACGGTCCATAAGGTCACAAAGGGTCAGACATGACTGAAGTGACTTAGCACACACGCAAGTCTTCTCCCTACGTCTCTTCACGTCATCTTTTTCTATGAATGTCTGTGCCCAAATTCCCTCTCCTTATAAGAACACCAGTCATATTGGACTAAGGTCCACTCTAGTTATCTCATTTTAACTGGTCCACCTCTGTAAAGACCCTCTCTATATATTCTGGGATACTGGGGGTAAGAACTTCAACACATGAATTTGGGGGCAAAACCCACGATACGAAGAATAGTTTCTTTTGTGAGTATAGGTGCAAAGTCCTTTTCTTAAAGAACAAATTCTTTGATGAGCCATTGATTTTAGTGAAAGATGATTCTTCCTTTTTCACTCTTTCAATTTCAAGGCATGTCTCATTTCCACTGCTAGATCTATCTCACTGAAATGGGGAAAAAGAGAGGAGGTTGACCTCCAGAGTACTGGAAGGACTGATGCTGAAGCTGAAGCTCCAATACTTTGGCCTCCTGATACAAAAAGCCAACTCACTGCAACTCACTGATATTGAGGGTATCAGGAGAAGAGGGTGACAGAGGATGAGGTGGTTGGATGGCATCACCTACTCAATGAACATGAGTTTGAGCAAGCTCCAGGAGATAGTGGAGGACAATGACGTCTGGCATGCTGCAATCTATGGTGTCTCAAAGAGTAGCACGTGACTTAGTAGCTGAACAACAACCACCACCACGATATTACAAAGGATTGGCGGTGAATTCAAAACCTACCAAATGGTTTTCCAGGCATACCCAATAGGTATTCCAATATACCTATTGGAAAGGTATGTAATAATAGGTGAGAACTCATTTTACCGCTTTGTGTAAGAGTGTAAAAAATGGAAATGGTGTGGTTGTGGCTGAAGTCAGGCTGCTGGCTGAGCTACAAAACACAGTGCAATCAGGAGCCTCCAAGGCTGGGTGCCCATCAGTATAAAAAAGAAAATAAAAAATATTTTCATAACGAACATATCAGCAACAGAACACTTACAAATACGAGATATCAATACGTTCTGTTGGAGAGCACACTCTTTAAAAGAGACACATGTCATTGAAGAAACCTTTTTTGTGTGTGGCTGGATTATCTAGAAATCTGAGAATTATTCTAGTCATTTATCTTTCACCATTAAACTAAAACTTTTTTCGGTTTTAATAAGAGCGTTTCAGCTAAAATATTCATGGCAGCAACCAGCCTTTTCCATTGTTTGCTGAGTACACCCCCAAAGCTTAAAATATAGTCCTCATTTTCATCTGTCATGTATTAACATGTGCTCTCCGCCTTAACTGCGGGCAATTACTGAAAATGTCTTTGAGGCAGTAAGACAGGTTGTACCTAATTCTCTTCTTCTGACTCTGTGGAGTTTCATGATAAACCCTGGAAGTAAAAAGGGGTGGGAGGAAGGGAAGCCCCCAATCCTTTTTATGAAATCTTCCTCCCATTTTTTTTCAAATAGCAACCAGTTTAATTATAAGTTGTAAGCTTCTCCTGCTGCCAACAATTGCTAAATAATAATGACAGCACTCAGTGCTTCTCAGTGAAGCACGCATGAGAGACTGAAATAATCCTCAGGAAAGACTGGAGAGTGTGTGGTGCCGGCTTCACGCCCGTGGCCGTGCGTGGGAGCAGAGGCATGGAAGTCAAATCCTCAGAGTCGACCTTCTGCAGCAGCCTGATGCCAGCCCATGCACTTCTTTATTTAGGAAGGGCTTTCCACTGTGTGTTAGCCACTCAGGCGTGTCTGACTCTTTGTGACCCCATGGACTGTAGCCCACCAGGCTCCTCTGTCCATGGAATTCTCCAGGCAAGAATACTGGAGTGGGTTACCATTTCCTTCTCCAGAGGATCCTCCTGACCCAGGGATCGAACCTGGGTCTCCTGCACTGCAAGTGGGTTCCTTACCTTCTGAGCCACGTATAGTCCATGGAATTATCCAGGCCAGAATACTGGAGTGGGTTACCTTTCCCTTCTCCAGAGGATTTTCCCAACCCAGGGATTGAATCCAGGTCTCCTGCATTGCAGGCAGATTCTTTACCAGCTGAACCTTCCACTCTATAGGGCTTCCGGGATGGCTCAGATGCTAAAGAATCTGCCTGCAATGCAGGAGATTCAGGTTCGATTCCTGGGTCAGGAAGATCTCCTAGAGAAGGAAATGGCTACTCACCGTAGTATTCTTGCCTGGGAATTCCCATGGACAGAGGAACCTGGTCGGCTACACTCCAGGGGGTCACAGAGAGTCGGACACGACTGAGCGAGTAAAGCACACGCTTTCACTGTATAAGAGCTGAAAATGTACGGGTGGGCTTAAACCAACAATAAGCAACAGTAAGGTGGTGACAATCACTGAATCCTAGTTGAGTTGAATTATTGGTACAATAAATATAATGAGAAGGAAAGAATCTAGTATTTACTGAACCCTTGCTTAGTGACAAGGTCAGCGCTTGGCCAACTTTAAAGTGTGTATGAATCACTCAAGGCATCTTTTTATTTTTTCAAGTCGTTTCTGATGTGTTTCAAGATTATTTTATTTAGTCATTTATTTAGCTGCACTGGGGTCTGTGGGATCCTTAGTTCCCTCGCCAGGGATCGAACCAGCACCCCCTGCAGTGGAAGCCAGGAGTCCTAACTACTGGACCGCCAGGCAAGCTCCAGCTAGGGCATTCTCTTAACAAGCATGTTCAGATTCAGCAGGCCTGGGGCAGGGCCTGAGATTTTGCACTTTTACCAGATTCTCAGTGACTGCTACTTTCTGGTCCCCAGACCATAGTGTGTGCAGCAAAAGCCTAGATCCTTCATATTTAGTACTTATAATAAATTTGAGAGACTTAAAAATTAATAAATGAGGAAACCTGAAATTGATTTATAGCAAAGTTCCTATTCTTTCCAGTACTCTAATAATACCCAATAAGAGTAACAAATGCTTTAATTTTTTTAAATTAGTGTCTCAAAAATGCCTGGTCACCTGTGATATTTGTCTAAATTTCAGATCTTCAGGTCCTACCTCAGTCTATCATACTGAAATTTCTAGATGATGTGCCTAGGAAAATGTGTTTTAAACGGATACCTTGCTTGATTCTCACAATCAGGAAAGTTTAGGAAACAATGATTATCTAGGTGACACTATAGTTTTGCAGCTTACGTGAGGAACTCTGGTATTCTATGGTTATTTCTGAGTTTAAGCAGAACCGTACCCTCTGGGGACCTTTAATGCATTTCAACTTCACAGAGAAGGGCTGCCGGGACACACAGAGTGAAACTTCTCGGTTTCATGATGAAAGGGATAGGTTTGAACCTGTATCTTATAACAGGGTGCTAAAGTACAGTATCTAATTATGTCACTCTTAATTGTAAGGTGAAAGCAACAACAGCCACAACGTTTTCTTTGCCTCTTTATCAGGTGAATGATCTTTGCCACCAATCCAATTACAGAGGATCAGTATTCTAAAATAAAAGCTCACTGGGATAATATCTCCCATATCCAAAAGACATGGTTAACTTTTTTAGTAGCAACTCTCAGTGCAATCAGAATAAGGTTGGTTATTTATCTATGCTTTGAAAAGTTTACTTTGCACCAAGGAGATGACCCATAAATATTTCACTATAGCTCTGAGCAGGAAATGAAAGGCCAAAGTAGACTTTTTAAAGTAAACATTGAGTTACTTCTTTTAGATCACTGATAGTATTTCTAACTTAAAGAAAAACAAAACACATTCAATGTATGTTATTCAAAGGCACTTTAGAATCTTGGTATAGTTAATGTACTTATGAAATATAATTTATTAGCGTGATACATTCTGTTACTAATGGAACCTAATAATTTGATAACTGGAAGACCTTAGATTTTCTTACATATTTCTATATTTTCAGGAAAATCTAATTATATATGACCAACTTTCAAATGAAATATTACATTTTCTTTTTAAAATTAACAGGATATTTCAAATATGTCAGAAGACTTGTATACTGAAATCTTCCTATGACACAGTTCACTAAGCATAGAATTTGTTTCAGAGAAGTGCAACCAATATAAATATTAGTCATTTGGAGACACTCCACTTAGATTTGAAACCTAGATTGTGCCAGTTACATAACTTTTCTGAGCCTTCATTTCCTCATCTATGAAATAGGGACATTTCCTTGTTGAGTTGTATTAGACTAGAGGTACATGAAGAGACAATGGCAACCCACTCAGTACTCTTGCCTGGAAAATCTCATGGGCGGAGGAGCCTGGTAGGCTGCAGTCCATGGGGTCGCTAAGAGCTGGGCACGACTGAGCAACTTCACATTCACTTTACACTTTCATGCATTGGAGAAGGAAATGGCAACCCACTCCAGTATTCTTGCTTGGAGAATCCCAGGGACAGAGGAGCCTAGTGGGCTGCTGTCTATGGGGTCTCACAGAATCGGACACGACTGAAGTAACTTAGCAGCAGCAGCGGCAGATGAAGAGGCAAGCACATGGTAGGTGATTAATGAATGGTAATAATAAAATAAGGCATCATTGCTAAACTACCAAAAGAACTTTTTTAAAGTGATAGGGGCTTCCCTGATGGCTCAGTGGTGAAGAATCTGCCTGCCAGTGCAGAGGACTGGAAGGAAAGTTATGACCAACCTAGACAGCATATTCGGAGAAGGCAATGGCACCCAACTCCAGTACTCTTGCCTGGAAAATCCCATGGACGGAGGAACCTGGTAGGCTGCAGTCCATGGGGTCGCTAAGAGTCAGACACGACTTAGCAACTTCACTTTCACTTTTCACTTTCATGCATTGGAGAAGGAAATGGCAACCCACTCCAGTGTTCTTGCCTGGACAATCCCAGGGACGGGAGAGCCTCATGGGCTGCCGTCTCTGGAGTCGCACAGAGTCGGACACAACTGAAGCGACTTAGCAGCAGCAGACAGTATATTAAAAAGCAGAGACATTACTTTGCCAACAAAGGTCCATCTAGTCAAAGCTGTGGTTTATTCCAGTACTCATGTATGGATGTGAGAACTGGATTATAAAGAAAGCTGAGTGCCAAAGAACTGATGCTTTTGAACTGTGGTGTTGGAGAAGACTCTTGGGAGTCCCTTACACTTCAAGGAGATCTAACCAGTCCATCCTAAAGGAGATCAGTCCTGGGTGTTCATTGGAAGGACTGATGCTGAGGCTGAAATTCCAATACTTTTGCCATCTGACTAGAACTGACTCATTGGAAAAGACCCTGATGCTAGGAAAGATTGAGGGCAGGAGGAGAAGGGGACAACAGAGGATAAGATAGTTGGATGGCATTACCAACTCAATGGACATGAGTTTGAGCAAGCTCTGGGAGTTGGTGATGGACAGGCAGGCTGGTGTGCTGAAGTCCATGGGGTCGCAAAGAGTCGGACAGGACTGAGCAACTCAACTGAACTGCATTCACTGGGAGGATCCCAAATGCCACAGGGCAGCGAGGCCTGTGCGCCACGACTACTGAGCCTGTACTCTGGAGCCCAGGGGCCGCAACTACTGAGCCTATGTGCTGCAGCTACTGAAGCCCGCGCGCCCTATGGCCCGTGCTCCGCGACAAGAGAAGCCACCGCAATGAGAAGCTCGTTCACTGTACCTAGCAAGCAGAGCCCACAATTAGAGAGTAGCTCACCACAACTAAAGAATAGCCTGTGTAGCAACAAAGACACAGCACACACAAAAGAAAATAAAATTATTTTGTAAAAAGTGATAATAATCTGTCTAGCAAAGTTCCTGCATAGGTATTTCCTCCACTGGATCATAGTGGAGTCACGTGATGTCTGTGTGTGCATTCTAAGTCACTTCAGCCCGACTCTTGTTGATCGACTCTTTGTGACCCCATGGACTGTAACCTGCCAGGCTCCTCTGTTCATGGGATTTCCCAGGCAATCATATTGGAGTGGGTTGCCATTTCCTTCTCCAGGCCATCTTCCCAACCCAGGGATCTTATGTATATCTGTGTATCTGATGTCCTCTGCATTGGCAGATGGATTTTTTACCACTAGGGCCACCTGGTAATCCCCACATGATGTCTACATTTTACTTATTCAAATTCAACTTGATGTACTTGACAAATAAAGGAAAAAATGGAAAGACGGGGGAAAACCTCCCAATTTAAAATTGTCTAGGCAATTTCAGCCCTATACTCCACTCAATGAGCATGAATATTCTCGTGTACATTGTAAAATGAGAATGTGAGTCTTTATTGGTTTTGCTTCCAACAGGCCTCTCAAAGCATGAACGTTTCACTGTCCAAAGTATAACTCTAGGAACTTGACATATAGCTTTCAGTACAAAATATTCCTAAAGTGCAGCCAATGCCTGCACTTTATCTGGTGTTCAACTGAAGAAACAATTCTCCATTTCAAAGCTGGAGGGAAGCCGACTTTATCGGAACTGTTGAGAAATACTGTCTGTCTTTGAAGTAACAACTTCCTGAGGCGTTTTCCAGTGTAATGTTTAAAAAATCTTTTGTTTTGAAATAATTTTAGACTTACAGAAGTTGCAAAAAGTTGAAATAATGCTTCAGAAAGATGGTCTCTGCTCTTCACCCAGTTTCTCTGTGTTAACAATTTTCATTTCCATAGCCTAATTATCAAAAGCAGGAGACACAAGTGGGTGTAAGACTCTTCACTAAACGACAAAGCTTATTCAGATTTCACCAGATTTTCTCCATTGTCCTTTTTCTGTCACAGAACCTCATCCGGGCTCCTACCTTTCTTTTATTTTTTCCATTTTCTTGCTCTCCTCCAAACTAGGATGATTCCTCATTTCTCTTATCTTTTATGACTTTGGTCTGTGACTCCATGAAAGTAAAGTAAATGAATCAAGTCATTTTGAAAAATGTCTTAAGTAGGTATTGATGTCTTAGCTAATTCTGTGTAAATTCCAAACCAGGATATTTTATACAGCGGATTATTTATCAATTTGTCATTACACAAGTGCATGTAATAGATGCTATTTACTGGAATGAATATAACTACCCAAGTGATAATGAAGTAACAAACTGTGCTTGCTTTTGGATAGTGACTTTTAGAGTTGGAATCCTTTCAGATACTGGTGGAAGAATTTGTTGATGGTTCTACATTTCTAACACCTCAAATGAATTGGAGATTCAGCAATTCTGACTTCGGGTACTCATTACCCTTGATTTCTAAATAATCTTTCCGGCTTTATTCAAAAGAAAAATGAGGTAAAATGTTTAGTCAAGTAAGAATCATCTCATACAGAAACTTTTCTAAGCAGTGATCATTTTAACAGTAGTAATTCACTGTTTGGTGCCAGTCTATGCAAAAATATCCTTCAATTATAAACATTAAGTGGGCATAAACTGCAAAGATCAATTCCTTTAGGGAGTTTAAAATATGGTAACAGAAATGGAAAATAATAGTTGAGACCTTCAGTCAGTTCAGTCGCTCAATCATGTCCGACTCTTTGTGACCCCATTAATTGCAGCACGCCAGGCCTCCCTGTCCATCACCAACTCCCAGAGTTCACTCAAACTCATGTCCATAGAGTCGGTGATGCCATCCAGCCATCTCATCCTCTGTCGTCCCCTTCTCCTCCTGCCCCCAATCCCTCCCAGCATCAGAGTCTTTTCCAATGAGTCAACTTTTCGCATGAGGTGGCCAAAGTACTGGAGTTTCAGCTTTAGTATCAGCCCTTCCAAAGAACCGAAGAAGGCAATGGCACCCTACTCCAGTACTCTTGCCTGGAAAATCCCATGGATGGAGGAGCCTGGTGGGCTGCAGTCCATGGGGTCGCTAAGAGTCAGACACCACTGAGCAATTTCACTTTCACTTGTCACTTTCATGCATTGGAGAAGGAAATGGCAACCCACTCCAGTGTTCTTGCCTGGAGAATCCCAGGGACGGGGGAGCCTGGTGGGCTACTGTCTATGGGGTCGCACAGGGTCAGACACGACTGAAGTGACTCAGCAGCAGCAGCAGCAGCTTCCAAAGAACGCCCAGGACTGATCTCCTTTAGAATGGATTGGTTGGATCTCCTTGCAGTCCAAGGGACTCTCAAGAGTCTTCTCCAACACCACAGTTCAAAAGCATCAATTCTTTGGCACTCAGCTTTCTTCACAGTCCAACTCTCACATCCATACATGACTACTGGAAAAACCATAGCCTTGACTAGACGGATCTTTGTTGGCAAAGTAATGTCTTTGCTTTTTAATATGCTATCTAGGTTGGTCATAACCCTCCTTCCAAGGAGTAAGCATCTTTTAATTTCATGGCTACAATCACCATCTGCCATGATTTTGGAGCCCAAGAGGTTTAAAAAATTTATAAACAGAAGTCAAAGGACAGTAGTCATCAATCTATATATGTATATGTTAACTAATAAAAAGAGAAAATTTTTTATTGCATTTTTGAATATCATTAGCAAAATATAAGATTTTTTTCCCTCAACTTTTGTAAGGTAGGCATGTATGCATGCTAAGGCACTTGGTTGTGGCCGACCCTTTGTGACCCCATGGACTGTAACCCCCCAGGCTCCTCTTTCCATAGGATTCTCCAGGTGAGAATACTGGACTGTGTCGCCATGCCCTCCTCCAGGGGATCTTCCCCATCCAGAGATCAAACCCATGTTTCTCACATCTTCTCCATTGGTAGGCAGTTTATTTACTGCTTGCGTTATGTGGGAAGCCCTTAGTGAGTTATACTGCAAAAAAAAATTGTATATATCTAGGTTGTAAAATGTGATAATTTAATAAATATACATATTTAAAATGATTACCACAATCAAGTTAATTAACACATCTATTGTCTCACATAGTTACGTGTGTGTATGTGTGTGTGTGTGTGTGTGTGTGTATGGTGAGTCTGGAGGACTTCCTGTTTTCAGTTTTTTTTTTTTATTTCTATTATTAAGATTTGAAAAAAAAACATTGCTTTATTTAGAGTCTGTTTGTGATTACATATTTTTTTAAACTTTTTATTTTGGGATACATTTATGTTTACAGAAAAGTTGCAAAGATAATCAACAGATTTCTCACATAACCCTCACCAGTTTCTGCTGTTGTTGGCATGTTACATTACCACTGTACTTTGGTTAAAACTAAGAAACTGGCAGGGATACATTTCTATAAATTTGAGATTTTATTTAGATTTCCCCAGTTTTCCCATTAATATCCTCTTTCTGTTATGGAATACAATTTAGGGAGGCACATGGCATTTAACTGCCATGGTTTTTTAGTCTCTTCCAACCTGTGACACTTCTTTCATCTTGTCTTTTCTGATCTTGTCACTTTTGATAGAAACTGGTTACTGTTTCTATCTTGTTTGTAAAACAAGCCTCAGTTTGGGTTTGTCTGAGGCTTTCTTGCCATTAGGTTGAGATGACCCATTTGGGGGCAAGAATTCCAGAGAAGTGTTGCTGTGCCTTTCTGAAGGCATCCTCTCAGGACGTGTAACATTCACATGGTCATTCGGTCAAGGTAACAACCGTCAGGCCTCTCCACTGTCAGGTTAGTGTCCCTCCCTTTCCATCTTCTGTTCTTTGGAAGCAAGTCACCTGTGCAGTCCACCTGCAAGAGTGGGGAGATTAACCTCCATCTCCTGTAGGGGTGGTTGTCTCCATATATTATTCGGACTTCTTCTACCAGGAAGGTTTGTCTATACAGGACTTTCAATATCTAATGTTACTAAATTATCTAACTGATGATGAAATAATACTATTCATTATTGCACACTTGTTTTGGATAGATACCTATTTAATAGATCCCTACCCTAGTAGGAAGTCTTCCCTGGTGGCTCAGATGGTAAAGCATCTGCTTACAATGCGGGAGGACCCAGGTTCAATCCCTGGGTCAGGAAGATCCTCTGGAGAAGGAAATGGCAACCCACTCCAGTACTCTTGCCTGGAAAATTCCATGGACAGAGGAGCGTGGTAGGCTACATGGGGTCGCAAAGAATCAGGCACGACTGAGCAACTTCACTCACTCTACCCTAATATATCTTAGTAGGAGAGAGAGGTTAAAAATAAGTAAGCAAGGTTTCCCTGGTGGCTCGGTGGTTAAATAATCCAACACAGGGGACACGGGATCAATCCCTGGTCCGGGAAGATCCCACATGCCACGGAGCAACTAAGCCAGCATGCCGCAACTACCGGAGCCTGCGTACTCCAGGGCCCGTGGTCTGGCAGGAGAAGCCTCCACAACTGCAGACTGCAGCTAGAGAGTAGCCCCAACTAGAGAAAAGCCTGAGCAATAACGAAGACCCAGCAGAGCCAAAAACAAATCAAACATTTAAAAATCTGTTAAAAAATAAGTAAACAGCACCTGCGGTTCTCTCCCGCTCCCTGCTGCCTCCTGTCTTCAGCATGCCTGTCTTCAGTGGCACTAACGGGGCTCCTCAGGGCATTCTCTCACAAAGCAGGGGCCACCTGGGCAGCTGGATCCACAGTCCAGCAGACAAAAAGTGCCAGCTGGGGTGTGAGGGGCACAGGCCTCACGACTTCAGGAGGCACTCAGGGGGCTTTGGCAATTCTACCCAGAAGACTCACCGGGGCTAGAAGTTGACCCTGTTCCAGCACTGGTTACGAGTCTTCTGTATTTACATTGCACATCTGGGGCAAGTACACACATTGATAGTTTTGGCTACATCCATCTGTCTGTCATCTTAAGAAGAAAAGGGAAAAACCCAGCATATCTTGAACTGAAAGCATAGTGATTTTCTGTTCATGAAATTTTCTGTAAGCTTGCTGTTTTACAAGGAACTTATGAGAATTGATTTTTAAGGAATCAATTTTTTCTCTGGCTAACTAAACTTTTTAATTCATTAAAAAACAAGCAAACAGCAAATGAAAACATTACATATTGACATAAGTGTTATAAATGATACTCAGTATGTCCTGAGAGAATGGAGTATTTCTGAGGGAGGCAACCTAAGAGAGTGCATTCTGGAATGGTCAAAGGTGTTGACATTTGGCTTCCATGAAAAACCTTTCCAACGATAGAGTGGTCTGGGGACAGGAAATTGTCTATGACGTTCCATGTCAAGTGCCAGCTTGATTGGGCCATAGGGTGCCCAGGGATTTGGTTAAATACTATTTTGAGTATGTCTGGGCTTCCCTGATAGCTCAGTTGGTAAAGAATCCTCCAGGAATGCAGGAGGCCCTGGTTCGATTCTTGGGTTGGGAAGATCCCCTAAGAAGAATAGGCTACCCACTCCAATATTCTTGGGCTTCCCTTGTGGCTCAGCTGGTAATGAATCTGCCTGCAATAAGGAAGACCTGGGTTCGATCCCTGGGTTGGGAAGATCCCCTGGAGAAGGGAAAGGCTACCCACTCCAGTATTCTGGCCTGGAGAATTCCAGGGACTGTATAGTCCATGGGGTCACAAAGAGTCGGACAAGACTGAGTGACTTTCAGTTTCACTTTTCACTGAGTGTGTCTATGAAGATGTGTCTGGATGACATTTACATTCCAATGGGGAGACTGAGTAACGCAGGTGCGAGTGGGTTTCATCCAATCTGTGGACAGCCTGAACAGAAACTGAAGGCTGAATGGGGGAGAATCGACTCTCTCTGACTCACTGTGTTAGAGCTGGGACATCCATCTTCTCTTGGACTTGAAGGCTCTCCTATATCTCCAGCTTGCCGACTGCAGTAAAATACATCTCCAGGACAGAAAGAGGGATGGGGTGGCCCAAATACAAGGAGAAAAGGTAAACTACCATTAGAAGAAGTAGAAAGGAAAAATGATAAACTGCTGAGAAGCCCTGCCCCAGGGGAGTCTTGAGGACCATGACGAGAATGGGGTTTGAACTTTACTCTAAAGGTTATGGGAAGCCTTTAAAAGATTCTCAGCAGGAAACTGTAATTGCATATTACATTATTAAAAGATCATTCGAGGACTCACGGGTGGTAAAGGGCAGATGCTCCGAGGCCCCTGATGTAGGCTGAGCTGGAGATGTCTGTGTGTGGTCAGCACTGTGTCTATATGAATGCAGAGAGCTGGAGGGATTCCAGAACCAACAGGCCCCCTGTACCACGGGGGGTACCGATGACTGATTCATGTTGACGTATGGCAGAAACCAACACAAGATTGTAATTATCCCTCAATTAAAAATAAATAAATTGTAGGGACTTCCCTGGATGTCCAGTGGCTAAAACTCTGTGCTCCCAATGCAGCAGGCCTGGGTTTGATCCCTGGTCGGGAACTAGATCCCACATGCAACAACTAAGAGTTTGAATACCCCAACGAAGATTCCATGGACGTAACTAAGACTCTATGAGGCCAAAAAATAAATTAAAATGTAATAATAAATTTAAAAATAGAGAAAAAAGTTAAAGATAACATTCTTATAGAATTTTAGGACGTTAGATTTGTCCTGGGGAAGGGCAGAATCAAACTCTAGAGGAAGGGCACAAAGACGTATGTACAAGGATGTTCACTGCAGCGAAAAATCAGAAATAAGTATCCATAAGTATGGAATTGGTAAAACAGAATATCTGTTAAAAAGAATGTAATATATTTTCATGCAAAGAAAAAGTGTTCAAGAGACACTAAGTGGAAAGAAAAAAAACATGGTGCAGAAGAGTCTCCATGGTACAATTCCACTAAGCTGAATTAGAAATGATTATTATTTATGTCTGTGCTGTGCTGTGCTTGGTCGCACAGTTGTGTCTGTCTCTTTGCGACCCCATGGACTGTACCCTGCCAGGCTCCTCTGTCCATGGGGAGTCTCCAGTCAAGAATACTGGAGTGGATTGCCATGCCCTCCTCCAGAGGATCTTCCCAACCCAGGGATTGAACTCAGGTCTGCTGCATTGCAGGTGGATTCTTTGCCAGCTGAGCTACCAGGGAAGCCCTCACTTATGTCTACCTTACATTAAATATTATAAGAGAAAGTCTGATGAAGTGTATCAATATATGATAACGGTGTTTAACTGTTGACAGTGGGTATGTCAGTGCAGTGGAGATTGTGAAGGATTTTCACATTATACCTTATGCCTTTCTGTCTTACTACAATATCTCGAACAACGGATGAGAAAAATTAAAAAAAAAAAATCAGAACAGTACGTTTAGGATTAACAGGTACTTTAATGAAATCTTTGAATCAACTCTATGAAATAAGTCCTATAAATATAAATATTATTTTCCTTTATAAAGAGTGCAGATTACATTCAAACCAGGGAAATGGAGAATATTATTTATTAAATCGAAATTATTAACATTTCACAAAATGACATTGAAAACACATTCACTTCATTCAAGTAACATCAAAAACAAATAAGTATACAAAGTTTTTTTACATCATTTATTAAGGCAATGGTTTTGTGGTTTAGTAAAGGAAGAGAAACAGAAATTTATTTGTGAAATAAAACAAAAGCTTTCTTTTTAAGTTGTGCTTTATGAAAAGACTACTAAAGCTTGATCATCTCTGAGCACCAGATTATGGATTATTATGGATGACTACCATTTTCTTCTTAACTCCTTTCTATATTTTTCAAATTGCCATAAAAATCACAAATCACTTTTGCAATTAAAAAAATGTTTCATTGAAGTTAGGTGTCTATAAATTTAACACAGTGTACATGACCAATGTCAATCCGCTTGCACTCTCTCTACAGCATCAGGTAATGCTCTGGTTCTCAATGACCAAGTTTGAAGACTTTATTTACAAACTGGGACTTGGAACACGATCACCCCGGTCCCTACCTCTCTCTACCCAAAATGACAAGGAAACGTTGATTGAGCACACCCTGACAAGCAACTTTTAAAATGCCATTATTAAAATGACTACTCAGGCCTTTCATCAAATTTCTACACAACCACAAAGAAAGGTCAAAGCAAAGAGAAGCTGACTGTTAGAAAAACTCCAGCCTCTTACACCTTCTCTTAGCCACAATCACATGGTATGCGGCAAATATTTTTAGGTAACACTGAGAAAGCTTGAAACTGCAGCCTTGGTGTGTAATGTGATGTGCAAAAAAAAGAGAGAGAGAAGACAGTTTTCTCATGACAATTGAAAAACTTACGCAAAGGGTGTGAGTCCTTGGATGAATGTTATTTAGTAAACACTGTCCACAGGCACATTGTACAACTGCATACCATAATTCTAGTTTGCTTCCAACCATCTGAAGCCTTTCTATGCTTTTTGGTGTTGGAGAAGACTCTTGAGAGTCCCTTGGACTGAAAGAAGATCCAACCAGTCCATTCGGGAGGCCTGGCGTGCTGCGATTCACAGAGTCGCAAAGAGACGGACACAACTGAGCGACTGAACTGAACTGAACTAAGCCCTGTAAATTATTTCTGACTCATTAACCTTTCACCTGGGGGCAACTCACAAGCTTCATAAAAGTGTGAATATTTTTCTTAAATCTCTTTTCTAGCCAATGCATTCATTTGTTTTTTAGCCTCTGAACATAAATCTCGACAATGAAAATCAACTAAATAATACTTGCTTCCCTCTCTTATATCTTCCTTTCTCTAAAACTATCCCATTTATAATTAAAAGCACATAACCAAAGACCAATTCTACATTATTTGTTTACAACTGGGGATCTTAAGATGAGGAAGGGGTTGGGAGCAGGATCATGTAAACACTACTAGGCCAGAGTTCCCTAAGCCTGGCCCAGATGACACTTGAGGCTGATAATTCTTTATCGTAAAGGGCTGTCCTGTGTATTGTAGGATATTCAACCATATCTCTGGTCTCTATCCACTAGATGCCAGTAATGCAGAGTTGGAACTTCCCAGATGTGACCACCAAAACTTTCTCCAACATACTGCCAAATAGTTTCTAGGGGACAAAACCATTGTCCCCACTTGAGAGCCACTGCACTGCACTAGGTCAAAGACTACAAAATCAAGGCCTTTGGCTCTCGCCAAGTCAAATTGTTTCTTGGCCCTATCGTTAACCTCTACTTACCTAGTCACCACTGGCATAAAATACAGACACTCATAAACGCCCTCACACGCTTCACGGCAAAGCCTTTGAACGTTGTCTGGAGTTCTTCCTCTGATTCATACGTGGCCGGTTTGGTTAGGAGGCGAGAAGCAGGCGCTGGTAATTTTCCCAGGCTTCCCCAATGTGGACTTTCATGCCTGTCACTTTTTTTTGGACTGTGCTGGATCTTTGCTTAGTCTCTAGTTGCTGTGCACAAGCTTCTCTGCGTGGTGGTGTCTCTTACTGTGGAGCACAAACTCTAGGCACGTGGGCTTGAGTAGTTGTGGCCTGAGGGTTCAGTAGCTGTGGTGTTCAGGCCTCATTGTCCTGTGGCACGTGGAATCTTCCTGGACCAGGGGTCGAACCTGTGTCCCCTGCATTGGCAGACAGATTCTTAACCACTGGACCACCAGGGAAGTCCACGTGCTCATCACTTTTAATGTCTGTAAATTCATAATGTCTTGACTCCAAAAGCTCGTGAATGACCCCAGTTTCTTTATCCATTATCCACACTCTGCAAAACCCATGGTCCCCCGTGAATACTGTTTCAAACATAATTTTAATTAAATGTTTATTCTGCTTTGCAATTGTTTTTTTTATTTGGCACTTGAATACACAGTTATGCTGCAGCTGCTGCTAAGTCACTTCAGTCGTGTCCGACTCTGTGCGACCCCATAGACGGCAGCCCACCAGGCTCCCCCGTCCCTGGGGTTCTCCAGGCAAGAACACTGGAGTGGGTTGCTATTTCCTTCTCCCATGCATGAAAGTGAAAAGCGAAAGGGAAATTGCTCAGTTGTGTCCAACTCCTAGTGACCCCATGGACTGCAGCCTACCACACTCCTCTGTCCATGGGATTTTCCAGGCAAGAGCACTGGAGTGGGTTGCCATTGCCTTCTCCAAAATACACAGTTATGATTCATGCTCAAAATGTTTATTTCTGGAAATTATCTTAGAGCCAATGAATTAAAACTGGGGGAAGGGATTTATTGATTAAAAAAAAAGCTTTCCCTAATTCATCCCACAACAAAGTAACACATATTAGCTTAAGTAAATTTTATTTTGGGTTTTTCTTTTTAATGAGGCAGATGATTCAAACTTCTCTTATTGATGTTGAATTGATATGAAACAATTTCAATTTACTTAGTTGCAATTTCACTTCTCACTTTAAACAACTCTTTTTCTCAGTGATTGTCAGTACATAAAAAGACATTTGCTTATAAACAATGCAGCTTTAATACATAACAGGGCCTTGCTTATTCTTATTTAATGCCATGCTTTTGCACATACATGAATAGCACTAAATATATCTATGCACTTAGTGAAAACAGCCATATAAAAGTAACTGGAGAATTTCATTTTATACGAAATTCTAGAGGATGCAAAGTACAATGTTGACCAGCAGATGGCAAGTTGGGAAGGGATGGAAAAAAGAATACAAACTGTCCAAGGAAGCACCAAGAAAAATGGGCAGAAGAAAATGTTTCTTTGGTGGAAGAAACATTCTCATTGAATTCTTCTCTATGGAAAACTCTGGAAAGTAGATTTACCATTACTAGAAGCATAATCTTGAGTAAGCGTCTTAGTCTCTGCTGGCCTGTTTCATCTTTGGTAAAATGAAAATGATGATACCCTCCCTCCAAGGCGTAGTGAATTTTATGCTATTATGCTGTTAGGCTTGTACCTGACACACAAGTGTTTTATAAGCATCGTTTTCTATGCTGCTTCCCTCCTTTGTTCCCAGCACTGCCTAAATAATCGAGGTCCAGTGCAACATGGAAATGAGGGCTCCCTTGTTCAAAAATTAAGAATTTCAAGACAGCAACAGCAGAACATTAAACCAAGTGATGGGCCCTTCTAAGAGTGGGGCTCTGTATTATTATAAAGGTTGTACACTCACAAAGTGAGCCCAGCTCGCTCCCCTAGGCTTTTAAGGTTCCGTTTGTCTTTTCTTCTACTAAATTAAAAGTCACTCTTCCAGTTTCACAATTGAGAGGGATATATATTCAACTAACCAAAGAGGGCTTGATTACGGGTGTTGTTTTTCAATGCTGGTTCACAGTTGGTCAAGCTGTTGAGTGTTAAGTGAGCCTAGAGCTCTTATAAAGGAACTATTTTAATCTGGCATAGTATTTCTCTGGTTTGCATCGTTCTCAACATGGAGAAATTAAAACAAAATACTTTAGATGTTCAGGCTTCCTAGGTGGCTCAGTGGTAAAGAATCTGCCTGCCAATGCAGGAAGACATAGAGGACACAAGTTTGATCCCTGGGTCAGGAAGATCCCTTGGAGAAGGAAATGGCAACCTACTCCAGAATTCTTGCCTGGAGAATCCTACGGACAGAGGAGCCTGGTGGGCTCCTTTTAATAGGGTCTCAAAGAGTCAGAAACGACTGAGCTACTGAGCACACGTGTGCATTAGTTGCCTACAAGTAAGTAACTGGAGCCTTGATGATAGCCAAAGAGGCACTAAGCGGCCAAGAGCCACTCGACTCAAAAGCACGATATCTAGACTTAAGAAACAGTAACCACAAAGAAGGCAGCATAGTCTTAAATTGGTATATTTGATCCTATCCTGGAGACTTATAGGAAACTGGTCCAGATGTCTAAGAGTAAAACCCCCAAAAGGAAGACTGGGTCTTAATACTAAAACCACTGAGCCCCAGCTCTGCCCTTTATTCCTTCTTCTTTACAGATGCATCAGCATGTCCTTTAATGGGTTTCTCAAAGTTTTCACCTCCTATTTATAAGAAAGACTCCTGTAAAAAAAATCAAAGTAATTGTGTGAATATACATACATATGTACACACACACACACATACATAGAAATTTTCTCTACTGGAAGAAACACACACAGGAACATGAGGCATCTCAACAAAACGCACAGAGAATGCACATTTGTTGAGCACCTGCTATTGTTCCATGACCCAGCTGTTTTACATTCATTGGAATATTAAAGCATATGTTAGTTTTCACTTATTCGTTTAATCTCAATACACTCAAGACTTTTTTTTAAATGATGAAGAAGCAGGCTCAGAACAGTTATTTAACCTGCTCAATGTCACAGTTAGCAAGCTGGAGGGTCTGTATTTAAGATTGTGTGCGTGTGTGTGAGTCGCTCAGTCGTATCCCACTCTTTGTGACTCCATGGCCTTCAGCCCGCCAGGCTCCTCTGTACATGGGATTCTCCAAGTAAGAATACTAGAGTGGTTTACCATTCCTTTCTCCAGGGGATCTTCCCGACCCAGGGATTGAACACAGGTCTCCTACATTGTAGGCAGATTCTTTACTGTCTCAGACACCAGGGACACATTTAAGATTTTACCAGATGCCAAAGCTCGTGTATTAAATTCCTATTCCACATGATTAAAAATTCAGGTATACAAACTAACGGTATTTTTTTAAACATTTTATTTTGTACCACAGTATAGCCATTTAGGGCTTCCAACGTGGTGATAGTGGTCAAAAGCTATGGTTTTTCTAGTCAAACCTATGGTTTTTCCACTAGTCATGTATGGATGTGAGAGTTGGACTACAAAAAGCTGTCAATTCAGTCAGTTGAGTTGCTCAGTTGTGTCTGAATCTTTGTGACCCCACAGGTTGCAGCACGCCAGGCCTCCCTGTCCATCACCAACTCCTGGAGTTCACTCAAACTCATGTCCATTGAGTCGGTGATGCCATCCAACCATCTCATCCTCTGTCATCCACTTTTCCTCCTGCCTTCCATCTTTCCCAGCATCAGGGTCTTTTCAAATGAGTCAGTTCTTCTAGTCAGGTGGCCAAAGTATTGGAGTTTCAGCTTCAGCATCAGTCCTTCCAATGAATATTCAGGACTGATTTCCTTTAGGGTGGACTGGTTGGATCTCCTTGCAGTCCAAGGGACTCTCAAGAGTCTTCTCCAACACCACAGTTTAAAAGCATCAGTTCTTTGGTGCTCAGCTTTCTTTATAGTCCAACTCTCACATCCATACATGACTACTGGAAAAACCATAGCTTTGACTAGATGGATGTTTGTTGGCAAAGTAATGTCTCTGCTTTTGAATATGCTGTCTAGGTGGGTCATAATTTTTCTTCCAAGGAGCAAGCGTCTTTTAATGTCATACCTGCAGTCACCATCTGCAGTAATTTTGGAGCCCCCCAAAATAAAGTCTGTCACTGTTTCCACTGTTTCCCCATCTATCTGCCATGAAGTGATAGGACCAGATGCCATGATCTTAGTTTTTTTAATACAAGCTGAGCGCTGATTAATTGATGTTTTTTAACCATGGTGTTGGAGAAGACTCTTGAGAGTTCCTTTGACTTCAAGGAGATCAAACCAGTCAATCCTAAGGGATATCAATCCTGAATATTCATTGGAAGGACTGATGCTGAAGCTAACACTCCAATACTATGGCCACCTGATGGGAAGAGCTGACTCACTGGAAAAGACCCTGATGCTGGGAAACACGGAAGGTAGGAGGAGACGGGGACGACAGAAGATGAGATGGTTGGATGGCATCACTGACTCTATGGACATGAGTTTGAGCAAGCTCTGGGAGTGGTGAAGGACAGGGAAGCCTGGCGTGCTGCAGTACATGGGGTGGCAAAAAGAGTGGGACTCGACTGACCAAACTGAACTGAACTGAGTGGTACAGAACCTGCCTGCCCATGCACAAGACCTAAGAGATGTGGGTTTGATCCCTGGGTTGGGAAGATCCCCTGGAGAAGGAACTGGCAAACCGACTCCAGTATTCTTGCCTGGAGGATCACATGGACAGAGGAGCCTGGCCAGCTACAGTTCATAAGGCGGCAAAGAGTCAGCTGGCTGAAGGGACTTAGCACACAGGCACATAGACAATTACCAATGTTGCAACAGTTTCAGGTGAACAGTGAAGCAACTCAGCCACACCTATACACGAATTCTCCCCCAAACTCTCCTCCCATCCAGGCTGCCACTTAACAGTGAGCAGAGTTCCCTGTGTTATACTGCAGGTCCTTGTTAAGTTTTCCACTTTAAATACAGCAGTGTCACAGTATCTTTGAGTCAAACAACAAAACGCAAATTTTAACATACTAGCTAATCATGTTAGTTGGAGAAGGAAATGGCAACCCACTCCAGTATACTTGCCCGGAGAATCCCATGGACAGAGGAGCCTGGTGGGCTACAGTCCATGGGATTGCGCAGAGCCGGACACGATTGAGCAACTAACACAATCATATTAGTTTACAAGGTCGCCTGGCTCTCACCAAAATTTCCATCTATTCCCCCACCCCCATCACCATAAAATTTCAGCATCTCCAGGTTAGCATTTCTAACAGTTGACCGGGAGAACAAGCTGCCTTCTACATAAAAATAAACATTTAAAACTTGTGATAAGAAAGTAACTCCGAAGACCAAAAGGGGGAAAAAAAAAAAAAGAGCTGTTTGGGAATGGTAAATCCTCCTTCAAGGCTACGCAGGAGAGAAGTCCCAGACGCCGGTCAGGAGGATTTGCAGCCCCGGTGGCCGTCCGGGCTGCTGCTGCTAAGTCACTTTAGTCGTGTCCGACTCTGTGCGACCTCATAGACGGCAGCCCACCAGGCTCCCCCGTCCCTGGGATTCTCCAGGCAAGAACCCTGGAGTAGGTTGCCATTTCCTTCTCCAATGCATGAAAGTGAAAAGTGGAAGTGAAGTCGCTCAGTCGTGTCTGACTCTTAGCGACCCCATGAACTGCAGCCTACTAGGACCCTCCATCCATGGGATTTTCCAGGCAAGAGTACTGGAGTGGGGTGCCATTGCCGTCCCGGTAGCCCGCGGCTAAGCGCACACTGCGCAGGTGCGAGCCCCGCTGTTCCCGCGGAGCGCGGGCAGCCGCGGCCGGAAGCTGTCTTTCGGTGGGCGGTCGCCGGCGGGGAATGGAGAAGCGGGGGGTGGAGCCTGAGGAGGCAGGCGGCGGCAACGAGGAAGCGGACGAGACTCGGGCCATGGAGCGGGCGGAGGCGGGGGCGCCCGGCGGCTGGCCCGGGGCGCTGGAGCCTGACGAGCTCGACGACCTCCCTTGGTGTAAATGAGCAGGCGGGGCGGGGCGACGAGGGCGGGCGCCCCGGGCGGCGGCGGCGGCTGCCGCCGTTGGAGAGCGACCGTCCCCTTCCTGCCCGCGTCCCGCCGTCTTCCCGGCTCCGCCGAGAGAGCGGCCCATCGCCGCCTGGTGTTCTGAGGCCAAGGTCCCCGAGAGGGGCGGCTTGGCCCAGAAGGGGAAGGTCGGGCGCGTCCAGTGGGGTAATGGAGGCTGCGCTCGTCTCCCTTCAAACAGCCCCGCGAAAGCGGAAGGGGCCTCGGGTGTCTCAGGGTTGCGGAAGCGGGAACCTTGTCGCCCACTTGGCAGAGGTTGCGGCCCGGCCTCAGCGGAAGGGACCGCCCGGCTCGGAACCGAACCCGGCCGGGTCTGCAAGTGGCCGCCTCTGCTGACCCGCTTCCAGCCTCGGGGCCCAGCCCCCGTGGTTTGGGGCCAAGGCTCTCTCCTTCCCAGCCTTCCCGCCCTTCGTTTTTAAAAAGGTTTAAAATTTTTAAATACTTTTAGGTTTACAGAGAGATGCACAAATAACTTTTACCGACTTTAATGTCTTACGTCACCGTGATACATTTGTTAAAGTAAGGTTGGCATAGTAATTAATACTCTTAACGGAAGGACAAGCTTTATTCAGATTTTACCAGGGTTGATTTTTTTTTCCATTTAATTTGTTTCTGTTCCAAACTCCAAACCAGGATACCACATGGCATTTTAGCCTGCCACGTTTTTAACTGCTGTTAATAGCTGAAATCTGTCTTATTCCTCTGCCCCCTCCACCAAGATGTGAACTACTTTTTAAAATTCAGGAAATATTTACTCATTTAGCAAGTATTTAAATATTTAAATAGCAAATATTTAAATTTAGCAAGTATTTGTTGGTAGTCTAGGTATCGGCTATTCAGCATTGAACCAAATAATCCTGATCTCATGGGAGCTAAATATAGTCCACTGGGACCCAGAGATTCTGTCTTCTGTTTTGTGTTTCAGGTTATTTTTTTAAGGACACGCCACTTAGAATAATTTTTTGTTGTTTAGACCCTAAGTCACGTCTGACTCTTTTATGACTGCATGGAATGGACTGTAGCCCACCGGGCTCCTCTGTCCATGGAATTCTCCAGTCAAGAATACTGGAGTGGGTTGCCATTTACTCCTCCAGGGGATCTTTCCCACCCGGGGTTTGATCCATGTCTCCTGCTGCTGCTGCTAAGTCACTTTAGTCTCCTGCATTGGCAGGTTAAATCTTACAAGGAGCCACCAGGGAAGGATAATTTTTAAGTTGGTTGGAAGATTTGTGTTTATAAACTTTTCAGCCCTTTCCAACTTACTGTAAATTTTCCTATAAACTTCAAAGTCCTAGGATTAACTCTTGCATCTTCTGTTATTGATAAAAGGTTTTTTCCCTTAAAATTTATTACTATCCTGAGAAAAATGCAATACACAAAGAACTAGTAAACAGGACTGAGGACTCTATTGTGGGTGGAGTTTCTCTCATATCCTTGTAAGTTTTAGATTCTTTGACACATGTGATAAATCCAGGAAAAAAAACTTAAAAATCACTCTATATTCTTTCTTGGTTGCCATGTTTTAAGGGAATGGCAGTTGCTCAGAGACGATAAACAAGCTGAATGTGTTTTTTTCATTTGGTTGCTTATTGTGCCACAGTACATGATGAGCTGGAACCAGCAGGAAGTTCTTCATGTAGAGTCATAGTACACGTGGATCTGGATTGCTTTTACGCACAAGTAGAAATGATCTCCAATCCAGAACTAAAGGACAAACCTTTAGGTAATTCTGGACTTTGATACTATTTTCATTGTATGATATGATTTGTTATTATTTATTCTGATTTATTAATCATATTAATGTTGGAAGCAGTTCTGTGATGCTTCATAGACAGTAATCTTTGTTTCACTACTGGATGTAAACTTTATGAGCCTCATTTTCTAAATGGCAAATGTGAGAGAAGTAGTATAATTAATCAAATAGGAAGACCACAATAAACTTCTAGTCTTTTTCTCAATGTTTGAAATTTTACAGCCATTTTATCTCAAGAATAACCTTTAAAAAATTTTAATAGGCATTTTCAACTATTCTCCCACTTTTGAAATTAACTATTGAATTGTGTAACAAAATATTTGGATTTTGTGTGACAAAATAATTGGATTTTGAACAACCCAAAATATTAAGGCATGCATAGTACAAGCTTTTCATGAAAACATAAGTATGTTTTAAAATAAAAGGCAAAGACATTTTACATTGGGGAGTTAGTATTGTGTTGGCTTATTTTAATATTTTATTTTTACATTAGAAAAGTAAATTTCTAAAATTTTATGCATGTAGTAAGGATTTATCTTTGAGTAAAAGCATGCTGGGAGGGATTGGGGGCAGGAGGAGAGGGGACGACAGAGGATGAGATGGCTGGATGGCATCACTGACTCAATGCACATGAGTTTGGGTGAACTCCGGGAGTTGGTGATGGACAGGGAGGCCTGGCGTGCTGCGATTCGTGGGGTCGAAAAGAGTCGGACACGACTGAGCAACTGAACTGAACTAAACTGAAAAGCATAAACAGCAGTTTTGGTCACTTGCTGCTACCCCCTGGTGTCTACTTTGGTTTTGATAAAGCCCAATTCAGCTCAGCTTAGTTTACTAAGGAACAGGATGACTGATGAGTACATTTTGGCTTTCTAAGGTCTAGGGTCTTTAAAATTTCCTAAAGATGTCAAGGAGTTAGGATTAGGGAACCTGAATTTTCTTCATTAGGCATTTCTAATTAGTAGCATTGTAAGATGTTGTGTAAGTAATTAAGATGCCAGCTTCCCTGTTGGCTCAGTGGTAAAGAATCCACTGCCTGCCAATGTGGGAGAAGTGGATTTGATCCCTGGGTCTGGAAGATCCCTGGAGAAGGAAATGGCTACCACTCCCAATATTCTTGCCTGGGAAATCCCACGGACAGAGAAATCTGGTGGGCTATAGGCCACAGGGTCCTAAAAGAGGTGGACAGGACTTAATGACTAAACAACAACAACGACAATATTTGCTAATACAAATGAAAGCCTATGTTGTTTTCTCCTAGAAACTGTCAGCATAATATTCCTTATTTCCTGGTAATTATTCATTACTGCATTTTAATTTGTTTAGTCGATAAGTCATATCCGACTCTTTTGTGACCTCATGGACTGTAGCCTGCCAGGCTTCTCTGTCCATGGGATTCAACAGGCCAGAAGACTGGAGTAGGTTGCCTTTTTCAGGAGATCTTCCCAACCCAGGGATCGAGCGCCAGTCTCCTGCATTGGAGGTGGATTCTTCACTGCTGAGCCACCATTAACAAATATATGACTACTTAACTTGGGCTGGTGACACAATGGTGAGTCCGTATAATCCTGCCTTAAAAGACTGATTTTTTAGTTAAGGAAGTGACTAATCTGATTTTTTAATATAGTTTACTGATGAATCATGATTTATTACTTTTGACCCCGTGATTCTGTTTTGGGGCATCATCTGACATATCAAAAATAAGTGAAATGTTTCTTTTCCTGTTTATAATATGAGAATTTTAGGAAAAAAGCAAACAGTTTTAGCAATTATAAGTCACTGGTAAATTAGAAATTTTAAGCAGTGTGTAGATGATCATAATTTAATCTTTTTGATATGGAGGGGGCTCATAATGCCACTTCACTGTCTAATCTTTTCTGTAGGTTACTGTGAAGAAAAGTTCAGTCATTAGAACATTTACTGGGGGAGATTACTAATAACTTTGTAGGTTGACACTCGGAGAAGGCAATGGCACCCCCGCTCCAGTACTCTTGCCTGGAAAATCCCATGGACGGAGGAGCCTAGTAGGCTGCAGTCCATGGGGTTGCTAAGAGTCGGACACGACTGAGCGACTTCACTTTCACTTTTCACTTTCATGCATTGGAGAAGGAAATGGCAACCCACTCCAGTGTTCTTGCCTGGAGAATCCCAGGGACGGGGGAGCCGTCTATGAGGTCGCACAGAGTTGGACACAACTGAAGCGACTAAGCAGCAGCAGCAGGAGGTTGGCACTTGTAACAGAACATAGCTTTATATTAATTGGGAAGTTATTCAGAAGACAAGTTAGATTTTCTAGTAGTTAATTATAGTCAGTTACTTTCATCCACCTTACTTTTGGTAAAACATGGCCTCAGTTCAGTTCAGTCGCTCAGTCGTGTACGACTCTTTGCGACCCCATGAATCACAGCATGCCAGGCCTCCCTGTCCATCACCAACTCCCAGAGTTCACTCAGAGTCACGTCCATCGAGTCAGTGATGCCATCCAGCCATCTCATCCTCCGTCATCCCCTTCTCCTCTTGCCCCCAATCCCTCCCAGCATCAGAGTCTTTTCCAATGAGTCAACTCTTCTCATGAGGTAGCCAAAGTACTGGAGTTTCAGCTTTAGCATCATTCCTTCCAAAGAAATCCCAGGGCCGATCTCCTTTAGAATGGACTGGTTGGATCTCCTTGCAGTCCAAGGGACTCTCAAGAGTCTTCTCCAATACCACAGTTCAAAAGCATCAATTCTTCAACACTCAGCTTTCTTCACAGTCCAACTCTCACATCCAAACATAACCTAGAGTTATATATAAAGTTATATAGAGTTAATTCAATGTAATTTGTTTTTTTATTGTTTGAAAAAAATCCCGGAAGGACTTTATTTGTATCTTTTTGCTGAAGACTTCATAGAATTGTTGATTTGTGGTAAAAGTGAAAGTGTTATTTGCTCAGTCATATCTGTCTCTTTGTAACTGCATGGACTTTAGCCCGCTAGGCTTCTCTGTCCATGGAATTCTCCAGGCAAGAATACTGGAGTGGGTAGCCATTCTTTTCTCCAGATCATCTTCCCAACCCAGAGTTTGAACCTGGGTCTCCCACATTGCAGGCAGATTCTATGCTATCTGAGCCACCAGGGAAGCCCCTGATTGTTAAATTGTACTTCATAGACCTTTGATGGATGGAGGCTATATTTTTTAACTGAGATAGAGCTTTTTATTCTTATCAAAACATTGTATTATAACTTACAATTATAATATGGAATAAGTAAATTTTAATTTTCAATTTTCTCATAAAATGTTTGTTTTTTATAGGGGTTCAGCAGAAGTATTTGGTGGTTACCTGCAACTATGAAGCTAGGAAACTTGGAGTTAAGAAACTTATGAGTGTCAGAGATGCAAAAGAAAAGTGTCCACAGCTAGTATTAGTTAATGGAGAAGACCTGACTCGCTACAGAGAGATGTCGTACAAGGTTACAGGTACAGATTTTGGGCAATATACTTTCAGCATTAAATTTTATATAGGATGCCTGTTAGCTACATGATTGTTCAGTAAGTGTAAAGTGCATAAGTCAGTTTTCTTATTTGGGGGCTTTCTCATTTAAAAAAAAATTATATGAGAATGACTTAATATGTCATGAGTAAATGGTGAAAGAAACGTATAGTTGGAAGGAATTGAACTCAGTCATGGGTGATGTTTATATGAATATGAGAAAATGTAAAAAAATTTTAAAGTGAGAAAATGGAAGAAGATAAACCAAAGAAAACCAGATACTTAAATTTAAATGCAAGCTTGAATGAACTATGAAGAAATATGCTGTACTCTAATGTACTAATGGTAGTTGAGAGACCTCTGTAATGTTTAACATAATTAGAAAACAATTTGTTAGGAACTGTTAGCAAAGATAATGAGTATATTAGATTTTTTTTTTAGATTTTTATGTATTTGAAATATTTCTAATTTGAAATATTTAGATATTTCAGTGTGGATAAACTCCCCCTTACTAAGGTTTGGATTTGAATCTTGCTGTTTTAGTAAATTATAGGAAAAATGAAACCATACGTGTACTGGAATATGGCAAATAGATATCATTTTAAAGTGTGTAAGAATCAGCTTTTTACTTGTTTGCTAGTATTTTTTATTTGTTCTTTTGTTATTTGTAGCAGTTTTCAGCTGAAAGGGTTAAATATACTATCCCAGAGCTCTTACAAATTAATAAGAGGAAACAAACTTAAGCAAAATGGACAAAGGATATGAATAGGCAGTTGACAAAAAGCAAACTGGACAATGTGAAAATGGAATGCTTAAATTCATTCCTAAAAATAAGAATGTGAGAAAAAGTAGAAACAAAGAATTACAGTCTTAAAAAAAGCAATCTAGAAGCATCTTTTGAAATTAAAGATACATACTGTGTTCTTTAACCCAAAAATATAACTGCTAGGGATTTATCAAATAGAAATAAAATGATAACACATATGTACAAAAATGTCTCATAGCATGATTCATAATTGCTAAAAATATGGAATGAAAACATGTTCATCAGGATGAAAATGGCTAAATGAATTTAAGACTTCTCTATAATGGAATATTACATGGCCATTAAAAATAGCTCATTGGTATCATTTCATTTGATTCATAGAGGTATGCCTTGTTGAGTGGGTAAAAAGCAAGATGCAAAAACCTGTATCAGGTTTTTCCATATGTGTAAAACAGTGACCCAAACACCTTCCCCCACATATGTGTATGTGTCTATGTACGCTTAGGAAGAGAAAGAAGAGAGGGTTTGTACTAGGTATTACTGGGTAACTTCTGGAGGGGCAGCTAAGCTAAGTCACTTCAGTTGTGTCCGACTGTGCGACCCCATAGATGGCAGCCCACCAGGCTCCCCCATCCCTGGGATTCTCCAGGCAAGAACACTGGAGTGGGTTGCCATTTCCTTCTCCCTGGAGGGGCAGGGTGGTGCTGAAACAGGGGGATGAGGGAAGAAGGGATAGCCAAGCAAAAAAGACAAGACTGTGCTCCCAAAATACCACTTGTGTATCTGTGCACAATTGTATGTATATATCTGAATATTCAGAAAATACTTTTTTATGTACATAGAAGAGATGATGTAATACATACACTTGTACATCTTTGTTTTTGGTGATCTTTCACATCATCCATATAGCTCTTTCTCATTCTTTTTAATGCCTGCACAATATTCTATTTTGTCCCAAACTTATTTAACCATTCCTTTACTGATTTGAAGACAGTATGTCTCATTTTACACCTGTTGTCCGTATGTAATCATTAATTGCATCTCCTTTAATTCAAAAGATATCTCATTTTGGATGATAAATTATGTAGTTTCTCTTATGCTGCTGCTGCTGCTAAGTCGCTTCAGTCATGTCCAACTCTGTGCAACCCCAGAGATGGCAGCCTACCAGGCTCCCCCGTCCCTGGGATTGTCCAGGCAAGAACTCTGGAGTGGGTTGCCATTTCCTTCTCCAAGTTACTCTTATAGTGAGGGGTTATTAGGCTCTTACCAACTTTTTGCTCCTAAAAAATATCAATATGTGCTTCAGTAGACATTTTCATATGGAAATTTTCATATACTTTGGTGAAGATATCCTTAGGTTTCGTGAAGATAACCTAAGTTCCTAAAGGGTAACTGCTTGATCGAAGATAATTTGCGTTAGGAAGTTTGAATACTGCTATGTGGTGTACTTCAGGTTTTCCTAGCACGTTGCTAGTATGTATGAGAGTATTAGATATTCATAAAGATTTTGCCTGATAGTCGAAAAAAATAGTAAATCATTGTTTTGATTTGCATTTCTCTATGAGAAGTTTGAGCATTTTTTTTGGTGTACTTTTGGTCATTTATATACATGTTTTGTCTTTTTTGCTTTATAATGTCAGACTCATCGGTCTAAATGATTTCTGTACCACTGCAGCTCTTCACAGTGAAAAGTATACTAGAAAATCAATGCATAAATCTCAGTTTTTACACTGATTCTTAATTTATAAATTAGTATCTTGAAAGAATTAAAAATGCACTAATATAATAACAAGAAATATTCTAAGCATGATTTATACATTGATAAAAAGTTATTTTGTTGATTTTTTTCATGATATTTTTAGAGTTGAAATAGGAATGTAGCCTAATAG
Source organism: Bos mutus (assembly GCF_027580195.1). NCBI lineage: Eukaryota > Metazoa > Chordata > Mammalia > Artiodactyla > Bovidae > Bos > Bos mutus. The sequence continues at coordinate 53,797,901 of NC_091640.1, forward strand.
TCCTATACTGAATTTATCTCAGACCTATGTATGACATATAACCTTATTTACTTCATACCTTTATTCTACAGTATTCCATTTTTTTTCTCTAATTACAAACTCCTTTCTTTGGCCTTGTGTAATCATAAGGTTTAATAAATGCATCTTGTTTATGAAATTGACATATTGACAGCAAAAAAGATTAACTTCACAAATGGATAAGTGATTTATTCCTGTGACCTGGTAATAGAAATAATATAATCAATCCATGTTCAGCAGTTACCAGCTTTGTACATGATTCTGTATTTAACTTGCTTTTCTGCTTGGTAGTTAAAATTTGTCCTTTATTTTTCTTATTGTAGTATTGTTTTGATAAGCTTTTATTTTTTACTTGTTACTGCTAGGCATCAGATATATACTTTTGGGAGAAAAAAGGCAGAAATTGGTGAGGGAAATTCAAAAGAATTCTTTTATATGGGCAGACACATTGTCAGTTTTTCCCTCGGTTTTCTCTCAGTAGGTTGGAAGTGATTTTTGATGGTCACTAGATCATACTGTTTCTTTATTAACTGTTTTACCCTGCTGTTATCAGTGTTAGCACTAATAAAACAGAGCTTTCATATTATAGGACTTTAAGAACATAAGCCTTTTTGTGTAATAAGTGACTAATAAGTTGTTTTCTGCCACCCAGCTGGTATCAGTAGATGATTCAGAGGGAAGTGAAAATTCTTCTTAATGGTTTCAAAGTTAAGTTTTAATCCTAAAAATGAGACCTGATAGTCTTTTTGAACTTATTTCAAATCTTGGTTCAGTTCAATTTAGGAAACATTTGACATAAGGACTGGCATTGCGCTAGAGGCTGGACATACATGTGAGTCACGATCCGTCTCTGTCCTTATGGGATGAGTTGGAGGGTGACTAGTCAAAATATTGCATTGTGGTATATTTTGTATTAAGTAACTTTTCTTTTTGACTTAGTATTCATTGGAAATTTAGGTTTTATTTTGTTTTGCCTTTTTAAAATTCTAGTGAAAAATATAGCTTGAGTATATTATTACTTTACTTTTCTAAGCAAACTCTATGACCTACTGCTTCAAGATCATAATTAACTATTTTCATTGACATTTAATGTACTACAGATAAATTATTGGTATAGGAGATTGTGCTAAATATATTGCTATGAGTATCTGCCCAGGGAATGTTATTTTTGGACTTATTTTATTGGAAAATACTGCTTTTGTGCAGAATATGGCACAGAAAAAAAAAATCCCAGTTAACTGACTTTATTCAAGATATTGTGTAATTGTGAATATACGTACAACCTTTATTTTGTTATTTTTTAAGCATAAAAGAGTTAAATCTATTCTAGTTATAACTTCAGTTACATCTGTGCTCCAGTATTATTTTAATTTAGAGTTGTTGGAAGAATTTAGTCCAGTTGTTGAGAGACTTGGGTTTGATGAAAATTTTATTTTAATTTAGAGTTGTTGGAAGAATTTAGTCCAGTTGTTGAGAGACTTGGGTTTGATGAAAATTTTGTGGATCTAACAGAAATGGTTGAGAAGAGACTCGAGCAGCTTCAAAGTGATGAGCTCTCAGCACTGACTGTGTCGGGTCATGTATACAATAATCAACGTAAGTGGGTTCTTATGCACTCTATTTAGTAAATTAAAGTACCTGCATTTCTCAATGTTCAGTCAGTTCAGTGAGTTGACTGTGTCTTTCGAAAGTTTTATGGCTTTTGTTGCCATAGTTCAGCCATCTAAGGTGATTAAAATTAGATATTGTTATTCCATATTAAACAGGCAGAAAAAGGTATTTTGATGGCCTACAGCTCAGTGCTTTGTGCACTTTTCATTTCTCTGACACAGTCCTGTGTAAACCATTTTTAAGTGTCATACCTCTTTTAGGCCATCCTTAAGTTACAGGAGTTGGCTTCTTGGAGTAATTTTTGGTTTTCCTAAAACCACCTTAAGCAAAATTCTAGGTAGACTAAATTTGCCATTGTTGCCTCTTTGCTTGTTCGCTTCTATTCTCCCAGGGCACCAAGAGCCTCCCACGTTAGCCCTTGTGGGAGTTTATCCTGGCCTACCTACCGTCCTTTGCATGCTCATAGTTAATCAGTTCAAATTCATCTCCTTCACAATTAAAGTGCCAATGACTGATGATATTTCCAGGGCAGTATTGTGTTTGAAAATAAGCTGTAGTCAGCTCCACTGAATATCTCCTTGGGCTGTCAAACATCTAGTGACTGCTGGTGACTTCTAGACCCTACCACGTAGAAGGCAAGCTCCTGTGTTCCTGTATAAGATTTGTCCTGACCTACTTGCTCCTGGGTCTCAGCCCGCCTGTGCTTCCTCTTACTCCCCTTTTCGAGAGCTGATGTGATCAATCTCCAGTCATTCTCCACCTGTCTGATATAAAAGAAGAAAAGAGGTGGAGCTTCAGTTCTCTTTTATAAGCAAATACGAAGCTTTCACGTGTCCTTTGTACTTGTGCTCTTTTGTCACTTACAAGGTCTTGGGTAACAAGAAGGTTCCAGGTGTGTTTCTGTATAATTTTTACAGCAAACTTGGAGTCTACTAGTTAGAACATATTATAGAGACCTAGGTTTTATGGCCTACAAAGTAATTCTTCATGATTCTTTTCTCTTTCGCATAAGATTTTGTTAATTTTTTTTTAACCTACAGAGAAGTTAATGGAACAGTGCAGTGAGAACAGTCATTATGCCCTTCCTTGTAGATACTCCTTTTGTATCATTTTACACATTTGCTTTATCTTACTGTTTATTGATCTGCTGATAGATCATTGAGCATTTGAAAGCAAGTTGTAGACATCATGGCACTTCAGACATAAATACTCCTGAGGATCAGGATATAACTCTAGTGTCATTTTCACGTCTAAGGAAGTTTGTTTCTATATGGCAGTTTCCCTCTACTTTTAATAAAAGATGTCTTAAACTGTATACAAATCCAAAATTGTTTTTAGTAGCACATACCACTAGTGTGAAAACTTTAAATTCAAATCTTTGAATCTGAAATGTTAGCTATATCATTAATGTAACATTTTTACTTTTATGCTTACTTCCCGGTAAACATGAGTAAAAGTTCTGGTAGTGCCAGTAGGAATTTTTTATGAGAGATCAATTTTTGTAATCTGTTAATCATTCAGCACTCTCAGTATCTATTTGCTATCACAGGCCCTTGGAATTCACTTGTGATAGTTATTTTACAGAATTGCTGTGAAGAGCCAAAAGAGATTAGTTAAGTGTGCAGCAGTGTGGTGGTGTTGAGGGGTAGGATTGGATATAGATTAAGCCCTTTATCTTTTAAAAACTCATTTGTTAAAAAACAAATAACGTTTTGATGATGACTTTTAACAACATCGGCTGTTTTCTATAGCTGTAAACCCACGTGACATGTTGCACATCAGACTCCTTGTTGGATCTCAGATTGTGGCCGAGATGCGGGAAGCCATGTACCAACAGCTGGGTCTCACTGGCTGTGCTGGAGTGGCATCTAATAAATTATTGGCAAAATTAGTTTCTGGCGTCTTTAAACCAAATCAACAAACAGTCTTACTACCTGAAAGTTCTCAAGAGCTCATTCATAGTTTGAACCACATAAAGGAAATGCCTGGTAAGACAAATATATTTGAAAAACATATATTGGTTTTACTATATTTCTTTTAAGTTTAAATATTACAGTTATGCATAATTAATTCTTGTAGAGTCTGTGTACTTGGCTCTTGTGTGTGTTAGTTGCTCAGTCAGGTCCAACTCTTTGCAACCCCGTGGAGTCCCACCAGGCTCCTCTGTCCCTGGGATTCTCCAGGCAAGGACACTGGAGTGGGTTGCTATGCCCTTTTCCAAGAGATCTTCCCAACCCAGGGATTGAACCCGTCACTCCTGCACTGCGGGAGCCATCAGGGAAGTGTACTTGGCTCTTGGTGAAAACCAAAAGCCCCCCCCAAAAACCTGACGTTTTCTGGAGAGGATCTATATTAGGAATTTATATATATGAAAGTACTTTTCTAATTTTCCCTGCTTTTATATTGTTTGAATATGATCATGAAAGTTATAACCTGGAAACATATGGTCCTTTATTTTTAGTACCTGGTTCATACTTTAATACTGTACCTCCATCTAGAGAATGGAATTGGTCTTTCACTAACTCTATTTTGGGATTGTATATAAAATATTAGGGCCACAAAGGACCTTCGAAAGCAGCTAGGTCCAGTTTTTATTTTAAAGGTGAGGAAACTGATTTTCTTGAGGGGTTCAATGACCTATTCATATCATTGGGCAAATTTGTATTTCTGAAGATCAAATGCTTACATTTTTATAGACTATCAGTAATATGTGTATTAAAATTCATTTCTGTGGCATTAAATTTTAAGTTTGATCTCAACAAAAATACCAATGGTATCCAAAATTATGGTATCAAAAGATGTGGTTGATATGTTTACAATATTTTAACTAGCTAATTTTAAAGAGCAAAGCTACTGTAACACTACATGCGCCTCTTTTCGCTTTAGGTATTGGCTATAAAACGACCAAACGTCTGGAAGCACTGGGCATCAGTAGTGTGCGTGATCTTCAGACCTTTCCATCCAAGATATTAGAAAAGGAATTAGGAATTTCAGTTGCTCAGCGTATCCAGAAGCTCAGTTTTGGAGAGGATGACTCTCCTGTGACTCCCTCAGGACCACCTCAGGTATGTGACGATGTTACTTATTTTAATGGAGTACTGGTGGTCACATTATTTGAGATAAAGATTTCCAGTTTTACTACTGTATTCTTACCGTTCCAATTTGCTTACTAGGTTAGTACGTGATCGTTTTCCTGTGAGAAGGCTATTATATTAAATTAATAAATATTCTTAAATTGAATCTAAGAATTAGTATTTAAATCTCAAGTTAGCCACTTTGACTATTGCTTAATTTTAATAGCCTGTATTGTATATAGGAGGCAAAATAATTTGTAAAAATATTGTTTTCAGAGTAGTCTAATGATTTAGGAAGTGGAGAAAGTTTATAATCACCCAGGTAACAGTGATTTTTTTTTTTCCTGTGAGATAATAATATATATATATTATCCCATAGTCATCATAAACCTTTCATGTAGGTAGTATTAACATTTGTTCATACTTTTTCCTCCCTCCCTTACTCCCTTTTCCTCCCATAATTTTTTTTAAGATGAAGATACTGTATTTTAGAAAGGGTAAGTAACTTGCCCAAGATTAAACTGAGATTCAAGTCCTAGGAAATTAAGAGCCTCACTGTAATTACACATTAAAGCTTGGCATTGGTACTAGAGCTTTGTAATTTTCTTGATTTCCAATGCACTTTCTAGTGGAGTACAACTTGCAGATAAAAGATTTAGTATAAAAGTGAGCTAAATGGCTCAAATCAAGCATAAGAGGTAAAGAAAGTGTTGATTATTTATTTGACATATACACTGATAATTGGATATGCTTATTTGGGTTTATATTAATACTTATTTGTGCTTCTTTGGTAGTCCTTTAGTGAGGAAGATTCATTTAAAAAATGTTCATCAGAAGTTGAAGCTAAAACTAAGATTGAAGAACTACTTGCTAGTCTTTTGAACAGGTGATTTTTCCGTTTTACCATATCATCTTACAGATTCTGTGTATAGTACATGGAAATACTATATATTTACTATATATGTGTGTGTATATATATATATATATATATATATATATATATACTATGTATAGTGTATACTTGATGTTCTTTCTTGGAATTTGCAGATTAACTGGAGACTAAACATGTAAAGATCATCTATCTCTGAACCTCCACATTATAAAGTATTACAAAGATAGTGACACATGTCCTTAACTAAATGTAATTCATCTACTTCCACTGGTCTTAGTATTAGTAACATTGTGGTTTACTGTGGCTCTTAAGCTGCTGATCATACCTAAGGGAGTTTTGTGGGTATCTCTGGAATCGCTACACTTACAAATTTGTGATGATTGAGGATAGCAAATTGATGGAGAAAGCAGAAGAACCCTTTTATTTCCTGTGCCTCAGACTATAGAGTCAGACGAAGGAATAACTTAATGGGACTCTGTGTGAGCAGTGAGGGTGACTGTGTGTATGCTCAGGGTTACTGGCCTTTAAATACATGAAGAGTGTTAATTGGAATTATGAGTATACAAATAGCATAGCATAAACTAAAAGACATTTTGTTTTCTGATGCTCCTTTGCCGTCATATATCAATTTCTCAATACTCCATAGGAGAGTGTTACTTCCTTTGCTCCCATTTCTTTGATTTCTCAAAATGGGATGTTAGGGGTCTAACAGCTTTGGGTAAGTGTGCTTCCGTAATGATATTAGGATGGCCTCTGTGACTAAAAAAAATCGTTTTTGGATGACTAACTCTCAGAAAACGGATAAAGTGAAATGTCCTTCAACTTTGCTGCCACATGCATTGTAGTTCTCGTGTCTTGAGCAAGGCCATGCAACTCATCATTTGCTGCATGCAGCTGGCTGACTGTATGACGCAGCTTCAGGGATATGACTCAGGCCGAGCCTTTGAGGATGCTGGTGAAACTGGGTCATCTGCTTTGCTTCAGCTAAACAAGACTATTATGAAATGCCAAGCCACTGGAAACAGTTCTAGACAAAGGGAAACCACAAGAATTATACATTTTATAGGTTCCCTTATTTGAAGAATCAACCCAGAAATGAGTCTAGATGCCCTAAACCTATGAAACACTATTAACCGTATCTCCTTATCTTTGCTTAGCATGCCCTCTTCTATACAGTGGCTTCTTATTTCAGTGACTGAGGTATATAATGCCATCTAGCTGGCAAAAAAAAGTATCTGAGTATGCGTGACTGTTCTTGAGCATATGATTATTAATACGACAGATATGTAAGAGGTATAAAATCATACATTGTTTAATCCTTTCTCCAGGCACTGGCCTTAAGATTCCTTAGAGTTTAACCCCTTTTTTGTATGTCTTAATTAGTTACAGGAGCCAAATTATACTCTTTGAATTGCATATTAACTTAACAGAACAAGTTTAACTGGAAGATGTTTAAACTAGTAACATGTTTATAGGAACCAGTTGAGATATTTTATTATCTTAATAAAACAGCAGTCAAGAAGTTTTGTGATTAAGCAATAAGGAAAAAAATGCTTACTACAAAAATCTAAATATTCTAATTCAGAATCAATTTGATTATGCTTAATACTATTTGTATTTCATGTTTGTGATCTTTTAGTGCATTGGCATACATATAGAAAGGTAAATGTTATTCTTTGATGACATTTATTTTCTGTTAGTGATTAGATTTTCTACTTTTTAAGCAAATTTTCCATGGCATTAAAACTTTTGTTTTCAACAACAAAACCAAGATCATTTGGTGGATCACTTTTTAAGATTCGTGGACGAGTGTTTCCTTTCCTAAATATGTAATTGACCCTTCACGTTATTGTTCTAATATGCCATATAATGATGATATTACTGACTCCCTTGGATATATTTGAGAAGTGCTTTTTGACAAATAATTTCATTAAATATTTGTTTTCTCTTTGTAGTCTTTTTAATGTGTAAAAATTTTGTCATTTTTCATATATTTGCTTCTGTCAGTAAATGATTCTCAGTTTCTTAAATTTCCTGCTGATTTTAACATGTTACTTTTAGTTATGATTTGGATTTGGATAATAAAATGGCTTGTTACAGTTGTATCTTATTTCTGCTTTTTTCCTGATAGCACTCAATTCTGTGTGAGGCCTGAGAGCCTTACATTTAAAATTTCAAGAATTTTATTATGAAGACTTTATGAAATTTACTTGAGCTATTCAGGGACCTTTATTGCTTACTGCCTGATTATCAACTATATTTATAATTGTTACAGTTACTCAGTCTGGCACCTTTAAATAAATGAGGTATAGTCGATAATCCAAAAAAAAAAAAACCAACTTTTTCTAATTCCTTGTTTCCTGTTTCTCTTTATTTTTAGAGTCTGCCAAGATGGAAGGAAGCCACATACAATAAGGTTAATAATCCGTCGGTATTCATCTGAGAAGCACTACAACCGTGAGAGTCGTCAGTGCCCAATTCCATCCCACATAATTCAGAAGTTAGGAGCAGGTAATGGATCATTTAATTGGCATTCTGATCATTTAATTGGCAGGTTGAACTCTTAAAAAAACAAACTTTGAGTTAGAAAAATGATCCAAAAATGGGTAATCCTCACATGGAGTTAGTGAGCTATTAAGTACTTTTTTTCTACAAGAAATTTTCATTAGAAAACTTTTCTTGTTTCAATAGATAATAAAAGTAAATGCCCTGTTGAGAATGCTTCCCAACTCCAAAGAAAACACCAAACTATGATAATTAACTATATGGCATGAGATAATTTCTTTATGAGCATTTAGATTGTTTCCATTTTTTGGCTGTTCTAAAAAACTGGGCTGTGGACATTTGGGTGCAAGTCATCAGGCAGATATATGCTTTTGTTCATCTTAGGTAGATTACAAAGCATGGAATTTCTGGGTTGTATGGTAGTTGAACTCTTAAGAAACTGCCAGATTTTTTTCCAGTAAGTATAACAAGGTAGATATTCAGCAACAGTATAGAGGCTTTCAGTTTTTTTCATATTCTCATTTATGTTTTATACTACCATTTTCTTGACTCATTCTCATGACTATGTAGTAGTCTTTCATTGTTTTTTCTTCTTTTATGGATATTACTTTTGATATCATATATAAAAACTCTTTGCCTAATGAAAAGATTATAAATGTTTCCTATGCTTTTTTTTTTTTCAGAAATTTTATACTTTTAAGATTTATATTTAAATCCACTTTGAATCAATTTTTATGTGTTGTGTAAAATTAGAGTTTTAGTTTATTCTTTTGCATGTGAGTATCCACTTGTTCCATAGGATTTGTTAACAGACTGTTCTTTCCCTATTAAATTGCCGTGGCATCTTTGTCAAAAACTAACTGACCATAATAAATGTAAGGGTTTCTTTTTTGCCTTTCTTATCCCATTGATCTGTATGTTTATCCTTATTCCAGTTCCACCCTGTCTTGATACTTGTACGATTTTGAAATTAGGTGGTGTAAGTTCTTCAGCTTTGTTCTTTTATGAAGTTGTTTTGGCTATTCATGGTCCTTGGCTTTGTGGAAATATTTTTTTTTAAAGGAATTTTATTTCTTTGCTTGTTATGAGTTTATTCTGATTTTCTATTCATTTTGAGTCAGTTTTGGTAATTTGTATCTTCTCAGAATGTATGCATTTCATCCAGGTTGTCTAAATTGTTATCATGAATTGTTAATATTCCCTTGTAATTCTTCTCATTTTTATAGGGTCTACAGTGATATCCTCTCTTTCATTCTTGATTTTGATGATTTTTTTTTCCTTTGTTATTCTAGTAAGGTTTATCAGTTTTGTTCATCTTTTCAAAGATTCAACTTTTGGTGTCATTAATTTCTCAGTTTTCTTTCTACTTTGTATTTCATTTATTTCTACTCTGATCTTTGTTATTTCCTTCTTTCTGCTTGCTTTAGGTTTAATATGCCTTTTCCTCCTGGGTTCTTAAGATGGGCAGCTTACTTTATTTATTTTATATTTACCTGTTTTCTAATAATTCAGGTTTAAAGTTACACATTTCCTTTTAAGCAGTGCTTTCTTTAGCTGTATTCCATAAGTTGTGTTGTGTTTCTTATTCATTAAGCTCAGAATAGTTTCTAATATCTGTTGTGATTTCCTCCTTGACCCCTAAACTTATTTAGAAATTTGCTGTTTAATTTACAAATATTTGATTATGTTTCATATAATTATGTTTCATATAATTATTGTTGATTTCCAATTTGTCTTTATGTTGACCAGAGAAGATACTTTGAGTAATTTCAGTCCTCTTATATTTATTGAGCCTTCTTTTGTTGCCTTGCTTATGGTCTGTCCTGGAGCGTGTTCCAGGATTTGCATTTGAAAAGAAGAGTTGAGCAACACTGTCATACCATTCTACTGAACTAAAATTTGTGGCCTCTTCCTCTAAAATAGCATTTTTTGAATGACAGTTCGTCCGGGTATGTAATTTTTGATTGGTTTCTTTGCATACTTTGAGTATGGTATTCCATTGCTTTGTGTTCCATTATTTTTGATGAAGAGGCAGCTGTTAAATAGTTTAATCAGGAGAGATTCCTGTTACTAGTTTCAATCAAGAAAGCATAACCACACAGAAATTTGAACACTGAAGGTTTCAAAAATTACTAAACTATGATAGGGAATAACTATCAAGATACAAAGATACCCTTAAGAGGTACCCTGGGGCTAAGGAAAAGTAGCCAAGGAAGAGCAGACTTGGAAAGAGAGTCTTCCTCCCCTCCAGGAGAAGATGTGGTTGCAGAACACTGGATGGTGGAGAAATCCTTTGAGTTACCTGGCCCAGAGCTGCTCCGTAGTTACTGGGCCAAGAGAAACCACCCCCTGACCCCCAGAGGAGCTGCAGCTGGTTGGTGGGCACATGGGCAGCCTTGGGATGATGGGAGTTTTCTCCCTGGCAGGGCAGCGCATGAGCTGGGGTACACAGGCGTCTGTGTTGGGAGGGCTTCTGTTGATAGTCCTCCAGGATGTGGGCAAGCTGAGATCAGTAGGTGTTCATACTGAAGAGATCTTCATTTTTCTGCTAGTACAAAGGTGGAGGGCATGGTGCCTGCATAGGAAGAGCTGGAGGAAACAACCCGCATAGGCAGGGCAAGCCTGTTAGGTGGGTGTGTGGAAGGACTCCAGGTGAGCCACAGGCCTGCTGTGTGCAGTGTTTGCGTTGGTGGTGCCAGGCTTGACTGGGGCTGGGGTTGCTGAGGGACTGGGCCTTCCACTCACATGTGGTGTGGCAGAGCACTAGTAGATATTTCCACACGTATGTACTGTGCACAGACCAGGTTACAGAAGCAAGAAAAAGTAAAAAACAGTATACTGGAACAGGAAGAGAAGCCCCCTTTCTAATGTAGTGATCCTCCAGTTCTCTCCACTGACAAAGCTTAAGGATTATGTTTAATGTAAAAAGAGTTTCAGAGTCTACCCCATTATCACAGCAGGCAGTAAGTGTGATTTGGAGTTGAGAGGCAGTAAATTGTTACCAGGCATTGTCGTAGCCTTGTTCTCCTTTATATGACAAGTCACTTACCTCTTTTAGCAGTTTGACTATATGTGTGTTAGTCCCTCAGTCATGCCTGACTCTTTGTGACTCCATGGACTGAGTCTGCCAGACTTCTCTGTCCATGAAATTCTCCAGGCAAGAATGCTGGAGTGGGTAGCCATTCGCTTCTCCAGTGGTTTTTGTGTTTATCTTACTTGGAATTTATTGAGGTTCTTGATTCTGTAGACTAAATTTTTAAATGAAATTTGGGAAGTTTGGGGCTCTTGTTTCTTCAAATATTCTTTCCTTTTTCTTTCTCTTCCTTCTGAGACTCTCATTGCACATGTGCTTGATATTGTCCTATAGGCGTGTTAGCCGCAGGAAACAGGGATTCAATCCTTGGGTTGGGAAGATACCTGAAAGAGGGTGTGGAAACCCACTTTAGCATTCTTGCCTGGCAAATTCCTTGGACAGAAGAGCCTGGTGGGCTACAGTCCGTGGGGTAATGAGTGGGACAAGACTAAAGTGACTTAGTATGCATGCAGGCACACTGATAGTCCAGTAGTTAAGAATCCATCTGCCATTGCAGGGGACATGGGCTCGATCCCTAGTCTGAGCGGATCCCACATGTCATGAGGCCACTAAGCCCGTGCGCCCCAACTCCTGCATGCCCTAGAGCTGGCGCTCTGCAACAAGAGAAGCCACAGCAGTGAGAAGCCCGGACACCACCACTTGAGAGTAGCTTCCCACAACCAGAGGAAGCCCAAGCACAGCACTGAAGACCCAGTGCACCCGAAAATTTGAAAATGAAATTTAAAAAACTCATGAGAAAAATAATAGCAACTTTGAAGTCTTTGCTAAATCATACTTAAAGTCAGTTTCTATTGACCGGTCTCCCCACCTGAGTATGAATTACACTGCTGTTTTTTTGTATGTATTGTAATATCTTGTTGACGATTGGACATTTTAGATAATGTAAAACTCTCAATTTGGATTTTTTCCCCTGTGGGTGTTTTTTTTTCTTTTCTTTGTTTGTAACTTGTCTGGACTTAAGCTGCATAATCTACCTCTCCTGTGATGGGTTGCCCTGATTTCTCTGCTTAGGTTCTTTTTGAAATTAAAAACATTTATTTTGGCTTCCTAGGAGGTTACCCTGTTGTCTGCATAGTTTGGTTAGAAAATAGTTGGTCAAAAGTTTGCTCAAATACCACAGGCTGGAAGGCTTTCATCTGTACAGGGAGATGTGCTTGGGTTGGAGGGCACTTTTGAGACGTAGGCTCTTTTCAGGACTGCCTCGGCTTTTGTCTTCCACTCCTCCCTCTTGCATCTCCCTGGTATGCTTGTCTATTCTAGGCAGAGACACGTGGCGCGCTTAGGCCTTCTCTGCTCTCAGTCAGCTGTGGTTCTCTCGTTTCCGATCTCCTGGTTGAATGTTATGTCTGGGCCACTGGTCATCACTCACCCTAGCCACAGTTGCTGTCCCAGCTCAAGAGCCACGTGATCTCATTGGTTTCCTGGCCAGTTTGCTCATTTTTCTGGCGTCATTGCCGGTTGCGGGCTCTTGCCCTCTTCCTCCAATCAGGTCAGTCTTTGCTGGCAGCAAAGCTGCTGGCTTTGATGGCCAGCCGCCTCCTGGTGAGACTGCTACCCAGCTGCCCTGTGAGTGGGGGATACAGACGACTCCAGCTGAGAAGCCCGCTGTCCCCGCTTTCGTACCTGAGTTCTGGCAGTTTTTCATAAGTCAGTGCTTCTCAATTTTTTCACCTTTGGTTCATTCCAGAATTTCAAAATGATTATTTTTGACCATTTTGTTCAGTTTTAATTTTATGCGGAGATTTTCCAACCTCTACATTCTCCCACAACTAAAAGTTCAACATTTCAAACCCTCTGGAAAGTTTTATTTGGCATTTGGTGTTAATGTTGAGATGTCCCAGTTCAGTATGTAATGTCACGGTGTCCCAATGATATCTATCTAGGATTTTAATTTCTTAATCTAGGCAATATAAATTAGATTAAGCTCTTAACATTAATTTATGACATAGTATGTTTATTGTCTTCTTACACATTTTATTTAGGAAATTATGATGTGATGACCCCAATGGTTGATATCCTTATGAAACTTTTTCGAAATATGGTGAATGTGAAGGTGCCATTTCATCTTACCCTATTAAGTGTGTGCTTCTGCAACCTTAAATCCCTAAATACTGCGAAGAAAGGGACTATGGATTATTACTTAACACCTTCATTATCAACAACTTCACACGCTGGAAAGCGCAGTTTTGTAAGTACACTGTTACTGGATTTGTCTAGTTAAATTACAAATATAAATTTGTGTTTAACTGATATAATTTAGAGATTTTTGGGGGATGAGATTTGAATGACTTACTTATATATATTAGTAGTATCTGTCATATTATGGTTACTAGCCTTAAGTATATTGTAGTGTAGTCTAAAAATAAAACATAAGCATCACTGGATAAAAGAGAAAACCTTGATAGAGGTACTCTGTTTTGGAACTGTTAAAACATTTTTTAACAGTATATAGGAATATGATGGTGAGCGCATATGAAAATGTTTTCAAATAACTAGAAATCGAATCTTGTTGTCAATTTATACACAAGCTACCAGCAGTTCCCCCACACCAATGTTTTTGTTCAAGTATTTAAATTTTCTTGGTTTTGAAATTATATTGGATTCTGGTAGCAATATTGATAGAGTATGAATGCTCACTTTATAATTGTAGGAATTAAGAGTATGGTAATAGAGAGGCAGAGGTCAGTCATAATTTCAAATGATTAAAGAAAATGCTATATAGATGGCCATTCTATAACTTTTGTTTACCAAATGTGGGATGCTTTATAAAATAATCTTTTACTAAATTATTTATGCCTACCATTAACTCTTAATTTAAATGTTTTTGTTATTTTCTTTTATTGTTAATATAATTTTAGTAGTATTTTTTATTACATTTAAGCCTATAGTGAGAACAGAATAGTGTTACGGAAATACTGAATTAGTGCCCTCTTCAAAGTACTTTTTTTCAGTGACGCTTTTTATTAACAGAAATTTTGAAAGATGTTTACTTTTTAAAATTAGTCCGTAGAATGACGATTAAAGGTCTTTAATTCACAGTAGTGTTAGAGGGGTAAACGTAAGTGCAAGTACCTTGTTCACGTCTGGCACACAATAGGCGCTCAGTCAGTGCTCTGGCCCAAATCTCTTCTGCTCTTACTTTTTTGAAATTACTGTTGTGTTAATGTTTCTTGAATTATATTTGACTATCTATACACTTTTTATGGTGCTTAAAACTAGAGGGAGAATTATACACATTAAAATGGAGGATGTTTTAAAATTTTTATTTCAGGTACATATAAAAGAATGTTACATTTTATAAATGATATCGGATTTTTACTGTAGAAGTATTTTTTTTCTTTCTGTTAAATGTTACACTTCAAAGTAGAGAATTTTAGAAAACCAGTCCTTGATCCTATCTGTGCACATATGTGTTTTAGATTGAGTCATTGGTGAGTCATCATTTGCATAGGCCACCATTCTGTTATCCTCACAATTGGAAGTTTGAATACATGATTGTTAAGGTCCTTTCCAGGTCTCCAGATACATACCTACCTTCTGGCTCAGTGCTGTCTAGGAAGGAAGCCCTCTTCCTGGAATAGTGAGCAAAGGTCCACAGAGCAGTGTGACTAATTGTGGTGGATTAATCATTTCTAGTTATTTGGAACTGGCCGGAAGGACTGAAGTTATGGAGCAGGATAGAAGCATGTTGGTCCCATAATAGCTACAGTTAGACTTCAGCAGCATGAATATTTAAAAGATATCAGACACCTAAATTACTCTGTTATCCTTATGTTCTAGAAAATGAAAGACTGTCATATGGAGGATTTTTCTAAAGACAAGGAAACAAATCGGGATTTTCTACCAACTGGAAGGATTGAAAGTACAAGAACTGGGGAGTCTCCACCAGATCCCATAAATTCTTCTAAAGAAAAAGACAGTAATGAATTTCCCGTCTCCTTACTTCCCGAGGATATTGACCAAGAAGTCTTCAAGCAGCTTCCTGTAGATATTCAAGAAGAAATCCTTTCTGGAAAATCCCGAGAAAAAGTTCAAGGAAAAGGAAGTTTGAGTTGTCCATTACGTGCTTCTAGAGGAGTGTTGTCTTTCTTTTCTACGAAACAAAAGCAGGATAGTTCCTTAAATCCTAAAGATCATGTACCCAAAAGCAAACAGGTCTCCTCTGTATCTCCCTGTGAACCAGGAACATCAGGCGGGAGCAGTTCCTCGTATGTGTCTAGCCAAAAAGAGTATTCACATTATTTAGACAGTAGCTTAAAAGATGAACGAATGAGTCAAGGACCTAAAGAATCTCAAAGATTCCACTTTTCAA
Organism: Bos mutus; assembly: GCF_027580195.1. Classification (NCBI taxonomy): domain Eukaryota; kingdom Metazoa; phylum Chordata; class Mammalia; order Artiodactyla; family Bovidae; genus Bos; species Bos mutus. The sequence goes on from NC_091640.1 coordinate 53,813,407, forward strand.
ATACAAACCCTGCTGTATCTGTTTTCCATTCATTTCCAAATTTGCAGAGTGAACAACTTTTGTCCAAAAACCGCACCACAGACAGCCATAAGCAACCAGTGGCAACAGTCTCTGGTTATGAAGGACTTAAAGAAAATAGAGAGCAAGAGTCTCCCGATGAGAAAATTACTTTTCCTTCTGACATTGATCCTGAAGTTTTCTATGAACTGCCTGAAGAGGTACAAAAAGAACTGTTGGCTGATTGGAAGAGAACGGGATCAGATTTCCACACTACATAAATGAGCGCGCTCCAAAAAAGGGAAAGACCGTTGTTCCCAGATTAACAGTTTATTAAGCTCTCCTAAATTAAACACTAATACTTTCAATAATGTAGAAATGTAATATGAAATGTTCCAGATAAAGCAAACATAGTTATGGGAAGAAATTCTGGCATAAAGCATAAAAATATAACAGAAATAATGTAAAATATTACCTTCCTCTCATTCCTAACATGTTTTATATTGCTTTTCAATAAAAAGAATATCATGATCAGCATTAGTATATTTTCCATACATCGTGGAAACACTGGGAGGAAGATATATATGACTGTGTATAAAAAATAAGAGTAGCTAAATCATTGCTATGCTAGAGCAAAGAACAGGGCTTTTTCCTATGAAGTACAGAGTTGCTCAAGAAATTTACCTCTTTAGGAAATAGCCATAAAAAATTCTATTGCCAGCTAAGCTGCTAAAAATGTATAGGTCTTGGTACTATGTACCATTTGATAAGTTGATTTTTAAAAAAATACCAAAGCAGTGTATATTCAATTAATGCTCCTTAGTATACCTAGAACCTACCACAATGCCTGGCACATGGAGGATGCTCAGTAAATATTGAAAGAAAGTTGTGTGGCACAGGCCCCATGAGGAATTGGGTGGTGGAATATATATGTTGTAAAGAACTAGAAGGAACTCTCCATACGGGTTGATTAAGGGAAGGATGACACCAGAACTTCAAAGTGATCTGTCTTTAGGACTGTCAGATAATATAAGTCCACTTCCTCTGGCCCGTCTGTAAGGTTTAAAAAAAGCAAGGGATTGGATGTGTTTGAATCTTCTCTACAATTTTGTAGATGAAGATTGAGAGATGAGATAAGATACACACGGTGACTACACTGATGGTGTCCGCTGTTCCCCATCGTTGTCCCTTTTTGCCTTCCAGATTAAAAACTGGATATAAGATTGTGGGCATTTTATAATTTGCAAGGCATAGAGGACACCAAAGTATGGCTCAGCACTGGTTTGGAGCAGTTCTGTGATTATGTAGGTTAACATCATATCAGTGTTAATCCACTGACTGAGATTTATTATGAGCATTTATTATCACATTTAGATTTGTTATGGGCATCTGAGTATTATTCATTTTCAAATATAGGTAAGCATTCTTTCTAGATGTCACCAAGTTCCATTAGTCAAAGTATGCATTTGTAATTATTGCAAAGTAAAATGTTGCACTAATTGTTAATTATGAAAGCTATGTATTGGAGACAACAATTTTCAGTTATTGAGTAGGGAAAGGTATTGACAGTTAATACGAATGTTGAGGTGGTGCAAATACTCGATAACTTTATGGTAAACATTCTTTCTGCGTCAACAAAAAATGTGTGGTTATTTGTTTTTTGGCTTTATTTTGTTAATAGGTAACTACTACAAAATTCAAGAGGTGGGGAGTTGTCACCAACCAACAAATGCCTGAAAATGTGCTTTTGGCTTCAGTAGGGAGTTGAGAAAACTGTTAGCTGAGGCTGGAAGAATGATGAGGAAGTTGCTTTATTAAAAAGCTTTTATGAAACATTTGATAAAACAGCTACCTATGGAATCTTGGAAAACAAAGCATACCTAATGAAAGGTCATCTCCAGGCAGAATCTCTGAAGCGCCACCTGGTGGCTTTCAGCTATATGGGTTAAAGTACTACATGCAGGAAAAGAGTGGCGCTTTTAGAGACTGGAGAGATGGGTAGGCTGCAAGCAGAAATTAAAGGAAACACAGAGAACCAGAACTACTAAAGTGGAAAACTTGCCATCTTACTCTCCAGCCACCCTGGTTAACAAGGTGGCAAAGTGAGCGGTGAGCATATGTCAAACATCAAGATTAACGGTCTCACTTCTGCACCTCTTGTATTCATGCTCCTTTACCACGTGACTTTGCAGTTTCACTAAAAAGGCAGGTTTTATTTCCTTATAGATTATGAGTTTAGCCAGGTGACATGCTTTGCCAGTGGGATGTTAGGATTGAAAAAGCACGTGAGGTTTTTTCCACTTTCCTTGCTCCTTTGCCTTCGTTGTGAGAACAGCTTCATCCCCCACTGGAGGATGGAGACTCAGGAAGCAGAGCGACGCCACTCCAGTTGTTCCATCCCAGGCCATCCTTTCTCAGATGACCCACAGCCAGTGCCAGACTTGGGATAAGTAATTGTATGCCTCTGAGGTGTTGTGATGGTCTGTTATACATCATTATTGTGGCAATTGATATATGATAAGTTACAGTAGTCAGAAGTAGTACAGAAGTCACCTTAATTTATGAAGAAGATAAAGTATGTGAAGAAAGTGTTAGTGAAAAAAAATGGCAGTGGAAAACATTTTATTCAGTTAAATCCCAAAACAACCTTCAAGTGGAGGACAAAGTTGCTCAAAGGACAAAGTTTGTTCAACAAAGTTGAAAGCAACTTATTAAAACAATTATTATAGACTGCCATTTTTTAAAAAGGATTTTTGATATTTGTCAAAGCTATAAACCCTAAATCAAAGTTCATTCTGAAGAAACTCATATAACTGAAAAAACTCCCAGATTTTATGTCCAAAGAAGTTCAGTTCAGTCACTCAGTCGTGTCCAGCTCTTTGCAACCCCATGAATCGCAGCATGCCAGGCCTCCCTGTCTATCACTAACTCCCGGAGTTTACTCAAACTCATGTCCATCGAGTCGGTGATACCATCCAGCCATCTCATCCTCTGTCATCCCCTTCTCCTCCTGTCCCCTATCCCTTCCAGCATCAGGGTCTTTTCCAATGAGTCGACTCCGCATGAGGTGGACAAAGTACTGGAGTTTCCGCATCATTCCTTCCAATGAACACCCGGGACTGGTCTCCTTTAGGATGGACTGGTTGGATCTCCTTGCAGTCCAAGGGACTCGCAAGAGTCTTCTCCAGCACCACAGTTCAAAAGCATCAATTCTTCTGCGATTAGCTTTCTTCACAGTCCAACTCTCACATCCATACATGACCACTGGAAAAACCATAGCCTTGACTAGACAGATCTTTGTTGGTAAAGTAATATCTCTGCTTTTTAATATGCTATCTAGGTTGGTCATAATTTTCCTTCCAAGAAGCAAGCCTCTTTTAATTTCATGGCTGCAATCACCATCTGCAATGATTTTGGAGCCCCCCAAAATAAAGTCTGACACTGTTTCCACTGTTTCCCCATCTGTTTGCCATGAAGTGATGGGACCAGATGCCATGATCTTAGTTTTCTGAATGTTGAGCTTTAAGCCAACTTTTTCACTCTCCTCTTTCATCAAAAGGCTTTTTAGTTCCTCTTCACTTTCTGCTGTAAGGGTGGTGTCATCTGCATATCTGAGGTTATTGATATTTCTCCTGGCAATCTTGATTCCAGCTTGTGCTCCTTCCAGCCCAGCGTTTCTCATGATGTACTCTGCATAGAAGTTAAATAAGCAGGGTGACAATATACAGCCTTGACGTATCACTGTATGTGCCACTTGAACCTGTGTAGTGAAGGTGTACAATATAGTGTCTGCAGGTATCATCTAGAAGCTGACAAAACTGAGAAATTATTTTTTCTTGCACCCTGTCAAACTTTAAAATATGGACTTCAGAAAAATTTAAGCAAAATTATAATAAATATCTTTTGTTAAAACTTCAGGTTTATCTATCCCAGTTCTTCCTATGATGGTGATAATAGGAGGGACCTTGATTTGGACAGATACTGATTTTAATACTCATCTATTTGATCAAAATGTAAATTTATTTCAATGTACTTATTTTTATAGAATTTAAAATTGTAAATTTATTCTGTTAAGTATCTCAAGACATGAAAGACATCTAGGATGAAACTCATTTTCGTTGATAGTGGATGCAATTTTATATTTCACAGAGTCTTGGTACTTTTTCTGGCTTGTGAGATTAACTGCATACACTGGTATTGTTTGCTTTCTGATGTTGCAGAGAGCTCACGTTAGTGAAACGTCAGCTCTGCTATATTGTTTTTGCTTTCATTATTTGCATTTTCAGTCCTTAGTTTCTTTGTAGAAATCTTTTAAACTCATTTCTCCATTTTCCAAGGATTTTTTTTTCATTAAAACTATCAATTTAAACGTACCCATAGAAAACCCAATTTTCAAAATATACTGAAAGCCAACAGTCACTTACAGAACTTCCACATTGTGGAACTTATTCTTACTCCTCAGACTGTCATGTATGATGTATGTGTCTCAGGACTCTTTCATAAATGGCTAGGTGTGACACTGGAGTCAAAGTACACAGTATATATTAGTAATTAGCGATTTGCTTTTTTGAAAAATGTAAATAGAAGTGGTACTGTTTTATTTCTGCACTCCAGTGGAACCCCCACCCCCACCCCTTTTGCTTTTTCTACCTCAGGTGCTGGAATATCTTTAAATACCAAACAGGGCCATGTTCCACTCTTGGCTAATGAGATGTGAGCATCTTTGAATGAGGGGGTTTCCAAAAAAGCTACCGTAACAGGGTGAAATCAAGTAAAATGTCTTAGCTTTTACCCTTCTTTGTTCTGCCCGTAACACTGGGGCAGAAAGGAGCTGCAAGCAAAGCAGAATTGATGTAAAGAGCCTCTCCGGTCTCAATTACCATTAGTTTTGTACTGTGCATTCCCAGACTTCTTGTATGCGAGCAGTAAACTTCTCAACAGTATGTTCTCTGAAAGTCCTTTTTTTCTTTTTGCAGCCAAATATTTTCTTAATTGATATTATCATGTTCTGGTTCATTAACATATGTCCAGCATCATGGTTAGATAAGATCCAAGCTATGAAGGTGCATAGGGAATAAGCATTTATTCGATTCAATATAAACATTTTATTTTGGTAATTCCAGTAATGTCTGAGTATCTGAGATTATTAGGAGAGTTGCATGATTAGATTATTTAAAAGATTTAAAAATCAGTTTAGAATTATTTTTCATATTATTTGGATGACAGTATTACCTTCAAACTTGTGTTATATGGGATTTTTGTTACTACAGATGACACCTTTCCTAATACTACTTCATAAGGCCTTTCTTAGAGCAAAACTTTTAATTTTGATGAAGATTAATTTATTACTTTTCCTTACATGAATCATACTTTTGGTATCCAGTGTAAGAACTCTGCCTAGCTGTAGGTTATGAAGATTTTTCTCCTAAAAGTTTTATAATTGAATGTTTTACATTTAAGCCCTTGTTCCATGTTAATTTTTGTATAAAGTGCAAGGTTAGGTCTTTGGATGTCAGTTACTTCAACACCATTTGCTGAAAGGTTGTCCTTCCTCCACTGAATTGCTTTCGCACCTTTGCCAACTATCAGATGGGGGCTTCCCAGGTGGCTCAGTGGTAAAGAATCCACCTGCCAATGCAATGGCACCCCACTCCAGTACTCTTGCCTGGAAAATCCCATGGATGGAGGAGCCTGGTGGGCTGCAGTCCATGGGGTCGCTAGAGTTGGACACGACTGAGTGACTTCACTTTCACTTTTCACTTTCATGCATTGGAGAAGGAAATGGCAACCCACTCCAGTGTTCTTGCCTGGAGAATCCCAGGGACGGGGGAGCCTGCTGGGCTGCCATCTGTGGGGTCGCACAGAGTTGGACACGACTGAAGCGACGCAGCAGCAGCAGCAGCCAATGCAGGAGATGCAGGAGACACAGATTCGATCCCTGGCTCGGGAAGATCCCTTGGAGGAGGAAAAGACAACCCGCTATGGTATTTTCGCCTGAAAAATCTCATGGACAGAGGAACCTGGCGGGCTCCAGTCCATGGGGTCACAAAGAGTTGGACACGACTGAGCATGCATGCACAGCCATCAAATGTGCTTTAAAGTACTCCCGAGGATACACTAATGACGTTTGCCGTTTTCACCTCTTTTTACCCATTCTGGTCTTGCTTTCTGAAGGACCGTGGATCCTTTTGAATGATCTGTATTGGCAGGCAGTCTCCTAGTTGTGTCACGGAGGGCTGGTGGAAGTGTGCACTCAGCTTCCCACCAGGCCCAGCTCTCACCACCCTGCTGAACGGAGACACTGACCGAGCCATAAGAGGGCAGAACAGCCCCCTTCCTGGCAGGAATGGGCCCTGATTTGCATTATGTTGCTTCCAATTACAAATACAAGCTCAGCTCTGCACTTGGTCCCGAAGACACCGGGGCAGGACGGGGACATGCAGTGCTGACCGGCCCTACGACCCACACCTAGTTTCGCCACCTAGGAGCAGAGGCCCAGATTCCCACTGAGCCCTGCTGACTGCAGCCAGGGTGCACCGGTTTCCTTAAGTGGTGCAGATGACCACAAATTTGGTGGCTTGGAGGAACAGATATTCTCCGTTGCGGCGGCTGGAAGTCTGAAATCCAGGCGTCTGCAGGGTCGAGCTCAGTCTGAAGGCTCTAGGGGAGAATCCTTGTTTCCTCTCAGCCTCTGCAGTTCCGGGTGTCCCTCGGCTTGTGGTCGCAGCATGTCATCCCCGCCTCTGTCTCCACACAGCCTCCTCTTCTTCACACGGCTCTCCCATGTGCAACTCTTCCTGCACTTGGGGTTGAATTGAGAGCCCACCCAGATGATCTAGGGTGACCTCATTCTGAGGTTCTTAATTACATCTGCCGCGATCCTTTTTCCAAATACGGCCACAGGGCTCCAGGGATTTGACAAGGACATACTTTTTGGGGTCACCAGTCCACTCACCACAGAGGGGAGGCCATCGCAGCTGGGTGGGGTGGGCGGCTTGGCATTTGTGGGGCGGCGATGACACTGGGGATCAGGGAGGCTGACTGGTGAGCAGTCCTTCCTTGAACTAGCTGGTTAATTCATGGTGCTGCCAGGCGGGGCTGGAAGCTCATTTTGCCACTGGCTCTCACTGCCACCACCCCAGCCGGGATACCAAGGCTCCGAACCTGCCTCTGGCGGTGAAGGTGGACAGGGAGCTCCTGCTTACCCTTGCAGACACCAGGAGGTGGGGCGGCTGAGGTTTTTAGGTTGCTGTTTGGCTACAGTTCTATGGACCAGCCTTCTGTGTGTGGACACTCCTACGTGAGGAGCAGGGGAACAGGCTCTTTCCTAAAGCCTCCCCCACCTCTTCTGATTTCTACCTGCCATTCAGCAGTGCCAGGTTGGAGTCCTCTGCAGCGCCCCGTCTTGAATATATAGATGGTAATAAGGGAACCCAGAGAACTCTCTGCTAGGACATTCCTCAGGTGTCCAGGTCCTTGTCCAGTTTGCCACCTTCTTTCCATCTAAGCTGGAGTCTTCCTATGCTTGTCTGGTGAGTGCACGGTCTTCTAGTTTTAGGAGGGAAGACTTGGGAGGAATGGGCTACTACATTCTGGCTAGACCAGAAATTGATTCATGATTCAGCTCCTGATGCCAGATTGTTGTTATTGTTTGGTCACTGTTGGGGTCCTTTAATGAACCGGGACCTGGCAGTCCGGAGGCAACGATAACAAAGTGAAAGAGACAAAGAGGCTGATACTCCCTGGTTTACGCAGAAAACCAGCAAAGTCCTTGACACAGCACTTAAGTCTCTCACGAAGGCACCGGGTGCCCTCTCGAGGTGGGGTGAAGGTACAGGGCACTTTCTCGAGAGAGTCTTAGAAGCCCGGACAGGAGAGTGAGCAAGACGGGTCTCTGTGCTCCAAGGAATCAGCCGAAGAGAGAGAGCGAGCGAGAGAGAGAGAAAGACACAGGGACCCAAGCTCTGATGGAGCAAAGGTGCTTTAATGATTTTTCTGTGAGTATATATAGTCTGTAGTACAAGAAGTTTCTTTCGTCAATGATAAAGATCAGAAAACCAAATGTACAGTAACCATTACCAAGGGAACAGGAGACAATCCATATCTCAAGAAAGGGGATCAAGACTAAGCAGTTTTGTCGTAAAGAGAATGTTTACCAAAGGAGATTCAAGCCTGTCTCACACAATGACCCCAGTTCCCGGGAGCAGTGTGCTGTTCCGCTTAAAAAGAAACAAAGGACTTGTGAGAAACAGCACGTAGGAATCCTCCTGTTAACATTCCCCAACAGGTCACTAAGAGGTGTCCGAGACACTTGTGACCCCATGAATAGCATCCTGCCAGGCTTTTCTGTCCATAGGATTTCCCAGGCAAGAAAACTGGAGTGGGTTGCTGTGCAATCCTCCAGGGGATCTACCTGACCCAGGGATCAAACCTGCATCTCCTGTATTGGTAGGCGGATTCTTTACCACTGATTCATTAGGGAAGCCTGCACATTCCAGACATCAACTGTTAGATATTCTAGCGGACTTCTTGTCAATTTTTATGTTCATGTTTCCTACAGTTGTCGATTTAAGCAGTAGGTAAAACAATTTGAAATATATTTTAATCTTTAATTAGTGCTGACTTCTGATTGTATATGCTTTCTTTTTGATGCTTTTTGCAGAGAATTTTCCAGGGAAAAAGAAAAAGATAAAAGTGCATTAAGAACCCTTGTTATTTAACATTATTCTTATATGAGATTAAAAACTATATTTAATGCTGTTGTCTTGTACAACTGTGTGGTCTTATTTTCACGAAGTACCTTCAGTAATTTGTTCAAGAATACTGTTTAGAAGAGTGTCACGGTATTTATGCATATTGACTTAGAAGCAAAAGGCTGTAACTGCCACACGTGATTTTTTAAATGGCCTCATTTCTTCTTTAGGAATGATGAATGCCCATTATGATGATATCCATGTCTTGATGGAATTTTTTGTGTCTTTATTCCATCTTTTACATTGATCATGAAGCTTACTAAATTGGAAGGCATGGTTGCTTCAATTATTGATGGGGCCAATTTTCCTCTCATTTCTGTCTGAACAAACATCACTAATTTGGAATATGCTGGATTCCTGTAAACAAAGGAAGAGTTAAAAAATATAAAGAATTTTTATCTATTGAATTTACAAGTTTATAAGAAGCAGGATTCTTAGTTACCATTGATTGCCAACACTGCTTATGACAGGGGAAATAGTGACTGAAGAAGGAAAAAACATGTGGAATGATTTACACACTCAAAATTATTTTACATAAAAATATTAAGTAGTCAGACTATATCTTAAAGTCTTCAGTTTTAGTTATCATTTCTTGTCATTTTATCAACTTTTTAAAATTATAAAACTAATGTATGCTTATGAAAATTTAAACAGTAGAGCATTTTCATAATTCCTCTTCATTCTGTTCCCCAGAGACAGTCACTATTTATAGTGTTGACTGTATCTTTTCAGATTATCACCTATGGATATATGAAGATAACACGTGTGTACATATATGATTATGTACCCTATATACATGCACATGTACATTCTTACTTTTGCAAAAATGAGACATATTTATTTTTCTGGAACTAGTTTCATTTTCCTCTTAGTACGGTACCATGCACCTCTGTGTCTATACAGATCAGCTTATTGTTTTTAATGATTGCATATGATATTTCATATTCTATTAACCAGTCCTCTATTGACTATCATGGAGTTATTTCTTACTTTTTGCCACAATAAATAAAGCTGCAATAAAACACCTTGTAATATATCCATTTGCACCTCTAGAAATATTGAGTTTCTAGGTCAATGTTTTTGTGTATTTAACATTTTGAAATGTTATCTCCAAACTACCTTCCAAGAAGACCATAGTAGTTTATATTTTAACCCAGTGAACTTCAAACTAGAGGATATGAAGACTTGCCAAGGGGTATGAGAGGCTGAATAACATTTAAGGGAATAAATTTTCAAATCTCTGACTCCCATGTACCTTTTCCTTAAACTGATCTGAGAATATATCTCTGACGGACATTCCAGCTTTTGTTCCACCAGCCTGATCACACCAGCCTTCTTTATAGAACCTTCTGCTTTATAGAACCAAGGGATGTCTGTCATCTCCCCCAAATAAGACTGAATAGTACTAAGGTGCTTTACCCTGGCATATAAACATGAGTTGCTAAAGGAAAAATTCAATCAATTGGAAGTGAGTTAAGAAAGTGAATGACGGATGACAGTAATAAAACCTTACCATGTCAATTCTTTGCTTTCAATAAAATTTAAGGATCTAATTGAATTGTCAGCTGAAAGTCATTAAAAACGATTTTTGATTATAGGTCACTATGTAACATGGAATATAACTCAGAAGAATGTCAAGGGATTGCGTGATGGCCCTAGAGTTCTACTCTCCATTTTAACCCACCCGTTCATGTGAACAAAGTTTCCTACAGTTACATTCATAAAAATGCAAAGTAGAAGTAGACTTAATGTCGTTCTATCTGATGGGATATCTAGAGTAGGCCTTTTGTCCCACGTTTTTTACAGGTAAGTGAGTGTAAGTGATAGAAGCATTTACTCTCGAACCAGAATGCATAGTTTGAAGCTGAGCTTTGCTGTTACCTAGGTGAAACCTTGAGAAAGTTACTTATTTCTCTGGGTTTCCATTTTCTTTTCTGCAAAATGGGGATAGTAAGACGACTACTTTATGGGGTTCTTGTGAGGATCAAATAGTTGACATTTGGTATCTGTAAATTTTAACAGTGTCTGACACACAGTAAATGCTAAGTTTTGCTACTAAGAAGTGTTTCCAGTAACAATCTGCTTTTACATTTAACAATTATGTAATACATTTTTATTTTGATCAATGGGTAATAATAACAATTTAAACCAGTACAAATAAACTTATTTTAACATTTAGATACTTCAGTTCAGTTCAGTTACTCAGTCATGTCTGACTCTTTGTGACCCCATGAACTGTGGCATGCCAGGCTTCCCTGTCCATCACCAACTCCTGGAGTTTACCCTAACTCATGTCCATTGAGTCGGTGATGACATCCAACCATCTCATCCTCTGTTGTCCATTCTCCTCCTGCCCTCAATCTTTCCCAGCATCAGGGTCTTTTCAAATGAGTCAGGTCTTGGCATCAGGTGGCCAAAGTATTGGAGTTTCAGCTTCAATATCATTCCTTCCAGTGAACACCCAAGACTGATCTCCTTTAGGATGGACTGGTTGGATCTCCTTGAAGTTCATGGGACTCTCAAGAGTCTTCTCCAACACCACAGTTCAAAAGCATCAATTCTTCAGCACTCAGCTTTCTTTATAGTCCAGCTCTCATGTCCATACATGACTACTGGAAAAACCATAGCCTTGAATAGACGGACCTTTGTTGGCAAAGTAATGTCTCTGCTTTTCAATATGCTGTCTAGGTTAGTCATAACTTTCCTTCCAAGGAGTAAGTGTCTTTTAATTTCATGGCTGCAATCACCATCTGCAGTGATTTTGGAGCCCCCCAAAATAAAGTCTGACTGTTTCCACTGTTTCCCCATCTATTTCCCATGAAGTGACGGGACCAGATGCCATGATCTTCGTTTTCTGAATGTTGAGCTTTAAGCCAACTTTTTCACTCTCCTCTTTCACCTTCACCAAGAGGCTTTTGAGTTCCTCTTCACTTTCTGCCATAAGGGTGGTGTCATCTGCATATCTGAGATTATTGATATTTCACCCGCAATCTTGATTCCAGCTTGTGCTTCCTCCAGCCTAGCGTTTCTCATGATGTACTCTGCATACAAGTTAAATAAGCAGGGTGACAATATACAGCCTTGACGTACTCCTTTTCCAATTTGGAACCAGTCTGTTGTTCCACGTCCAGTTCTAACTGTTGCCTCCTCACCTGCATACAGGTTTCTCAAGAGGCAGATCAGGTGGTCTGGTATTCCCATCTCCCTCAGAATTTTCCACAGTTTATTGTGATCCACACAGTCAAAGGCTTTGGCATAGTCAATAAAGCAGAAGTAGATGTTTTTCTGGAATTCTCTTGCTTTTTCAATCATCCAACAGATGTTGGCAATTTGATCTCAGGTTCCTCTGCCTTTTCTAAAACCAGCTTGAACATCTGGAAGTTCACGGTTCACATATTGCTGAAGCCTGGCTTGGAGAATTTTGAGCATTTCTTTACTAGCCTGTGAGATGAGTGCAATTGTGCGGTAGTTTGAGCATTCTTTGGCATTGTCTTTCTTTGGGATTGGAATGAAAACTGACCTTTTCTAGTCCTGTGGCAACTGCGGAGTTTTCCAAATTTGCTGGCATATTGAGTGCAGCACTCTCACAGCATCATCTTTTAGGATTTGAAATAGCTCAACTGGAATTCCATCACCTCCACTAGCTTTGTTCATAGTGATGGTTTCTAAGGCCCACTTGACTTCACATTCCAGAATATCTGGCTCTAGGTCAGTGATCACACCATCGTGATTATCTGGGTCCTGAAGATCTTTTTTGTACAGTTCTTCTGTGTATTCTTGCCACCTCTTCTTAATATCTTCTGCTTCTTTTAGGTCTTTGCTGTTTCTGTCCTTATTGTGCCCATATTTGCATGAAATGTTCCCATGGTATCTCTAATTTTCTTGAAGAGGTCTCTAGTCTTTCCCATTCTATTGTTTCCCTCTTTCTTTGCATTGATCGCTGAGGAAGGCTTTCTTATCTCTCCTTGCTATTCTTTGGAACTCTACATTCAAATGGGTATATCTTTACTTTTCTCCTTTGCTTTTCACTTGTCTTCTTCTCACAGCTATTTGTAAGGCCTCCTCAGACAGCCATTTTGCTTTTTTGCATTTCTTTTTCTTGAGGACGGTCTTGATCCCTGTCTCCTGTACAATGTCACGAACCTCAGTCCATAGTTCATCAGGCACTCTGTCTATCAGATCTAGTCCCTTAAATCTATTTCTCACTTCCACTGTATAATCATAAGGGATTTGATTTAGGTCATACCTAAATGGTCTAGTGGTTTTCCCTACTTCCTTCAATTTAAGTCTGAATTGGGGAATAAGGAGTTCATGATCTGAGCCACAGTCAGCTCCCGGTCATGTTTTTGCTGACTGTATAGAGCTTCTCCATCTTTGGCTGCAAAGAATACAATCAATCGGATTTCAGTGTTGACCATCTGGTGATGTCCATGTGTAGAGTCTTCTCTTGTGTTGTTGGAAGAGGGTGTTTGCTTTGACCAGTGCATCCTCTTGGCAAAACGCTATTAGCCTTTGCCCTGCTTCATTCTGTACTCCAAGGCCAAATTTGACTTCCTACTTTTGCATTCCAGTCCCCTATAATGAGGGAGAAGGCAATGGCACCCCACTCCAGTACTGTTGCCTGGAAAATCCCATGGATGGAGGAGCCTGGTAGGCTGCAGTCCATGGGGTCGGGAAGAGTCGGACATGACTGAGCGACTTCACTTTCACTTTCCACTTTCATGCATTGGAGAAGGAAATGGCAACCCACTCCAGTGTTCTTGCCTGGCGAATCCCATGGATGGAGAAGCCTGGTGGGCTGCTGTCTCTGGGGTCGCACAGAGTCGGACATGACTGAAGCGACTTAGCAGCAGCAGCCCCTATAATGAAAAGGACATTGTTTTTGGGCTTTAGTTCTAAAAGGTCTTATAGGTCTTCATAGAACTGTTCAACTTCAGCTTCTTCAGCGTTAGATACTTAGGGTCACAGAAATTAAAAGAAATTTTAAAAATTAGGTACTTATAGAGGTATGATAGAAAGTAAACAGTGATTGATAAAAGAACCCACAGCATAAACACTGATTGATAAAAGAACCTGAAGCATAAAATATATTTTATTTGGATAAAATTATGCAAGGGAAAAAGAGTAAAAATATCAGATCAAGGAGAAAAGAAATGATATAATATTTCTGACTGTTAAAGGTTATATGTATTTTGAAACTGATAATGTAGTGGTAGGTTTCAAGTTGTTACAGTATTTAGGTTCTGATGAATGCACTTAGAAGTGTGATACAAACATTTTTTTAAAGTGTCAAGATTTATAGTATGCTGGAAATTTCACCCTCTTGATATAATGCTATGCAAAATTTTAATATCAACTTAAAAATGTGCAAGGCAATATACGATTTTACAAAATTCTCTTAGAGGGGTTTGAAGACCACTGCTCCAACCAACCATATGAGCATCTATTTTCTTAAACCTTTTTCTATGCAGAGTTTAGACTATTTTTACATTGTCTCAAATGGCTGGACTCATTAGCAATTTGTATGGCCTTAAATCTCTATGTGAATTTACTAGGGCTTTACACACTTAACAAAGCTTTTCCAAGATTTACTGGAGAGTATGTTTACTGTAGATAATATGCTTTATAAATTTACTACAGGACTTGAGCTGCACAAAAGGAAAAGGTACAGAAGAATCACTTTTTTGTCAGCATCCTTCTCCAGCAGGTTGCTAGGCAGAGTTCCCACTCTGGGTAGAATATCTAAATTAGTGTTTTTCTCTCTGTCTCTTTTTTTTTTTTTTTTTTTTGCAGTGGAAAGGGAATGGTGACAAGGTGCAAGAAGGGGACTTTGCCTGTGAAGCACACTTTAGGTTGTGTAACTTCCCAACCAGGATCCCGACTAGCAGCTGATTCACCTACCTGATATGGAGTAATAATCTTTCCCTTGTTTTATCCTTTCCTGCTGTGGAGAATACAGTCTTGGCTATATAATCAAAATTGATAGATGGGGAGAAAGACTACACTGTCATCATCATCATCATCTGAACCAATGATCCTGTCCATCAATGTAAATATTTGTGGATTTCTTTTAGTTCTCTAATTCAGTAGAAAACACTAAGGAATATGGGTCTAAACATTAAGGAATATGGGCCTAAGTGTCATTTTATTTTGACTTCCTTCACATACGTATTTTTCTCCTACTGAGTGGTTTACATCTGACCAATATAAAGTTTTACATGTCGTTTTATGTGCCAGTATCTTATTTAATATAAAGTCATTTAGCAAATATGTAAGGAAGTTGTAGAATGCTATATAGTGAATTAATATATATATGCATTTACAGAATATGTGTATTGAATGTCACCATCTTATCCAGTGGCTGGCCACCTGTGGGCAGAGGCTCATCTCTAATTTCTCCAGCTCTTCCCTCTCTGAATTTACCTACTGGGTGGCTTATTCTGCAGGTATCTGTTCATAGTAAGTAGTCCATTGGAAAGAATATATTCAAAGTAAAGCATGATTCATTGCTGATAAATGTAACTATTATAATTCTAGAGAAATTAATTTTTCATTTGCAAAAGTCCTTTAATAATTCACAGAAGTGACGAATGGAGAAACATAAAACATCAGGTCAAGGTTCACTGGAGGGCTGATGATGTCTGTGAACACATGACTACTGCCGGAAAACTGTAAATTATACTTTAAGGGAATTATCTATTCTGATTCTACTTAAGATGAAAAATACTTGAAAAACTATTTTAAAAAATGTATTTAGGGGCATTTTTCCCCCCAACAGGATATACCAGAAAATATTTCTGGTGAGTTAGTTAGCAAGTTACAAACTGAACTAAAAAATGGTTAAACAATAAATATATGGAAATAACACTTACTCTTGCACAGGTAAACATATATAGCCACATGCATGGTTATAACCTTGGATGTAACTTGAGGATGGAGGATATGCTGGAAAATCCACACTAGTAGCTAAGTGATCAAAAGAAAAATTAAAATGAAACCTATGCCACAAAGATAAACAATTCTGTTTCCAGTAGCATATTTTCAAAAATGCATGACATAGCATTTGATTTAACACTGACATTAATTAACATAGGTATGTATGTTTTCACACTTGTGTACACAGGCCAAAAATGAAAAAGTATCATACTACAAGTACTAGCATGAAAAAGTATCACTACTGTCCTCTCACACTTTTTCAGGCTAGTACTTCTAAAGACGCTGCTACCTTTTACATACAAGAAGAACTGTTACAAGTATAATTTATTTACTTTCTGAGGTCTGAAGCAGAAATTACAAAGAAACAGACTAATCTACTAGGATAAATTTTTTTGGTTTATCATTTTTAAAATAAAATATTTGATGTGTTATTTAGCCTGTCAATGGAGGCAGTTTAAATGCTCTTTTCTGCCAATTCCCTGTAGCTAACTTCAATGTATGATTAAAAATCAGTAGATTTTGTTTTAGGAATTATGCAGTGTAACTGCAAAACTGCATGTGAGGGTAGAAGGGAGGAGATCTGATTATCTTCACGTTTATGATAATTATAGATACTCTTCCTAAAAACATTTTAAAATATGTATTTCTTTAGTCTGTGCAACTGAATCCTGCTCATCAGAGAATTTTCCTATATGATTTTAATATACATAATCACTTCAGTAGGAAATACAACATTAAGCTCTAGTTAGGAGACAAAATGTGGGAAATGTGTATGCATTTCCCATTTTCACTATCTGTTCCATCATATTAATAGAGCCAGTTGCGTTGGCAAAATGGTACTGCCAAAATTGATATTAACATCTTTTTTCTCTGTTTAAAATATGGAGATTATATTTGTCTTTATTTTTTTAAATTTTGTTACATTCCACAAACAAGTATGGGTCTTTTGTGAGGCACACAGTATGGTAGTTAGCACAGATTCTGGAAAATCAGAAAGACTTGAGCTGCTGCTTAGCTATGTAACTTGATTTCTGTGAACTTCAGTTTCCTTACTGGTGAGAAAATGCATGCAAAACATTTAGCTAAAAGCAAAGTACACAGTAAGCTAAACAACAGTGGAAACATTAAGAAGAAAACTATCAGTGTTCATCAAAAACTCATTCAAAGAAAATCACTTAAAAGCAAATTCAGTAGTGATCACTGAATGACTGATTATAACTATTCATGGATTTTATCTTCTATACTTCTTTTTGACCTTCCTTCTGACCATCAAAAATGAGACACAAATAGAATGGTTTCAAGATAGACAATAAGAGATCAATAAGAGATCTCTGATTCAAATGGACAGTATTTTGTGTTATAGGCAGTGAATAAGTGTTTATGTGCCCTCATTTGAAAATGAGATGACTAATGACAGTTGTATGAAAATATATGAGACAAATATGTGAAAGTGATGAACATCAGTCCCCAGTGGTATATACGGTCAACAGAGCTAATTGTGCGCGTGAGTGCTATTAGCAGAGCTATTACTCAGACTTGTACTCTGAAAATTAGAGTCCTACAAGCGGAAAAGAGTAATTAGCAACAGTTAACTGTCCCTGTCCCCAAGTAGTTACAGTAGGGGCAACTATTCACATAGGAATAGCGAGATTAAATTGAATTGCAGAGGAAAAAAACAGGCTCTAGGCTACTACTGTCCTACCAAAGTCCCTTCTCCGTAAATTATCTTGAGTTCTAGGAGTCCAAAGATCTCTGGAGTGTAAACTGGCATGTTTTAAGTGAATAATGCAAATAGGAAGTGGCTACACATTTGCATTTTACAGAGTGACACATTTTTGGCTGGGGGTGGGGGATAGGATAAGGACTGGAGAAATAAATGGCAACCCACTTCAGTATTCTTGCCTGGGAAATCCCACGGACAGAGGAGCCTGGTTGGCTACAGTCCATGGGATCATGAAGAGTTGGACACAACTTAGTGACTGAGCAACAAGCAATGGATAAGAGTATGTTAAAACTTTCAGTTTTTAAAAGAAATATAAGCACATTTATGAAAAGAGCTATCTAGTGGAATTTTCTTCAGGATTTTTATCAGTTTTTAGATATACCCATTCTACATATTCAAATATAGAAGTATATATCCAAAGATCCATTTTGTTTCTTAGTAGTTTTGTGATGTACGCTGTGAAGGTTTAGCCTGCAAGTATCTATCTATATTCAGTGCTGCAGGGTATATGCTTCAAAAAGGCCAGGAGATGCCAGAGTCATTGACTATGATATAAATGGCACCTCCGGAATTAGGTTAAAAACTGCAGGCTTACCTACAGTACACATGTATTTATTGGACTCACCAAATAAATATAAGAGTAATTAATTGAAAATATTCTTTCAAACTTTGAGTTAAAAGAAAAAAAATTATTAATGACTCATAGTAATTCCCAAGTGTGGGCAAAATATTTCAACTTACAGCTGATAACATCCATATTCCCTTCATAGTGCTTCACAGAGACTAAGTTGATAAAGTCTCGGGGGGAAATTGAGCCCATGGCAAAACTTTCTGTAATGGTATGACACAGGAATGTATCCTGAAACAAATCAAATCATAAAAATTGCAACAATTATTTAATATCTGTTCTTTGTACTGCTCCCCAAAGAATTTCACTAAGTTTGGCCTGTTTTTGGAAAAAGCATGGCTTTGAGGTTTTAAGAATTTATCACCAAGTCAGCTTGCATTTTCAGTGTTAAAGAAATGTTAGATGTGTAATTATAAGTGCAAGGCAACAAAAGCAAAAATAAAAGAGTGGGACTACATTAAACTAAAATGCCTCTGCACAGCAAAGGAAACCATTAACAAAATGAAAAGGCGACCCACAGAGTGGGAGAAAATATTTGCATATCATATATCTAACAAGGGGTTAATATAAATTACAAATACAATAAATTTAGAAAAGAATCTTGATATTATCTAATATTTGAATTTTTAGATGAAGAAATTGAAGCCTAACATTGGGGTCGTACAGAGTCAGACATGACTGAAGCGACTTAGCGATTAAGTTACATGTAGAACTAGAGAGATGTACAGAACTAGAACCTGGGTTTCCAGGTTTCCAGTACCATAGTGTGTCTGCTACTCCACACTGACTAGGTAATATATTCAGAATAATATATTGACGTAGCAGCCTGTGGTGTAAAGCCTAGAATTAAAGACCAGTATATGTGCTGCTTTGACATCTGTTAAAATTGAGTCTTGAATGGCCAAACTGCAAGATCCTCTCTTCATTCTGTTCCCATAGGTAAGAGCCCTTAGTCCAACAATTCTCCTTATCAGCAGGATAAGACACAGTTCCTACTTACACCTGAGTAGTGGGTTTCTGCGGGGAGCCGGTGAGGCATTCCACTCGTGACAAAGGTCATGAGGAAGGAGGCTCGGCATACGCAAAGGCGGGATCGAGCCTCAGGAGTCCCCCCGGATATTCTCGAGCATTTTCCCCCAAAAAACCAGAGTCTGCCTACTTTATTGCTTTGTGCTCTCACCTCTGACTTTACTGGGGGCTGTCCCCTACCACCATCTCTCTCTCTCTGTCAAAGAGTTAACTTACAGCTCCAATTAATAAAGTTCCTGGGCAATTAGGAGTGTTTAAATCCAAACCCCTCAGATGGGTCTCTAACTCGCCTGACAAGTTTACCCGGACTCCTGCAGCTATGCATACGATTGTTTACAGTCTCCTAGCCTCCAGAGGCACGGGAAGCTTAAGATATTCAAATAGCTTAGAGCCTCTCAGAGAGTTAAAAACTGTCAGAATAAACTAGTAAAGGATTTCATTGATGAGTCAATGCTTGTTGCCAAGTTTTCACATCCCCTGAATTGTATCCTTGAATATGTATCAATTAATAGTGGGTATGTAGAAAAAATAAGTAGTGGCCTCGGTGTTAGTAACTTTAGACCCTTAAGGTAATAAATTCTTTCTTTGTAAACCCATTACACATCCGCCCTATAGGAATGCAATTTTATCTTTGGAAGATGGTGCCAAACCTTGAAATAATTACTCTTAGAGAAAATAAGTCTTTGTTGATAAGTCCTTGAGTCATAAAATGTTAGTAGGCCTTCTGGCCAGAAGATGATGTAAATCACCTAAACCATTTGTATACGATACATTTGCAGGAAAGAAACCTTGGTTTTTGATAAGAACCAAAGACTGCTGACTTTGCATCCCCTATTATCCTCTATGTGTAACTTAGGGTATAAAAGCCCCTGTTAAAAATAAAGCTACGGGCCTTGTTCACCAACGCTTGGTCTCCCCATGTCATTCTTCCCTTTAACTTCCAGCTGAGTCTCCATCTGGGCTTGGAACCCACCACGCTTACTAATCATGCCTGGGCTTCTAAGACCCACTCGAGAAGGTGTCTAGGGTCAGACACCTTCCGCTATTCGAGAGGGCGCCTGCGGCCTACGTAAGTGGTGCAAACTTCTTGTCTTGAAGTTTTATTGGTCTCCCGCGTAAACCAAGCTACTCAGCTTCTTTTCTCCACTGAATTTTCCTACTGAGCTATCCTCATTCTATTGTTCTCTATATCTCTAATTAGCATATAAATAGTCGCCTAGGCCGTCTCTCCTTCGAATACCCTGGATCAGCTGGGGCTGGTCCCCGGCAGGTTTCAGTTCCCTGCTACCCTGTAGAGTTAGTCCAACAACCAATCAGATCCTCCTGCAAGAATCAGGGGTCACCTCAGCTTCTTGATACTACAAAACCTGCTGTGCACAACTCCTGGTTATTAACTCTGTTACTGAGTGCAACCCCCCTGTCACACTGCGGGGCATGGTGTGTCCTGGAGAGCCTAGCTGAGCTACTCCACGTACTGCTGCCTCAGCATCCATTTTGTTTGGCCAAGCAGCCTGCAGGGGCTTAAACTAACACCAGCTCTCTCACGTAAGCATAGCTTAGATAATAGCCTGAAGAGTCACAAGCAAATTTAAGTTCCTGATATGACTTCCCCAACAGCCCTTCTGATCAGCAGTCTCCCACACTTCCCAGGGCCTTCCCCTTGTGAGCCCCTTAAATCAGACCACCTGTGTAGTTTACTAAAATCCTGCCATGTTTGGTTCCAAATGATCAATCTGGCCTTAGCCTAGGAACCCCAAAGCACTCTACCCACAGACCCTAATAAAGGCGCACGTCCACCTGTCTGCACCCTACCTTGACCTCCCCACACAGGGCCCTTAACGTGTGCTACGCACTTCCTCCAGGACTGTAATAAACTTCTCTATTTCAATTTCTTTTGTGGTCATTTGTTGAACCTGGCTCACCACTGGCATCCTGTGCCCCACCAACAAATGTTAATTTAACAAAGTCTTAACAGTCTTCCTTTCCTGGGCTGTGATTAGTCTTAATAAACTGCTGTAGATCTTATTTGTCTAAGTGCTGGTGTCAAAGTGTTTGTTTGACCACCGCCATAACCCTAGAGCAGGAATCCCTTCCTCACCAATGGAGTGAATGAGTCAATTAAAATGCACCCTTGCAAAATGAATGCTACAAACATTCATAAGAAGGCAGAAAAAGTCTTCTCATTGTGTAATGTGATTCAGAGATATTATGGTATACTGAAAAAGACATCAAATCTGAATCAGGAGATCAGTATAAGTCCTGGTTCTACCATACACTGTCTGTGTTGACCTTGGGCAAATCTAAATTTCTCTGGCCACCTGATGCAAAGAACTGACTCATTTGAAAAGACCCTGATGCTGGGAAAGATTGAAGGCAGGAGAAGGGGATGACAGAGGATGAGATGGTTGGGTGTCATCACTGACTCAATGGACATGAGTTTGAGTAAACTCCGGGAGTTGGTGATGGACAGGGAGGCCTGGTGTGCTGCAGTCCATGGGGTCGCAAAGAGTCAGACACGACTGAGTGACTGAACTGAACTGAAATTTCTCTGAATATGTTTTCAAGTCTTTTGATGCCAAATCTACTATACTTTCCATTATTGTAGCTGACTTGCAGCAAAAACAGAAATATCTGAAATGCTAACGAAACTGTATAATTAGTATCATACAATTATGAATGAAACAATACAATGTTTGCATTTTCATTTGTGATAGACCAAGTTCAAATCCCAAGAGGGCCACAGAACTGTGTTCTCTGTGGACAAGAACTCCAGAGCCTTTCTTCAAGATGAAACTACTTTACCTTCCCGGGCTTTTCTGCAACCTCATCCTCATCCCAGATTTTAAAATCAGTTTAACAGAAGGAGGTGCAGGTAACCTACAGAGTTCTAAATAACTGGTAAAGTGATGGCAGGTATGTGGGACATTTGTTTGATGAGTGAAATGGGCTTGGGGACTTAAAGAACCAGACTCAGTAATCTGGAATTTTACAAATGCAACTGTTTGTAAAAATCATAAAAGTTTGCATTCCGCCAACATTCTTCACCTTTACCATTTCCTTCTATTAAAATTATTATTAGCCAAAATATAGAAGTCATTTTTTAAAAACAGCCTGCTGCTGCTAAGTCACTTCAGTAGTATCTGACTCTGTGTGACCTCATAGATGGCAGCCCACCAGGCTCCCCCATCCCTGGGATTCTCCAGGCAAGAACACTGGAGTAGGTTGCCATTTCCTTCTCTAATGCATGAAAGTGAAAAGTGAAAGTGAAGTCGCTCAGTCATGTCCGACTCTTCACAACCCCATGGACTGCAGCCTACCAGGCTCCTCCATCCAAGGGATTTTCCAGGCAAGAGTACTGGAGTGGGTTGCCATTGCCTTCTCTGAAAAACAGCCTGCTAAGGTGTAATTTACGTATCGTGACGTCTAACAGTCTTCGTAAGTACCAGAGTGACACGGTACTGCAGCAGAGTTCGGAGTCCCTCAGCCGACTCCCGTCTTCTGTTTCTCCCCCTTTCCGCTGCATCTCAGTCTCTCTCGTTTCACCCATTTCCTCTCCTCCTGAGCTCTCAGTGTGGCCTCGCCTCACCCTGCTCCTCTGCCCTTCTAAGCCCCATTTACCTCTTGCATTCTGTCTTCCTTTCTCTCACCTCTAGGACTTTAACTTCCTACTCCATCACCTCTATTTTTCTTTTCTCTGTTTTTATTCTTCCCCTTCATCTCTGAGATAATGTATTTGAAAGTGTTTCTAAAACCACAGCCATCATAACGTTATTTCACACATGCATTTAAAAAGTTACATGCTATTTGTTCTTAAGTCCTTAACAGTATCTACAATGTTATCTAGTGTGTTATGACTACGATAAATCTACTGACTTCCATCAACAAGGCATGCTTAATTTTTTTTCCCCTTGATGGAGGAGGAAAATCCATGAGTTCAGTCCTATCAATAACCAAAGGCACACATCTGCAGGAGAGCTGACCAGTTTCAGAATGTGGTATGCACTAAAAATAGAATAAAGCTAACTGGAATTGAACTCTCAATTAATAAAGAAAAAAGTTTTAAGCTTTTTATAAAGATTTCAACTTGATTTGAATATATAAAATACAGATGTAATAAACTGAAATCACTAAGATATAAAAGCTAAAACTGCATTAATACAGTAAAAGTCCAACATTAAACAATAAATTACCAAATCAATCTTTAGTACCATGTTGTACATTTTCAATGATTTGTCCCATGTGACTCTGTTTTCAGGTTTGAAGAGGAAATCAGATAGTTTAGATGTCGATTCTGGAATCATTGCTTCAACACGATATCTATGGTTAACAAAATAAAGAAAATTCAAAATTTAATTGAATTTAGCCTAAGTTGAAAATATGGTATCACAGTATAAAGCACACTAATTTAACAAATAATATAAAGAAAATTTGAAGGTAATATTAGCGATTTAAAATACTAATATTCAATTGTAAGTTGTTGCTTAGTTGCTAAGTCATGTCTGACTCTTTTGTGACCCCATGGACTGTAGCCGGTCAAACTCCTCTGTCCATGGAATTCTCCAGGCAAGAATACTGGAGCAGGTTGCCATTCCCTTCTCCAGGGGATCTTCCTGACCCAGAGATCAAGCCTGTGTCTCCTGCATTGGGAGGCAGATTCTTTACCACTGAGCCACCAGGGAAGCCAGTAACAGTTTTATTTAAATATGCATTGCAATAGTTAATATAAATTATTTAAAAATTCATTTTTCAACAAATTTTGTTTGTACTGTTTCTATAGTTGTCTTTTTTTTTTTTTTTTAATTATTTGGCTGCACCGTGTCTTAGGCGCAGAACCCAGGTGGGCCTTTGTTGCTGTGTGCGGGCTCCCCTCTGGGTCTGGCTTGTCTCCAGAATGCACATGCTCAGTAGTCAAGGGGAGTGGGTGTAGTTGCCCTATGGCTTGTGGGATCTCAGTTCTCCAAGCAGGGATTGAATCATGTCCCCTGTATAGGGCGGTGGATGCTTAACCACTGGACCATCAGGGAAGTCCCTATTGTTGTCTTTTTAAAAGGACTACTTTCATTTACAATTTTTCTAAATTCTTTCTCATAAACTTTTACATGCTCTATTTATCATAAGCCTTAAGTAACTGATGAGATGCTTATGTGGTTGTGCAGCATCTTGTGGCCTTAATTCTTAAGAATGTAATATGATATAAGCAGAGGTCAGAAAACTTTTCAGTAAAGAGCCAGATGGTAAATAATCTGGCTTTGCTTCATGACATAGAACATAGACTTCATGTTCCATGTTGCAATTATTCAACTTTATTAGTGCAGCAGTGAAACAGCCATAGACAATATATAATAAATGGGTCTGTCTGTATTATAATTAAACTGTCAGTTTTCACTCCAATCCCAAAGAAAGGCAGTGCCAACGAATGTTCAAACCATACAACTGCACTCATTTCATGTGCTAGCAAGGTAATGCTCAAAACCCCTCAAACTAGGCTTCAACAGTACATGAACTGAGAACTTCAGATTTACAAGCTGGATTTAGAAAATGCAGGGTTTCAAAACCAGAGATCAAATTGCCAACATCTGTTGCATCAAAGAAAAAGCAAGGGAATTCCAGAAAAACATTTATTTCTGCTTCACTGCTGTTGCTGCTAAGTCGCTGCAGTCGTGTCTGACTCTGTGCGACCCTATAGACAGCAGCCCACCAGGCTCTCCCGTCCCTGGGATTCTCCAGGCAAGAACACTGGAGTGGGTTGCCATTTCCTTCCAATTTTCTGCTTCACTGACTTCTGCTAAAGGCTTTGACTGTGTGGATCACAGCAAACTGTGGAAAATTCTTAAAGTGATGGGGATACCAGACTACCTTACCTGTCTCCTGAGAAATCTGTATTCAGGACAAGAAGCAACAGTTAGAACTGGACATGAAACAATGGACCGCTTTAAAGTTGGGAAAGGAATAGGCAAGGCTGTATGTATATTGTCACCCTGCTTATTTAACTTCTATGCAGAGTACATCATGTGAATTGCTGGGCTGGATGACTCATAAGCTCTAATCAAGATTGCTGGGAGAAATATCAACAACCTCAGATATGCAGATGATACCACTCTAGAGGAAATCAACCCTGATTATTCATTGGAAGGATTGATGCTGAAGCTGAAGCTCCAATACTTGGGCAACTTGATGGGAAGAACTGACTCACTAGAAAAGACCCTGATGCTGGGAAAGATTGAAAGCAGGAGAAGGGGGTGACAGAGGATGAGATGGTTGAATGCACTCAGTGACTCAATGGACATGAGTTTGAGCAAGCTCAGGGAGATGGTGAAGGACTGGGAAGCTTCTCGTGCTGCAGTCCATGGGGTCGGAAAGAGTCGGACACCGCTGAGCCACTGAACAACAACCCTCCCCCCTGCCCCCGCCACCAAAAGAAACTCAGTCAAATTTGGTTTTCTAAATAACACATAAACAACTCTTAAAAATATGGTTTAAAAAAGTCTGCACAATTTCCCTTAGTGTATTTGAATTTGAAACAACAGGTTCCTAAAAAATATCCTTAAAAATCAGCTTACAGAAAAAATTATAAGAGAATCTGCCTGCCAATGCAAGAGAACTCAGAAGACATAAGTTCGATCCCTGGGTTGGGAAGATCCCCTGGAGGAGGAAATGGCAACCCACTTCAGTATTCTTGCCAGGAAAATTCCATGGACAGGGTAGCCCAGAGGGTTACAGTTCATGGGTTGCAAAGAGTCGGATACAACTGTGCAACTAAACACGCACACATGTGTACACACACACATACACAATATCCTTAAAAGCACTTACAGAAAAAATTATATATATTTGCAAGAGAAATATATTGGGGAAATAAACTTTATCTTTAAGTGGTTCACTTAATGGAAAGGTGAAATGTTGAAAAGACCACAAAATACTCTAAGAAAAAACCAATCTATTTTTACAGTTATTAGTTCTTGAAGTGGAAATTCCTAGTTTTGTGAAGTATTCACTAGAAGTGATTTTTTTTTCTGTCTTCAAGTTTGAAAATTCGATGGTACATATTACTCTATTTTTATTAATCCACGTTTCAACCAAGTGACTTTATAAGTAATTTCTATTTCCTGTTCACTATCAAATAATGTCTTACAGCTAATGAAGTAGCACTGAATTCTTGGAGAAGGCACTGGCAACTCACTCCAGTACTCTTGCCTGGAAAATCCCATGGATGGAGGAGCCTGGTAGGCTGCAGTCCATGGGGTCGCTAAGAGTTGGGCACGACTAAGCAACTTCACTTTCACTTTTCACTTTCATGCACTGGAGAAGGAAATGGCAACCCACTCCAGTGTTCTTGCCTGGAGAATCCCAGGGATGGGGAGCCTGGTGGGCTGCCATCTATGGGGTTGCAGAGTCGGACACGACTGAAGCAACTTAGCAGCAGTAGCAGCAGCACTGAATTCTAGATAGATCAATGTCATTGAATTCAAAACCATGATTATAAATAGGAAATTGTACTCACAGATTTCCATGGAATTTTTTAGAAGCCTTGCTGAAACAGTTATTTTTTTCTCAAAGAGGAATAAAAAATCCACAAATAAATTAGCTGTCAGATACAGAAAGAAATGAAATATAAAAAAAAAAAATGAAAGTAAAAACCTTTTTTGGTTTGTAAAAGAAAATATTAAAAAAAAAGTCTTTGCAATGATTTATTTTCCATTAAAAAACAAACTCTTGAAATATATTTAACTTGTTTTCTTACTGAATTCTTAACCACTTTCCAGCCTGATGTATCTTGATAGTAACCTAAAATTTCTTGAGCAGTTTGTTGGGCAAGTGCCTTATAGTCCATCTACCTGCAAATATGCAAAGTATTAAAAGCAAATGACTGGTGAGAAAGAAATCATACAAAGATTTTTTTAAATGCTCTATTTCATTTTAATACTATTTCTAAATGTCTGTCACATAGCAATGAACAATAATTCTGTTTTCAATGCATGCATGCATGGATCTCTTCTTTTTTATTCAGTATTTCAAATGAGAAAATGTGATACATCACAAAGAGCAGGCTTTAGCTTTGGAGTCAGAGACTGGAGTCAAATCCTGTCTCTGCCACTGACAAACTGTAAACCACATTATTTAATATTTCTCTTTCCCCATTTTATCAAACTGTAAAACTGGGATAATACCTAAGTCAGTATAACTGATGTGAGGATTAACTGAAACAGTACACTAAACATCTTACCCCTTTCCCTGGCACATATTATTTCTAACAGCTCAGTCTTGCTTCCTTTCTCCTGTGAAGCAACATAATCTGCTGATCAGGGGTTACTGGGGCTTCGTCTCTTTCACAGTGAGTGGCAGTGGCGCTGAGGACCTGAGCCCGGCTTCCTCTGTAAAGTCAACGTCTTCCTGTTTCCTTCTCTCCCTCTTAGCGCCAATCACATTGAGCTTCCTGGTTGTTCCTCAGATACAATCAGCAACTTCCTACCTCAGGGTCTTTGTACTTGCTGTTCCCTGTGCTTGTAACATTCTTCCTCAGTGTGCCCACAACTGACTCCTCCTCATGGGTGTCTTTGCTTAAATATTCTCTTCAGAGAGGATCAAGTTCATATCAATTCAGATCAAACAGATGTATTAAACTCTTGCTAAGGGCTAAATATTGTGGTATCTGTGGCAAAAGCAGTTGAGTATGATCCTGTTCCTGCTTTGAATGAGCTCAGGAAGGTGGTGTCTCATTGGTCCTTTGGCCTATCACCCATAAGGGAAGCTGGCTGGTGTGGTGGAAAGAATGACAACACAGAACTGGATTCAAATCTTGGCTTTGCCATTTACCACCAGCTTTATAATTTAGGGTAAACTGCTTAGCCTTTGGACTTCGATTTTCATTTCTATAGACAGGGATAGTAATACCTGTCTCATGGGGTTATTATGAGGATTAAGTGATTTAATATATGTAGAAGTGACTGAAACAGTGTCAGGCCCTTCTTGGTGATCAAAGGTTAGTTTTTGCTTTTTCTTTAAATGGACATATTTAAATCTAGCTAAAAACAAACAAACAACCAAAAACTCTCCTAAAAGCTGCCTGAATAAACCTTCTCAGAGTTTAATTATCAGCATATGTCTTCCTGCTCTCACCTAAATGCCTTTAGGTTGGATCATAAATCTACTTTTCTCTTGTTTTAGTTCTTCGGCAAGGTGTAGCACCTAATTGACATATATATTTGAAAAACGTTTGGTAAACTGTTATAATTCCTTCTTCTTAGGAGACTCTTGGTTTCTTTACCTTTCCTAGTAGATCTAAGCCAGAATTTTAATAACTACTGGGACTCTTCTCCAAATCCTGATGGATATCTCCATATCTTTTAACCTGTGAAGGAACAAAAGTGGAAGCAGAATTATTTTGATCCATGAATTAGAAAATATATTTGATAATTTCCTTAATATTTTTTCAGTGTCTTTGATTTGTACTTTATGTACTCATTCGGAAACATGTACTATATGTTTCCTCAATGTAAGAAAAAGGTAGTAAGAACATAAAGATAATGTTTATGAAAAGAATCTTTGAGAAATTACCTTTTAAAAGGACAGGTTTAAAAGACACTTAAGTGTGAAATGTGGATTAAAATGTCTAAGTTTTTAAGCTCATGCCACTAACAATCCTTGGTTGGTCCCTGACCTGGGCTTCTCCCAGCGTATATAACACAGTCCTTTATTTCCTACCAACAACATACTTGATACTGAAGGATCAGGAAATTGCAGATTTTTTGCAACATATCACTAGAATATAAACTTTCTGCAAGGACTTTGTCTTATTCATTTTCAAATCGCTAGCACTGCTTACTGCCACAACAAACATGTGCTTAACTGAACCACTCAACTAAATTTTATAGCTTCTGGACCTTTTCGTTTGCCAAAAAAAAAAAAAAAAGGTATGGTTAAGCCTAGTGGGCTAGAGAGGGTGACGAGATGAAAAGAGCCAACGGCAAGACTCCAGTTGGACAGTATTACCTGGTGATGTAACACTGGTTGTGCAGGAACATGTTCAGATGGGATAATGATCAAGGATATCTTCACCCACAGGGTCAGTGGAAAATAAGCACAAACCAATATTGAGATGGCATCTTTTTCTGATAACACCACTCGGTTGAAACTGGTTTCTTCGCACCCCACATCCTGTCCCAGCCTTGTAAACAGGTTCCCATATGTTGTTAAGTGGCTCTTTACATCTGTTTGTATAATCTCCCTCTTTCTGGGCTGCCTGAGTGGGTCCCCAATCCGTGCTGGGTCACTGCCATTCTTCCCTGGGAATCAAGGTCCCCAAGGACTTTGTTAAGTGTCATCGCGGGCCCAACTCCCTCCTCCAATTCCGCGTCTGCTTTGAACTCGAGGGGGCTGGTGGGGAGACCAGGGAAGCCGGGTTCACGGAAGGGAAGGGGAAGGCGCAGAGGGAGGGAGGGAAGAACGTGGTCTGGGGAGCGGCCCCCCGGGCCCAGTGGCTGTTTTATCCTGGGAGCGGGTTTCTGAAAGCAGGGAGGCCGAGCGTGTGGGGAGGACTGGAATGGAGGGGCTAGCTCTCAAAAGACTGAAACGGAAGCCGCCAGGGTTCCAGGTCCCCCTTTCTTCCCAGTCCCCTCTTGAAGCCTCGGGAAACTGGCCGAAGGAAGCTCAGCCTGTCATCCGTGGAGACCGGCCGCACGGAGCCGTAACCAAGACCGGGAGGACGTAGCGCGTGCCGGTCAACAACGCCGAGGTAGCCTGGGATCTCCGCACCCCGGAAGACCCGGAAGGAAAAACTACACTTCCCAGCGGCGACCGCGACCCAGCCCCGTTCTCTCCGTCGTGCCCCTCGCCCCGCCCTCTTCCGAGCACCACGCATGCGCACCGCAAGTCAGCGCCATGTTGGGTCAGTTTGAAAGCTAGCGCGGGCGTAGCCCTGGGATGTGACGGCGCAGGGAGATGCGAGCGAGCTGAGGCGGAGGCGGGGCGGCTACCCGGTCGGGATGCTTTGTCGCGTCTCCCATCCGGTGACAGCCCAAGGCTTTCAGTGGAGAGTTGTGGACGTGTGCGCTTTTCTCGTTTTTTTAAAATTTTTTGGGCCTTCGTCGGTGAGTTCGGCCCGAACGGTGGGTGTATTTCCGAGGGGCGTCCCATTCCTTGACAGCCTGAGGGAGGGGAGGGCTAAGGGAAAGATGGCGGGGTGGGAGAGGGACGGCGTTTCCCGAGGCAAGGCGCGGGCTGACAGGCCGGGTGGGAAGCGGGCAGCTTCAAGAGGAGGGGCTCGGAATGGGATGGAGGGGGCCTGACCTGGCCCTCGGGCGCTTCCGGAGGCTGAAGCGGGCGGGGAGGGAGGCTCTCGGGCTTCGGGGGCCGCCGCCTCGCAAAGACTCAGCCCGCCCAGTCCTGTTGTCTGATAACGGTTTAGAGAAGCTGTGTCTGTGACCGCGGCGTTGGGTGGGCTGGCGGGGGATGCTGGAATCCCCGAGGGAGGTGGGTCCTAGTTCATTCAGGGGGCAGGCTTTGAACCCGAAGATGCCCCTCAGCAGGGGCGCCAGCGATCTTCGCTTTCCAGGGTCATTAAGTCTTGTTTTTGCGGCAACCACAAACACGTTCATTTTCCTAACATAAATCACAGAGCCGTTGAGTCGTTTGTTTATTATTTCCTGTGAGCTATTACCATATTGGTTGGTTAACGCTGTACGTTCTGCGTTTGAATCAAAGGTAGTTGAAACCACTGGCCACTCGTTTCAGCATTATATTCGTCGGAATGATGGATTTCCTTTTGGAGCGGCATGCTGAAGTGTTTACGGAAGAAACGGTAAGAGACAGCGAATTTGCTTCAAAATAATTCTGTGGCGAACGTGAGGAGAAGTGGGTGGATAAAGAGTGTGGTTGTGTTGGTTATTGATGCAGAATGAGGGTGCCCAGGAGTTGACTTAAATTTTCTTCTTCTGTGTACTTTTGGAAACTGCCCAGTAATAATTCAGTCGTGGGTTTTCTTTTTGCTTCTTGTGAATTAAGATAAATGTTATTACCCACTTACTGAGAACTGTAACTTAACAGCTTTCCCTTTTAGGGTTTTGTTTTTGTTTTTAAGATTTTGTAAAATAAAATATAAAATTGGTAACCTGTGCCGTGTTGGAGTAAGGGAAGAAGTGTTTGGTCAGGTTTGTCATCCCAGCAATATTTACTCGAGAAGATTTAAAATCATTAGAAAGGTGAAGAAAGGGCAAAGCTGACTTGGTCTAGCCATATCAGAACATTCAGGGAAATAACAATTATCTTACATTCTACTGATGCTTCGGTTGACTACTGTCAGCTCTGACCTTTTTCTCTTCTTAAACTGAAGACTTTCTCACTGTTCTAAAATCAAATTTGACAGCTATTGAAATTACATTAAATATTGTTATAACTTAAACATTCCCAAAATTATAACCCCCGATTGAGGGGGGGGAGGAGAAGGGGACGACAGAGGATGATGGTTGGATGAATTTGAGTAAACTCAAGGAGTTGATGATGGAAGGGGAAGCCTGGCCTGCTGCAGTCCGTGGGATTGCAAAGAGTCGGACATGACTGAGTGAGTGAACTGAACTGAAACATGTTATAATATCATAGCATATGATAAGTCCTAGACATTAAGCTTTCATTTTTACTTCAGAAAATCCATGATTTGATTCTTAAAAGAATGTCGTATTATTTACTGAAGTAGTCCCTGTTCATTTGTTGCTGTTGCTGCTGCTAAGTCGCGTCAGTCGTGTCCGACTCTGTGCGAACGCATAGACGGCAGCCCACCAGGCTTCCCCGTCCCTGGGATTCTCCAGGCAAGAACACTGGAGTGGGTTGCCATTTCCTTCTCCAATGCAGGAAAGTGAAAAGTGAAAGTGAAGTCGCTCAGTCCTGTCCGACTTTTAGCCCCGTGGACTGCAGCCTACCAGGCTCCTCCGTCCATGGGATTTTCCAGGCAAGAGTACTGGAGTGGGGTGCCAATTGCCTTCTCCGGTTCATTTGTTACTTCTTAGGTTTTCAAATATACTGTTGTTGCTATATTAATGTAGACTGAAATTCTCTCAATTTTAATAATGGAAAAAAAAGAGTGCATTGAGGCAATTTTTCCATACTGTTAAGTCTCCTTCGAGAGGAGGGCTGAATCTGTTTTACATGAGAATTGAAAATAGGGTAGTATCAAAAAACGAATGTCAGAAAAGGATTGTTAAAACTGCATTATTTTAGGAAAAGAACATTTTGCCAGCTTATTTCATGGTAAGACTTGCAGTTTATTTATTGATGAATATTGTAAATTATTTTGTTTGCTCAAATCTTTGGGGAAAAGGTTGCCTAAAGTTACATATTGGCATTTAAAATGTTGAAAGTGGATAATTAGTCTCCATTTTTCCTTCTTGTTTCAACTATGTCATTTGATGCCTTTTAAAAATTTATCAGGCTCCTACTGTGTGTAGTGTATGGTGGGCTTATGAGTTGAACAGTATTTTGTATAGGGGAATGTTATGTATTATGATGTCATAAGAGTGTATGAGCATAAGAAAAGACTATGTCAGTAGTTTACAGGACTTTAAAAAAAGTGAGTATTCTTCCCTTGACACTTTCTATATAGTCTTAGATGATTTTTTAAAAAATGTATTTGTTTTTAGTTGGAGGATAATTACAATATTGTGTTGGTTTCTGCCATATCAACATGAATCAGCCATACATATGTCCCCTCCTTCTTAAATCCCCTCCCACCTTCCATCCCACCCCATCCCATACCTCTAGGTTATCACAGAGCAGCAGATCTGAGCTCCCTGCATCATTCATCAGATAATTTTTGTATATATAATTCCTAGCATATATTAGGTGCTCAATACATGGAGAAGGAAATGGCAACCCACTCCAGTATTCTTGACTGGAGAATCCCATGGACGGAGGAGTTTGGTGGGCTACAGTGCATGGGTCACAAAGAGTCGGACACGACTGAGCGACTTCACTTCACATGTTTTCTAAATCGATGATGAAAGAATTTACAGTAATTAAAATGGAAAATATATAATGTGCATTGCCTAAAAATAATTTATAGATAATGAGTTTTATTTTGTAAAGTTGTAAAAAGTTTATACAAATTTAGTAGTTTCTCTGTGTGTGGCCTATTATTTTAATTGGAACTTTAATCTTTTCTTTTTGTATTATAGTTGCTTTTAGGAGAAATGAATAGAAATCACCAATTTTGAGGAAGCCATGGCAAAATCAGATACAAAACACAGAGTTTGTTCTCGGCAATCTTCAGTATCTTCTCTGTTAAGCTGCAACCTGAGTGGCAGTAATTCCTCTAACTCTGGCTCTATTCAGTATAAGGATAAACTGTACAGTTCTGCATCTCAGGCTCTACAGGCCTATATTGATGATTTTGATCTAAGCCAAATGTGTCTTGGTGCAAGCACTGGAAAGATTAACATTGATAAATGTTCTGCTAATATGCCGGAATTCTCCAACTACATTTGTAAACCAAACAATGGTATGCTTTTATCCTTTGTTTTCTTTTTACCTATTAATTTAAAGAATTTTGAGAGATGTATAGTAGTCTTAGAAAATTAGATGCTTTATTTTGTTCTTTTGGAATAAAAAATGACTTGTAATGTTGAGATCTGTATATATTTCTTAAATGATTCTGTGATTTTTGGTTCTCTGGAGTTTTGGGGTAAAGATCCTCTTTTAACTTTGGAGTAGAAGCTCATAAAATGCAACTAGTAATAGCAGATGGCTGATTCTAAACCCTTAAGCCATTCTGTTACAGTGTAATGGACAGAGCATTGACTTGGTGGTTCTAGCTTTCATTACCTAGCTTAATGACTTTAAGCAAATCTCAGTCTTTCAGAATTTATACTTGATCAGTTCAGTTGAGAGGATAGGGCTATATTAGTCTTCTTATCTGTATTCTGTGGGGCAGTAACATTCACAGGATGTTAAGGATTTTTCCTTGGTCAGAGGTCCATTGGGGCTTCCCTGGTGGATCAGTTGGTAAAGATTCCACCTGCAATGCGCAAGACTTGGGTTCCATCCCTTGCTTGAGAAGATCCCCTGGAAGAGGACATGGCAACCCACTCCACTGTTCTTGCCTAGAGAATCCCCTTGGACAGAGGAGCCTGGCAGGCTGCAGTCCATGGGGTTGCTAAGAGTCAGACACAACTGAGTGACTAAGCACAGCACAGCACGGTATCGAGGTCCGTGAAGACAAGTTTGGAAAATGCATCTGTTGATAACCCAGTTAACACTTGACTGACCCCTAGGGTGAAAAAAGTTTACATCAACTGTTAGAAAAAAGTGGGCAGTATATTCCAGAAAAGGAGAATTAGAACAGCTGTTCTGTGCGTGTGAATGCTATTTCAGGGTTAGCAAGCAAGAAAGCAAATTATTTTTTCACCTAGTTTAATGACTTGTTTTTTTTTCCTGTGTTGAAGCCAGTTGAGTGACCAGTATTCATGTGAGTGTATTAGTGCATTGGGTGTGTCTAGATGAAGAAACTGTAAATTAAAGAATATGAGAATATTTAGGAGGCTGGAAAGCAAAAAGTGTAGCAAGTAGTTAAATTGAAGACATATGAAGGAAAAAAATCATATCCAGTTACATCAACCTATACCTTTCAGGCTTTTAATCAAAGCTTGAGTAAAGATTAAGGAAAAACAGCAAACATGATTCTTAATTCTTAATTCTCATTTACTGTTGAATGTTATGAAGTATTTTTATATGTGATACAGGAAGATAAACAGAATTCTTCTTTGTTTTTCAGCTTTTGAAAATCTTGATGACAAAAGACATTTATCCTTATCCTATAGAGGACAAACTCTTAATGACATAGACTCCATTAGTCTAACAACTGATGATCTATTAAAGCTTCCAGCAGATGGATCATTTTCTTTCACTTATTTTGGATCAGGTCACGGAAGTAGCAAGAAAAACAGGAAACATATTGGAAGACTGAGTTCATCTGACAGAGAAAAGAAGCAGAATTTTCAAGAACCAGCTGCTCTCCAGGGCAAGGATAACTTAGTTACCCCACTTGTATACACAAATATAAAAGGAAGGCAATGTGGTAGGCTAAAAAACCCAAAACTCATGAATAAGGCTAATAAAAGCGTTTCTGTACCATCTTTATCTTTTTCCAAAAAATTATCTTTTAGGGACAGTTCAGAACACAATCTTGAAAAGAATTACCCAAGATGGCTCACTAGCCAGAAGTCTGACCTTAATATTTCAGGGATAACTAGTATACCGGACTTCAAGTACCCAGTCTGGCTCTACAATCAAGACTTGTTACCTGATACAGATAGTCAAAGAATACATCAAATGTCTAAAGAAGATCAATGTTCTCCGAGGCATAGTTACCAGGCACAAAGAACTTCTCGGCTAATGAATAAATTAGATTGTTTTGAATATTCTTTTGAACCTTCATGCATTTCACATTCCTTGTGTGAGGATAAAGGATTACTGAATGAATATAAATGTGGTCCTGAACCTAGCCATTGTCTGTGTGAGAATCTGCTTCTTCCAGGATCCAAAAAGCCATTCAGTGGTAATTGTTTTTTTTTTTTGTGTTTTTACTGTTTTTAAGAACCAAAGAAAGTGCTGTAAATTTGATGTAGTATCTAGGATCTGTTATATTCTTGATAGAATGCTCAAGTTATATTTTTGTTTTGAACTCTTATCACCTTTATTTATGTAGTATTCTGTGACTAGAAAAATGTCTTATTTTTTTCTTTGTGTCACAACAAATGTTACATTTTAACATAGCTTGCTATTGTGGATATGTTTATATTCCAAATAATGTAAATTCTTGTTGCCTTTATAAGATTTTACTATGCTTTGCGTTTATTTCTTTTCTTAAATAATTAATGTAATCTTTTAAATTAGGTGACAAAATTGAATTGCTTATCCTGAAGGCCAAGAGAAATCTAGAGCATTGTACTGAAGAGTTACCAAAGACTATGAAAAAGGATGACAGTCCTTGTTCATTAGATAAACTTGAAGCGGAAAGATCATGGGAAAATATTCCTGTTACTTTGTAAGTTAAAATGCAGCATTCAGTTTTCCAAATGAAGAATGCCATGTGCACATCTGGTTTCATCTTTAAGTAACTTAATGATAATTAACAATGGTAGTATCATGGTATTTTTATAGAGCATAACTTTCAGTGTTGTTTGCTTTAGATCGCATTTTTCATTAGTTACCACAAGAAGGTGGTAACTTTAGGTACCTTATATAACTTTTGTTTTTGTTACATGATCCTTTCGTTGCACTATAAAATATTGATATATGTTTAATAGGAATTAGAACCAAAAGCAACTCTTTTGCAAATGGAGAAGGCTATTAAAATTTTACTACTTTCTTTTTTCACTTTTAAGTTTTATCTCCCTCTATATTCTCTATATTTTAGAATATTCATTTCTCTTCATTTACATTTTAATATTTTTCAATCATTATTTTCCATAAATGATGGTAGAATTTTTGTATAGTAAATGTTTGAAGTTTCTAAGAGTGTTTTCATTTGTGTGCTAAACCTCTCTGTGATATAGTTGCTCAGAATAATTTAAAAAGTGTTTACCCATGAATGTGAGCGTAGAGGAAGAATCTAGGAAAGCTTCTTTTCTCAGTGATATTAATTCCATGTCAGAAATGCATTCTTTGTAATCCTAAATCCTGTCCTAGGCTCTGATAATTTAATATCTTTAATTGTCTAAACCTTCATTCTGTTCAGAGTTTATTTCCTGACTCCTTCAATTACTTCTCAGTTGAGCGTCTTATTTTCTTAAGTGTGGACGTTGACTGTAATTGCAGTTTAGAATCTTGATTCTGTCATTTCCTTGCTGAGATTTTGTACAGGTTGCTTCTACTTTGGGGTTGTGAGGATTCAGTTGACTAGAAAATAAATATAAGGTACTTAGGACAGTTTCTGATTTATGACGCTCCCTTGTAAATTGTAATAGTGGTGGTGATCATCCAGAATATTTTTTGTTTGTTCAGCTTCATTTCTCAACTGTTGGTTCATTAATGTGTTTAAAAAAAAACACACAAAAAAACTAGGATTAATGATTAGTTCACTTAATTCTTACAGTTCTCTTATTTTTCATATTTACTAATTTCTTATTTTCTTATCAGTTGGTTGTATTGTGTGTATTTGTAAAATCCTATAGGGTGAGCAAATATCAGAGGTGTTTAAATTGAGTAAAGTTTTTGAATATACTAAATGTATTTTGTAATTAGATACTATGACTTCTGACTTGTATAATTATCATTAATGGTTTGCCCTAGTTCACTTTCATGCATTGGAGAAGGAAATGGCAACCCACTCCAGTGTTCTTGCTTGGAGAATCCCAGACGCGGGGGAGCCTGGTGGGCTGCTGTCTATGGGGTCGCACAGAGTCGGATACGACTGAAGCGACTTAGCAGCAGTAGTACCATCATATTATGATGGATATGTTTTACATAAAATTATTGATGGTGTGATAAGATATAGATCTGACTTCAGTGTGATATTGATAAATTATTAATCTGTCATTAAAAACAAAATTGACTAGGTAATAGTGTGCTAAAAGAATAACCACAGCCAGAAAATTGTTTTTGTTTTTTTGGTTTAACTTTCTGTAATAGAAAATGTCAAACACATACAAAAGTAGAGGAATAGTATGATAAATCCATATGTATCCAGCACTCATTTTTTTATAATCAGATAAATGCTTTTTTGATGATAGTTGGTGGATGTACAAACTCTTTGGTAAAGAATGGGAGGAAAAACTACTTGGGAACAAGAAAAAGTTCATAGTAAATTACAAATCAGATGAGTGAATAATGAAGAACTGCTAATTACTGAGAAAAAAAATTTGCATTATGATGTTTAAGTGTTTTAAGAGTCTTAGATATGTGACACGAGTTAGAAACACATATTGATATATAAATGAGAGAGATAGAATGAGTTTATTCTGTGCAGCTAATGGAATTTTGTTTTGAGAAAATATTTACTTTTGCTAGGGATGTACTTTTCTTCCCCTTGAACAGTAAGAAAAAAACTTTTATTTATTGAACTTCTTTTAAATGTCCCAGGTATGGAGAGTTAAATTTATGTAGTGTATGAGATAAGAAGGACTGCAAATGTAGAAACTGAAGTGAAGGTAAAGTTTTGTGAAGTCATACAATGATTGGGATTGGGATTTGAACTCAGGAATTTTAATTTCAGAATTAATCCTTCTCCCACTTTAATCTGTCCTTAGTGCCAGTTCTAGAGAAGTCTTTTCTGTTGCTTTGATGTAGGAGCATGTAGTTCCATCTTAATAGAAACTTATAAATTTGTGGGGGCTTTGTGTGTTAATATTGAGTGACCAAAAATGTTTAGTTGGAAAAATGTACTGCTTGTTTCAAACAAATGCGCTTTTGGAGGATACCTATATTTGAAGGCTCATTTATTTAATTAAAGACTAATGTCTTCAGTTTCTTTATCTTTTTTCTTAAAGCTTTACAGGAGAAGCAAGGAGATAGGGCATGATGAAGGAAGAAGTTTAGGGAGAAGATGAAGGAATTAACAAGCAACATCCATAGGAATCCTGTCTATAATGGTTACTTCATGGTGACCATTTAAAATGATAACAGTCAGTTATATACTGTCTAATTTTTATCAATTGGGAACTTATATACTGTCTTGTATCCTTAAATCCTAGCAAATCTCCTGTTCCTGTTAACACTGATGATAGTCCTCAAGAAATTCCAAAGACAAAGTATGCTAATGAATTCCTTGAAGATTTTTTAAATGATGATAATCAGGTGGGTGACGTTAAATCTTTTTATCTTATTAAAGGAATATTTATGACTAATTTATAGATATTAATTTCTAAGTTACTTGGATATTATAAAACAAAAAATGGCTCAAATCCTTTCTTCCCCAGCACATATCCATGAGACCATCACTCCTAGAATTACCGATAATTTTAGTATTCTGAAGTAGAGGGACCTGGGATTGAACTCTCTGGGGAGCCTAAATTGTCATTACAGTGATTTTTTTTTTTTTTTTTCCTGGAAAACATGTAAAACAGCACCTTACAGAGTAAATTATATTTTCCCATAGGGCAGTTGCTTATTGAGAGTTGTGTTTCTAAGATACAGTTATACATCTGTTTAATTTAAAATGAGAAATTTATCACTCAGCTTTATAAAATCAGCACATGTACATCTTGCAAGTAATCCTGAAACAAAGTGTAAATGTTTATATATGTACGTAAGGAATGATTATAATACGATTTATAATTTTAATTCATGGCTGTTGAATATTAAATACACTTTTGAGATACTGACATCTGGAAGATTTGAGAGATTGAACATTCCAGACAAAAATTAGCTAAAAATTTTAATATATATCTTTTCCTTCAGTGACATTTACTATAGAAAGTAGAGGTTGTCAGAATATGTCTGACCTTAGTGCTCTAATAAGATACTATAGTAAATGCTGGGTAAATGAAACTTAATTATCAAATATTTATTTGCCAGATAAATTTGAGTACCAAACACTTTTCTAGGAATTGTATTCCTAATGGTGAATAAGAGAAGAATCCTTGCCTCTTGGATTTTTTATTCCAAGTTGGACAGAGGAGCTATATCAAAATGAAATAGGTAATGGTGACTGAATAACAACAACAAACAGTAATGTATAAGTGCTGTGCTCAGTCATGTCTGACTCTTTGCAGCCCCATGAACTACAGCCCACCGTCTGCTCTGTTCATGGGATTTCTCAGGCAAGAATACTGGAGTGGGTTGCCATTTCCTACTCCAGGGGATCTTCCCAACCCAGGGATTGAACCTGTGTCTCCTGCATTGGCAGATGGATTCTTTACACCATTGTGCCACCTGGGAAGCCCGTGTATAAAGGAGAGTCTTACACATGTTGTGAAGAAAAACTGATTGAGATAGAGAAACGAGGGCAGAGAAATTTTAGCTGGAGTGGGCGGGAACGGCCTCTCTTGTGAGGTGATGTTTGCATCAAAACCTAAAATGTGTGGAATAGAACTGCCTTATGATCCAGCAATCCCACTGCTGGGCATACACATTGAGGAAACCAGAAGGGAAAGAGACACGTGTACCCCATGTTCATCGCAGCACTGTTTATAATAGCCAGGACATGGAAGCAACCTAGATGTCCATCAGCAGATGAATGGATAAGAAAGCTATGGTACATATACACAATGGAGTATTACTCAGCCATTAAAAAGAATACATTTGAATCAGTCCTAATGAGGTGGATGAAACTGGAGCCTGTTATAGAGAGTGAAGTAAGCCAGAAGGAAAAACACCAATACAGTATACTAACGCATATATATGGAAGTTAGAAAGATGGTAACAATAACCCTGTGTAGGAGAGAGCAAAAGAGACACTGATGTATAGAACAGTCTTATGGACTCTGTGGGAGAGGGAGAGGGTGGGAAGATTTGGGAGAATGGCATTGAAACATGTAAAATATCATGTATGAAACGAGATGCCAGTCCAGGTTCGATGCACGATACTGGATGCTTGGGGCTAGTGCACTGGGACGACCCAGAGGGATGGTATGGGGAGGGAGGAGGGAGGAGGGTTCAGGATGGGGAACACATGTATACCTGTGGTGGATTCATTTTGATATTTGGCAAAACTAATACAATTATGTAAAGTTTAAAAATAAAATTAAAAAAAAAACCTAAAATGAGTGAGTAAGTCACACATGTAGGGAAATAACTTTTCATTTAGAGGGAATCATTAAGTGCAGAAACCCCAAGGCAGAAAAATGTTCAAGGAAAATCAGAGTCCAGTCAGTATAGCTCAGTCAGAATGAGCAAGGAAGAATGGTTAAGAGATAAGATGGTAACCAGGAGTCAGATCGTGTAGGTATGTAAGCAATGGAATGAAGATTTTACATTGTAAATGTGATGAAAAGTGCGTGGAGTACTGTGGAGGAATGAAATGATCAGATCTACATTTTAAAATATAAAGTGGCAGTGGTATGGAACATAGACATGAGAGGAGCTGGGGAAGGACAAGGAACACAGTTAGGAGGCTTTAGCCATCTTCCATAATAGGGATTGTAAAGGCTTGGGTTAGTTGGGAGCGTTATAAGTGGTCAGAAATAGTTAGACTTGTGATGTGTTCTTAAGGTGACTGGGTAGGGTGGAGACAGAAGATTCAAAGGATGAGTCCCAGATGTTTGAGCCGAACAACTAAAGCAGTGGGTGGTGCAGTTTACTTAGTTGAAGTGAACCCTGGTAAAGGAACAGATCTGCGTAAATTTTGTAAAGTTTGAGATGGGTGACCATTAAATACTAACCAGCCAATTCCTTTTCTTCTGCCTTTACACAC
Source organism: Bos mutus (assembly GCF_027580195.1). Taxonomy (NCBI): domain Eukaryota; kingdom Metazoa; phylum Chordata; class Mammalia; order Artiodactyla; family Bovidae; genus Bos; species Bos mutus. Next base: position 53,854,809 of record NC_091640.1, read on the forward strand.
ACACCACCTCACTACCACTGTGTTTTTTAATTTTTAAATAGTTTTAAATTTATAGAAGGTTGCAAAAATAATACAGATAGTTCCTGTCACCCTTCTTTCAGCTTCCCTAATGTTAACATCTCACTGACCATAGTGTAATTTTCACATTGGCATAATACTGTTACTAAAACCACAGACCATATTCTGATTTCACCAGTTTTCCTGCCAGTGTCCTGTTGCAAGATGTAGCATTGCATTTAGTTGCCGTATCTCCTCAGTCTGCTTCAGTCTTGACAATTCCTCAGTCTTGTCTGTCATGATCTTGATACTTTTGAAGACTTAATGGTCAGTTGGTTTTTTCCTGTAGATTGTTCCTCAGTGGGGTTTATCTGACGTTTTCTCATGATTAGAATGGGGTCATGAATTTTTAGCAAGAATGCAACAGAAATCATGCTGTGCCCTTCTCAGTGCATCATATCAGAGGGGTCATGATGTCATTGATAATATTGATAATGTGTCTTAATTCAGGCTGCTGTAGCAAATATGCCATAGACCAGATGGCTTAACAACAGACATTTGTTTCTCACGTTTGTGGAGGCTGAGAAGTTCAGATGAAGGTGTCTGGTGAGATCCTGCTTCCTTGTTTTCAGGTGGCCATCTTCTTGTATCCTCATGTGGAGAGAGCAGAGAGGGAACAAGCTTTCTGTGTCTTTTCTGTAAGTGCACTAATCCTGCTCGTGAGAATTCCACCTTCGTGACGTAGTTACTTCATAGAAGCCCCTCCAAGTGCCGTTATGTTGGGATTAATTCAAATTGCACATTTGAATTGTAGGGGGCACACACATTCAGTCCAGAGCAGTATACTGATATGATAATATGTAATTATCGTTGAAATTTATTTTTATATTTATTTATAGATAATTTATATTTATTATAGATAAAACTATAATAATATGTTAGTACTGGTGATATTAGTCTTGAACATATGGTGCCTACTGGCTTTCTCTAGTAAAATTAGAGTTTCCCCTTGTAATTAATAAATATCTTAGGGGAGATGCTGTGAGACTGTGCAAGTATTAATAGTCTCAAGCTTCCATCCACTGTTTTTAGCATCATTGGTGGATCTTGTTTTTTGTCTGAATTATTAGTTGAAATTCTTGTGTAATGAGCTCTTCCTCCCCATTTATTAAACTGTTTTTATTGGGACTCAGATTTTTTAAAACTTTTATTTTATATTGGGGTATAGCTGATTAACAACTTTGTGAAAGTTTCAGGTGAACGGCAAAGGGACTCAGCCATATATATACGTATCCATTCTCCCCCAAATTCCCCTCCCATCCAGGCTGTTACATAACATCGAGCAGAGTTCTATGTGCTGTACAGTAGGTCCTTGTTGGTTATCTATTTTAAATAGATAGTGTGTACATGTCCATCCAAACTCCCTAACTATCCTTTCCCCCCAACATCCTCTCCCTCAACCCCCCTAGCAACCATAAGTTCATTCTCTAAATCTGGGGACTTACAGATACTTAATTCTAGGTTTGAAAGAAAGAAAAGTGAAAGTGAAGTTGCTCAGTCGTGTCCAACTCTTTGTTATCCCATGGACTATAACCTGCCAGGCTCCTTTGTCCGTGGGATTTTCCAAGCAAGAAAATTGGAATGGGTTGCCATTTCCTTCTCCAGGGGATCTTCCCTACCCAGGGATCAAACCTGGATCTCCCACACTGCAGGCAGACTCTTTACTGTCTGAGCTACCAGGGAAGCCTGGTATTATTTTCTAGTTTTACAATATAATAATATTATTTTGCTGCTTAAATTGTTCCAGTTTAGGCCGTAAGAGTTGCTTCAGGTTGGCTCTTGTATCCTTTCGACATGTCCCTATCATTTTTTGAGGACTTCTTTGAGGAGCCATGGTTTCTTTTTATTTGGAAACTGTGTTTAGAAACTAAGATCTAGGCACGAGTTGTGCTTATTGCTCCTGGGTTCTTTATGCTAGATTTTCTCAGCAGGCAGACTTAGAAAACATGTTTACTAACCCACATTCATGTATACATGTTTCTATATCTATTTACATATGTATTAATATATTTTATGTCTAGGTATAAAATCATGAGTTTATACTAATACTAATTCCAGTTCAATATCACAGTATTAGTTTTAGCCCTTTCTGTTCTTTATTTATAACTTCTTTCTCCTCTGGTAAGAATCTTTGCTCTTATTATCTATAATAGATTTACTTGTTTTTTTCAGTCTTAGCATATGCATAGTTTCAGAATTGCTGTAAGAAATAGATTTACTAGCTAAGTTATATTGGAGAAGGCAATGGCGCCCCACTCCAGTACTCTTGCCTGGAAAATCCCATGGATGGAGGAGCCTGGTGGGCTGCGGTCCATGAGGTCACTAGGAGTCGGACACGACTGAGCAACTTCACTTTCACTTTTCACTTTCATGCGTTGGAGAAGGAAATGGCAACCCACTCCAGTGTTCTTGCCTGGAGAATCCCAGGGACAGGGGAGCCTGGTGGGCTGCCGTTTATGGGGTCGCATAGAGTTGGACACGACTGATGCAACTTAGCAACAGCAGCAGCTAAGTTATATTGTTTATGTGTGATTCTCTTTGTCTTTGGGGCTTCCTTAGTAGCTCAGACAGTAAAGCGTCTGCCTGCAATGGAGGAGACCTCGGTTTGATTCCTGGGTCGGGAAAATCGCCTGGAGAAGGAAATGGCATCCCACTCCAGTATTCTTGCCTGGAGAGTTCCATGGACAGAGGAGCCTGGTGGGCTGTAGTTCATGGGGTCTCAAAGAGTTGGACACGACTGAGCGACTAACACACACACACTTTTTGTCTTTAGCCCTATGATATCGAAAGTATTCTTTAACAAAGTTACCTTGGTTAATTATTTTCTGCTCAACTCCTTTCAGTGTGGTCATGTTGTTCATTTGTAATATTGTTAGGTCATTTTTTAATTGTGTAAATTGGGTTATTCCCACATTTTGTGTGGTTTAAATGGTTGTTTCTTGAATATGTGAAACAGTACTACAGTTCTAAGAGTCAAAGCTATACCAAAAGATGTACTCAGAGGCATTCACTCCCAGGATTTAATGCCAAGTCTCAGAACAAATTCTATCAAACGTACTGAACAGCATTTATTAAACATTCATTCATGAATGACACACAACAGTTCATATAATCTGTTTTTTTAGTTTTCTTGTTTTTGGTACTCTGACCACAGTTTTGCCTGAAAAGTTCACTCAAGGCAGACACCAAATTTCAGAGGCAAGCCTTTGTAACTTTTATGGTTAGCATTAGGCAGCTAGAATTTCTTCTAAACCAGTGACTGGATGCAGATCATTTAGCGATAACGCCTCAAGTGCTGTCTCCAGGGTTGTAGGAGTATAAACCAAACTGAATCCTTATGCTGTTTCTTTTTTTTCTTTTTTAAAATTTTGCTAAAGTATTCATAATATTTTGACCATTTTTAAGGGTATAGTATATAGTTCTGTGCAGTAAGTATCTTTACATTGTTGTGTACCCATCAGCTCTATCTGTTGCTAGGACTTTTTCATCTTTACCCACTGAAACTGTACTCATTAAACACTTAACTACCCATGCCTGTTTACCCCCATGCCTGTTTACTACCCTCTGCTGGCACCGTTCTACTTTCTCTTGATAAAGTTGATTATTCTGGAAACCACGTATGTTTTAGTCTGCTGAGGCTGCCATAACAAAATGCCATAGGCTAGGTGGCTTAAACAATAGATACTCAGTTCTCACGGTTTTGGAGGCGAAATTATCTCAGATCAAGATGCTAACTTATTATTTTACTGGTAAAGGCCCTTTCCCTAACTTGCAGACAAACCACCTTCCCACTGTGTCCTCACATGGCCTTTCCTTGGTCTCTTCATCCTATGGTTATCAGGATCCCACCTTTATGACCTCGCTTAACTTAATTACCTCCTTATAGCCCTGTCTCTCAATACAGCCACATTCAGTTAGGTTTCATCATGAATTTCGGGGGTGGGGTGGGGTGGTGGGTGTGGGAAAGGACACAAATTCAATCCATATCATAGTATAAGATGATCATATTTTTCTTTTTGTTATCGACTTATTTCATTTAGTGTAATGTCCTCAAGGTTCATCCATGTTGTATCAGAATTTCCTTTCTTTCTTAGAATGAAGAGTACACCATTGTGTATTTGAAATGCTAGTTCTTGTTCAGTTGATATGAGCTTCATTTACACAGTTGAAAGTAGCATGTTGGCTTACCTGCTTCTAAGGCCCTTTCACTTGTAAAAATCTATGATTTTAAATGTGGTAAATGAATGTGTTGCAAATGTAAACATGCACCATTCATTGTAAAAGAACAAGGACTACAAAGAATTTGCCAGCATTTTAATAATGATTGTCTTTAAGTGACTCCGTCTGGGTACTGGGTAAGAGGAGGTTGAATTACAGTTTTGATTTGGTAAAACACTTTATTGACATGTATTATTTGGATTTTGCATTAATTTTATATTGTGGGGAAATAAGGCAGAATATAACTTTTCCCCTTAAGACTTTGAGTGGTTTATCATTCATGTGTTTTAACTTTAGAGCTGTACCCTTTCTGGAGGGAAACATCATGGACCTGTTGAAGCCCTGAAGCAAATGTTATTTAATCTTCAGGCAGTGCAAGAAAGTTTCAATCAGAACAAAACTGCAGAGCCAAAAGGAGAAATTAAACAAGTAAGCATAAACTTAATTTATGAATTGAAATTTATGAATGTGAATTGAGATCTGTGAAGGATACGATTTCCTCCTAGATCTTTTTGTAGTTTTTCCCTCTAGTTTTATGTTAATAAGCATGGTATATAGTGAACAAACATTTAGAGGCATACTTTAGGACCGTTGCAAAATAAAGTTATATTTTTAGAATTAAAAGTATATATATTTAAGCTTTACTGAAAATTATTTACTAGATTTATTTCCTTGGGAATACAGATGATATTTTTAATGTGTTCTTATTAATCACATATTAAATAGCATTTGTTTGTAATTATATAATATTTTTACTATTTCATTATATTTGGTGTTTTCAATAATAGATCTCAGAGGATGATCTCTCTAAATTACAGTTGAAGGAAAGTATGGCTCCTATTACTAGGTCACTTCAAAAGTAAGTGTTCTCTGTTAATTTCTGAGTATGTTATGAATACAAATCTGTTTTAGTCATTGCTTTGATTGAAATCAGAAGGTTACAGGATGGAATTAAGTAGCTCTAAGAAGGAAGACATGTACTAGGTATATTTAAGCTTCCTGGAGCATGTTGTTTAATCCTGAGACTTTTCTCTTAAACGTGTGCTATTTTCTATTTAAAATATTCTTATGGCTTAATGAGATAACTGTGGACACTTAAAATACAATAGATGTGAATGGCTTGGAGAAGTTTTCTTTTTCCCTTCTGAGTAACATCAACAGTTTGAGAGAGCGTTGGTGTTGGCATTCTGGACGAACAGCTTGTGCTTGAAACGTGTTGTCCTGTGTTCTCTCTAGAAGAGATAAGTAATCGTATCGTTGTTTGATATGTTTCTGCAGAAATCTAAAGGGAATATAATGCTCTGGATGTAAAGATAGGTCCAGATGCCCTAAGGTGTTAATCTACTTATTTTCTTAGTTACATTATCTTAAAAGTTGGAAAGAATGCAGTTCTTTCCTATAGTCATGGTATTGATAGATGAGAAGGTTATATTTTATGGATTTGGTTGTGTGAATATGCTGCTGCTGCTGCTAAGTCACTTCAGTCGTGTCCGACTCTGTGCGACCCCATAGACGGCAGCCCACTAGGCTCCTCTGTCCCTGGGATTCTCCGGGCAAGAATACTAGAGTATGAATATGAAGTGCCCTCAAAAGATGGAATATGCAGCTTAGTAAACACTAAGATTAAAATTTTTTACTTTGTAACATTATTTTGCTTGACTATAAGTGGGCTAGACAAATACTGACTACCTTTTGTCCTTTCAGAATTGCTTAGGATTCTCTTATGTAAGGAAGCAGTGAAAAAGTGAAACCCTAGACATGTAAATTTGTAATTGTCATGAGAAAGATATGTATATCATTTTTGTTTGCATACTTTAAAAAATATGTATGAATTTCTGCCTCTATCCTGGGAAGAAATAATCCCTCTTTCTTTGTTGCTTGCCATAGTCTTGGCTGTAATGTTTCATATCTAATAGGATTCAGTGAGTAATGATACTAATAACTAACCTTTATTGAACATTTACCAAATATCAGTGTTCTTAGTGCTTTTGTATGTAATTCATGTGATTTTTACAACCCTGTGAGGTAAGTACTATTATTTGTTTCATAATACAGATCAAGTAATAAAGTAACTTGCCCAAAGCTGCCTGGCTAGTAAACAGCACTGGAATTCAAACCAGACAGATTCTACAGTCTGTGTTCCTAATACTACTCTCATTAATGATAGTAGTGCATTATCCTTTTAGTCTCCGTGCAGTGCCTCAATTGATTATCTTGGATAAAGACCTCGTTCTGCTTTAAAATTTAAAGTAGATGACCTCAAGCTTTCCACAGTTCTTAAAAACATTGATATTGAACTTGTGTCACAAGACTTAAGTGTATTTTCTGAGTTAAAGTACATAGCCCAGAAGATGTTTTTCTTGGTGGAAATGAACTCTGAACCATATGTAATTAACCACAAAAATTGATACTGATTGTACAGGTGCTTTTACTATTTTCTGTAATTTTTTTTTATAGTAATAACTTTTTTCTAGCTTAGACCATTAGTAATCTTGTCTGCTGCTGCTGCTAAGACACTTCAGTCGTGTCCGACTCTGTGCGACCCCAGAGACGGCAGCCCACCAGGCTCCCCCGTCCCTGGGATTCTCCAGGCAAGAACACTGGAGTGAGTTGCCATTTCCTTCTCCAATGCATGAAAGTGAAAGTGAAGTCGCTCAGTCATGTCTGACTCTTAGCGACCCCGTGGACTGCAGCCTACCAGGCTCCTCCGTCCATGGGATTTTCCAGGCAAGAGTACTGGAGTGGGGTGCCATTGCCTTATCTAGTAATCTTGTCTACACAAGGCCAATTTTAGAGAGTAAGAGTCCAGTTTTGTTAGATGGGTCTTAGCTGTTGATTGTTTTGGATTAGCTGAAGCAACCTCAATTTGGCTTTTATTTTACATTTTGAAAGTATTATCAGTAAGGCATTTGTAGTATTATGAAGTAAGTTTAGATTTATGAAGAAAGCATGTCATTTCCCCTCTCCCCCTTATTTTCAGTCTTTAGATAAGACTGATTTAGGGACAAGTTAAAATTAATTCAGTCTCAGAATTCCTCTTACTAGACTGCAAAATATTCTGTTTAGGATTATGGTCATCTTTTCATACTTTAAAGGACCCAACTTTTGCCTAAGTTATAGGTTGTATTTTAGGTGCTTTAATTACTTTTCTAGGGTGTTTCTCCCCAATCCTCAAATAACTGGATTTTCTTTCTAACAGTTTGGATTGCTAATCAGTTCATTAAAATATCTTTTTTAGCTTTAGGAAATTCCAAGATCTTAGTATGGGTTCTGTTTACTCCCCTGGACACAGTTTTCTTAGGTTCTCCTATTAGAAATAACAGAGATAAAGGTTCATTGGACCTGAAGTATAAATGGCTGATACAGCTTAAGATACTATTTTTTCCAGAAAGATTTTGCTTTTAGTAGGAATCAAAGTTATATTTGTTTTGTATCCCTATAATACTTAGTTTTGTCTTATACATTTGCATATTAAAATTATCATCTTTAAGCAAATGAAAGAATTGGTTTTTGAGCCAGTACCTTTTCTAGGATCTTTTATTATGTCGTATAAGCTTAGGTTGGTTGTAAAAAATGAGCAGTTGCATATTGTTCACACGCTATAAAGGTCAGCAATGGTGGATGATTGCAAAATTATCAGTCCTCCAAAAATAATTTGGTTTTGGCCTCAGGACATGTAGTTTTGTATATAAATTGGAGATGAATGTGTAAGAATTCTCAATAATAAAGGTCATGCTGTGAAGACCATGCTTAATGATAGCTGGAAAATTGTCTTGTTTCTCAGATCTCCTTTCCTGCTCAGTTTTCTGGTGTTCGTTCTATACTAGGGATAGACAGAATCAGCTCTCAGACTTGTAAAACATGACCCTAAAGCAAAGATTTTTCTTTATTCTAATGTGCTCGTATGTTACTTAGATCTAGAAAATAGTAGGCAGTTTGTCTTGAAAAGCTTTTTGTTCAGTTCCTGCTGAATACTAAGCTGAATATTGGTCAGTAAACATAGTATTTAAGAGAACAGCCAATGTAGTTGTACTAATAGAAAAGCAAATGCGAGATATCAATAAGTAAATTAAAGTATAGCTGAATTGTCATCATATAATCAGTGTTGCTGAGTTTCTGGGAGTTGATTTGTATGTATTTGAATGGTCATTGGTAGATGCATTGTCACAATGAGAAATGAGTTTTTAAATTTCAGTTTTTAAGGTGAATGATTACTAAGTGTTGTAATATAATCCTTAAGTTGATCTTTTCCCCATTAACCTGCTTTTTCACTTTTTGACAGAAGAAAATCAAGAAAAATTTCCTTCTGCAATTTTATCCTTCCCTTCTCCCTTACTTACCTTTGAAATACCAATCACTTTTGATAGTCTAAGTAGATGGCTTTATTCTCAAAAGAGTTAGATGAAAGGAACTGCCAACTGATTGTATAACTGAGGCAGAGCGACTAAACGTTTCATATTTCTACTTAGCTTTTTTATTCCTTTCCATTATTACCCACCCACCCCCCCTTTCCACCTGACAGTTTTTTAAAGGCATAAAATATACGACATGGGATTAGAAGGGAAACCAGTTATACTGAATTAATTATGAAAATATTTAAATACATTTCTGATTAGTAATAATATATGCTTCTCTATTGCATTTAAAATAAGACAATACATTTAAAATACAGGTAAGTTAAAATTCATTTTGTAAAAACGTATTATTGTGAAGGTCTTTTGCAAAACTTGAATAAAAGCATTAAACAGTTGTGTGGTCTTTTACTTAACCTTTCACGTGTTGATCATCAAACGGTTAAAGAGAATATTGGAAGACATTGATGTCTGGGTCACCACTGAGACTTCACTGTTTGGTGGATGAACAACTAGACTTAAAATTTTCTAATAGTTACCTAGTTATGTCATATGAACTTTTGGACTGAGACAGAAAGAATGAGAGTACCTGTGTTATAGCAGTGGATTTAATAACTTGTAAGTTTGTAACTATTATATAACTTGTAATTTTGGAATAGTCATGAGTATAGAACATACTTGCAATGACTATGTGATATGAAAATATCTCTGACTTCTGTAGCATATGAGATCACTTTAGTCTGTTGCTTACATTCATAATGGAAGGAAATGCTAATTTAGAGATAGCATTTAGTGAAAATAAAGATAATTCCCCCCCATCCCATTGTATAGATCCTTAAAATCTAAAGAATCTGTGGTCCTCCAATTTTGTAAACAATGAGATTGGATTCTAGCCGCTTGTCTTTCTGTCTCTTGAATCACAGCCTGAAAAGAAAAAGGAAGATAAGCCCCAAGTATTATATTTACAGATTATATTCTTCCTCATAAATGTGTGTCTAGGAAGAAGAAAATTCTTTAAGTAGAGAGAGATTACTATAGGATGTAGAAATAATAAAGTCTAGTTTTACCTGTAATTGCTTAGTAACCCTGGGTGAATTATTGTCATTTAGTTAATGAAGATGACAATCTCAAAAATTAACAGAAGCTGTTGAATGGGTGCCAGAATTCAGATTATTACATTTGAGTGTCTGAGAAGTAGAGCATGGGGAAATAGATGTGATATAATATAGTAATTAACACTACTAGTTTTCTCCATCTTACTCTTGGTAAAGTGGAGGATGTATTTTATTTATTATACATCATTACAACTTTTCACTAATTTCTCACCTTAAAGATTACTGCACATCATAATTGTTACATTATTTCTGTTTTTCTTAGTCTCTTGTTTATCAGAGACATATTTTTGTATGGTTGATTAACTTATATTTTCTGAGTGATCCTCAAGGATCTAAAGGGTAGGGGAGAGGGAAAACTGGAAGAATACTTTCAGAGGAAGACTGGAAAGGGTCCCTGTCTTCTTGGTTTGTCTGAGGAATGATTGGGAAGACTAGGTTGCTGGTATACTAACATTATTCAATGTAATTGTCATTTGTTTTCCCCATGCTCAATAAAAATGAGTTTTCCTCAATTGTAACTGATTCTTTAGTGCTATTTTTAAAATTTTAGCTGCCTTGAATGTATATGTTAAAAATGAATTATGTCCTTTATTCTTAAATGATATACATAGTATATCAAAAGGCATCATCTCACTCTGAAAATCACATGGAAAAGATGTTTTAAGTGTGATACAAATAGTACCTGTTATTGTTTTTTATTAGGCTACTTGGTACACTTAAAAAGAATATCTTTAGATGTCAAACATAAGTTTTTATGTGTTTATAGAATTTTAGGTGAATTATTTTAGCCTTGAGTTACTCAGATTGCAAGGTTTTGTAAAGAAAAATTTTCATAGTTTTGATGCTAAACATATTCCGTAAGTTTATCTCTCATACTGATTTTGAAGTTAATAAACAATGTAATGACCCTTTCTTACTGTCTGCATTACCTATTCAGTCCTTGATGTTGGTTGATAATGTGTTTTATACTTTTTAATGAAGGGCTTTGCACCATTTATCTCGCCTGAGAGACCTGGTTGATGATACCAGTGGGAAACAGTCACCGAAAATATGAAGAGGAAAATAAAAGTTTAACCAATAAATAGTCACCACAGAACAAAATGTATTTTTTTCACATCGCTTAAACTGACAGTTAACTATAAGCCATACGTTATTCTGTGATTGGTTCAAGTATTACATATTTTTTAAAAATCAGACTTGAAAACGTCCGTATATTTTTTTGTGGCCTCTCCTCATTTTGTGCCAAAACACCAGAGGTGAATTGGGAGGACCCATAGTCCTAGTCTGACTTTGGTCTTCAGGCTATCATATGTCGAATAGTCAAAGATGGATGATTTCTGTTCTTGAAGCTTACATGGACTTACACCTTCTTCAGCATCCTCATGATTTTATCTGATTCTGGATCATTTAGAAGCTTTTCTTGGTTTCTATCCAAAATCTCTTAAGTTAAATAGACTTATAAAGGTAGCATCCAATGTAAGGAGCTTAAGGAATATCAAAATTGTTGATGTATCTTATCTATATGGAAGTATGTTACTTTCAAGTTTCATAAAGCAAACATTTAAGAATATGTTGTATTTGCAAATAACATTAATTGATGCAGTGCTAAAAGGAATATTGTTTTATATTGTGAATTCCAGAAAAACCTCATTTAATTAATGCTTTTATTTTATGTGAGAATATTTGACAGTATTTCACAGTTTTTAAAACATTTTGCGGGGAAGAATTTAACATTTTGATATTTCTTAGATTTAAATTTTGAGGTTAGCTCAAACTAGTTAAAAACTATATTTGACCGATTGCTTTATGAAATTTGGTAACTGAAATGACTATGGAAAATCAGTAACTATATTAAAGCTATTTTGTAAATGCTGAACTTTATTTAAAGCAGTCTGTAGAAGATTTGTCACTAGCTAGAACTAAACAGAGTTCTCTAATTTTGGAACTTCTATCAAGTGAACTTCTGATAAGCAGGAAGCATGTTTACTAACAAAATGAAGAAATAAGTCATAATACGTGGCAAAGTATATTTAAAAAGCCTGATGAAATTAAAGAGTATGTTTGTATGTATACAAATTAACACTACTCAAATTTTGGAGCATTTTTTGCTAGTACCTTTACTGTCAAATAAGAATTTCTAAGCACATTGGGTGAAAGAATTCCTGCCCCCCGCCCCCACCACCTCAATTTAAAACACCACATAAGACCTTTGTTGCAGAAATTACATGTCAAAGACTGTAGAGTGAATCTTGTCTTTTTTCCCTTGCCTAGTGAATCAGAGTCACTACTGTTCTTTTTGCCCAGTTTGAGAGTCACTTGCTAGTAAGTTTGTTTACTCTGGATGTGTTTTTGCCACCTACATTCAATTTTCTGATTATGGTCTTCTGCTTCACAGCAAATAGTTTGCATACAATGAAACAAGACATTACTTTGATGATTGCAATGTGGTTGGCTGTTAAGTGTGGATGGGTTGATTTTAAGTTGGATGAATTGAGCTTTTTAAGTGGATGAATGAATGGATCTGAGCTGAGCATGTTTCAGGGAAATCCAGGATTTGACGAATTCTAAAGGCACAGCACATACCGGATAATTATGTATTACATGTTGATCAGACATGATATATTTAGTGTACATAGAAGGAATCTGCAAAGGGACTGTGCTTAATGACTCTGTAACACTGATTTGGTTAGTGCTTCATTTGCAAAAACATAGCTCCAATACTAAATAACATAAACTTGTTCTAGAATTTTAACTAATATTTTAAGAAACTTGGTGATACTTATCCCAAAGTGTTTTTTGTATTAAATATGGAAGTTTTTAGCAAAAAAGAGAAAACTTTACATGATTAATTGTAACCTTTAAAAAATATATCAGTGATTCAATAAGAAAAATGTAAATGATAAGTGTTCAATAAATTATTTAAGGAATTTAATTAATTAAATATTTTAGCATTTATTATTTTGAGATTTCCAAAGGAAAAAAGACAACAGTATTGAGACAACTGAGTTGGGAATTTAAGGCAATTAGATTTTAAAAATAGCATTGTGAACATAAGGCTTTATCAACCTTTTTCTCTTTTAGGCGTATTGAAAAATACTGAATAGAAAAAGTGATAAAACTTTAATGACATTTCAGGTTTTTAGTTGAGTATGAAAAAATTGAACAAACCTAAGTACAAAAATTATCTGAGATCCAGGGATAAAACTGTGATGAATATGTGAAGACTTGAACTTAACTACATTTTCCTTATTATCAGTAGGAACTCTTCAGTTTTTTCTGGGATAATTTAGTTCAGATTCATAGAGATTTCTGACCACATTGAGGAACTCTGTGTTGGGTTCATTTGTGTTATGTGTTTCTCTCTCTAGTTTTGTTATTTCTTGTTGAAGTTTATAAATGTGGGTTTTGGGGGGTATTTTGTATATTTAATATTTGGGATAATGTTAAATCATATGTAATTATACCAAAATATTGCCCGAAGTTAAGTCATGGCAAGATTTTCTTCCCCCGATGTTTTGAATATGTGGAATCACTCATAGTTTTGATTTTATGTTTCCTCTTTTTCTGTCCCACTTTTCACAGTGTTTAAAAATCTCTTTGGTAGAAGTGCTCTCGGAAGTAAACTTGCCAAGGGGGTGGGCTGAACTGGGGGATTGGGATTGACCTGTGTAATACATTGTGCTGTGCTGTGCTCTGCTCAGTCGCTCAGTCATGTCTGACTCTTTGTGGCTCCATGGACTGTAGCCTGCCAGGCTTCTCTGTCCATGGGGATTCTCCTGACAAGAATATTGGATGGATTGTCATGCCCTCCTCCAGGGGATCTTCCCAACCCAGGGATCAAACCCAGGTCTTGTGTACTGCAGGTGGATTCAGTACCTTCAGAGCTACCAGGGAAACCCAGAAATAGTGGAGTGGGTAGTCTGTCTCGTCTTCAAGGGATCTTCTGACCCAGGAATGGAATGAGAGTCTTCTGCATTGCAGGCAGATTCCTTACCAGCTGAGCTACCAGGGAAACCCATATAATACACTACGATGTATAAAATAGGTAATTAATGAGAACCTACTGTACAGCACAGGGAAACAAACTACTCAGTGCTCTGTGGTGACCTAATGGGAAGGAAATCCAAGAAGAGGGGATACGTACAATTGATTCACTTTGCTGTTCTGCAGAATCTTATACAACATTGTAAAGCAACTTTTCCAATACTAAAATGGCTAAAAGGCAAGTAGCATGAAAGGGAGCAAAACTGATCTATGGCTAAGATCTTTTTTGAACAACTAGTTTTTTATCTTCCCAGTTTATTCTACATTGTCCTTCCTGTAGACCAGACCTGACCAATTCAGTGTCGCAGCCTCTTTACTGAGACTAGTCCACTTGCCTCCTAATACCTGTTTCAACCTTATCCATTCTTCCCCTCATTTTTGGTTCAAAGATATCCTGACTAGTCTTTGCAAAACACTGTTACACATACCACTACTGTAATCTTACTGATTTATTTCAGCAAGTTTGCTGTAGCTAAATTGCTTTACTCAGATTCTGCCAAACTTCATATGTATGTTTTCATTTTCACCTTTGTACATATTGTTTCCATACTTGAAATAACTGTGCCATTTCTTTAAAGCTCTGACAGAGCTTATCCTTTATTGCCCAAACACTTTAACCTTCCAAACTCTGGTAGATTGGCTCTCCTTTTTCTTTCCCCATCATGTGTTTAACTGTTAGATTTCTTATTTTAAGTATTGGATGTACCTCTTGTAGCAAGATTTGTATCCCTAGGGGAGAAAATGTCTTAAAAAATATTAGAAGATTGATTTTGTTTTGTCTCCTTGATAGTGTCCCTTACATAGTGATGTAATAACCAGAGACATGTTAATCGATTAGTTTAAGGCAGGTTTCCTGTATAAGATTGTAAATTCATGATGGAAACCACATCCTTTATGTGATGTCCTACAAATCCTTTTTAAAATGAGGTAAATTAAACCTATTTTGGAAGACTTTTCTTTTTTGATATTGCAGTTTATCAAGCAAGATTAACATTTATGTATTTTGGATGACTTGGCTGTAAGCTTTCTAACGTCTTGAGCCTTCAACACTTTTATGGTTTTGGGGTTTTTCTATATTCTGCATTTCATCACGTACATGACCTATGTTACAAATCCGTTCCCCAGACTAAGTCTAGGGAAACTTTCAGTGGCTGGTTTTCACTGTGTTGCTTCTGTGAGCCTGGCTAGACGGGAACCTGTTAGTCTGGGTCCATTCTAGAAACAAACCACACAGTGGTTTTAAACAGGAGCAACTCAATATACAAAAGTTTTAAACTGGTCAGACCCACCGGAGTTCAGTGTTTGCAGCAGCTGATGAAGCGATGTTTCCCTGGACCAGGCTGCCTGCCTGCCTCCCAGGTTCCGCAGAGTGGGGGGAAAAGTTCTAAATTATGACAAAATAAGTCTTATCTGGTACCCCAGAGCTAAGAGAGAGGACTCAAGTAGGGACAAGCTTGCAAGTACTCAAGGACAAGGGATCTCAGATGGGAGTCTGATCTTGTTGAAGGGGCAGACCACTGAATGGCAGAGTTTACAGGCTTGCCCAGACCGGAGTCTGTTTGCAGTCACTGGGCAAGAAGGAAGCCACCCTCCAAGATTCAGGGAAGCTGCAGCTAGTGACCAAGTGTGGGCCTGGAGAGAGAGTGAGGGAACCTTCCGTATGCTGGACGGTGCTGGCTGGATGCCAGGAGCAAAAGGGGTTTGTATTGGGAAAGTTGAAAGAAGGTGATCACCGGCCTGGGCCAGGTCTGTGTGGTGCCAGGGAGAACCATGCATTCTGGGACTGTGACTGGGACAGAGAACCACTGGGTTTCTTCATATCCTTCGAGTTAACTGATGCTGGAGCTGCTGGAAAGCTGCGAGTGAGCCCCTTTGGGGTGAATTTGGAGCTGAGAGACTGAATTGATGACTGGCTCGGAAACTTGTCAGGTACTTGAAAGGTTTTGGTGGGAAAAAACATCACAAGGGGAAATCAAAAATTGCTTCACCTGTCCACCTCTGATACCCTGTTTTGCAATATAGCCTGTCCAAACCAATAACCTGGCATAAAGGTAAAATAACAAAAATGTCAGCTCATTTAGGAAACAGGCCCAATAAGAAATCTTGGGTCAATATTTTCAAAATCTAATAAATTTGATAATTTTATAGAAAAAAAACTGAACTAGAAATCTGGGACTATTATAAACATTCTGGAATACAAATGAAGATCAGAATTTCAGAGGAGTAGATTGCATTCAATTTTTCATCGTGATAGCCACATAGGTTTTATATGAGTGTTTCTGGAAATGGAGCATTTCTTGCAACTGGAATGCTTTGCATTGTAGTATATTGCTTCAATTAAGCCACGATTTGTTTTTGTCTTCCACATATTACCCTTATTTAATTTTGCCATTCAAGGCAATCTCATATACACATTTTGGTCTTAAAATACTGAAACCAGCAAAAATAATGCTACTTCCATCTTTCAGGCTGTTTTTAATTTCCAAATACTTAGGACACAATTTTATGTTCATAATTGCCTCACTTGTAATAGTGCCATCTGGCTTTCCTTTTATTGTTTAAATGTCTAAATTGTACAGGTGATCCAGAGCCCTACTTAAAAAAGTGCTAGAGTATGCATTTATTTTGCACATTGATAAGAAGATTAGCATATATTAGTTTCAGGTGTATGACATGATTGAACGTTTATGTGTAAGTCTAGTTAATATCCACCCACTTTATTTTTTCTTATTGCCACCCATAGCTAATTTTTATACCTCAGCTTTGTTGAGGTATAATTGACAAATTGTAAAGATATTTAAAGTGTATGTTATGTATACACATTGTGAAAAGATTCTCCCATCTTGTTAATATGTTCATCACCAATTACTATCTTTTTTTGGACAGTTAATTTTTAAAAAATATGGCATCGAATGTCCAAGATGTGTAGAATAGGTGCATGAAAAGTCTATGATTCTTCGATGATTTATTATTCCATTCAGCTAGCATGCATTTGACTTCCCTGGTGGCTCAGACGGTAAAGTGCCTACAATGCGGGAGACTCAGGTTCAGTCCCTGGGTTGGGAATATCCTCTGGAGAAGTAAATGGCAACCCACTCCAGTACCCTTGCCTGGAAAATCCCATGGACGGAGGAGCGTGGTAGGCTTCAGTTGATGGGGTCACATAGAGTTGGGCACGACTGAGCGACTTCACTTTCACTTTTCAGCATGCATTTGGCTTTGTGGAGGTGGGAAGGAGGAGAGGAGAGGGTAGGGGTAGGAGAGATGATGGCAAATAAGGTATGACTTATCACGAGGAACTCGATGGAAATATATAAACGGATACAGTTATATACCACCAAGTAAGTATTGTTTCAGAGAAATGAAGCTGGAGCAATAGCTATTAAGGCACAGACGATGGAGCAGCTAAGTGGCCGGAAGGATCAGGAACAAATTCACTTAGGAGGGGATGCTTGAATTGATCTCCAAAATGAACAAGTTTTTCATCAAAGAAATTGGATTGAAGGATGTTTAGACAGAGTAAGACATTCAAAGGGTCTTCCTTGGTGGCTCAGTGGTAAAGAATCTGCCCGATAATGCAGGGGATGTGAGTTCAATCCCTGGGTCAGGAGATCCCCTGTAAATGGCAGCCCACTCCAATATTCGTGCCTGGGAAATCCTGTGGACAGAGGAACCTGGCAGGCTACAGTCCATTGGGTTGGAAAAGAGCCGGACATAACGACTAAAAGGCAACAGCAACAAGACGTGCAAAGACTTGAGTTGTTAAAAAAGGCCGGATACGAAAATTTTTATTGAGTTGGGTATACTGTGTGTCACAGTGGAGGAAACCTGTGCTTTAACATCAGGCAGATATGTTTTATGATTCTACCATTTATTAACTTGTGAACAAGCTCCTTGATCCTGCCTGAGGCTTCATTTAAAATTTCCTTTTCATTTGTAACAGCTGCTTCGAAGTTTTGTTTCAAGGATTGAATGATAATGCCTGGCATCTGTGATCTTAGTAAACACTAGCTGCTAATAATGCTAGTACACCTAGGTAAGGGAGGTGCCAGGAATAAGGCATAGGCTGATTCTACCCTTGTGGTTCCCCCTTCTACTCTACATTATTGTTAAGTTGCACAGTTGTGTCCAACTCTGCGACCCCATGGACTGCAGCACTCAAGGCTTCCCTATCATTAGCCATCTCCCAGAGTTTGAGTCGGTGATGCCATCCAGCCATTTCATCCTTGCTGTTGTCCCCTTCTGCCTTTAATCTTTTTCCAGCATCAGGGTCTTTTCCAATGAGTTGGGTCTTCGCAGCAAGTGCCAAAGTATTGGAGCTTCAGCTTCAGCATCAGTCTTCCCAGTGAATATTCAGGGTTGATTTCCTTTAGGATTGACTGGTTTGATCTCCTTGCTGTCCCAGGGACTCTCAAGAGTCTTCAGCAGCTCAGTTGGAAGGCAGTTTTTCAGAGCTCTGCCTCCTTTATGGTGGAGCTATATGCTCTACATTACAGGAAGAATTATTATTGAAAAATGTGTCTGATGATGTACCTCTTAAGCTTTCCAGTGGCTACCTGCTGGAAAAGTAGTTGTGAAGTTCCCACCGTACCCTGAAAAGCCCTAGATGATGTGCCAACACCCCTCCCGTCACTCCTCAAGGCCGAAACCTTTGCTACCACTCTGCTCTGATTCAGCCACGCTGGTTTGGCTGTTAACCAAATAACCACAAATATGCCTCTGTGTCCAGGCCTTTGCAGTGTCCTCCATCTTGTCAGTCTTTACACAAACGCCTCTTAATTCCCTCCCTTACTTCAGGTGTCTGCTCAAATGCCACTTTATCAGACAAGCCTACCCTCCTCCCTGCCCCGCTATTCTACTTTACTCTTTGGTGGTGGTGGTGTCACTTAAGTGACATGTCACTTAAGTCACTTAAGTCACTTAAGTCATGTCTTTGCAACCCCATGGACTAGCCTGCGAGGCTCCTCTGTCCATGGGATTTCCCAGGCAAGAATACTGGGATGGGTTGCCACTTCCTTCTGGGGATCTTCCTGATCCAGGGATTGAACCCACATCTCGTGTGTGTCCTGCTTTGGCAGGCGGATTCTTTATCAACTGAGCCACCAGGGAAACTCAGACCTAATTTTTCTTCACTGAATCGTGAGGGCGGGAACTTTGTATTATTCACTATTTCAGTTCAGTTCAGTCGCTCAGTCGTGTCCGACTCTTTGCGACCCCATGAATTGCAGCACGCCAGGCCTCCCTGTCCATCACCAACTCCCGGAGTTCACTATTTACTCCTCAACAACTAGGATAGTGCCTAGTAGTAATTTAAAGAGCTACGTAAGTATTTCTCTGAATGAGGACCAGAGAGTGGCTTGGGGACCCTTCTGAGGCAGGTGGTGTGCTCAGCTGAGAATTGGATTTTATTCCCTAGGCAAAAGGGACCTATGTTTTTGATGCAGCCTTGAGTGAATATTAATTTTTGTTAGTCCCTACATTGATTTATGGCTGCAGTCAGACTGAACTGTTTTCCAAATACTAAAACCAACAGTTTTTCTTCCTTCTGATAGTTAAGTCTTTAAAATCTGATACCACAGCATAAATGCATTATGTTAGTAATTTTTCTTAGGAAGTAAAACTATAAAGCAGGCCTTATTTAGTTTTTTTGCTCAGAATTAGTTTTACTGATGTTCCTATGATGTTTTATTGTAAAATAAGTCCCTAGAATATAGGTTTTTTTTTTTTTTTTTTTTAATAATGTTTAGAGGACTATTTATTTGTCTCAGGTTGGAGTACTAGATGCTATTTGATTTACTGAATGATTTATGTGGGATTTTGGATACGAGTATAAGAAGACAATAGAAGCACAAAGAAGTCTCTTGGGGTGGGATTCAGAAGTCCTCATGACAGGAGCCCTGGAAGGACCTTGATAATGCCCCCGACAAATGAACCACTCAGCACTCCTTCAAATCATTTCAGTCTTCATTTTTTTTTAGACCTGAGGGACATATGAAAAATTTTATTTAGATTTATTTCATCATCTCCGGTTAAAGAGGTATCAATTTTCTATTAAAAATGGCCAAAGTTTAGCAAACATTTTCCTACTTTCTGCTGTAGTTCTCATTCATTGTGTGTGTGTTTCTGAGATTTCTTACGAGGGTTTAAACTTTAAATATCTTATTCCCTCCTGCCCCTTCTTAGTTGGGGTGCCTTGAGCAAGTTAGAGCTGTAAGATTGAATTTATAAAGCAGAGCTAATGGGGCTGCTTCAGAACACAGTTGAAGGGATTGAGAGAATGCCTGTAAAACAGTTCCTTAACACAGTGCCTCACTGTAGGGAAGTGCCCAGTGTAAACTATTATTGCTAAATACAGTTATGTCAGTGCTTGTTTTCAGAATTTCAGCTAGTCATAATTGTTGCCATTTAGCTGTCTGTGTATGGATATTTTGTAGAAGCCAATCCAAGTCTTAGTAAGGACTGTTTAATTTTTTTTTTCCCCACTAGAGGGCACTGCCTGCTTTGGCAGTAACAAGATTAAGAAATTTTGTCATTGGCTTTGTTCAGTCGCTGAGTCGTGTCCAGCTCTTTGTGACCCCATGGACTGCAGCACACCAGGCTTCCCTGTCGTTCACTATTTCCCAGAGATTGCTCAAACTCCTGTCTGTTGAGTCAATGATGCCATCCAAACATCTCATCCTCTGTCATCCCCTTCTGCCCTCAATCTTTGCCAGCATCAGGGTCTTTTCCGATGAGTCCTACTACTCCTTAATCTGGTTTTGAGCTTGTGAAAGTCACTCAGTTGTGTCTGACTCTGAAACACCATGGACTACACACAGTCCATGGAATTCTCCAGGTCAGAATACTGGAGTGGGTGGCCTTTCCTGTCTCCAGGGTTTTGAGCTTAGCGCCTGGCATTCATTCTCCGTTACAGCTCTTGAAAGCTGATGGGGTGTGTTAGGAGATGATCTTATCTCCCTCTTCCTTCTCACATCAAGTTACAACCTTTTAGAAAGAAGCATCTCTCCCCATTCTGTAAACCAGATGTATTCTTTAGACTGTAGTCATTATGATTAGGAGCCCTATTCTCTTCTCCCTCTTCAGGAGGCTTCAGTCCAGAAGTGGTTCCTGTTAGACCACTAATGTCCTTTGTGTTCTCTCTCTCCTTAGTTACTGTCCCAACACTCACATAATGGAAAGGTGTTTTAGCTTAGGCACATGTGTTTGCCTTTGTAAAGTGGTGGCCATTAAAAGGAACACCTGGCTTTGGGTTTTCAACAAGATACAGGCTTGACATCTTGAGTTGGGAGTGGAGGTTCAGGGGAAGTACCCTTGTCACTTACCCTTCAGTCCTCTTTCCCATACGTAAAGCAAGTTTAGTTGGTAGACAAAGCCAGTGGCCAGAGCCTCCCCAACAGTCTTAATTTCAAGTCAGAGAAAAGGTGTGAGATGGGGAAGGAGTGTGTGTGTGCTCAGTTGCTTCAGTCATGTCTGACTCTGCGACCCTATGGACTGTGGCCCACAATGCTGTTCTGTCCACGGGATTTTCCAGGGAAGAATACTGGAGTGGGTTGCCATGCCCACTTCCAGGTAATTTTCCTGACGCAGGGATCAAACCCACATTTCCTCTGTCTCCTGCATTGCAGGCTGATTCTTTACCCATTCAGCCACTTGGGAAGCCCTGGGGAAGGACAGAAAGCAAAAAAACGCAGAAAGGTGAAATATACACTGAGGAAACCAGAATTGAAAGAGACACGTGTACCCCAATGTTCATCGCAGCACTGTTTTATAATAGCTAGGACATGGAAGCAACCTAGATGTCCATCAGCAGATGAGTGGATAAGAAAGCTATGGTACATATACACAATGGAGTATTACTCAGCCATTTAAAAGAATACATTTGAATTAGTTCTAATGAGGTGGATGAAACTGGAGCCTATTATACAGAGTGAAGTAAGCCAGAAAGAAAAACACCAATACAGTATACTAACACATAATATGGAATTTAGAAAGATCGTAACAATAACCCTGTATACGAGACAGCAAAAGAGACACTGATGTATAGAACAGTCTTTTGGACTCTGTGGGAGATGGAGAGGGTGGGATGATTTGGGAGAATGGCATTGAAATACGTACAATATCATATATGAAACGAGTCGCCAGTCCAGGTTTGATGCACGATACTGGATGCTTGGGGCTGGTGCACTGGGACGACCCAGAGGGATGGTATGGGGAGGGAGGAGGGTTCAGGATGGGGAACACATGTATACCTGTGGTGGATTCATTTTGATATTTGGCAAAACTAATACAATATTGTAAAGTTTAAAAATAAAATATGAACAAACGTTGATAACACCACTATTTTGAACTCACAGACCTTGCTTAGGTTAATCTTTTCATGGATTAGTAGAAATTTCAGTTTGCTAACTAGTGACCATGCCTACAATGTAACCTTACACACGGGAGGTTATAACCTAGTTTGCTTGTGACTTAGGATTTGTTTTCTGTATACAATGGAATGTCAAATTTGAGGGTCCCGATTTCTATGTCAGGGCTCTACTTGGCCATGGCCACAAAGAGGAACCCCCAAACATGAAAGAGTGAGTAAGGTATACAGGTGAGGGGTGAGGAGAAGAGGGGAGGATCTTCCAGGATGTTCAAAAGGTGGGGGTTTCTGTTGTCCAGTAGGGATAGATGGGGAGCTCCCCTTTGAGTCACGTTTGTAGAGTTCTGAATTGTAAAACTGGAGTCTCTGTATCCTAGTTCTAGATTCTAAAAATGTCTAGATTTTATAGCATGAAATTTTTATAGCATTCTCCATGACCCAGAGTCTCAGATTCACTAACACTGGTTTGCCATCTCCTTCTCCAGGGCATCTTCCTGACCCAGGGATCGAACCCATGTCTCTTGCATTGGCAGGTGGCTTCTGGTTACCACTGAACCACCAGGGAAGCCTGTTGTCTAGAGTAGGGATGGGCAAATTATGGCTCATTTTTGGAATTTAGCCTGCCACTGGTTTTCTGTACAGTCCACGGTTAAGAATGTATGTTTTTAAATGATTGAATAAAATTTAAAAGATGAATATTTTATGACACATAAAGAATACAGTCTCTGTCAACATTACTAGACCAAGCACTCAATATTTCCAACTTACACAGAAAAGCAAACTAGAAACAATTTTTTTAAATCACAGCATAATTTCTTCAAAAATATAAAAAAATAAAAATGAGGCTGAAGTCACAGTAAGTTTAGAATGGCTTGTTTGTTAGCCAAATAAGGAAAACTGCTTATGGACAGTGGGTTTATTAAATTCTGCTTAATTGAAACACCTGAAGAAATTGTCCAGAGGAGATAAACTTGTTTAATACTATTAACTTCTTAGGGAGAACAATTGACCAAAGAGTTGACGATTTTGGGGAGCAACATTGATAGTTAAAAATTGGTCTAGTGCTATTGATAGAGATTCTTTGGTTTTTCTTATCTCTTGATGAGTCCAAAAGGTATTACTGATACTATTAAGTTGCTTTCTTTTTTATTCCAGGGGTCAAAGATGAGTTTAAAGTGTCAAAGAATTAGCCTCTATGAATAGTCTGCATGTTACAAGTAAAAAGGGAATAGTTCAAAGAATTTTAGAAAAACTAATCAGTAAACATGAAGTGGAATCTGCTGAGACATATTACAACTTACAGTGACAAAAACATGCATCAAACAGAGGAAAAAAGCTTAGTTGTACAAATTGACAAGCGTTGTGAAATGTAAGATGTTTATAGCTTGCCTGTGGTAATATTCGTTAGCAGGTACTTTGCAGAAAGTATTTGAGTCTACCACGTATAACTGAACCAGTAGCGTCAGTGGTGAACTTCATTTGCCCTTGTGGACTTAACCTTTATCAGTTCTGTGAACTTTTATCAGGAATAGAAGAGGATTGTTCTTTCTTGCCCTATCACACTTCAATTTGATGACTCAGCAGTGGTAAAGTTTTACTGTGAATTTTTTTTTAAATCTTAGGGCCCAAATCGAAATTTGTTAATTGAGAAGAGCCTGTGTTCCTCTACTGTAAGTACTGAACGGCTTTGGAAATTAGCTTTTGAGACAGTTAAGCTTCTTAATGAGTTCAACCTAAAGTTGCAAGGTAAAACATCAGCTATATGCTTATCTTATATGTGATATCATCATTTTGAGGGCAACTAATGTGGTTTGCATTTTAATATCAAATACTGCTCGTGCTTTCAAATGTTAACACAAGAAAGAGTTCTACTCCACAAATTTAATAGATTTTAAGGCAGTAGCATTTTTTGGACCTCTCTGCAAGTACAAAGATTTCCAAATTTTTTTTTGGTAGGTTCTTAAAATGTATTCTATTTTCATTTTTTAAAGCTTTCTATTTTGTATTGGGGTATAGCCAATTAACAGTATTGTGATAGTTTCAGGTGAACATCAAAGGGATTCAGCCATATGTATACATGTATCTGTTCTCCCCCAAAGTCCTTTCCTATCCAGGCTGCCACATAACGTTGAGTAAAGTTCCATGTGCTATAAACAGGTCCTTGTTGGTTATCCATTAAAATATAGCAGTGTGCACATGTCCATCCCAAACTCCCTAACTATCCCTTTCCCCTAGTCCTTCCCTACTCCAACCCCTCCAACCATAGGTTCATTCTCTGAGTCTGTTTTGTGAGTTCATTTGTATCATTTCTTCTTAGATTCCGCATATAAGGGATGTCATACAGTATTTCTCCTTCTCTGACTTAAGAAGACTTTGAAATTTAAAAACCTATTTAATTGTACAGCTGAAGAGCTTTCACCTGGTCTTCAATTGAAGGTGATCTCACACGCTAGTAAAGTAATGCTCAAAATTCTCCAAGCCAGGCTTCAACAATATGTGAACTGTGAACTTCCAGATGTTCAAGCTGGTTTTAGAAAAGGCAGAGGAACCAGAGATCAAATTGCCAACATCCGCTGGATCATCGAAAAAGCAAGAGAGTTCCAGAAAGACCTCTATTTCTGCTTTATTGACTATGCCAAAGCCTTTGACTGTGTGGATCACAATAAACTGGAAAATTCTGAAAGAGGTGGGCATACCAGACCACCTGACCTGCCTCTTGAGAAACCTATATGCAGGTCAGGAAGCAACAGTTAGAACTGGACATGGAACAACAGACTGGTTCCAAATAGGAAAAGGAGTACGTCAAGGCTGTATATTGTCACCCTGCTTATTTAACTTATATGCAGAGTACATCATGAAAAACGCTGGGCTGGAGGAAGCACAAGCTGGAATCAAGATTTCCGGGAGAAATCAATAACCTCAGATATGCAGATGACACCATCATTATGGCAGAAAGTGAAGAGGAACTCAAAAGCCTCTTGATGAAAGTGAAAGAGGAGAGTGAAAAAGTTGGCTTAAAGCTCAACATTCAGAAAATGAAGATCATGGCATCTGGTCCCATCACTTCATGGGAAATAGATGGGGAAACAGTGGAAACAGTGTCAGACTTTATTTTGGGGGGCTCCAAAATCACTGCAGATGGTGATTGCAGCCATGAAATTAAGACACTTACTCCTTGGAAGGAAAGGTATGACCAACCTAGACAGCATCTTCAAAAGCAGAGACATTACTTTGCCAACAAAGGTCCGTCTAGTTAAGACTATGGTTTTTCCAATGGTCATGTATGGATGTGAGAGTTGGACTGTAAAGAAAGCTGAGTGCTGAAGAATTGATGCTTTTGAACTGTGGTGTTGGAGCAGACTCTTGAGAGTCCCTTGGACTGCAAGGAGATCCAACCAGTCCATTCTAAAGGAGATCAGTCCTGGGTGTTCTTTGGAAGGACTGATGCTAAAGCTGAAACTCCAATACTTGTCCACCTCATGCAAAGAGTTGACTCATTGGAAAAGACCCTGATGCTGGGAGGGATTGGGGGCAGGAGGAGAAGGGGATGACAGAGGATGAGATGGCTGGATGACATCACCGACTTGATGGACATGAGTTTGAGTGAACTCCAGGAGTTGGTGATGGACAGAGAGGCCTGGCGTGCTGTGATTCATGGGGTCACAAAGAGTCAGACACAACTGAGTGACTGAACTGAATGTATTTTAAAAAGGCAACTAGCAGGAAAAGAACCTAATAGAATTCTCTACTTGCTTTCCAAATGGTGAATATTCTCAATTAAAATAGTGTGCTTGGTATCAGTGTTTGACAGTAACTATCTATGTGAAAAGACATGTTTAAAGATGAAAGATGTAAAGTCTCAAATAGGTCAGCATTAACAAATGAACGTTTGCTGATAAGGAGCAATGACTTTGGATCCTAATGAAGCAAAATGTTGTAGGAACTGAGTATCAGCAGTCAGTTATTGGTTGTGATAATGGGCCTGCTTATAGGAGCGTTAGAAGGAGTCCTCTTTTTTTTTTTTTTTTTTAATGGTTACATAGGGCTTCCCTGGTAGCTCAGTTGATAAAGAATCTGCCTGCAATGCAGGAGACCCTGGTTTGAGTCCTGGGTAAGGAAGATCCCCTGGAGAAGGGATAGGCTACCCACTCCAGTATTCTGGCCTAGAAAATTCCATGGACGGTAGAGTCCATGGGGTCCCAAAGAGTTGGACATGACTGAGTAACTTCACTTTTCATGAGTTTTGCCTGTTATATTATGAGACCTTAAAGTATTTGTTTTTCCATACAGATTTAACTTGTGAAACTTGGTATTTATCCCAGAAATAATTCAGTCTTTAAATTTCCCTTGGCCAGCAGTACCTGAACCATTGTCCTGTTATATTTTGTTGACCTAGTGTGTTGACATTTTAAAAACATACATTTCTCAAATAATTTGATTGTGATTAGTAGGGCCATCTAGGGATTTTTCTTCTCCTAGTAGGTGAGGATTGG
Organism: Bos mutus; assembly: GCF_027580195.1. Lineage (NCBI taxonomy): Eukaryota > Metazoa > Chordata > Mammalia > Artiodactyla > Bovidae > Bos > Bos mutus. The sequence goes on from NC_091640.1 coordinate 53,881,453, forward strand.
CCCTGTAATTATCTATTCTCTTCAGAAATTTAGCTAACAAATACTTTTGGAACACACAATTGGAACCCTTCTTTTGACAAGTGTGTAATGATAGGTGCTGATTATCTGTTGAACCCTCCTCCTTCTACTTATTATGTAACCATTGATGCCTCTCAACCCTTCCTGACTTGGATACAGTATCTGTTTGTCTCAGGATTCCTCCTCTCATTCATTGTTCTTTTCTTTATGTTTATTTCAGTATCTTCCTAGAAGTAATATACCTGTAACTTATAAACTGATATATCATTTTAAGATTATGTTGTATTAATTCAGTTTTCTTTCATATAAGTTGATACTGAAGAACATGGTGAAATTTTTTTAACATGAGTCTTGCATGAGAGAAATGTGGCAAAAATCTTTGAATATACATCTTGTTTAAAAGTCTTTTAGAGCCACAAGCAAGATTTGGGTAGAGCCATAAGTAGTATTTGAGCTTCCATGGCTCAGATGGCAAAGAATCTGCCTGCAGTGGTGGGAGACCCAGGTCTGATCCCTGGGTTGGGAACATCCCCTGGAGAAGGGAATGGCACCACTCCAGTATTCTTGCCTGGGAAAGGAGCCTGGTGGGCTGCAGTCAATGGGATGGCAAAGAGTTGGACACGACTGAGCGACTGACACTTTCACTTTCATAAGTAGTATTGCTCACAAATAAAGAGACGGGCGTGTATACTGTGGAATTCTCAAGATAGGTGTATCATGATTGGTGGGTGGTCTTCCTTCGTCAACTCCATCACTGGGTTGTGAGGAAGGATCATATGTGGCACGTGTCAGTCTCTGAAGACAAAAAGAAGTTGACACCGCCTTTTATGCTGTAAATTTTCATCCTTTAATGCTGACCAATGAGATCTTCATAGTTACATAAGTTTCAGAAAACCAGGGTTGTGTGTAACAAGAAATGTTGGGGATTTCTTTGTTTCTAAGGGCTAGGTGGGGACTCTGGAGTCAGACCTGTCTTTGTTTGAGGCTCTACCACATGCTAGCTATATGACCTTGTTTAGTTAACTTCTGTACACTTTGCCTTTCACATCTGTACAGTGGGACTAGTGGTTGTAGCTACAGCCTAGGATTGTTCATAAATATCTCATGGAACAGTAAAATAGATCATAAAGGAAGTCTCAATAAATGTTAACTAGTACATTATTATTCAATACTATTATTGTTATTAGTAGCTAGGTATAGTGTTTCTGTGTCTCTTTTGCATTGGAGCAATAGAGTGTTGATCATACTTAACTAAGATCATTGTTATTCCTTATGAGTTTTCTGTTGTCTGCTTCTTGGAGATGTTTACCATGCCCTTCTAAACAGATATATCATTAATAGAAGAAACAAGGTTCCTTGTTTCCTAATATATAATACTAATATATTAATATTCTTCTTCTTATTACAGTGGGCTTTCCAGGTGGCACTAGTGGTAAAGAACCTACCTGCCAGTGCAGGAGACATGAGAGATGTGAGTTTGATCCCTCAGTTGGGAAGATTCCCCCAGAGAAGGGAATGGCAACCCCCTCCGATATTTTTGCCTGGAGAATTCCATGGACAGAGGAGCCTGGTGGGCTACAGTCCACCGGGTCGCAAAAAGTCAGACATGACTGAAGCAACTTAGCACTCTTATTACAATATAGAAATATATTCTATTATTATTATCAATAGTTTATATTACCTTTTATCTTTTAAGCATCGTTATGACCTTAGAACCTTCTATAGGTGTAATATAGTCTAATTAACCCCAATAGACTATTATTGAAGTTCCAGTTATCACAGTCTGGCCTGTGAGGTCCCTTGAAAGCCTCCTTCGTGTTGACATTCTTGACATCATCACTGCTTTCTGGAAACAGCTGGATATTCAAGACCTTCCTGATTTTTTCCTGCCATAGGACATATTTATAACCTCCTCCCAAGGAACCAGGAGTTCTTGTTCCTCATAGCAGGGAATTACATTAGAGATCAAAGTCTGGACACTTGAGAAGCAAAAGAGAGTGGATGGAGGGCAAAAGCACAGCGACTGAAAGTGGTGTTGGGCTGTTTTTGGTAATGAAGAGCCAGAACCGTTTACATGAATTCACATTTGTACTTCTTGTTTAGCTCCTCGTATTTCTATACTGTGGGCTTCCCAGGTGGCGCTAAGTGGTAAAGAACCTGCCTGCCAGTGCAGGAGACATAATAAGAGACGTGGATTCAATCCCTGGGTCAGGAAGATCCCCTGGAGGAGAGATGGCAACCCATTCCAGTATTCTTGCCTGGAGAATCCCATGGACAGAGGAGCCTGGTAGGCAATGGTACATAGAATTCCAAAGAGTTGGACATGGCTGAAGCAACTTGGAACACGTGCATTCCTATACTCTGTTTTTTAAAAAACAGTTCTATAATATGATTTCACTGATCCTTTAGATGTTATCCTATTTAACAACATTGTAGAGGGTAAAGATAAAGGATGACAGATAAAGCCTAGTCACTAGTTGGTGATGGTTTGGGGGAAAGAGATGTGATTATGTTGAATGTAAAGATCATGTAAGAGTTAAGCATTTATTCGTTGAAGCCTACTAAGTGTCAGATCTAGTGGTCAACTTTAATGATGATGCCTCTGCTCTTTATAATCTGGCAGTGGAGCTATTCATGCTACAAATAATTTTACATATAACTGAAATGAGACTGTCAACACATAGGTGTTCTGAGAGCATATAGGAGTGCTTAACCCAGTTGGGGTAGTAGAGTTTAGATAGATGGGAGAAAGGAAAAGGCGCTCAGCAGGTGGATGTAAGGTCCAAAGAACTTGCTGTATTTGGAGACATTATAAGGCCCACACAGACAGGAAATAAAATTGTAGCTACTGAAGACTCATAATGTCTTGGTTTTTAAAAACTTTTTTATTTGTTCGTTTTTGACTGTGCTGGGTCCTCATAGCTGCGTGGACTTTTCTGTAGTTGGGGCGAGCAGTGGCTACTCCAGGTGCAGTGTGCGAGCTGCTCACGGCGGTGACTTCCCTTGTGGAGCATGGGCTCCAGGGTGTGGGGGCTTCAGCAGTTGTGGCTCCTGGGCTCTAGAGCACAGGCACAGTAGTTGCGGCGAACAGGCTTAGTTGCTCTGTGGCATGTGGATCTTCCCAGATCAGGGGTCAAACCCATGTCTCCTGCATTGGCAGGCAGATGCTATAGCCCTGGACCACTAGGGAAATCCCCTCGTAGTTTTTAAAGAAATAGTTTATTACATTTTGTTCCAAATCTTTGTGAATTAAAATAAAAAAGGATCAAAGTTTACAGACTGTGTTAGACTAAGGATGCAAAAGAGTTGAGGATGCGCCACTGTAGTGACTGGCAATCATAGTGTCAGTGTTTGTCAGCAAACACGGTCTGCCGTTGTTTAAAACAAGCTCCCCAAGTGAGTGTAGGGTTGCCTCAGAGATGTTGCCTTCCTTACCCGTGGTCTCATGTAGGTACTTGAATCACTAGTCGGCAGGTCTTTAGAATGAAGCACACATTTTTTGGGGTATGTTTCTTTTTTCCCCAGGTCAGCTGTTATGAAAATGAAAAATTTCAGTTTCTTTCTTCTTTATTTATTTAACTTTTATTGGCATATAGTTGATGTACAGTCTTGTGTTAGTTTCAGGTGTATGGCTATCAGGAATCATGGTGCATGTTTTCCGGTACTCTTCTCAGCCCCTCAGCACACTGTTTGTATAAGACAAGTGCTTGATGCATTATCAGTTGATCTGTTAGTTGGCTGTAATGGTTTCTGGCTGAGGGTGTCCATGGACTGATCCTTGTACACAGTAATTTGCTTCATTCTTAACACTGCGGGTCTTTGGCTTTTGTCTAATAAAAAAAATTCAGTCTGTGGTACACAAGTTCAGGAAACAGTGTCAGAGGCAGAGACCATTCCAGGTGTGTGGTACCAAATGAAATGTAAAGTATGACATGTCTGCAAATTAACCTGGCTTAGAGATCATCTGTCAGAAGGATCACCTAAAACCTCTCTCCAATTTATTTGAAGGATTGATCATAACACATCTCTCTGGAGTAGACAGAAAGCAGATAGGACAGGTGAAATTTGAAGGAAAAGTGATGTGGAAGCACTGTAAGGGAAGCGAGAAACCTAGATGTATGTTTATTTCTCTCTGAAGGGGGAGGACAGGTAACTGCGAATCCCTTTAGTTTTATGGTGAGTGTAAAAGTTTCCAAAACATTTTCTTCTACAGGTCGTTGAATTTTTGTCATAAACTTCTGAAGTGTATTGTTGGAAAGGTCTTATGATCTTACCCATTTACCTGAAGAGTAAGACACAAAGAATTTGTATTTCTTATCCATGGGCACGTGGCTAGTCACCGATGAAGCTGAGACTAGCATAAAACTCTGTTTTCTAGGAAATTTTACCCAACTCCAGACAAAACCTGTTCTCATCACTCTGTTAAACTTGCTCCCTCTTACCCCACACCCTCCTGCCTACTCCTGTTTAGTCTGTTCTCGTAGTCCTTATCACTTTCTAATACAGTATGTATGTCACCTCTTTTTGTTTATTGGTTTATTTGTCCTGACTCCTCTAATAAAATGTAAGCTGCACATCGGGCAGGGAATTACTGTCTGGTGTGCTGATCTATCTCAGGCACTTAAAACACTGCCTGGGCATTGTGAGCATTCAGTCAGTATTCGTTGCATGAATTCATGTGAGCTGTAACAGGTTCTAGAGTTGGACTCAGCTGATTTTGTTGTTCATATCAACACCCAGTGGCCTTCTCTTTTAATGTTGGATTGACACTAAAAATTACAGATAAAGCACTTATTTGGGGGGAACAAACAAACAAAAGCTGAACTGTAGAATATCTTGAATTATGTCAATAGAATCTTGAAAAAATGGGAGTGTTGGGAATCTAGGAATATTATTTCTCAAGATAATTTTACCTCCAATTCAAGTAGGTAGAGCTAGACGGTATTAAGGGTTCTTTAATCCAGCCTTAATTTTATGCATATGAGGAAAACTGACTTAGCAAGGCTAAGGAGCTAGGCCAAGATCAGATCATCATGTAGAGCTGCATGAATAGAATGTTTTCGTTTTCTGTACAAGTTCAGAGCTCCTGCCCTGCTCCTTCCCTTTGCTGACACTTATTTTAGGGGCCTGTACCCACCAAACACCTGTAGTGTTTGAGTTCTTGAGAATATTCTGGAATAGGTAGCAGTGGGAGCAATGGGAACATGTATTGAGCCTTTCCCCACAAATATCTGAAATTTACATGTATGGTATTGATTTTGAGGTGACAAAATATTTAAAATGTTTTATCTGTGGGGCTAGTGAGGTGATGTCCCTGTCTTGTTATTGTGTGTGTGTGTGTGCGTGCTCAGTCACTAAGTTGTGTCCAACTCTTTGTGACCCTCTAGGCTCCTCTGTCCATGGTATTTCCCAGGCAAGGATATTGGCGCAGGTAGCCATGTCCTCCCCCAGGGGATCTTTCTGATCCAGGGAACCTGTGTCTCTTGCATCTCCCACACTGGCAGGTGGATTCTTTACCACTGTGCTACCTGGGAAGCTCATCTTGTTATCAGGATACTATACAACATCATTTTCTTGTTGTTTAATTTTCCTGGTGCATTTGTTAGCTGGTGTGAATCATTACTCTGTTGTCTTTGAGGTGAGGGTCTATATCTTCTATGACGCTGGTAACTGTCTCCAGTGTCTGGATATCTGAAAGCTGAGAAATAGATAAGAAACATTTGCATAGTAAGAGCATTGATCCGTCTTGTTACTGGTAGACATTTCAAAGGAAGTAATCAAAACTGATTGCCCAACTTCGTCTTATCAGCTTTCTCCACCTGAATCATTATATAATTCAGATAACTTGGAGGTGGTGAAGCTGGGGAAATGTTCTTACTGGAACATAGAAGCACCTCCTTTTCTCATCCACCAACATGGCATAAAGGAAGAACCTACTTGACTCAGACAAACAGCATTTTTTGATTGAATGTGTTCCAGGAAAATAAACTCCAGTCATCTAATGAAGAGTTATATCTTAATATGTATTCATTTGATAGATATTGCAATCAGCAGTTAATTCAGTTCAGTTGCTCAGTCGTGTCTGACTCTTTGAGACCCCATGGACTGCAGCATGCCAGACCTCCCTGTCCATCACCAATTCACAGAGCTTACTCTAACTCATGTCCATCAAGTCGGTGATGCCATCCAACCATCTCATCCTCTGTCATCCCCTTCTCCTTCTGCCTTCAGTCTTTTGCAGCATCAGGGTCTCCTAATGAGTCAGTTCTTTGCACTTCCCAAGTGTATTTTTAGCATGCCCTAGCAGCAGCAGCCCTTGTGATAGAGATAAACATTCAAAGAATAAACCTAGCGGCATACTTTAGTGGAACTAGGACTAGAGATATAACTTTATAGGGATACAAGTTTGTTTGAGTATGTGGTAAAAAAAAAATAGATTGCCCAAATGTAGAATATTTCAATATGTCAGAAATTTATTATTTGTTTATGCAAGAGTTTGAGATGAGTGTTCTTGGTTGGCAGGTGGGTTTCTTCTACATAGTGAATCAGAGAAGTAGGCTCTTTCCCTTCTAGTGGCTCTGCCCCCTCCCCCTGCCCCCCCACCCCAGTGCATAACTGTATCCAGCTGGTCTAGATAGAAGGCTCATTGTATTGGCAATAAGAAAACCTGGGTTTTAGTTATAATTCTGTTATCTTAATGTAAGCAGGTTTTTTACTATGATTTTCTAATTTGTAGAATAAGGACAGTTCTATAAATCATTCAAGGTAATGGATGAAGATGTAGCACTTTGACTTACTAGGAGGGGCAATAGGTGATTTATGAATTCAGATGTACTTCTGCCATTTTAAAATAAGCAAATTATTAAAGTAGTGAGTCTACTTGGCTTATTAAAAAGGATTCATTGGGCATTTATTATGTGCAGGCTCTGTATGAAACATTTATATTAACTGGCTCAATCTTTTCAAACCTTTATGAGGGCAACATTATTATCTCCATTGTAAAGATGAAGAGGATTTCCCAAGTGGCTCAGTGGTAAAGAATATGCCTGCCAATGCAGGAAACATGGGTTTGATCCCTGGGTTGGGAAGATCCCCTGGAAAAGGAAATGGCAACCCACTCCAGTATTGTTGCCTGCAGAATCCTTTGACTAGAGGAGCCTGATGGGTTATACAGTCCATGGGGTCACAGAAGAGTCAGATACAACTTAGTGACTAAATAACAAACAACAAAAAAATGAAGAGCTTGAGGCGCAATAGGTTAAATAACTCGCCCTGGGTCACACAACTAAGTAGCAGAATTAGGATTCAAACCTTGATGGTCTGGTTCCAGAATTTTCACTCTGAATCATACACTATAAGATTGTGCCCTGGTTTTAGCCACTGGCAGGACTGATACTCATCTAGTATATACTGGTGAGGCCACACCAACTGTATTTCCTTTGAATCTTATTGATCACTCATTGTAAAGCACATCCCCTTTTTAGAGATGTTAAAATGTAGAATTCTAAAAATGTAGAATTTTCTGTTTGACAAATGCACCAGGAAAATTGAACAGGAAAATATGTTTTATGGTACTGTAATAGCACAATGAGAAAATCACCTTGCTAGCGCCACAGATAAATTATTTTGAACATTTTATTATCTCAAAAATCAAATGCCATACGTTTAAATTCCAGGTCTTTATGGGAAAAGGCTAATTTGATATGAGTCACTAACAAGTTTTAGATTTGACAAGATATGGTAGGAAAGTCACAAAGTCACTCCCCATCATTTGAGCACAGGTTAACCTTCAGCCTTGTCAGAGTCAGAGCTGCCTGACCCAGATAGGATCTATATTTTTACTACATCCTCTCTTAATAAGCTACTTCTCGGCAGCCAGACATATAAAATAGAATGGAAGTAAGAATGCCTAACAAGTGAAATTGTGTCAGGACTCGAAATCTTCGCTCAAAATTATGTTTTCAGATTGGCCCTGTCTTTTCTTTCTCTCTTAGACAGAGTTACTCTAACTCTGTCTTCCCAAGATCTTGTGCATACTTCTATCATAACTCAGCACATTGTTGGGGGAAACTATTTGCTTTCCTTTTTGTTTTTCCTACTAGATTACACGGTAATAAAAGCCTTCTTAATGTGTAGAGTGGTATACAGCCTGAAATAGAGTAGGCATTCAGTCCTGTTTATTGAAGGTATAAAGGGACAAAGTAGATAATTAAATAGTTAATTCCTCTAGAGAATGGTAGATAAAGAATATAGTATAGGAGACACCTGTAAGTTATTGGTTCTCAAGAAAGTAGGTTTGCTTAACCACAAAACTAAGCAGGCTTGCTTAGCAACAAACCATGCCACAGAAGCACAAGATATGCCTCAAAGCAATAAAGTAATGGTGGCCTGAGACCCACATTCTGTTCAGTGAGCTCAGTAAGGAAATGACCCCTATGACACGCTCTCTGCACACTTAAAATTCAATAATTTATGGAAAGGTGACAGTTGAAAGACGCTCATTTTACTGAGACCTGAAATAATTTTTCTATGGAGCCCTGATAGTCCTGGCTTGACCAGGTAGGGACAAGAAAACTCCTGTGCCCAGCCTGGAGAAGGAGCTGATGATGGAAGCATGATGTCCACTCAAGAATGAGGGAGGAGGCGGCCTATTCCCCCTGCCCACTTTCCCTTTGATGAAAAGAATGTAGCCCACCAAGTTCCCGGGGTGGCACCTTCTCACCCAGCTGTGTGTAAGCCTCACAAATGTCCTATTCTAATAAATAATTTATCCTTTAAAAATATTTATTTTTGGCTGTTCTGGGTCTTGGTTGCTGCTCACAGACTTTCTCTAGTCACTTTGCCCTTCACTGAATTCTTTTTGTGCTGAGACATGAAAGACCAGAGCTCCTTAGAACCCTCAAAACACCACCTACTGGATGCAGATGGTTGATTGTTTTGTGGGTTATAGTAGTAGATTTTTAGCTTACTCAGGCCACAACTCATCACCAGGAAAGATGACGTAAAACGAATTTTAAAGATTTAACTTTAACAGCATTATCCAATAAACAAACCACATAGAACAATCAATCACACTGTCAAGAGACAGGGATTGCTAGATGGCACCGGTGGTTAAGAATCCACCTGCCAGTGCAGCAGACACAAGAGACATGGGTTCAGTCCCTGGGTTTGGAAGCTCCCCTGGAGGAGGAAATGGCAACACAATCCAGTATTCTTGTCTGGCAGGACTGATACGGGTGAAAAAACATTTGTACTCACATCAAACTCTGCAGAGAACCCAATGTTATGAGAGAATCTTTTGATAAAGGGTATCTTTGCTCCTACTCTAAAACTAGGTGTGTGATTTGGGGCAGGTGTCACACCTCTTGGTGCCTAGGTTCCTAATTTACAAAATGGGAATAAATCACCGGAATGCCTGACAGGATTGCTGTAAGAATTAAATCCCATGGTGTATGGAAAGCACTTAGTACTGTGCTCGGTACTTAGTGGAAGGGAGGAAATAAACGTTAGTAGCTACTGTTATTATCTGTTGTATGTGTCATCAGTGAGCAAAGAGTAGTGGACCAGAAGTGTTTATTGGTCTCTAATTTGGCAATTCTTTCTATGGGTTGTTTTTTTTTTTCCCCCAACCAAGATTATTGTTTGAGAAACAGCTTCCTTATTTCATTTCCTTGACTTTCAGCTTTATATAAGCACTTCCTTACTTAAGAATGATCATCCTTCTCAGGGGTTTCTGCATTTGCTAAAGCTGCGTCCCTCCCCTGTTGTTCTTTTTCAGTGGATTGCTTACCCTCTTAGCCAATGGACAACTTAGCATTTGAAACGCATGAAGATGCAAAGCAGAAGGTTGTGTCTGAGGGGAAGGTGAACACCTCCAGAATGGTAAGAATGTACATGGGGATTTACATCTTGAGATTACTTGCCTCAAAACCTTTATGCAGATCTCAGGAAAGAGCCCCTCCTTAGGCCAGTTTTCTTCAAGTGACCTTCTAAAGAAAGGTAGCATGTCCTATTCTGAAAATCTCCTGACCTGCCTTTTCTCTCCTAAACTGTTAACTCCTGTAGCTGTTTAGGGGCCCAGCTTTCCATGAATTGTTGTTCCTGGCATTAATGAGTTATTTATTGTTCAATATAATACCCTCACACAATGTTAAACTGAATATGTTGGTAAATGATTATGCTATACCAAACATATCATTAAATAATTTAAAACATTAAAAATTTTTTTGCACATTAACAAAACTACATTCAAGTATTACAAAATATTGGCAATATTCTCTCTGTTGTATAATAATACATCCTTGTTGCCTGTCTTACACCCAGCAGTTTGTACTCTTATTCCCCAGTCCATTGCTCTTCCCCTCCCTACCCACTGGTAATCATTAATTTGCTCTTTATGTGGTGAGTATGCTTCTTTTTTTGTTACATTCACTAGTTTGTTGTATTTTTTAGATTCCACATATAAGTGATATCATTCAGTATTTGTCTTTCTTTGTCTGGCTTATTTCACTTAGCACAGTGCCCTCCCCGTCCATCCATGTTGCTACAAATGGCAGGGAATCTTGTTCCTTTCTTATGACTGAGTAGTATTCCATTGTATATATACCACATCTTCTTTATCCAGCCATCTGTTAATGGACATTTAGGTTCCTTCCATACCTTGGAGATTGTAAATAATGCTGCTATGAACATTGAGGTGCATGTATCCCTTTGATTTAGTGTTTTTGTTTTAAATATATACTTGGGAGTGAAATCTCCAGGTCATATAGTAGTTCCATCATTAGTTTTTTGAGAAACCTCCGTATTGTTCTCCACAGTGACTACCAACAGTGTACAGGGTTCCCTTTTCCCCACATCCTTGCCAACCTTTGTTATTTGTGTTCTTTTGAATATTTATGAGTGTTAAAGTAAGGCTTCCCTGGTGGCTCAGAGGTTAAAACATCTGCCTCCAATGCAGGAGACCTGGGTTCGATCCCTGGGTCGGGAAGATCCCCTGGAGAAGGAAATGGCAACCCACTCCAGTATTCTTGCCTGGAGAATCCCATGGATGGAGGAGTCTGGTAGGCTACAGTCCGCAGGGTCTCAAAGAGTTGGACATGACTGAGCGGCTTCACTTTCACTTTCAAAGTAAGACTATCTATGTTAGAATTATTAGTGATCAAAAATGTACTTGCTCAGAGAGCAAGACCAGGAACTCAGAGAGCAGTGGAAAAGGACTCCTTGCCGTCATTGATGATAATCGTCATTTTAGTGGTCAGAGGAGTAAGGGCAAGTTGGTTCAAAGGTTGGGGTGAGTATTTTCTTGGCAGCTTTCAGTAATGTGGATTGTAACTCAGAAATAATACTGTTGTTTATAGCATATATTTGTGACATGAAACCAGGAAGTAGTAACATAGATATACATGGAAATACCGTGACTTAGAGTTGAGTGATGACTTAGGACCTCATATAGGTAATACACATGATAATATGTATTATTATTGAAGGGAATTTACTGAAGCTATTTAAATGAAGGAGGGAGGGAGAGACAGAGACTTGTCAGGTCAGGCCCATTGATTGATTACTGATATGTTACTTATTCCCATGCATGTACCTGTACACATAAATGCATTTGTACATTCTGGAACCAAAACATTCTTAGAAAATAGCCCCTTAAAACCTCATTGATTTTCAGGTGAAGAAACTGGTAAATAGGGGCTAATTGACTGACTTGGAAGTACTTAGCTGGGTACTTAATTTCCTAGTACTTAATTTCCTTAATTTATTCTGTGCCCCAGTCCTCAAATGTTTATTTTTATTCTTGTTTATTTGAGTGTCATCTGATGTATGGGCTATGTGTGAATGTCCTACAGTCCTTGCACTTGCCCAGCTGCTAGACTGAAGAGAGAACCCGAGTCAGCAGCAGACACATCAGTGGTGCACTGGACAGGGCGTCTTACAGGTCAGAGGCTGAGGGCCTGGTAGGACACCCGCTGGGTGCTGCCGAGGGCAGGCGGACACAGCCTCGATTTTCCCTGCACAGGGGAGGAGGGGCTGTCAATTATAAGGGGCATGATGTCAGAAGGGCTCCTGGGTTGCAGGGAGACTGTTGGAATGCATCTCCCCACAGCTCTGGGTTAGCAACCATTGCAAGGGCCACTGTTCCTCCGTGGTGACTGAACATACCGGAGCTGATGTGGTCCAAGGGCTGGAACGATCATTAGTGGGGGTCAGGCCGATCATGCATGTGGTTACTGATTAGTTTCCCTTTAGGAGGGGAGGAAGTCATGCGCATCAGGGAAGGGTGAGGCAGAGTGGGGCAAGGGCTGTACGGAAAGCAGGAGAGCAGCCATCTTATGGGGCCTGACCATACTGTGAGTGTGTGTGTATGTGTGTGTGTGTGTGTGTGTGTGTACTGATTTACACATCTCTCATTTTACTCGGTATGTTTATCCCACAAATGTGCTTTTTTTTTTTCATAAAAGAGGAAATAAACCAAACTCAGACAGTTGGCAATGTTTCTGATGCCTCAAGAGTGGAGAATAATTTCTAATTTCTTCCAGGAAAAGACGAAGCAGTGGTCACTGATGAGCATTTTCCTGGTGTGTCTTTTGGCTTGCACCATTACCACGGTGATCGGAGTCCTGATTGTCTCCTTGATTTATGTCAACAACCCTCAGCCTCATTCAGAACCCGGAGCCCAATCTCTGCAAACAGCAATTCCCATGGTGCCAAAGGCTGTTGATCCAAAATTTCAGTTTCTTAATCATTTATCTAAATCCAAGGTATGCTGCTAAGTCACTTCAGTCGTGTCTGACTCTGTGCGACCCCATAGACGGCAGCCCACAAGGCTCCCCCCTTCCTGGGATTCTCTAGGCAAGAAGACTGGAGTGGGTTGCCATTTCCTTCTCCAATGCATGAAAATGAAAAGTAAAAGTGAAGTCGCTCAGTTGTGTCTGCCTCTTAGCGACCCCATGGACTGCAGCCTACCAGGCTCCTCCGTCCATGGGATTTTCCAGGCAAGAGTACTGGAGTGGGGTGCCATTGCCTTCTCTGTGGTATGGATCACATGTATTAAGAAAAAGAATCATCTATTATAAATGATGATTTCGAAGTTTCTTTTTTTTTTTTCTAATTTTATTTTATTTTTAAACTTTACATAATTGTATTAGTTTTGCCAAATATCAAAATGAATCCGCCACAGGTATACATGTGTTCCCCATCCTGAACCCTCCTCCCTCCTCCCTCCCCATACCATCCCTCTGGGTCGTCCCAGTGCACCCATTGCTTGTTTCTAAGCTGTGTTCTCTCTTCATTGGAAAGAAGTAGCCGTGGGCTGTTTGGATGAAGGGAAGTGAGGGATGGAAAAGGGGAAAGGTGGGTGGATGTTGGCTCTGGGCTGAACTTTGCTTTAGTAGCTGGTTCTCTGGCTGGAGGGGGGAGGTGCAGGCGGACAGATGGAAAGCCCTGTGTTCTCTTGTCAAGATAGGTGTTCGTTTTTCTGTCTAACAGGGACTGATGGCACTGTTGTCTCCTGGAGCTTGCAGACCTGTTCTTTCTCTTCTTTTCTGGGGGGACCTCCCATATCCACTCACCCCCGTATCCACTCACCCCCGTTTCTTTTTCCCCTGTGCTGCCCTCTCACTCTGGGGGCCGTGGTGGCCTCACATTCCTCAGGAAATGACCTCCATGCTGATGGTTCACCTATGACTTTTCAGGTGTTTGAGTTCCCTGGTGGCGCAATCCAGTGGGCCCGGTACAGGAACAATGCCAACGACTACCTCAGCATTGAAGAGGAGGCCTTTGGAAGCAGCTTGAACAGCCAGAGATCACAGATGAGCTTCGGGACCCTGAGAATAAAAAGCAGTGGCCTCCGGGCCCCTCACTGGCACTTCAATGCCAACGAACATGGCTATCTTGTACAGGTGTAACTGGTTTGCCCACATTCTGTGCTTGAGCATTTGTGCTGTGTGTCCTCAGGCTATTATTTAGGTTGTTGCAAAACCTACTTAACTAATAGGGGATGATAGACAACATCTAGGCTTTGGCTGTGTACCCAATTAGACCAGTTAGCAGTGCCTTGGAACATTAGACTGTTTGTTTTAATTATTCGTGGCATCACTTTGAACTTCATTCTTCAGTATGAAATCATTTTTCATACATTGTTAAGCTCAGATCACTGTTCCATCCTTTGAGCCAAAGCTAAACCTGGTAGCTCTGATCTAATGATCAAAGAGACTACAGTTTCCCTTTAGGGAAAAAAGCAGGGACTGGAATAACGAACTAGTTTGCTGATGTTCAACCTGGAGTCCCTGAGATTAGCCAATGATATGCCCTTTTGTGGCTTTTATTTTTCAGAATTCTTTGGAAGTAAAGTGAAATAGAGCTGGAAGAGAAATGAGTGTACTTCCCTGAATTGCAAATAATTCATTAATTCTGAAATGTATTTATGGCTTCTGTGTTCCAGACACTGGGGAAATTGGAGTGATTAAGCTTTCATAGAACTTTCAGAGTTTGGTCTTACCCTGGTAATCTTGTTAATAGATCAGCCAGTTTTTATGTGTGACATATTTCTGATTGCTAATAAAATTCCTTTTTTATACTTGGACAATTCACTTGATTTTAGAATTTACAAGAAGAGAGATTAGAGCTTCATCTATGAGGTTAAACCCTCCTTAGAAGAATACTTGGACATAACAGTAAATGCACTATGTTATTACTATTATTATTATTAAAATTATATGTAGGCTTTTTCTTACCTGGTAAATACATACACATCTGTTTGCAAACACACAAACATACACAAGCATACACATGCATGTCTGTGCAACCATCTATGAACACACACATGTGCTTGCAGTCTTTGCAAACTAGCATGATCTTAGAGCTCTAAATGCTCAGTGGGGTGGTATTGCCCCAAAGAGGGCAAAAACTGGTTGTTAGCAGGGTGAAAGTATCACTCTTTTCATGTCCACAGCATAGATGTGTGTGTAGTACCTGAGCAGTACGTGTATGCCGTATACAGGTCTCATACGCCAGTACCTCTGTAATGGTAACATTTCATAGGGTGGGGATTAGAAAAACAGTCTAGCATGGTACCTTAGAAGGCAGGTAATGAAGAAGGGTTGAAGAGCACTGCTCTAAATTGATGTTGGGATATGCTCTTCCATTTCCATTTCAGGGGACGGCATGGGTAGGGGTGGTTGATGATGGTGCTGTCATTACCACGTACAATGTTACAGCTGGCCAAGTGATCTTCTTCCCGAAAAACACAGTGCACTGGATAAAGAATGTGGGGAGTGAAGACTGTTTTTTCTTGCTCTTCTTTTCTACACATGAGGAACTTCAGACCCTGGATGTTGATGATGTATTTTTTTCTACACCTGAGGATATTGCTTCCAGGTCACTTAAGGTCTGTATCACTGCTGAGAATACTTCCAGGTCACTTAAAGGTGTGAACCACTGCTGAGAACAGATCCTGAAAGCATGTGCATTCCGTGGGCACCAAGAGGGCATGGCTATTTGAGTTTCTAAGGTGGCAGTCAACAAAGTAACAGTTGGGTAACGGGCTCAAGAACATGACTTGCTTCCTATTTAACACATAAATCTCCTTGAGGTTGAATTGCTCTTTATTTTCCCCTGTGAAGGGCTTCTATAGGAAAGTATTTTTTTAAAATACTTTGTTTTAATATTTATTTCTTTGGCTGCATCGGGTCTTAGTTGTGGCATGCAAAGACGTTGCATTACACAGGCTTCTCTAGTTGTGCGTGTGCTCCAGAGCATATGGGCTCAGTAGTTACTCCGTGGCATGTAGTTACTCAGTAGTTACTCTGTGGTGTGTGGGATCTTAGTGCCTCTCAGTTCAGTTCAGTTCAGTCACTCAGTCGTGTCCAACTCTTTGGGACCCCATGAATTGCAGCATGCCAGGCCTCCCTGTCCATCACCAACTCCTGGAGTTCACTCAAACTCATGTCCATTGAGTCGGTGATGCCATCCAGCCATCTCATCCTCTGTCGTCCCCTTCTCCTGCCCCCAATCCCTCCCAACATCAGAGTCTTTTCCAATGAGTCAACTCTTGGCATCAGGTGGCCAGAGTACTGGAGTTTCAGCTTTAGCATCATTCCTTCCAAAGAAATCCCAGGGCTGATCTCCTTCAGAATGGACTGGTTGGATCTCCGTGCAGTCCAAGGGACTCTCAAGAGTCTTCTCCAACACCACAGTTCAAAAGCATCAATTCTTCTGCGCTCGGCTTTCTTCACAGTCCAATTCTCACATCCATACATGACCACTGGAAAAACCATAGCCTTGACTAGATGAACCTTTGTTGGCAAAGTAATGTCTCTGCTTTTGAAGATGCTATCTAGGTTGGTCATAACTTTTCCTTCCAAGGAGTAAGTGTCTTTTAATTTCATGGCTGCAGTCACCGTCTGCAGTGATTTTGGAGCCCAGAAAAATGAAGTCTGACACTGTTTCCACTGTTTCCCCATCTATTTCCCATGAAGTGATGGGACCAGATGCCATGATCTTCGTTTTCTGAATGTTGAGCTTTAAGCCAACTTTTTCACTCTCCTCTTTCACTTTCATCAAGAGGCTTTTGAGTTCCTCTTCACTTTCTGCCATAAGGGTGGTGTCTCTACCAGGGATCAAATTGAGTCTCTTCCAATCCCATTGGAAGGCAAATTCTTAACCCCTGGACCACTAGGGAAGTCCCGGAAACTACTGATGTAATGAATTGGTATAAAGGTTATGATAGTAAAAATTACTATAATTTTTCATCTCTGGAAAACCATAAACTCATCTAGGGAGAACTTTGCTACAGATGATGTGATTGTGTTTTCTTAATCTAATGCAGAGGAGCTCACAGTTTTTCCTGAGGAATAGCTGCTTTTGATCTCAGTATCACTGGAGAAACTGCTGATAGTGCTGGGTTTAGAGGGTCACATGTAGATGCTGAAAGTGCAGATCGGTGATCAGAACTGGAGATGGTCCAGGCATGGCAATCTGGAGGGGTTCTGTGGTAAATTTCGGGACTTCAATAGTGGGATTCTGAGATTTATCTTGCATTAGATCCTGCTCTAACGTTTTAGGGAGAAGTAGAAGAAATGAGTCGTTAGAGTGAGAGTATTGTTAAGCATGGGAACCAGTGTATATTTTTACAGGAGTTTATATTGAACACAAAATACCAGTGCCAATCCATTGAACACTTGGAAGATTTTCATAAAGATCACAAATCTTGGGGTGGTTGAGGTCAGCTGTTTTGACTGGGCCATTGAAAACCACACTGGTGTCAGTGCTACCCTTTCCTCAGCTGTCCTCTTCTGTTGCTAAAATTTGTAGAATGTTTCACAAATACCTTTTTTTTTTGGACATTTTTTTTTTTTTTTGTGCAGGTTAACCAACTTTAATGGGATCAAAACATTATACAATGAAATTTATATACATTCACTTTAAAATATAACAACTTTGTTGAGATGTAATCCATGTACTGTAAAATCCATCCTTTTTAAAGTATATAGTTTCAAAGCTTTTAGTGTGTTTTCAGATCTGTGCAACAGTCTCCACTGTCTGGTTTTAGAGTACTTTCATTCCCTCAAAAAGAAATGAAATATCATTCCCTCGTTCCCCATTCTCTCCTACCCCCAGGCCCTGGCAACTACTAGTTGGCCTTCTCTGTGGATTTGCCTGTTCTGTCTATTTCATATAAATGAAAACATATGATATGTGGCCTTTTGTGTCTGGCTTCTTTTGCTTAGCATAAAGTTTTCAGTGTTTAGTCATGTTGTAGCATGTATCAGTACTTTGTTCCTTTTTAAAATTTAAAATATTTATTCAGCTGTGCTGAGTCTTAGTTTACAGATATCTTATATGGTCTCTTAGGCTTCCCTTGTGGCTCAGCTGGTAAAGAATTTGCCTATAATGTGGGAGACCTGGGTTCAATCCCTGTTGTGGGAAGATCCCCTGGAGAAGGAAAAGGCTACCCACTCCAGTATTCTGGCCTGAAGAATTCCATGGACTATACAGTCCATGGGATCGCAAAGAGCTGGACACGACTGAGCGAATTTCACTCACTTTCACTCATTTGGTCTCTTATGTGTTTCAGCCTGAAGGTGGAATTAATTTCATTAGAACATTCCATAAGCAAGAGGAGGATCAGGGGGTCAATCTTCCTCCCAACTTGGCAGAACTGGTTGTCAATGCTAATTACTCACAGTCTCCAGATAACTTTGTGTGGAGGTACTTCTATGACTTGAAAGGTATAGTATGTTATTTTGTGAAGGCTTTTTACTTTTTGGTTAAGTATTTATATATGTATGATTACATGGGTGTATTGAATTAAGATGTAATGTGTTTTTGTTTTACTTATTTTTTTTACAGTAAGGCATAGTCAAGAGAACTTTGAAAAAACACATTTCTCAACAGATTAGGAAATGAGAGAAAAGGCCTGGAAGCAAATGAGAATGTGGGAAAAAATTCAGAGCATGAAGGGGTGTGTGTTGGGGCTGGGCAATGCTGTCGCAGAAGAGCCTGATGAGAGAGGAGGGGTCCAACCATGTAGCAATTAAGGGGTTTATTTTTATTTATTTTAAAATTAATAATTGATTAATTTGGCTACATGGGATCTTTGTGCAGTGAAGGTCCTGTGAAGGTCTGCACGCAGGATTTTTGTTGAGGCACATGGACTCTCCAGTTGTGATGCACAGGCTTAGTAGTGAAGGTGCTCGGGCTTAGTTGCTTTGCAGTGTGTGGGATCTTAGTTCCTCCATCAGAGATTGAACCTGCAATGCAAGTTGGGTTCTTAACTGTTGGACCACCAGGGAAGTCCCAATTAAGGGGTTTTAAATAGGAGAGTGATACAGTGAGGTTTTTAATTTACCTATTTTTATTATTTATTTTATATTATCTTATTGAGGTGTAATTGACATACAACATTACGCTAGTCTCAGGTATAAAACAGTGATTCAATATTTGTATATATTATGAAATGATCACCACAATAAGTCCAGTTATTAGTAACATCACCACTGTACATATCAGTAGTTGCAATTTTTTTTCTTAGGAGAACTTACAAGATCTTAGTAACTCTAATGTATGCATTGTGAAGTGAAAGTCACTCAGTCGTGTCCGACTTTTTGCGACCCCAATGGACTATAGGGTCCATGGAATTCTCCAGGCCTGAATACTGGAGTGGGTAGCCTTTTGCTTCTCCAGGGGATCTTCCCAACCCAGGGATCGAGTCCAGGTCTCCTGCACTGCAGGTGGATTCTTTACCAGCTGACCCACAGGGAAGCCAGTGTATGCTTTACAGTGTTATTAACTGTGGTACCTTGTTCTGCATCATGTCCCCATGACCTGTTTATTTTATAACTGGAAATTTGTGTCTTTTGACTTTCTTCACCCACTTCAACCACCCCCATTGCCTGCCTCTGGCAGCTACCACTCTGTTCCCTGTACCTGTGAGCTTGGGCACATAGATTGTTTCCGTATCTTGGCTATTGTAAATAATGCTGCAGTGAACGAGGGCACAGCTGTCTCTCTGAGCTGGTGTTAGTTTTTGTTTTTGAAGTGATGACCAGCAGAATTGTGGAGAATGATTGAAAGTGGCCAGCTGAGAAGCAGGGAGATGAGTCAGGGACTCTTGCAGTCTTTCAGGTAGGAGATGATGGTGGCCTCACTCTGTGAGACAGAAAGAATTGTTGAGAAGCAGGGGATTTAGAGTTGCCTAACTGACAGGACTTCATTGACTGATCGAGGAGAGAGGTAGAGATTGGTATTTAGGATGAGTCTCACATTTTCCATGGCTTCCCTGGTGGCTCAGACAGTAAAGAATCGACCTACAATGCAGGAGACAGGGTTAGATCCCTGGGTCAGGAAGATCGTCTGGAGAAGGGAATGGCAACCCACTCCAGTATTCTTGCCTGGAGAATCCCCATGGACACAGGTGCCTGGCAGGCTACAATCCATAGGGTTGCAAAGAGTTGGACACAACTGAATGGCTAGTTGTACAACGAGGTCCCCTGAGTTGAACGTCCTAAAAGAGGTCACTGTATGTTAGAAATTTCAGGAGGACTATCTGGCGGGATCAGGTCAATATCTTGGCAGCACACAGAATGTGCTATAGCACTTCCTACCACAGAAACTTCTGTGACTATAGAAGGGCTGTTCCTGGGACTGCATTTGGCTCTCCGTTTGTGGTACCATTTTGAAGTAGTTTTGTCTTATTTTGTTTTTTAAATTTCATCTGATTCAGGCTCAAAAGAACATCGATTTCCTGGAGGAATAATACAGTTGGCACAATATTGGAAAAATAGAAGTGAACTGAGCCACAATGAAAAAATTTTTAGTGAGTTCCTGAATCAGGTAATTGAGAAAAATGTTTTGATGATTATCAAAATGGATGAAATATGAGCTTTAGGTTGGGTCAGTTTTTTTGGACAAAGCAAAAGGAAAGAGCTAGTCAAACACTCGTTGACTTGATCAGCGCAAACTATGGATTGAGGCCTCATTGTGAATTTGGAAGCTTAACTTCTTGGCATGGATGGTTACATTAATAAAGAGACTGGAGGCTTGTGAGATTTCTCTTTTCATGTGTTTTAAATGTTCACCTGGCGGTATTGTTTAATGACTAAGAGCACCGCTCTGGCATCAAATCCCGTGATTCAAACCCCAGTTCTGCCACGGTGTGTCCCTAGTTTACTCAGGCAACCTAGACTTTATTTTCATCTCATATGGTTAGTGGCAATCTTACAAGAGTGTTATAAGGGATAAGTGACATGATAACTGTAAAGGATATAAAAAATTGGCCTGTTCTCAGTGAGGGCTTTATAAATATTAGTTACTACGATGATAATATGAATTGCTAAATTGCTGAGTTGAATGTTGGCTAAATGTTGGAATTCATTTTTCTTTTTCTTAAGCATCAAAAAGCCCTCACTTTGAGTACACTCAGGATTTATAACAATGGATTACGACAGCCACACTTTCATTTTAATGCAAATGAAATGGGATACGTAATAAGTGGATGTGCAAAGGTAATTTCTCTGTGAACAATTTTTTTTCCTTTTCAGTGCAGAAGGAAGCGAACAAGGAGGTATTTCTTTGTTTTGGTTCATTTGTTGGTAATAGAATAGGACTTTGTGCACATGGCTTTCTGGGCATGGTTTCCTTAGAGGATACCATGCATGTCCTATGAGGTAACTTCCAAATTTGCTCTTAGCATGAGAAGGGTTCTAAGAACATTTCAGAACTGATAGAGAGGCTTATCACTAATGGTGAAGGGCTGGAATACCTGCTTACATTTTCTGAGTTTTGCATTCTCTGGTAACGTAAGCATTTAATGTGCTCTGCTTTGGGGACCATGAAATTGGCTGTTTGCCTCTCAGTGTAATATGAGTGGGGGTGGTGGGGAGGTGTGGAGCCCCAGTAGGGTGGCCATATGTCCCATTGGTGAAATTATTAATAGCACCCCTTTTGACTCTACAGAGAGTCCTGGTTTGGGTGATCAATTAATTATATGATTACCATAAGAAAAGCCACACAGAGTATCATCTTACTACAGTGATTTGACAGAAGCTCCTCTGGGCTTTCGTAGGGATCCTGGGAAGATCTGCAGGTAAAAATGGGCTTCTCTAGCATATATCTGCCTCAGTCGTGACAGAATCAGACCAGACTGAAATTCACCTTTTATGTCATCTGGAGCAAAAGTTTTAAGTTTTTAGAGGCAACAGCTTTACCAAACTGGAAGAGGGCATTGTCATTAATCCTCCACAGATTTCCTTTCAAGGATCGGATGTTCTTTGTGAGGTGCTTTGTGCACATGTGTGTGCGTTTATGTGCATTCAGTCTCCAGCCCTCTTAAAGGAAGACCCTTAGGATGCTGCTCTCCCAGAAGGCTGAATTTTCCCAAATGAGTGGAAAGGAGGGTGTAGGGGCAGTAAAACACTGGAATTTAAATCCTCTGCCTAATTAGTGAATGAATGTCATTGACACCCTTAATTAGAACATGGCAATTAATGCTTTTTTTGTATGAAGTTCTGCAGTATTGATTTCACTAATGCATTTTGAGGGACATTTACTTCAATAGAGTATCTTCTGAGTTTTGTGGAACTCTGTCTCAGAAACAGGAGTGTGAACGTGAAGGATTGCCTCTTTTTTACTGTTTACCTTCTCTAAGAAGTCCCTTTATAACTACGTGCTTTTATTGATCTGTTCACTATGAATACTTATCCTTATTGAATATATGATTTTATGTGCTTCAGTTCAGCATAGTTTTTTCCCCCCTCCTTAGGTGGGCATTATCAATGCTCAGAGTTTCACAGAGTTTAACATTCACATTGGAGATGTGATATTTTTCCCCACTGGAACCCAGCATTACATTAAGAGCACATGCGATGAGGATTTGCTTCTCATTCTTGCCTTCAGCACTGGAGACCAGGTGAGAATAAGCCAGTGGCAGAGATGTTGGTGAGTGCCAGTGATGTGCAGAGTCCTCTGCTAAGCAGTGTATCTGGGTCATAGAGGGGACTCAGCACATGGATATTGAATCGATGACTGGTTTAATGAACTGACTGAACCGATGTGTGAAGAGGAGAATTGGAGGTCAAATAATCTTTTCATTTGGTTATAAAGGGATCCAATACATCACATTTCTCTCTCAATTCCCCGAATTCTCAACCAACTGAGAAAAAAGATGAAAGAGTAGCATGTGCGTGCTCAGTTGCTTCAGTCTCGTCTGACTCCTTGCAACCCCATGGACTGTAGCCCTTCAGGCTCCTCTGTCCCTGGAATTTTCCAGGGAAGAATACTGGAGTGAGTTGCCATGGCCTTCTTCAGGGGATCTTCCCAACCCAGGGATCGAACCTGTGTCTCTTAAGTCTCCTGCATTGGCAGGTGGATTCTTCACCAGTAGTGCCACCTGGGAAGCCCAAAGAGCAGCATACAGAGACTTAGAAAATCCTTTCTATTACTAATCATGAAGATATTTGGAAATATGATTAGCATCTGTGGGTAGGTGGGTTTCCTAATATCTACTGGGTTGGCCAGGATTGGTGTTGAGGTGAGCTCTTACACACTTTATGGCATAGAGAAACAGAAACACAGCCTGAATTTTGAAGCTTTGCCAGCTCCCAAACAGAGAGGGAGGAGGTGAAGTAAGCATGGCCAAATTATTCTTCTGAAATTTTGGTAGAGAGATAAGGGAGAAAGAGAAAGAGAAAGAGGGAGGAAGGAAAAGAAAGTCTCTTGTATATGAAAAGAAACTATAGGAGACACGAAGTAGCATGAAGTATGACTCAGCAGTGCTCCTGAGGAGGAGTAGCATTCCCTCCCATCATTGTTTGAAGCAAATCTGATATACCATGATCTGTATTATAAAACCCATATTAAGAGAAATTATTTATTATATTAAATAGTTGTTTGCTTTCAAAAATTCACCCCAGTGTTCCTTAATTAGCTGGAATAATGTGTTTGAAGAATAAGAATAAATAGTAGAACTTAGATTTTAGAAAAAGATCTTAGGACTAGATTCCCTGCCGAGACAGGGTGAGAATTATGAGTCTGGGGGCCCCTGGGGCAGGTCCAGAAACAGACAGGCCATGGTTCTTCCCACGTGGAGACCCAGCAAGATCTCCAGTGGGGAGCACAGTGTGGATTCAGCAGTTTCATCAACAAGACCTACACCAAGAGGCGAGCCTGTCCTGCTGGGTGATGCTCATTTTCCATGATGACACTTCCCCTCTTTAAGGGAGACTGGAAAACTCCAGAGTCTGCTTCTCTGAGTCTCCAAACCTTTCTGGTGGTACCTGGGGTGAGGTTTATGGAGAGCTCTTTGAGAAAGATACGTACTAGAAAACTATTAACAGCTGTAGACTTGCTCGGGGGAAGGTGAGGGATAGGATTCTGGTGTCCCATACTTTTGGAGTCGGTCTCACTGGAATCGGACATGACTGAGTGACTTTCATTTTCACTTTTCACAAGATACAAATTTCCAGTTATAAAATAAACAAGTCATGGGGACATGATGCAAAACAAGGTATACACTGGCTTCCCTGGTAGCTCAGCTGGTACTTGCACTGCTACTGCCCCCCGCCTTGGTCTTTATTCTCTACAGTTATTATAAGAACAAATCACGAAGCAAAATCAAATCCAATATAAATAGGAAAAGAAGGGAAAAACATCAAAAGAGAGGAGGGAGAGAGGATGAGAGACAGTCTGAGAGATGGAAACACACACCCAGAAGGAAACAGAGGATGAGAGATGGGAGCACAGAGGAGACATACGTGCCCAGAAACACACACACACACACACAGAGACAGAGACATGCACAGACATAGAGATGGAGAACCACAAGGAGAGTGACACAGACAGAGAAGCAACGCAGAGACATATGGACAGAAGGAAACACACAAACACAGACAGAGACCCATAGGGAGAGACACAGGAGGAGAGACACACGGACACATACATACCCACACACAAACAGACCTGTACACACAGGAGAGGGAAAGGCAGACAGACCTAGAGAGAAACACACACGGAGAGATTCAAAGACATACAAGCTCAGAGACACACGCAGACAGAGAAGCACAGTGAGCGACACAGAGAGACCCACATACATGCAGAAATTGAGAGGCTGGCTGAGAAAGGAGGTGGTGTCAGAGCGGGAGGGGAGCAGAGAGAAGGACAGGAAGATAGTGATGGAGAGAGGGCGGACAGAGTCAAACCAGCTGGACACCCTGCCCCAGAGGCAGAGACAAACGACTGTCTCTGGCTACGGAGAAGGAGGGCCGCTTACAGGGCCTCCCGGTGAGCCTCCATCATGTGCCTCTGGGCGTGGAGCCTGGGGAGGCCCTTTGGGCAATAATCCCTGCTTCTAGGTGGGCAGAAGCTCGTGCTCCCTCTTTAAAGAGAACCAGCTCCCAGTGGGATGGAGGTCCCTTCTAAAGAGATGCCTCGGCATCTCTAGCCATCAGTCACTTTCCTTATTCCTGGAGTTGAAAAGGTGAGCTCCCCCTGGCAAGAGAAGATAAGCACAAGGGGACCATTTGCAGGATTTCACAGCTCCTGGTGTTACATAGCCGCGCAGCTAATGTCCTGAAAATGCCCTGCTGGCTGTAGGATATATGTGGCCGTACTTTGGCGCTCACACCTCTTCTCTTGGTTTCCACTATCAGTTGCAAACCCTTGACATGGACGATTATCTCCAGGCCACCGCAGACCACATCCTGGCTCAGCTTTTCTTCAAGAAGCAAAGTGAGTTTAAGAAGATCCCCCAATTTAAGGAAGACCAGGCAGTCAACCTGCCTTAGATTTGCTGACGTGTTCATACCTATTTTTTTTTCTTCATATGTTATTACTGTTTTTTAAAGAAGGTCCACTTGGCTCATGAACTTGGAGCTCCTTACAGAGAGACATTGGTCAAGCAGGTGTGAAAGCAGCCCCACGGGCTCATTTAGCTAAGCTCATAGGCAACTCGTGCTAAGCGAACATTTCCGTGTACTCTGCAGCTTATCTACAGAGGGGCTCTGCTCAATTAAATTACTATTTTTTAATGGATTTTAGTATGCATGTATATATTTATTTTGCTTTTGTTGCATCAGATTTATTACTCCAAATGAAAATCCATTCTTTTTTTTTGCACATGAGTGAAACTTAGTGCCATGCTTGTATTTTTGCTATTCATCACTGTGGAAGGAAGTATGGAGATCAGCCTGCTTATGTATGTACATACAGACGCAGCCAGAAGAAGCCAGGTGCATCTAACCTTGTCTGGAGAGTTTAGTGTAGAATCTTAGGTTAGCCACTCTCAATGCTTTTGTCGACATGAAGATACTTTTTATAAGGCTCAAAATTTCAAGGACTCACACGAGTAGTTTACTTATTGTATATTAGCTGAGAAAATACTTAATGGCAAACTAATTATAAATTCAGTATTTTCTTTGAATGTATTTGAATTTTATTAATCACATCACAGACTATTTACTTTTGAGGAACAGTCATCTGTATATTTGAGAAGCAAGTGTTTCTTTAGTCTATTGGGTGGGTGTGTATGTGGATTTGAAGACTACTTTTCATCACTTGGAAACTGGTAGGAGCTGGTGGTCTCTAAGTTGGGGGTCATTGTCTTAAGTAGAAAAGAGTTTGTTCAAATCTAACCAGTGCTTGATTTTTCTTTGTTGTTTTGTCACTAAGTCGTTCTAACTCTTTGCGACCCCGTGGACTGTAGTCTACCAGGTTCATCTGTCCAGTTTTCCTGGAAAGAATACTGGAGTGGTTTGCCATTTCCTCCTGCAGGGGATCTTCTCAACCCAGGGATCGAACCTGTGCTCCCTGCATTGGCAGGCAGATTCCTTACCACTGAGCCGCCAGGGAAGCCCTGAGTTTTCTTTATAGTTTATCTTAATAGGTATCTGGTACCTCTGCGTTTTGCTTGGGTACCACTGTCAATTCTGGGCTATACTATATACAGCTCTAGTCAGTATAGACACTTGTTAATGCTTTCAGCCAGCACCCTCTTTCAGTTATATTTCCCTGACTCATAATGAAATTTTTAGATATTTTAAGGATGTTTGTTCTTAGCCGAAGAAGGAATCTGTTTATATGTTCCTTTCTCTCTCTCTATGTGTGTTTCTCTCTTTAGATAACTAGCTCTGTTGACCTTATAGAAGACAGAGAATCAGGAATGATCCCCTTTGATGGGGGAGTAGTCGTTTGCATATTATATATGATCAGGTCATGAAAGGCCTGTCATCCCTTGCTACCAAGGTGTATTTACCTTATTGCCATTTTCCAGGAGAGCCAGCTGAGATTAGAGCTTGGTAGCACAGGGGATTTTGTGGTGGTAGTCTTGCTTTGAAGAGACTTTGTAGGGAGTTCGTCACCATCCAGGAGGAGGCGCATGGTTGAGAAGATGCAGGGAGGAGCATAGGACAGTAGGTGTGTGGAAGGTGGATGTCCAAAGAGAGGGGGAGTATTCATAAAAGGAGGCGGTGTGTGTGGACAGAGCTTACCTGCAAATCTTGTTTTACTTTGGGACTTTTTAAAAATATATTATAAACCAGGTGATAATCCCTTTTCTTGAATCAGGAAGTGTATCTGATTACTATGTGATCATTTAATAAAGATTTTGTGTATCTGCATATTATTTTGTCATTTAATTTTTTCTTCTTTTCTTAATTTATTTTTAATTGAAGGATAATTACAATATTGTGTTGGTTTTTGCCATACATCAGCATGGATCAGTCATAGGTGTATGTATATCCCCTTCCTCCTAAGCCTCCCTCCCACCTCCCACCCCATCCCACAGCTCTAGGTTGTCACACAGCACCGGTTTGAGTTCTGTGAGTCATACAGCAAATTCCCATTGTTTTGTCATTTAATTTTAAATGAAACCTGTTCTTGCAGTTTTATGAATTTGGCACATTACTGGATTCCTTCTATGCATCCTTGAAATATGCTATATCATCATCTAAAGACAAAATACTATGGTGTTGGAACTCTCTGGGTTTCCTGACTTAGGTTTCCAGCCTATTATGTATTTAAAAAAGAAAAATAGTAAAAATAAAATTGAATGATCTAATGAAGACATATTAATTGGATGTTGTTGGTATATTATTTTATGGGGGGATTTTTTTCTTTTTGACCACACTGCTCAGCTTCAGGGATCTTGGTTCCCTGACCAGGAACTGGACTCGGGGTCATGGCAGTGAAAGTGCAAAGTCCTAACCACTGGGCCGCCAGGAAATTCCCTGGGGAGGATATATTCTTAGTTTTCACTTGGTGGTTCTAATTTCAGTCCTTTTTCCCTGTTTGGAAAGCTGATGTCTAACTTTAATACCATTTTATTCCTTAGGGTAATTTCATCCATTACTACTCAAGTGCTTTTAAGCTTTTTGGTATACCTACTTTATTTATTATCAAATCAATAGATTGAAGAGTGAATTGCTCAGTCAGACTGATTATTTGTCATCATTTAGGCAAAACCCAGGCATTTGACTGAAAAGCTCCTTTAAAACTGAACCTACCTTACTCACTTTACACAGCCAGTCTATAATACAGCTACATTTGATTCATTTGAAATGGTTTGAATTGTACATAAAAAGTTCTTAAATCTTTAGAACTTTTTAACAGCAGCTTTGAATAACTGAATGGAGCGAATTGATTTGCCTAGAGGAGCTACAAGGTTAGGTAAACACCACTGAGTGTTCCTTACTGCTTATAAATAGTGCAAGGTGGTTATAAAAAGTTTCTTGTTCATATTCTTATCCTTTCCTATTAAAGAGTAATCAGGCTGCTTTTTACCACCAAACCAATTTAGAAAAAGGAAAATACTTACTTTTACTATATAACTTGATTCTTAATGACCGTAATTTACCAACGGTTGCAAGTGATTTTCAGTTATATAGCATTACTACTGTTAAAAAAAACTAAGAAAAGAAAGTGGAAAAAAAAAAGCCACAGTGACTTTGTGCTATAATCAGAAGTGATAAGTGGTATTTCTTCCACTCTCTGCACTCACCATAGCTTCATGAAACTCGTATGTTCACTTTGGAGCACTGTTCCTTTATACAGAACAGTAGGACACTGGAGAGTCCAGAAAAGAAAACTGATGCTAAAAAGATGAAAACCTATGTTTTCTTCAGTGTACTTAAGTTGGAACTGTCGGGAAAAAAGTTAAGGGATGACGTAGAAACAATGAAGTTGTACAGCTGGTAGAGGCCATGTATCGTGTGACCTCAGTGCTTCAGTTTGCAGAGAGACAAAGTGATACCTGACAAGGATAGGGTGCCCAGATTGTAAGTAAGATATTTGAGACAAAGTCTGGATCTTTTGAGGTGCTTTGCACCTCCCCTGGGGAGTTTATTTTTTAAAGGGTCCGCTAGTAAATGTTTTATTTATTTACTTTTATTTATTGTATGTTTGGTTGCATTGGGTCTTGGTTGCTGCATGTGGGCTCTCTCCAGTTGCAGGGAGCAGGGCTGCTGTCTAGTCGCCGAGCTCAGGCTCGTCATCGTGGTAGTTTCTCCTGTTGTGGAGCTCAGGCTGCAGTCGTTACGGCTCACGGGGTTAGTTGCTCCGTGGTATCCTTGTAGAGTTTTTTGATGACTGTTTTCAAGTATATACAAGATTCCTCCACCTGAAGCAGAACTCTACACTAGGAAATGGACCGTCTTCAAGTGGGAGAGGTGGCTTCTGCCACCTGCACTTCAGCAGCCCCAGTGCCAACACCGCTTCTCCTTTTCTGAGCCTGGAACGTGCCCGGTGTCCAACCCCCTGGTAAAGAGGTGACCAGAGCCCCCTGAGATCACTGTACCTATGTAGCCAAGTATTCCCTGCTTGAGTTTTCATTTTAAAGTTTTATTAAACAATTTTTATATTGTGGCTCAGACGGTAAAGAATCTGCCTGCAATGCAGGAGGCCCGGGTTCGACCCCTGGGTCAGGAAGATGCCCTGGAGAAGGGCATGGTGACGCACTGCAGTGTTCTAGCCTGGAGAATTCCATGGACAGAGGAGCCTGGCGGACTATAGTCCATGGAGTCGCAGAGTCAGACGTGACTGAGAGACTAACACACTTACACTGATAAAATGAACATAACATAAAAGTCACCATTTTAAGGTGTACAGTTCAGTGGCATTAAGTATATTCGCCTTGTTGCGTAGTCACCAGCACTGTCCATTCCCAGAACTCTCCAGCATCCCAAGCAGGAATATAATACCCATTAAACACTAGCTCCCCATTCCCTTCTCCTCCCCAGCTCCTGGTAACCTTTATTTTCTGTCTTTATAAATTTGTCTATTTTAGGTCCCTCATATAAGTGGAGTCATACAATGTTACTCAGGCCTTATTTTTATGAATTTTTTTACTCATTTTCAATAATTATGCCTTTACTATATTCTTATCATTGTGCTGGGATACACAAGAGACATGAAGATGTGGTCTCTACAAATTTATAATTTAAATATTTCTTATTTAGTTCTATATTTCTCTTCCCTCCCCACCCCTGTATGAACCCAGCCCTTATCATGAGTATTCAAAAGAATGTTTATTCATTTAGATCACGTTAAGGGGCTACCCAGGTGGCACAGTGGTAAAGAATCCACCTGCCGATGCAGGAGATGCAAGGGTTTGATCCCTGGATTAGGAAGATCCCTTGGAGGAGGAAATGGCAACCACTCCAGTATTCTTGCCTGGGAAATCTCATGGACAGAGAAACCTGGCGGGCTATAGTCCATGGGGTCACAGAGACATGACTGAACACACACACACACACAAGGAGTACATAGTAGCAGAATTGAAAAAAATTAAAGACATGAGTCTATATTAAGCATTTGTATTTCCAGAGAAGGCAACACTCAGTCTTTTTGGTGGTTCCCATTCCAGAGACTGTCATAACAGTTCTTGGTCCTCAAATTTTTCATAACTCTCATAAAATTGCTTTTCCTCTACTTTTTTTTTGAAGGCACCTCATTCTAGTCCCTGAAGTTTAGTCATCCAGAGTGTTTGACTTCTGTTCTTTAAACATTAACAAGAAACCCCATGTAGCCTCAGCAGGTGTCCCTTACATCTCTTACCTTGATTGAGGAATGCCTAACTTCATCCTACTGGCAGTATACCTATTGTTTTATTATGTTAGCCTGTTGAATTCCATCTTCCTTTGTTCAGAATGTGGAGTAGCTCTCAATGAAAGGGAGCAGGCTTTGATGTGCAGGCTAAATGGATGTTGTACCAGAAGGGCCAGCTGTAGTGAGGGGGAGCCTGGACTCATGAACTTCAGTGAAGGCATTAGCCCACATCCCAAAAGACCACTTTGGATGTAGGGTCAATGAAGATTTTAAGATATTTAAATCATCACCTAGGAAAAATTTGCAAAGGAAAGAGTATCTGTGTTTTTTTTTTTTTTGGTCTTTTCAGGAAATTGGACAATTAAGAGGCAGTGTTTTTTAATTTGTTTTTGTTTTGGTGTTAAGCATGCAGTACGCTGCAGCTGTTAGTACGTGTTGAGAATAAATTAAATAAAAATAGAACAGTTACTCCTAAGGTTGGTCTCAAGTGATTCATGTAAAGCCTTTAAATGTCTCCAGTACCTAGATAACTTTTCCTCCAGAATCAGCACTGCTCAGAGGATTGCTGTCGTGGGAGATAATTTTGTCTCTCTTTGTAAGGCGTTTTAGATAGTAAAAGCCAAGAAGAAGAAATTTCTGTCAACCAGGATGGATTGTCCTTTCAAATGTACTTTCTCTAATGTAAAATAAACCATTGGAGATGAGTTTACAAGTTTATATAGTTCTGAGTTCCCACCTCGCCTGGGTATGGGAAGGCTTTCTTAAATACACAGATAGCTCCAGAACAGAGAGAAGCAGGAACACGTACAAGAAAAGGGAAAGCTGTGGTTTTAAGGGCTGGAGTAGAAATCTTGAATTTCCTTTCCATGAGACATGTTCAGTTTTCTTTTAAAATATTTGCTTTTGACTGGAAAACTTTTCTAGCCAGATATAATCTACTTTGGCCTATATGTTTAGCTACTACCCCTTAGGTCTTTTAACTTTCAGTTCCTCATTTAGATAAAGCATACAGGAGCAAAATGTCCAATTGCAAGTGTACAGCTTGGTGATTTCTGCAAACAGAACATGTGCATTCATCTAGCACTTTGATCAAGAAATATTATATTACCTGCAAGTCCTCTTGTGGGGCCAGCTTCAGTCACCACCCCCAATATGATAAGCAGTTTTTGAACTTTGTATGCATGGGATCATAGTCTGTGTGCTTTTGGGGACTTGATTTATTTTCCATAACATTATGTTTTCAAAACTCATTCATGTTGTTGCTCCTCCTCTTCACTTAGTTTTTTTTTTTTTTCCTTTTTCTTCAGATAGACATGTTGCTTTCATGTGTCACCTCCTTGATTCAGTGTAGGGAGCCATGACATGTGTATAAGTGGAGTGACTCGAAGTCAGGTCCTCTTGGTGGCCTTCATCGCTAGGGCTGTCCCTGCTTTTTTTTTCTTCTACATGGTTGTTATCTGGGCAGAACTGAGATCTAAGAAGAGAGAAGTGCTAAAAACTTAGCACTTTCTGTCTGAAGTTTCTTTTCCTTTAACACTCTCCTTACTCCAACTCTTTCCACCCCAGTCCATCAGGTGGGAGGAATGTGATCAATGCTGACTACTCCAGCCAGGTTCAATTCCATGGCAACACTTTCCCCCAAACAGAAGTCCTTTTTCTTTAATTAGGGAGGCAGAAGTAAAGGAAGGTGACCTAGAAGTAAAGGAAGGTGA
Source organism: Bos mutus (assembly GCF_027580195.1). Taxonomy (NCBI): domain Eukaryota; kingdom Metazoa; phylum Chordata; class Mammalia; order Artiodactyla; family Bovidae; genus Bos; species Bos mutus. Next base: position 53,913,720 of record NC_091640.1, read on the forward strand.
CCTATTACCAGCTTTCATAAAAAAAAAAAAAAAAAAACATCATTCTTGTTTGGTTGGCAAGTTGTTCATAACTGTTTTCCCTCTCCTGGTTTCCTTGTCCATGAGAAATGAGCTAGTACTTCATAAAAATAAATTTAACAGCAGCTATTTTTAAGAGAGAGAGATTTAAACTTCACAAACATATAGCTTAGATGAAATAACTCTTTCAAGTTTGAGCAATTGATTTTATCAAGAGTTTTTCCCCTGGGCTCTTTGCAGAATGAAATTTATAATAGTAGCTCTGTAGTTTTGAAGGTCCTCTTTTTACTAAGTATGTGTCAGTTCATTCATTTTAATGCACAGTGCAGAAGTAAAGCCAATAGCTGTCTGAATGTGTCTACTTCAATTACTAATGCAGTATCAAGAAAATCAATAGATATTTGAACACTACTCCAACTTATTCTTCTGACCTAAAAGGCAGAGGATGATGCTGAAGCTGAAGCCCCAGTACTTTGGCCACCTGATGGGAAGAACTAACTCATTTGAAAAGACCCTGATGCTGGGAAAGATTGAAGGCAGGACAAGAAGGGGACGACAGAGGATGAGATGGTTGGATGGCGTCACTGACTCGATGGACATGAGTTTGAGCAAGCTCTGAGAGTTGGTGATGGACAGGGAGGCCTGGTGTGCTGCAGTCCATGGGGTCGAAAAGAGTCAGACATGACTAAACGACTGAACTGAACTGATTCTCTGGAATGAAGTCAACTTAGATTCTTAGGTTGCAGTCAAAGTGGTTATATAACAAAGACAAAAGAATTGTGCATTTGTCATCTGATATTTCTTTTTATATTTATTATCAGTGTTTGCAGGACAGGGAGAAATGGAGGAGGAAGTGGGAGGAAGAGTGTAATGGTTGCTGTGGTTTTAGATGCTAAGGGAGATACAGACCCTCCTGTAACTCTGCAGTGACTGCGAGAAGGACTGTCCGGGAGGTGGATTATGGGGCAGGGGCTGCTGAAGCCTTCTGGCAAGTCCCTCCTCACAGTCCTTGACCCTGGCTGCCTGATTGGAAAAGTGACTGCAGAGGCAGAGCTCATCTGGAGAGGTCTCTCCACGTGCCTCTGCTTGGGGCATGAGAACCATTTCCATTTGTAAAATGAAATGTTGAGAATCCTGCATCTGTGGGCACTAAAAATTCCCCAAACCCAAGATGTGAAGGTCAAATAGAATAGAGAGTTACCTTTTGAGGCCTTGCTATAAAATATGTGTAGAAAATTTGAATTTAGTTTGTACGACGGGTTTAGGGACAGTTGCTAGTAAGAATATTATGATCTGAACGATGGATTAGATGTAGGGCTGAGGTCCAAACACCAGTCACACATCCACAATAGGCATCTAAGAAATCAATATGAACTCAAATTAGTATCATTTGTAAAATGTCCTTTGTTTAACTGCAGTAGGAAAATCCCCCATCAAATTAAGTGTGAAGCCTTGGGAAAATATGTATCAGAACAACTGTCTTTCCTGTGGTACATCTCCTGCCTTTGGTTATGCCCGTGCCAAGATTTAAATGGGTCATGGGATAAACACCTGGGTCATTTAGAATGTGCTGTCCTTGAAATATCTTTTACTGATTATGTCTTAAGCTCATACATATTCTGCTGGCCATATACTCTAAGCTCTTTGTTCCTGCTTCTATAAAAAGGCTCGACTGCAGAAATAAATTTGTCAGTCCTTGCAAGAGAGTGTCCGAGTGTTGTTCTTTCAGGTCTGTCATTTCCAAGTCCCGGGAGAAAATCCCCACAAGTGGCGCCATGAACAGGGACATGAAAGGAAGCCTGAACAAAGCAACAAGCCCTGCAGAAAGAGGTAAGCAGGATGGGACAACATAGCAATAAGATTCCTTTCATTTCTATAATGCATCATTTTCTGAAACAAAATAGTATTAATATTTCAAGAGATCATTTGAACGACTGCTATCATATTTTACTGGAACAATTCATGGTTCCCAGAAGAGGGGACACTCAATCTAGACATATAGAAAAGGGTTAAAAGTAATGTTTTGTGAGCATATCGGCAAGGGTTACATGGTCACTCATACGGGCTATCATAGAACAAATTGAAGGGCATAACGTTGATTTGGAAGTAAAGACTATTCAGTCCTTTACATGAATATGAGCTTAAGGAACAAGATATGCAAGGTGCTTTGAAATATAAGAATGTTATGTTCAATCAGATACAATCCTTAGAAAAACAACTTAGAGACATATATATACAGGATGTGTCAAAACTGAAGCCACTTAGAATGGAGGTCATTTCATTCAACGGACAGCCCAAATCTGAGGTTTTTCCTTCTGCTCCACCTGTAACAGCAGTTGCTAACTTTGCTCATACTAATCATTTCACTCCTCCTCGGGAGATGCCTGCTTGTGCTTTTGCTTTCCCAATACAGTTTAATCAACCTGCCCAAGGCCAAAATACTTGGGCTAATCTAGATTTTGACGTGCTGTCTAGCCTTGAGAAAGCATGCACTCTGCATGGACCTACTTCTCCTTACTGTGTAGAATTCCTCAGAGGATGGGCTGATCACTGGATGCCATATGATTTTTTTCAAATAGCAAAGATGGTTCAAAATCCTCAACAATTACTTCAGTGGCAAATATGGGTTAATGATGAGGCCCAACAAATGATGATTAACCAGCAATCTCATGGTAACCCTGCCAATTTAACCTATGGCATACTCACTGGAACAAGAGCCATGGCCGATATGATTGTGCAATTAGCTAATATTACCCCTCAGATGTTGCATTTCATTAAAGAAACTGCCTGCAGGGTGTGGGCAAAGGTTGATAGCACGAACTCTGATGGTTCATTTGTTAAGATTATTCAAGGACATGAGGAGGAATATTCTCAATTTATAGGGATATTAAAGGATGCAATCGAAAAATCTATTAAGGATGTGACTTTACAAAATATTATTTTCAAACAACTTGCTTTTGAAAATGCTAATGAGGAATGTCAATCCGTGCTTAGACCAATTCGAGAGACTGGCTCTCTTATGGAATATTTGAAAGCTTGGAAGGATATTGGATCTATGTCCCATAGAGCAAAATTGGTGACATTAGAAACTTTTAATGTACAGAAAGCTATTAATGCCAAATGTTTTAACTGCAGGAAGGCCAACCATATGAAAAAAACAATGCCACCTGCCAACACAGGCCAGAAAAAAATAATACTACTTCTAATAAGAAGAGACCCCCAGGAGTATGTCCAAGATGTAAAAAGGGGTTCCATTGGCTGAATGAATGTCATTCTAAATTTGATAAGGATGGAAACACATTGACCCCGATGCACAACAAAAACAACAGGGAAACTAATAAAGGGGCCATCCTCTAGCCCCATTACAAAAGGAGGACCCAACATATGACGCTACAAGCAGCTACATCTAAGAGTGCTTGCATTGATATACCTAGTCCTTATGACATGAATTAATGGAATTATATAACCCCACAAAATTCCCACTGGATATTATGGCCCAATTCCATCCGGGATGGTGGGACTAATTTTGGGACATAATAGCTGCACAATGAAAGGTTTAATGGTATTAACTGATGTTATGGATGAAGATTATAAAGGGGAAATACATGTTATGGTAAATGTTGTGAAAATGGGGAATATATATTTACAAAAAGGGGAACATTTTGCACAATTATTACTTTTACCATATGTCAAACCAATGAAAGCATCTGATAAAATTTGGCAGGGAGGCTTTGGTAGTACCAACCTTACTGCTGCACTATCCACCTTGTTAAAGGAACATCAGAAACCCATGCTCACTTTACGAATACAGGGAAAAAATTTCACAGGCATGCTAGATACCAGAGCTAACATTTCAATCATTAGAGTGGAAAAATAACCCCTTGATTGGGGTAAAATTGTGGCTCCTTCTAGACTACTAGGAGTGGATAAAACTGATGTAATAAAAAAGAAATCAAGAAAATGGCAAATGTTGATAGATCTAAGAAATATTAATAATACTATAATTCTTATGGGGCCATTACAACCTGGATTACCCTCCCCTTCCATGGTACCAAAAGGCTAATCTATAATTATTATTTTACAAGATTGCTTTTTTACTATACCTTTGCATCCTAAAGATAGAAAACATTTTGCTTTTTCAGTTCCTTCTATAAATCACATGGCTCCTGTTAAAAGATTTCAATGGAAGGTTCTACCTCAGGGAATGATGAACTCTCCTACCATTTGCCAATATCTCATATTTGTTTTATTACAACCCATTAGAGATAAATATCCTACTGCTTTCATAATTCATTACATGGATGATATACTTCTCTCCATGGAATCTGAACTCTGTTTACAACAGTTATATAATGAAGTTACTATTACTCTTCAAAATCATGGCCTGCTTGTTGTGCCAGATAAAATTCAATTGAAAGCACCCTTTAATTATTTAGGACATGTTATGGAAGAATCTAAAATCAAACCTCAAAAAATCTCAAATTTCTGTGCAGTCTCTACGCACGCTGAATGATTTTCAAAAGTTGCTAGAAGATATTAATTGGCTACAGCCATCTGTTGGCATCCCCACCTATGCCTTACAAAATCTATTTAAAATTTTAAAGGGATCCCTTAACCCTAATAGCCCTAGGCAGCAAACAAAAGAGGCCAGAGAAGAGCTAGCCTTAATGGAGGAACACATTCAACAATCTTTCTCAACTCAGCTAGATCATGATCAACCAGTTTCTTTATATATATTCCCCACTGAACATTCAGCCACTGCAATTATAGCTCAACACAGCCCAATAGAATGGGTATATTTATACACTAAACAGTCTAAAAAAATCGTATCATATATTGAGAAAATAGGGCAATTAATTGTGTCAGGGAGAAGCCATGTACAAACTTTGTCTGGATTTGATCCATATACAATACACGTCCCCTTGACAAAAAAAGGAATTGCAAATTGCCTTACAGTATAACCTGACCATGCAAATAGCATTAAATGATTTTCAAAATGTTATCTCATTTCATTTGCCAAAAGGAAAATTATGGGACTTTCTACAATGTACTAAATTCATTATAACTAATATCATTGCATCCCAGCCTATTTCCAATGCACCCACCTATTTCATTGATGGCAACAAGAAAGGCATAACAGGGATTGTCAGCCCTAATATCAAAGAGAAATTACCCACTACCTATTCTTCAGTACAAAGAATTGAATTGTATGTTTTATATGCTCTTTTGTCTCTTCAACCATTATCCTTCAACGTATATACTGATTCCAAATACCTTGCTTCCCTTTTTCCCGACTTTGTTACCACCTTTTTATACAATCTAGATGAAGAATTATATACTCTTTTTTCACAGACTCAAGCCTTAATTCACTCACGTACAGAACCTTTCTTCATTGAACATATACGTGCTCATTCAGGTTTACCTGGCCCTCTGGTTGCAAGAAATGATGCCATTGACAGGCTCATAGCTCCCGTCTTTACATCTGCCAGTGACAAACATGCTAATCTTCATACCAATGCTAACAGATTGCACTCTAAATACCATATTCCTCTCACTGAAGCAAGGCATATTATTAAAACCTGTGATGTCTGCCCCTCTGCACTTACAAACTACGATTTCAGGAGTTAACCCCCAAGGCCAACAGCCTAATTCCCTTTGGCAGTCTGACTTCACTCAGTGCTCCCTAGGAAAGTTTTCTTTGCTTTTTGTCTCAATAGATACATTTTTCCAGCTTTATCTGGGCAATACCTGTCTCTTCAGAATCCAGCAAACACGCCATTTCCACACTCTTACTCACCTTCCCCCTTATGGGGATTCCCTCAGTCCTGAAAACAGACAATGGACCTGCATTTACCTCACACTCGTTTCGTTCATTTTTATCCGAATGGAACATCACACACATTACAGGAATACCCTATAATCCCCAAAGTCAAGCCATTATTGAAAGAGCCCACCACACTCTAAAAACTCATTTATTAAAACAGAAAGGGGGAATTTAGAATAGGAGGTACACTTCTTATCCTATGAACCCTCAATTATTATTATCTTTAATTCTTTATTCCCTAAATTTTTTAAACTTAACAAAAAATAATTCTGACACTCGTGTAGATAGACATTTTGCAGAAGACAGAAACAGCAAATTAGAAATCAATACACCAATATGGTATAAGCAATTCAATCAATGGTTGCCAGTAATCTTACGACTCCTAGGCAAGGGTTATGGTCTTGTCGTTGCAGATGGAGAAGAAATCTGTGTTTCCCTTCACCATGTCCATTACCAAGAAGGACCCCAAGACCAGGCTCCCTTGGCAAGTGACGAAGCTGACGCGAAGGGTCTCGTCAATGACCTTGAAGGAGCCAATGAAGAAACGCCATTGTCTGAATCCTTACCTGACATGGGCTCAAGTGAAAAACATGACTCGTCAGGCTGAGCAAACACTGAAGAACACTGGAACTCCTATGACTCCAGATAAGCTGTTTTTGGCAATGTTAACTGTTCTTTCCTGTTCCTCTGGGGTAAGTGTGGAATATATTTATTGGACATATATACCTAATCCACCTTTGTTATCCATAGTGGATTGGGTTGACAAAGCCCCTATGGTATTCACCAATGATAGTCTGCACTTCCCTGCCCCATGGTCAATGCAGGGTCAATTCATGAAGAAGATGAAGGAAAAAAGATAAATGTTTCAATTGGATTCAAGACACTACCTATATGCTTTGGAGTTCACTCTTTGTGCATGACTATATTCCCACAATGGTGGGCTTACTCTGTACACAATGTTTCTGCCTACAGTATAGGAATGTTTGCAACTGCATCCTTCCTCTTAAATGGTTCTGAAAGACATTATCCTGGACAAATAGCTAACTATACTGACTCACTTTTCCAGCCTGCAGAACTAATATGTGATGCTGTATCTTGGAGAAAGAAACGATCAATTCAACCACTATATTGGTCTAACTGTCGGGAACAGTTCAGGAAGGTTTCTGTCAAACAACAAAATCAGTCCATATTCAAATTCATGGATTGGGGGCCCCATGGGTTATTTGTGAATTGCTCTGAGGAGCAAGAAAAAAATCATAGCTGTTCCTGGTATCATAGAGTCAACACGTGGGGATTCCATAAGACCAATATTGGCTTTTGGACTGATAAGGATGTATTGTTAAACTGGTATAATGGAGGGTTATCTCCACCTCGGCCCAGAATTATAGTCCCTCTTATAGGACCTGAACAATGGCATATTTGGAAGATTCCTGCTGCACTGGAATGCTTTGCCAATGTACATGGGACTGTGAAGGCTTTAAAACCCCAAAACTATACCTTTATGTATAATAGTACAGGTTATATCCAATCCTGTGTGCACCTCCCATACATGTTTATTGTAGGTAACTTTGATATAGATCTTTCTGCTAAAATTGTTAACTGTACAGCTTGTGCTTTATATACATGTTTAAACCATACTATTTCTTACCACAATGCCAACATCACTATAGTCAAGCAGAGGTCTAAACTATGGCTTCCTGTCAATTTAACAGAGCCATGGACCGACTCTGTATTCCTTTCAGTTCTGCTCAGAAATGGTCTGAAAAGGTTGAAACACATAATAGGGTGGATTATTGCTGGCATTCTTAGTCTAATATCCATTGTTACAGTAGGAACCCTGTCTGGTATGGCATTACACAATTCTATACAAAATCATGATTTTATCACTGCATGGCACAAAGACTCTCATGATCTTTGGACTCGACAAGCCCAAATAGATCAGCAATTACAAACACAAATTTATGAGTTACAAACTGTGATAATCCACTTAGGAGATCAAATGCAGCAACTGACTTTCCAAACACATATACGTTGTCACTGGAATTTTATGTCTTTTTGTCTGACTAACATGCCTTATAATAGCACTGAATATCCTTGGGATAAAGTTAAAGCACATTTTCTGGATCTCACAAACAACTCAAGTTTAGACATCAATCTGTTGAAACAACAAATTGCTAATTTTCAAGTTGAGGTACCTAAGGAGTTGTACAGCACTCAATTTTATGATACTTTAACTAAAACCCTATCATCCCTAGACCCTAGAACATGGTTTTCAGGAAGCAACATTTTTATATATGTATTAATCACCCTACTTTTTCTGTCATTGATTATAGGATACAGATGTCTCTACTCAAGACTCCATGCCTCTCACAACGGAGTCCAACTAGCAGCTGCCGTGCTTAAGCTAAAAACAAAAGGAGGATATGTTGGGAAGAACAGCACAAAATAGCCTTGACTGAGAAGGTCCTTGGGAAAATGGCGGAGGGCCAGAAGTACCCAGGCTTTGCCATAGCTGAAAAACATCTCCTGCTTTTAGCCATGCTCGGCACCAAGATTTAATAATACTAAAGATGTTGCTTGAGAAAAATGGGTCATGGGATAAACACCTGGGTCATTTAAGAACAGAGGTCATTTCATTCAATGGACAGCCCAAATCTGAGGTTTTTCCTTCTGCTCCGCCTGTAACAGCAATTGCTAACTTTCCTCGTACTAATCATTTCACTCCTCCTCGGGAGATGCCTGCTTGCGCTTTCGCTTTCCCAATGCAATTTAATCAACCTGCCCAAGGCCAAAATACTTGGGCTAATCTAGATTTTGGCATGTTGTCTAGCTTTAAGAAAGCATGCACTCTGTATGGACCTACTTCTCCTTACTGTATGGAATTTCTTGGAGGATGGGCTGACCATTGGATGTCATATGATTTTTTTCAAATAGCAAAGATAATTCAAAATCCTCAGCAATTACTTCAGTGGCAAATATGGGTTAATGATGAGGCCCAACAAATGCTGTTTGACCAGCAATCTCATGGTAACCCTGCCAATTTAACCTATGATAGACTCACCGGAACAAGAGCCATGGCCAATCTGATTGCACAATTAGCTAATATTACCTCTCAGATGTTACATTTCATTAAAGAAACTGCCTGCAGGGCATGGGCAAAAGTTGATAGCGCTAACTTTGATGGTTCATTTGTTAAGATTATTCAAGGACATGAGGAGGAATATTCTCAATTTATAGGAAAATTAAAGGATGCAGTTGAGAAATCTATTAAGGATGTGACTTTACAAAATATTATTTTAAAACAACTTGCTTTTGAAAATACTAATGAGGAATGTCGATCCGTGCTCAGACCAATTCGAGAGACTGGCTCTCTTATGGAATATTTGAAAGCATGTAGGGATATTGGATCTATGTCCCATAGAGCAAAATTGGCAGCATTGGAAACCTTTAATGTACAGAAAGCTGCTAATGCCAAATGTTTTAACTGTGGGAAGCCCGGCCATATGAAAAAACAATGTCGCATGCCAACACAGGCTGGAAAAAATAATACTACTTCTAATAAGAAGAGGCCTCCAGGAGTATGTCCAGGATGTAAAAAGGGGTTCCATTGGCTGAATGAATGTCATCCTAAATTTGATAAGGATGGAAACACTTTGAACTCCGGTGCACAACAAAAACAACAGGGAAACTGATAAAGGGTCATCCTCTAGCCCCACTACAAAAGGAGGACCTAACGTTATGACGCCACAAGCAGCTACATCTAAGAGTGATATACCTAGTCCTTATGATATGGAACTAATAGAATTATACAACCCCCACAAAGTTCCCACTGGATATTATGGCCCGATTCCACCCGGGACAGTGGGACTGATTTTGGGACGTAGTAGCTGCACAATGAGAGGTTTAATGGTTTTGACTGGTGTTGTGGATGAAGATTATGAAGGGGAAATACATGTTATGGTAAATGTTGTGAAAATGGGAAATGTATACTTACAAAAAGGGGAACGTTTTGCACAATTATTACTTTTGCCATATGTCAAACCAATGAGGGCATCTGATAAAGTTTGGCAGGGAGGCTTTGGCAGTACCAACCTTACAGCTGCACTATCCACCTTATTAAAGGAACATCAGAAACCCATGCTTACTTTACGCATATGGGGAAAAAATTTCACAGGCATGTTAGATACCGGAACTAACATTTCAATCATTAGAGCTGCAGAGTGGCCCCTTGATTGGGGTAAGGTTGTGGCTTCTTCTAGACTATTAGGAGTGGGTGAAGCTGATGCCACACAAACTTTTGTCAATGCATCCTATTTACAAGTGTATGGCCCTGATCAAATTGTAGTTTATCTTAAACCATATATTACTAATATCCCTATCAATTTATGGGGACGGGATTTTCTTGAACAAACGAAAGCCACAATTTCTTTAAATGAACCTTTTTAATGGGGGCCATTGAGTTAACACCACTGCCTCTCGATTGGGAATCTGATACCCCAGTATGGACACCTCAATGGCCCCTAACTAAAGAAAAATTGGCAGCTCTTACGCAATTAGTAAATGAACAATTACAAAAAGCTCATATAGAACCTTCATTTTCCCCATGGAATTCCCCTGTTTTTGTAATAAAAAAGAAATCAGGAAAATGGCAAATGTTCATAGATTTAAGAAATGTTAATAATACCATGTTACCTATGGGGCCCTTACAACCCGGATTGCCCTCCCCTTCTATGGTACCAAAAGGATGGTCTGTAGTTATCATTGACTTACAAGACTGCTTTTTTACTATACCTCTGCACCGTAAAGATAGAAAACGTTTTGCCTTTTCAGTTCCTTCTATAAATCACATGGCTCCTGCTAAAAGATTTCAATAGAAGGTGCTACCTCAGGGAATGATGAACTCTCCTACCGTTTGCCAATATCTCATATCTGTTTTATTACAACCTATTAGAGATAAATGTCCTATTGCGTTTATAATTCATTACATGGATGATATACTTCTTTCTATGGAATCTGAACTCTGTTTGCAACAGTTATACAATGAAGTTACTACTACTCTTCAAAATCATGGCCTGCTTGTTGTGCCAGATAAAATTCAATGGAAAGCACCCTTTAATTATTTAGGACATGTTATGGAAGAATCTAAAATCAAACCTCAAAAAATTCAAGTTTCTGTGCAATCTCTACACATGCTGAATGATTTTCAAAAATTGCTAGGAGATATTAATTGGCTGCGGCCATCTATTGGCATCCCCACCTATGCCTTACAAAATCTATTTAAAATTTTAGAGGGATCCCCTGACCCTAATAGTCCTAGGCAACTAACAAAAGAGGCCAAAGAAGAACTGGCCTTAGTGAAGAAACGCATTCAACAATCTTTTTCAACTCGGCTAGATTATGATCAACCAGTTTCTTTATATATATTCCCCACTGAACATTCGCCCACTGCAATTATAGCTCAACATAGCCCAATAGAATGGGTATATTTACACACTAAACAGTCTAAAAAAATTGTATCATATATTGAGAAAATAGGGCACTTAATTGTGTCAGGAAGACGCCATGTACAAACTTTGACTGGATTTGATCCATATGCAATACACATTCCCTTGACAAAAAAGGAATTGCAAATTGCCTTACAATATAACTTGACCATGCAAATGGCATTAAATGATTTTCAAAATGTTATCTCATTTCATTTGCCAAAAGGAAAATTATGGGACTTTCTACAATGTACTGAATTCATTGTAACTAATATCAGTGCATCCCAGCCTATTTCCAATGCACCCACCTATTTCATTGATGGCAACAAGAAAGGCATAGCAGGGACTGTCGGCCCTGATATCAAAGAGAAATTACCCACTACCTATTCTTCAGTACAAAGAGTTGAGTTGTATGCTTTATATGCTCTTTTGTCGCTTCAACAGTTATCCTTCAACGTATATACTGATTCCAAATACCTTGCTTCCCTTTTTCCTGATTTTGGTACTGCCTTTTTGTACAACCTAGATGAACTACAACTCTCTTTTCACAGACTCAAGCTTTAATTCGCTCACGTACGGAACCTTTCTTTGTTGCACATATACGTGCTCATTCAGGTTTACCTGGCCCTCTGGTTACAGGAAATGATGCTATTGACAGGCTTATAGCTCCCATTTTTATGTCTGCCAGTGACGAACATGCTAATCTTCATACCAATGCTAACAGATTGCACTCTAAATACCATATTCCTCTCGCTGAAGCACGGCATATTATTAAAACCTGTGATGTCTGCGCCCCTCTGCATTTACGGACTACGATTTCAAGAATTAATCCCCGGGGGCAACTAGGGGGCAACTGATTTCCTTCAGCAATCTGACTTCATCACTGCTCCTTAGGAAAGTTTTCTTTGCTTTTTGTCTCAGTTGATATATTTTCCGACTTTATCTGGACAATACCTATCTCTTCAGAATCCAGCAAACACGCCATTTCTGCACTCTTACTCACCTTCCCCGTTATGGGGATTCCTTCAGTCCTGAAAACAGACAATGGGCCTGCATTTACCTCGCACTCGTTTCGTTCATTTTTATCAGAATGGAACATAACACACATTACAGGAATACCCTATAATCCTCAGGGTCAAGCCATTATTGAAAGAGCCCACCACACCCTAAAAACTCATTTATTAAAACAGAAAGGGGGAATATGGAAGAGGAGATACACTTCTTATCCTATGAACCCTCAATTATTATTATCTTTAACTCTTTATTCCCTAAATTTGTTAAACTTAACAAAAAATAATTCTGACACTCGTGCAGATAGACATTTTGCAGAAGACAAAAACAGCAAATTAGAAATCAATACACCAATATGGTATAAGCAATTTAATCAGTGGCTGCCAGGAATCTTATGACTCCTAGGCAAGGGTTATGGTCTTGTCATTGCAGATGGAGAAGAAATCTGGGTTCCCCTTCGCCATGTCCATTACCGAGAGGGACCCCAAGACCGGACTCCCTCGGGAAGTGACGAAGTTGACGCGAAGGGTCTCGTTGATGACCCTGGAGGAGCCAATGAGGAAACGCCATCGTCTGAATCCTTACCTGACATGGGCTCAAGTGAAAAACATGACTCGTCAGGCTGAGCAGACAATGAAGAGTACTGGAACTTCTATGACTCCAGATAAGCTGTTTCTGCCAATGTTAGCTATTCTTTCTTTCCTCTTCCTCTGGGTAAGTGCAGAATATGTTTGTTGGGCATACATACCCAACCCACCACTTCTCTCCATAGTGGATTGGGTAGATAAAGCCCCTATGATCTTTACTAATGATAGCATGCATTTTCCAAGTCCCTGGTCCATAAAGCAACCAATTCATGAAGAAGATGAGGGAAAACCAATCAACATTTCCGTGGAATTCAAAACCTTGCCTATCTGTTTCGGATCTCACCCCCTTTGCATGACTATCTTCACACAATGGTGGGCATACTCTGCCAACAGTGGGACTGCTTTGCGTCTGGGAATGTTTGCTATGGCATCTTTCTTACTTAATGGCTCCGAGCGACATTGTCCAGGCCAGATAGCCAACTATTCGAACTCGCTTTTTCAACCAGAGGAACCTTCATGTCATACTGTATCTTGGAGAAGAAAACAGGAGATACAACTGTTACATTGGTCTGATTGTTGAGGCCAATTTGGGAAAGTTTCTATAATTCAGCAAAATCATACTAATCATACATTCAAATTTGTTGACTGGGGACCTCATGGGTTGTTTGTAAACTATTCTGAAGAACAGGAGGAACATCATAACTGCTCCTGGTTTAATAGATCAAGCATTGGAGGTTTTCATAAATCTAAGACAAATTTCTGGACTAATAAGGACATATTGCTGAATTGGTATAATGGGGGCTTATCACCCCCATGACCCAGGATTGTCGTCCCCATTGTGGGGCCAGAGCGATGGCACATTTGGAAAATTCCAGCAGCCTTAGAGCACTTCACTAGTGTTTATGAGACTGTGGGTGTGTTTCGTCCTTCTAATTATACCTTCCTATACAATAGTACTGGCTATATTCAATCATGTGTTCACCTTCCGTATTTGTTTATTGTAGGGCATTTTGATATTGACTTATCAACCAAGATTGTCAATTGTACTGCATGTGCATTGTATACCTGCCTTAATCACACCATTTCATATCACAATGCTAGCATTGCGCTAGTTAAACAAAAATCTGAGTTATGGCTTCCCGTAAACTTAACTGAGCCTTGGACTGATCCTGTATTTCTTTCTGTATTGTTGAAAACTGGACTTAGGCGATCTAAACGCATCATTGGGTGGATTGTTGCAGGCATCTTAAGCCTTATCTCCATTGTGACTATAGGAACTTTGTCTGGTATGGCTTTACATAATTCTATACAAAATCATGATTTTATCACTGCTTGGCACAAAGACTCTCATGATCTTTGGACTTGACAAGCTCAAATAGATCAGCAATTACAAACATGAATTCATGAGTTACGAACTGTGATTATCCACTTAGGAGATCAAATGCAGCAACTGACTTTCCAAACACGTATATGTTGTCACTGGAATTTTACTTCTTTTTGTCTGACTAACATGCCCTATAATAGCACTGAATATCCTTGGGATAAAGTTAAAGCGCATTTGCAGGATCTCACAGATAACTCAAGTTTAGACATCAATTTGTTGAAACAACAAGTTGCTAATTTTCAAGTTAAGGTACCTAAGGAATTGTACAGCACTCAATTTTATGATACTTTAACCAAAACCCTATCGTCTCTAGACCCTAAAACTTGGTTTTCAGGAAGCAACATTTTTATATATGTATTAATCACCCTGCTTTTTTTGTCATTGCTTATAGGATATAGATGTCTCTACTCAAGACTCCATGCCTCTCACAACGGAGTCTAACTAGCAGCTGCCATGCTTAAATTAAAAACAAAAGGAGGATATGTTGGGAAGCCCAGTACAAAAGCGCGGTTGGAGGAAGTCCTTGGGAAAATGGCAAAGGGCCAGAAGTACCCCGGCTTGGTGCTGCAGGCAGAAAAACATCTCCTGCCTCTGGTTATGTCCGGCGCCAAGATTTAATAATAAATATTAAGGATGTTGCTTGAGAAAATGGGTTATGGGATAAGCACATGGGTCACTTAGAGCGCGCTGTCCTTGAAATAGTTTTACTGATTGGATGTTAACCCCATATGCGCTCTGCTGGCTGTATACCCTAAGCTCTTTGTTCCTGCTTCTATAAAAAGGCTTGACTGCAGAAATAAACTTGTCAGTCCTTGCAAGAGACTGTCCGAGTGTCATTCTTTCAGGTTCGTCGCTTCCAAGTCCCGGGGAGAAAATCCCCAACACTGCTATACTCTCTGCCTTCCTGATTCTCACTATTGCTTGACTTCACCCTACAGCCATATTCAGGAAGGTTGTAAGAGAGAAAGAGACCTTCAGAGCTGGGAAGGGACCAGCTAGTCCAGTAATTCCAAGCTGTGCTCCTGTGGTGCCTAAGCATCTGCACAGAGTTGGGACTCAGAGCAGAGGTGAACCAAACTGGGGTCTGCTCAAAGCCCTTACCAGCTTTCACCTGCCTTGCTTCAAACAAATCAGTAAAAGGTTTGAAACTCAGTGACCTAGGCCAGTTGCTTTCCTTTCCAAGTAAGGAAATTAGAGCTTGAAGAGCTGACTTCCTAGATAAAAAGCGCTTGAGTGTGGTAGTGACAGAACTGTTTTAGAAATGGGTAATTTCTAGGAACCAGAAGTTCAGCCCTCGCTAATGAAGGAGTGAGTTATAAGGTAACTTTGTAAAGTTTTGGTTTCCTCTGGAGATTTTAACCTTTGGTATGGACCTAACAGAATCAGAAGATATTAAGAAGAGGTGACAAGAATACACAGAAGAACTGTACAAAAAAGATCTTCACGACCCAGATAATCACGATGGTGTGATCACTCACCTAGAGCCAGACATCCTGGAATGTGAAGTCAAGTGGGCCTTAGAAACCATCACTATGAACAAAGCTAGTGGAGGTGATGGAATTCCAGTTGAGCTATTTCAAATCCTGAAAGATGATGCTGTGAAAGTGCTGCACTCAAGATGCCAGCAAATTTGGAAAACTCAGCAGTGGCCACAGGACTGGAAAAGGTCAGTTTTCATTCCAATCCCAAAGAAAGGCAATGCCAAAGAATGCTCAAACTACCACACAATTGCACTCATCTCACACGCTAGTAAAGTAATGCTCAAAATTCTCCAAGCCAGGCTTCAGCAACACGTGAACCGTGAACTTCCAGATATTCAAGCTGGTTTTAGAAAAGGCAGAGGAACCAGAGACCAAATTGCCAAACATCCGCTGGATCATCGAAAAAGTAAGAGGGTTCCAGAAAAACATCTATTTCTGCTTTATTGACTATGCCAAAGCCTTTGACTGTGTGGATCACAATAAACTGTGGAAAATTCTGAGGGAGATGGGAATACCAGACCACCTGATCTGCCTCTTGAGAAACCTATATGCAGGTCAGGAAGCAACAGTTAGAACTGGACATGGAACAACAAACTGGTTCCAAATAGGAAAAGGACTACGTCAAGGCTGTATATTGTCACCCTGCTTATTTAACTTCTATGCAGAGTATATCATGAGAAACGCTGGACTGGAAGAAACACAAGCTGGAATCAAGATTGCCGGGAGAAATATCAATCACTTCAGATATGCAGATGACACCACCCTTATGGCAGAAAGTGAAGAGGAACTAAAAAGCCTCTTGATGAAAGTGAAAGAGGAGAGTGAAAAAGTTGGCTTAAAGCTCAACATTCAGAAAACGAAGATCATGGCATCTGGTCCCATCACTTCATGGGAAATAGATGGGGAAACAGTGGAAACAGTGTCAGACTTTATTTTTTTGGGCTCCAAAATCACTGCAGATGGTGACTGCAGCCATGAAATTAAAAGACGCTTACTCCTTGGAAGGAAAGTTATGACCAACCTAGATAGCATATTCGAAAGCAGAGACATTACTTTGCCAACAAAGGTCCATCTAGTCAAGGCTATGGTTTTTCCAGTGGTCATGCATGGATGTGAGAGTTGGACTGTGAAGAAAGCTGAGCGCCGAAGAACAGATGCTTTTGAACTGTGGTGTTGGAGAAGACTCTTGAGAGTCCCTTGGACTGCAAGGAGACCCAACCAGTCCATTCTAAAGGAAATCAGTCCTGGGTGTTCATTGGAAGGACTGATGCTGAAACTGAAACTCCAATACTTTGGCAACCTGATGTGAAGAGCTGACTCACCTGAAAAGACTCTGATGCTGGGAGGGATTGGGGGCAGGAGGAAAAGGGGATGACAGAGGATGAGATGGCTGAATGGCATCACTGACTCGATGGACGTGAGTCTGGGTGAACTCCGGGAGTTGGTGATGGACAGGGAGGCCTGGCGTGCTGCAATTCTTGGGGTCGCAAAGAGTCGGACACGACTGAGTGACTGAACTGAACTGAACTGAAGGATATGCTTGCCACCTTCTTTGGATTCTCTGTTTTGGGAACACAACCTTAGAGAAATGTACATGCTGTTTCAGGAAAAAATTCAATAGCAACTTTAAACTAGTGCTTCTCCTGGCAA
Organism: Bos mutus; assembly: GCF_027580195.1. Classification (NCBI taxonomy): domain Eukaryota; kingdom Metazoa; phylum Chordata; class Mammalia; order Artiodactyla; family Bovidae; genus Bos; species Bos mutus. Next base: position 53,931,158 of record NC_091640.1, read on the forward strand.
TGTGAGGCTAAACATGGGCTACTATGGCAAAGACTGTGACTTTAGACCTATCTTTAGTGTAAAGCTCCTTTTTCACACTTTAGAGAAGGCTGTGATGAAATGATATTGACATTTTTTTTTGACAGTGAAGTTGCTCAGTCTTGTCCAACTCTTTGCGACCCCATGGACTGTAGCCTACAAGGCCCTTTCATCCATGGAATTTTCCAGGCAAGAGTACTGGAGTGGGTTGCCATTTCCTTCAACAGAAGATCTTCCCAACCCAGGGATCAAACCCGGGTCTCCCACATTTTAGGCAGACGCTTTACCGTCTGAGCCACCAGGGAAGTCCGATGAAATGATAAGCATGCCTAATCCACGTCCCTAGTTCCCAGATGGCAGCTTGACTTGTGATGGTGCTGGAAATCTGCTGTCACCCCTCCCCCTGCCTAAACTCATCTCTCCTTTAGACCCTCCCTCTCCAACCCTAGACTTATCAACAGTCTGCCTGACATTTCCATTTGCTTGTCTAGGAAACATCTCAAATTCACATGACAAAAGGTGAATTTCTGGTCTTCTGTACCAAGTCAATTCCATTTGAACATTTTTCATCTTGGTTAATGGCAACTTTTCCAGGCTTCCCAAGTAGCGCTCATGGTAAAGAACATGCTTGCCAATGCAGGAGACTCAAGAGACCCAGGTTTGATCCCTAGGTCAGGAAGATCCCCTAAAGTAGGAAATGGCACCCCACTCCAGTATTCTTGCCTGGAAAAGTCCATGGGCAGAGGAGCCTGGCAGGCTGTGGTCCATGGGGCTGCAAAGAGTCCAACACAACTGAGTGACTGAGCACATGTCATACATCATGCCACAGTGGCAACTCTGTCCTTCTGCTTACTCAGGCCAAGATGCTCAGAGTCATCTTGCTCCTGTCTCACATCCTCTGTCCACTCTATATCTGACGAGTTCTCACTCCCTCCACTGCTATCACCTCGGACTAAGCCACTATCATTTCCTGTCCTGTTTAGTTTGAGTTTCTTAACTTGGCTTTCTTTCTGCCTATGACTCTTGCTTTCAGTCTATTCTTGGAGTGGTCAGAGAGGTCCTTTTTATAAGTAAGGCAGGTCATGTCATCCTTTCTTCAAGACACTCCCCATCTCACTCAGAAGTTAAAAGATCTTCCTCCTCCAACCCCTACCCTCTTCCATATCCCACTTCTCCAAGCCACACCTGTCCAAGCTGCCCCCAGGTCCCTCCATACCCTTCCTTTTCCATGGTCACTGCTTCTGTGCCTCATCCCCGTAACTTCTCTGGCCTTAAGGCTCCACTACTCTTGTTCCTCCTGGTCACTCCACTCTAGCCACACCAGCCTCTGGGCTGAGCCTCAAACACTCTTGGCATGCTTCAGAATTAGACCATTTACTGGTGGTCCCCTCTGCATGGGTCGCTCCAGTCAGATTTCTAACTCCCTCACAACTTCAGGGCTTTGTTCCAATGTCCCTTTCTCAATAATCATCCTTGCTAAATCATCAGGGAACTGCAGATAAAAACCACAATGAGATATCATCTCATACCTGTCAGAATGGCTATCGCCAAAAAGGACACAACAAATGTTGGTGAAGATGTGGAGAAAAGGGAACCCTCTACACTGTTGGTGAGTGTAAATTGGTGCAGCCACTGTGAAAAACAGTATGGAGGTTTCCCAAAAAACTAAAAATGAAACTACCGTATCACTTGGAAACGTCCCCCCCCAAAAAAAAAACAAAACACTAACTTGAAAAGATACTACCCCAATGTGTTCATCAGTTCAGGTCAGTTCAGTCGCTCAGTCGTGTCTGACTCTTTGTGACTCCGTGAACTGCAGCACACCAGGCCTCCCTGTCCATCACCAGCTCCCGGAGTTTACTCAAACTCACGTCCATGGAGTTGGTGATCCATCCAACCATCTCATCCTCTGTCGTCCCCTTCTCCTCTTGTCTTCAATCTTTCCCAGCATCAGAGTCTTTTCCAATGAGTCAGCCCTTTGCATCTGGTGGCCAAATGTTCATAGCAGCCTGATTTACAACTGCCAAGATTTGGAAGCAAACTAAGAGTCCATCAACAGATGAGTGTACAAAGAAGATATGGTATATATTCAAAGGAATACTACTCAACCATAAAAAGGAACAAAAATATGCGGTTTGCAGCAACATAAATGGACTCGGAGGGCACTACGCCAAGTGAAGTAGGTCATACAGAGAAGAACCAATACTGTACACTTTTATAGAGAATCAAAAAAATACAGCTAACTAATGAATATTAACAAAAAAGCAGACACAGATATAGACAACTAGTGATTACTAGTGGGGAGAAGAAAGGAGAGTAAGAGATAAAAGCTATTAGGTATAAAATAATCTATGAGGATACATTGTACATTGCAGGGAATACAGCCAACATTCATATAACTAAAAATGGGATATAACCAATTGGAACGATACAGAGAAGATTAGCATGGCCCCTGCGCAAGGATGACATGCAAATTCGTGAAGCGTTCCATATTTAAAATAAAAAAAAAAAATTGTGACTCATATTGTTTGTTGTTGTTCAGTTGCTCAGTCATGTCCGACTCTTTGAGAACCCATGGACTGCGGCTTGCCAGGCTTCCCTGTCCGTCACCATCTCCCAGAGTTTGCTCAAACTCATGTCCATTGAGTCAGTGATGCCATCCAACCATCTCATCCTCTGTTGCCTCCTTCTCCTCCTGCCCTCCATCTTTCACAGCATCAAGGTCTTTTCTAAGGAGTCGGCTCTTTGCATCAGGTGGCCAAAGTATTGGAGCTTCAGTTTCAGCATCAGTCCTTCCAATGAATGTTCAAGGTTGATTTCCTTTAAGATTGACTGCTTTGATCTCCTTGCTGTTCAAGGCACTATCAGGTGTTTTCTCCAATACCACATTACATTATACCCCTGTGATATATATATTCAACAGCAGTTATCAGTTCAGTTCAGTTGCTCAGTCCTGTCCGACTCTTGCCATACTTCAATTAAAAAAATAATTTTAAAAATTTAAAAAGAAAATAATTCTAGCTAAACAGGAAAAATCCTGCCACCCACAAATGTCTGTCCCTACCCATTCCTGTCTGTGGATAAGCACAGCGGTGTGTCCAGAGAGAGACCAGCGGTAGAACACGGGGAACTCTCTCGAGACCCCTGATGCCCGGAAGCTGCGTGGGAAACGCTGTTGCTCCCGGTGCCCTGGCAGGGGGCGAAGGCAGCTAGAAGCCAAGTGATGGGGAGAGGCCCCTGGGAGTCTGTCAGTGCCCGGCAGCCTTGCTTAGAGGATCTGAGAGGCCGAAATCACTGAACGGGTAGGCACTGTTAGCCGGCTGGCTTCAAGCACTTGCTCTGAACCATGAGAACCAGTTTTACACCTGTCCCTGGGCTGGCGCTGGAGAGGCTTAGTGACTGAGATGTAGCGGTGCACAGGGACCCAGCATCCTGCCTCCTCAGTGCAGGCGGGAGCGTGGGGCCCTCTGAAAATGGCGGGAAAGCTCTGAGAGGGGCCCACAGGCTGACACCTCACAGAGGGAGGGTCCAGACAGCATCGCCAGACAGGTGATGGTTGACAGCAAGGAGCGTTTGAGCAAGTGATGCTGGGTTAGTAAATTGCCTCACTTGTTAAATTAAAAAAAAAAATTTATTTTTTTAAAAAAGGAAAAAAGGAACAACTGGGTTCAAATCAGTTCAGTTCTGTTCAGTTGCTCAGTCGTGTCCGACTCTGCAACCCCATGAATTGCAGCACGCCAGGCCTCCCTATCCATCACCAAGTCCCAGAGTTCACTCAAACTCATGTCCATTGAGTCGGTGATGCCCTCCAGCCATCTCATCCTCTGTCGTCCCCTTCTCCTCCTGCCCCCAATCCCTCCCAGCATCAGAGTCTTTTCCAATGAGTCAACTCTTCGCATGAAGTGGCCAAAGTACTGGAGTTTCAGCTTTAGCACCAGTCCTTCCAAAGAACACCCAGGACTGATCTCCTTTACAATGGACTGGTTTGATCTCCTTGCAGTCCAAGGGACTCTCCAACACCACAGTTCAAAAGCATCTGTTCTTCAGCACTCAGCTTTCTTCACAGTCCAACTCTCACATCCGTACATGACCACTGGAAAAACCATAGCCTTGACTAGATGGACCTTTGTTGGCAAAGTAATGCCTCTGCTTTTGAATATGCTATCTAGGTTGGTCATAACTTTCCTTCCAAGGAATAAGCATCTTTTAATTTCATGGCTGCATTCACCATCTGCAGTGATTTTGGAGCCCAAAAAAATAAAGTCTGACACTGTTTCCACTGTTTCCCCATCTATTTCCCATGAAGTGATGGGACCGGATGCCATGATCTTAGTTTTCTGAATGTTGAGCTTTAAGCCAACTTTTTCACTCTCTTCTTTCACTTTAATCAAGAGGCTTTGTAGTTCCTCTTCACTTTCTGCCATAAGGGTGGTGTCATCTGCATATCTGAGGTGATTGATATTTCTCCCGGCAATCTTGATTCCAGCTTGTGTTTCTTCCAGCCCAGTGTTTCTCATGATGTACTCTGCATAGAAGTTAAATAAGCAGGGTGACAACATACAGCCTTGACATACTCCTTTTCCTATTTGGAACCAGTCTGTTCCATGTCCAGTTATAACTATTGCTTCCTGACCTGCATATAGGTTTCTTAAGAGGCAGGTCAGGTAGTCTGGTATTCCCATCTACCTCAGAATTGTCCACAGTTTATTGTGATCCACACAGTCAAAGGCTTTGGCATAGTCAATAAAGCAGAAATAGATGTTTTTCTGAAACTCTCTTGCTTTTTTGATGATCCAGCAGATGTTGGCAATTTGGTCTCTGGTTCCTCTGCCTTTTCTAAAACCAGCTTGAACAGCTGGAAGTTCACGGTTCACGTATTGCTGAAGCCTGGCTTGGAGAATTTTGAGCATTACTTTACTAGCGTGTGAGATGAGTGCAGTTGTGTGGTAGTTTGAGCATTCTTTGGCATTGCCTTTCTTTGGGATTGGAATGAAAACTGACCTTTTCCAGTCCTATGGCCACTGCTGAGTTTTCCAAATTTGCTGACATATTGAGTGGAGCACTTTCACAGCATCAGCTTCCAGGATTTGAAATAGCTGTACTGGAATTCCATCACCTCCACTAGCTTTGTTCGTAGAGATGCTTTCTAAGGCCCACTTGACTTCACATTCCAGGATATCTGGCTCTAGGTAAGTGATCACACCATCGTGATTATCTGGGTCGTGAAGATTTTTTTTGTACAGTTCTGTGTATTCTTGCCACCTCTTCTTAATATCAAATATACGTCCTTAATTTTTTGCCAGCTATTGCCAAACCACTATCCAGATTCTTCTACTTCACATTTTCATCAACTGTGTGTTCATTCCTTGCTCCAAACCTTTGATAACACCGTCTTATTAGAAAGAAACATCTTTGCTGATTCTTATTGTTTAAGTCACTAAGTTGTGTCTGACTCTTTGGGACCCCATGGCCCTCCAGACTCCTCTGTTCATTGAATTTCCAGGCAAGAATACTGGAATGGGTTGCTATTTCCTTCTCCAGGGGATCTTTCTGATCCAGGGAAGGATCGAACCTGCTTCTCCTGCATTGGCAGGCGGATTCTTTACTGCGATACAGGCCAACAATTGTATGTTATTACCGGTTTAGTTTATATACCTTTGATTACTATTGAGGGTGGACATTTTTTACATCATTATTGATAATTTACAGTTTTTACTTTTATGTATGTTTTTTAACATTGGAAAATTATGAAAACTCTTTATGCATTAACCCTTTCCTAGCATTTTAATTTTTCTCTCCTCATTTACTTTTTATATTTTTATGGTGTTTTTCTCAAAATGTTAAATGTTTAGAGAATTAACCATCCATCTTTTCTTTTATGGGATCTAGTTTTGTTGTTTTGCTTAAAAACTCTCTCAATTCTCTTCCCATCAATATTTCTCCGTATTTTCATCTAAGTTTTCTGTGATTTTATTGTTTCACCAAAATCATTATATGTTCTATGTTTATTCAGGTTTAATAGTTGTGACAGGTTGCAAAAATGGCTACAATCTTCAATTCATCCTTCTCAGGACCACTCCTTTCTGCAGTGTCAGGGTGCAGCTCTACCCATGAAGAGGTGGAATCTGTTTACCCACCACTTAAGTCTGGCCTTGTGACTTGCTTTGACCAATAGAATCAGTGGCAATGACAGCGTGTGGTTCCAATGCTAGAACTTATGAGACCCTTGGTGCTTCTCCCAGCTCTCAGGGAACTCTCCAGGGCCACCAGGTGATCAAGCCTGCTGGGTGAGCATGTGGCCTTATTGCTCTCCATCACTCCAGCTGACAGCAAGTCAACTTCCAGAAATGTCAGTGAGGTTCTCTTAGACCAGTTGGTTCCTAGCCAAGGTATCAGCTGAGCAGTAGCTGACAGCAGAAGCATCAAGACTTGAAGAAGAGCTGCTCTGCTGGGTCTAGCCCAAATTGCTGTCCCACAGAAAAGTGAACTAAATAATTGGAAGCTGTTTTTAAGCCCCTAAGCTTTGGAGTTTTCCTGGTTGTATAGCAAAAGGTAGCTGATGTATGAAGTAGGGAATTCTATTTTATTTATCCAAGAATTAGCCTGTGGCCTAATAGCATTACTTAATAGTTCATCTTCTCCCAAATATATTGTCTTGATTCTGCCTCTAAGTTATCCATTAAATTCTATTGATTTGTCTGTCCTTTGTGTAATAGATTCACTCAATGATACGCTTCAGTATCTGGAAGGATAGGTCTCTCTTATCTCCTACAATTCTTAACTACTCTTATATTTTTATTCTTCCAGATGAATTTGGTTTTATTGTTTCATATTGCAAAAATACATATGTTGGGCTTTTGAATGGAGTGTTATGAAACATAAACTTTGAAAAGTATTGACTTAAAAATATTGAGCTATCTAGAAATATATTTTGAATAATTGTCATATTTTATATATTTCTGAAGAACTTTATAGTTTTCCTTATGTAGATTTCTCATAGTTCTTGTTAAATTGATGCTTGGGTATTTGTATTTTACAGTAAAAGGAAGATTTTTTTTTCATTATATTTTATATGATTACTTTAGATTTTTAAGAAAACTATCCATCTCAATATATTAATTTTGTAACTGACCACCTTACTGAACTCTCTGTTTCTAGAAAATTGTTTAAAATTGTTTTTTTTTTTTTTAAACTGGATTTTTCAGCTATTCACATCATATCATTGCAAGTACTGGTGACTTTTTCTCCTTTCCAGTGTTTTCCTCTTTATTTTACTGTTGCATCTTATTATTTTGGTTAGCACTTTCAGAGTAATGTTAAAGAATAGTGGTGATGGGTCACCCTTTTCTGAATCTTGCCTGTATTGTTTTGTTTAAACAAGAAAATAACTCTTTTAGAGCAGGTTCCATGTCTTGTTCTTTTATTCTTTCTCCCTTGATTCTTAGCACAATGCTTGCTTATATTTGGCAATAAAGAAATATTTAGTAATTTAAGGGCCAGATACTTATTGTAGACCTTCTTTGTGTTGGACACTGTAAAGGGAACTGTGGTGCAAAGATTAAGATAAGGTTCCCCTTATCTTAATTAAGGGGAATGTTAATTACTGTTATTATTAATAACAATAATAAGCTTTGTTATTGTTGTTCATGTTTTAGTCACTACGTCGTGTCTGACTCTTTTGCCCTGATGTCAGCAATTAGAAGGTCTTGGGTGCTCTCTGAGGAGAGGCTCCACCACTGGAGGGCGAGAGAGGAGGGCTGATTGCTGGGCCAGTGGTAGGTGAGAAGGCAGAGAGCAGCTCTGCAGGGAGGATAGAGCTGAACACCGTTCTCTCTGTTGACTTGGTGGGTGGTTCATAGCTCAAACCCACACAGTATCCACGTTCAGATATATCTCTGGGAAACTCTCCTCTGGGTGACCACATCTTAGCCTACTTCTGTTGGGGGATGAGGCACTTCCTGGCAGGCAGAGTATAACCCCCAGCAAGGATCTCCCCAGTTGGACATGGAATGCAAGGTGGCATTGGCACACTGAAGATTCCAAAGAATGCAGAGTAGTTTTGGCTTCTCAGTCGTTCCAGAACATCAGCACAGTGGACAAGGTGTTTATCAGGCTGCAGTGCTTGGCAAATGGGGCAGTAGCTGGCAGAAGAAACAGGCGTGGTTATGATGCTCAGGGACAGCCTAAATGGGGCAGTAGCTGGCAGAAGAAACAGGCGTGGTTATGATGCTCAGGGACAGCCTGGAGGGGATGACACTGGTGCCTTCCAGAGAAGGCAGGTTCTGCAGGGTGCGGTGGTATCTTATGTCACCAGAGGAGATGGCCGGGGGGCTCCACCTGATACCTGACCAGGCTTTCCTGTGATTATGTTTAAGACGGGGCTTGGGGGATTCTCAGAAATACACAAAGGGGCCTCGAGGGGTTTAAGGTCTTGCGTGGCAGTTAAATGTAAGAGCCAGCAAAATGTGGGTGGTGAGTATTCCTATGTTCCCTTGTGCACCCAAGAGCTAGGCTGTACCTGGGGCAACATGTGTTACCAGGTGAAGAAACTGTCTCTAAATAGGTCTAATAAGACAACCATTTGCCACTGTTGCTGGGATTGTCTCTGCAGGAAAAGTGTCTTAGCAGGACACACACACACGAGTTCTAGGGTGAAATACTCAGGAAAACATTGGGTTAAAGAACATTGCCGAGGTTTTCGTATATATACCCTTTTTTTAAGGGCCTCTGGTACCCTGATCCATTCGCATCATATTCACTGGGTGCCTACTCGGTCTCCGTGAAGTAGGCACAGTGGTGAGCACCATAGACATGGCCCCTGCAGCCTAGACGGGGAGACAGAGCTGCTGTGCATTATGACTGTCTAGGAGAGAGGGGAGTGTTCAGCGTTCCCCAGACTCATGCCATGAATCCTTTCTGGCGGAATACCTTTAACACCTTTCATGCTTGGGATACTGAAATATCAAAGGAAAAGAAGTGGAAGGACAGCTGGGGAGGGTGAGGTATGGCTATTTGGTCTCTGACTAAAGGACATTAAACAAGTTGAAACAAAGAAACAATACACATCATAGAAAAGGTTCCTAATTGAGCAATAAAGCCCAAATAGGGACTTCCATGGTGGTCTGTGGTTAAGAACCCACCTTTGAACCCAGGGGACGTGGGTTCAATCCCTGGTCAGGAAACTAATGTCCCACATTCCTTGGGGTAACTAAGCCCTTGAATGCAACTGGAGAACCTGCCTGCTACAGCTACTGAGCCCGCCCACTATAGAGCCCTTGCGATGCAATGAAGACCCAGAGCAGCCAATTAAAAAAAAAAAAAAAATCCCAAATAGGGGTGAGGTGAGCGGAAAGAGATTCTGAACTGCTCCTACCCTCCAGAGCCCTTGTCTTTCTCTCTTCTTCCTTTCTCCTTCCTTTCTTTCTGATTTCATTGCCTCCAAATTATGTGAAAATCTGTATCTCCCCTCTCACATACATACTTGATATTTAAACATAAGCTCAGTAGTTATAAATATGCAGTTACCAGATTATTGCGTGTGTGCTTCAAATGTCTTTTTGAAGCTACTGCTTTGAGTTATCTAGTCATAAAATATGCCCACCATGTAACCGATGGACAAAACTCTTCCTCATTTTCACCCCACGCAGCCAAATCTTTCTAACACACAGTGGTTTTCTTTCTCAGTCCCATTCAGATGCATTCCTTTGACAGCATTCCACGTCTAAATTCTTGTCATAGAGTGGAGGGAACATGCACGCAGCCATAGAAGACAAAATCCTTCAGGATTTCCTGCCTCACTCGCTCTGCTTTGCCCTCAGGGGAGGTGCTTTCTCACGTTGTCCACCAGTCTGGTAACCTGGGGCAGTGCTCCAGTCCACGGGGCTGAAGGCCGCATCTCTCCTTTGTGAGGGGGTAGGACTGTGGGAGGGGAGGTCGGGGTGACCCTGCTCCAGCCCAGAGCCTGTGCAGGGCAGTCACTTTTAGGGAAGCACACGGAAATTGAGGGTCTAGTGTCCATGCCCTGAAAGCCTTTCTAGGTCCTAGCGTACTTGTATGCAGTTAAAACCCCACTGGTGAGCTCACCAGAGGGTAGTGAAAAGAAGGCGCGTTTGATTAAGTTCAGGCTCCACGCAGTGGCTCCTGACCTTTGTTCTTTCTCAGGAGGCACTCCTGAATTCAAAGCCCAGGTTCAGTGGTCTCAGCCAACCTGGGGGGGCGGGAATCAATCTGCTGGATGATGAGTCCAGAGCTGAGGGCCATAGGCATTTGGATTGGCAGGGAACGGGTCATCAGTAGCACCTGAGCTTTCTTCCTGTGCCCAAGGCACACTCTCCTGCTTTACCCTTGCGTCTGTTATCAGGAGTCCCTCCACCCCTCAGCCCCAGGGTTCAGTGTAGTGGGCTGATCTGTACCTGCCACAGTTCTCCCCTGGCCGAGCCCACCAGGGTCTCAAGGAGAGGAATGCCCCCTACCACAGGGCAGCACTCACCCCAAATGATCTCATATCCACCTTTCAAAAAACCTCCCCAGACCCTCTCAGCCTCTCAGCTACAAGAGAGTGGATCATTGTCTGAGTGTTCCCCGAGCTTCCTTCAATTCCCTCTCATAACACTGGTAATATTGCTTTTTCCTCCTAAGTTGTCGAGATGTTTTATCTCCTTTGCAAGCTGGGAAACTCCTAGGGGCAAGGTTTTTTTCTCCTTATTCATTTGTGTTTCCTCGAAGTACCAAGAAGGGGTGTCTCACATAGTAGGTACTTAGCAAGTTAGTTCAATCAGTGAAATTGGAGGTGATATAATATACATAGACGTATATGATCTATATCTTGATAAGACTCAGGCCACAAGTATAGCATAAAATTGATATAAAGAAAAATACGGGGGAACCTCCCTGGCTGTCTAGTAGTTAAGACTTCACCTTCCAATGCAAGGGAGCAGGTTTCATCCTTGGTCAGGGAACTGAGATCTCACATGCTTCGTGGCCAAAAAATCAAAACATAGGGCAGAAGCAATATTATAATAAATTCAATAAAGACTTAAAAAGAAAAATATGAACACCCCACTTACAACCGAGGTTTTTAGCAGTCATAATGGCTGCTACTAGCTATGCATTATTGACAAGAAAATTGACAAGAAAATTCATGGATCTTAGAGCGTGGCTCCTTATTTTGATAACCACATTCTGTGGTTAGTATGTTGAGCCTGAAACTAGAGACTGAAGCCACCCCTGCCTCTGGGCATCAGATGGCGCTCACACACCATTAGAGAAGTTTTTACAAACTGCCTCAGTCTGGTTTCTTTTACCAAAGCAGAGAGCTGTGGTTGTCTGCACAATTCTACGACAAACTGATCTCCTTCAGACGTCTGGGCCAGAGCTCAGGTTCTCCAAAGGCAGGCTTAATACACACACACACACACACACACACAAACCTGATTGTAAAGCACCCAGCTCAGGCTGTGTTGAAGGTCAAATCCTGTTTCTGTCAACGTAGTGACACTGTCTCTTCTTGCTTGGTCTTTGTGCCTTTTAAACAGCTTTATTACAGAGAAGGAAAAGACCAGCAGAAAAGCAGAGAAAGAGAGCTAGAGAAAGAGGGTATTATCTGGGCACGAGAATCAGTGCTGACCTATAGGGAAACCCAGAGTGCAAGTACTTTGGACAGATCACTTGCCCTGAGCAAACCTGGGTTTCTTTTTAGAGGGAGAGAACATAGCCTCAGTGCTTTCAGATCTCGGTTGTGTCCCACTCTTTGTGACCCCATGGGCTGTGGCCTGCCAGGCTCCTCTGTCCAGGGAATTCTCCAGGCAAGAATCCTGGAGTGGGTTGCCATTTCCTCCTCCAGGGGATCTTCCTGACCCAGGGGATCAAACCCGGGTTTCCTGCATTGCAGACAGATTCTTTACCGTCTGAGCCACAAGGGAAGCCCATAGTAGGTACCCAATAAATGTTTGTTGCATGAATAAATGGTTGCAACAGTCCCCCACCCAGCGTAGGCACAGCAGGGCTTCCTGCTCCATTTCAGAGATGTTGAATGACATGTCCTTGGCCTTAGGGTTCAGAAAGTAATGGAACTAGAACTAGAATCCTGACTTTTGCTCCCAAAATTTTTAAAATATTTCAGTCTTTAAAGTCTTTACTCCATTGTGTATATGTACATTTGAATCAGTTCTAATGAGGTGGATGAAACTGGAGCCTATTATACAGAGTGAAGTAAGCCAGAAGGAAAAACATAAATACAGTATACTAATGCATATATATGGAATTTAGAAAGATGGTAACAATAACCTGGTGTACGAGACAGCAAAAGAGACACTGATGTATAGAACAGTCTTATGGACTCTGTGGGAGAGGGAGAGGGTGGGAAGATTTGGGAGAGTGACATTGAAACATGTAGAATATCATGTAAGAAACAAGTTGCCAGTCCAGGTTCGATGCGCGATACTGGATGCTTGGGGCTGGTGCACTGGGACGACCCAGAGGGATGGTGTGGGGAGGGAGGAGGGAGGAGGGTTCAGGATGGGGAACACATGTATGCCTTTGGCGGATTCATCTTGATATTTGGCAAAACTAATACAATTATGTAAAGTTTAAAAATAAAATAAAATTTAAAAGTAAAAAAAAAAAAAGAATAAAAATAAAATAAAATAAAAAAATAAAATAAAATTAAAGTCTCATCTTTATGTTTATAGAAGTTCTCTTCGATATGTTGGAGAGTTTAGGTGAGATACAGTCCATATGTCTGATGGAAAACCAGTGCAGTCTTGTGGGGAATAAGCTGTTTTTCGATATCTCTGGCGTTAATCCAAGTGAAGTTACCCATACCACCTATTTTCCACCCATAAAATCTTGGACAGGTCTACACCTGCCAGTTGCTGGTTCTTGGGTGTGTTTCACAAGCCAGTGATTAGCTCAAAAATTCTAATGCTTCTGTGAATTGTTATGAAAGGACGAGTCCAGAATTTCAGGAAGGGTGTGGCAGCAGCATTGTGCACATTGTAGGAGGTCCACATTTCGGGAATCGGAGTGCAGCTCTTCCTGTTCCCGTTCATATTCACCCCTCCCCTGCAGGAAGTGAAGTTCAGGGAGCTCTCAAGGGTATCTCCTGTGTTGGTGCCTGAACAGGACTTCTTGAAGATAAGATCTCTGGTCAAAAAAAATCTCTCAGGGGGACCTGGAATTCCACCCCATCAATGGCTTTGTTTCTTCATTTTATGTAGAATCTTTGCCTTGAAGCCTTTCTTTGAACACAGATCTACTCATCGCTGTGCTAGGTTTTGGGAGAGATGCAAAGAGAAATACAAGTTTTTTCTACTCAGTAAAAAATTTTTTTCCTTCCTGTCTTCCTCCTTCCTTCCTTTTCTTTCTTCTTTCCTTCCTTCCTTCCAGTAGTATTTCCTGAGCACACGTTATATGCCAGACCCTGTGTTAGGCTCTGGGTCAATCAAACAGTTAACATTTTGAATGTTCACTATAAGCATGCACTAACTATCTAAAGTGCTTTTAATGAGTTAACTTATAGACTCACAATCTCTGTTGATAAATCAGAAAAGTGAGGTTCAGAGAAGTTGGGTGATTTAACCTGAGGTCACACTGCTAGAGAATAGCAGTGACAGGATTCAAATTTGGGCATTCTGACTCCGGAACCTGGGTCTTAACAGGGGCCCTGACCTAAGCTCCTCACCTAGTAGGAGGGGTGGGGGCGGAACACAAATGTAAAAAGATGAACTAGAGTCCAATAGGCCTGCGATGGAAGGGGAAATACGGAGAGGGCTCCTGGAGCCGACTGCCTGGAGGAGCTGGGAACCCATCACCAGGCATGAGGCAGGAACTCTGGAACCATAGCTTAGTCACCAACAATCAGAACATGAAAAAACACTCTTTTCTTACTCAACGACTTTCTTTGCTGTTAAGGTATGTCGTGCCACTGAGGCTACTTTGGTAATACAGTTTTTAATTCTTTTAAAAGTAATATAATAATAAAGCACTGATTGAAGCAATGAGCACCATTTGCATTTGTAAAACTTGGCAGGATCCCACGTGTACAGTCTCACTTTATGCTCTTGCTTTTCTCTCTCAGCCTCTGTTGTTCTCTGGGTCAATGGCAGGGGTTGAGGCAGGGTGGAAATCTCCAGACACTAGTATGTCTCCCAGGACCTCATGGACCTGATTACAGCCACTAGAAATGGAAAAGGAATTGGAAAGGGGTGGATAAATTCAGCCACACCATTGTGAGCTTTCATCTGTTAATTCTCTGCCTGCTCACTGTCCCTCAAAGTCTTGCGTCTTCCACCTCCTTTCCTGCCCTTCTGTCGTCCTTCAGGACGTGGCTCACAGCCTGCCTCTAAAAAGCCTCCCCTGCCACTAGCCCCGTCCCCTTCATGTCAGACTCCTGTAGTGCTTAAGATCTGCACCACTCATTTCACTAGTGAGCAGATGTTGCTTTTTGAATAGCTGATGGTTTCATATTATGACATCATATTTTATATCTCTTCAAATTCAACTCAGTACCCCTTTTCTCAAACAGAAGAGTCTAGTTAACTATATATTTAGGGTAGGGCTTCCTTTTAAAGCCAAGGAAATCTTGATCGTGCACCTGTAAATCTCTCTCCTTTCAAACTTGTCAGCAAGTCATTCTTCCTAATGCCATTTTGCTTAAAAATTAGTTCCTCTTCTGATGGACTCCTAACACTTTTTCATAAACGTAGTTTATCTAGAAGTTACAAAATTTCAAAGTATCAGCATGGTTGTTGCTACTTTTAAGAATATTGCATTGTTTTATGTACACTTAAAATTTTTTTCTCATGAAATATGTATAACATATAATTTACCATCCTAACCATTTGTCTATTTAAAAAAATCTCCAAGACTTTGAGATAAATAAACTGAGTACATTTATATCCTTTTACATTTGTACTATTTCATAAATGTATAAGTTCCATAGATTTTTCATTAAATGTGTCCTATTGGAACACTGTTGTTTCCTTTTTGCTCTTTTGTGATAACAGTGAAAATACGGATAAGGAATATATTTACATAATAAATTCATTACACTTTAATTTTTGCATTCCTCATTAATGCTCCTGAAAGTTTAATTGATAAATTCCCAGTTATGAACAACTCAGCAAGTTCATCACACTCTGCTTTTTACCTCCACACTCATCTAGGTTTCAAATGTTGTCAATACTTACAGCTGGGATTGAATTTTTTTTGACATTACCTTGAATATTATGATTTTATATGTAAATAATATGAATAATACTACTAATAGTAGCTAACACTTTTCAAATACTTACTGTGTTGCTGGGGATTTTTCTAAGTGATTTACACAGATTGACTCAGGCACTCAAAACATTCATTCTATGGTCAATTCCTGTGCTGAGTGACACTTCATACCTTCTCATGAAGTTAGACGCATAACAGAATCAGATGTCTTTTGTCCTCTCTTGGATTTGTTCTTGGGATGTAGGGCACAAATATTAAAGTTCACCTAGTAGGTGAACCATCTAACTAGACTAGATTGGAAATTCCTAGAATTATTTATTTGTGATACTCCAGGTTATCATTTAGCATACAAATGTTTGAAAAATAATGAATATTATTTCAATGAAGCCCAATAAAATACAGGATCATGATGGGCTTTGAAATGGCAGGGGAAACAGCTGTGCGGGGAGCTGAGTTTGCAGCTAGAACTTACTTATTGTTAGCGAGGTGAGTCAAGAAAAACATCTACTCCTGTCAAGGCAAAATTTAAAGTACATGATGTTGGCTTCGTGCATGATTGCAAATGTCAAAATTCCATTAATTTGATTTTTAAAGTTTAAGGTATTCTGCCATTTGGTTACTCAGTGTATGAATAGAATGACATTTATTCTGCTTGGCTTTCTGTAAGCTGCACATGCACACTTATTTGAAGGGTATCATTTATCCCTTTAATGAGTATTTTAGGAGCACACCATGTTGGGCCAAATAGGATGTGTGAACTAAAAGAAAAGAACTCTGGTATTTAGACTCTAATGGAAGGCAGGCCTGATAAACTTGGAAGTCTTGCGTTATAATGAAAAATAGTGTGGGACTAAGTGGCAGGGAGTGATATAGACGAGATGGTACGCCTACAGAGTTCAGAGAAAGGAGAGGATGATCAACTAAGGCCTGATGAGGAAGATGGGATTCTGTTTGGGCTTGAACTGCAGGGAGGGGAAGAAGAGATTCTTTCAGGAGTGGAGATATTTTGTGACCCAAAGCAGGAACTAATGATATCTGTTTTTTGAGGTAATGTTTTTTTTTTTTCCTGGAGTGTTTTTTTTTTTAAGAGACATCATTTAATTTAATCTATCATATGGCCAGCTGAAACTCAAAGGTTCTATTCCTATGAGAAGAGGAGAATGAATATTGAGAAAGAGTTAGCAATCTCTGCCACAGAGGGAATGATTAAAAAAGGAGACAAAGTGTGAGAAGACCAAACTGTTAAAATCCTTGGCTTGGAAAGGGAGGCAGTCCTCTAATAGATGTTGTCTAGGGACACTCTTGGCTCTCAGCTGTGCCTTATTTAGATAGAGACAGAGAGAGAGAGGTCCTAACGCACCTTCGTTCCTTTAAGGATTCTGGGTGCTCCTCCTTCCAAGAAGTAGATCTCACCCTTGGACCTCCACCACCATCATCCTTAGACACAACAACCTGCAGCCATACCTTTGCCAAATTCTGGGTTTTTCTATCTAGAGTTACCCATATGCCACATAAGCAGAACACCCAGATGTTCTAGAAGAGTGTTGCAAATGCAGCCACGTGTAGCTTTTTGCTTCACATCATTGGTGTTTTGTTTTGTTTGTTTTTTCCCCCAGAAACAAAGTAGAAGTGAATGTCTACCTTGCTCAACTTCTGCCGGCAGGTTCTGAGTCTCCACACAGAAGTCATTGATTGGGAACCCCAGGGGGATGTTTAGCGATGTCAGTGCCTGAGTGTCTCTTCCAAGGCTTCTGAGTTAATTTGGTCCTGATCATGGCCTGGGCCCCAGGATTTAATAGGTGGTTTTAGTGCAGAGCTGCTGTTGGAAATCTGCTCTCCATCTATTCACAGGGATATTTCCCAGAGGATGCAATTCGGAGTTAGTGACTTATTTTAAAATGGTTCTAAGAGCACTTAGGCTTGGCTGGTAGAGAGAACAAACTGGTGAGCAGCATTGAGGATTGGGTAGAATTAGAAATAAAGTTGAGATGCCGAGTCCTCTGGATCCAGAGTGAAGTGTGACACAGGTGTGCTCTGGGTGGGAGGCAAGGTGGCTGACCCTGGCAAGATAAGAGCGAGGACACACGTCAGGGAGGCAGACACAGGAGGGAAAGGGTGAAGGGCTGGGTTCCGCTTCTCCAGCCTTCGGAGATGAATTCTAAACTGGAGGATTTAGATTGACTCTGGACTTTGGAACAGTGCAGAGGCAAGCAGGAATCCCAGGGGCGAGAGTGGAATTAGAGTTCCCCTCTGTCAAGCACCCCTCTTTCAGAGCTGCTGGGCTGGTCCTGTGTGCACTGAGGGGCTGAGAAAATGAAGGTTGGACACACCCACCTCTCCGGTCCCTTCTCTCCAGGCTTTTCCGCCAGGGGACTGTGGGCAATTCCTACTGAGAGCAGGAGGTAACGGACAGTTCCTACTCAGACAAGCTTTGACTTGGAATTGGAAAATCTCCTAAATCCCTATTTACTGTTTTGCCCAGTCATTCATCTCTGCAATCCAGGAGTTTTAAAGGGAGCTTTTAAAAATGGGACAGGTAGAAGAAGTTGAGGAATAGGAGAGAAAATTCAAATTGGTCACTTTTCACCTGTTAACGTTTGAAGACCTGGAGCTAGCTGGTAATGCCTGGATGAACAGTAATAACCTGGCTTCACTTTACTCCCTAACGTCATTTTTGCTCTTTGTAGACATTTGCTTGGTGTTTTTCTGCATCTAGTTGCTCTTCGATAGAGGGTAAGATCTGATTATGGCCAGATAGGAGGATAATATTAAGTGACTATGTTTTGCCTCATATCATATTTCTGTGTTATAATAGTCTGCTTTCCTAGGACATTAGATTTTTCATTTAAGTGCAGTACAAGCATTGAGTTTGGCTTTTCTCCAGTTTTTTCTGGTGGACACTAGAGGAAACAGTGTGTAAAATTTATTCTTGTCTTGGATCCCTGTAATTAGGGGTTCAAATCATCAAAGAGTTTATCAAAGAGTTAGGGGTTAACTGTCAAATTTATCAAAGAGTTAGGGGTTAACTCTTTGATAAATTAGTTAAGATTTCTGAGCCTCAGTTTCTGTTTTGTGAAGTGGGGATAATAATAGTCTTTATTTTATAGGGTTGCCTTCTTTATTGCTGCTTTAAAAATTATTAATATTATTTGGTTTTTACAAAAACCTGTTTTACAATGCTGGAACAATTTGGGCAACAACATATAAAATAATACTGCACTAAAACTCAAAGTATAAAATAAGTAAAATATCAATACTGACATAAATATTGATACATGATTTGTTAATAAATGGAGGGAGACTAAGCAAATCTGTGCAGAAGAATTGCAAATAATTCCCAAGGCCAATGCATTTTTCAGCCCCAGGTCTGAAGTGTCTGATGGTAAACAAAACAAACATTCATTTGAAAAACAAACAAACCTTGGAATGGCCTCCAGAAATCTTAACACCTAATGAAAACAAGTTAAACACGGAAAAGTCAGGAATGTTGGAGGGGAAACATTCTCTCTTCAAATACTATAAAAACAATGTCGATAATTTTATGTTTTGCAAGACCCAAAGTTTTTTCCACGTTAGAGTGATTTCTTACAAAACCCGAAATTTTTCACATTTAAGTGACTTTTAAATTTGCATTCCTGTAATACAGTGTTGGCTAATCCTTTAGAGTCTTTATTTTTCCTTTTCATTTAGAAAAATGAGGCTGGAGTAGTTCTGTTTTCTGATGTCAAAGAGAGTAGACTTTGACAACGTCATCCCTCCCCTTTCTCTCCATCCCCCACCCTCTCCTGCCCAGCCAGAATATTATTTTATGGCTATTCATCAACTCTTCCTGTAGCTAAAGAAAATCCTTTTGGAAAAATGAAAAGTATGTGTTACCTATTCTCCAGATTTTGTGTCTGTTTCCCTTTCGGACAGCCCTAGAAGAGATGAGTGTATGTGAAGGCGTGAAAGGGATCAGGAGAGGATCTGGGAGAAGAAGGCGGTAGGTGTGTCAGAGATTTTGTTAAGCAAGGCTTCAGCCAGCACCACCTGCAACCTGCCTCCTTCCCAACAGAGACCTAGCAGCTTTGCACCAGGTCTGCAGGGCCTGTTGGAAGTTTGTATTTGCATAATGCTTCTTAATGAGTGCTTTCAACAGAGCTCACCTTCATACTTTTGAGGAACCAGTCTTGTTAAATCTTGTTTCATGAGAAATAGTTTAGCATCCATCCCTTCTTTATGTCAAAGACCCAGGAGCAAAAAAGTGTGATGGGATAGATTAATGAAATATGAGCTGATTATTTTCTCTGGTTATTTTCCTTTTTTCTCTACTTGAGGAATATAGCCTGGTCTAGTTTTTTTTTCTTTTTAATTGGTTCAGAGATTTTTGTTGGATGGAAAGGAGAAGCAATCCTTCCTTCTTTCCTTTCCCCTTCCTTCTTTTCTTTTTTAGCTAATTGCCAGAACAGGGAAGTATCGCCATTATTTTGTAGTAGCACCAAATGGAGTATAATCTATAAAAATACTGAATCGTTATGTTGTATACCTGAAACTAATATAATATTATAAATCAACTATATTTCAGTTAAAAAAGAAAGAGCTAATGGTAATGTCCTCTGAGGAAAAGGGAGATAAATAAAAGCCTTTAATGGCTTGGGGAAATTGAGGCTGAAGATTCTCCCCAAATTCGTAAGTAAGAGGTTTGAGGTATCATGGGGAGAATAAACACATTGCTTAGGGGCAATAGCTGAGGAGTTGAGAAGACCCCAGGAAAGTGGCACTTAGGGGAGAAGAGACTGAACGTGAGGGTTGCCAGTTCAGGGGGAGATCCCTGCAGCCCGCGCATAACAAGGGGCCAAGTCTCCTGCCCTTACAGAACCTCTCTGGGCTGGGAGGGTGTTCACCCAGAGCGCCTCCTGCCTTTGCTGCATTCCCAGTGACCCCACTGATCTGTGCCACCTGGGAACGAAGGGGATGCTCATCATGACTGGGATGAAATGTGGGCTTAGTGCCATATTAAGTTGATTAAAAGGCAATAAAACAGCAATATTTCTTGAACACCTGAGCTTGTGGACTGAGATTCATATCTGCTACACTAGAATTAGTACATGGCTAATTGATTCAAGGGGAAAATATTGATCTTTCACACCAAAGGCAAACATTTGAGTAAGCCCCACAAAAGTAGGAACTGCGTTAATTTCACGTATTAAGGGAGAAGGAAAATGCATACGTGTATAGGGTTTGTTTTTCTATAAAAACTCAGGTTCAAAAACCCTAGTCAGAGTTTCTTTTACAGAATATATACATTTTAAATTCTAGGACTTTGCAGTCATTTGGGGCAAGTTTTAGGTGTGACTGGAGAGGGAGTCATTGACTTATTTCTCAGGTGGTTGTCCTTTCCTTTTCCTGTCCAACTAATGCACTTTCTCATCTGTGAAAAGAACGCTGGACTGGGAACCAGGACCCTGAATTCCAAAGCTTGACCTTGGGTGAGCCATTTTACTCCTAAATAGTGAAACCAAGGGGCTTGGCGTACACAAGAGTCCCCAGTTGCGATGGTCGAGGACGGGGAGTTGCTTGTGGGGAAATGTGTGGAGTGAGGAACAACAGACTTTCTCTGAGGACCAAAACTCAAAGTTTGACTTTTAATACTTACTAGTTTCTATGACTTTTGGCAAATTATTTGATTTTTCTCAGTGTGTGTGTGTGTGTGTGTGTGTGTGTGTGAGAGAGAGAGAGAGAGAGATACGGAGAGAGAGGATGAAATGAAAGTGTATGCTGGAGTGCTTTGTAAATTGTAAAGTATTGTGCAAATTGCCTGGTTAGCAATCAATCAATATAGATTTTTGAGGCCTGAAATATGGTGCTTGGATCTATAAGAAGATGAGAGGAGCCAAAGATGATTCTGGGTCTCAGTGGACTTTTTGTTCAGTTGAGGACAAAAAACGATCAGCAAACACTGAGCAAAAGAGAACTTTCAAACAACAAGTCTTACTGGGGCAGGACAGAAAAAAAAAGAGCTGGGGCGTAGTATTAAAAAATTATGACATTAAATAAATTATCTGCCAAGCCTTCTAAAATCTGCCACAATAAACCCAGATGATCTTCCATTTTTAAAAATTTTATTTTTTTTTCCCCTGGAACTTTATATATCATCATAGCAGGAAACAGTTCCCATCCTAGTCAGAAAACGCATATAACTTCTCTGAGTGAGAATCTCCACGTGTGTTAAATCCTTGATCAGTTAGGATTCTTAGCTTTTTGATTTCTTGAAAGTGAGTGTTTCTGAAAGGAATAATAGTAAACGCTAGAAGTCATCATTCTTGGCGTAAATCAGCCTATTTAAGCCTCACAGCAGTCCGGTGAGTTAGGCCCCATCAGGACCACCAGTATCCCTGCTCTGTAGAGAGGAGCCTGAGGCACAGAGGAATTCGAAACAGTTGAGCCTGAACCTGTGAACCTGGACAGCCTGATTCCAGGGCCAGTATTCTGTTATTAACCAGTATTCTATGCTGCTGCTGAAACAGAAACATCTCTGATTTCTAAACTTTTTTGCTAACAATGAAATTTGTATCCAGTAGAGTGTGGAATACCGAAAGTTCTCAAAGAGAGTTTTTCGGGAAACATTGTCTTATTTCATTTAAAGTGAGAGTATCTGTGACAGTCAGTTTGTTCATTGTTGGCGCCATCGGTGAAGACAATATCCCAGGAAGATCAATACTTTCCTTTGTGCTAGGGATTCTATAGAGTGATGATACTGGAACTGTGAGTCCTACACTCACACAAAAGTGGCAGAAGATAAAAAAAAAAAAAAAAAACGGAGACAAAGAGGGAAACAGAATGAGGTCTTGAAAAGACAGAGTGGAAAAACAACATATGTCAGATTTATTTTAATACGACTCACTTGAATTCAGTGCATATTGTGAACAGTTTTGATTGGGATTTTTGAATTCCCAGAGAATATTTTGGTACATCCTTTAATTTTAATTTAAAACTATGTATCTGCATGTCCAGATGCTTACCTTTAGGACCAAATTAGTTACGTGTGTCCTTAAGAAATCATTTGTATTGCAAATGTTGTTGAATAAAAATATTAGGTCTCCAGACAGAGGGGTCTGTTCATGCTTAATTCCTATTTATTAACAAATGCACATGTAAAATTATATAAATCATCTTTTAAAAATACAGATAGCTATAGTAAAGCTATTATATGAGAAACAATAATAAGATTTTACAGTTGTGATGGAAAATTGGTTTGGGTGTTTTATTTCCACATTAAGCCTTACATACCTTCAGACACTTAGGGCACTTCTGAGGAATGAGGAAGAAATCAGGAAACAATACAATTAATGATAATTGCATTAAATCACCAACACCTATTTGATTGTAGTACTGAAAAAAACACACATGATACTAGGTGGCAAGATTAAATGGAGAAACTGGAACTTAAGAAGAATGAGACGGACATTCAGAAAATTTGAGAAATCAGGCAGTAAAAATTCCCAGAATTCCCAAAATTATTGCTTTGTAATATTACTTTGTAAACACACATGTAAAAAAGGTTTTATCTCCTTTCCTTTCTCCTCCTTTCCTTCAAAGGCCTCCTTTTTTTTCTTCTTTAATTCTTTCTCACATATTTATTGGGTGTCTACTGTATTCCAGTCATTGTTCCTGCTCAGAGTGTTTCAAACTTTGTTCCCACTCCGGTATTCTTGCCTGGTAAATCCCACGGACAGAGGAGCCTGTCAGGCTACAGTGCATAGCATCTCAAAATTAAGTCGAACATGACTTAGCGATTAAACAACAATAGCTACTATGTTCCAGACGTTGTTCCCACTCAGAGTGCAGCAAGACAGATGTGATCAGGAGAGATGAGGTTCCTGCCCTCCTGGGACTTACAGTATCTCTTCCATGCTGTTCGCATTTTTTTCATTTTCACTGCCATCCCTCATTAATAAATGTGGGCTATTGTAGCCAGACGTATTTCCTAGTTTCAACTTTCTTTCCTTATTCTGTTTGGCAAATTGCAAACAAATAAATCTTTGTATTAATAGTATGTTGCTTATTTGAATTTTTTTCACAGAGTGAAGAGCAGAATATGATAATATGGTTAAATGCAGGTAAAGACTTAGCACAGTAAGTTCCTGTTCAATGTTGGTTAAGTTCCCATTAAATATTGGATCCTGCTGTTATTCTAGCGCCTCCACTGGCTTCTCCCTATCCAGGAGGAAAAAGTTAGTTTCTCATCCATCAATTGCACGCCTTCAAGATTTTGTTTAGAGTCTGACATATAACACATTAGGCAGGTCTGTTTGGTTCACAGTTTGTGGGATAGTGAGGGTCAGGTTAGTTTTGTGACACACACTAAAAAGTGATTCAGTTCCCAAAGTGATGATCACTGGCGTAACAATAGGAAGAAAATCTTTGTCCAGATCACCTTTGAGTATTTCAAATTCTACTCTGTTAGCCAGTGCTCACCCTTTATAACAATATAGGATATTGTTCCAAACAACTTAACAGGGAGAAACCAAACAGCAACGCAGGATATTGTTCTTTTTACTAAATTGCATGCTAACTTTACGTGCCTAAAAACAACTTATGATTTCTCCTCCCTATTGTCTCCCCTCACCCCCACTGGTAAATGACACTGCCAGGCACCTGCTAGCGGAGTGTAGAGACCTTGGCATTGTCCTTGACTTCTTTCTTTCGCTGTTACCCATACTGAGTTCCTAAATAAAGCCCAGGGGCTCTCATTTCAAAACGTATTCCTGTCACACCTATCTCTCCTAATCTCTGGTCCGAACATCACCTTCTGTGGCCGGGGTTTCCCCCAGGAGCCTTGTTCCTTGACATTTTGCTTCTCTTGCCTGCTATAGTCGATTTCCACACAGCAGAGTGATTCTTCTGAAACATTAAGTGACATTAAGAACCTAAGTCCTTGGCTTCTCCAGTGATCTATCTTCTTTAGAATCAAGGCAAACACCTTGCAGGGGCCCCTCCCTGCCCCGGCTCCTGGCGTGTGTTTAGCCTCATTTTCTACCCTGTCACCTCTTGCTCACAACTCTCTAGCACGCTGGCCTTCTTACTGCCCCTCTGACTCACTGTCTCCCAAGCAACTTAACCTCCTGGAGCTGCTTTGGTTCCATTGTTTGAAGGGGATATTTGTGTAGTTGAGAGTTTCTGTCTCACATTGCTTGCGGAGATTATAATGGATTAAGGCTTGTATTGTGCCTTGTGCCTAGCCTATAGCAATTCATTAACTTTTTTTAACATTGTTTGTCTTTTATTACTACTCTCAATTCTCCACATGTCCTTCATGTCTCCCTGGCAGATTGAATTTGGTATTTCCAACCTGAACTCATAAATGCTTACCAACAAACCACTTATTGTTCTTGGCACTCCTACTCAGGTGAAGGACATCACCAGTTTTCTGTTTTTTAAAAACCCCAGTGGGAGGATAATCTATTTCCCTCCCCAAGTAGTATCCCTTTATTTATTTTTGGCTGCCCTGGGTTTTCCTTGTTGTGTGGGCTTTTCTCTAGTTGTTGTGAGCAGGGGCAATCTTTGTTGCGATGCTCAGGCTTCTCACTGCCGTGGTGTCTCTTGTTGGGAGGCACGGGCGCTAGGGTGGGCGGCCTTCAGTAGTTGCAGCGCGCAAGTTCAGCACTTGAGGCATAGAGGCTTAAATGCTTCTTGTCACGTGGATTCTTCCTGGACCAGGGATCGAAACTGTGTCCCCTGCGTTGACAGGTAGACTCTTATCCGCAGCACCATCAGGGAAGTCTGGCGTCACCATTTTTCAAGATCCATGTCAAATCTACACCTCACTCTTGCTCAGATGTCACCTCTAATTAGCCACCAAGTTCTGAGAGGCTTCTCTAGTGGCTCAGATGGTAAAGAGTCTGCCTGCAATGCAGGAGACCTGGGTTCGATCCTGGATTGGTAACATCCCCTGGAGAAGGAAATGGCAACCCACTCCAGTATTCTTGCCTAGAGAATCCTATGGACAGAGGAGCCTGGTAGGCTACAGTCCATGAGGTCACAAAGAGGCAGACACAACTGAGCGACCAACATTCTGTTGACTCTATTTTTGAAAATTTCCATCTATCTCTTAATGTCACCACTCAAACTCTCATAGTAACTTCCTAACTGATCATTCTTTTCTGGTCTCTTCTTTCTAAAGGATCCTGTGTTCTGCTCTCAGATTCCTACAGTTCAGTTTGGCCCTGGTCATGCCACACCTGGCTCAGAATTCTTCAAAGTCTTCCTGTCACCTACAAAAGAAAAGTTCTGTGACCTGGCTTGTTACTTAAGGCCTCTGTACTTGTCAGGATTCTCCAGAGATATAGAACTAATAGGATATGTGAGTGTGTATACTCACATATGTGTGTATAGAAATCAGTTGTGGGCCTCACCAAGAGGAGTTCATTGCCAAGTGAAGAACTCACTTCTCAAATGGGCAGATAAGGGATAGCTCACAATAGAGAGGGCTTGAAATGATTATAAAAGAGTGTCCTGAGCTGAAGAGCAGTTGAGAAGTAGACTTAACTAGGTTACCTAGATATGTTAGGATTCCGCGTTCCTGCCAAGAGAGAACCCAGTATCAGCTCAGACCCCACCTGCAGGAGATCTGGGAGGGACTCTTTCCCCAGTCCACAAAAGACACCCACACAGGGAGGATTCATTGTTTTCTGTTTAAAGAGAGAACGGTCCACCTTGGCTCTGAATAAGCAGTGGGAGGTATCTGAGTGTGATTCCTGGAGGATGTAAACTTTCCCCCAAATCAATTACAAATAGTGCCTCCAAATGAGCTTTGAGCAAATTCATGAAAAGCTAAGTGGTTTTTGCCTGTTGTAAGAAGCGTTCCAGTACAAGATCAAAATGCCCACGTTCAGAACTGAGCCACACAGCAGGAAAACATTTACAGAACCAAGGAAAGGGGGGAGCCAGAGGCCCAGAAACAAAGATGTCTTAGTTCTCACCAGAAACTTGACACTCTGAATCAGTTTAATAATATACGTGTGTCTATTATGTGTACTACTTTGTAAATGTGTGTATTTAGTATTCTAGAATAGTATATTTTCTAATTATTTCTATATAATCGTTTGTGGTCCTCAGAAGCTTTGAGTTTGAGTTCCTTCAAGTATTTGAAGGATTGAGTGAGTCAACATAAAAATGGAGGGGGGTGCCATCATCTTCTCTGATACAAAAAATACAAAAGTAAAAATGCCTTATTAATAATTACTTCACTTTATTTTTAAAAGCACAAAGGAAAAGAAATCGCCTAAAGTAGGCTTTTTAAATACTGAAAGCAGAAAACTGAAGGAGAGTATAAACTATAAAAGCAAATTTCAAGTTTACCTATGGCAATGATGTAAATTGCATCCTAAGTAATGCGATCTCCCATTTTAGGTCAGTCAGTATATATTTTCAATTTCTAAAGCGAATGTTACCTATTTGAAGTTATAAAATATGCATCAACTTATTTAAAACAAAAGCAGGATGACAGATTCTACTCATGAGAATTTTTAGCAATACCACAGAATTCTAACACTACTTTTTGCATATCAAAGATTTTTTTGGCAACAAAGAGCACCATGAGATAGGAACATATTAAGGAATTCATTTATAAACTGACTGTAGTCTTGCAAATGTCAAACACTAACTTAAGGTGTTTGATATTTCACAGAGCTGGAGAAAGGATGAGCTTTCTTCCTTTCTCTCATTTCCTTCCCTCTATTCCTGCACTAGGCCAGCCCCTCTCAAATAAAAAATCAGAACCTTTTGTCTCAATTTCCAGAAACGCTGTTCCTGCATTAATAAATAGTTAATGCAATATTGTCTCTCTCTCTTTTATTTTTTTTAAAAGGAAGGCAGATAAAAAATACTCATTTGAAGAATGACTCAGAATTACAAAACTTTAGTCAAAGATATTTTATTTTATGCCGTAAGCTTATTAAGGGTTGAAATAATGTTTGTTCTTCTTAAAAGGAAATATACGTATTCTGCCAAGTTCAGGGCCTAGCATAGAGTGAACACTAACTAAATGGTAGTACTTAAAACAATCTCTTCTAAGATTTATTGTCAAAAAAATATTTGACTCTTCTAGGAAACTTGTTCCTTTTTAATAAAATGAATGATGAGAATTACATATTCTCAGTTGTTTACTTGTTGTATATAACTGATAGAAACTCAAAGATAAATTTAGTGCTTAGCTTCAGTAATCATCTTATTCTAGATACTTAACACACCTATTTCCAGTCATTGTACAATGGTAAAAATTTAGATGTCTTGCTTTATTTGGGTTTTAGCATTCTGATCACCTTCAAGTGGTTTTTAGAAGGAGATGAGGATAATGAAAACAAAACAAGAAAGAATGCTGTAAGCCTTCCACTCCTGAGATTAGAATGCTTCCAAACAAAGTGACTTTATTTTTATGTCATAAAAATAAAATCAGACGAGATGCCAATAATAGGTATACTTTCTGTTTTTTATTGTAGTGTTGAGTATTTAAAATATCACAGGAAAAATAGCCTAGATGACTAATTCATGCCCCACTTAAACTGTGTTTTATAAAATTTAGAACTTGTCTATTTTCTAAAGAGAATTCTGAGAGAAGCAAAATATTAATTTATTCTGTGTTATAACGCTTTAAAGCATCGTGCTTTGTACATGGATATATGGATAGGATTCCACACATTTGTGCTCTCATCCAGTTGCTGCTGCTTCCTGCTGGGTGATCTCTGCAGAGTTAATCAACCCTCTGTGCCTCTTTCCTGTCTGTAAAATTAAAAAAAAAAAAAAAACCTACCATACATAGTTGTAAAGATTTATGACAGTATGCAGCTAGCCTGAGACAAAATCTGGGACCCATTAAATATTCTGTAAATGGTGGCTGTTGTATTAATAGCAAAACCAATAATATATGCCTCTGCTAGCCTGAAAGTGTGCAGAACACGAATCCTCAAAGGACCTTTGGTAAACTGCACTGAGCAAGCAGAGTAATACTGACAGCAAACCAGGCTGGCTCTTTCTTCTAAGGTGATTCTTGGTTGACTGACTTTTTCTCTTCTTGATGAAGTTGGATGTATTTATCCATTCTGAAGGAGATCAGCCCTGGGATTTCTTTGGAAGGTGTGATGCTAAAGCTGAAACTCCAGTACTTTGGCCACCTCATGCGATGAGTTGACTCATTGGAAAAGACTCTGATGCTGGGAGGGATTGGGGGCAGGAGGAGAAGGGGACGACAGAGGATGAGATGGCTGGATGGCATCACTGACTTGATGGACGTGAGTCTCAGTGAACTTGGAGCTGGTGATAGAAAGGGAGGCCTGGCATGCTGCGATTCATGGGGTCGCAAAGAGTCGGACACGACTGAGCAACTGAACTGAACTGAACTCTATTTTTAATAGCAAGAGTTATTAACTATTGTTTTTTGCTTATATCAAGCATCAAAAGTAAGTTAACATTAAGAAAATAACATTGTATAAGGAAGAGAAAAAAATATCTTAATCACTTATAATAATCGTGATGAACATGTTTTTCAGGCCATAGGCTTGTTTCCTGTAACACCCTGAATTAATTACTTACTTTTGCCCCAAATCTGTTTTTGGTTAATTGCATACAATTTCTGTTGATTACATTAGAGGTGTGCTTAGATTCCAAAAGGCTGAATTTTCCCCATAACATAATATCCCAGTTGAATCTGGAAATTGTACCTGTTGGAAAATAGATGCTGACTCAGATGGTGAACTATAACACAACTACATGCAGTCATTTTGTCATCTAGAGCTCCTGATCCCATAATTAAACACATTTTTTTGCTCTGGAAGAAACTGATTATATGATTATCAATTTGTCAAAGCTGTAGAGGTCCACTAATATAACAATTTGGCTTTGGTATTTAACATTTTTGCAGCTTTTTCTATTGGCAAAATTGAACTAAGCAGAGAATCATGAATTAAATGTATATCAGGTTTGAACCTTTAACTTTGTTCTCTCTTGTTGTTGTTCGGTCACTCAGTTGTGTCCCACTGTTTGTGATCCCGTGGACTGCAGCACGCCAGGCCTCCATCACCAACTCCTGGAACTTGCTCAGACTCCTGTCTATCAAGTCAGTGATGCCATCCAACCATCTTATCCTCTGTCATCCCCTTCTCCTCCTGCCTTCAATCTTTCCCAGCATCAGGTTCTTTTCCAATGAGTTGGCTTTTAATATAAAAACAAACAAAAACTTTACCTGCCAATTGTAAACTTTTTAGTGTAGCTATGAAGTTTAGAAACACTTCATGGACTCTGGCAAGACACCCAGTAATGACTGCATTGACCTGCTGGGGGAAGTTCCCTGGAGTGTTTAAGGGACTGGTGAGACGAAGTCTATCAAACTGTACTGGACTGTGTGACTGTGGAATGTGATAAATGCTTCTCAGACAGGAAGCCCATGCTTATTTCTTCCCAGGTAGGCTAAAAGCACAGCTTTATATAGAGAACACTAGAGGTACAGATCACCTGAGGCAGTGCATTACAGATGTGTGTTTTTGTCTGCAGGGATCGATGGAAATGCTGCATTTAATGTACTACTTTTGCTGCTGTTTTCCCTATTGTAGTGAAATATGCATTAATCTTTCATGTATGCATTAAGCACCTCATGTGCTTCTATGCCGTATCATCAAATAAATATATATTTGGCTGTTTTCAAAATAAATGGTCACCCTGTATGGCTCTCTGATCCCTGAACAGCACAGTGACTTGGGTGACCAACCATCCTTGTTTGCCTGAGCCTAAGTAGTTTCCCAAGATCAGGACTTCCAGTCTTTTTTTTGTTTGTTTTAATAGTATAATGATTAAATATTTGTTTGTATTTTTTTATATGATATTATACATGTTTCAATGCCATTCTCCTGAATCATCCCACCCTGGACTTCAAGTCTTAAGATCAAGAAAGTTCCAGAAAAGCTCGATGAGTCGGCCATCTTACTGGTGACATAACGAGATGTGAAAAAGTTGGTGAGTATGTTCCACCTTCAATACTAGTATGGGAAGTGTGAAATCAACTGAATGTTAAATACTAATGTTAATTTAAACAAAAGAACAGTAGCTATGCTCTCTACCATAACCTGTGGTTGCCCCAGGTCTCAGGACTATTTTCATTATTATCCTCTGCCTGGTATTTATAACATACAACAGTGAGTGCTAACCAAGTCTGCCTGGTATTTATAACATACAACAGTGAGTGCTAAGCAAGACTTTGTGGGCCACCTCTGCTGCCACATCAGATTCCAGCATGGAGCCAGAAAGGTGCAACATCTAAGCGAAAGCAGTTCATTAATACTGCAAGGATTTGTAAACCTTTTCCTCAAACTTAGAGGGATGTTTTAAGGAAATATTAAACTAGAAAAGGCTGGAAGAAAAGGAAGTATAATCTATTGCAAAGCATCTTCCTGGTTTTGTGACTGCCTCTTGTTTCTTGTGCAGTTGTCTTAATGAGTGCGAGAGAAACAGGGCAAAGAGTCAGGGTTCTGGAGTCAGACAGGACTGGGAAGGAATCCTTGGCTGTGTAACCTCGATCAAGTTGCTTAATCTCTATGGTCTCACCTCTGAAATGAGAGATGTTTAGTCGAAATCATTTTCCTTTGTCATACACTCTCAGAGAATTAAATTTCTCTTCATGAGAGCACGGAGCTTAATGGTGATTATCTGCTGTGCCAATCTCCCTGTGAGCTCTACGAGAGGAGGGGCCATCTCTCTTTTTATTTTAACTGCATTGCCATAGTGGGCATTCAGTCATTTTCTGTTGAATGGAAGAGTGAAGGATTTTTGTGAGGATTATGTGAAACAACTTACGTGTTGGATTCTAGGAACCTTCTTTACTTCCTGTCTCCCCCATCAAACACACTGGAAAAGTTGTAGTTACAGTCTTGCTTCTGTATTTGTAGAAAAAGATTTATTTAGTAGATATGTTGTAAATGTATAGAGAAACTGAAAATCCGAAGATCAGATAGTGTATCTTCACGTTCATCAAATCTGCATATTTAGTCAAAACATTGATTCCTCTCCAATTATTTGGGGGTCATGTACTTGCAAATTTAGGTTATGGCTAAGTATTGTGACCACAGAGAACTGCTGGTTTATTTTGTTATGACTAGTGGTACTACTTCTATAGTGAGGATAAACTGATTACCAACAATTTAGATGGATTGCATACATTTTCAAATATCTGTTTATGCCAATTTTGAGCCCAGTTATTGCATTCCAGATAAGAACTGTGTCTGAGCAGGCAGTAAAAAGTGAGGACTGGCAGGAAGTTTATTTTATTTTACCCAGTCAACTCAATATTTCAGCTGTATGTGATTTTCCATCCAAATTATGTAGTTGATTGCTTCAATTTTTCTTTACTTCCTTCTGCATGTCTAGACACATCATTAGAACTGACAAAGAAAATGACAGAATTTAAGTGGCATGCCTATCTCTACAGCACAGGGCCTTATGAGAAGGATAATCCTTGGAACTACTCCTTCTAAAGCAATTCATATAAGACAGGCCATACTATTTATTTGTACAGGGAACACTGTTCAGCTCACCAATACGTTGATATGGAGTGGATAGAAAAAATTCAGTTGTATCCTATTTTTATAGCAAACTTATTTTACTATAAAATTCCAATACCCTTTCAAGGAGTCCTTCAATTTTGTGTGTGTTTTTGAAGAGTTATCTAGCTATAACAATTCAAGCATTTTAATGGCTGTTCCATGACTTGATCCCAAAAATCAACAGTGGATGGTGGAAAAATCTAACAGTGGATGGTGGACTGTCACTGTTTTTGTCCAGAGTAGTCTTCTTATTGTTATTTTCTTACCTTCCCACATACTCTGTTCTTCCTGAGCATATTACTCTTAGCTGTACTTTCTTTATTTAAAACAATATTTATTTATTGACTGTGCTGGGTCTTCGTTGCTGTGCGAGGGGGCTGCTCTCTAGTTGCAGCGCACTGGCCTCTCATTGCAATGGATTTTCTTACAGAGAATGGGTTCTAAGATGAGCGGGCTGCGGTAGTTGTGGCTCACGGGCCAGTTGCTCTGCAGCACATGAAATCTTCTGGGACCAGGGATCCAACCCATGTCTCCCGCATTGACAGGCAGATTCTTTACCACTGGGCCACCAGGGAAGTCCCCAGCCATACTGTCTTAATGATTGAAAGTGAGGATTAAATTGAAAACATACAAACCAAACAAAAAAAAACGTGAATAATTATTTTATGCATAAACCTAATAAGAATGCAAAATATCAGTTGTAACTGACACAAAAACACTGGGGGTTTGCCACAAATTCCATTTTAATTTCTACATAGTTGATGTAAATAGAGAAGGAAAAATCTCTTCTTCTACCCATCTCGGGTTCTCCAGCTAAGACTTACAATTACACTGACCAAAGGCAGATTAGCCAGGGAAAGACACACTATGTTTATTAACATGGGTGCCATGCATGTATCACATGGAGTACTAGAGATGAAGAACTTGCAAGTTTTGGTAGTATTTTAGCAGAGGAACTAAACATTTTTAGAGAAGTGACAAAGGAAAAGGGCCTTGAGTTTCTAGGGACAGCATATTGTGGAACAGCAAATACATGAGAAACTAATGGAACACAAGGACTCGTTAGCAAAGTTTGTTACATAGATTCAGATTGAAATCTGAAGAAGGAAATAACTTCCTTCACAAAAAGCAGTAGACACTGTATGAAGAATAATGATTCCTTATTTTCTGTCTTCTCCATGAGAAGAAACATATTAATTCTATAGGAGGTGGAACGCAAGTAAAAGTTCTTGGAGAATAACGCCTTCTCAGTTCAGTTCCGTCGCTCAGTTGTGTCTGACTCTTTGTGACCACATAGACTGCAGCACGCCAGGCTTCCTTGTCCATCACCATCTCCTGGAGTTTACTCAAGCTCATGTCCATAGAGTCGGTGAGCCATCCAACCATCTCATCCTCTGTCGTCCCCTTCTCCTCCCACCTTCAATCTTTCTCATCATCAGGGTCTTTTCCAGTGAGTCAGTTCTTTGCATCAGGTAGCCAAAGTATTAGAGCTTCAGCTTCAACATCAGTCCTTCCAATGAATATCCAGGACTGATTTCCTTTAGGGTTGACTGGTTTGATTTTTTTGCAGTTCAAGGGACTCGCAAGTGTCTTTGGAAGGAATGATGCTAAAGCTGAAACTCCAGTACTTTGGCCACCTCATGAGAAGAGTTGACTCATTGGAAAAGACTCTGATGCTGGGAGGGATTGGGGACGGGAGGAGAAGGGGACGACAGAGGACAAGATGGCTGGATGGCATCACTGACTCAATGGACGTGAGTCTGGGTGAACTCCGGGAGTTGGTGATGGACAGGGAGGCCTGGCATGCTGCGATTCATGGGGTCGCAAAGAGTCGGACACAACTGAGCGACTGAACTGAACTGAACTGAACTGTTCAAAAGCATCAATTCTTGGGCGCTCAGCTCTCTTCATGGTCCAACTCTCACACCCATACATGACTACTGGAAAAACCATAGCTTTGACTATATGGACCTTTGTCAGTAAAGTAATGTCTCTGCCTTTTAATATGCTGTCTAGGTTTGTCACAGCTTTCCTTCCAAAGAGCAAGCATCTTTTAATTTCATGGCTGCAGTCACCATCTGCAGTGATTTTGGAGCCCAAGAAAATAAAGTCTATCACTGTTTCCATTGTTTCCCAATCTATTTGCCATGAAGTGATGGGACCAGATGCCATGATCTTCATTTTATAAATGTTGAGTTTTAAGCCAGGTTTTTCACACTCCTCTTTCACTTTCATCAAGAGACTCTTTAGTTTCTTTTTGCTTTCTGCCATAAGGGTAGTGTCATCTGCGTATCTGAGGTTATTGATATTTCTTCCTGCAATCTTGATTCCAGCTTGTGCTTCATCCAGCCTGGCATTTCGCATGATGTACTCTGGATATAAGTTAAATAAGTAGGGTGACAATACACAGCCTTGATGTACTCCTTTCCCAATTTGGAACTAGTCCATTGTTCCATGTCCGGTTCTAATTGTTGCTTCTTGACCTGCATATAGATTTCTCAGGAGGCAGATCAGGTGGTCTGGTATTCCTATCTCTTTAAGAATTTTCCACAGTTTGTTGTGATCCATACAGTCAAAGGCTTTACTGTAGCCAATGAAGCAGAAGTAGATGTTTTTGTGGAACTCTCTTGCTTTTTCTTTGATCCAACGGATGTTGGCAATTTGATCTCTGATTCCTCTGCCTTTTCTAAATCTAACTTGAACATCTGGAAGTTCTCGGTTCACGTACTGTTAAAGCCTAGCTTGGAGAATTTTGAGCATTAC
Organism: Bos mutus; assembly: GCF_027580195.1. NCBI lineage: Eukaryota > Metazoa > Chordata > Mammalia > Artiodactyla > Bovidae > Bos > Bos mutus. The sequence continues at coordinate 53,965,729 of NC_091640.1, forward strand.
TTTGCTAGCGTGTAAGATGAGTGCAATTGTGTGGTAGTTTGAACATTCTTTGGTATTGCCTTTCTTTGGGATTGGAATGAAAACTGACCTTTTCCAGTCTGTGGCCACTGATGAGTTTTCCAAATTTGCTGGCATATTGAGGGCAGCACTTTCACAGCATCATCTTTGAGAATTTGAAATAGCTCAACTGGAATTCCATCACCTCCACTAGCTATGTTCATAGTGATGCTTCCTAAGGCCCACTTGACTTACACTCCAGGATGTCTGGCTCTAGGTGAGTGATCACACCATTGTGGTTATCTGGGTCATGAAGATCTTTTTTGTATAATTCTTCTGTGTATTCTTGCCACCTCTTCTTAATATCTTCTACTTCTGTTTGATCCATGTCATTTCTGCCCTTATTGTACCCATTTTGGGGCACAAGATGAAATGTTCATACCAAGGGATGAAATGGTCCCTTGGTATCTCTAATTTTCTTGAAGAGATCTCTAGTCTTTCCCATTCTATTGTTTTCCTTTATTTCTTTGCATTGATCACTGAGGAAGACTTTCTTATTGCTCCTTGCTATTCTTTGGAACTCTGCATTCAGATGAGTATATCTTTCCTTTTCTCCTTTGCCTTTAACCTCTCTTCTTTTCTCAGCTATTTGTGAGGCCTCCTCGGACAACCATTTTGCCTTTGCGCATTTCTTCTTCTTGGGGATGGTTTTGATCACTGCATTCTGTACAATGTTGTGAACCTCCATCCATAGTTTTTCAGGCACTCTATCTATCAAATCTAATCTGTTGAATCTATTTGTCCCTTCCACTGTATAATCATAAGGGATTTGATTTAGGTCATAATAACATCCTCCAGAATGTTTAAATACAGTGGAATTGGTCAAGACGGAAATTTCCATAACTTCCTTTTTGATTGTTCAGAGAAGGCTTCTAGGCACTAGGAAAACAGCGGTAAGTGAGGCAGTCACGTCACTGCTCTGGTTTTGGGCTGGGGTATTTTTTGTGGGGCCCGTGCAAGTGGCAGCAGATGCCCCCTCTGCCCGTCATTCTTTTATGTTCAGACTTAATAACATAAAGGCCTGTCTGGCAGTGTCTGTTCTACACACATCCTGTTATTTCTGCCCTATCAAATGTTAAGGTGGTATTTTATGCTGGCTCATGTTTAAACACTTTTTTTTTTTTACTTCAGATTTCAAGCATGAATGTTTGTGATCTCTCGTCAAAGGAAGCTAGGCTGCTGCTCTTGTTGGGGTCACACAGGGACGTGGGCAGCACTTTGGCTACAAGTCATCCCCAACAGCCAGAAAGATGGAGCCAAAAGACAAAACCATATTTGAAGAAGACATCTAGTATTGAAACTAGATTTGCCAATTTGGTTGTCAGAGGAGTGGGATGGTGGAGAGGGGGACAAATGTGGGGAACTTTCTAGAGTTCTGTAACTAGAAGAAAAACATAAAACAGAAATGAGATGACAGGTCAAGACATGGATCATAAGTAGAGCTGGGTGTTGACCGCGTGATGTATGTGTGTGTCATTTGGGTCAGAAGGCACAGGGTTAGTTTGGTATTAACATGTACACACTACTGTATATGAAATGGGTAAACAGGACCTACTGTAGAACGCAGGAAACTATTTAATATCTTGTAATAACCTTTAATGGAAAAGAATCTGAAAGAGTATACACACATACGCGTGCACACACACACACACACACACCCACACACATGGTGGTGATGGTTTAGTTGTTTAGTTGTGTCTGACTCATGCTACCCCATGAACTGTTGCCCTCCTGACTCCTCTGTCCATGGAATTTTCCAAGCAAGAATACTTGAGTGGGTTGCCATTTCCTCGCATATCCTTTACCACTGAGCCACCAGGGAAGCCTAATATATATATATATACATATGTACACTTTGGCCACTGATGCAAAGAGCCAACTCATTGGAAGAGACCCCGATGCTGGGAAAGATTGAAGGCAACAGGAGACAAGGGGCAGCAGAGGATGAGGTAGTTATCTCTGACTCAATGGACGTGAATTTGAGCAAACTCTGGAGATCGTGAAGAACAGGGAAATCTGGCATGCTGCAGTCCGTGGATTGCAGAGTCGGACATGACTTAGCTACTGAACACACACACACACACACACACACACACACATATAACTGAATCACTTTGCTGTACACCTGAAACTAATACAACGTTGTAAATTAACTATAGTTGAATAAAAAATGAGTAAAAAATAATAAAAAGGAGGTGCATTGTTTAAGGACCTGAATAAGGGATTTAAGGGGCTTCCCAGGTGGCACTAGTGGTAAGAAACCATCTGCCAGTGCAGGAGGCATAAGAACCTTGGTTTCGATCCCTGGTCAGGAAGATCCCCTGGAGGAGGGCATGGCAACCCACTCCAGTATTCTTGCCTGGAGAATCCCATGTGCAGAGGAGCCTGATGGGCTATAGTCCATAGGGTTGCAAAGAGTCGGTCACCACTGAAGCAACTTAGCACCTGCACACAAGGGATTTAAAGTATGTGTCAAATTTTATACCTGCTGAGTAATTAAAGCTATTCATCCTAATCTAGTGATGAAGTCAGTTCCTTCTGTGTCTTCTACTTTTGAAAATTTGCCAGTCAGGATATGACTTCTTTTTTAAAAAAGGAATCTTCTCTTAAATATTCAGTTCCATTTATCATAATAGATGAAACAGACTGGAAATGAGAAAGAGTATAAAAGAAAAGGGGGGATATAAATGACAAATATTAAAATATGTGCATTATAAAATGTGTCACAAAAATATAAAACATGTATTGGGAGAATATCCCCCAGATAACTAAAGTGACTTAAGTATCTTACATTTATAGTGTTTGTGGTACTTAAAAGACAGGAATTAAATTTCTACTACTTTAATTGGGATGAAGAACTAGAAAAAATTCAGTGTCTTTCAGCAGCTGTAAAATTTTGAAATGTATAGGTGATAAATATAAAAAAGGAATTTCTTCCCCAATTAGTTTTGATTTCAGTTCATCAGGACATGAGTGGAATACTCACAGTTTCACATGACACACCATCCTGGGCTTTGTTTTCTGCAAAGACTAAGGTGAAGCTATAGGAAAGCCTCAGCTCTTGTACCACACCATCATATTGTTCCTCCACAGACTTGTCAACATGAAGAGTCTATGTTATGGCTGATGGTTATGTTTGAGCCATGTATTAATACAGTCTTTTCTCAGAACTGAGACATACATGGAGTCTTTTTAGTGGAAAAAAATCCCAATCCTTTGAATGTTGAAAAAATATTTTTATTATAATGTTACTTGAAATGTATAGATATGTAAGGATTATTATACAATATGGGGAATATAGCCAGTATTTTGTAATAACTCTAAATGCTGCTGCTGCTGCTAAGTCACTTCAGTCATGTCCGACTCTGTGGGACCCCATAAACTGCAGCCCACAGGGCTCCCCCCATCCCTGAGATTCTCCAGGCAAGAATACTGGAGTGGGTTGCCGTTTCCTTCTCCAGTGCATGAAAGTGAAAAGTGAAAGTGAAGTCGCTCAGTCATGTCCGACTCTTAGTGACCCCATGGACTGTAGCCCACCAGGCTCCTCCATCCATGGGATTTTCCAGGCAAGAGTACTGGAGTGGGGTGCCATTTCCTTCTCCAATGCACGAAAGTGAAAAGTGAAAAGGGAAGTGTATCCTTTAAAAACTTTATAAAAATGTATAAGTATGACACTATTATATTCTCTTTATACTCTTAGCTATTAAAACAAGTATAAAACCAAAATAGATTTACAAATTAAATAAAACCAGTACTTTAAAACCAACAAAATCCAAATTAGCATGATTGATTTCATGTGGTGGATAATGTATTACTGAAATTAAATTGCCTCTTGCAACAGGAACTTTCAACCCCGGGTGCGTAGATCTTGGCTGAGGAATGCTCTACAATAATGCTGTGACCCTCTGTATGTCATCCTAAGGAGGAGTGTGGTCTAGTGGATACCACGTGGGATTTAGGGGCAATCAAACCTCAGTCTAAATACCTGCTCTGATTTTTTTTGCCCTGTAAGCACTGTGACCTTAGACAAGTTAATTTTTTAAGCCTTATTTTTCTCATCTGTAAAATGGGTAGGTGGGTAATACCACCCTCCCAGATGTTTTGAGGGTTAGTGAGATCATTTAGGATACCTGGCACATAGAAGGTATTCTATAACTATTAGTTCCTTCCCTCTCCCTCATTAACCTAGTTTTTTTGGTAAAGTTCCTCACAATCTTGGATTTCCAAAAAGAACTGCAGCTATCAGACTATACTAAAAACCAACTAGCTAAGACTTAATTTGGAGTCACAGAATAATAAAAGCTCATCACCACCCCCTACTTTTTTTTTCACTATGGTTCCTTATGCTTTCTTCCTCCATTCATATGTTCTAGACATTATCACATGTCCAAATTGAACTCAGAATGTAAGGTCCAGATCAAATGCAGCCAAGGCAGCTTTTATAAAGTCTTGAGTAGAGTGAATCGACCCCTCTTGTAACGTCCAAGGCACTTAGTCTGTGCCTCTCGTGGGCTCCTCAGATTTGTAAGCAGCTGGGTATGACTGACACCATGGTGGAGCCTTGAGGATGGGCCCGGAGGACAGCTTTCCCACGACACAGCTGGTCAAGGACTGCTGGGAACGACTTCAGACGACCTGCCCCGCCAGGCAGTCATGGCGAGGCCCCTGGACACTCCAGCGGGTAGGCTGCATCAGAGCCCTGAGGGGGTCTTTCGTTCCGCGGATTACTGGCCTCCCATTAGCCCTTTCAGCCAGTCACGCACAGTGCGCAATCCTGTCAACAGCTTCACTGGTATTTTTTTTTCAAATTGGAATATACTTTTGCTTTATCATGTTGTGTTAGTTTCTGCTGAACAGCATAGTGAATGAGTTATACGTGTGCATGAGTGAGTGCTAAGTCACTTCAGTCGTGTCTGACTCTTTGTGGCCCCATGGACCGTAACCCACCAGGCTCCTCTGTCCATGGGATTCTCCAGGCAAGAATATTGGAGTGGGTTGCCATTTCCTTCTCCTGGGGATCTTCCCGACCCAGGGATTGAACCCGGGTCTCTTACGTTTCCTGCCTTGGCAGGCAAGTTCTTCACTACTAGCGCCACCTGGGAAGCCTTTGTATACACATACCCCCTCTTTTTGGATTTCCTTCCCGTTTAGCGCACCACAGAGCACTGAGTAGAGTTCCCTGTGCTGTACAGTTGGTTCTCATTAGTTATTTTGTACGTAGACTTAGCAGCAGCAGCAGCAGCAGCAGAGTATACATGTCAATCCCAGTCTCCCAAGCCATCCCCCACCCGCTGGTGTCCATACATTTGTTCTCTACATCTGTGTCTCTATGCGGGAGACCCAGGTTCAATCCCTGGGTCAGGAAGATCTCCTGGAGAAGGAAATGGCAACCCACTCCAGTATTCTTGCCTGGAAAACCCCGTGGACAGAGAAGCCTGGTGGGCTACAGTGGGGTCGCAATGAGTCTGGCAAGACTGAGTGATTTCACTTTCACTTTCTGCGTCTCTATTTCTGCTTTGCAGATAAGTTCATCTCTACCATTTTTCTAGATTCCACATATATGTATTAATATATGATATTTGTTTTTCTCTTTCTGACTTCACTCTGTGTGACAGTCTCTAGGTTCTTCCATGTTTTTGCAAATGGCACAGTTTCTTTCCTTTTTCTGGCTGAGTAATATTCCACTGTACATGCGTACCACATCTTCTTTATCCATTCCTCTGTTGATGGACATTTAGGGTGCCTCCATGTCCTGGTGCAGCCTCATTTCTTTAGAAGAAAGGAAGTAGTAACTCAGTGTGTGGTGAGGTGGGGCTCAGGTCATGAAACCTCAGTTGTAAGAAAGCTGCTCTCCTGGCAAGGAGACACTGCTCAGTGGCTAAACTGTTGCGATCTGGACAGGAAGCTGAGTCAGCTTGTGGATTAGCCTCTGAGGAAAAGGTGGTGAGGGAGTCATTCATACACTAGAGTCCCAGGAGAGACGGAAGAGACCAGAAAATGAGGCCAGTGCATAAAGCAGACTCAACCACAGGGGAGGGGAGATCCGCTGAGAAAGGGACGCTGTCAGGACAAAGATGTGATTTCTGCTGCCTTTGGTGAGGACAGTCGAATAGAGGTAGTCAAATGTACACCAAAAAAATGTCCAAGGAAACCCACGTTTGGAGTAGAATAGACCACTCCCCAGGCAGAAGCCCTGCCCTTGGTTCATCTTAGTATCTGAGTAGTGACTGAGAATAAATATTTCTCTCTGTAAGGGATGTGTGCAATAGTGTAGCATTCCTCAACCTGACCAGGGGAGGTTTCTATAAAGATCCAAATTTCCAGACTACATCTTAGACCTGCAGGATCAGAATCATCAGGGAAAAGGCTGATCTGAAGTTTAGAATTTTTTTTCTAAGCTTCTCTGGGGATTCTTAAAATCAGTCCAGTTTAGGATGCCCTGTTGTGCCTCGAAGGGCTCACAGCTGGAAATGAGAAAGTCTCAGTCTGAATCAGGGCTTCAGTGCTCACTCATTGAGAGGTACTGTGTGAGCAGCATAACTTCTAGGAACCTCAGTTTCCTCAAATGAAAAAAGGGCATCCTTTTCCTCCCTACCTCACTGGCTTGTGAGGCTCAAATGCCTGTATGTGTATGACAGTGCAGAGTAAATTCAACCTGTTTTCCCCCAACTATCAATAAATTATAATATGTTACCAAAATTTCTCATTGATTTGCAATGATTTTGGAAGAAGTATACATTTAGGTAAAGTCAATTACAGGATGACAGCGGAAGCCTTATCTTCTCTATCTGGCTTGCTCATCCTCCCATGCAGCATGTGTTGGGTGAACCAGTTATGTTTCTTCGGGAGATGTTTGGGTTATCGTTGCTGCTTTCATTGCCTTCTCAGGGGTTTGTGAAACATGTCAGGTCAGCCCCAGACTCTGAGGAGAATATCTGTGTTTGTCTTCCTCTGAAGGTGGGATGGAAGCAGACTCTGGGATGCAGACTGGAGTGGGACCACAGGGTGGTCAGCTGTGCGTCGTCCGGAAGCAAGACGGGAAGTTGAATATCAGAAAATTGAGCATATAGGTTTGTATGTGAGTATACTACTCATACACACACATATATGTAGACATATACATATATAACTATACACATAAATGGGGTTTCCAGGGGTAAAGAATCCACCTGCCAGTGCAGGAGACATGGGTTTGATCCCTGAGTCAGGAAGATCCCCTGGAGAAGGAAATGGCAACCCACTCCAGTATTCTTGCCTGGAAAATTCCATGGACAGAGGACCCTTGTGGGCTACAGCCCATGGTGTCACGAAGAGTCAGACATGACTGAGCACTCATGCACACACACACATACACATAAATATATAGGTATTAAAAAATAAAAAAGTAAGATTGGGATTAAAAAAACTCATTTGTTTTTCAGTAAATACAGCTGTGATAGCTTTTCAGCTTAATAAATACAGACTCATAACTTTATATTTAATGGCTGACTACTAATACTTATATTAATGGATATGTTGTAACTTACTTAACCATTTGTGAGTGATTGGAATGTTTTCCAGATGTTTGCTAACATAAATGTTGTCTCATACATATATCTTTGGTTACTTGTCAGATATTTCCATAGGAGAAATACCTAGAAGTTGAATTGCTGGGTCAAAGATTACACACCTTTAAAAGAGACTTTTGATCTATTATTTCAAGTGACTTTCCAGAAAATTTTTATCAATTTATATTCACACCAATACCATCTATGTGTCTACCCTCAAGGAAACCTCAGTCTTCCTTTTTATACTTTAGGATATTAACTCTTGGTCTACCTTATATATTTGGAAGTATTTTCTGGTGTTTTAAACTATCTTTTTCTCTAATTGGACTGTGTAAATCCTTGATGTTTGCTGAGACTTCATAGTGTACTTCACAGTTTGAAAAGAGATTAAAGACTGTTCCTCTCACTTTGATCAAACATTAGTAGAGAGCTATGACTCCTAGTTAAGAAGAGCTCAACATATTTAAGAGGCAAAGATTTATATAAGATCTTGGACTTGTTGCATTGCCTCTTGAAAGTTTCAAATAGTCCAAATGACCAAGTTTTTTATACGATTTAGAATAGAACTATCAACTAATACATGTATTAGAACTCCAGGTAATACATTTTTTTCATGAACAAGGTGCTGTTTAGAGGATTAGAGCTTTGTGGCTAATTAATCCATTACACATCTTTATGATAAAGTTTTTTTATAATTTAGTTAATTTATATAGTAAAATTTGGACTTCACAAGTGGCGCTAGTGGTAAAGAACCCATCTGCCAATTCAGGAGACTTAAGAGATGTGGGTTTGATTCCTGGGTTGGGAAGATTCCTTGGAGAAGGAAATGGCAACCCACTCCAGTGTTCTTGCCTGGGAAATCCCTTGGACAGAGGAGCCTGGTGGGCTACAGTTCATAGTGTCACAAAGAGTTGGACACAACTGAAGCGACTTAGCATGCACTCACGCATAGTAGAATTAATAGTTTAAATTCTACATTGTAAACCCATGCAAAATATTCCCCCTTCCTGGCTTTAGGAGACATTCTTTTGGATGACTTTTACCACCTCAAGTATTTTTGGTTTCTTGTGTGTAACAGCTAAATGTACAGCGGTTGTCCCTGTTCCTGGGCCAACATGGGAGACAAAACACAGAAAAAACTGCAAAACAAGGTAAGATACATGTGTGATGATAGACACTGAGAGAGGAAAAGAGCAAAGAGGCTTGCAGATTGAAGGGTCTCAGTAAGAGCCTGACTGAGGACTAGTAAATGAGTGGGAGGAAGGAATAACTGAACTCCATACTGATGGAGAGGATGAGTGTCTCCTGAATTTATGATCCAAACTCCAGGAAGAGGCATCCTTGAGAAAACTTCATGAGAAGAGCAAGAAAACAGGGAGCCTGGACAGGGCTGTGTGGGCTGCTGTGTGCAGACCCTGTGGGCAGCCCTTTGAGAGCGCTCGGGTTCCTTCCGTAGCTGTTCCCTGGATGAACAGCTATACTTGGTGTCTGTCCTCTGTGCTCTCTTATCCCAGATCTCCAGGAATTTGCTCTTCAGGCCCAGTTGAGGAAAGCCTTTTTAGATTGTGCGAGACCCAGTCAGCCAGACAATCAGGAAAGATGTTCTTTTTATTCTGGTAAGCCCTTGCACTTAGAACGGTGATTTACACAGGTGTGGTGTGAATTGTTCTTTGAACCAGTAAACTAAGAAAGGATTATTGTTTTCTGTTCATTGGTGATGAGTTATGTTACTTTAGAAAAATGGAATGATTTTCAAGGACTATAAAATTATCTGAACCCACAGGGACAAAGAGGTATCTGATTTGTGGCCAAACTCTGAATGAAAATTTACTTTTTGCATTGTATAATATAAAAGAATATTGACTCTTCAGATAGTTATTGCTTGGAGTGTAACTTCTATTGCAGTTATCCAGAAATTCAGAAAAATAATAACATCTTGGTGTTCGATGTTACTTCAGTTTAAAGAATTCAAAGACTTTTATTTTTCAGTTTTATTTTGATAAATATATAGTTTTAGAATATTCATTTTATTTGATAATGTACATTAGAATTTTATAAAATACGCAATTAAAATATCTGCACTATTTAAATAAGGGTCTTCAAAGGTAAACTTGACTTTGTATCATTAAGTGAAATCAGTAGACATGCTGTTATACCATCACTTCAAATTGGCTGGATGATCCTGGATTTTATGATGTTAGGTGAGTAAGATATCAGAATTCCAAGGATACAAGCAACAAAAAGATAATAAGAGCATATATATCATTAATAATTGAGAAATTTTTGAAGTAATTTATCAAGTAAATTGCTTAACCTGTTATGAAGGTGAATTAAGTTGGATACATCTAGTTATAGGATCCAGATCTCAGAATACTTCATATATTATTTTACCAAATAGTCCAGTTAATTACCTATTTTTCTTAGCTGAAGAAAATCCATATAAATTGAAGTACTTTAATGAGAGAACAGTTTAAAAACACACAGCACTCAAATAAGTGTAAAATGTAAGTTGATGTAGTTTTCCAAGATTTACAAAATGATCTTAGTGAAATTTTAGTAGGTACCCAAGTAGAGAGAAGAAAACACTCTGGATTCTGGCTTTTGAACTATCTTAAATTCAGCAGTGAATGAAAGTTAATTCAGATTTAATTCAATGAAAATGGTAAAGTTGTTTGCCTGGATGAAATGGTTATTAATAAACATAAAATTGGAGAACAGTTATTTAAACTACCCTTGATCGAGCCATAGTTATTTTATTTCATAGAAAACGTTTTTGTTTCCTTTCTTTTATCTCTTGCTGAAAGAGTGCTGGAAACCATTTGGGAGTGTATATTGAAATAAAATGTTGTTGTTCAGTCACTCAGTTGTGTCCAACTCTTTGTGATCCCGTGGGCTATGGCACGCCAGGCTTCCCTGTTCTTCACCATCTCTTGGACTTTGCTCAAACACATGTTCATTGAGTCCATGATGCCATCCAACCCTCTCATCCTCTGTTGCTCCCTACTTCTCCTGCCCTCAGTCTTTCCCAGCATCTGTGTTTTTCCAGTGAGTTGGCTCTTTACATCAGGTGGCCGAAATTTTGGAGCTTCAGCTTCAGCTTCAGTCCTTCCAATGAATATTCAGGACTGATTTCCTTTAGGGTTGACTGTTTTCATCTCTTTGCAGTCCAGGGATTCTCAAGAGTCTTCTCCAGCACCACAGTTTGAAGGCATCAGTTTTTCAGCACTCAGCCTTTTTTATTGTCCAGCTTTAACATCTGTACATGACTTTTGGAAAAACCATAGCTTTGACTATATGGACCTTTGTAGGCAAAGAATTATCTCTGTTTTTTAATACACTGTCTAGGTTTGTCATTGCTTTTCTTCCACGGAGCAAGTGCATTTTAGTTTCATGGCTACAGTCATTAATACAGATGTATTAATAATCATCTGCAGTGATTTTGGAGCCCAAGAAAATAAAGTCTGTCACTGTTTCCATTGTTCCCCCATGTATTTGCCATGAAGTGATGGGATCAGATGCCATGATCTTTGTTTTTTGACTGTTGAGTTTTAAGCTAGCTTTTTTTACTCTCCTTTTTCACACTCATCAAGTGGCTGTTTAGTTACTCTTTACTTTTTGTCATTATACAGTGGTATCATCTGTATATCTGAGGTTGTTGATATTTCTCCTGGTAATCTTGATTCCAGCTTGTGATTCATCCAGCCCAGCATATAAGTTAAATAAGCAGGGTGATAATATACAGCCTTGATGCACTCCTTTCCCAATTTGGAACTAGTCTGTTTTTCCATGTCTGGTTCTAACTGTTACTTCTTGACTTGCATACAGGTTTCTCAGGTAAGGTGGTCTGGTATTCCCATCTCTTTAAGAGTTTGTTGTGATACACATAGCCAAAGGCTTTAGCGTAGTCAATGAAGCAGAAATAGATGTTTTTTGGAATTCCCTTCCTTTTTCTATAATCCAATGGATGTTGGCAGTTTGATCTCTGGTCAGATAAATATATTGTTTAATTTCATGGTTTTTAATTATCTTTTTTAAAATGTGGTTACTAAAACATCTAAGATTGTTTATTGGGCTTGGGTTATATCTCTGTTGAACGGTGCTGACCCAAGGTGACTCCTTTAGTGCATAAATTTCCTCTTCAATAAAATAAGACAAATAATTTCTATAGCATGTCCCTTTTATATTGCCTCCACATAAAGGTATTATAAAAGGCTGGAAACAAATTCGCATTCATTTATTCATTCATCAAAGTATGCCATATATTTACTGTGTCCCAGAAATTAAACTAGACACTCCTGAATAATCCCCAATCCTTGCCTTTGCCAACTTATAGACAGAGAGACTTAAAAGGTGGTTTGTTTGGTAAGCATACAAAACTACTTAAACTTGAGAAAATTTCATGGGAAAATCCTCTTGCAGCCTAAGTCTCAGAGATGTATTAATAATGAATCACGTCTCTACAAAAAGTAAAACCAGCACCAAAAATATCTGAAAATTCGCCTTAAGAAGATCTTAGTGTCACGTTTCAGTTCTGATTTTTTTCCCACTTATGTGCTGTGCGACCTTGTTAAGCCCCTGAACCTTATGGGTGTCACAATCTCCTCCCCCATAAACTGGATTTACTTTATGAGATTGCTCTGAGGATCAAGCAAGAGAATATACATGAATATATGTGAAATATAAGTATGAAGGATAATTATAGTTATCATTAGAAACAATTATGACCATTTAGGTTAAAATGAAAGTGCTGAGAATAGAGCATTTTGGGGACCCACAAAATAATTTTTAGCTTATATAGATTCTAACAGGAGTAGAAGAAACCATAAAGAAGTTTCTTTATGCTTACTTTAAATAAAGAAGCATAAATCAAAGCATAGTACATGATATTAAGATCTAACTCTTCATATGCTTCCAAATCATTTTAAAAATTGCCTTCAAGAATGAAATGAACAGAAGGCTCTCAGGAGGAAACTGCTTCAGGGCTGCATTTTTGATTAAAGGTCTGGCCTAAGGCCTTATTCTTTGTGGGAATCTAAATGAAAGAAAAGAAGAGGAAGAAAAGAAAGTCAGTGCTCCTTGTTAACTCTGGTGGCCTTTTGATAAATTTTAATTCTGTCTCTTCACCTATCCTTATAAAGATAATAACATCCTTGGCTGTATCACTGGATTACAAAAGGAGGGGTGTAAATGACTAGTCTGGGTTTCCCAGGTGTGTTCGTCACTTAGTCATGTCTGATTCTTTGCAACCCTGTGGACTGTAGCCTGCCAGGCTTCTCTGTCCGTGAGATTTTCCAGGCAAGAATACTGGAGTGGGTTGCTATTTCCTGCTCTAGGGGATCTTCTAACCCAGGGATCGAACCCATGTCTCCTGTGTCTCCTGCATTGCAGGCAGATTCTTTACTCTCTGAGCCAGGATTCCCAGGTGGCTCAGTAGTAAAGAATCCACCTGCCAAAACAGGAGAGTCAAGAGATGAAGGAAAGATCCCCGGCAGGAGGAAATGGCAACCCACTCCAGTATTCTCACCTGGAAAATTCCCTGGTCAGAGGAGCCTGGCTGGCTATACAGTCCATGGGGCTGCAAAGAGTCAGACACAATTGGGTGACTGAGCGCGCCCACACCCACTGGAACATATAAGCTAAGTGATTATTTTACAGATAATACTTTTTAGTTAGCTTAACCCAGAGTCACCAGGTAGTAGAGAAGTTTTGCAAGGATGTAGAATGGGTTTTCTGCACCTTCTGTTTAATTGTAAAGTGTTGGTTTTGTTTAGTGTAAAGACTAGAAGGAATAGAGGAGGAGGGAAGGGCATGGCAGGGAAGGAAATATCACCTTTGGTTGATGTGGCTTCTAAATCCAACTTTCACTATCTAATTTTAGTCCTGCTGCTGCTGCTGCCAAGTCACTTCAGTCGTGTCTGACTCTGTGTGACCCCATAGACGGCAGCCCACCAGGCTGCCCCGTCCCTGGGATTCTCCAGGCAAGAACGCTGGAGTGGGTTGCCATTTCCTTCTCCAGTGCAGGAAAGCGAAAAGTAAAAGTGAAGTCGCTCAGTCGTGTCTGACTCTTAGTGACCGCATGGACTGCAGCCCACCAAAGCAGCTTTTAAATAATATATGTGACTGATACTAATATTGCAGTCTCTTCTTTTCCCTCTCTTTTTCGTGGGGGAGAAGGGGAACTGTGGAAGTGTCTGAGCAGTCATCAGTCTGGGCAGCTGACCCCGGAATTATAAAGAATTCACTATTGCCAGGGTTTTAGTATCTAGGGTGATGAGCTTGTGACTGTTCTTTAGTAGTGCACCAGTGACAGCCATCTTCATAAGAGAATAGGCTTTTGGTCAAATGATTCAATTATAGATTTGATGTTGATAACCAATGGGGGCCTTCTGGTAGTTAATATGATAGAAGTTGTTTTTTGGGAAATGATTGTGTGTGTGACTCTGATTTTTAACTCATGAATGAGGCTTGTAGGGCCCCTCTGCGGCAGCTTATGACATGCCCCAGGCTGTCCAGGAGTGTTCTGAAGTACCAAATACTCACCCTTTTGTTGTTTTACTCTCAGACAATAACCACGAGGCTATGCTCCTTCACTCCATCCCAGAAGTGCAGCTGCTGATGGGGAACGTGTCTGTTGTTCCGTTGAAGGTTATTCTATGGTCCTACATTGTGTTTGACATTAAAGGGAATATTATTGTTCTGTCCCTTGTATAAGAGAAATGCAAAGTGTTTAAACTTCATCCTCCACTGACCCCACCTTAGTTACTCTTACTTATTCATAAGAAGGTGGCAAGACGCTTAAAACAGAAAGATTTTCGGGAGAAAAAAAACATTATCCTCTTACTGTACTGGAGAATGAAGGAAAGTGGAAGGATCAAGTTGAAGATCCTTTCTTTGCTCTTTTAGATCTCGTCAGTTCTTTAGAACCTGTTTGCCGTCGTCTCCCCCACCCCGCTGGCGTTTTCCTTGGCTTCCCCACTCAGGTGTGTCTCCTCTCCTCTGACACTCACAGCATTCAGTTCCAGGGATTCATCAGGCATAGGGGCCACAGTAGATCCTCATTTTTCCTGGGCTCTATATTTTCAAACTTACCTACTCAGAAGTGTCAGTACTGGCAGCGTTTCTTGCAGTCATCTGTGAACGTGAGCAGAATGGTAAGTAAGTGTTAGTCACTCAGTGGTGCCCGACTCTTTGTGACCCCGTGGACTACAGCCCACCAGGCTTCTCTGTCCATGAGATTTTCTAGGCAAGGATACTGGAGTGGGTTGCCTTTTCCTTCTCCAGGGGATCTTCCTGACCCAGGGATTGAACCTGGGTCTCCTGCACTGCAGGCAGATTCTTTACCGACTGAGCTAGTTGAGTCTGTCATCATGCATGTTTGTAGCTGAGATTGGACAAAGAGACACCTCTCCTTCCTGTTTCATCTCTCATACTTTCTGTGCTTTTCATAGTCTATTTAGTGCCATGCTCTTTTTTTGCACTTTTGTGCTTTTTTCGCACTTTGGTTTACAGTGTTTAAAATAACCCCCAGTACAGTGCTGAAGTGC
This sequence comes from Bos mutus, assembly GCF_027580195.1. NCBI lineage: Eukaryota > Metazoa > Chordata > Mammalia > Artiodactyla > Bovidae > Bos > Bos mutus. The sequence goes on from NC_091640.1 coordinate 53,980,877, forward strand.
TATCTAGTGTTCTTAAGCTCAAGAAGGCTGTGATGTGCTTTATGGAGAAAATACATGTGTTAGATATGCTTTGTTTAGGCATGGGTGCCATTGGCTGCAAATTCAATGTTAATGAATCTACAATATATATTATGTAAGATATGCAGATGACACCGCCCTTATGGCAGAAAGTGAAGAGGAACTAAAAAGCCTCTTGATGAAAGTGAAAGTGGAGAGTGAAAAAGTTGGTTTAAAGCTCAACATTCAGAAAACGAAGATCATGGCATCCGGTCCCATCACTTCATGGGAAATAGATGGGGAAACAGTGGAAACAGTGTCAGACTTTATTTTTCTAGGCTCCAAAATCACTGCAGATGGTGACTGCAGCCATGAAATTAAAAGACTCTTACTCCTTGGAAGGAAAGTTATGACCAACCTAGATAGCATATTCAAAAGCAGAGACATTACTTTGCCAACAAAGGTCCATCTAGTCAAGGCTATGGTTTTTCCTGTGGTCATGTATGGATGTGAGAGTTGGACTGTGAAGAAGGCTGAGTGCCGAAGAATTGATGCTTTTGAACTGTGGTGTTGGAGAAGACTCTTGAGAGTCCCTTGGACTGCAAGGAGATCCAACTAGTCCATCCTAAAGGAGATCAGTCCTGGGTGTTCTTTGGAGGGACTGATGCTGAAGCTGAAACTCCAATACTTTGGCCACCTCATGTGAAGAGCTGACTCATTGGAAAAGACTCCGATGCTGGGAGGGATTGAGGGCAGGAGGAGAAGGGGACGACAGAGGATGAGATGGCTGGATGGCATCACTGACTCGATGGACGTGAGTCTGGGTGAACTCCGGGAGTTGGTGATGGACAGGGAGGCCTGGCGTGCTGCGATTCATGGGGTTGCAAAGAGTCGGACACGACTGAGTGACTGAACTGAACTGAACTGAAGATATCTTTAAACAGAAATACACATAAAACAAAGTTACATATTGATAGGTTGATGAAAATGTTGTGGCCAGAGACTTGTAGAAACCTAACCCTTTATTTCTTCTAGGAGCAGTGGTTTAGTATTTTCTAATTCCGTGATTGGAGTGACTTTATGCTGCTACTGCTGCTAAGTCGCTTCAGTTGTGTCCGACTCTGTGTGACCCCATAGACGGCAGCCCACCAGGCTCCCCCGTCCCTGGGATTCTCCAGGCAAGAACACTGGAGCGGGTTGCCATTTCCTTCTCCAATGCATGAAAGTGAAAAGTGAAAGTGAAGTTGCTCAGTTGTGTCTGACTCTTAGCGACCCCAAGGACTGCAGCCCACCAGTCTCCTCTGTCCATGGGATTTTCCAGGCAAGAGTACTGGAGTGGGGTGCCATTGCCTTTTCCGCAGTGACTTTATAGGCCATTATTACTGTGAATAACAATAATTAACTGTATATTATTGTTTTTCCGGGACCTGAAGAATGTAAATCTCAATGTATGCTTATTTAGTGGAATAGTCAATCAGTCAGTTCAGTCGCTCAGTTGTGTCTGACTCTTTGTGACCTCATGGACTGCAGCATGCCAGGCTTCCCTGTTCATCTACAACGCCTGGAGCTTGCTCAGACTCACGTCCATTGAATGGGTGATGACATCCAACCATCTCATCCTCTGTTGTCTCCCTCTCCTCCTGCCTTCAATCTTTCCCAGTGTCAGGGTCTTTTCCAATGAGTTCCCATGAGTTTCAGTTCTTCGCATCAGGTGGCCAAAAGTATTGGAGCTTCAGCTTTAGCATCAGTCCTTCCAATGAATATTGAGGACTGATTTTCTTTAGGATGGACTGCTTTGATCTCCTTGCTGTCCAAGGGACTCTCAAGAGTCTTCTCTAACACCACAGTTCAAAGCATCATTTCTTCAGTGCTTAGCTTTCTATATGGCCCAACTCTCACATCTGTACATGACTACTGGAAAAACCATAGCTTTGACGAGTTGGACCTTTGTTGGCAAAGTGATGTCTTTGCTTTTTAATATGCTGTCTAGGTTTGTCATAGCTTTTCTTCCGAGGAGCAAGTGCATTTTAATTTTATGGCTGCAGTCACCGTCCACAGTGATTTTGGAGCCCAAGAAAATAAAGTCTGTCACTGTTTCCATTGTTTCCCCATCTATTAACCATAAAGTGATGGGACCAGATGCCATGATCTTTGTTTTTTGAATGTTCAGTTTTAAGCCAGCTTTTTCACTCTCCTCTTTCACTTTCATCAAGAGGCTCTTTAATTCCTCTTTGCTTTCTGCCATAAAGGTGATGTCATCTACCTATCTGAGATTATTGGAATAGTCAGTAGTTTCCAAATATTTGCCAAGTCACTGAAATCTAGGGATATGGGACAAGGCACAGAACAGGGAAGAGCCCTGTTTGGCCACAGCCTGGGGATCCATTTGTTAGTTGGAGCAATCACTGCATGTCAGGGTGGCCCTGTGCCACTAGCCGGTGACTCCTCCCTGGTGAGGCAAGGAGCCAAGCCTTGCCTGGCTACTCAGGGAAGGTACTCTGGGTACTCAGGTGGAAATGGGTCAGGAATGAAGAGGTGGGGCTCTTGGCTGGGTTGTACTGCTTGAAATGTGTAACTCAGAATAAGTTATCATTCTATCTCAGTTTTCTTAAAAGTAAAGTGAGGTCGTTGAGCTAGGTTACTGTTTCATGTCCAGTGGATTTGGAATATGAAGAGAGGGAGATGGCACTGGAATGCAATGAAAGCTTAAACCCCACCTCATGGTCTTTCCATAATGCCCAAATGCAGAAATACAGATAATCACAGATGTTTCAGCGTCTGAATTCTGCCTTCAACCAAATGCACTTGTTCTGACAATCCGGTTGACAAGTTCTGTAGAACATGCGTTCCGATCGCACCTTCTGACACAGGAAGAATCGCTTCTTCAGACCTCTTGACAAGATCTGCGTGCTGCTTTCAGTCATATTCAACTTGAAGCTTGGAGTTCAGGTCAAATGAAGTATTTTCAAGGCTCAATATGTATTCCCCAAACAGCAATAAATCACTCAGAAAGTTATGTGCTCATTTGCACATGGCTTCAAATTACTGAGTTAGCCAGCTGAGGGCATGTATTACGGTTTTTCAGCATATGATTTTTTTATTTCTGGTGTTCTGATCATCCAGTAATTAGTGGATACAGTTGAAATTACAAGCTGCTGCCATTGCCTCAGATGGTCAGGTTTTCAGGATGCCAACTCCCAGCTCCTCTGGAGTTGACATAAATATTATGGAAGCAAAAAATTATAGTCATTTGCAGGGAAATCATGTGTTTAATTGCCAAGTGAAGCACAGGAAAAACAGCAGAAGCACACATCATGTATCAGTTAATGTGAGTGCATTATTGCATGTTGCAAAGGGGTCTAAAAGGACTTTTCAATAGCAAAATGAAAACAAAACTATTCTAAAAAATGCCATCTGTGAAGCCTCCAGATATGTCTGACTGGCTCATTTCCTTTCAAAAATAGTCCCTGCATCCCCAAAGCTGTTAATAATGAATGGAAACAACTGCAGAGTACAAACGCACTATGACTGATGGAGGGAGACTTAACGTCAAGGTCTTAGCTGCTATTGAAATCAACATGGAGAGGAACGTTCCGCAGACACGTTTTGTGTAGATATTTCAATGTTTGCTGCAGATGGCACTTTAACACAACATAAGACTCCTCAGATCCTACACACAGGCGGATTATTTTGATAATTCATTTCAAACGCAGAATTTACTTGTAAAAATTGATTTATAAATAAATACGAATTATATGAAATTTTTTGATTTCCTATTTTCCCTTTTTGCTTTTTGGTAGACTAGTCATCATGGGAAAGATAATTGATAGCCATGTAAGATTTTATAATGGGCCTCAAATTAATGGAAATAGAAATAGAAAATACGGTTGTTATATTTCTGTATTGGAAACCAATCACCACAGAAAACTTAAACCTAGTAATATGTCACATGTTTTACTCCTCTTTTTAAATTACATATAAAATTGGAGACCTCATCTATTATTCTAAGTGAAAGTTGCTCAGTTGTAGACTCTTTGCGACCCCTTGGACTATACAGTCCTTGGAATTCTCCAGGCCAGAATAGTAGAGTTGATAACCTTTCCCTTCTCCAGGGGATCTTCCCAACACAATTATTTCCCAATTATTCTAAAAGCAAAGGTAAAAAACTGTCCTGGGTTCTATCACTGCCAAGGAGTCAACACAGTATAGTGGTAAAGGTCATGAACTCTGGAATCAGATTATCCAGTATTTCTTTTCTGCCACTTACCAACATGTGACCTTAGGCAAGTTTTACATTTATACATGTCTCAGTATTTTCCTCTATAAAATAGACATAATATCAGTACTTGCCTAATATGTGTTGAGAATTACATGAGACCATATGCCTGAAGCAGTTAATTTGATCTCTGGGACATATGAAATGTTCAAGAAGTATAAGTCCACACCATTATTTAAGTTGTTGTTCAGTCTCTAAGTCATGTCTGACTCTTTTGACTTGATGAACCCAGCATGCCAGGCTTCCCTGTCCTTCACCATCTCCCAAAGTTTGCTCAAACTCAAGTTCATTGAGTTGGTGATACCATCCAACTGCCTCATCCTCTTTTGTCCCTTTCTCCTCCTGCCCTCAGTCTTTCCCAGCATCAGGGTCTTTTCTGATGAGTCAGCTCTTCGCATCAGGTGGCCAAAGTATTGGAGCTTCAACTTCAGTGTCAGTCCTTCCAATGAATATTCACGTTTGATCTCCTTTAGGATTGACTGGTTTGATCTCCTTGTAGTCCAAGGGACTCTCAGGAGTCTTCTCCAACACCACAGTTCAAAAGCATCAGTTCTTTGGCACTCAACTTTTTTGTAGTCCAACTCTCACGTCCATAAATGACTAGTGGAAAAACCATAGCTTTGACTAGACAGACTTTTGTTGGCAAAGTGATGTCTCTTCTTTTTAATACTCTGTCTGCGTTCATCATAGCTTTTCTTCCAAGGAGCAAGCATATTTTAATTTTGTGGCTGCAGTCACTGATGCAGTGATTTTGGAGCCTCCCAAAATAAAATCTGTCACTATTTCCACATTTTCCCCATCTATTTACCATGAAATGATGGGACTGGATGGCATGATCTTAGTTTTTTGAATGTTGAGTTTTAAGTCAGCTTTTTCACTCTCCTCTTTCACTTTCATCAAGATTCTCTTTGGTTCCTCTTCACTTTCTGCCACCATTATTTAAGCAGCAGCTGCAAATACATCCAGCCAGACACTGTGTTGTGACATTCTCTTGTTATTTAACAATTTTTAGGCAAGATGATTAAAAGAACTGTTTTATATTATGAGGGTCTATTACTGTCCTAAACCCATTATTTTATGTAATTTCTACAGTAAAGCAGGAATGTAGATTTCATCATCTCATTTTATAGATGAGGAAACAGATTTAATTGAGACTCACAATCATGCCCTTTGAAACAAAATGATAACTAGTGCTTATTGATGGTTGTGTGCCCACTGTTCAATCATTGTAAACTGTAGTCTCTCAGTTCTCACAACATTCTAGGAGGTGGGTAGTCTTCCAATCAGTATTTGCATAGGAAGGAACATAGGTACACGGAGATTAAGTAACTTGTATAAGAGTGCGTCATTAAAAAGTGTCAGAAGTCAGGTTTTATTCCATCAGTTTAATTCCAGGATCCTTGTTCTCAAGTACTATGCTGAAAGAAAACAAGGGATTCACAGCCATGTAAAAAGGTTACTTATAATAAGTAATGAAAGAAATAAATGACAGACATGTAGGCGAAATATATAAACAGAGAATTTACAGTGGAAGAAATAACAAATGGCCAATATATCCATATGATATTCCTGTTGCCAGTTTCCTAAAAAAGATACACAAATTAACATTACAATGATGTATAGTTTTTTACCTATCAGATTTGAAAAATATGAAAAGATTGATACTGCTGTTGATATAACCTCTATAGAAGTCAATTCAGTGGTACCTATTAAGGATGAGAAATGCACATACCCTTTGGTCTAGCAATTTAGCTTATAGAAATATATTTTAAAGAATTATTCACACAAATATATATGTATACATATATATTTGTGCAGAGATGTTCATTGTATCATTATTTGTACAAAAGTGAAAAATTGAAAACAACCAAAAAAGAGGAATGTTTTTGATAAATTATAGATTTTTAATGCTGTTGAATATTTTGTAACACTTGAAATACAGGAATGAAGTAGATCTTTATAACATGTTATATAGAGAAGTCTGTTCATGGTGAAAATCAAGTTGCATTATATTATGTATTTGGTAGAATTTTTTTGGTAAAAATACATTTATTTACCTTTTGTATTTGTGTATTTATAGAAAAAAGACAGGAAAGAAATACATAAATTATTAACAGTTATTTTTAGGAGTATTCATGGATGGAAATTTATAACGAGAAAAATTTTGATTTTACTTAATAACACCTTGATATTATTTAATATATAATGATATAATATTTGTGTTGTTCAGTTGCTAAGTCATGTCCAACTCTTTGTGACCCCGTGGACTGCAGCACACCAGGCTCCTCTGTCCTCAATTGTCTCCTGGAGTTTGCTCAAATTCATGTCCATTGAGTCAGTGATGCTATCTAACCATCTTATCCTCTGCCTGTACCCTTCTCCTTTTGCCTTTAGTCTTTCCCAGCATCAGGGTCTTTTCCAGTGAGTCAGTTCTTCGCATCAGGTGGCCAAAATATTGGAGCTTCAGCTTTAGCAACAGTCCTTCCAATGAATATTCAGGGTTGATTTCCTTTAGGAGTGAATGGTTTGTTCTCCTTGCTGCCCAAGGGACTCTAAAGAGTCTTTTCCAGTGCCAGAATTGGAAAGCCTCAGTTCTTTGGCACTCAGCCTTCTTTATGGTCCAACTTTCACATCACTTATATAAAATAATGATCACATCCCATAATAATGTACATAATAAAGTAAAAGTATAATGTAAAACTAAAATGGAAAGTAAGAACTATGCCAAAGTTACAGAGCTCATAAATGGCAGAAGTATAATTTAGTTCAAGCTCTGTTTGACTCCAGACTTGTCTTCTCCACTACTCCACCCTCTAGGATAACAGCATGATTGAACATGGGTCCTGTTTTTCCATATACTGCATGTAATTACATATAATTAGGTTTCCTAGAGAGTTATATGTTACAACTTGTCAGGAAGGAGAAGAGACAATAAAATAAACTTTATTGTAAGTTTATTCCAATAAATAGTAAATGAAGAAACCTGCCCAACTAATTTTATTGGAACCTTAAATTTGAAACCAAGTAAAGATGATATCTGCAAGATAAATTATTTGACAATCTCACTTACAAACATAGATGCTAAAACCTTGATGTTTGTTAGAAACCAATACAATCAGATAGATCAGATCAGTCGCTCAGTCGTGTCCGACTCTTTGCAACCCCATGAATCGCAGCACACCAGGCCTCCCTGTCCATCACTAACTCCTGGAGTTCACTAAGACTCATGTCCATCGAGTCGGTGATGCCATCCAGCCATCTCATCCTCTGTCGTCCCCTTCTCCTCCTGCCCCCAATCCCTCCCAGCATCAGAGTCTTTTCCAGTGAGTCAACTCTTCACATGAGGTGGCCAAAGTACTGGAGTTTCAGCTTTAGCATCATTCCTTCCAAAGAAATGCCAGGGCTGATCTCCTTCAGAATGGACTGGTTGGATCTCCTTGCAGTCCAAGGGACTCTCAAGAGTCTGCTCCAACACCACAGTTCAAAAGCATCAATTCTTCAGTGCTCAGCCTTCTTCATAGTCCAGCTCTCACGTCCATACATGACCACAGGAAAAACCATAGCCTTGACTAGACGGACCTTTGTTGGCAAAGTACTGTCTCTGCTTTTGAATACGCTATCTAGGTTGGTCATAACTTTCCTTCCAAGGAGTAAGTGTCTTTTAATTTCATGGCTGCAGTCACCATCTGCACTGATTTTGGAGACCAGAAAAATCAAGTCTGCCACTGTTTCCACTGTTTCCCCATCTATTTCCCATGAAGTGATGGGACCAGATGCCATGATCTTCCTTTTCTGAATGTTGAGCTTTAAGCCCACTTTTTCACTCTCCACTTTCACTTTCATCAAGAGGCTTTTGAGTTCCTCTTCACTTTCTGCCATAAGGGTGGTGTCATCTGTATATCTGAGGTGATTGATATTTCTCCCAGCAATCTTGATTCCAGCTTGTGCTTCTTCCAGTCCAGCGTTTCTCATGATGTACTCTGCATAGAAGTTAAATAAGCAGGGTGACAATATACAGCCTTGACGTACTCCTTTTCCTATTTGAAACCAGTCTGTTGTTCCATGTCCAGTTCTAACTTTTGCTTCCTGACCTGAATACAAATTTCTCAAGAGGCAGGTCAGGTGGTCTGGTATTCCCATCTCTTTCAGAATTTTCCGCAGTTTATTGTGATCCACACAGTCAAAGGCTTTGGCATAGTCAATAAAGCAGAAATAGATGTTTTTCTGGAACTCTCTTGCTTTTTCCAATGATGCCTTAGCATCCAACATTATATTAATTTATATTATTGGGCTAAAGGGAAAAATAACCTATAGTTGTAACAATAGATGTACACAAAGCACTGGATGGAATTCACCATCTATTTTGATTGAAAAGTAGCTCTCATAAAATCAGAAATATAAGGTGTAGGGAGGCACTTTTGTGTCCTATCTAAACCTCTACAGTATTAACTGTTCCCCTACATTTCAATAGTTTCTTAGTATATGCAACGAGGCTCTACCTGAGGGCTACCTCTGGTTCCTGGAATATGTGTGGGGCAGACTGGAAGTGCTGGGGAGAGTATGGTTTCAATAATAGCTCCAAGTAAAGGATGGACAAGCTTTGATGAATAATATCCCAGCTTCCTCAGTCCTTGTTTTGGCAGAGGGCACTCTTATACGAGAGGTAGGTAAATTTTTTTGGTAAGAGGGCGATAGTAAACAGCTTAGGTTTTGTGTGCAATGTGGTCTCTGTTGCAACTACTCAACTCTGCTGTTGCAGTGCAAACATAGCCATAGATGGCACCTAAAAGATAAGTGCACCCGTATTCCAATAAAACTTATTTATAAAAATAAACTGTGGTTGATTTTGGCCCTTAGCTGTAGTTTGTAGAGCCCTTTCTACATAGTTCCCCAGAAATTTTTGACAGTATTAGGACCCAGGTGCCCACAATATAGGCTGTCCTGGTGACTCAGCGGTACAGAATCTGCCTACAATGCAGGATACGTGGGTTTAATGCATGGGTCGTGAAGATCCCCTGGAGAAGAAAATGGCAACCCATTCCAGTATTCTTGCCTGGGGAATCTCCTGGACAGAGGAGCTTGGCTATAGCCCATGAAATCGCAAAAGTGTTGGACACAACTTAGCAACCGAACAACAAGAAGCCCACAATATACGGTAACTTGCTCACTTTATGCATCATATATTTTTTTTCCCCTTTCTAACTTCACTCTCTCACACTCTATTGGTGCTACTTGCAATAGCTTCCTACATAGGCTGCTTGTGAAATTCTTATCTCAGTGTCTACTTCTGCGGAAACCCAAGCTAGGATAGTTGATATCAGAAGTGATTCTATCAAGCGGAACCTCAGGATGGGATTCTGAAAACAAGGACAACAGCAAGGACCTAGAAGGCCACGAGGACCTCATTGCTGTCCAAGTGTGGCAGTGACATCCCCCAGCACTCTGTAGCATCATAAGTACTAGGAGTCTAACCTCTAGTGAATTGTAATGGGATGTAGGTGGAATGGGATGCGCTGACTTATATAAACTCTTATGCTTGAAATATATTAAGACAATGATAACTCTAAAGCATATGAAGATGGTTAGTTGTTATGAAAAGCCACAGTAGCCTTAAAGAAAGAAAATGACAGAGTCAGGAAAGCCACATATCAATTTGGGATACTCTGTGAAAACCAGAAGGCCTCCATGGCTCTGTTTTAACAGACATTCATCTCCTGAACACAATAGATTTTGCTGAATATTTGGTTCCAACAGTAGCCTTCAGTTAGTGATCTAATGTCAGTCAGATTTCAATATGAGAGGGGTAGAGTTATAAAGGAGGCTGAAACAATCTCCTATTGAAAGTCAGGGATCTGAGACACAAGGACTCTTAGATTTGGAAGGGACCCACTCCAGTATTTTTGCCTGGAGAATCCCAGGGACGGGGGAGCCTGGTGGGCTGCCGTCTATGGGGCTGCACAGAGTCGGACACGACTTAAGCGACTTAGCAGCAGTAGCAGCAGCAGCAATCTGAGGATGTACTTAGAAACATCAAACTCCAGATTTCACTGAATTTCAAGGGCTGGCTTGCTAGAGGAAGCAGCCTTCCATTTCCCAAAGACTGTGCAAAGGCCTTGTTGAGGTAATGGCCTCGTAAAGCGATACTTTTCCTCCGCAAGGTCAGTTCTAACCATCTGTCACTACTTATGGGTCAATAACCAAGGTCAAGTCTCAGCATGGCCCAGTTGAGTAACTCGTGTCCCTGTATTGGATAGAAGGGATTATTCACTCAACAAGCTGCAGGGCCTGGCTAACAGGTGTCAGCAGAACTGGGAGAACATGTTTGGGAACGGAACCTGAGGGTGCTGGACCAGGGAGAGCAGGCTACGAGACAAGATTTTGGATGCGAGGACATTCTCGAATGACTCAGGATTTAACATCTTGTCAACAATGCCTAGAGCCAGTCCTAACACCCTTCTGGAATATCTCCTTGAGAAAATTAAAGCGTCATCAATGTTTTGTAAATTTGTATGCAGGTCAATCTAAATATTCATCAGTATAGAAATAGTTTAGTAAGTATTTTTATGGACAGTATTAGAAAGTTGTCTGTTATATTATTTCAGATGAAATAAATAAGCTCGGAGAAGGCAATGGCACCCCACTCCAGTACTTTTGCCTGGAAAATCCCATGGACGGAGGAGCCTGGTGGGCTGCAGTCCATGGGGTCGCTAGAGTCGGACACGACTGAGCGACTTCACTTTCACTTTTCACTTTCATGCATTGGAGAAGGAAATGGCAACCCATTCCAGTGTCCTTGCCTGGAGAATCCCAGGGATGTGGAAGCCTGGTGGGCTGCCATCTATGGGGTCGCACAGAGTCGGACACAACTGAAGTGACTTAGCAGCAGCAGCAGCAGCAAATAAGCTATTTGCGAAGTCTCCTTACCTTTCTCTCTGTGACCTCATGAGCATACAGAGATGTTTGGAAAGATATCTCTGAAACTATTATCAGTGGTTATTAAAAGGAGGAAATAAATAAGTAAAAAAAAGAGTGACTTTCAATTTCTATATTCTTCAGTAAACAAATGAAAAGAAAATAAAGCAGATTTAGAAGAATCATTTTGGTTGTTGTCTTTTTTCTCATTTCCCAATTTTATATAACAAACATATAACAAACAAACAAACATAATAAAGGATAAAAAGAAACAGAGCTAATATCACTACTGAGATCAATGCTTTTGTATTTTAAGTGCACTTAGGATACGTATAATATGTGATACCTTCTTGAGGGAAGTTTGGCATTGCTTTTGAAATGAAAATAGTATGTCACCTTTGAACCCAGAAAATCCATTTTATAGACAGTTAACCTAATATCTCATGCATGCTTCCAAAGATACATGCTTAACTAATTTTCATTATACTACTGCTTTCTTATAACAGCAAAAATCTAGAAAGACTCAACTATATAGTATTCCGATAATGAAATCCTATGAACTACTAGGATTCAAGGCTTGCCCATGCTTCTCTTTTGCTCCAACAAATACAAGATTTATGCTGTGAGAGCTCCCTGGCGATCTAGAGGTTAGGATCCACTTTTTTTCCTGCAGTGGTCCGGTTTCAATCCCTACTTAGGGAACTTGTGGCTGTGGTTTAGTCACTAAGTCGTGTCCGACTCCTGCGACCCCATGGACTGTAGATCTCCAGGCTCCTATGTCCGTGGGATTTTCCGAGCAAGAATACTGGAGTCGGTTTGAGCTAAGATCCCACAAACCAGCCTGTGGGGCAAAGAAAAACTTAGGCTGGTTCTCTGACTTATAAATCACAGTTTATGTCAGTTCCAGCCAGATTCTTAATTTAAAGCACTATGATCTGATGTACTATGACCATTTATTGAAATAACAACCCACACATCAGAACAGTTAAATGATAAACTGAAGCATATTATAATTTTTAAAAGTTTGGTCAAAAACCAATTCCAACTGAGCAGCACCAAAGCAGAAGTAGTTAGGAGCCCTCTGCAGACAAGAGGCAGGGTAGACTGTGGTGGAAAAAGTGCAGAAACAAAAGAAGAAATCATTTGATTGGCTACAGCTGGAAGCCTAGCTGACGGCTGTTGGTTGGTTGTCCTTAGCAGTTTTGATATGTTGGAGAAGGCAATGGCACCCCACTCCAGTACTCTTGCCTGGAAAATCCCATGGACGGAGGAGCCTGGAAGGCTGCAGTCCATGGGGTTGCTGAGGGTCGGACACGACTGAGTGACTTCACTTTGACTTTTCACTTTCATGCATTGGAGAAGGAAATGGCAACCCACTCCAGTACTCTTGCCTGGAGAATCCCAGGGACAGGGAAGCCTGGTGGGCTGCCGTCTATGGGGTCGCACAGAGTTGGACACGACTAAAGTGACTTAGCAGCATGAACTACTAGAAAGAATGAAGTAGACATATATTCTATTACAGGGAATTGTTCTAGCTCTATTAAGAGACATAATTGAGGTAATGGCCATGTAAGATGCTTCTGGGTAAGTAGCATCAGTATACTGAGATTCAGAGAAGGAAATGACAACCCACTCCAGTGTTCTTGCCTGAGATTCCCAGGGACGGGGGAGCCTGGTGGGCTGCCATCTATGGGGTCGCGCAGAGTTGGACATGACTGAAGCGACTTAGCAGCAGTAGCATACTGAGATTCAGTTCAGTTCAGTTGCTCAGTCGTGTCCGACTCTTTGAGACCCCATGAATCGCAGCATGCCAGGCCTCCCTGTCCATCACAAACTCCCGGAGTTCACTCAGACTCACGTCCATCAAGTCAGTGATGCCATCCAGCCATCTCATCCTCTGTCGTCCCCTTCTCCTCTTGCCCCTAATCCCTCCCAGCATCAGAGTCTTTTCCAATGAGTCAACTCTTCGCATGAGGTGGCCAAAGAACTGGAGTTTCAGCTTTAGCATCATTCCTTCCAAAGAAATCCCAGGGCTGATCTCCTTCAGAATGGACTGGTTGGATCTCCTTGCAGTCCAAGGGACTCTCAAGAGTCTTCTCCAACACCACAGTTCAAAAGCATCAATTCTTCAGCACTCAGCGTTTTTCACAGTCCAACTCTCACATCCATACATGACCACAGGAAAAACTACAGCCTTGAGTAGACGAACCTTTGTTGGCAAAGTAACGCCTCTGCTTTTGAATATGCTATCTAGGTTGGTCATAACTTTCCTTCCAAGGAGTAAGCATCTTTTAATTTCATGGCTGCAGTCACCATCTGCAGTGATTTTGGAGCCCAGAAAAATAAAGTCTGACACTGTTTCCACTGTTGCCCCATCTATTTCCCATGAAGTGATGGGACCAGATGCCATGATCTTCCTTTTCTGAATGTTGAGCTTTGAGCCAACTTTTTCACTCTCCACTTTCACCTTCATCAAGAGGCTTTTTATATCCTCTTCACTTTCTGCCATAAGGGTGGTGTCATCTGCATATCTGAGGTGATTGATATTTCTCCCGGCAATCTTGACTCCAGCTGTGTTTCTTCCAGTCCAGCGTTTCTCATGACGTACTCTGCATATAAGTTGAATAAGCAGGGTGACAATATACAGCCTTGATGTACTCCTTTTCCTATTTGGAACCAATCTGTTGTTCCATGTCTAGTTCTAAGTGTTACTTTCTGACCTGCATACAGATTTCTCAAGAGGCAGATCAGGTGGTCTGGTATTCCCATCTCTTAAAGAATTTTCCACAGTTTATTGTCATCCACACAGTCAAAGGCTTTGGCATAGTCAATAAAGCAGAAATAGATGTTTTTCTGGAACTCTCTTGCTTTTTCCATGATCCAGCAGATGTTGGCAATTTGATCTCTGGTTCCTCTGCCTTTTCTAAAACCAGCTTGAACACCAGGGAATTCATGGTTCACATATTGCTGAAGCCTCGCTTGGAGAATTTTGAGCATTACTTTACTAGCATGGGAGATGAGTGCAATTGTGCGGTAGTTTGAGCATTCTTTGGCATTGCCTTTCTTTGGGATTGGAATGAAAACTGACCTTTTCCAGTCCTGTGGCCACTGCAGAGTTTTCCAAGTTTGCTGGCATATTGAGTGCAGCACTTTCACAGCATCATCTTTCAGGACTTGAAATTGCTCAACTGGAATTCCATCACTTCCACTAGCTTTGTTCATAGTGATGCTTTCTAAGGCCCACTTGACTTCACCTTCTAGGATGTCTGGCTCTAGGTCAGTAATCACACCATCATGATTATCTGGGTCATGAAAATCTTTTTTGTACAGTTCTTCTATGTATTCTTGCCACCTCTTATTAATATCTTCTGTTTCTGTTAGGTCCATACCATTTCTGTCCTTTATCGAGCCCATCTTTGCATGAAATGTTCCCTTGGTATCTCTAATTTTCTTGAAGAGATCTCTAGTCTTTCCCATTCTGTTGTTTTCCTCTATTTCTTTGCATTGATCGCTGAGGAAGGCTTTCTTATCTCTTCAGCTATTCTTTGGAACTCTGCATTCAGATGCTTTTATCTTTCCTTTGCTCCTTTGCTTTTCACTTCTCTCCTTTTCACAGTTATTTGTAAGGCCTCTCCAGACAGCCATTTTGCTTTTTTGCATTTCTTTTCCACGGGGATGGTCTTGATCCCTGTCTCCTGTACAATGACACAAACCTCATTCCATAGTTCATCAGGCACTCTTATCTATCAGATCTAGGCCCTTAAATCTATTTCTCACTTCCACTGTATAATCATAAGGGATTTGATTTAGGTCATACCTGAATGGTCTAGTGGTTTTCCCTACTTTCTTCAATTTAAGTCTGAATTTGGCAATAAGGAATTCATGATCTGAGCCACAGTCAGCTCCTGGTCTTGTTTTTGTTGACTGTATAGAGCTTCTCCATCTTTTGCTACAAAGAATATTATCAGTCTGATTTTGGTATTGACCATTTGGTGATGTCCATGTGTAGAGTCTTCTCTTGTGTTGTTGGAAGAGGGTGTTTGTTGTGACCAGTGGGTTCTCTTGGCAAAACTCTATTAGTCTTTGCCCTGCTTCATTCCATACTCCAAGGCCAAATTTGCCTGTTACTTCAGGTATTTCTTGACTTCCTACTTTTGTATTCCAGTTCCCTATAATGAAAAGGACATCTTTTTTGGGGTGTTAGTTCTAAAAGGTCTTGTAGGTCTTCATAGAACCATTCAACTTCAGCTTCTTCAGTGTTATTGGTTGGGGCATAGACTTAGATTACTGTGATATTGAACGGTTTGCCTTGGAAACGAACAGAGATCGTTCTGTCGTTTTTGAGATTGCATCCAAGTACTGCATTTAGGACTTTTTTGTTGACTATGATGGCTATTCCATTTCTTCTGAGGAATTCCTGATACTGAGGTTATATTACTATAATTGTGCAAAAATCTCCAACGGCATATTTGATAAGCAGGTCAGGAAGCAACAGTTAGAACTGGACATGGAACAACAGACTGGTTCCAAATAGGAAAAGGAGTACGTCAAGGCTGTATATTGTCACCCTGCTTATTTAACTTCTATGCAGAGTACATCATGAGAAACGCTGGACTGGAAGAAGCACAAGCTGGAATCAAGATTGCCGGGAGAAATATCAATCACCTCAGATATGCAGATGACACCACCCTTATGGCAGAAAGTGAAGAGGATATAAAAAGCCTCTTGATGAAGGTGAAAGAGGAGAGTGAAAAAGTTGGCTTATAGCTCAACATTCAGAAAACGAAGATCATGGCATCCGGTCCCATCACTTCATGGGAAATAGATGGGGAAACAGTGGAAACAGTGTCAGACTTTATTTTTCTAGGCTCCAAAATCACTGCAGATGGTGAATGCAGCCATGAAATTAAAAGATGCTTACTCCTTGGAAGGAAAGTTATGACCAACCTAGATAGCATATTCAAAAGCAGAGGCGTTACTTTGCCAACAAAGGTTCGTCTAGTCAAGGCTATGGTTTTCCTGTGATCATGTATGGATGTGAGAGTTGGACTGGGAAGAAGGCTGAGTGCTGAAGATTTGATGCTTTTGAACTGTGGTGTTGGAGAAGACTCTTGAGAGTCCCTTGGACTGCAAGGAGATCCAACCAGTCCATTCTGAAGGAGATCAGCCCTGGGATTTCTTTGGAAGGAATGATGCTAAAGCTGAAACTCCAGTTCTTTGGCCACCTCATGCGAAGAGTTGACTCATTGGAAAAGACTCTGATGCTGGGAGGGATTGGGGGCAGGAGCAGAAGGGGATGACAGAGGATGAGATGGCTGGATGGCATCACTGACTCCATGGACGTGAGTCTTAGTGAGCTCCGGGAGTTGGTGATGGACAGGGAGGCCTGGTGTGCTGTGATTCATGGGGTTGCAAAGAGTCGCACATGACTGAACGACTGAACTGAACTGAACTGAACTGAAATATTCTGTTGCCACAGTTGGGATCA
Source organism: Bos mutus (assembly GCF_027580195.1). Classification (NCBI taxonomy): domain Eukaryota; kingdom Metazoa; phylum Chordata; class Mammalia; order Artiodactyla; family Bovidae; genus Bos; species Bos mutus. The sequence continues at coordinate 53,997,550 of NC_091640.1, forward strand.
GAGCAAGATTTTCACCTTCTGTGTGACATCTTCTGTGCTGTGTGACAGCACACTTTTCTTTTATAACTGAAGAACAAATAAAAAAGAAAAAAGTTAAAGAAGATTTGGGAGAGGAAATAATAAAGGAATATATTAATTGCTAGGAAATTAAACAGAATTACCCCCAAAGTCCTAGAAGTAGATGAAGCAAGACAAGTGAATTGACAAGCAGTGATAGTAGGAAAATAATAATAATACAGTGGCTGAACATTTATTCATTACTTTCTTTTTAAAAAATGTCTTTGTTTGATCGATGTTGCATGTGGAATCCTAGTTCCCCAACCAGGGATGGAACCCCTGCCCCCTGCATTGAAATGTGGAATCCTTACCTCTAGACTGCCAGGAAAGTTCCTATTAATTACTTTCTATCATCAAGCATTTTCTGAATACTTTTCATGTGTTGCCTCATTTGATACTTGAAAACTATGACACAGATAAAAAGAAACAGAATACTCCCTATTCACTAAAGCTGAGGCTCCAATATTTTGGCCATTTAATGCGAAGAGCTGACTCATTGGAAAAGACCCTGATGCTGGGAAAGATTGAAGGCAGGACAAGAAGGGGATGCCTGAGGATGAGATGGTTGGATGGCATCACCAACTCAATGGACATGAATTTGAGCAAACTCTGGGAGATAGTGGAGGACAGAGGAGCCTGGTGTGCTACAGTCAATGGTGTTGCAAAGAGCTGGACATGACTTAGAGACTGAACAACAACAAATTTTACTGATAAATCCAGAGCTTTAGGACACCCAGAAGTGTGTAGGCCATTTAAATAAAGACAAATCCATACCTACACACATTATAGTGAAACTATCAAAATTCAAAGGTGAGGTGAGAATCTTAAAAGCAGTCAGAGGGAAAAATATGGCAAAATAACAACACTGAAGAGAGACTAAAACTAAGAGAATTGATCACTCACAGAACCTCATAAAAGCAAACTCTGAAGGATATACTTCAGGCAGAAGGAAAGTGATTCTACAGGGAAAGTTTGAGGTACAAGAATGAATAAGAAAGAAAGTGGTAAACAGAGAAGCAAATGTAAATAAATATTAATTGTGTAAAAGCAGTGACAGTAATATACAGTGAGATTAAGAAACACCTCAACAGAAAAGAATGAAAATACTGGGAAAGAATAGAACACATGCCAAGAGGAGGTGAAATGGAATTAATGGGTTCAACATTCTTGCCTTTTCTTAGAGAATGGTAAGTGTTTGAATAAGCTTAGATTTTGAAAAGTTGTAAATTCCAGGATAAATATTAAAATTTCAAACTTGTGGAAAGAAAAATTGGAGGGATAAAGTTGTTTAGACTTGCATATGCATGTATATGGAGAAGGCAATGGCACCCCACTCCAGTACTCTTGCCTGGAAAATCCCATGGATAGAGGGGCCTGGTAGGCTACAGTCCATGGGGTTGCGAAGAGTCAGACACGACTGAGTGACTTCACTTTCACTTTTCACTTTCATGCATTGGAGAAGGAAATGGCAACCCTCTCCAGTGTTCTTGCCTGGAGAATCCTAGGGACAGAGGAGACTGGTGGGGTGCCGTCTATGGGGTCACACAGAGTCAGACATGACTGAAGTTATTTAGCAGCAGCAGCAGCATGCATGTATAAAGCTACAAAGAAAAGCAGGGAAATGGTTACTATAAAAATGAGAATGCGGGACCATCACGCTGATACTAAAACCAGACAAAGATATCAAAAAAGAGAATTACAGGCCAATATCACTGATGATACTGTCAATCATCAGTCAATCCTAAAAGTCAATCCTAAAGGAAATCAGTCCTGAATATTCATTGGAAGGACTGATGATGAAGCTGAAACTCCAATCCTTTGGCCACCTGATGTGAAGAACTGACTCATTGGAGAAGACCCTGATGCTGGGAAAGTTTGAAGGCAGGAGGAGAAGGGGACAACAGAGGATGAGGTGGTTGGATGGCATCACCAACTTGATGGACATGAGTTTGAGTAAGCTCCAGGAGTTGGTGATGGACAGGGAAGCCTAGTGTGCTGCAGTCCATGGGGTTGCAGAGTCAGATGTGACTGAGCGACTGAACTGAACAGAACTGATCACTGAGGAACATAGATGCAAGAAGATTCAGCAAAACACTAGCAAACAAAATCCAACAATACATTAAAAGGATCATACACTAGGATCAAGTGGGATTATTCCCAGGGATGCCAAAATTATTCACTATTCACAAACTGATTAGTGCATAGTGTGTACTCAGTTGCATCTGACTCTGTGACCCCATGAACTATACCTGCCAGGTTCCCCTGTTCATGGGCTTTTACAGGCCAGAGTGCTGGAATGGGTTGCCATTTCCTTCTGCAGGGGATCTTCCCAACCCAGGGCTCGAGTCTGCATCTCCTGCATTGACAGGCAGATTCTTTATCACTGAGCAACCTGGGAAGTACCAACAGTGTATACACCTCACCACTGGAGCGGTGAGTGGCGAGTGGCCGGGAGGAGGTACTCTATGTCCAACATAAGAGAAATCCCAGTAAGACGGTAGGCGCTGAGAGAGGGCATCAGAGGGCAGACAGACTGAAACCATGATCACAGAAGGCTAACCAGTCTTATCACATGAACCACAGCCTTGTCTAACTCAGTGAAACTAAGCCATGCTGTGTAGGGCCACCCAAGACAGATGGGTCACGATGGAGACTTCTGACAAAATGTGGTCCACTGGAGAAGGGAATGGCAAACCACTCCAGTGTTCTTGCCTTGAGAACCCCATGAACAGTATGAAAAGGCAAAAAGAAAGGACACTGAAAGATGAACTCCCCAGGTCAGTAGGTGACCAAAATGCTATTGGAGATCAGTGGAGAAATAACTCCAGAAACAATGAAGAGACAGAGCCAAAGCAAAAACAACGCCCAGTTGTGGATGTGACTGGTGATAGAAGCAAGGTCCGAATGCTGTAAAGAGCAATATTGCATAGGAACCTGGAATGTCAGGTCCATGAATCAAGGCAAATTGGAAGTGGTCAAACAGGAGATGGCAAGAGTGAACTTTGACGTTTTAGGAATCAGCGAACTAAAATGGACTGGAATGGATGAATTTAACTCAGATGACCATTATATCTACTACTGTGGGCAAGAATCCCTTAGAAGAAATGGAGTAGCCATCATAGTCAACAAAAGAGTCTGAAATGCAGTACTTGGAAGCAATCTCGAAAACGACAGAATGATCTCTGTTCGTTCCCAAGGCAAACCATTCAGTATCACGGTAATCCAAATCTATGCCCCGACCAGTAATGCTGAAGAAGCTGAAGTTGAATGGTTCCATGAAGACCTACAAGATCTTCTAGAACTAACACCCAAAAAAGATGTCCTTTTCATTATAGGGGACTGGAATGCAAAAGTAGGAAGTCAAGAAACACCTGAAGTAACAGGCAAATTTGGCCTTGGAGTACAGAATGAAGCAGGGCAAAGGCTAATAGAGTTTTGCCAAGAGAACCCACTGATCATAACAAACACCCTCTTCCAACAACACAAGAGAAGACTGTACACATGGACATCACCAGATGGTCAATACCAAAATCAGATTGATAATATTCTTTGCAGCCAAATATAGAGAACCTCTATACAATCAGCAAAAATAAGACTGTGAGCTGACTATGGCTCAGATCATGAACTCATTATTGCCAAATTCAGACTTAAATGGAAGAAAGTAGGGAAAACCACTAGACCATTCAGGTATGACCTAAATCATTTCCCTTATGATTATACAGTAGAAGTAACAGAGATTTAAGGGACTAGATCTGATAGACAGAGTTCCTGATGAACTATGGATGGAGGTTCATTACATTGTATAGGAGACACGGATCAAAACCATCCCCAAGAAAAAGAAATGCAAAAAAGCAAAATGGCTGTCTGAGGAGGCCTTACAAATAGCTGTGAGAAGAAGACAAGTGAAAATCAAAGAAGGAAAGGAAACATATACCCATTTGAATGCAGAGTTCCAAAGAATAGCAAGGAGAGGTAAGAAAGCATTCCTCAGTGATCAGTGCAAAGAAATAGAGGAAAACAATAGACTAAGAAAGACAAGAAATTTCTTCAAGAAAATTAGAGATACCAAGGGAATATTTCATGCAAAGATGAGGTCAATAAAGGACAGAAATGGTATGGACCTAAAAGAAGCAGAAGATATTAAGAAGAGGTGGCAAGAATACACAGATCAGATCAGATCAGTCGCTCAGTTGTGTCCGACTCTTTGGCACCCCATGAATCGCAGCACACCAGGCCTCCCTGTCCATCACCAACTCCCGGAGTTCACTCAGACTCACGTCCATCGAGTCAGTGATGCCATCCAGCCATCTCATCCTCTGTCGTCCCCCTTCTCTTCTTGTCCCAATCCCTCCCAGCATCAGAGTTTTTTCCAATGAGTCAACTCTTCGCATGAGGTGGCCAAAGTACTGGAGTTTCAGCTTTAGCATCATTCCTTCCAAAGAAATGCCAGGGCTGATCTCCTTCAGAATGGACTGGTTGGATCTCCTTGCAGTCCAAGGGACTCTCAAGAGTCTTCTCCAACACCACAGTTCAAAAGCATCAATTCTTCGGCACTCAGCCTTCTTCACAGTCCAACTCTCACATCCATATATGACCACAGGAAAAACCATAGCCTCGACTAGATGAACCTTTGCTGGCAAAGTAATGTCTCTGCTTTTGAATATGCTCTCTAGGTTGGTCATAACTTTCCTTCCAAGGAGTAAGCGTCTTTTAATTTCATGGCTGCAGTCACCATCTGTAGTGATTTTGGAGCCCAGAAAAATAAAGTCTGACACTGTTTCCACTGTTTCCCCATCTATTTCCCATGAAGTGATGGGACCGGATGCCATATCTTCATTTTCTGAATGTTGAGCTTTAAGCCAACTTTTTCATCCGGGAATGTGAAGTCAAGTGGGCCTTAGAAAGCATCACTACGAACAAAGCTAGTGGAGGTGATGGAATTCCAGTTGAGCTATTCCAAATCCTGAAAGATGATGCTGTGAAAGTGCTACGCTCAATATGCCAGCAAATTTGGAGAACTCAGTAGTGGCCACAGGACTGGAAAAGGTCAGTTTTCATTCCAATCCTAAAGAAGGCAATGCCAAAGAATACTCAAACTACCACACAATTGCACTTATCTCACACACTAGTAAAGTAATGCTCAAAATTCTCTAAGCCAGGCTTCAACAATACATGAAGCGTGAACTTCCAGATGTTCAAGCTGGATTTAGAAAAGGCAGAGGAACCAGAGATCAAATTGCCAACATCCACTGGATCATCGAGAAGCAAGAGAGTTCCAGAAAAACATCTATTTCTGCTTTATTGACTATACCAAAACCTTTGACTGTGTGGATCACAATAAACTGGCAAGAGTTTATTCTGAAAGAGATGGGAATACCAGACCACCTGACCTGCCTCTTGAGAAACCTGTATGCAGGCCAGGAAGCAACAGTTAGAACTGGGCATGGAACAATAGACTGGTTCCAAATAGGAAAAGGAGTTCGTCAAGGCTGTATATTGTCACCCTGTTTATTTAACTTATATGCAGAGGACATCATGAGAAACGCTGGACTGGAAGAAACACAAGCTGGAATCAAGATTGCCGGGAGAAATATCAATAACCTCAGATATGCAGATGACCCGACCTTTATGGCAGAAAGTGAAGAGGATGTAAAAAGCCTCTTGATGAAAATGAAAGTGGAGAGTGAAAAAGTTGTCTTAAAGCTCAACATTCAGAAAACGAAGATCATGGCATCTGGTCTCATCACTTCATGGGAAATAGATGGGGAAACAGTGGAAACAGTGTCAGACTTTATTTTTTGGGGCTCCAAAATCACTGCAGATGGTGACTGAAGCCATGAAATTAAAAGACGCTTACTCCTTGGAAGGAAAGTTATGACCAACCTAGATAGCATATTCAAAAGCAGAGACATTACTTTGCCCACAAAGTTTTGTCTATTCAAGGCTATGGTTTTTCCTGTGGTCATGTATGGATGTGAGAGTTGGACTGTGAAGAAAGCTGAGTGCTTAAGAATTGATGCTTTTGAACTGTGGTGTTGGAGAAGACTCTTGAGAGTCCCTCGGACTGCAAGGAGATCCAACCAGTCCATTCTAAAGGAGATCGGTCCTGGGTGTTCTATGGAAGGAATGATGCTAAAGCTGAAACTCCAGTACTTTGGCCACCTGATGCGAAGAGTTGACTCATTGGAAAAGACTCTGATGCTGGGAGGGATTGGGGGCAAGAGGAGAAGGGGACGACAGAGGATGAGATGGCTGGATGGCATCACCAACTCGAAGGACGTGAGTCTGAGTGAACTCTGGGAGTTGGTGATGGACAGGGAGTCCTGGTGTGCTGCAATTCATGGGGTCACAAAGAGTCAGACACGACTGAGGGACTGAACTGAACTGAACTCAACTGAGAGTACATCATGAGAAACACTGGGCTGGATGAAGCTCAAGCTGGAATCAAGATTGCCAGGAGAAATATCAATAACCTCAGATATGCAGATGACACCACCCTTATGGCAGAAAGCAAAGAGAAACTAAAGAGCCTCTTGATCAAAGTGAAAGAGGAGAGTGAAAAAGTTGGCTTAAAGCTCAACATTCAGAAAACTAAGATCATGGCATCTGGTCCCGTCACTTCGTGACAAATAGATGGGGAAACAGTGGAAACAGTGGCTGACTATTTTTTTGGGCTTCAAAATCACTGCAGATGGTGATTGCAGCCATGAGATTAAAAGACGCTTACTGCTTGGAAGGAAAGTTATGACCAACCTAGACAGCATGTTAAAAAGCAGAGACATTACTTTGCCAACAAAGGTCCGTATAGTCAAGGCTATGGTTTTTCCAGTAGTCATGTATGGATGTGAGAGTTGGACTATAAAGAAAGCTGAGCACCTGAGAGTCCCTTGGACTGCAAGGAGTCACAACCAGTCCATCCTAAAGAAGATCAGTCCTAGGTGTTCATTGGAAGGACTGAATTTGAAGCTGAAATTCCAATACTTTGGCCACATGATGTGAAGAGCTGACTCATTTGAAAAGACCCTGATGCTGGTAAAGATTGAAGGTGGAGAAGGGGATGACAATGGATGAGATGGTTGGATGGCATCACCGACTCAATGGACATGGGTTTGGGTGGACTTCGGGAGTTGGTGATGGGCAGGGAGGCCTGGCGTGCTGTAGTCCATAGGGTCGCAAAGAGTTGGACACGACTGAGTGACTGAACTGAACTGATCAAACTGGAGAATAAAAACCATAGGATCATCTCAATAGATGTGGGAAAAGCTTTTGACAAAGTTCAACATGCATTTATGATAAAAGCTCTCCACAGACTGGGAATAGAGAAGTTTCTTCAACATAATAAAGGCCATATATAACAAACCCACAGGCTTCCGCAGTAGCTCAGTTGGTAAAGAATCTGCCTGCAGTGCAGGAGACCTGGGTTTGATCAGAGGAATCAGAATCCCCAACTTCAAACTATACTACAAGGGTACAGTAATCAAAATAGTATTACACTGGCAAAAAATCCAGAAATATAGATCAGTGGAACAGGATAGAAAAAAATAAAGTCATGCTCCTATGGACAACTAAACTATGACAAAGGAGGCAAGAATATACAATACAGAAAAGACAGTTTCTTCAGTATGTGTTTCTGGGAAAAATGGACATCTGCATGTAAAAAAATGAAACTAGAACACTCTTTAATATCATCACAAAAATAAACTCAAAACGGATCAAAGACTTAAATGTCATGTCGGACATATAAAACTCTTAGAGAAAAACAGAGGAACAACACACTATGACATTAATCACAGCAGTATCGTTTTGATCCACCTCCTAGAGTAATGACAATGAAAACAAAAATAAACAAATGGGACCTAATTAAAGTTAAAAGCTTCTTCATAGGAAAGGAAGTCATGAACAAAATGAAAAGACAACCCACAGAATGGGAGAAACTATTTTCAAACAAAGCAGCCAATAGGGATTAATCTTCAAAATATAGAAACAGCTCATGCAGCTCTATGTCAAAAAAAAAAAAAAAAAAAAAAAAATGGGCAGAGGTATAAAATAGACATCTCTCCAGAGAAGATATACAGATGGCCAAAAAGCACATGAAAAGATACCAAACATCACTAATTACTGGAGAAATGCAAATCAGAACTACAATGAGGTATCACTTCGTACCAGTCAGAATGGCCATTATCAAAGTCTACAAACAATAAATAAGTGCTACACTGTTTGTGAGAATGTAAATTGGTGTAATCACTGTGGAGAACAGTATGGAGGTTCCTTTAAAAATTAAAAATAAAACTTCCATATTATCCAGCAATCCCATTCCTGGGCATGTATCTGGAGAAACCATAATCTGAAAGGATCAGATCAGATCAGTCACTCAGTTGTGTCCGACTCTTTGTGACCCCATGAATCGCAGCACGCCAGGCCTCCCTGTCCATCACCAACTCCCGGAGTTCACTCAGACTCACGTCCTTCGAGTCGGTAATGCCATCCAGCCATCTCATCCTCTGTCGTCCCCTTCTCCTCTTGTCCCCAATCCCTTCCAGCATCAGAGTCTTTTCCAATGAGTCAACTCTTGGCATCAGGTGGCCAAAGTACTGGAGTTTCAGCTTTAGCATCATTCCTTCCAAAGAAATCCCAGGGCTGATCTCCTTCAGAATGGACTGGTTGGATCTCCTTGCAGTCCAAGGGACTCTCAAGAGTCTTCTCCAACACCACAGTTCAAAACCATCAATTCTTCGGCACTCAGCCTTCTTCACAGTCCAACTCTCACATCCATACATGACCACAGGAAAAACCATAGCCTTGACTAGATGAACCTTTGTGGGCAAAGTAATGTCTCTGCTTTTGAATATGCTATCTAGGTTGGTCATAACTTTCCTTCCAAGGAGTAAGAGTCTTAATTTCATGGCTGCAGTCACCATCTGCACTGATTTTGGAGACCAGAAAAATAAAGTCTGACACTGTTTCCACTGTTTCCCCATCTATTTCCCATGAAGTGATGGGACCAGATGCCATGATCTTAGTTTTCTGAATGTTGAGCTTTAAGCCAACTTTCTCACTCTCCTCTTTCACTTTCATCAAGAGGCTTTTTATATCCTCTTCACTTTCTGCCATAAGGGTGGTGTCATCTGCATATCTGAGGTGATTGATATTTCTCCCGGCAATCTTGATTCCAGCTTGTGTTTCTTCCAGTCCAGCGTTTCTCATGATGTACTCTGCATAGAAGTTAAATAAACAGGGTGACAATATACAGCCTTGACGAACTCCTTTTCCTACTTGGAACCAGTGTGTTGTTCCATGTCCAGTTCTAACTGTTGCTTCCTGACCTGCATACAGATTTCTCAAGTGGCAGGTCTGAAAGGATACACGCACCCTAGTGCTCGTTGCAGCACTGTTTCAGCACTGTTTACCGCAGCTGAGACAGGGAAGCAACCTAAATGTCCATCTGCTGAAGAATAGATAGAGAAGATGCAGTACAGAGATATACAATGGAATACTACTTAGCCATAAAAATGAATAATGCTATTTGCAGCAACATGGACAGACCTACTAGAGATTATCATAGTGAGTAAAATAAGTCAGTCAAAGAGTAATACCATATGACATTGCTTATATGTGAAATATAAAAATATGGTATAAATGAACTCATTTAAAAAACAGAAATAGAGTCGCAGATGTAAAATATAAACTTATGGTTTGTTATTGTTGTTCAGTCGCTGAGTTGTATCCATCTCTGCCACCCGAGGGACTGCAGCACGCCAGACTTCCCTGTCCTTCATTATCTCCCAAAGTTTGCTCAACTCATGTCCATTGAGTCAGTGATTTCATCCAACCATGTCATCCTCTGTCGTCCCCTTCTCCTGCTCTCAATTTTCCCCAGCATCAGGGTCTTTTCCATTGAATTGGCTCTTCACATAAGGTGGCCCTTTGGAGCTTGAGCTTCAGGATCAGTCCTTCCAGTGAATATTCAGGGTTGATTTCCTTTAGGATTGACTGGTTTGACCTCCTTGCTGTCCAAGGGACTCTCGAGTCTTCCCCAGCACCGCAGTTTGAAAGCATCAATTTTTTGGCACTCAGGCTTCTTTATGGTCCAACTCTCACATCTGTACATGACTACCAGAAAAACCATAGCTTTGACTATATGAGCCTTTATCAGCAAAGTGATGTCTCTGTTTTATAATGCACTGTCTAGGCTGGTGTCCAGCAGTCCTTGGGGTTGCAAAGAGTCAGACACAACTGGGCAACTGAAAAACAGCAACAGCAGCAACAACAACTAGGTCTGTCATAACTTTTTTCCCAAGGAGCAAGTGTCTTTTAATATCATGGCTGCAGTCATCATCCCCAGTAATTTTGGAGCCCAAGAAAATAGAATCTGTCACCGTGTCCACTTTTTCTCCATCTGTTTGCCATGAAGTGATGGGACTGGATGCCATGATCTTGGCTTTTTGAATGTCAAGTTTTAAGCCAGCTTTTTCACTCTCCTATTTCACCCTCATCAAGAGACTCTTTAGTTCCTCTTCACTTTCTGCCATTAAAGTGGTATCATTTGCATATTTGAGGTTGTTGATATTTCTCCTGGCAGTCTTGATTCCAGCTTGCGCTTCATCCTGCCCGGCATTTTGTGTGATGTACTCTGCATATAAGTTAAATAAGCAGAGTGACAATATACAGCCTTGATGGACTCCTTTCCCGATTTTGAACAAGTGTGTTGTTCCATGTCCAGTTCTAACTGGTGCTTCTTGTCCTGCATACAGGCTTCTCAGGAGACTGGTAAGGTGAAGTTAAGAACATGCAAAGAGAGAACAAGGAAGGTGTTCTCAAAATTAGCACTTCTCACTGTTTGTCATATACTGATTCTCTGAGCCACCTCCAGAGATACTCACATAACTGGGGTGGCAGGGAGCACCAGCAGCGGGCTTTTAGAAGCTCTCCAGGTGCTTCAGATGTGCAGCCCGGCTGAGACCCATGCTGGCTTACAGGACAGGTGCTATTAAAATACATTTTACACCATCTGTTTAGTTGACATATTGCGTTCCGGAGACATAGAAAAGTTGGTGCCTAAGTGTCACTCTTGGAGAAGGCAATGGCACCCTACTCCAGTACTCTTGCCTGGAAAATCCCATGGACAGAGGAGCCTGGTAGGCTGCAGTCCATGGGGTCGCTACGAGTCAGACACGACTTTTCACTTTCACTTTTAACTTTTATGCATTGGAGAAGGAAATGGCAACCCACTCCAGTGTTCTTCCTTGGAGAATCCCAGGGAAGGGGGAGCCTGGTGGGCTGCTGTCTATGAGGTCGCACAGAGTTGGACATGACTGAAGCGACTTAGCAGCAGCAGCAAGTGTCACTCTGATACCTTCTTAGGTTTCTAGGACCATTTTCAGACCTTTATATCCCAGAGGCATTCATGCTCTTGACGTTCCCACCCAACCTCATATTACATTAAAATATAGTCACACCCCACATTCACTGTAATTGATACAGAATTACATGAGTCCTACTGTAGTTTGAATTGTTACTTTAAAAGATGTTAGAGTCATTTGGGGGCCAGGTCTCAGACATTACCTTAGACCCTTGCAGTTTCTTGGCTTTGAGGGGTTACAGACCCAGAGCCCTTAGTATATTTCCTCCCTAAGAGTCCAGATGAAGAACACTGAATCTCACCTACCTGCACTGCCTCCATGCTGCACAGTGACTCTGCATCCTGAGTCTGAGTCTTTGCGCATGTCCCCAGCCCAGTCTCAGGTGTTGCGTGCATTCAAAGCCCCAGGCTATCTGGCTTAGCTGCTGGCAGCATGGGTGAAGATAATAACTTTACCAGCTCACTTGAGTCCTTTGCCGCCAAGCTGGCCCAGCAGCTACTCACAGAGCATGCCTGGGCGTGGACAGTAACTGTTTTACATCAACTGCCAGTCAGTGATGACACCAGTCAGAGCTTCCACCATAACTGCCGTGAAGTGCATCTCCCAGCAGCTGGCCCTGGTCGGTCAGTGAGGGTAGACTGCTGGCCAAGAAAGCCCCATCGGAGGGTACCACCTGTCCAAGCCTGTACCTGAACATCAGTTAAATCTACTTTGAACCATGCAAATGTGCCAGAGAGCAATTTCCTAAAGAAGAACCTGCAAAGGTTAACAAGTATATGAAAAGATACTCAAAATCATGAGTAAGCAGAGAAAAAGGTAAATTAAAATAATACAAGAGCCCTTTATACCAGAGATTCCCAATCCTGACTACTTTAGAATCACCTGGAAAGATCTAAAACAAAAACAGAGACACCACCCAGGCCCTACCCTAAGAGATTTGGATCCACATGTTCTGGGTGGGGCTTGGACATTTTTGTTTTGTTTTTGTATTATTTCAAAGTTTCTCGAGGTGTTTCTTTGGAATTAAAGGCCTATTGCACTGGCAGTAAGTACAAAGCTGGGGAAGTGCTGGCAGGGGTGGCAGAGATTCTAGAGAGAACTGGGCACTGTTTGTTTGCGTTAAGGGCTTGCACATCTCTGCCTCAGCAGTTCTGCTCCTAAGTGTATGTGTTCCAAGAAAATTTTCCTCAGCTCCGTCAAGGGACTTGTACAAGGTATTGATTGTGGCATTATTTGTAATGACCAGAAGCTGGAGAGAACCTGAGTATCCACCTGGGAGAGTGGATGTTTCAGTGGGGAGGCTGCACAAACAGCAGTTAAATTGATGTACCGAGTGCACTATCCCTGGGTCTTAAAAGCATAGCGAAAGCAGGGAGAATCTAAAACAACCATACTCATTTTGCCCAACCATTACTGTATAAGATGGAGGAGAATGAGATGGAGATGCAGAGATAAAGGTGAATAAAATGAGAGCCGTGAGAGGACCAGTGATGACGTGATATGAACTGATGAGTAAGGCTGACCTGATCCTCCGCAGCTGCGATAGAAGAGAAGGCAAGGACGCACGTGGGGACAGCACGGAGGAGTAAAGAGAGCAAAGGGACTGAGAAGGAGCACACAGGAGACAGGGCCTCCGGACAATCTGTCTCAGGACGTGTAGATATACGGAGACAAGAAGTGGAGTGAGCATCCAAATCAGAGTTCGTTTGTGCTTAATTGAAAACCGACCCAGTTCGGAGGAGTAATCTGGCTGCAAGGAAAACTCCAAGAGCTGTGGCTTCTGGGGAAGTTCCCATGGGGTGGGCTCTACACACTGAGAGATGGGCTTGACTTGGCTAAAAGGTCATGAGGAACAGATGAGAGATGGGACCACTGGGCTTTGAAAGCTGGACAGGAGGAGTCAGAACTGTTATCTATATAAAATAGATAACAAAAAATAATGTGCTATATAGCACAGGAAACTCTACTCAATACTCTGAATCGGGAAAAGAATCTAAAAAGAGAGTGAATATGGGTATTGGGTCAGCCAAAAGTTTGTTCAGGTTTTTTGTAAGATGTTATGGAAAAACCCAAGTGAACTTTTCGGACAATCCAATGTATGTGTAACTTTGCTGCACACCTGCATCTAGCACAACATTGTAAACTAGCTCTATTCCAATACAATTTCAAAAAAGAACATAAACAAATACGATTTTAAAATACAAGGTAGCATACTGCGGTGATTAAAAGAATCAACTCTAAAACCAGATTGCTTAGGTACATGTTTTGGCTTCACTGATTCCTAGTTGTGATCTCGACCACCTGTTGTGACCTCTGTATGCCTCAAAAATGGTGCCTTGTCTGTAAAATCAGGAAAATGTCTGCTAGAATTATTCTGAGAATGAAATGAGCTAATGTTCATAACGTGCATAGAATATTTGTGTGGGATTCCTTAAGTATTATTTAGGTGTTTGTTAAATAAATACAAATAAATGACTCTCTTCCTAGGTTTGGGAGATTGATGATGCCTTTTCTTCCTGCTTAAGGAATGGTACCGAAGGGCTTCCTTGATGGAAAGATGTTAGTCTGCAATCATCCTGTGACAGGGATGGTTTTGTGGTCTGCATTTTGGATCTAGGGCCCGGAAGGCACTGACAACCTGAATATCCAAACCTGTGGGGCTTCTTATGTCCTGGATTTTCATCTCTCCACAGCTGCTCCCTTAATCCCTGGAACAAGCCTTTTTGTGTGGCTTACCTGAATTTTATGGCAAGTGCACTTACCTGGAGATAGTGTGAAGACAGAAGGCATCTCTTGCCAGTGGGGCCTGGACTGGGAGGCGCTGGATGGCCTGGCCCTTGGGTAGTGTGGACGTGGAGCCAGGCAGCACCTGCACAGGGGCTGACCCCCAGCAAAGGGAAGGCCTGACCTGGGGTCATTCAGCACGAGCCAGGTGAGGAACACTTGCTATCTAACTTTAACTATTAGTTTTCACATGCCATTTAAATTGTTATTATCAAGAAGGAAAGAGAGGAAAAAATCCTCCATTATACTTTCTGGCCTTGTGGAGGTCAAGCGTTTATACATTCATCTTTAACTTCCTAGTTTCTTAGCTAAGAGATAATGGTGGGAAAAAAACATTTCTGCATCAATCTTTTCTTTGAGGAGCTCAAATGTTAGAAAGAGAAATAGGAAGACAGTTACAAATCTCTTATTTGAGAGTCACTTAGAGGCGAGACTGAGGGGCTGGAGCAAGCAGAGGCCATGTGAAGAGGCTGCGTCTCAGGGGTGGCCGTCTACCTGGGTTTTGAAAGAAGGATAGTTTTCAGAAAGCTCAGTTACTCACTGGTTGTGTGACTTTGGGCAAGTTACTTGCACTTCAGAAGCTGTTTTCTTGTGGGTGAAAAGGGTCGCTAAGTACTGCCTGCTAGTAAATGTAGTCATGAGGATTAAATGTAGAATGTTTATGAAGTGCTTAACACAGGCTTGGCACAGAATAAAGCTCAGTCAATGCTTACTGGATGCATGAATGAATGAATGGATTAGCATGCATTGGTACAGTCCTAAAAGGTCATGGCGAAGCTGGTAATAAGACATCACTGCCTAATTGTTGTCTAGTTGATTGATTCTTACCCAAAACCCTTAATTTAAAAATAGAAATGATGATTTAAGGACATATGTAACTCAAGTCATTATGCTGTATACCTTAAACTTATACAGTGTTGTATGTCAATTATGTCTTAATAAAACTGGAAGAAAAAAGAAAAATACAAATTTTATTTTCTTTTAGATTTTTTTCTATTTAAAAGATTATTTTATATTGAACTATAGTTGATTTACAATGTATTAGTTTCAGGTATACAGAAAAGTGACTCATTTATACATATATATGTGTATATCCATACGTACATATATATATAGATTCTCTTTCAAATTCTTTTTCAATTTAGGTTATTACAGAATTTGAGTAGAGTTCCTTGTGCTATATAGTAGGTCTGTGTTGTAGTATACACTACTTACGTGTAGTAGTGTATACATGTTAATCCCAAACTCCTAATTTATCCCTCCCCCGTCTGTTCTCATTGGTAACCATTAATTTGTCTGTGAGTCTGTTTCTGTCTTGTAAATTCATTTGTACTGTTTTTTTTTTTTAAGATCCCACGTATAAGTGGTGTCATATATTTGTTTTTTCTCTGTTTGAATTACTTCACTTAATATGATAATCTCTAGGTCCATCTATGTTGCTGCCACTAGCATTATTTCGTTCTTTTTGATGGCTGAGTAATACTCCATTGTATGTAAGTACTGCATCTTCTTTATCCATTCCCCGTCAATGTACATTTAGAATGCTTCCTTGTCTCGGCTGTTGTAAACGGTGCCGCAATGAACATTGGAGTGCATGTGTCTGTTCAGATTATGGTTTTCTCTGGATATATGCCCAGGAGTGGAATTGCTGGATTGTATGGTAGCCCTATTTTCAGCTTTTTAAGTAACCTCTATACTATTCTCCATAGTAGTTGTACCAATTTACATTCCCACCAACAGTGTAGAAAGTTTCCCTTTTCTGCAGACCCTCTCCAGCATTTATTATTTGTAGACTTTTTGATGATGGCCTTTCTCACTGGTGTGAGGTGATATCTCATTGTAATTTTGATTTGCAAAGAAATGCAGATTTAAAAAAGTGAGCAAAAGACTTGAATGGATGTTTCTCTGAAGAAGACATACAGATGCTCAAGTACATGAAAACTAATTATCAAGGAAATACAAATGAACCACAGTGAAATATCACCTCGTACCTGTTAGAATGAATACTATCAAAAAGACAAAGCAATAGTAAAGTGCTGGGAAGGATGTGGAGGAAAGGGAACCCTGATGCACTGTTATAGGAATGTAAATTGGTACAGCCATTATTGAAAACAGTTCCTCAAAATAAAATTAAAAATAGAACTACCACATGATCCAGCAGTTCCACGTCTAGGTATATGCCCAAAGGAAATGAAATCACTGTCTTGAAGAGATATTTGTAGTTCTATATGCATTGCAGCCTTGCTCACTATAGCTCAGATATGAAAGCAAATTAAGAGCTCATCAATAAAGAAAATGGGGGGTGTGTATGAAAGGTGGGAAAGTGAAAGTGTTAGTTGCTCAGTTGTGTCCTACTCTTGCTACTCCATGGACTGTAGCCCTCCAGGCTCCTGTCTGTGGAATTCTCCAGGCAAGAATACTGGAGTGGGTTGCCATTCCCTTCTCCAGAGGATCTTCCTGACCTAGGAATCGAACCCGGGTCTCCTGCATTGCAGGCAGATTCTTTACCAACTGAGCCACCAGGGAAATATATATATATATATATATATATATATATATATATATATATAATAATAATATATATGTATGATGAAATATTATTTAGTGATAAAAAGAAGGAAATCCTGCTGTTTGTAACAGCATGGGCAGACCTTGAGGACGTTACGCTAAGTAAAATAAGTCAGAGACAAATACTGTCTGATTTCACTTATATGTAGAATCTAAAAATTTCAGGCTCATAGAAACAGAAAATAGAATGATGGTTGTCAGGGCCTGAGGATGGAAAAATGGGGAGTAGTTGCTCAAAGGGAAAACACTTTAAGTTATAAAGTGAATACACCGTTTTTGTGTTTCCTGTCTAGAGAATATCCTTTAGTATTTGTTGGAGAGCTGGTCTGGTGGTGCTGAATTCTCTCAGCTTTTGCTTGTCTGAAAAGCTTTTGATTTCTCCTTCATATTTGAATGAGATCCTTGCTGGGTACAATAATCTGGGCTGTAGGTTATTTTCTTTCATCATTTTAAGTATGTCTTGCCATTCCCTCCTGGCTTGAAGAGTTTCTATTGAAAGATCAGCTGTTATCCTTATGGGAATTTCCTTGTGTGTTATTTGTTGTTTTTCCCTTGCTGCTTTTAATATTTGTTCTTTGTGTTTGATCTTTGTTAGTTTGGTTAATATGTGTCTTGGGGTGTTTCGCCTTGGGTTTTATCCTGTTTGGGACTCTCTGGGTTTCTTGGACTTGGGTGATTATTTCCTTCCCCATGTTAGGGAAGTTTTCAACTATTATCTCCTCAAGTATTTTCTCATGGTCTTTCTTTTTGTCTTCTTCTTCTGGAACCCCTATGATTCGAATGTTGTAGCGTTTAATATTGTCCTGGAGGTCTCTGAGATTGTCCTCATTTCTTTTAATTCGTTTTTCTTTTATCCTCTCTGATTCATTTATTTCTACCATTCTATCTTCTAATTCACTAATCCTATCTTCTGCCTCTGTTAGTCTACTATTTGTTGCCTCCAGAGTGTTTTTAATTTCATTTATTGCATTATTCATTGAAGGGCTGGAAAAAGACTTTCCATGCAAATAGGGACCAAAAGAAAGCAGGAGTAGCAATACTTACATCAGATAAAATAGACTTTAAAACAAAGGCTGTGAAAAGAGACAAAGATGGTCACTACATAATGATCAAAGGATCAATCCAAGAAGACGATATAACAATTATAAATATATATGCACCCAACATGGGAGCACCACAATATGTAAGACAACTGCTAACAAGTATGAAAGGAGAAATTGACAATAACACAGTAATAGGGGGAGACTTTAATACCCTACTCACACCTATGGATAGATCAACTAAACAGAAAATTAACAAGGAAACACAAACTCTAAACTATACAATACACCAGTTAGACCTAATTGATATCTATAGGACATTTCATCCCAAAACAATGAATTTCACCTTTTTCTCAAGCGCACATGGAACCTTCTCCAGGATAGATCACATCCTGGGCCATAAATCTAGCCTTGGTAAATTCAAAAAAATAGAAATCATTCCAAGCATCTTTTCTGACCACAAAGCAGTAAGATTAGATCTCAATTACAGGAGAAAAACTATTAAAAATTCCAACATATGGAGGCTGAACAACATGCTGCTGAATAACCAACAAATCACAGAAGAAATCAAAAAAGAAATCAAAATTTGCATAGAAACTAATGAAAATGAAAACACAACAACCCAAAACCTATGGGACACTGTAAAAGCAGTCCTAAGGGGAAAGTTCATAGCAATACAGGCATACCTCAAGAAACAAGAAAAAAGTCAAATAAATAACCTAACCCTACACCTAAAGCAACTAGAAAAGGAAGAAATTAAGAACCCCAGGGTTAGTAGAAGGAAAGAAATCTTAAAAATTAGGGCAGAAATAAATGCAAAAGAAACAAAAGAGACCATAGCAAAAATCAACAAAGCCAAAAGCTGGTTCTTTGAAAGGATAAATGAAATTGACAAACCATTAGCCAGACTCATCAAGAAACAAAGGGAGAAAAATCAAATCAATAAAATTAGAAATGAAAATGGAGAGATCACAGCAGACAACACAGAAATACAAAGGATCATAAGAGACTACTATCAACAATTATATGCCAACAAAATGGACAACGTGGAAGAAATGGACAAATTCTTAGAAAAGTACAACTTTCCAAAACTCTACCAGGAAGAAATAGAAAATCTTAACAGACCCATCACAAGCACGGAAATTGAAACTGTAATCAAAAATCTTCCAGCAAACAAAAGCCCAGGTCCAGACGGCTTCACAGCCGAATTCTACCAAAAATTTAGAGAAGAGCTAACACCTATCCTGCTCAAACTCTTCCAGAAAATTGCAGAGGAAGGTAAACTTCCAAACTCATTCTATGAGGCCACCATCACCCTAATACCAAAACCTGACAAAGATCCCACAAAAAAAGAAAACTACAGGCCAATATCACTGATGAACATAGATGCAAAAATCCCTAACAAAATTCTAGCAATCTGAATCCAACAACACATTAAAGAGATCATACACCATGACCAAGTGGGCTTTATCCCAGGGATGCAAGGATTCTTCAATATCCGCAAATCAATCAATGTAATACACCACATTAACAAATTGAAAAATAAAAACCGTATGATTCTCTCAATAGATGCAGAGAAAGCCTTTGACAAAATTCAGCATCCATTTATGATAAAAACTCTCCAGAAAGCAGGAATAGAAGGAACATACCTCAACGTAATAAAAGCTATATATGACAAACCCACAGCAAACATTATCCTCAATGGTGAAAAATTGAAAGCATTTCCTCTAAAGTGGGCACACAAGGGTGCCCACTTTCACCATTACTATTCAACATAGTTTTGGAAGTTTTGGCCACAGCAATCAGAGCAGAAAAAGAAATCAAAGGAATCCAAATTGGAAAAGAAGAAGTAAAACTCTCACTGTTTGCAGATGACATGATCCTCTACATAGAAAACCCTAAAGACTCCACCAGAAAATTACTAGAACTAATCAATGATTATAGTAAAGTTGCAGGATATAAAATCAACACACAGAAATCCCTTGCATTCCTATACACTAATAATGAGAAAACAGAGAGAGAAATTAAGGAAACAATTCCATTCACCATTGCAACGGAAAGAATAAAATACTTAGGAATATATCTACCTAAAGAAACTAAAGACCTATATATAGAAAACTATAAAACACTGGTGAAAGAAATCAAAGAGGACACTAATAAATGGAGAAATATACCATGTTCATGGATTGGAAGAATCAATATAGTGAAAATGAGTATACTACCCAAAGCAATTTATAGATTCAATACAATCCCTATCAAGCTACCAACGGTATTCTTCACAGAGCTAGAACAAGTAATTTCACAATTTGTATGGAAATACAAAAAACCTCGAATAGCCAAAGCTATCTTAAGAAAGAAGAATGGAACTGGAGGAATCAGCCTACCTGACTTCAGGCTCTACTACAAAGCCACAGTTATCAAGACAGTATGGTGCTGGCACAAAGACAGAAATGTTGATCAATGGAACAAAATAGAAAGCCCAGAGATAAATCCACGCACATATGGACACCTTATCTTTGACAAAGGGGGCAAGAATATACAATGGATTAAAGACAATCTCTTTAACAGTGGTGCTGGGAAATCTGGTCAACCACTTGTAAAAGAATGCAACTAGAACACTTTCTAACACCATACACAAAAATAAACTCAAAATGGATTAAAGATCTCAACCTAAGACCAGAAACTGTGAAACTCCTAGAGGAGAACATAGGCAAAACACTCTCTGACATACATCACAGCAGGATCCTCTATTACCCACCTCCCAGAATATTGGAAATAAAAGCAAAAATAAACAAATGGGACCTAATTAAACTTAAAAGCTTCTGCACAACAAAGGAAACTATTAACAAGGTGAAAAGGCAGCCTTCAGAATGGGAGAAAATAATAGCAAATTAAGCAACTGACAAACAACTAATCTCAAAAATATAGAAGCAACTCCTACAGCTCAACTCCAGAAAAATAAATGACCCAATCAAAAAATGGGCCAAAGAACTAAACAGACATTTCTCCAAAGAAGACATACAGATGGCTAACAAACACATGAAAAGATGCTCAACATCACTCATTATCAGAGAAATGCAAATCAAAACCACTATGAGGTACCATTTCACGCCAGTCAGAATGGCTGCAATCCAAAAGTCTACAAGCAATAAATGCTGGAGAGGGTGTGGAGAAAAGGGAACCCTCTTACACTGTTGGTGGGAATGCAAACTAGTACAGCCACTATGGAGAACAGTGTGGAGATTCCTTAAAAAACTGGAAATAGAACTGCCTTATGATCCAGCAATCCCATTTCTGGGCATACACACTGAGGAAACCAGAAGGGAAAGAGACACCTGTACCCCAATGTTCATCGCAGCACTGTTTATAATAGCCAGGACATGGAAGCAGCCTAGATGTCCATCAGCAGATGAATGGATAAGAAAGCTATGGTACATATACACAATGGAGTATTACTCAGCCATTAAAAAGACTACTTTCTTTCTTTATCCAGCTTCTGGAGTCCACCTACATTCCTTGGCTTGTGGCCGCTCCCCCTCCTCCTCAAAGCCACCAAAATTTACTTTCTCTGACCATTATTTCCATTGTCACATCCCTTTCTCTGACTCACTTCTGTATTTTTCTTCTGCTTTTAGAGACCCTGTGATTACACTGGACCCACTTGGATAATCTCTCGATTTTAAGTTTAGCCAACTAGCTGTCTCAGTTGCATCTATGACCTTATTTCCCCTTTGCTCGTGTAAACTAACATATTCATGGAGATGAGGGTGTGGACCTCTCTGGTGGGTCTTTATTTCATCTGCCACAAATGGGTAGAAATGAGCCTGGGGAAGGGGTTCTGGAGTCGGGGAATGCCTTTCCAAGGAGAAGAACACAGGTGGACAAAGACTTTGAGACAGGCTTCTATTAAATTAGTGGAAAAGAAGAACATGTTTGAACGGTGGAGAAAGTAGGAAATAGTGGTGAAGGTGATGTTCTGGAGTATATGGAGCTAGACTTTGCAGGGCCATTTTTACTTTGGTCAAGATTTGTGATTTTTTTTTCCTGCATGCAATGGAAATCCTTAAAAGTACTGGGTGGGGTATGTTTGATGTGATTGGCGTTTAAAGATCATTCTGTCCTTGGAGGAGAGTAGACTGGGGAGGCTAGTGATGAGGCTACTGTATTTACCAGAAGAAGAGATTTATGAGAGTCTTTAAAACCGAGCCTACCAATCAGTAAGGAGTCTCACGTCCCAGGCTGCTCTCTGGCATCTTCCTGACAGCACATATTCCTTTCCCCTACTCTACTTCTTCTCTTTATTCATGGTGCCCACATTCACTTCTTTTGGCCAACCTCCAGTATCCTTTAAGATCTGGCTCAAGATTCTCCAAGAAGCCTTCAGTGACTGCTTTGTTCTGTATTACTCACCACGTTTGCTTTATGTTGTATTTTGAACAACATTACTGTCTGTGTATTTACAATGTTCAGCCATTAAAAAGTCAGTTCACCAGAGTGAAGTAAGCCAGAAGGAAAAACCTAAATACAGTATACTAACGCATATATATGGAATTTGCTAGACAGACAGCAAAGAGACACTGATGTAGTTCTTATGGACTCTGTTTTTTGAAACATGTAAAATATTTGCCAGTCCAGGCATCATGATTTTTTTAATTTATGGGAGGGAGGAGGAGGAGGAGGTTGGGATGGGAATTTTAATTGAGGATTCATTTTGATATTTGGCAAAACTTTACAATATGTAAAAAGTTTTAAAATAAAATTGGTTCCACCACATTCAGCATCTATTTTTTTTAATTTAAATCCACCACAGGCTAATTACTTTACAATATTGTATTGTTCCCCCATCCTGAAACCCCTTCCCATCCTGAACCCCCTTCCCACCTCCCTCCCCGTACCATCCCTCTGGGTCATCCCAGTGCACCAGCCCCAAGGATCCTGTATCAAACCGGACTGGTGATTCGTTTCTTATATGATACTATACATGTTTCTTCCAGCATCTCACAGTAGCTTTTGTCCTGCCCGAATTCCAGTGCCACTAAGACTGAGACAGACCAGATTGTTAAAGCCCAATTTTAAACATTCAGTTCAGTTACTAAGTCGTGTCCGACTCTTTGTGACCCCATGAACTGCAGCACGCCAGGCCTCCCTGTCCATCACCAACTCTCGGAGTCCACCCAAACCCATGTCCATTGAGTCAGTGATGCCATCCAGCCATCTCATCCTCTGTCGTCCCTGTCTCCTCCTGCCTTCAATCTTTCCCAGCATCAAGGACTTTTCAAACGAGTCAGCTCTTCACATCAGGTGGCCAAAGTATTGGAGTTTCAGCTTCAACATCAGTCCTTCCAGTGAACACCCAGGACTGGTCTCCTTTAAGATGGACTGGTTGGATCTCCTTGCAGTCCAAGGGACTCTCAAGAGTCTTCTCCAACACCACAGTTCAAAAGCATCAATTCTTCAGTGCTCAGCTTTCTTTATAGTCCAACTCTCATATCCATACGTGACCACTGGAAAAACCATAGCCTTGACTAGACAGACCTTTGTGGGCAAAGTAATGTCTCTGCTTTTTAATATGCTGTCTAGGTTGGTCATAACTTTCCTTCCAAGGAATAAGCGTCTTTTAATTTCATGGCTGCGATCACCATCCTCAGTGATTTTGGAGCACAAAAAAATAAAGTCAGCCACTGTTTCCCCATCTCATTAGGGTTCAAATCATCTGCTGTGCCCCAGAGACAGAGGATGAGATGGTTGGATGGCATCACTGACTCAATGGACATGAGTTTGAGCAAGCTCTGGGAGATAGCAAAAGACAGGGAAGCCTGGTGTGTTGCAGTCCATGGGGTTGCAAAGAGTTGGATATGACTTAGCGATTGAACAACAACAACAATGCCCTGATATCTAATGTTTAGTTTAGAGATGAGGTATAACAGCCCATTGCTGAGCACTTGGAGCTATGTTTTAGTCAGGATAGATTAGGTTTTGCTGCAGTAACAAACAGCACATATATTGTAGTGGCTTCTGACAAGAAAAGTTTATTTATTGGTCACACTACTTACCTATTACTGGTCATCTATGGGCTTTGCTCCAATATCATTTTCTGAAACTCAAACTAATGGAACCTGGCCCTTTGTGGAACATTGCCATTGACCATAACTTTTGACTTGTCTCAACATTAAATGCTCTAGCCTCAGAGTAATACACCTCTCTACTACTGACAACTCTGGCCAGAATAAGCCTGACCTCAAGGAGTCTGAGGAGAAATCGAGGAGGGTAAAAAGTACAATTCTATCATATATTGTAAAGACTTGAATGACTAGTACAACTTCCATTGTGATTGGGGATCAGTGCTCATTCCAGTATTTAGATCAGATCAGATCAGTCACTCAGCTGTGTCCGACTCTTTGCGACCCCATGAATCGCAGCACGCCAGGCCTCCCTGTCCATCACCAACTCCCGGAGTCCACCCAAACCCATGTCCATTGAGTCAGTGATGCCATCCAGCCATCTCATCCTCTGTCGACCCCTTCTCCTCTTACCCCAGTCCCTCCCAGCATCAGAGTCTTTTCCAATGAGTCAACTCTTCGCATGAGGTGGCCAAAGTACTGGAGTTTCAGCTTTAGCATCATTCCTTCCAAAGAAATCCCAGGGCTGATCTCCTTCAGAATGGACTGGTTGGATCTCCTTGCAGTCCAAGGGACTCTCAAGAGTCTTCTCCAACACCACAGTTCAAAACCATCAATTCTTCGGTGCTCAGCCTTCTTCACAGTCCAGCTCTCACATCCATACATGACCACAGGAAAAACCATAGCCTTGATTAGAGGAACCTTTGTTGGCAAAGTAATGTCTCTGCTTTTGAATATGCTATCTAGGTTGGTCATAACTTTCCTTCTAAGGAGTAAGTGTCTTTTAATTTCATGGCTGCAGTCACCATCTGTAGTGATTTTGGAGCCCACAAAAATAAAGTCTGACACTGTTTCCCCATCTATTTCCCATGAAGTGATGGGACCAGATGCCACGATCTTCGTTTTCTGAATGTTGAGCTTTAAGCCAACTTTTTCACTCTCCACTTTCACTTTCATCAAGAGGCTTTTCAGTTCCTCTTCACTTTCTGCCATAAGGGTGGTGTCATCTGCATATCTGAGGTTATTGATATTTCTACCAGCAATCTTGATTCCAGCTTGTGTTTCTTCCAGTCCAGCATTTCTCATGATGTACTCTGCATATAAGTTAAATAAACAGGGTGACAATATACAGCTTTGACGTACTCCTTTTCCTATTTGGAACCAGTCTGTTGTTCCATGCCCAGTTCTTTTTTTTTTTTTTCCATGCCCAGTTCTAACTGTTGCTTCCTGACCTGCATACAAATTTCTCAAGAGGCAGATCAGGTGGTCTGGTATTCCCATCTCTTTCAGAATTTTCCACAGTTTATTGTGATCCACACAGTCAAAGGCTTTGGCATAGTCAATAAAGCAGAAATAGATGCTTTTCTGGAACTCTCTTGCTTTTTTGATGATCCAGCGGATGTTGGCAATTTGATCTCTGGTTCCTCTACCTTTTCTAAAACCAGCTTGAACATCAGGAAGTTCACGGTTCATGTATTGCTGAAGCCTAGCTTGGAGAATTTTGAGCATTACTTTACTAGCGTGTGAGATGAGTGCAATTGTGTGGTAGTTTGAGCATTCTTTGGCATTGCCTTTCTTTGGGATTGGAATGAAAACTGACCTTTTCCAGTCCTGTGGCCACTGCTGAGTTTTCCAAATTTGCTGGCATATTGAGTGCAGCACTTTCACAGCATCATCTTTCAGGATTTGGAATAGCTCAACTGGAATTCCATCACCTCCACTAGCTTTGTTCATAGTGATGCTTTCTAAGGCCCACTTGACTTCACATTCCAGGATGTCTGGCTCTAGGTCAGTGATCACACCATTGTGATTATCTGGGTCGTGAAGATCTTTTTTGTACAGTTCTTCTGTGTATTCTTGCCACCTCTTCTTAATATCTTCTGCTTCTGTTAGGTCCATACCATTTCTGTCCTTTATCGAGCCCATCTTTGCATGAAATGTTCCTTTGGTATCTCTGATTTTCTTGAAGAGATCCCTAGTCTTTCCCATTCTGTTGTTTTCCTCTATTTCTTTTCACTGATCGCTGAAGAAGGCTTTCTTATCTCTCCTTGCTATTCTTTGGAACTCTGCATTCAGATGTTTATATCTTTCCTTTTCTCCTTTGCTTTTCGCTTCTCTTCTTTTCACAGCTATGTGTAAGGCCTCTTAAGACAGCCATTTTGCTTTTTTGCATTTCTTTTCCATAGGGATGGTCTTGATCCCTGTCTCCTGTACAATGTCACGAACCTCATTCCATAGTTCATCAGGCACTCTTATCTATCAGATCTAGGCCCTTAAATCTATTTCTCACTTCCACTGTATAATCATAAGGGATTTGATTTAGGTCATACCTGAATGGTCTAGTGGTTTTCCCTACTTTCTTCAATTTAAGTCTGAATTTGGCAATAAGGAGTTCATGGTCTGAGCTACAGTCAGCTCCTGGTCTTGTTTTTGCTGACTGTATAGAGCTTCTCCATCTTTGGCTGCAAAGAATATAATTAATGTGATTTCGATGTTGACCATCTGGTGATGTCCATGTGTAAAGTCTTCTCTTGTGTTGTTGGAAGAGGGTGTTTGTTATGACCTATATTTGCAAAGAATATAATCAATCTGATTTCAGTGTAGACCATCTGGTGATGTCCATGTATAGAGTCTTCTCTTGTGTTGTTGTAAGAGGGTATTTGTTATGACCAGTGCATTTTCTTGGCAAAACTCTATTAGTCTTTACCCTCCTTCATTCTGTATTCCAAGGCCAAATTTGCCTGTTACTCCAGGTGTTTCTTGACTTCTGATTTTTGCATTCCAGTCCACTATAATGAAAAGGACATCTTTTTTGGGTGTTAGTTCTAAAAAGGTCTTGTAGGTCTTCATAGAACCGTTCAACTTCAGCTTCTTCAGTGTTACTGGTTGGGGCATAGACTTGGATTACTGTAATATTGAATGGTTTGCCTTGGAAACGAACAGAGATCATTCTGTCGTTTTTGAGATTGCATCCAAGTACTGCATTTTGGACTCTTTTGTTGACCATCATGGCTACTCCATTTCTTCTGAGGGATTCCTGCCTGCAGTAGTAGATATAATGGTCATCTGAGTTAAATTCACCCATTCCAGTCCATTTCAGTTCACTGATTCCTAGAATGTCGACGTTCACTCTTGCCATCTCTTGTTTGACCACTTCCAATTTGCCTTGATTCATGGACCTGACATTCCAGGTTCCTATGCAATATTGCTCTTTACAGCATCGGACCTTGCTTTTATCACCAGTCACATCCACAGCTGGGTATTGTTTTTGCTCCATCCCTTCATTCTTTCTGGAGTTATTTCTCCACTGATCTCCAGTAGCATATTGGGCACCTACTGACCTGGGGAGTTCCTCTTTCAGTATCCTATCATTTTGCCTTTTCATACTGTTCATGGGGTTCTCAAGGCAAGAATACTGAAGTGGTTTGCCATTCCCTTCTCCAGTGGACCACATTCTGTCAGATCTCTCCACCATGACCCGCCCATCTTGGGTTGCCCCACAGGCATGGCTTAGTTTCATTGAGTTAGACAAGGCTGTGGTCCTAGTGTGATTAGATTGACTAGTTTTCTGTGAGTATGGTTTCAGTGTGTCTGCCCTCTGATGCCCTGTTGCAACACCTACCATCTTACTCGGGTTTCTCTTACCTTGGGCATGGGGTATCTCTTCATGGCTGTTCCAGCAAAGTGCAGCCATTGCTCCTTACCTTGGATGAGGGGTATCTCCTCACTGCCGCCCTTCCTGGCCGTCAACGTGGGATAGCTCCTTTAGGCCCTCCTGAGAACTAAGTATGCTATTGGAATTTACAAGTCCGAGTCCTATCTCTATGACTCATTCTGTAGGCCTCAGATTCTCCTGGATCTCCTTTCTGAAGTCCTGTTCTAGCAATCAGCTTATTTTCCAGGATTTCACCAACAGGACTGGAAGCCTCATCTCCATCCCTTAGGACTGGAGTCTCATCTATGTAGGTGCTACTGCACTGATACCTGTAGGCAAATCATGACATAGATGGCAATGAATACTCAAACTCAGGATCATTCTCCAATTGAATTGAACATGTTGAAAAATCTTAATATTTTTCTTTGATTTCTCTCATGCTGATCATTTTCTTGAACCCCAGACAGCGATCCAGTCTGCAAAACTTGTAAGTCTTACCTTCTGCTCAGGAATTTCTAAGCCTGTACTATAAACGAGGTCTAAATTCCAGCATCCTCTCCCTAGAAGGCAAGTATGCTCCAAGCATTAATGACACTCCCTTCCTTCTGCTAGTAAACAACCGTGCTGCCTCCATATATCTGAGGCCTGTCACAAGACTCTCTCATTGTTTTTAAATTTTTCTTTCTATCCATAAGCGATTAAGCTTATAAATACTTTTCCCTTTCCTCCATCTCCCAGATTTTCTCAGCATCTAAAGTGACTCAGTGAGTGCGGTAAGTATTTAATAACTACTTCTTGGGTTGAATGAATGCAGAGCCACAGACCTATCTTGAACCTTATTAAATATCACTAAATGCTTTGGTATTTCATCATGAAAATGGGGTAATGATATTTAATTCAGGAAGGTATTAGGAGGATTAGATATGATCAGTGAGGTATGTACTGGAAGAGGCACCCCTTCACAAGAAATGTCAATAATATTAATAACAAGATGTGGTTGAGTCAGAAACCACCTAGGTGTAGAGCAGCACTCATTTAGTGTGCCCTAGTGACATTCTTCAACAAGGGATAAAACTTTTGTTTGCTTATCTCTCATCTACACTTGAACTGCCCTCCTGTAGTTTTCTATTTATGGAAGGAAAAATAATCTCTTAATTTATTTAAGCTTTTGTTTTTTTGTTGGGAGGGGCAAGAGAGGTAGCTTCTAGAACAAATGTGCAGATAGTTTTAATTTTTTCACTTTCCCACTTTGATCACTTTTTTCACATAGTCATTGTATGGCGGGAAGGGGAACCCTTTCCAGGGCCCTAGAGTTGTCTCTTGTCTAAGGCTCAGAAATGAATTGTCCAAGGAGACGCATGTGCTGACAAAGCAAGAGGCTTTATTGGGAAGAGGAACCCAGGTGGAGAGCAGCAGGATAAGGGAACCCAGGAGAACTGCTTTGTTGCACTGCTTTTTTATGATGATGGGGTTAGTTTCTGGTTGTTTCTGGCCAATCATTCTGACTCACAGTTAATCCTTGTGGCACACACAGTCCTCAGCCAAGATGGATTCCAGTGAGAAGGATTCTGGGAGGTGGTAGGACACATGGTTTCTCCTTTTGACCTTTCCCAGATTCTTCCAGTTGCTGGTGGCTTGTTAGTTCCATGTTCCTTACCAGGACCTTCTATTGTAAGATAACTCATGCAAATGGTTACTGTGGTGCCTGGCCAGGTTGGGTGGTTTCAGTCAGCATTTTCCCTAATAATTGCATTGGTTTGATTTTGACTTAATACCTAAAAACTCCTTTTACAACTTTTTTTTTTGTGTGTTTGAATGATTTCCTTGTCAAGTTTAAATTAATAGGAAATACAAATCTAAATAAAATATTCTACTGAAGCATTTGAAATCTGTTCTCTGTTATTATTTTAGTCACTCAACACAGCAAAATGAACTATACCAAGGTCCTGGTCTAAAAAAAAAATTGCTAAAGATGACAGAGTTGGATCTGTTAAATTAGTTGTCATCATACTGAAAGACCAAAGCAGAAATACAAAGGCATTTTGATTAGTATCTGATCATGGTGAAATTTCAGTCATGGAAGTATTTGACATGAGTGACCTGATCAATAAATTAATTTTGTTGTAATCTTTAAGACTACAGTGTGGTTCATTTTATAACAGATGACATTTTAATAGGCTCTGCATTCTTTGGGCTAAAAAAATTACCAGTTGCTAGAGGACTGTCAACTGCTCTCAATTAATATAGACTTTCAAAAAATTTTTTGGCTTAAAATGCTACAGATATTAGAGAGATTTTCTAGGAGATATTTGGCATACCAATGAGAGTTACCTGTATTGCATGTCGTGGTAATCCAGGTGTGTTCCACTTTAGCTGTTGGTCTGTGATGTGAAAAAAGCACAGAAACTATTCTTTGGAAAAATAAAGTTCTAATTTTATGCTGAAACTTTAAGTTCATAGCGATTTATTTGGGCTCATGTAACAGTTCATCAGCTAATGACAATCCGGGTGGAATTTTGATATTATTTTATTGGTGACATACACTCTGGAATTTTACCTTCTCGGTCATTCTGGAGAACTTAAATATGTGTAAATGTGTTAGTGGGGGCTTCCCAAGTGGCTCATATGATAAAGAATCTGCCTGTAATATAGGAAACCTGAGTTTGATCTCTGGGTTGGGAAGATCCCTTCCAGGATGAGTGGCCACCCACTCCAGTATTCTTGCCTGGGAAATCCTGTGGACAGAGGAGGCTGGTGGGCTACAGTCTGTGGTGTTGCAACGAGTCAGATAAGACTGAGCACACATGCATGTATGTGTTAGTACTGCAAGGCCATACTAGACTTTTTTTAAGTTCAAGTAAACTGTGTATTCTAATCAAATTATTGTTTGTTCACTAGATGTATTAAATTGATTCACTAAATGTATTAAATCGATTTTTAAATTCATCGACTTATCCAGTGGTCATGATTAGTACTAGTGAATCTCTTAACTTGCATGGATTCCGTATTGCTAAGTGACCATATATTCTGGCTTATAGGGGATAGTACTGTCTTTGTAAAATTAAATTATTAACACTGCCTCCTTTTGCTTTCAGAAGTATTTTGGTTTGAAGTGATAAACTACATGATCACTCTACTTATACTGTCATAGAAGCCATAGTTTCATTGCCTTAATTTCATTGGGGAGGGGTAAAGCATTGTCTTTCTCTCCTCCCTAGAATAAATCCCTTTCATAGTTTTTTTTCACACCTTTTACATTCTCTACATCCAAAGGCCATTTTACTTTGTTACTATGGATTCCAATGGAAGCTTGTATCTAAAGAATGCATTTATAAGAGAACTTTATAGAGATGATCAAAAATATTTTAAGACATAGTCAGTATATATTTTACTCTATTCCAGTGGAGCAGGAATCTTGACTCTTGTTCACCGTTGAATATTCAGCCTCTTGCACAGTGCTTGCTTATAACAGAGATTCAGTAGTGCTATTGAAGGAATATGCAATTTAAAACTTACCCATTTTTTAATTTGAGAAAACTGAAGTTTCTTCATATATACAATTTTCTTCCATAAAGATATGAAGACACTCCATGCACCTGCTTGGAATCATTGGTTAGGAAAATATTTCTCAAACATTGTTCAAATAAAGATTACTTGACCTTTGGCCAAAAACTCAGGCTCCCAGCCTCTGCCCCTGAAAGTCTGGTTCAGTAAGTCTCAGGTGGCTTCAGGTATACAACAGGCATCATATCTAGAATCCTTTCCAAGTCCACGTGTTTGAGATCTTTGTTTCATTTTATTGTCAAAAGGACATTTGCTTGAATTCCTACTAGGCTGTCCATCTTTCTACAAAGTCTCTATTAATAAACTAATTATATAGAGAGTATTAGACTGAAAAGAAACTGGGTTCCACCACATAACTGGTCTTATCACTTCCTCTCTTTGGATACAAGTTTTCTCAACCTTAGAGTGACAAGGCTGAATGACAAGATTCCCCTAGCCCTCTTCCAGCTCTATTATCAGGTAATTCTTGTTGTTGAAGCCTGATAGATACCTGGCCAGGTAAAAAGTGCTCCATGAGACATTTTCAACAAAAAAGTGTAAGTACTTTGTCTTTGTTGCTTCATTTATAAGAAATTAACTATGGACTAATTACAAACTGAAGAGATATTTTTAAACTTTTAGGTTATTTAAGCACCATTCTTCATAAACAAACTTCTATACTAGTTTATTTGGGATTCCCTAAAAACATGTTTTGGGAACTGATTGATAACTTTTTATTTGAGGTTAAAAATGATTTCTTAACTCTTGATAATTGTATAGAGCCCTCCACAGATAAGAAAAGAGTCCATTGCATTTGAGTAAATTTGCAGAAGTTAGAAAAGCCTCCCTACCCAAGTGTCCCTATTACTAAATTGTAAGCAAAATCAGAATTAATCTTTTTGGTAACTATGCCAAATATTGAATAGATTTCACAAAAAGGGGAGAGAAGGAGACTCTGGTGAATATACTCACAGAGATTTGTTCATCAAATTAGCCATATATGTCAGACCGGTATAAGCCAAATTATATATTTTTTTCCAGGAGTATAAATCAGATTAGATTAACTTTTTCTAGAATCAGAGGAAGAGAATAGATTGGGAAAGTTTTAAAGCTGGGAAGAAACCCGAGAAGGTCAAGACTTGATGAGAAGAAGGTTCCGAATACCTAAAGGTTGTTGCCAGTAAAACTGGAAAGATGTTCGTGTCTGGTTGGTAAAGAAGCAACAGCAACATTCACTTATTTCAGAATTCTATCTTGGGCTGTTCCAGAAGTCAGATGGAAGAGTTCTGTGAAATAATGTGATAGGAGAAAGAAGGAAGAATTGTATAATTGCAGTTTCTTTATACCAGACGAGCTTTCTGGTGGCATAGTGTTGAAGGTGACATCACAGAGGTGGGATTGATTTTCCTGTATCCTCATATAATTGCCTGACACCCTACTTCTTCCTGTAAGGTGGATTCCACGTAAAGAATAATTATTATTGGTTTAATCCACATTAGCACCGATGTCTCATAGTGGATATTAATCAACTCAATTATCTCTTCAAGTCCAGGTATAAAGAGCAATGAACAGGCTGCAAAATGTTTCTGGAGATAAGCTTGTGATTTTGACACTTCAGGAATGGACAGAAAACGTGGGAAATACGTAGTGAATATTGAAGACTCTGGAAACCAGCCAGTGAGTATTGATGGCACCACTGTGGTGTGTCCTGATAGTTCACAGTCTTGTTGCCAACAATAATACAACTCTAATTTTTTTTATTACAACCTAGTTCTTCCCCAAAAGGAATTCTTAATCAAAATCCTACATGAAAAACAGTTTTTAGCTATTCTATTACTACTTGTTAATTAGGAAACCTGTATTTTTTCTGTATATCAATATATGAATTATTAAGAAATTTATTTTAATTCTCACTAATCTAAGGTATTAGCAACTTGGGGGGTAACAATTTATTAAACTGTTCAAATAATTCTCTATAGTTATTGTAACTCAAATATAAGATGATGAATCTGTGGTTGATTGCATTAACAAATTATGTTTTTAAAATATGATATATAGATTATTTTTGTATTAATTGCCTGGACTTTTAGTGTAATATGTAGATTTGTCAGAGCTCAAAAATTTCATATATTAGAACATGATCCTTTGAAAGTTAGAACATGATTCTTTAAGTGAAGTCTTGGTGCAGGAAGCAAATCATCTAGCAAGTCCTTTAGTTAAAGACTTGCCTCTAGTTAACTACTTGTGAATTAATTTTTTAGTAGAGAATTATATTCGAGGGAAATAGTAGAATTCAATTATATACAATATTATTTGACTATTGCTTATGTTTTTAGAGAAATAACTTAGGACTGTATGTTTTGGGATTGCCTTTTATGAAACTTTGCCTCTGACTAGACTCTAGTGTTCTTGCCTGGAGAATCCCAGGGATGGGGGAGCCTGGTGGGCTGCCATCTATGGGGTTGCACAGAGTCGGACACGACTGAAGCGACTTAGCAGCAGCAGCAGCAGAGAGCCCTTGATACTGGAGATATATGGCAATGTGTTGAATGAAATCAATATAAGTTTGAATGGACAGTTTTATTCTTTGAGGAAAAATATCTTTGTCCACCTGCACTAACAAGGAAGTTACAAGGCAGGGAAATTGTTCTCTTGATTCTAGATCAGCACTCTTTTCCCTAAAGATGTTCTTCATGGCTCTTTGAGCCTTGCAACTATGTTATTAGGTCTTCACGGTGTCAAGATACTCAGATAAAAAGTTCCCTTTCCTAAGGAATTAATCATCTTGAAGATTTCTCTAGACAGTGATGAAATTTTTGAATAAAGAGAACGCATTTTCACCACCGAGTATCTCACATTACATCTGGATATTTGTACATAATGGTAGAGAAATTTTTTTCAATTGAGGTCCATTTTCACCAATGGATCAAAGGAGCAACTGATATCTACATAAAAAAAGAGAAATTTTGGAGTTTGTTTTTCCCTCTTAGGGAACATGAAATGGTGACCTCTTTTAAGTTTTGAGCATAGAATTAAAAATTTTTTTCCATGAACATAGCTAATGCATTTTAGGTATGTGTACCGGAGATTATTGACTTCTACCAGGAGCTAATTTATAGCTTCCCAACTGCTCAAAATTTTAACTTTACTCTGCTGTCAGTGCACTTACCCCTCAATTTCCTTCTCTTAAATATTTTCGATTCTGATAAACTGGTCTGGCCAATGAGTTTTTATTTAATTATAATAGTTCCAAAAATATTCAAATTCATCAGTCACAAACTGAATATCTGCAGAATAGTGATAGTAATAATACAGAGAAACACAAACTTTTACAAAATATAAGTCTTTGTGATTTTCTCAAAATTGCATATTTAAAAGCAGATAGGAATTTTTTAAGGTGCTTGTGTATATCATATCTTCTCTTACTCTGTGTCACTGCATTGCTATTCTCTTTATTTCTTTGGCACAATGTTGTACCTTTAGAAAAACAGAACTTGACTAATTTTTTTTATGTTCAAGTGTATTCCTTCTTGACTCTAGCTAATCATAATAATACCCCATTTTATTCTTATAGCTGCTCAATGGCCAGTGTCTGCACACATACATATCTTGATTATTTTAATGGAAATTAGAGATTGATTGAACTAGCAACATCAGTAACATTTTAAATAACAATTTAGGATTGGTTAGGTAATCAATATAATTAGAGAGCACATTTAAATAATACTCTTCTTATCCTGTGAGAAAAAATTAAATAATTCTATAATATTTTTCAGCTATTACAAATTTACACAAACAATTTATACTCCCATAAGAATGTAACACAGATTGCTCTCCTTCTTTTTCTTAAAACCGTATCTGGAGTTATTTTTCTGTTAAACTCACTTCAAAAAAAACCTAACCACCAAAACCTTTCTTATTTGAACCCATCCTTTTAATTCATTTATTTAAAATAATTCAACATGTATTTAAAAGACTTAAAGAATGATATAATAAGCATGCATGTACCAAACACCAAATTTAAGAAATAAGCCATTACAGATACAGTTGAAGTCTTTTGTTTTTATAGTCTTTGAATGTATTTGACACATAGCATTGTAAGTTTAAGCTGAGCAGTGTGCTACTTTGATACTATGCTGTATATGATCAACTATAGTTATCACTAAAGTAATATTTATCACATTACGTAATTATAGTACAAGCATATTGTTCATACGCATTATTGTGTGTTTTAGATCACTACTTGTTGAAGGCTTCTGAAATCTTCTGTTTATGTCTTCCCAACACCCTTCCCTTCCTCCTTTGTACTACCTGCCCCATGAAGACTCAGGTGAATATGCTTGTACCAAGCATTTTCCAGCTTCTAATCCTTATCATATTTATCTGCATATATGTTTCTCAAATTCAAGTCTATTGTGCTTCATCAAAGAAGCATAAGATCTGGTAAAAGTAAAACAATCATATAGAAACTAGAAAATGCATATTGAGAGATTCCTAAATGATTTGTCTTTCATGGACTGCCTAGTTCTGTTCAAAAAAGAGGATGGCATTAGTAATGTTAAGGCTACAGGACCCATTCTGGTATGAGGAATTTTAGTTAGTAGGTTGTGGATAGATGGGTACTGGTCTTACTAGACTTAGAAATCTTGGGTGCTAGAAACTGAATAATGTAGCTGTGATATTGTTACATTATTATTAAAATGAAAATTTCATTTTAGAAAATAGTTATAGCTTTACAGAAAACTGCAAGCATAGCACAGTTTTAAAGCAAATGAATAGAGCGGTTTTCTAAACACAGAAAACCACAAACAGAGAGAATTCCCACATACCTATGACCCAATTTCCTCTGTTTTTTCTTCCAGCTTTATTCAGATACAATTGACATACAGCACCACAGAAGTTTAAGTTGTATGGCATAATGATTTGACCTACATGCGTGATTAAATGATTATTACAATTTGTTTAGTGATTATCCATCATCTCATATAGACAATTATATTTTTTTGTGATGAGATCTCTTAGGATTTGCTTTTTAACTTTCATATATAACATAGAGCAGAGTTAACTATATTAATCATATTGTATGTCGCATCCCTAGTACTTATTTATCTTACAACTAGAAGTTTGTTCCTTTTTACTGCCTTCATCCAATTCTCCCTTCTCTCCATGGACCCCACCTCTGATAACCATAAATCTGACCTCTTTTTATTATGAGTTTTTCTGTTTGTTTTTGAAGTATAATTGACCTACACTACTATATTATTTCCTGTTATACAACATAGTGATTTGGTATTTCTATACATTTCAAAGTGACCACCCCTTACAATGTTACTCTATATCCTGTGTATTTAATGACTCTGTTCCCTATACTGCACTTTTTATACCTGTGACTCATTTATTTTGCACCTGGAAGTTTGTACCTCGTCATCCCCCTCCCCTGTTGCCTTCAACAGTGTCTCCTATTATTAATATCTTACATTAATATGATACATTGGTTACAATTAGTGAACCAATGTTGATACACTGTTATTTTTTAAAGTCCATATTTTATTCAGACTTTTTAGTTTTTATTTACTGCCCCCTTTCTGTTCTTCTGCATTATTTATTTGTTCAATCATTTATATCAGTATGGACTCTCAGAGGTTTATTTTCTACTTTGGGTTATAATCCAGTACTACTGTACGTTTTTTTGCTCCAAATAGCTTTGGCCATTGAGAGCTCTTTCTGTTGATTCCTGTGTTACTTTGACATACTGACATACACCTGTCATCACCATCATTATTATTTTTTGGTGAAGCATGGGAGGATTTCCTTAATCTCTGGTATTAAAAGATGCTCCAGGCTCATCTTGTAAATTTCCACCCCAGCCCTATCATTAGCCATTTCTCCAGAGATTCCTCATTTCTTTTACTAGGTAAGAGTATGGGATCGAAACCAAGATCTGGGCGCTTGTTCCTGCAAGTGTGTTGTTGCTTCTAGGTCCCCTCAGCTGACAAAGGAAGGAAATGTATGCGTATATAGTAACCTGTGTATACAGACATATCTATAAATACTTCTCTATGTAATCATCTATATTTGTATTTTATGAACATGAGTTTATACTGATAGCTCCAACTTTTTTTATTTTTGTATACTTATCTTGTATTTACTGACCTCATTAATTCACTTATTCTAACACTCTGCCTGTAGATTCTTTTGGATTTTCTATAAACACAATCATATCATTATTATTTTTTCAAATTTATAACTTTATTTTTGTTTTGCCAACAATTCACTGGCTAAGACCGCCAATGTTACATTGAATGGAAGTGGTGAAAGTGAATATCTTGTGTTATTCCCAAACTCAGGGGGAGAGCTTGAAATATTTCACAATTAATTATGATGTTAACTTGGGTTTTATGGAGCTACCCTTTGTTAATTATGGAAAAGTCTCTTCTATTACTAGTTTGCTCAGATATTTTGTAATTAATGTCAATGATTGTATAAAATAATTGAATGAAATCTTGTTTTGAGAGGTATAATATATTTATTTATTCCTCAGTCAGCTTTCAAATGATCTTCTTTGACCACATATGTCATAATATGTCACAACCTAACTTACATTTGTCAGAATTGTATTACTTTGGACATAAGATATAGTAGCATCTTATTTCTCCCCATTCTTTTCTGTATACAGCCATTACCGAACCTTACAAACTACGAAGCTCACAGTTCAGCATGTGGGCTTACAACATCAATTGATGTAACTGGTGATGCTGGTCCCGGTTTAACTGATGTCTGCACCAACACAGCGACCCTTGGATATTCAGAATTTCCAAACAGAGTATCTCCATATTGTCAGGTAATGTTTGGGGTGACACTGTTTCTCTGGGTTATGATATAATCCACATAGAAGTGCTCTTGATTAAATATTAGAGAAAAAAATTCAGTCAATTAACATTGTTCTTTTGCAAATCTACAACGTCTTCTGAACGTGTCTTCACTGAGAAGAAATGAAATAGAGGTAGATTTATGGGGCTCTTAATTTAAAGAGCTAATGATCTTAATGGAAAGAAAAAACATATATAGAATTTAGGGAAAATATATGGGGCTTCCATGGTGATTCTGACAGTAAAGAATCTGCCTGCAGTGCAGGAGACTCGGTTTGATCCCTGGGTGGGGGAGACCCCCTGGAGCAGGCAATGACTACCCACTCCAGTATTCTTGCCTGGAGAATCTCATGGACAGAGGAGCCTGGTAGGCTGTACAGTCCACGGGGTCACAAAGAGTTGGACACTAACTGAGTGACTAACACGTTCATTTCACCTTTAGGGAAAACATATGTGTCAAAAAAAAAAAAAAGCGAAGTTTCGGGTTCCTTTGTTTGGAGGACTGACTGGGTGATGACAGCAGGGCACTGACAGTGAATGATGTCGCAACCCTTGCTCGGCAGAAAGTGAAGGCATGTGCTGAGGCCCTGGGGGCCTAGTCTGCGGGTGATCTGCCTTACTCTCCTTCCCGTCCTGCTTCTGGGCCTAACTGTGGTCCTTCTGTCAGCCTCCTGACTCTGACCTCATGTATTACCAACTTTGACTTAGAAACTATTTAGTACCACCTTGGTTTGGTGCCCAGAGGTGGATTTCCTGTATTCTTCACACTGTTTCTCATGATTCTATTTTCTTCACCTAAAATCTGATGGCCCAAGTCTTCCTTGATTCTACCCCTGACTCCAGGTGAAAACTTGATTTTTGACTGATTGATAACGCCGCCTGGCAGTTTGGCTCAATTCTTCTGACTCTGGATTATACCACTCCTCTAATTAACCCCGCTTTAGAAACAGTTTAGAAAGACTTTGATAAAATAAGAGGGTAAACTCTTGATGACAAGAGACATTGTGGAAGAAAGTTTCTGATAGGAATTATTTAGAGAATGGGCTTCCCTGATGGCTCAAGGGTAAAGAATCAGCCTGCAATGCAGGCAACACAGGAGATAGGGGTTCAATCCCTGGGCTAGAAGATTCCCTGGAGGAAATGGCAACATACTCCAGTATTCTTGCCTGGAAGTCCCATGGACAGAGGAGCCTGGCAGGCTACAGTCCATGGGGCTGCAAAGAGGTGGCTATGACTGAACGACTAAACACTCATTTAGAGAATATATCTCTGATGACCTCAAACAAAGCAGTCCAATCAGAGAGCTGAAAATTATTTTAGATGCCTTTTCTTAACCACAGATGGAAAAACACTGTAGTCTAGGCAGTTGAGATTGTTTGTAAGAATTCACCCAGCCAGACAGTAGCAGTAAGAGCACTTGAACATAGGTCTGGGATTGAGTTTCGATTAATCTTGCTCCTCTTTTTAAAAATTTGAGCAAAAAATGAGGATAATTTTGCCTCTGAAATATAAATATTGTCCTTCCTCTCTTTCCCTTTTGATTTCCTTCTAAGGCCTAGATGACATGGGGCAGGAGGTTCTTTTAGTCATTGGACTCTCTTAGTTGGTGCCCCAGATTTCCTTAGCCTTGGTACCCAGTGCCCTTGAGCTGTTTCTGACTGCCTAGTGGGTGTCACTCTCAACACTCAAATTGTGGTTTATTGCTTGACACAGTGTCTCATATTTTGGGACACTGAAGGGCTACCCTACATGCGCCAAAGACGTATGCACTCTGTTTCCTTTAGTGATCGTTTTCAGTCAAAAGGAAAAGGATCAGAATGAGTTCATTAGTGAAATCAGAAGTATTTAAGTACTTAAGAGAGTGTTAGGAAAATGTTACTCATACTGTTTTTTATTTACTATTTACAACAACCCTATTAAAGGGAATGAGGCTTTACATGTAAAGGGAAATTTCCAAATACCACCATCTATCCAGTAAAAGATTTATTAATATAATATACAACTAAATCTGTTAGAGACCAATGGCTATGCCCTTAATTATTATAATACACTGCCTTGTGCAAAAATCTTATTTGGAGGATGTTTCTTATTTTAATTTTCTCAATAACATTTGGAGGTAGATATTGTTATCCCCACTTTTGATATAAGGCAAATTGAAAATTAGGCAAGTTAAGAAATTTGCTCAGAATATTAATAGCATGGAATTCAAAATTAAGACCTCCTTATCTCAAGGCTTACATATTGTATTCTATGCAGTATTTTCTCTACAATAACAAAGAGAGAGAGTGATTACAAAGTATTTTACAGACATTAATCCCAATTCTAATGTTATTACATAGATTTTTATGGATGAAAGAATGTCAAAGAGGTAAGCATCTTACCCAATGAAAATAGCTGATGTCAGCACAAGCTGGATTTCAAGAAATGTTTTCAACTCTGAATTTCATGTTGCTATTACTAACCTGTATGAAGTTAGCTAGAATATTTGAAAAGCAATTAATTAATGCCTTTAAAATGGAAGGCTGCAAAGCAGACCTGTTTCTGACATCTGATTGGCCAAAGATGGGAGAAATTTTTATCAGGTGCTCTTTTGGGTCCTTCAGATTACTGAGCAGTCAGCTACATAACTGTAGATACTTCTCTTGCTAGAGGGAGGAATAAAGTGTTTCTAAGATGACATTCATTATTTCTTTTAGTTTTAAGTATAGATGATGAAAAGGAAGCAGAGAGATCAGTGGATATTCCTTTATTCCTATTACAAAGACCAAGCCTTTCCTAAGTGAAACCTTAAGCTTGAGCCAATATTTATAATATTACAGGCTACACAGTTATTTTTTTTGTTTATACATTCTTCCACTGAAGTAATCTATATATGAAAAGATTATCAATGGCATAAATTTATCTTGCAACATTTGGTTTCAACTTCAGTAATGTTATTTAAATTCTTTCCAGATGACAAGGAATTTCTTCAGTGATTGGTCTCTGTGGAAAATATTCCTGGCTTCTCTCTTAGCTTCTGTGATAACAACAGCAATTGGAGTATTGATAGTGAGTCTGGTATATAATGGGAAAAATAATAATCCCCAAATTGTTATACAACTACCTCAAAACCAGGGGACAGTGTCAACGACAACTGACTCAACCTCATCTACGAGTTCTGACACTACTGTTGGCACTGGTACAGTAGATTCTGCCACAACATCCACTTCCACTACTGTGACAACAACCACTGTGCCCACATCAACAGAAACTACCAGTATGACAGCCACTGACTCAACAGACAGCACAATAGCGACAGCCACCACTTCCTCTGAACCAGTCACAACAGTGACTGCTAGTATTACCACTGAGGCTCCAACCACAACCACCACTGCATCGGCCGCATCTACTGAAACAACAACGATAACAGTTGTAACTACAACAGCTGAACCAACTACCACAACTAGTCCCACCACAACCACTGAGACTACAACCACAACAACCTCCACTGCTGCTCCCACATCAACTGAAGCTACAACAAGCACAGTTGCCACCACTTCAGCGGAACCAACTACCGCAACAACCACCACCACGACTACTGCTGCTACAACCACAACCACCACCACTGCTGCTCCCACATCTACTGAAAGTACCACCACCACAGTTGCCACCACTTCAGATGAACCAACTACAACAACTGCCACGATTACCACTGAGGCTACAACCACAACCACCACCACTGCTGCTCCCACATCTACTGAAACTACAACCACCACAGTTGCCACCACTTCAGCTGAATCAACTACCACAACAACTGCCACCACTACCACTGAGGCTACAACCACAACCACTACCACTGTTGCTCCCACATCTACTGAAAGTACGACCACCACAGTTGCCACCACTTCATCTACAACCACCACCACCACTGCCGCTCCCACATCTACTGAAAGTACGACCACCACAGTTGCCACCACTTCATCTGAACCATCTACAACAACTGAAACCACTACCACCGAGGCTACAACCACAACCACCACCACTGTTCCTCCCACATCTACAGAAGGTACAACCACCACAGTTGCCACCACTTCAGCTGAACCAACTACCACAACTGCCACCACTACCACTGAGGCTACAACCACAGCAACCACCACTGCCGCTCCCACATCTACTGAAAGTACCACCACCACAGTTGCCACCACTTCAACTGAACCAACTACCACAACAACTGCCACCACTACCACTGAGGCTACAACCACAGCAACCACCACTGCCGCTCCCACGTCTACTGAAAGTACCACCACCACAGTTGCCACCACTTCAGCTGAACCAACTACCACAACAACTGCCACCAGTACCACTGAGGCTACAACCACAACCACCACCACTGCTGCTCCCACATCTACTGAAAGTACCACCACCACAGTTGCCACCACTTCAGCTGAACCAACTACCACAACAACTGCCACCACTACCACTGAGGCTACAACCACAGCAACCACCACCACTGAAAGTACCACCACCACAGTTGCTTCCCACATCTACTGAAACTACCACACCACCACAGTTGCCTCCCACATCTACTGAAAAAGTACCACCACCACAGTTGCCACAGCTGAATCAACTACCACAACAACTGCCACCACTACCACTGAGGCTACACCACCACAGCAACCACCACTGCCAGCCCCACTCTCCTGACCTGCCACCAGTACCACCACCACAGTTGCCACCCCTTCAGATGAACCAACTACCACAGCAACTGACACCACTACCACTGAGGCTACAACCACACCATCACCACCACTACCACCACCACAGTTGCCCCATGTCTGAACCACTGAAAGTACCACCACCACAGCTGCCACCACTTCAGCTGAACCAACTACCACGACAACTGCCACCACTACCACTGAGGCTACAACCACAGCAACCACCACTGCCGCTCCCACATCTACTGAAAGTACCACCACCACAGTTGCGACAACTTCAGATGAACCAGCTACCACAACTGCCACCACTACCACCGAGGCTACAACCACAACCACCACCACTGTTCCTCCCACATCTACAGAAGGTACAACCACCACAGTTACCACCACTTCATCTGAACCAACTACAGCAAGTGACACCACTACCACTGAGGCTACAACCACAGCAACCACCACTGCCGCTCCCACTTCTCCTGAAAGTACCACCACCACAGTTGCCACCCCTTCAGATGAACCAACTACCACAGCAACTGACACCCCTACCACTGAGGCTACAACCACAGCAACCACCACTGCCGCTCCCACTTCTCCTGAAAGTACCACCACCACAATTGCCACCCCTTCAGATGAACCAACTACTGCAACAGTGTCCAGCACCACCAATGAGTTTCAACCACAACAGACACCACTGGGACCTCCACCTAATCCACAGCTATGGTAGCATCTGCCATTTAAACTTAGTGTACTACCACAACACCTACCAGTACTACCACTGAGGCTACAACCACAACCACCACCAACCAGTATCCTTGTCCAACTTCTGCTGAAAACACAGCCACAGCAACAACCACCTTCTCTTTTGAACCCACCAGGAAAACTCTTAGCACCATCTTTAACCTTACCCTGTCACCCTATCTCCAAGCATTTCCCTTACTGAGGGCATTACCACAGCTGCAATTAGTATATTAATTGCACTCAGTGTCCGTGAGTACCTGATTCATATTAACCAGATATGTGACCAGTTAAGATCCAGAGTTCTGTACCTCTTTCTGAATCTTCTCTTATTAAAATACTTTACCATTTCAGCCCTTTCTGTTCACAATAGTATACCCTCCTACTCAGCTGAAGCTACAATGGCACAAATCATTCAAAAATTTCAACTCAAGTTGAACTGTTTTCATTTGAAATGAACCTACACTATCAGCTTACC
This sequence comes from Bos mutus, assembly GCF_027580195.1. Classification (NCBI taxonomy): domain Eukaryota; kingdom Metazoa; phylum Chordata; class Mammalia; order Artiodactyla; family Bovidae; genus Bos; species Bos mutus. The sequence continues at coordinate 54,041,449 of NC_091640.1, forward strand.
AGAATCTCTAGACACTGTTCTTTGCTATTCCATGATTTTACCCTACCACAATTGCTACCTCTGTCTCAGCAAGTGAATCTAGTCTGCTTTCTGACATAATGTAAGCATTATATTCAATTCTCTTTGCCACCTCCTCAATTAAAATAAAGTCAACACAGATGTTACCAACTCAGCTGACTTTCTAATTACAGCACCATAATGACCTCAGCTGAAATAATAATCTCCATAACCTTGTAATATAAACAATACCTGTTAATAGAAAATGTAACCACAGTTAAGTGATTTACTATCATAGTAGAGTTAGCAATTTTACTGCCCCTTCAAATGAGTTCATAGCCACAACATCACATCAACAATATATGCTGGCTACAATGTCTACTGAACTTTTGCTGTAGGGACCAGCATATCAATTAACCCTACAGTCATACTATCATTTCTTCATACAGTCACTTCATCATTTCTACAACAGGGCCATTTATAGTGTATGTATTACTACAACATATGATTCTCACTAAACCCTTTATTACCCTACTGGCTGAATCTATAAGCACTGTAACTTCTACTGATATTGCACTCAAAGCTATCCACTACTTATTCATCTGAACCAATGCTGCCTCTATTTATAGTAAATCTACTAATTCACATCACATCCACTTGACATAAATGGAAAATTCATAATGACCCCTTCCATTGGAACTCTAATTAGGATGCTTGGAAATGAAATCCTAATGTCTACTGTCATTGTTCTCATACCAGAAACTATAGTATTAGTACCATAGATGATTCTAATGTCAGTAACTGCCTGCATATAACTACAGTGGCCAAAACAACCACTTCTAAAACAAGATTACTTAATGACAAATTCAACTGTTATTAAAATGATAGTGAATTTTATCCTGAAAACATTTAGATTTAACAATGCTATATATTAGACCTGACCATTTAATGTGGATAGCCTCTACTTTGTGAGGTTTTAGATAACACAATGTTCATACAAAGTAAATCCAATCCATTTATTTCTGTTGGTAAACTGTTATGATTAAATAAAAATTTGCCAAATGTGAATACAGTCTTTTATTATTCCGAAGTTTTAGTCTTTAACACACAAATTCCATATATAATAGGGAAAACACAGACTATATTGTAAGGGTGTAATAAATATACATTTACACATTACAACATTTTTTTAGATTGTGCCAACACTGTTTTCATTTCATTTTCTCTTTAAATCATTTTGATGTATAAGCAATATTTTAAATGTGTCATCACTAATTTTACTTAATAATTTTGTTTTCTACTACTTTTTTGCAGTAATTTTATAAAGGCATTCAATTAAATACTTAGAATAAATATTTACTTATGCTTGATATCCGCTGAAATACCAGAAAAAGTTTAGAAAAAGAATATAGAATGTCGATAGTAATACATTTGTAAATTTGGATCCTTTACTTAGAATTCCTGGTAATTGACAGGTTTAAACCAATGTTGATGGTATATGCACTCTTCAGAAGCCTCAAGGGTGGCCCAGAAATCTATATTTTTCAAGACATAAGCAGACAGGACTGATAACCACGATTTGAAGCAGTGAATTCAGAAGGGAATCTTTGTGTCTTTGATGTTAGTGCTGCTGCTGCTAAGTCACTTCAGTCGTGTCCGACTCTGTGCGACCCCAGAAACGGCAGCCCACCAGGCTCCCCCGTCCCTGGGATTCTCCAGGCAAGAACACTGGAGTGGGTTGCCATTTCCTTCTCCAATGCATGAAGGTGAAAAATGAAAGTGAAGTCGCTCAGTCGTGTCCGACTCTAAGCGACCCCACGGACTGCAGCCTACCAGGCTCCTCCGTCCATGGGATTTTCCAGGCAAGAGTACTGGAGTGGGGTGCCATCGCCTTCTCCGCAGTAATAGTCCTAGAAAGGACTTAAGCAGGTGTTAAGCCCCATTTAGGAGGCTGCAGTGACATATTGCAACACCAGGTGGTGCTATGGTGCTATTTTCTTTCTCTTTCTCTCCCACCGCTCCCTCCCTGCCTCCCTTCCTTTTTTCCACCCATTAAAAATACTAATGGGACTTAGGTATAACTCAAGTGAGTAACTTTTGTCTTTTAAGAAGTAGATTTTTTAAAAAATCTTGAATAATGAGACACATGATTGTAGTGCAAAAATAACTAAGACCTGCTGCTTGAGAGTGGAATTTTATTTATTTCATGTATCTTTCTAGAAAACAGAACCTAGGTCGATGGGTTGAAGTTACTGAGATGAAGTTTTGACTCAACATAGGGAAGAATGATCTAGCAAGAGAGTCAACCCAGAAAGGAATACTGAACCCCAGAAAACAGATGCGCTCCCAGTGCATGGCACAGAGAGGCTGGAGTAAGAGTTCCCTTCATTTGCTGGCATTTGGCCTGAATATCTAGAATCCTCTTAACTCAAACATTAATTACATACATTTATAAAGTAGAGCTTTCCCCACAAAACCCACAACTACTATTTAAACAAACGTTATATTTGTAATTGAAGGTAAAATATTACATGCATTGTGAACTGTAATAAGGTTGGAAGTAAATTCTGACAGATCAAGTGCTTGCCTATTTTATTAATTGCTGCCGCCCAGAAGAATATCTGATATGTAGTACGTTCTCAGTAATTCAATTTATTTGATGACTGAATAAAAAACTTCAATATTCTATCAATAAAAATACATTTGACGTTTTCAAGTAGACTAAGAATGGAATCTAGTGTAATGTGAAATGAGAAAAAAAAACCACTGATACAGATCAAGCAGTTGTTTGTTCCCATTTTGAGTAGTACTCATTATTGTTGGTCCAAGATGTTACCTAAATAATATTTCATTATTTTAAATTTGTTGAAATAACATTCTATCATAGATTTTGGTAACTGAATTGAGTAAAAAAAAATCCATCCTTTTATGAAAATCACATAAGAAAATATGAAATTTTCCTTTTTATAACTTCTACATTTAATGATTTTATGCAAAACACTGATGGAATAAATGCCAGTTCTGAAAGGGCTTTTGAAAATTTCTTTGCCTGTTTGTGTGTTTTATAATGATTTTTCATGCATTTAAATTAATTGAATAATACAAATTATCACTAACCACTATATTTTTAAACCTCTTGTCTGGCTTGCTAGTTTCCATGTTAAACAATAAAAATGATGAACTAAAATAATACCTTTAGCTAAAAATTGCCTCAAATCCGAGATCAGGAGCAGTCCTACTGGTCTCAGTAATATAGTGGGCCGAACATAATCTAATTGTAAGACTATGGTGTTATTTAATCCAAAGCGTTTTTATGTGTGGGTAAAAATATAAAATAATTTGACAGAGCATCAATAGGTGAATTTGAAAGAGACCAATTAGGTTGTTTCCCTGTCCTGACTGTTGTTAATAATGTTTCAGCGAACATTGGGGTGCATGTGTCTTTCTGAATTTCGGTTTTCTCTGGATGTATGCCCAGTATTGCTGAATTGCTGAGTCATATGGTAGCTCTATTTTTAGATTTTTAAGGAACCCCCTACTGTTCTCCTTAGTGGCTGTATCAGTTTACATTCCCACCAACAGAGCAAGAGGGTTGGGAAAAATCCAGTTAGAACTTAACCTAAAAATGGTGAACACATTTAAAAGAAGACTTTCGAAAGGGTTAAACTGTGTGCACGTGTATGTTCACACACGTACACACACATTTTTTTTCCCTAAATATTTCAGGGAATTCCATCACTTTTTTTTTTTTTTTTAACGACATTGTCTAAGTTAGTGCTTCTCAGACTTTGGTATGCATTAAAGTCATCTCAGAGTACAATCCCCCCCTTTAGATTTAGTCAGTCGGGTGTGAGGCCTGGGAGTAAGCATTCCCAAGAAGTCTTCCCGTTCCTTCGCAACTCTGGAACTTGGTTTATTTTTTTCTTTTTGTTCTCAAAAGGAGAGATACAGACTCTCTAGTGGACTGTCTGCCTTTCTTCATCCTGAGCTGGGACATATGAGTGGCTACTAGCCTGAAAGATAGTAGGAGGCTCTGACAAGGATGATTAAACTGGTTTTGTCAGTTCTCCTCTTGGGGACTGAATTTTTTTCAATTGAAAATTGATAGGGTTAGAATAGATGGCCTACATGTTATTGAGATTTATTAAATTAGATGAATCTCTAGCTAGTCAATTAGTACAAGTGATATATTTGTCATCAGTTCAGTCACTCAGTCGTATTCGATTGTTTGCGACCCTATAGACTGCAGCATGCCAGGCTTCCCTGTCCATCACCAACCCCCAGAGCCTACTCAAACTCATGTCCGTCGTGTCGGTGATGCCATCCAACCATCTCATCCTCTGTCGTCCCCTTCTCTTCCCGCCTTCAATTTTTCCCAGCATCAGGGTCTTTTCAAATGAATCAGTTCTTTGCATCAGGTGGCCAAAGTATTGGAGTTTCAGCTTCAGCATCAGCCCTTCCAATGAATATTCAGGACTGGTTTCCTTTAGGATGGACTGGTTGGATCTCCTTGCAGTTCAAGGGACTCTCAGAATCTTCACCAACACCACAGTTCAAAAGCATCAATTCTTCGGTGCTCAGCTTTCTTTATAGTCCAACTCTCAAATCCATACATGATGACTGGAAAAACCATAGCTTTGACTAGATGTCACAAAAGAACAAAGTTTTTGAATTATTTTTTGATTACTTACTGTATGAGTCATTAAAAAAAAAAAAAAAAAAAAAAAAAACTTGTGCTATTCAAATACCATTCTTCACCAAGAACTTTCTGTGCCACTTTTGTGAAGATCTCTTGGGATGTATGTGTTGGATACTAATTGTTAACTTCTAAATTGAGTTATTTCTAGACTCCAGCCTACTGCCATTTAGATTTTGCTGAGTCACAGTGACATTTCTACCTATGTAAAGCAGAGGCAGCCTCAGCCATTAAACATGAAGATTTTGGAAGATCCTTGTTTAATCAAGTTCCCTTTAACTAAATTTCCTAGTGCCCCCCTGAAAGAAGGAAGATTTCAGTGAATACACTAGCAATTATTTGTATATCATCTTTGGCAGTTGTCAGGGAAAGAGTGTTCAGGAGAGACACATTTTTCTGGAAGCTGAGGGAGGAGGATTGGAAAGTTTTAGAGCAAGGGAGGAGAGTCTGAAAAGGCCAAAGTCTAGGGAGCAGAGAGTTATGCACCTATAAGAGGAGGTGCCCCCAAGGGGAGGAAGATGGCCATGCTCAGTTGGAAAGAAAGCAATGGCAAATACCAAATATTTTATCATGGCCCTGAAGTCAGAAGAAAGGGTAAATGAGGGATGTTGCTAAAAGTGAAGGGAATGTAACATGACCTATAATTTGAGAACCGTTTTTTCCTCTTTGTGGGGCCAGAAGGAAGTAGCTCCCAAAGGTTTCCTGAATTAACTACTACCTTACTTTTTCATCTAAGGTGGATCCCATACTGGGGAAAGTGAAAGTGAAAGTCACTCTCATGTCTGACTCTTTGTGATCCCATGGACTACACAGTCCTTGGAATTCTCCAGGCCAGAATACTGGAGTGGGTAGCCTTTCCCTTCTTTAGGGGATCTTCCTAACCCAGAGATTGAACCTATGTCTCCCACATCACAGGCAGATTCTTTACCAACTGAGCCACAAGGGAAACCCCCATCCTGGGGAATGATAGTTTATTACTTAATTCAGTTCATAGTGGCACAGATCCATCATAGTTGATAACAGGGTTGCATCAGTCAACTTGATTATTTCTCAAAATTCCAGATATAAATACCACTGTTCAAATTGAAAAATTGTTCCTGGAGTTAAGTGTGTGGTGATCAATGTTTGAGAGTGGATAAAGAGCATACAAAAATATACCATGACCGTTGAACCCCCTGAAAAACAACCAGGGAGTATTTTTCCATTTTGACAGCTTGCTTATGTGAGTCTTATCCTCAGTCATTACAGAAAATTCTACTAGCTTTTGTAATCTTCGGGAAAAAAAAAGAATGAATACTTCTGGTTATTGCAAAGTCAATTTATTAACTTTCAGCCACCCACTGTCAATCACAAGTCTGGTGTTTTTATTCATACAGTATGTATGAAACAAAATTATAAAGTATCAACTTGGGAGAGCTGAGGCCATGTGTAAGTGGGGGTGATTTTTAAAGGGGAGAAGCAAGAGGATTTTCTCCTTGCTTACAAAGGTAAAATAAAACATTTCTTTTTCCGAGATGAAAGTGATTATAGATACCATTTAATCCTATCCAAGCTCTTCATTTATTGACTGAGAAAATTATTCAGGGAAGTTGAAACTTTTCCTGGAATTTATATGGAGAATCCAAGGGACGGGGGAGCCTGGTGGGCTGCCGTCTATGGGGTCACACAGAATTGGACACGACTGAAGTGACTTAGCAGCAACAGCAGCAGCAGGGCTTCCCAGGTGGCTTAAGTGGTAAAGAATTTGTCTGCCAATGCAGGAGACACAGGAGACATGGGTTTGATCCCTGAGTTGGGAAGATTCCCTGGAGGAGGAAATGGCAACCCACCCCAGTGTTCTTGCCTGGGAAATCCCATGGACAGAGGAGCCTGGTGGTCTACAGTCCATGAGGTCACAAAGAGTTGAACATGACTGAGCATGCACACATACAGCTGCTAATTGTCTAATACGGGACTAGTACTAGGCAAAGTAAGAAATGTCTACTAAAAAGAATTAAAAAAGAAACTTCTACTAGATCTCATGATTTTGAAACTAATACCCAAGAGTGCTTAACACAAAATCCTATTCTTTTTGTGCTATCATGTTGTTTGTCTACTAAATAATAACAAAAAAGGTTAGTTGCAGCATCCCATGGATGGAGGAGCCTGGTAGGCTGCAGTCCATGGGGTCTCTAAGAGTCGGACATGACTGAGCGACTTCACTTTCACTTTTCACTTTCCTGCATTGGAGAAGGAAATGGCAACCCACTCCAGTGTTCTTGCCTGGAGAATCCCAGGGACGGGGAAGCCTGGTGGGCTGCTGTCTATGGGGTCGCACAGAGTCGGACACGACTGAAGTGACTTAGCAGCAGCAGCAGCATGATAATCATCAGTGTAAACATGAACACAAGCATTTTATAGCAAGTGACATTTACTAAGTGCCAGGAGTGAGAGAAGCACTTTACCCATGCTATCTCATTTGGGCTCCACGATAACCCTGTGAGACAAGTATTGTCATTATTCCTATTTTATAGATGAAGACTGCGAGAAGCAGAGTTGAGGTAACCACAGGATAAGGGGCAAAACCAGGTTGGAACCCATGGTGCTTCTGGCTTCAGACTGTGCCATCCAGCGCCGTGTATTCAGCCTGTCACTTGCACAGCGCTTTATAGTTTATATAGTTTCACCTCCATTAGTCCTTATGCCAGTACTCTAAGTCGTGTGTGCCTACTACTGTCCTTTTACAGATGAGAATGTGAGCTCAGAGAGGATAAGCAATTTTCCAAGTGGAAACAGCCGGTAGCTTACAGAAGCTGGTCTGTCTGAAAATTTTCATGCTAATGAATTCTATCTGAGCTGAAGATTAGCAGAAGGATGTACAATAATTAAAGTTCACATTCCTGGAAGGTTTCCAGGGACTCTGATTACTGGGGAGAATTTAGGGTATTAATGGGCTTCCCTGGTGGCTCAGAGGTTAAAGAATCTGCCTGCAATGTGGGAGACCTGGGTTCAATCCCTGGGTTGGGAAGATCCTCTGGAGAGGGGAACAGCTACCTACTCCAGTATTCTTGCCTGGAGAAATCCATGGACAGAGGAGCCTGGCAGGCTACAGTCCACAGGATCACAAAGAGTTGGACATGACTGAACGACTTTCATTTCACTGGGGTATTAACGGGTTCAGAAAGGAGGAAATTCTAACCAGAAGAATTTTAGGGGTACTTACATGTCAAGGCTGTATATTGTCACCCTGCTTATTTAACTTATATGTAGGGTACATCATGAGAAATACTGGGCTGGAAGAAGCACAAGCTGGAATCAAGATTGCCGGGAGAAATATCAATTACCTCAGATATGCAGATGACACCACCCTTATGGCAGAAAGTGAAGAGGAACTCAAAAGCCTCTTGATGAAAGTGAAAGAGGAGAGTGAAAAAGTTGGCTTAAAACTCAACATTTAGAAAATGAAGATCATGGCATCTGGTCCCATCACTTCATGGCAAATAGATGGGGAAACAGTGTCAGACTTTATTTTTGTGGGCTCCAAAATCACTGCAGATGGTGACTGCAGCCATGAAATTAAAAGACGCTTACTCCTTGGAAGGAAAGTTATGACCAACCTAGATAGCATATTGAAAAGCAGAGACATTACTTTGCCAACAAAGGTCTGTCTAGTCAAGGCTATGGTTTTTCCAGTGGTCACGTATGGATGTGAGAGTTGGACTGTGAAGAAAGCTGAGCGCCAAAGAATTGATGCTTTTAACTGTGGTGTTGAAGAAGACTCTTGAGAGTCCCTTGGACTGCAAGGAGATCCAACCAGTCCATTCTGAAGGAGATCAGCCCTGGCATTTCTTTGGAAGGAATGATGCTAAAGCTGAAACTCCAGTACTTTGGCCACCTCATGTGAAGAGTTGACTCATTGGAAAAGACTCTGATGCTGGGAGGGATTGGGGGCAGGAGGAGAAGGGGTCGACAGAGGATGAGATGGCTGGATGGCATCACTGATTCGATGGACGTGAGTTTGAGTGAACTCCGGGAGTTGGTGATGGACAGGGAGGTGTGGCGTGCTGCGATTCATGGGGTCTCAAAGAGTCGGACACGACTGAGCCACTGAACTGAACTGAACTGAACTGAAGTCTAGCCAAGAGCAGTACTTCACTGGAAGTTCATCACCCTCTCAAGGACAAAAGACAACCATTTAGCCCATTACTATTCCATTGCTGTAATTACATAAAAACCCACATTGTCTTCCACACTTAATAGATCACCATTTTTTAATAACTGAACTTTTAATTGAAAAAGTTTATCAATTTTCCTAAAAGCTTTAGATCATATATATTTGCATAAAATTGAACCTAATTTGTTGTTGTAAAAGCCTTCTCTAAGAAATGTATGATAAAAATCTCATAGTAAAATTACTATTAATATCTGTTGTTAAATACCAATGTATGTAAAGAATGAACATTAAATGTAGATGTTAAATAAACCTATATAGGATAATTTTAATTATTATATTTTGTTTCCTATGTATGCAATACAAAAATGTGGTTATTTTTCTCCTCAAATGGTTTTGTCTTTAGCATATTGGCTGCTATTAACATTACTTTGTTTTTGCTCTTCCAAATGGAAACACTACCTAAATTCTGAAGAAGATCCCAAGGAAGAAAATAACTATGCAGGAGTATTAATGAAATTATTAATTTGGACTTTGTTTATAATTTCTAATTAATGAAATTTAGATTGATGCTTACAATGACCAGGCTCCACTGGAAATTTCTGAAGCAAAATCAGTGAGGGAGCCAGGAATGTATCTTTTACAAATCAGTAGACATTGAAAAATTATTTTAATAGTTAGTTATTAAGAGCATCTTAGTCTGGTCAGGCTTGCATTAACGTAACACCATAGACCGAGTGGCTTATAAACAACAGAAATTTATTTCTCGTAGTGGGAAGTCTGAGAAGGCCAAGATTAAGAGTCGGCAGATTTAGTATCTAGTGAGAGTTTCCTGGTTCATCAACAACTGCCTTTTCTGTGTGGCTTCATAAAGTGAGAGAGGAAGGCAGCTTTGGGTCTCTTTTATAAGGACACTCACCCTATTCATGAGGGCTTCACCATTATAACCTAATTACCTTACAAAGGCTTTGCCTCCAAATTCCACAATATGCAGGTTAATATTTAACATATAAATTTGGGGGACACAAATATTCAGTCTGTTGTACCCACTATAAAAAATGGCCAAAAAAAGCAGCTTTATTCAAACCCGTAAAGAATGGACTGCTATTTATTATATGATTACATTCTGGCAGGGGTGAGGAAGGAATATTTTGCTTACCAAATAGGAAAGAAAGGATGTATGTTTAAGCAAAAAGTTCTAAATAAAAATTTCAATATGGCCCATGCTAATTAGAAATAATTGTTAAATTACTGCAATAGAAATATTATTTCTACCATAAATTCTACATACTTGAAATAACTGCATTTGAATACTTCAATTTGGATTTCACTTACACGAATTGAAATTTCTTTCTCTTCAAGTCATTTCAGTTAAACATACACATACATACACACACACTTACTTTTTAAAATGGTAGTAAGATTTTTTTCCAGTTTGTGGTATAGTAGGTGCACAATGAATATCCGTTGCATAAATACCCCCTACATAAATAGATGTATAGGGCTTCCCTGGCAGCTCAGATGGTAAACGATCCACCGGCAACGCAGGAGACCCGAGTTTGGTCGCTGGGTTGGGAAGATCCCTTGGAGAAGAATACCCACTCCAGTATTCTTGCCTGGAGAATTCCATGGCAGAGAAGCCTGACGGGCTTCAGTCCACTTATGGATAAATGTTAATTGACTTGTGTGTTAGTTTTCTAGTACTGCCAAGTTGCCAAAAACTTAAAGACTTAAAATGCAATTTTACTATTTTACAAATAAAATAGAGATAATAACAATCATTATCTCTGAGGAGAGTCTTTTTTTTTTTTTTTGTCTTAGCTTCTCGAGGATGCCAGCAGTCCTTGGCCCATGGCTCCTTCTTTTACAACACTTCAACCCCGCTTTTTTCATCACTGATGACATCAGAGTGTCATCACTCTCTCTTTTACTGATCTTCTTGCTTTTATAAGTGACACTTAAAAAGTTACTTTTATAAGTAACTTGTGGTTACATTTGGTTCATCTTGATTATTCAAGATGATTTCCCATCTCAAGGTTTTTAATTTAATTCCATCTGCAAATTCTCTTTTGCCAAGTAAGATAACATGGGGATTAAGATGTATACATTTGGGAGGGTATTATTCAGCCTAACATTGTTCATTTGCTGGCCCCGCCCCCAAAGATTCTTATCCATCCAAATATAAAATACATTCCCTCCATCCCAAACTTTCAGTCTCTTAAAGCATCAGCTCAAGTCCAAAATATCATCTAAGCTTCATGAACCTAAAAATCCCCAATTTCATAATCTAAGTCATCTTAAATCACGGATAAAGCTCTGAATATAATCCATTCTGAGACAAAATAGCTTTTCATCTGTGGACCTGTTAAACTAGAAGACAAGTTTTCTGCTTCCAAAGTACAATGGTGAGCCGGGCATAAAGATAGCATTTATAGATAGTCCCATTCCAAAAAGGGGAAAATGAAAGAAAAAAGTAGCCACTGATTCCAAGCAATTTGGAGATCCAGACAGAAAAACATCATTAGACCTCAAGGCCTGGAAATACCCCTTTGGCTTGAGGCTCCGCCTTCTGGACCTGCTGTCTCACTCTTTTGCTTAAAAAGCAGTCATTTCCCTTTTTCTTGAAGAGCCGCGCATGTTTGCAGCTGAATGGTGTTGTCAGCCTGCTTCCTGCCTGAAGAACGTTGAGAGTCCAAGGAACTTCTTTTATATCATCCTGTCTCTTTCCCTTCATTCCAAGCTGGCAGTGTTTCTGCTGGTATAGAATTCTCATGGTCCTCTGTGTATGTCACTTCATTAGACAAGCAATTCCGCCACAGATCTTTCCTGAAAAAATTCCCGTCTCTATTCTTGGCTTCTGCTGAGATGATTGAGAGAATCCATGCATTGCAAGCTCTTCAGAGAGCTGTCTCTATGATTGAATACTCTTTCTCTCCTTCCAAGGCACTAGTAAAGGGTGGTCCAACTATACCCCTGGCTCTTTCTAGCATGCTTTCCTAACAGTTACTCCCTATTTTTAGCATCGTCTGCAATCTGGACAGGCTGAGAATTTCCCAATCATCAACTCCTCATTTTTTCTTTTTTAATGCTTAACAGTTCTTCCCTAAATTTCTGTTTCCTCTTGCATTTTACTATAAATAATAAAGACAAACCAGTTCACACCTTCAACATTCTGCTTGGAAATCTCTTCAGTTACATGTCCAAGTTCATTGCCTACAAGTCTGCTTTCCACATAACTAAATTGTGAAGGATACCATTCAGCTAAGTTCATGCCACCGTATCACAAGCATCCAATTTCTGTTCCTTTCCAACAGCGTGCTTCTCATTTTCACCTGAGCCCTCACCAGCAGCACTTTTGACGTCCATTTTTCTATCAACAGTCTGTTTATGATGATTCAGTTATTCTCTAAGACAAACATGTCTCCTCTATCATGCTTCTGAAATAGCAGAGTTATTAGCATCCATAAAGATGGATGTTAACCATATATCTCCTGTGCAAGGCAATCTCAGCTTCTTGTATCATGCCCCTCAGAATTTTTTCCAATCTCTTTTCACTGCTTAATTCCAAAGCAACTTCCACTTATTTAGGAATTTGTTATCACAGTACTCCACTTCCAGGACTCAATATCTGTATTAGTTTTCTGTTGCTGCTGTAACTACCATAAACTTCATGGTTTAAAGCAACACAGATTTTTTGAAGTAGTTTTAGAAGTTAGGACTCCTGAATGGGTGAATCAGTGTATAGTTTTCTCACTCCACAACAAGTGAATACATGTGTTTCTCATACCCACAGGGAACATATGCAAAAATTGACCACATATAAAATAATTCTCAATAAATTTCAGAATTCATATTACTCCAGTCATTTTCTCTTATCATACACAATTAAGGTAGAAGCAAAATTTAAAAGTTAACTAGAAGAGTCCTGACACTGGAGAATATTTTTAAAATTTCAAAGTAAGTTATGAGTCAAATAAAAAACAGAAATTAGAAGGTTCTAAGATCTGTATGGTAATGAAAATATGATATTTCCTCCAAATGAATTTGGAAGAAAATTTATATTATTTTTAAGTTTATACTGAAAAGTATAAATGTGAAAGTTAATGAGCTAACATTATCTTAAAATTATAAATAAAAATATCAATAAAGTATAAGTGTAATTTTTTGGTTTCCCTCTTTTTAAATTAAAATTTCAATACATTTAAAACATGTATGTATATATTAGATTGGGCTTCCCAGGTGGCACAGTGGTAAAGAACCCATCTACCAATGCAGGAGACACAAGAGATGTGGTTTCGATTGTTGGGTCGGGAAGATCCCCTGGAGGAGGAAATGGCAACCTGCCCCAGTATTCTTGCCAGGAAAACGCCATGGGCAGAGGAGCCTGGCAAGCTACAGCACACTGGGTCTCAAAGAGTTGGACACAACTGAGCACAGAACACACACACAGATCTAGATTAATACATGAAACATGTCCATCACCCTAGAAATTCCTCATTCCTAATACCAGTGCCCCATTTCCCCAGAGGTAATTATCATTTGGAATTCTCTCACCATAGATTAATTTTAACTGTCTTTTATTCACATAAATGTAATTTTAACTGTCTTTTATTCACATAAATTACATTCACATAAATGTAATTCACATAAATGCTTTTGAACAAGGCTTATTTAAATCAACAAAGTTTCTATGTCTTGTATCATTGGGTAAACATGTTTAACTTTAGTTATCCTAATATAATTTCACAGTATTTTCCTGTTTGGCTTGCCCTTTCTACATAAAATATCAAAAGTCTCATGCTGTCATTTAATTTCTATTTTCCTGGGATTATTCGATAACATTTCTCTCTGCTATTTACTCAGACAGACCTATTTCTATTGATATCAATCTCTATCCTTCTCTTTGAGGCTTCTCCTTTCTTCTTGTCTACAAAAACTTCCTTTTTCTCCTCCACTAGCCTTACCCATCATGATCTTTTAGAGCTGGGCCAGAATGCAGGGAAATTTCCCGGTGGTCCATGGTTAAGACTTCACCTTCCAACACAGGGGGTGCAGGTTCCATCCCTGGTCAGGGAGCTAAGATTCCACATGTCTTGTGCCAAAAAAACCAAAACATAAAACAGAAGCAATATTGCAACAAAAAAAGATTTTTAAAAATGGTCCACATCAAAAGAAATCTTTAAAGTCTTAAAAATATTATTTTTAATTACAATACATGGTTTTGTATGATAACATGATTTTTTAAAGGTTTAGTTTTATATTTTCTTTGGAACTTAATAATTGGGTCATGTATGTAGGATTTTGAGGGTGGCAATTACAAGTTTCTGCAGAAGTAATAGAATGATGTTAAATAGATATTAAAAAGCAGAGACATTACTTTGCCAACAAAGGTCCATCTAGTCAAGGCTATGGTTTTTCTGTAGTCATGTATGGATGTGAGAGTTGGACTATGAAGAAAGCTGAGCGCAGAAGAATTGATGCTTTTGAGCTGTGGTGTTGGAGAAGACTCTTGAGAGTCCCTTGGACTGCAAGGAGATCCAATCAGTCCATCCTAAAGGAAATCAGTCCTGGGTGTTCATTGGAAGGACTGATGCTGAAGCTGAAACTCCAATACTTTGGCCACCTGATGCCAAGACCTGACTCATTGGAAAAGACCCTGATGCTGGGAGGGATTGGGGACAGGAGAAGGGGACGACAGAGGATGAGATGGCTGGATGGCATCACTGACTCAATGGACATGGGTTTGGGTGGACTCCGGGAGTTGGTGATGGACAGGGAAGCCTGGTGTGCTGTGGTTCATGGGGTCACAAAGAATCGGACACGACTGAGCGACTGGACTGAACTGAACTGAATAGAATGATGTACCACTTTTCAGGCTGCTGGATAACACAGAGGTACAATCACACGCTTATGGGATCTTGTTTGCTCTATGTTTGTGGTATGTTGTTGTTTGGTCCCTCGGTCGTGTCCGACCCCTTTGCAACCCCATTGACTGCAGTATGTCAGGCTTCCCTGTCCTTTACCATCTCCTGGAACTTGCTCAAACTCATGTCCATTGAGTCAGTGATGTTTATGGTACCTTAGTGCCAAATTAAGATGTGGATCTCAATATCATAGAAGGCAGTGCTTTAGGCTGCTCTTGAGGTTTGGAATTGATTCATGGTCTTCTCATCTAGCCTCCTGTTGCTCCACCATCCTTAGGTGTTGTCCTTAAACACAGGACCTGAGATGACGTACCTCCACGTCCTCATTCCAGCTGTCAAGAAGTGAAAAAATAAGAGGGGTTTGTATGCACCTCCTTTTTAAATGACTAACTTTGTTGCTGCTGACTTTACTCAGCTGATACCTCATTATGTAGAACTTAGTCATGTGGCTGCACCTGGCATCAGAGGGGACCTACCTGGGAAATCCCATGGACGGAGGAGCCTGGAGGGCTACAGTCCATGGGGTGGCAAAGAATCGGACATGACTGGGCACAGCACAGCAGCGGTACTTTCAAAATGTGTAGCCAGATTTTAAAGACAATCCAGTTTAATTCCTATTCTATTTAAAGTCCATACATTTGGTTGGCTAATGATAACCTAGTTGCTCTCAATTGAATTAAATTCAATGGTCATGTTCATTACTATGGAAACTTTCACATCTTGTGGACTCCTTACAATCCCCTTGCCCAGAGGCCACACATGGCATCATGGGATAGTTTTACTGCTGAGCAGACATCATGATTTCCTTGCTCCTTGGAACAAATCCTTTCCTTATCTTTTCCATTTTTCCATGGCTTTTTCATGCTTTTTATGTGTGGGAGCAGTTTCTCAGCCCTGGGACTATTCACATTTTGGGTTAAGCAGTTCTTTGTTATTACAGGATGTTTAACAGCATTCCTGGTCTCTACCAGTAGATGCCAATAGCAACCCCTCCTTATGCATGCATGCTCAGTCGTGTCTGAGTCTTTGTGATTCCCTGGACTGCAGCCCACCAGGCTCCTCTGTCCATGGGATTTCCCAGGCAAGAATACTGGAGTAGTTTGCCATTTCCTTCTCCAGGGAATCTTCCCGACCAAGGAATTGAACCTATGTTTCTCTCCCGTGTCTCCTGCATTGCAGACAGATTCTTTACTGCTGAGTCACTGGGGAAGCCTCAACCCCTCTTATTTGCGATAATTATAAGTGTCTCCCAACTTTGCCAAATGACTCCTAGAGGCTTTGAGCTATGTTAATTTGCTTCCACCCATGGATGGAGGAGCCTGGTGGGCTGCAGTCCATGGGGTCACTAAGAGTCGGACATGACTGAGCCATTTCACTTTCATGCATTGGAGAAGGCAATGGCAACCCACTCCAGTGTTCTTGCCTGGAGAATCCCAGGGACGGGGGAGCCTGGTGGGCTGCCGTCTATGGGGTTGTACAGAGTCGGACACGCCTGAAGCGACTTAGCAGCAGCAGTTCCACTACAGTGAATATAACTGGTAAGGGAAAGGCAACTTATTAACTTGTCAGAGATCACCTATAAATCAGAAATCTGATCTACTTTCGTACTACCTGTAATCATAGTTGACATTTTTACTCTGTGTGTTATTAGTCTAAAATATCAGTATTTTCCTGAGAATATATAACTATAATCATAATAATATGCAGTTGTAACCATGAATAACTTTAGCTACTTTTAAAAACATTTTTAAAAATTTGATGTCTAGATTTTGGTGTATAATTCATTGTTTTTTGAGGCCAATTCTAAAACTTTCATAACCCAAATAATTCTAATATCCTTGAAAATCAGAAATTAATCTTAAATATATGCTAAAGGTCCAGTAAGAAAACTTGGTTCATATAGACATCGGTTTGACAGATCTTTTTTTCATACTGAAGAGCTAACCCTATATTTCAGTTCAGTTCAGTCACTCAGTTGTGTACGACTCTTTGTGACTCCATGGACTGCAGCACGCCAGGCTTCCTTGTCCATCACCATCTCCCAGAGCTTACTCAAGCTCGTGTCCACAGAGTCGGTGATGCCATCCAACCATCTAATCCTCTGTCGTCCCCTTCTCCTCCCGCCTTTAATCTTTCTCAGCATCAGGGTCTTTTCCAGTGAATCAGTTCTTTGCATCAGGTGGACAAAGTATTGGAGTTTCCGCTTTAGCATCAGTCCTTCCAGTGAATATTCAGGACTGATTTCCTTTACAATTGACTGGTTTGATCTCCTTGTTTTAGGTTTGACATTTGCCCTGGTGATAGAAACAAATACAGAAATGTAGTTTGAAATGGCTGGTTTACAGGATAATTTATAACTGTGTGGAGAAATATTTTTCTCTACCCAGGAGACACAATAAAGAAGAAAGTCATGCTGCTCAATAAATATTTGTTGAATGATGGAACAGTCATTCAACAAAGAAGAAGGCATTAAAAAAAAGCCTATTGATTATAGTTCATATAACTCTAAAATACAGTCTCCCGGTGTTTCTGAATCCTCAGAACTGGATCTTCATAACGTTAAAATATTAAGATTAAAAGAGAGAAGTTGCCTTTAGTAAGGCTTTGGTCAATCAAGGTGATGGCTTTTCTATAAAATAACAAAATTAGAAATGCTTCAAATCCTATAAAAAAACAAGCAGTGTGAAGTAAGTCAAAAAGAGAAAGACAAATACCGTATATTAGCCCATATTTGTGGAATCTAGAAAAATGGTTCAGATGAACCTATATGCAGAGCAGGAGTAGAGAAGTGGATGCAGAGAACAGAGGTGTAGACACAGTGGGGAAGAGGAGACGGGATGACCTGAGAGGGTAGCGTTGACGTGTATGCACTACCATGTATAAATAAGAGAGCTGAGCTCATCGCTGTGCAGCACGCTGAGCTCAGCTCAGTGCTCTGTGGTGCCCGGGATGGAGCGTAGGTGGGAAAACTGCAGTTCAGAGCAGGGTGAGTAGGTTACCTAACAGACATTTGTTCGTGCTCATTCGTGTCCCACTGTTTTGCAACCCCATGGACTCTAGACCTGTCTATGGGATTTCCCAGGCAAGAACACTGGAGTGGGTTGCCATTTCCTTCTCCAATAAATGCTTTTACTTCTCTTTAAAACAATATGTGGAATTTTCCCCTTCTTCTAAGCCTATTTCAAAAAAAGTAATTTTTTCCCTCAAAAAACTCTCTGGCTTTTCCTTTACAGATTAAGTATAATGTATTCCAGATATTAAAGAGTTATAGAAGGGACATAATGCCCAGCAGCCACCACCCAACTCAAGAAATTAAACATCACAGAATTCTTGTAGAATCAGTGATGATTGGGGTGTGCTTGATGGGTGTTTTGAACCAGATTTCTTAGAAATGAATTTCAAAGGAGGTATCTGCAGCCCCTGAGGTACCCAGAAGTTTGCTAAGATCCAGCAAGATCGGGCTTCCTCTGGGAAGAGTTGCCGGGTGTTGGGGGAAGGTTGGGGACAGCAGTGGGTGGGGCCTGGTTATGCCCATCCCTCACCCTCCCCGATGCTCCGGGAGCTCATCGCATCCTCACCCCACCCTTCAGTCAGGCCCTGGACCCACTCCCCGCCCCCACACCCCCCAGGGCCCTCGAGGGTACCTGGCGGACTCCACCTGCGTCCTTTTTGTCTTGCTGAGAATCCCTACACTCCCCACACCTGGACCAGGCTCCTGACCAGGCTTCAAACCAGACACACTGGCTTCCCTTCTGATGTTCAAAGAGCACATTTCCTGATGGAGGGGGTTTGGGAGGAAGGGGCCAGAAAAACAAAATAAAATTTAAACAACATTTTATGTTTTTTTAATTAAAATTAAAAATTTAATTTTAGAGAAAGCGGGTCAGAGACAGTGACCTGCTAGACTCTGATGATGGCTCGGACTTATTTTAAGATGAGTGGCTGCAAGGTTTTTTGCCTTGGATCTGCAGTAGCTTTGCAAGGCACGTAGACTGCTCTGCCGAGGGAGTGTCTGTCTCCTAACCAGTCACATGCTGTGCAGTATCGCTCTCTCAGCTGCAATTGCTGTGACTTGGTTGACATTGAACTATTTCTTTTCTAGCCCTTAATTCAAAAATGTCTTGGTACTATCACATATATATATATATGTGAAGATATATACATACTTCTGCATATAAATATGGTATTCTGCATATATATATAGATATAGATATCGTATGTGCTTAGTCACTCAGTCATGTCCGACTCTTTGTGACCTTATGAACAGTAACGCACCAGGCTCCTCTGTCCATGGGATTCTCCAGGCAAGAATACTAGAGTGAGTTGCCATTTCCTTCTCCAATATATATAGTACTTCTGCATATATATGTAATACTTCTGTCTATATTTTATTAATTTTAAAGAAAAAAATCATCAACTTTCTATTCTCACATGATCACCGTCTTCCCCTCCTGCCTCTGAGACTGACTGAGTCTCCTCTTTTCCCTCTCTCCTCTGGACTCTCCTCACCCCCTGGTTTTTCCTCTCTGCTCGGTGAGTCGATTCAGATCTGTTTTCTTAAGGCATATCACCTCACCTTGTGCCCTTCTCTCTGAGTCCTCACCTTCAGGGAGAACTCTGATTTTGAGTGATTATTTGGCTGTTTAGTTGTGTGCACCGGATTCCAGCATTCACCCAATACTGTACCCCACCGTTGCTAAAAGGTCCTTTAAGGAGGGTCTGAACTTAACTCTTGATGCAAAAAAAAAAAAAAAAAGTCTTACCTTTTAGGTCTGAGAGCAAAGTGAACAATGAAAGACCTGGATCTGGTGGAGTTACTTAAAACGACTTTCTTGCTTGCAAATTCATCTACCGTTGAACAGAAGGAGATTGTAAGTACCATCTGGTTTTAACACATTATTTAACAGATGGGGAAAATATTGTTCTGGGAGGGCCACATTTTTGCAAGAATTCGCATGGCTAAGTTAGTGGTAGACTGAGCCCGTGTGCTCAGTTCTGTTGCAACATTCCAATCTGCCTGCACTTCATGCTTCTTCTGGTTTGATTCAGACCCAAGTGAAAATATGCCTGTTCTGAATTGTGAGGGCAGCCATTCGTTTTGCTCTGTCTCCAAGCTTTCTTTAGCCGAAGCCTAGACTACACTGCGGTACAAGGTGACCTGGGGTGACCATTGGTGCCTCTTTTTCCCCTGTTTTGTTGCTCACTATTTGGTTCTTCTTGGTTTTCAAGGAGCCGCCCACCCCCTGAGACTCCCAAATTAGGATGTCCCTCCCTAGAACAGGGTCCCTATTTTCTGCAGTGAGACATACACCATTCCTTCCAAAGATAGCAGATGTGTGCTTACCTCAACTTTTTCCTTGACCTCGGTCATGAAAGCCTGAGTGGCAACGAGCTTATCAGTCATCACAGATTTTAAAACTGACCTAGTACCAGGAATTGCACACATACCTTATATACATTATTATCTTATTTAGTCCTTACAATTATCCTTTGATATAGGTATACTCTTTCTTGTGAAGAAATACAGGCTAGGGCATTAAGAAAATTGCCAGATATTAGCCTGTTTATAAGAGTCAGAGATAAAAATTCAATCCTTCATCTTTAGACTTCCGAGTTCTTAATCACTATGCTACATTGCTTCTGATAAAGACAAAGTAATTTAAAAATAAAATCGCATCCTCTTTTTAATTCTTTCCCTTATGACTACTTTTTATTGTTACTATTATTATATTATCCTTCACTTTAGGGATTATAAAAAACCTAAAGACTCAGAGGACACATGCGTGTGTGTGGCTGGATCTCTTCGCTGTTTACCTGAGACTATCGCAACATTTTTAATTGGCTATACCCCAGTGCTAAAATAATTTTTTTTAAAAAGAAACTTGCTTTGGATCTCAGAGGTTTTGGATTTAAACTCAAATTTGACTCCAGAGCTTGCATTCTTTATCTGTCCTGTTGCCTGTCCAATAATACTAATAAGCAATATTTACAGCATCACCACCTCATCATCAATGTTAGAATCATTATCTCAGATTCTTATATGGCATTTACTATATGGTAAGCTGTGTTCTAACTACTTGGTAAACATTATCTTATGTTCTCTTCATAAAAACCCTGTTCTCCCGTCATCCTAATTATCCAGCTGAGGATTGGCAGGGTCAGCTCAAATAGCCCAAGCTCACACAGCAGTCTAACTGTGGCATCCAGCTTCTGACTTCTGTCCTGCATTTTCACAATGTTTTGTAAATTGCAAAGCCTTTTTATTTGCACCAATCCTTCTGTGAGTCTTATAAGTCAAGTGTCTTTATTTCCAGCATCTCACAAATAAGGAAATAGATACTCAGAAAGGATAAGCAACTTTCCAAGTGAAAAGAGCCAACAGGAACTGAACTCCGACAAGGGCAGTCTCAGCCAGACTTTCAGGCTGCCAAATAAGAATCTGAATTAGCCAGAAAAGGTGTGAGGATCAATACTTAGCCCTGTTACAACGTGCATTGCTGAAATGCCCTGGGGGAACCTCTTAATGGGACTTTCAAGTACCATCAGGATCAGAAAGGAGGGGATTTAAATCAGTCTTTTAGTGTTTCTCAGATATAAATAGCTCCCTACATGTGTCTCGATTTCACTTTGGGCAGAGGTAAATGTTTACAAATTTCTATTAACTTCTTAAAAAAATGTTTTTTAACTGGAGAGGTCCAGGTAAAAGTGTAAGTGAGAAGTTGGTGGACATTTCTTTCTTTTCAGTTCAGTTCAGTTCAGTCGCTCAGTCATGTCCGACTCTTTGCAACCCCATGAATCGCAGCACACCAGACCTCCCTGTCCATCACCAACTCCAGGAGTTCACTGAGACTCACGTCCATCGAGTCAGTGATGCCATCCAGCCATCTCATCCTCTGTCGACCCCTTCTCCTCCTGCCCCCAATCCCTCCCAGCATCAGGGTCTTTTCCAATGAGTCAACTCTTCGTATGAGGTGGCCAAAGTACTGGAGTTTCAGCTTTAGCATCATTCCTTCCAAAGCAATCCCAGGGCTGATCTCCTTTAGAATGGACTGGTTGGATCTCCTTGCAGTCCAAGGGACTCTCAAGAGTCTACTGCAACACCACAGTTCAAAAGCATCAATTCTTTAGCGCTCAGCCTTCTTCACAGTCCAGCTCTCACATCCATACATGACCACAGGAAAAATCATAGCCTTGACTAGATGGACCTTTGTTGGCAAAGTAATGTCTCTGCTTTTCAATATGCTATCTAGGTTGGTCATAACTTTCCTTCCAAGGAGTAAGTGTCTTTTAATTTCATGGCTGCAGTCACCATCTGCAGTGATTTAACCAGTCAATCCTAAAGGAAATCAACGCTGAATATTCTTTGGAAGGACTGATGCTAAAGGTGAAACTCTAACACTTTGGCCATCTGATGCGAAGAGCCCAATCATTAGAAAAGATCCTGATGCTGGGAAAGATTGAAGGCAGGAGGAGAAGGGAACGACAGAGGATGAAATGGTTGGATGGCATTACTGACTCAATGGACATGAGTTTGAGCAAGCTTCATGCATTGGAGAAGGAAATGGCAACCACTCCAGTGTTCTTGCCTGGAAGCCTGGTGGGCTGCCGTCTATGGTGTCACACAGAGTTGGACACAACTGAAGTGACTTAGCGGCAGCAGGAGATGGTGGAGGACAGGGAATCCTGGCGTGCTACAGGGCATGGTGTTACAAAGAGTCAGACACGACTGAGCCACTGAACAACAACAACAAAAAGTTTAAGAGCGATCCTTTCCTAGAGTGGAGACTTAGAACTTCAGCCCAAACTTATTAATAACAGACTCTCTTCTAATATTAATGTGATATTGATATATATTTCTCTGATAAATTATGCTTTCAGTAAAATAAAACAAAGGATTGAAGATCTTTGTTTTCTTCTAAATGTTTGTTTTCAGCTTGGCATTTCTATTTATATTCCTGACAGATGAAACAGTTTCTTTTTTTTTTTTAAGTGAGGCATGGTTGATTTACAATGTTGTGTTAGTTTCAGGAATACAGCAAAGTGATTCAGTTATAGACACACACATATATATGTACATATATATTCTTCTTCAGATTCTTTTCCATTATAAGTTATGCAGTTCAGTTCAGTCACTCAGTCGTGTCTGACTCTGTGACCCCATGGACCGCAGCACGCCAGATTTGCCTATCACCAACTCCCGGAGCTTACTGAAACTCATGTCCATTGAGTCAGTGATGCCATCCAACCATCTCATCCTCTGTCGTCCCTTCTCCTCCTGCCTTCAATCTTTTCCAGCATCAGAGTCTTTTCCATATAACGTATTGAATATGGTTCCCTCTGCTTTGCAGTAGGTCCTTGTTATTTATCTATTTTAAGTATCTGTTAATCCCAAACTCCTGATTTATTCCTTCTCTTCCTCTTTCCCCTTTGATAAAACCATAAATTTGTTTTCTATGTCTGTGGGTCTATTTTTGTGTTGTAAGATTCCACATATAAGTGATATCATATTTGTCTTTCTCTGTGTGACTTATTTCACTTAGTTTGATAATCTCTAGGTCTGACTGTGTTGCTACAAATGGCATTATTTCATTCTTTTTTCCTGGCTGCCTTGTGAAGTATGAGATGGAGAAGACCATGTGTGGAAGCGGGAGGCCAGTTATGTGTTGTCCTTCTCCTGCAAGCTGATGGGATCAGTATTTATATTTCCGGTCCGGCACATAGCAGGAGACGCAAAAGGCAGACAGCAGCATGAATGACAGTGTTGCAACTGGAATTCATTCAGGAAGAGTCAAAATCTTTCCTTTTTTACTCATGCTACTGGCTACAAAATTAGCTTTTCCAAACAATTTTCATTTATTTTCTTTTACAAAATACTAATATTTGGTTCACTCTCAATTCACATTCTAAAGTTCACATCCTGACATTTGCCTATTCCCTTTGTCTATTTACCTAATATCTATCTTTCCATTGTGGCCTCATAAGACACCTAGATTGCTCTTCAAAATTTCCCCCAGTTACTTGCCTCTTTCTGCTTCTCCACGTGTCTCAGCTACTATCTTCCATGATTTACCCTTCCTCCTCTCTCAATGCATCCAGGTATTTGAGGACCTTTAAGATACAGATCAACATTTGTCTCTTGCAAACCATGAGCAGTTTCATCCCTTAAAGACCACTGCCTTGGCTTTCCTGGTATTGCAAACATCACACCCGTTGGATTTATCCTCCGCTCCTTCTCACTACCCTGCCTGGCTGCCCTCTCCCCACCTACTCCTCAAAGCTAAATTCACTGCATTCTCCTTTGGTCCTGCCTTAGTTGCCATCACTGTTTCAGGTCCAAACCTGACTCAGGTAGAAGTTCTATGACCTGCTTCAGCCCATAGAGCTCTCATCTGTTACACCTGACCTCCCACTCCAAGTGAGGCTGATGAAATAAACAAAGCCTCACCTTTGAATTCTGGGACTTCTGAGTCCTGAACTGTCCACTGTACCCTGGGTGCACTCTCCCACCAATGAGATCTTGGATGTTAATTTAATCCTAGATTTAGGGTTGACCTCAGTTCCCCATGGGTCCTCATTTCTGGTAACCTAATTATATGGTTCTGAACCTTGCAAACCCCAGTTTCTCCGTTGCCTCACCTTGTAGACTTGAGTTTTTCTTTAATTTCGATTCTGAGTTCTCATTTTAATAACCAGTTTGTCTGCTGTGGTTGATTCGTGAGGCTGCCTTGTGCTTTTGTGTAGTCTTTTCAGTGAACCTCAGCACCCAGATCCAGGGCCCTGCTGCCCTCAGAGGATTCTGATCTGCATGGTTGACAGCTGACGCCTTGCTTTGTGAACCTCCTAGGTGCTCTAGTCCTGCCATTTGTCTGACGTTTGCACAGAATGTGCAGTCAGCATAGACTATGAATCGCGTCTCCGCCCTGGGAGTTGCCGGTCCTTGCTGTTTTTGGGAGCCTGACTTCCAGCAGTCTTTGTCCTCGTGGGCAGGTCGAATTCCGGGTGTCAGCACCACCCTGGCCTTGCTTCCAGAAAACCTCCATACTTCCCTGATGGATACTCAGTGTATGTCAACAGAGTTTCTAAAGCTTCAAAAGTTGTATAGTCTTTCCGATAAATTTAACCTCAGAATTATCACCTTTCATCCTCATCCTTCTTAGTGTGCAGTGTGGTACACATTAGATGCTTAATTCATGAAAGAAAAGAAAGTGAAAGTCGCTCAGTTGTGTCCGACTTTTTGTGACCCCATGGGCTATACAGTCCATGGAATTCTCCAGGCCAGAATACTGGAGTGGGTAGTCTTTCCCTTCTCCAGGGGATCTTCCCAACCCAGAGATTGAACCCAGGTATCCTGCATGGTAGGTGGATTCTTTACCAGGTGAGCCACAGGGGAAGCTTAACTCATGACTATTGACAATAAATGAATCGGGAGCCTGAAGGCCACACACTCTAATCTTAATTTGGGTTCATAAAAGGTCACTTAAACGTATGTGTCTTGTCAGTGAAGTGGGGATAATAATATTTGATTCCAGTGATATGCCCACCAAAATAGGCACAGACATCTATCTCTATAAGGTTAATAACATTATATTGATCAAATATTACATCTGAGACTGCCCAAGCGTAAGACTGCTATGATCCAGCCATGGTTTAAGCTTTTCTTTTCGCTTGTCTTCTCAGCCACATAAAAATGCCTGCATAAATTGATATAGAGTTCCATGTCCTATAAAAAAATATTGCAGGGCACCATACTATCAAGTATGTAGCTTTTCTTTGTCATTTATTGAATAGAAACCATGAGCTAAAAATACCAGTTATAAACACACTGTTATATTTAAAATAGGTAACCAACAAGGACCTACTATGGAGCACAGGGAACTTGGCTCAATATTCTGTAATAACCTAGATGGAAAAATAATTTGAAAAGTATTAGATACATGTTTGGGTTTCCCAAACTGCACTAGTGGTAAAGAATCCACTTACCAATGCAGGAGATCCAAGAGACACGGGTTCAGTCTCTGGGTTGGGAAGATCTCCTGGAGGAGGAAATGGCAACCCACTTCAGTATTCTTGCTGGAAAATTCCATGGACAGAGGAGCCTGGTGGGCTACAGTGCATGGGCTGCAAAGCATTGGACATGACTGAGCAACTGAGCACACACAGATACACAGATACATGTATATGCATATATATACACATGAATATATACACATGTACATGTACATACATTGTATCACTTCGTTGTACATCTGAAACTGATACAACATTGTAAATCAACTATAATCCAATATAAGGTAAAAATTAAAAGATAAAAATGCCAGTTGTAAGTCTTTATGAAGTAGTTTTCCAGATCAATAAGAGTAAGGAAAGACACGTTAGTTTTAAAAAATTGAAAATTTCTACAAGCCTGAATACCCTCACATGCAATGGTGTGGTCAGTCACCCAGAGCCAGACATTCTGGAGTGTGAAGTCAAGTGGGCCTTAGACAGCATCACTGTCAATAAAGCTAGTGGATGTGATGGAATTCCAGGAAAGCTATTCAAAACCCTAAAGGATGATGCCAACAAGGTGTTGCATTCAGTATGTCAGCAAATATGGAAGACTTAGCAGTGGCCACAGGACTGGAAAAGGGCAATCCTCATTCTACTTCCCTAGAAGGGTAGTACTAACCACTGGACAATTGCACTCATCTCCCATGCTAGTAAAGTCATGCTTAAATGTTGCATGCTAGGCTTCAGCATTATGTGAGCCAAGAACTTCCAGATGTTAAGCTGGGTTTAGAAAAGGCAGAGGAACCAGAGATCAAATTGCCAATATTTGCTGGATCATGGAGATAGCAAGGGAATTCCAGAAAAACATCTACCTCTGTTTCATTGACTACGCTAAAGCCTTTAACTGTCTGGATCATAACAAACTGTGGAAAGCTCTAAAGAGACGGGAATACCAGACCATCTTAACCTGTCTTCTGAGAAACTTGTATGCAGGTCAAGAAGCAAGAGTTAGAATCCTATATAGAACAACTGATTGGCTCAAGATTGAGAAAAGAGTACAACAGGGCTATCTGGAGTCACCTGGTTTGTTTAACCTATATGCTGAGCACATCATGAGAAATGTCGGGCTGGATGAGTTACAAATCAGAACCAAGATAGGCGGGAGAAACATCAACAACCTTAGATATGCAGATGATATCACTCTAATGGCAGAAAGCAAAGGGGAACTAAAGAGCCTCTTGATGAGGGTGAAGGAGGAGAGTGAAAGAGCTGGCTTAAAACTAAATACACTATAAAAATTAAGATCATGGCATCCGGTCTCATTACTTCATGGCAGATAGAAGGGGAAAACGTGGAAGTAGTGACAGATTTCCTCCTCTTGGGATCTAAAATCACTGCAGATAAAACCAGAAGACGATTGCTTCTTGGCAGGAAAGCTATGACAAACCCAGACTCTGTGTGGAAAAGCAGAGATATTACTCTGCCGACAAAGAGTCGGACATGACTGAGCGACTGAACTGAACTGATGGTCTTCCCAGTGGTCATGTGCAATTGTGAGAGTTGGACCATAAAGAAGACAGAGTGCCAAAGAATAGATGCCTTTGAACTGTGGTGTGCAGAAGACTCGTGAAAGTCCCTTGGACAGCAAGAAGATCAAACCAGTCAATCTTATGGGAAATCAACCCTGAATATTCATTGGAAGGACTGTTGCTGAAGCTGAAGCTCTAGTATTTTGGTCATCTGAGGCAAACAGCTGACTCAGTGGAAAAGTCCCTGATGCTGGGAACGATTGAGGGCAGAAGGAGAAGAAGGCATCAGAGGATGAGATGGCTGGGTGGCATCACCAAAGCAATGAACACAAACTTGGGCAAACTTTGGGAGATGGTAAGGGAGAGGGAAGCCTGGCATGATGCTGGCCACGGGGTCACAAAGAGTCTGGGCGACTGAACAGCAACAAAAACATACCCTCAAATGAAGTGCTAGACGAGGTATGTTTCACAAATAAGATTTTCTTTTACTTTTGTAGAAGTAATATGATATCCATGCTGTATACTACAAAGATCTGCAGCAGTGGTAGTAATCTGCAGTGTGGTGGTTTAGTTGCTAAGTTGTGTCCAACTCTTGCAACCACATGGGCTT
The DNA here is from genome assembly GCF_027580195.1 of Bos mutus. Lineage (NCBI taxonomy): Eukaryota > Metazoa > Chordata > Mammalia > Artiodactyla > Bovidae > Bos > Bos mutus. Next base: position 54,069,344 of record NC_091640.1, read on the forward strand.
AAGCCTGCCAGCCTCCTCTGTCCTTGGGATTCTCAGGCAAAAATGCTGGAATGGATTGCCATTTCCTTCTCCAGGGGATCTTCCTGACCCAGGGATTGAACCCAAGTCTCCTGCTTGGCAGGCAGACTCTTTAACACTGAGCCACCAAGGAAGCCCAATCTGTAATAGATTTTCATATTTTATAATTAAACATATAAATAATCATGTTAAATTCATTAAAGGCTAAAAGTAGCTTTTATTGGTCATTTGGTAACTTTACCTACTGCTGCTAAGTTGCTTCAGTCGTGTCCGACTCTGTGCAACCCCAGAGACGGCAGCCCACCAGGCTACCCCATCCCTGGGATTCTCTAGGCAAGAACACTGGAGTGGGTTGCCATTTCCTTCTCCAATGCATGAAAGTGAAAAGTCAAAGTGAAGTCACTCAGTCGTGACTGACTCTTAGCGACCCCATGGACTGCAGCCTACCAGGCTCCTCCATCCATGGGATTTTCCAGGCAAGAGTACTGGAGTGGGGTGCCATCGCCTTCTCCTACCTACTGCTAAATAAGGTCAGTTTTCATTCCAATCCCAAAGAAAGGCAATGCCAAAGAGTGTTCAAACTACTGCACAATTGCACTCATCTCACACACTAGCAAAGTAATGCTCAAAATTCTCCAAGTCAGGTTTCAATAGTACATGAACAGTGAACTTCCAGATGTTCAAGCTGGATTTAGAAAAGGCAGAGGAACCAGAGATCAAATTGCCAACATCCTTTGGATCATCAAAAAAGCAAGAGAGTTACAGAAAAAACATCTATTTCAACTTTACTGATTATTCCAAAGCCTTTGACCATAGGAATCACAGCAAACTGTGGAAAATTCTTAAAGAGATGGGAATACCAGACCGCCTGACCTGCCTCCTGAGAAATCTGTACACAGGTCAGTTAGAACTGGACATGGAAAAACAGACTGGTTCCAAATAGGGAAAGGAGTACGTCAAGGCTGTATATTGTCACCCTGCTTATTTAACTTACATGCAGAGTACATCATGCAAAATGCTGGGCTGGATGAAGCAAAAGCTGGAATCAAGAATCCTGGGAGAAATATCAATAACCTCAGATATGCAGATGACACCACCCTTATGGCAGAAAGCAAAAAAGATCTAAAGAGCCTCTTGATGAAAGTGAAAGAGGAGAGTGAAAAAGTTGGCTTTAAACTCAACATTCAGAAAACTAAGATCATGGCATCTGGTCCCATAACTTCATGGCAAATAGATGGGGAAACAATGGAAACAGTGTCAGACTTTATTTTTTCGGGCTCCAAAATCACTACAGATGGTGACTGCAGCCATTAAATCAAAAGATGCTTGCTCCTTGTAAGAGAAGCTATGACCAACCTAGATAGCATATTAAAAAGCAGAGACATTACTTTGCCAACAAAGGTCCATCTAGTCAAAGCAATGGTTTTTCCAGTAGTCATGTATGGATGTGAGAATTGGACTATAAAGAAAGTTGAGTGCCAAAGAATTGATACTTTTGACCTGTGGTGCTGGAGAAGACTCCTGAGTGACTGAACTGAACTGAACTAAGTTTGTGCTAAGAGTACAAAATAATTTTCAGTTTTTGAAGCCATTTGGATTTGGAATTATACATCAAGGATCACAGACCCATATTCTGAAGAAAAAATTGGTTTCATTCTGGGTGTCTCCAGACACAGCAGGACCAGAGTGTGTCAGCTGAAGGAACAAGAAAATTTGGGGGTTAGTAGAAAAAAGAACTTTCAGTTAAGGTACCCCTAAAATGAACTACTAGTCCCTAGAAAAGTCACAAATTTCCATTCACTGTGGTCAAACAGAGACTAATTATGTAGTTGCCCTTTATTCTGCAGTATCTGATAACTCTCCATTGTTGTTCATTTCTGTTGTTCAGTCACTAAGTCGTGTCTGACTCTGTGACCCCATGGACTGCAGTACTCCAGGCTTACCTGACCTCCACTGTCTCCTAGAGTTTGCTCAGATATATGTCCGTTGAGTCAATGATGCTATCTAACCATCTCATCCTCTGCTACCTTCTTCTTTTACCTTCAGTCTTTCCCAGCATCAGGGTCTTTTCCAATGAGTCAGCTCTTTGCATCAGATGACCAAAGTATTGGAGCTTCAGCTTTAGCATCAGTCCTTCCAATGAATAGTCAGGGTTAATTTCCTTTAGGATTGACTGGTTTGATTTCTTTGAAGTCCAAGGGACTCTCATGAGTTTTCTCTAGCACCACAATTCAAAGGTACCAATTCTTCAGTGCTCAGCCTTCTTTATGGACTAACTCTCATATCCGTACATGACAATTGGAAAAACCGTAGCTTTGACTGTGTTGGCAAAGTGATGTCTCTGCTTTTTAATTTGCTTTCTAGATTTGTTATAGCTTTCCTTTCAAAGAGCAAAGAAATTTCATGCCTGCAGTCACCACCTGCGGTGATTTTGGAGCCCAAGAAAACAAAATCTGTCACTGCTTTCACTTTTTCCCCTTCTAAGTGCGATAAAGTGATGGAACCAGATGTCATGATCTTAGTTTTTTGAATGTTCAGTTTTAAGCCAGCTTTTTCACTCTCGTCTTTCACTTTCATCAGGAGCTCTTTAGTTCCTCTTCATTTTCTGCCATTAGAGTGGTATCATCTGCATATCTGAGGTTGTTGATAGTTCTCCCAGTAATCTTGATTCCAGCTTGTGGTTCATCCTGCCCAGAATTTTGCATGGTGTGCTTTGCATAGAAGTTAAATAAGCAGGGTGACAATATACAGCCTTGACATACAGCTTTCCTAATTTTGAACCAGTCTGTTGTTCCATGTTCAGTTCTGTTGCTTTTTTTTTTTTAATTATTTATTCGGTTGCATCAGGTCTTCATCGCATTATGTGGAATCTTTTGCTGTGGTGCACAGACTCTCTAGTTGTGGCCCACGGACTTAGGAGTTGCAGTGTATGGGCTTAGTTGCTCCAAGGCATGTGGGATCTTAGTTCTCTGACCAGGGATTGAAACTGTGTCCCCTGCATTGCAAAGCAGATTCTTAACCACTGGACCACCAGGGAAGTCCCCTAACTGTTGCTTCTTGACCTGCATTTAGGTTTCTCAGGAGACTTGTAAAGTGGTCCGATATTCCCATCATTTTAAGAATTTTCCACACTTTGTTGTGATCCACAGTGTCAAGGCTTAGCATAGTAAATGAGGCAGAAGTAGATGTTTTTCTTGAATTCCCTTGCATCCTCTACGACCCAATGAACGTTGGCAATTTGATCTTTGGTTCCTCTGCCTTTTCTAAACCCACGTTTTACATCTGGAAATTCTTGATTCATATATTGCTGAAGCCTAGCTTGAAGGATTTTGAGTGTAATAACCTTGCTAGCATGTGAAAATGAGTGCAACTTGGTAGTAGTTTGCACATTCTTTGGCATTGCCCTTCTTTGGGATTGGAATGAAAACTGACCTTTTCCCAGTCCTGTGGCCACTGCTGAGTTTTCTAAATTTACTGACTTATTGAATGCAGCACTTAACAGCATCATCTTTTAAGATTTTAAATTGCTCAGATGAAATTCTATCACTTCCACTAGTTTTGCTCCTAAGACTTATCATGATGGAATTAATTTTCCAAAATGCAAAAATACGTATTTTTTTAAATGAGTGAAAAAAGAACATTTTCTTTGTTTAAACAAAATATTACATTGTAAACAAATCTGAAAGTTAAAGTCAAAAGCCAAACATTCGATAAACAAAGAATACAATGGCACCCCCACTCCAGTACTCTTGCCTGGAAAATCCCATGGATGGAGGAGCCTGGTGGGCTACAGTCCATGGGGTCTCGAAGAGTCAGACACGACTGAGCACCTTCACTTTCACTTTTCACTTTCATGCATTGGAGAAGGAAATGGCAGCCCACATCAGCAGCAGCAGAGTGTAAGCAGGCATCTTGTCTGACACGAGCAGTGCTGCCTGGTGATCATGGTTTGATACATGCGCAGGATATGTTCGGTGCTCAGTAAGCAGTTGGGAATAAATTAATGAAAGACCATGTCTGTCATCATGCTACTGCTGCTGCTAAGTCACTTCAGTCGTGTCCGACTCTGTGCGACGGCAGCCCACCAGGCTCCCCCGTCCCTGGGATTCTCCAGGCAAGAACACTAGAGTGGGTTGCCATTTCCTCCTCCAATGCATGAGTGAAAAGTGAAAGTGAAGTCGCTCAGCTGTGTCCGACTCTTAGCAACCCCATGGACTGCAGCCCACCAGGCTCCTCTGTCCATGGGATTTTCCAGGCAAGAGTATTGGAGTGGGTTGTCATTGCCTTCTCTGTCTGTCAGTATAAACACACTTAAAATTTGTAAGTGCGCTTTAAATTTGTAATTTGGAAATTCGATAATAGGCATCGAAAGATGTTATTCCTCCTGAAGTTTCTGTTTTAAGTAGGACTAATTGTTGTCATCCCACTGTATAACTAAAATACTTTAAGATTGCTTTTTATTTAGTGAATGCACATCTGCTATTGCAATGGGTTCAGTTTTGTGAAAAATATAATAAAGACCCCCTGATAGTGTTATTATAATAATTAAATATAAAACACATTTACAGGATGCTTCATATTTATTTTTAATTTTACTTTTAATAATTCAGTGAATCTCTCTATTTAGATGAATGAAAAATGACTTTTTCCCCCTAAGGCTGCTCATCTACCAGAGTTCTCTCAACTACATGTCAGCCAAGATTTTCAGATTTCTTTTTGGCTATAAATCCTGCACAAGATGAAGGTTTCTCATAGGAGATTGTGGCAACACAATGAAAGATACCCAGGCTCTCTATTCATTATAACAATCCAGATATGTTCTGTTTTTAATGTGGATTTTCAGATTGAAATATTCACAAGGATTGTCAATAATACATACTCAAGTGTTGTTCTTTGCCAAATAAAGAAAATTCTGATTTTTAAATGATAAATTTAGCCACAGAGCAATGTGTCATTTAATTTTGTTGCTACTTTTTTAAAAGTTAATATTTCCTATAATTTTTTTCCAAAATATAAACGAAGACTTGTGACTGAGGCTTGCAATTGCTAAGACAATTAGAGACTGTAAGCAGGAGATTCAAATGATAGAATAAACTTTCCTCCTCTATGCTATTGATAAAATGAGTGGATGCTGTCAAAAATGAAAAGGTTTTGCTTACACCATGACTGAAATGAGGTGAAGTGGAGTGAAAGTCACTCAGTCGTGTCCAACTCTTTGCAACCCCATGGACTATACAGTCCATAGAATTCTCCAGGCCAGAATACTGGAGTGGGTAAACTTTCCCTTCTCCAGGGGATCTTCCCAACCCACGGACTGATCCCAGGTCTCCCAAATTTCGGGTGTATTCTTTACCAGCTGAGCCATAAGGGAAGCCCAAGAGTACTGGAGTGGGTAGCCTATCCCTTCTCCAGGGGATCTTCCCGACCCAGGAATGGAACCTGGGTCTCCTGCTTTGCAGGCAAATTCTTTACCAACTGAACTATCAGGGTACACCATGACTATGTTCCTCCAATACAAATAAAAATCAATGTCTCTGCAGAATAAAAATGTAGCAATATCTTAAAGCAAATAAAGTCAAATTTATACCATATGTTTGATAATTATATCATTCTGACCTGCCTCTTGAGAAATCTGTATGCAGGTCAGGAAGCAACAGTTAGAACTGGACATGGAACAACAGACTGGTTCCAAATAGGAAAAGGAGTATGTCAAGGCTGTATATTTTCACCCTACTTATTTAACTTATATGTAGAGTACATCATGAGAAATGCTGGGCTGTATGAAATGCAAGCTGGAATCAAGATTGCCGGGAGAAATATCAATAACCTCATATATGCAGATGACACTACCCTTATGGCAGAAAGTGAAGAAGAACTAAAAAGCCTCTTGATGAAAGTGAAAGAGGAGAGTGAAAAAGTTGGCTTAAAACTCAACATTCAGAAAACTAAGATCATGACATCTGGTCCCATCACTTTATGGGAAATAGATTGGCAAACAGTGGAAACAGTGACAGACTATTGTTTTGGGCTCCAAATCACTGCAGATGGTGACTGCAGCCGTGAAATCAAAAGATGCTTGCTCCTTAGAAGAAAAGCTATGACCAACCTAGACAGCATATTAAAAAGCAGAGACATCACTTTGCTAACAAAGGTCCATCTAGTTAAAGCTATGGTTTTTCCAGTAGTCATGTATGGATGTGAGAGTTGGACTATAAAGAAAGCTGAGCACAGAAGAATTGATGCTTTTGAACTGTGGTGTTGGAGAAGACTCTTGAGAGTCCCTTGGACTGCAAGGAGATCCAACCAGCCCATCCTAAAGGAAATCAGTCCTGAATATTCATTGGAAGGACTGATGCTGAAGTTGAAACTCCAATACTTTGGCTACTTGATGCGAAGAACTGGCTCATTTGAAAAGACCCTGATGCTGGGAAAGATTGAAGGCGGGACGAGAAGAGGATGACAGAGGATGAGATGGTTGGATGGCATCACCGACTCGATGGACATGAGTTTGAGAGTTGGGAGTTGGTGATGGACAGGGAGGCCTGGCATGCTGCGGTCCATGGGGTCACAAAGAGTCAGACATAACTGAGTGAATGAACTCAACTCTTTGTGACCCCATGGACTGTAGCCCACCAGGCCTCCCTGGAGAAGGAAATGGCAACCCACTCCAGTATTCTTGCCTGGAAAATACCTTGGACAGAGGAGCCTGGTGAGCTATAGGCAATGGGCTCTTAAAAGATTTGCACACAATTTAGCAACTAAGCAACAATAACAAATGCTGTACATATTCATAATCTTCTAGAAAGAAAATTTTTAACTACCAGCACTAACATGTGAGGTTAACAAGGTAGTAAGGTACGAGATATATTATACAAAGTTCAGCTGTATTTCTAAATACTGGCAACTAACAATTGACACTGATATTTTTAGAACAGCATTATCATTTTTAAAAGTATTGTAAAATATTTATGGAAAAGTGCCAGGTACTTTCTAGTGCAAAAAATTCATTAGCAAATAAATAGACCTCTTTGACAGTTTTGGATTCTGAAATTTTTTTTATAAAAATAAAGGTTTTCTCTGAAATTTCTCTTATAGATATATCCAACACCTTCGGTTTAATGAGTTCTATTGGATCAACCGAAATGGCATAGCCTCAAGCCTTAGAAGGGACTTTTGTTGTGGTTCAGTGATAATAAGAATCTGCTTGCAATGCAGGAAACGTGGGTTCCATCCCTGGGTTGGGAAGATACCCTGGAGAAGGGAATGGCAATCCACTCCAGTATTTTGCCTGGAAAATTCCATGGACAGAGGAACTTGGTGGCTACAGTCCGTGGGGTCGCAACAGAGACAGCCATAACTAAGCAACTAAACAAGAGCAAAAAGCCTTAGAACATTAATCACATAGAAAAACTGCCCAAGACTTGAAAAGCTGGGAAGGGATTTGTCTCAAAACCATAATGACTTACTTTTTACTCCTTTGATTGGTTTTGATATCATTCATACAATGATATCATTGTAGCCATGGGCTACAGGGGACATGCATAAATTGAAGGTATCAATAATATTAAGCATGACCTTTTAATAAAGTGATTCATTTGTCTAATTTCTTCACTGATAAAATGTGGCCAAAGATACCCTAATATCATATGAAAGTTGTATTTCATAAGCAAGCATGTTTGAGGTACTCAAAACATTGCCTGTCTTCAGGCATTCAATAAATATCCTTGTTTATATATATATATATATATATATATATATATATATACAGACACACACACACACACATACACACACACCTGGCACTGTTTAGAAACACAATATTCTCACTTATTGAATTAATAAATCTATGGGTTAATCCTTCTTTAATCTGAGACAAACTACATTTCTTGACCAGAAAAAGGGTTTCCTCAAGATTTTCAACATATTATTGCCTAGAACATTGGTTCTAATGGGTTTTAAATGCATGTGAACTACTGATCAACTGACCCAGTAAACTTTCAGACATCTATCTTGAGACTTAAAAGATGAAATCACGCTAAGGCCATGGGTGCTTACAGGGCTGAGAAGACATTCAAGGGTGAGTAGAGACAAAACAATGATAAGCTTCCACCTCACTCTTTTTTCTTAGGTTGGTCCTAACATAGAAGACAGGTGTCTGAAAAATGGTGTGGAAAGGAATAAGAGGAAGACTTGTGTAAGATTTTTAGCGTTCCTTTCTGTCAGGAGGATTGTTGAAGGGTTAGTCATAGTAGCTCTCAGAAGCGGGATTTCTTGAGTCTTGCTGGAATTAATACCTCATTTCCTTCTCTGTTTTAGTGAATAATTATTTACCATTCAGTTTCATCCACACCTGCTCTGATGGATCAGACCAGTCATTATAATTATTCCTCAGGGTTGCAGATATATAGGGCAATGAATGGACTGAAAATATTTTTGGAGTTCAGTTTGTAGAACTGCAAGCTCAAGAATGGATGGAAAGAAAGGGAAATACACATTGAATATTGAACACTGTGAAAACTCAGCAGTGAGTATGATTGCTCTATTTTAATATTTGCCTATACTGCTGCCTATATTGCAGTCTGACTTTCAGCATTTAATAGCAATCTAATTTCTTTACTGCAATGTAGTCAGTCACAATTTTACATCCTTCTCCAAAAGGAAGAGTAACCATGTATTCTTTTTTTTCCTTCAACTTTTCACGCTATATTCTGCTCTATTGTACTTTAAAAGCTGGTTTTTATATTTACTTATATACAGAGTTAGAAATGTTTCCATGACCACATGATATAAAATAAATTCATTTAACTTTTAGTACTCACCACTATGGTGAGACATGATCCAGAGAAGAATTTGCTTGAGCAAATTCATAAAGCTCCAAAGACATCTTGGGTGTAGTTTGAAGTTACATTTTTACAACTTCATACTTGGATTCTAGATATAACTTCTAAACCTGTCAGAATTCGTATTTCTAAATATGTTGGAAATCCAGATACTAATCCTAGATATTCTCTTTAGATGAAAGAAATCCTCAGAAAATCTCTACTTTGTATGAAAATATGACCTTTCTGTCTATTTTTAAGGGCTTTATACCAAGAATCAAATCTCCACTACATAGTTTTAAGTGGTCTCTTAGATAGTAGAACAAAGGATATTGCTGTTAAGTCACTAAGTTGTGTTCAACTCATTGTGACCCCATGGACTGTAGACCCCCAGGCTCCTCTGGGTTGCCATTTCCTTCTCCAGGGGATATTGCCTACCTAGGGATCAAACCCACATCTCCTGCATTGGCAGGCAGGTTCTTTACCACTGAGCCACCAAGGAAGACCAGAACCAAGGATAGAACTGTGCTAAAAATTGAATAGTAAGTTAAAGTTCACACATGAAAAATAAAGGAAATATTTTGTCTTTACAGTTTGGAGCTGTGGCACTAGGCCTGTATTTACTCACCTATAAATGAAGCCTAAGACGATCAAGTCCCGTTGGTTAGTTGAATGAGAATCCCACTGAGGATTCTTGGTTTACTGAAAGAAAAGTGTTTGTCCTTTGAGTCATCACACAAAGGACCATCCTGAGGCTATTCTCCTTGTCATTTGTGTCTGAATTTGACACTCTATAATTGGATCTTCAGAATGCTGGAATAGTCAGGAAATAAAAAATCCCTTTAGCCAAGTATTCATCTTGGTAGTTTCTCTAGAAAAGAGCAAACTTGAAGATATTTACAAATATTATCTCAAGCATATTTTTCAGCATATGTCTGGCTAGCTGAAAATGTTTCATTTACCATAGATATTTAAGGCATGGTAATAAAAATATTTTCTCTTAAGATCAAATTAAATAATAGAATTAAGAAAATGAATTGAAACTCATAAAGAAAATAAATTTTGGTATATTGTTTTTCTGTTGGGAGATATAGGAACTTCCATTCTAAAGGAGATCAGCCCTGGGTGTTCTTTGGGAGGAATGATGCTAAAGGTGAAACTCCAGTACTTTGGCCACCTCATGCGAAAAGTTGACTCATTGGAAAAGACTCTGATGCTGGGAGGGATTGGGGGCAAGAGGAGAAGGGGACGACAGAGGATGAGATGGCTGGATGGCATCACAGAATCTATGGACGTGAGTTTGAGTGAACTCCAGGAGTTGGTGATGGACATGGCCTGGTGTGCTGCGATTCATGGTGTCGCAAAGAGTCGGACACAACTGAGCGACTGAACTGAACTGAATCCTTATAAAGTGAGGGGAAAAGCTTAGAGAACTTTCCTTGGTAATTGTTAATGTACTTCAGTTGTCTATGGCCATTCTTAGCTAAAGCTGACTCTCTAATTAAACATTCACAGCTCCTCAATGATTACAATTTTGTAGAGAGACTTCACTTGTCCTAAGAGTCAGAGCAACCATGACACAGCAAAAATTGTTACTGGGGCTGTAATATTACCCAGAAGCTGAGCCTAGATCACAGGTTCTCCACCCTTATGGTAAACGCCACCCATCATTTTCCTTCTTTGAAGAGGTTGAGATTCTATCCATGCCAGAAAATTCTGGAAAAATGGCCTGGTGAGTGAGTCTCACTTTGTTTACAAAGCACATGAAAATATCCAAGTCCTTCAAAATATCCAAGTTCATCAAACTGGCAAGTTCAGGCAACTGGGTAATAACTAAAGCGATGGAAATCTTCAGGTAGGAAAATAAGCTAGGCAGTTGTTAAAGATAAAGCCAACTTGACTCAGATTTACCTAGTGAATAACACGGACTTTGTTTAATCCTACACAATAAAAATAGAGCTATTTCCTTTATCCCTTTGATATAACCCTTATAGAAAAATCTAATTTAGCAAAGTCTTTACTGACAAGAGTATTCCATCTTATCTATATTTAATAGCAACCATTGATTTTTGGTATTGTTGATAATAGTTCCCAGTGGAGCAATGACGTTATACAATGCTAGTTTGACAATTTTATGCAACTCTTTGGTTGAGGTCAGCAATTTTTATAGCTATTTTGTAATGGGTTATTAAATCAACATGACAAGAGATAGCTAGTAGTTGCAGCATTAGAAATAAAAGCACCAACACTATACTAAGGATAGTAATAGCTAATACTTACTGAAAGCATACTCTATGCCAGACATCACTCTAACCCTTTTCATAAATCATTAAGTGAAGTGACAGTTGCTCAGTCGTGTCCAACTCTTTGCGACATATGGACTGTATATATGGATGGACTGTAGCCTGCTAGGCTCCTCTGTCCATGGGATTTCCAAGGCAAGAACACTGGAGTGGGTTACCATGCCTTTCTCCAGGGGATCTTGCTAACCCAGGGATTGAACCCGGGTCTCCTGCATGCTAGGCAGATTCTTTACCATCTGAGCCACTAATTGTTAATCCTCAGAGCAAATCTACAAGTGTGAGGAATCCTACTAGCCTCCTTTTTAGCAAGAAATGGCAGAGATGTCCTTGACTCACAGCTAGAAAATCAGTATTATTTTCCTATGAGATGGAGACCCTCAGGCAATCCTATATCATTTTTGAGATGTAATAAAACTTTTTGCCCAGATCCATATTTTCCTGAACTTCCTCCTCTCCCATTTTCATTTTTTCTTATTCTTTCTCCTCTTTTTAACACACCTCTTCCTCCCAATCTTTCCCATTGATCTTACCCATTTTCAATTTTTATCACCCCCTTTTCTCAACAATGTTTAGCAATTACTGTATTTGTTTCAGTTCAGTTCAGTAGCTCAGTCGTGTCCGACTCTTTGCGAGCCCATGAATTGCAACATGCCAGACCTCCCTGTCCATCACCAACTCCTGGAGTTCACTCAAACTCACATCCATCGAGTCGGTGATGCAATCCAGTCATCTCATCCTCTGTTGTCCCCTTCTCCTCCTGCCCCCAATCCCTCCCAGCATCAGAGTCTTTTATATTTGTTTAATTATACACAAATGTTTTCCTCCCTGTTATATTAGCATGAAAACTCCCTGTGAGTAGACACTTTTGTTGTTGTTGTTGTTGAGAACTATTTTTATACTGCTCTATGCTGAAGAGGTCAAGGCTATGGTTTTTCCAGTGGTCATGTATGGATGTGAGAGTTGGACTGTGAAGAAAGTTGAGCGCAGAAGAATTGATGCTTTTGAACTGTGGTGTTGGAGAAGACTCTTGAGAGTCCCTTGGACTGCAAGGAGATCCAACCAGTCCATTCTGAAGGAGAGCAGCCCTGGGATTTCTTTGGAAGGAATGATGCTAAAGCTGAAACTCCAGTACTTTGGCCACCTCATTCGAAGAGTTGACTCATTGGAAAAGACCCTGATTCTGGGAGGGATTGGGGGCAGGAGGAGAAGGGGACGACAGAGGATGAGATGGCTGGATGGCATCACCGACTTGATGGACATGAGTTTGAGTAAACTCTGGGAGTTGGTGATGGACAGGGAGGCCTGGTGAGCTGCGATTCATGGGGTCACAAAGAGTCGGACACAACTGAGCGACTGAACTGAACTGAACTGATGCTGAAGAGGGGGCTTCCCTGGTGGCTCAGCTGATAAAGAATTCACCTGCAATGCAGGAGACCCCGGTTTGATTCCTGGGTTGGAAAGATCCACAGAAGGGATAGGCTACCCACTCCAGTATTCTTGGGCTTCCCTGGTGGCTCAGCTGGCAAAGAATCTGCCTACAATGAGGGAAAAAAACACCTGGGTTCAATCCCTAGGTTGGGAAGATCACCTGGAGCAGGAAACTGCTACCTACTCCAGTATTCTGGCCTGGAGAATTCCATGAACTGTATAGTCCATGGGGTCGCAAAGAGTTGGACACGACTGAGTGACTTTCACTTTCACTTTCATGCTGAAGAGCAACCCAGCAAAAACATGTCACAAACTGGACAAAAGACTTACCTTCTGTGTCCTTGTCATGGGCTTGCAAGTTCCACTGCATGGAGCATGATGTGCATTATGCAAAGGAATCTCTTTGTGTGAGAATTTTTCATTGGTATAGTGTGGTATAGTATACACTATATTAAAATATTATTGTAGTTCAGTATAATAATATGCCATATATAATGTAGTAGAGTGGAGATTACACTAGCCTTAACACTGGAAAGTCTGAGCACCAATGCTCATTATTGGGTCATCCAGGATAATAATGATACTACTACTTCCAACGTCAACTCTTTTTGCTTTGGTATTCTCATTTCCAGAATAACCTGAACAGGTTGTATCTGATAAGCTTGAAGAACTTTTTCAGCTCTAGCATTCTATTCCTCATATGAACACATGTTCCCTTAGATATGCTCTACCTACAACATCTTGCAACATTAATGTATTTAATAAATTAATACATTTGTAATATAACAGAGAAGATGGGTTTTATACATTCCCGATCTGAAATTCTGGATAACATAAAAATTGGTTAAAAGTTAACATAGAATGATCTGTCTAGATTTTTTTTTTTTTGTCTTCAGAGGATAAGAAAACATTTATTTCTTTTTAAAGTCTTGTGTTATCCCTTTAAATAATAACAGCAACAGCCTTGTTTATTTTTGACTGAAGAGTTTAATTTTAGAAATTCAACACCATGCTTTCTGTTCACTTAACACTTCATCTCTATAGTCAGCCACGTGTTCAAATAACCAAGAGGCTCACAGCGCCACATACTGGCATGCACAATCAAGTGATGTCCCTTCCAACTTAACTGGGGTGTGTGTGAACCCAGGAGTCCCTGCATGGTCAGGAATGCCAAGCACAGGTAATGTTTAGTAGAGCACCTTTTATCCAGGTTGGAATGTGCTCTCTGTGGAGATGTATTTGGTCTATTCTTTCCCAGGACATGTATTTAATCCTTTAATTCACCTACATTCATTTTGAGCATTTGCTGTGCTCTCAGTATAAGTTGCTACTGCTGCTGCTGCTAAGTCGCTTCAGTCATGTCCGACTCTGTGTGACCCCATAGACAGCAGCCCACCAGGCTCCCCCGTCCCTGGGATTCTCCAGGCAAGAACACTGGAGTGGGTTGCCATTTCCTTCTCCAATGTATGAAAGTGAAAAGTGACAGTGAAGTCGCTCAGTCGTGTCCGACTCTTAGCGACCCCATGGACTGCAGCCTACCAGGATCCTCTGTCCATGGGATTTTCCAGGCAAGAGTACTGGAGTGGGTTGCCATTGCCTTCTCCGGTCAGTATAAATTACCATGAGGCAATCCACAAGAAGAACAGTAGTTAACAGTCTCTGTTTTCAAAGAGCTAATGTTCTTTGAATGTTGCAGATTCAAATATTCTCAGATAATGTATGAAAATAAAAGGAATAATTATAAGGTAGAAACACAAGTTTGAGGAGGGAGAATGGAGCAAATACGTCAGCAACGTAGAGATGAATTCACTAATGAGACTCCGATGAGAGACTGGGTCATATTTGAAACTTCGAGAATCCTACTCTATTGTGATCATCTTATTATCTTATGCTGTTCCAGCCTCTGAACCTATATGTGACACTGTCTATATCTCTCTTGGTTCTGAACTCTACTGCACATAACCTTGACATAGGATCCTGGCTCTATTCTCCAGATTTTCTCTGCTAGCTTTGGAGACTAGATTCAACTTTCCTTGGTTCTTGATCTTGGCTGTTGGCTGACTTAACTTTATCTCAGGACTGTATCCCTATATCTTCAGCTCCAGTTTAGAAACTTGGCATTGACTGTACATTACGTATACTGCTTGGCAGTTTGGTTGGGTTACCCTAACTCTGGAATGCCCATGCTCCATTGTGGAGTCTTGCTGTGGAGGTTCAGTAGAAAAAGTATGAACTTTGTTACTCGATGAAAAAATATAAACTGTTGATACTGTTGCTAGGTCAGTGTGAAATAATAAGCGAGTTAAATGAGTGGAGATAGAAAATGTTTCTACTTGTTTGCAGAGGTGAAAAGCAGAATCGAAAGAGGCCTTAGATAACATTGAATCTGGTAGTTCTTAAACTGCGTATTAAAAACACCCAGGGATTATTAAAGAAATATTGATGGCCGAGCCCCGCCCTAGAATAGTTAAATTGGAAACTCTAGTGATGGGATGCATGTAACAATATTTCTTAAACACTTCAGGTGAATCTAATGTGCAGCTAATAATGACAATGTGGGATCTAGTCCCATTCCATCATTTAACAATTAGGGGAAATGCGACCCAGGAAATTTAAAAGATTTTCCAGAACCCATATTGCTTTTGCCAGAAGTGGTTGAAATAGGAGGAGGACTTAAGTGTCCTGTTGTCTGGATATGTGTACTTTATATCATTAAGCTGCTTTTTATAAAATTTTCTTAAGACAGTATTATAGTACCTTCAGTCCTGGTGAAGAAGATGACACTTTCTCTAGGAATGACGTGGTCTTAGTGGCCCTCATTTGCCTGGCCTCAGGGACCTCTGTCCTCTTTCTGCTCCTGTTGCCTTGCAGCAGCCACCATTTGCACAAAACCCTGACCTTTCAACAAATACCACAGTCTGTATTTTGTAACATTTAAGACCTGCTCTAGTCTGCCTGGAAGGCCTGAGTGTCCTAGTTGTATTCCATTCTGTGAGGGCTGGGCTCTCATCCAAATGATAATGAAATAATTGATCATATCGAACAATGGAAAACTTACGTAGGTTTCACAGTGCCAGGAACTTGGCAGACCTTGTTTTATTTTGTACTGTCATCATTGGAAAGTTTCCGAGAATTCTTCCACTGCGCACTTTCAGATATTTCAAGCCTGGGAAGGACATAATGAACTCAGCTAGATTCTCTGCGCCCATAGTCCTCCTGGGTCCCAGGAAGCTACTTACAGGCTGGAACTAAAAGGATTATTATTAGGAATGGTCCATCACATGGTGATCAATAAAACTTAAAGATTTAAGAATACTCTAAGAACAGTTTCACTTTTCACTTTCATGCATTGGAGAAGGAAATGGCAACCCCCTCCAGTGTTCTTGCCTGGAGAATCCCAGGGACAGAGGAGCCTGGTGGGCTGCCGTCTATGGGGTTACACAGAGTCGGACACGACTGAAGCAACTTAGCAGCAGCAGCAAGAACAGTTTTGAAAAACTTTACGGTGTTTCATTCCCTTCCTGATAACACAATCACTGATACTCAGGTATTGGGGTAAAACCAGATACCTGAGAAGACCTTGCTGTGTTCAAGGTAAAGCATGCAGCCTTCTGCACGGTGAATGAAGGTTGGGAAAGGCATTCCCAAATAGCAGAACTGTTTGTGCCAAAGTCCTACCTTAGAAGTGAGCACGGTACATTAAAGAAACTGAGTGGAGGAGAGTGTGGCTACTGTATTAGTCAAGAGAAAAAGGAAACTTGGACTAAAGTGGCATCAACAGAGATAAAGTCAGTAATATTGGGACATGTTTAGCAGATAAAGTTAATCGGGCTTGGTAATGGATTGGGAGATTTCAAGGATAATCCCTTTGCTCCACTTTATGAAAGTGAATCGAATGGTGGTGCCATTTAACGACACCTGAGAGTTGGCCAGGTTTCCTAGCAAGATTATAACCTGACCCGGTGTGATGCCTTTGAGCCATCTGAGATGTGCTATTGTGTAAGCATTGAAAGGCTAGAGGGGAAAGCTGGATTGAAGATAAACTTGAGAGTCATTTGATACAGATAGAAATTAAAATCGTAGCGGGGAGAAAGAGTAGAGTGGTACATTGGCCCACTGCCTATTTTTGTGAATAAAGCTTTATTGGAACACAGCTGTGCTCATTTGTTTACTCACTGTCTATCGCTGCTTAACACTATAATGGCATATTGGTAGAGTTATAACAAAAACTGTATGACTCACAAAGCTGAAAGTATTCACTATTTGGTCCTTCACAGAAAAAGTTCACTCCCCTAAGACTTAGTGTGAAAAAATACAAGGGCCTAAGAATGACAGGGCTTCCCAGGTAGCGCTAGTGGTAAAGATCTTGCCAGCCTATGCAGGAGACATAAGAGACGCGGATTCGATCCCTGGGTTAGGAAGATCCCTTGGAGGTAGGACGCGGCAACCTACTCCAGTATTCTTGCCTGGAGAATCCCATGGACAGAGGAGCCTGGCGGGCTACAGTCTGTAAGGTTGCAAAGAATCAGACATGACTGAAGCAACTCAGCATGCACATAACAATGTCAACAGTAAAGATTGAAAGTGGAGCAGAACTTTCAAAAGGAACTGAGAAGATCCCCGGAGGTTAGGAGAAAACCAGTGAGAATGAAAATAATTATCCGAGAAAGAAGAGCAATGATCTTCGTTGGCAAATGCTGCAGAGGGCTTAAAGACGAGGGCTAAAATCCATCAGTTAGACTTTGGTGAATGCATGCTATTGATGACTCTGTTGAGAGGTGTTTCAGAGGCCTGGCAGAAGCAGAAGCAGAAGCTGAACTGGGTTGGGCTGAAGACTGTGCAAATCAAGATGCTGCATTTAGACCACTTGAGAAATTCTGTTCTCTGAAGAGAGAGGAAGAGAAGTAGCTAGAAGGGTATTTTAATTTATTTAGTTATGGCTGTTCCGAGTCTTGACTGCTGCACAGGCTTTTTCTCTACTTGTGGTATGAGGGCTTCTCATTGCAGTGGCTTCTCTCGTTGCAGAGCACAGTACCTGTGGCACGAGAGCTCAGTAGTTGTGGCTCCTGAGCTCTAGAGCACAGGCTCAATAATGGTGGTGCACGGGCTTAGATGCTCCTCGGCATGTGGGATATTTTCCCAGATCAGGGATTAAACCTGAGCCCCCCGCATCGGTGGTGAATTCTTTACCACTGAGCCCCCAGGGAAGCCACTAGATGGGTATTTGAAACCAAGGAGATTTTCTTGTTTAAGATGAGAGGAGAGATGTGAGTGTTTAAATGTTAAAAGGAAGCAGTCATTTAAGGGGAAAATGGTGAGTATTCAGTCCTGGAGGAAGGATAAAACAAAAAAGTTCCTGAGGAAGGCAGAGGGGATGGGATCCAAAAGCAGATTGGCAGGTCGCCTTCAGGCAGAAGGAGGGATAGCATCTTTTGTATCAATCAGGGAAAGAAGAGAATGGATTCACAGGTTTGGTACCTAGTGAGGGTTTGAAAAAGTTTCCATTGGATGAGTTCAAGTTTCCCAATGAAGTAGAAAGGAAGTGAAGTCAATTGATAGGAATGAGGAGGGACAATTTGTATGTAAGGGTTGGTGGGTGGAGGTTTCAGGTTTAAAGAGAGGGAAGAAGATTAAGGAAGTATTTTCAAAGAAGAGCAGATCTTAATCAGAGTTATAATGGATGGTTATAAAGGATGATAGAACAGTACAGAAAATCCATCTGAGAATGATGACCACACATTTCTGTTAATTCTGTTGTGCTCAGGGACGTGACTTTCCCCAGCCATGTGACTGTTCAAGGGAAGGTCCAGTGTAAGCAGTCACTTGTTTGCCAACAGGAAAAACTGAGCAGAGGGAAGTGCAAGAAGTTTTAGGGAGTTAGCAACTGTATTGAAAAATGGGCCTTGGAACAAAAGGTGGATAAGGAGAGATCTGAGGGAAGCCAGGGCTGCTGGGCTGGACATTTTAAGAAAATCAAAGAAAGGCTGTTACAGCAATAATTGAACAAACAAGCTGGAAGGAGAGAACTTGGTGGTTAGAGCACAGGATTCCTGAAGAAGTGATTTTGGGAACGGTGCAGGTTGGGGTAATGACAATATTTAGGGATATATTGGGTGCAAAGAGGAGAATCTACCATTAAAGTATTGTTCTGCTTATGTGAAAAGACAGAAGACCTCATACTTATCATTGGAACATAGGATAAAAGAAGATGTGATATTAGCAGATTGTGATTGCTTCTAATATTACAGAAAGCATGCAATTATTTCCATCTGAATAAAAATGTGGACTTTAGGCTAAATTGCTTCAGAGATGTACAGGGATTCAATGGTGTTAATACACTAGGTTATAAATAACACAAAAGAGACGATAAATGACAAGCATTTTTGTTTTCACTACTAATATTTTTTGTTCACATTCTTCTTAGGTGAAAGAAAATTGCTGCCATAAGCTGACTCTATGGAAGATCTTTTTGGTTTGTTTCTTAGCCTGTGTGATAACAACAACAATTGGAGTACTCATAATAACCCTGGTGAATAATAACAATTATCAATATTATTATTATTCATTGTTAATAATACATATTAATTAGTAAAAATAATTTTTAATATTATTAATTATAATAACAACTCTTCTATTGTTATCCAGCTACCTACAGGAATCCCGACACCTGTGCCCACTACAACTTGGCAGCCTACACCAAGCACCAGTTCAACGAAATGGGCAACCACCACTTCACCCGAATCTACAATCTCCACTACTTGGAAGCCTACAGCGAGCACCAGTACAATGGAACCGACAACCATCACTTCACCCGAACCTATAATCTCCACTACTTGGCAGCCTACAGCGAGCACCAGTACAATGGAACCGGCAACCACCACTTCACCCGAATCTACAATCTCCACTACTTGGCAGCCTACAGCAAGCACCAGTACAATGGAATCGGCAACCAACACTTCACTCGAACCTACAATCTCCATGACTTGGCAGCCTACAGTGAACACCAGTTCAGTGGAACTGGCAACCAGCACTTCACCCGAACCTACAACCTCCACCACTTCAAATGAACTTACAACCACAGCAGCTACCACCACAAATTCAAGTGAAATCCCGGCTTCCAGGTCTACAACATGACCATAAAATCACCACTTCCTCCATCGATGACCATTACCACTTCCACTTAAGCCACAACTACTGTAGCTCCCACTTAGCTTACAAAACCAGTGGTCATCACTCTCCTTCAGCCACGTGTAATTTCCACCTGTTCATCTGAACCTGCAACTGCAGTGCCCCGATTATCACTTTAATCTAGTGGAACTACCACCAGTCATCAGAACGTTCTATGGCAAGTTAACCTTTCATTCTTTCCACTACAAATTAACCTACAACCGTCTCCCCTCACTGGCTCTTTCCTCACACTATAGCTCCCCTTCAAGAGCTGACTCTATGCCTACTACCATTGCTACATTATACCTATAGCAGCTACCATGATACCAACTGAAGAAGAGAAATTTAGACAGTGAATAAGGGAAAAATTACCTTCATTTTCACCACACCAACACTTAGGACTTCCAAAACTATTAAAACTATTTTTCTTTTAAGAGCTGTACACCAGAAACTAGCACATTGTAAACCAATGCTAATAAAAAATTTTAAAAAGAACTGAACACTTAGGCTAAGAACCTTCTCTTTTTTCTATATTTCAAAATAATACAATTTCATATGGAAAAAGTAACCCAATTTGTTCATTTAGAATGTCTTTAAGACATTTTCTATAAAAGATTGTAGTAAAATAAGCCATTTAGTTTTTAATACGTGTTGGCTTCAGTTCAGAACATTGCATTCTTCCATAGACAAATGACAGACATAACACATTTTATAAGGAGGAGATTTTTAAAATTTTAGAATTTACAATAATTATTTCCTTTATAGTGAATTTTATTGTGTTTCTTCAGTTTCCCTTTCGATTTTAATTACTTTTAAGCAACCATATTCTATTTACTTTAATACTATCAAAAGTGAATTTGAATCTCTATTTTAAAATTAAATTATTAATTTTCTACAATCTTGTAAATAAGTTAATTAAATACTTGTCTTAAGACTCTACTATGTGCTTAAGGACAGAAATTACAGAAGAAAACAGCAATGTAGATTAAGTAGTAAATTCATTAATTTAATTTTTACTTTGAATAATAATTCTAGCAGATTTAAATTACAATTGATATTTCAGACTTACTAAATCAAGACCTTTAGATTGGAACTAATAATCTATAGTTTTAAAAACTATATAGATGTCCAGACTAGTTTGAGAATCAGTGGTTCAAAATTCTTAGTCTAAGAATGGCATTAAAACAACTCAAATTCTAATTAAAAATATTACAAATCAGAATCATGTACTAGGCATGCAAAAAAATAGAATTACCCTGGTGGCTCAAGAATCCACCTGGTAAAGAATCCGCCTGCAATGCTGGACACCTGGGTTCAATCCCTGGGTTGGTAAGATCCCTTGGAGAAGGGACAGTCTACGCACTCCAGTATTCTGGCCTGGAGAATTCCATGGACTGTATGGGGTCGCAAAGAGTCATACATGACTGAGCAGCTTGTGCTTTCACTTCACAGATCTAGCTATGTACAAAAAATTTATATATATGATCAAGAGAGGAATATCTCATTCGCCAAATAGTGAAAAAGTATTTCCAAACAAAACTTGTAAATTAAATCTTCTGAGAAAATTTTAAATTGTTTAAAATCTCATACTTGGACCTCAGTGGACACTCACTGTTAATTTTTACTAGCTGGGTTATTTTAATTATATGTGCTCAGAAGTGCTCACATTTTAGTAAATACATTAATTTAGATTTCTGATAATGCATATGGGCCTTCCCTTCCCCTTATTGTTTTGATTAGGAATATTTTATGAGATATTTAAAATATCACTGGTTAGACCATTCAATTCCTGTTGGAGTTACCACTTTCTAATTCTTTTACAGTTTTACTAGTCATCAGGATGATAAATAATCTGAAGTTTATCTATAATTGTAGATAAACACATGTATAGCTCATTTTATAAGGAATAATAAGAGTTCTTTAGCATGTAGCATAATTGGTCCTTAAGTAATATGTATTAAGTGAATAACAAAATGCTAGCTGACTTGTACTACTCAAGATCCATGAGGATAGGCCTTCTGTATTACTTTTTGTTGCACCCATTGGCACATAATAGATCCCAATAAGTATTTACTTCAAATTTCAAATATTTATATTTGACAGATAATTTTTAAAGTATAATTCTGCAAGATTATAATATTTACCTCTTGTTAAATAGCCAATTTTTATTTAGATTGAATCATTTCAATTCGTCTAGCCTTTTTTTAACCAGACTTACTTTCTACTTTTTAATAATGTATTTCATTTTCTGAAATGTCGCCATTTCCATAAATTTGGAGTCATAAGCTCTTACAGTACCTAGTGAAGGCTTCAGGGCATTGTTGATCATTAGAAGAAGCACCATGGTGGGATGTGCGAGTGGGGAAGAACAGCAGAAACTATGAATAAACTGTATACCAGGCAAGTTATAAGGGGTTTTCATATATTTGGCTCATATTTATGTTTCCCACCATGTTATTTTTCCATATGGTTAGTTTGTGATCCACTGTATACTCTAGCACTTCCCCCATTCCAAAAAAAATCCACAACTGAAGAAATTTCTATTTATTCTTCTCAGCATTCACATATTTAAATGCATATTATTCGGAGGTTTTCTCTCTGTTTTAGCTATTTGAAAGTGACCATCTTGGTGTGTCATTTTATCATTCCTACAGGAAGGGAATTCCTGCCGGAAGGAATTCCTACAGGAAGGGAAGGGTAAGTGGGGTGTACAGGACAGGGCACTCTTGTCTTTTGCAAACATAAGGAACATCACTTGTATTTTATTATTGTTATATTTTATTGCTTTACTTTAATTATTTATTATTTATTTTATTATTTACAAGCCACAGGATCATTTAGAAGTTTTTTTTATCCCATTTGCAAGCCTTTCTGCAAGTAAATAAGCAGTGTAGGTCAAATGATGGAACAACAAAATATTCAATTCCCAAGCTGTGACACAGCGCTTTATTTGGGAAGAATGAGATGTAACCTCAGGTGTAATTTGGGGAGGGTATAAAACATGCTGATCCTACATGAACTGCCCACAGAATGCACATTTTTCCTGTGACCTAAAGGACCAAATCTGGGGCTTCTGCCAACATGCCAAATGAACTGCAAATGAGTAACAGTTCACAGGTATCTTGTCTCTAAGGTCTGCTCTTACACCACAGCTGGGCTCTGTGCTAGAGATGAGGGAGATTCGGACACTGATCTCAGGGGGCTTATACTCCACTAGAGAACCTAACACACATGGATAGTATAATAATTACTGCATCGCTGAGCATGCCTATAAGCTGAACTCTCCCGAACCTACTTCCTAATGACTGGGTTTGGAGTCAAAGTGTCCCTGGTTTGTATTTTTACCCCTTTTCACGTACTGATTCTATCATTCATTCACCTCATAATTTATTCATGTGACGAATATTTATTCAGTACTACTACAAGTCAGGTTCTGAGAATAAGCAGTAAACAGGAAAAACAAGGTTACAGCTACCAGAGTTTATGTTATAACAGAAGGAATGGGTGATACATGTGGAAATGCATAAATAAAATACTTTTCAAGAGTAACAAGTGTCAGAGGGCTGTTGAAACTGGCAAGTGATGGAAGTGAAGGTGGGGATTGAGTTTTCTCAGCCGCAACACTTGGCGTTTGGAGTCACATCATTCCTGTCCTGGGCCTTGCAGCATGTTTAACAGCACCTCTGCCCTCTTCTCACTAGACAGATGCCATTAGCAACTACCCTGATATGACTATTAAAAATGTCTGAAAGTGTTATTCACTCAGTTATGTCTGACTCTTTGTAACCCCATGGGCTGAGCTTGCTAGGCTCCTCTGTCTGTGGAATTCTCCAGCAAGAATACAGGAGTGGGTAGTCTATCCCTTCTCCAGGGGATCTTCCTGACCCAGGGAACAAACCCAGGTCTCCTGCATTGCAGGCAGATTCTTTACCATCTAAGCCATCAGAGAAGCCACAGAAGCCAAGATATTACCAAATATGGCCTGTGGGGAGGAGGCCAAAGAATCCACAGTTTAAGATGGCATAGTTTTGGAGATGGCATTTGGGCAAGAGCTCCCAATACTTCAACTGAGGTCCTACTCTGGGCCCTGAATCATCTTTGCCGTAGCCCTGAGGGGAGTATGGTGGCCCTCTGTTGACTATGGGTTTCTACTGGGGTCTATTGGTACCCAGGGTCAGAGTCTTCCCCATGCAGAAGTGTAAGGAGGCACGTTTGCTTACCAAAACGCCTGAGCCTCCTCACCCGGTTCCCCACTGCAGGCTCTGTGGTAGGCTCAATTCTGATTTTCCATTCTCACATCCTATTTTTTCCCACCATCCTCTTAGTGGGACTGGGAACCAGTGCTGGTTGTTTCCATCATCATGTTTTGCTTCCATCTCTAGTGATGGGAGGCTCATCCATGAAGCTAAGTCTCCTTGGCAATGGCCCAGGGTTTCTTGATCAAGCAGAGCCTGGCATGTGCTGCCGGACTCGCCTCAGGGTAGACCGTTTCTGCCCACGGTCCTGGTTACTCTTCTTGGACACCTGCCGGGAGGCGCTGCTCTGTTGGTCTGGCAGCTCTAGGACTTCTCATCTGCCGCAGTCCTGCCCAGAGATGCCAGCGGCTGTTTGGGGACGGAGCCTTCCCCCGTCCCGGGGATAGTTGATGCTGTTCCCTCATTCACAACACTCAACAATTCCTTCCCTAGAAGGCGGGTCTTGTTTCTGGCCCAAGCTCCCTTCTGGAATGTTCTTCTCCCACTCATTACCTATAGAAACTGCATGCACCTTTCTTGTTTCTTATATGTTTCATTTCTTTGTCACTTATATCCAGATCTTCCCATATGCTATCTTGATTTTGACACTTTATAGTATATTTTCATAGCAGTTGAAAATAGAAGTTGGAAACTTTTTGTGTATGTGAGTCACAGATAATATCCAGAATGATTCTGGCTACCTGCCAGACAGCACTTCTGAATACAACTACTCTAAGACAGATAAAGTCTTGTTTCCCAGACAAGTGGAACATAGCTTTCTCTCTCACGCACGCGCTCTCTCTTTCAACATAGCTTTCTAATATAAAGAACTGACCAAATCTTGTCACTTGGCTTCTTTTCAAGGCCACCCCTAGTGGACTCTGATCTTTCTTTTTAATTCAGTTCTCCTGGCTGCTGCTGTATCTCTTTTTTCTTCAGCTGTCTTGGCATGGTTTTCTGGTTTTCTCCTTTGGGTTGGTGTTTCTGGCAACAGTCTTTGATTTCCTTGAAGTATTCCCTCATTTATTTCCTCTTTAGATTTGGAATGACTTCTACCCCACTTATTCTTGACCCGCAAGTCAATCTGTTTCCTTTTCACTGATTTAAGATAACCTCTCAGCCATGTGATTGAGAAGAAGTAGGGTGCCATCAGAACTGGGTAATCCAGTGGTAGCTTTGTTGTGCCCAGGGGAGGAGGAGTATCTTTCTACTTTGCCTCTTGGCCACCAGGTCCAGGACTTGACCATCTAGGATTCTGTTTTGATCAGCACATCTGTTCCCTCTCCAGGGTAAAAGGTGGGGCGCTTGCAGTGAAGCTAAAAGTGTAATTCATGTCCGCCTGTCAGTGCTTGAGTCACAGCAGCTGCAGCTGTGTCACGCAAAAGGCTGCTCTGCACCTACTATACATTTTTTTCTCCAAGTGAATATCAAAGGCCTGCTTCCAGGTAGTGGATGTTTTAAGCGAAGATAAGAAGAGTCCCTGCCTGGGCCTTTGCCAATGCTGGCTGAAATTCAGATGCTTTGAACCAGCTCAGTATAGCTAAGAAATTCCTTTTAAAAGGCTCAGATTTCACCCCAGTAAAAAAACATAACTATTAACATATTTTTGATATATTTTCACCAGCTCAACATTGTGTTATCTTTAAGTCACTTTAAAAGAACAAAGGAAGGCCCTTCTAACTCTGATTTTCATTACGAGGAAATTGTATTTTTGAAATTGTGTTGTTTCAGCAATAAATAGCATCATGAGGGCTCAACTCTGAGCTTCTGGCTCTGAAAGCCTTACGACTTTTAGAAAAGTTCTTCTTTTGCCACTTTTAATTTCTTCAAGATACTCAATAAATTCCTCCAAAGAATGTGACTTATTCTCCTATAGTTGTAATTCCTTGGAATTTGAAGAACAAACCATTATCTTTAGAGTAGGTGGAGGTACACTCGTTCACCTGAAGAGAATATTATTCTAAAAGCTAAAAGACAGTTATACTCTCATAAAATCACTGAGGTCTCTTCTACAAAAGATATTAACAAATAATATGAAAAAGCAGAGAAATAATTTAGTAGTAAAAAAATCTTCAACAGACTAATTTTAAAATTAAATATCAAATTTTTTTTTTTCTTAACAGCTCTGGGAATAAAATACACTCAAATAGTGGTGAGCAGAAATGAAATAGACAATCTTATATTCAACCAATGACAGTATTAATCAGTCCAAACGTATGGATGGAAAAAACTTGGCAACATGTACTGAAAGCTTTAAAATGTTATGGACTATGTCAGAGGAGATCAATTACTGGAATGCTATGCTAAGGAAATACCAAATATTACACTATATACCAAAAATATATAAAAGTACTTTATGGTACAAATAATTTTTAATAGTTTTACTTGCAAATTCAAAGTACTGGGGAAAATACTTAAAAGCAGAAGGATTGCATGATAAACTACAGAAGAGTCATGATGTTTCCCAACATCTTGTAAATATGGTTTAAAAAGCAGATTATAAAACATACTGTGAAATTTTAAGATAAAAAGACAAGAATACACTAAAGATGGTTCTTTCACAGCGAGATAGATTCTGGGCACGTTTTTGTGCGTGTGGTTAGACTTCTCTGTATTTTCTAAATTTTCTGTTAATAAATTTTTATCAGAAAAACATTTTAATTAAGAATATTATTCAGAAAAAAATAGCATGAAAGAAAATTAGGTTATCTTTTAGCAAACACAGATCACTTATGTAGCTGATTGTTTTGTTTTGAAAATACGTTTATGAATTTTCTAAAAATGATGGCACGTGGAGCATTCTGGGGAGAGAGCTGAGACGCGGGGACGGCGGTTAGAAGTGTGGTCGGGAGTGGCCTGGTTTGTGTTTCGCTCAGGTTGTCCGCGTGGGGAGGTGAGTCTGGGAGCAGATGGCAGAGGAGCAGGGTGTGGGAGGAAGGCAAGCCAGCAGCTCCCTGCTTTATGGAGAAGCTCTTCAACGGCGCCTTCTCTCGCTTTGAAGTAGGGTGGGGACTAATTTCATCCTTTCATTCTGATTTCAACATGTTTCCTCTTACTTGCCCTGCACTGGGGTCTGCTTTTGAGGATCCAATTCCATTGAACCTTTCCTCCCTAGTCCTGTTCTCCCGTAGGCTGAGTAGACCCCTAGAGGTCAGGTTGGAACCTCTTTCCTTGTACATCCTAAGAGCTTTTGTACCCAACATTGACTAAATAAACCGACTAAATGAATAAAAGGCAAAAGAAATCTCATGGGCTCCCATATAACATTAGACCTACTTTGATCAGCTGCCCTGGTTAGAATCTTGTAATCCTTGTCATTTCTATTTTAATTTTGGAAAGAATGAAAACTTGTGTTGAAACAGGTCACATGAAAGGGGCCCCTGAATTACCACCCAGTTATGAAAGTGTGTGGAAGTAACACGACTTATGGCAACAGAGATGTAATGAGTTCATAATAAACACTGGTAGGCAATTTTAGGGTGGGAATGCATTTAATAAACAGCTATTGTGGACTACCCCTGTGGCTCAGACAGTAAAGAATCTGCCAGCAATGTGGGAGACCCAGGTTAGACCCCTGGATTAGGAAGATTCCTGGATTAGGAAGATCCCCTGGAGGAGGGCATGGCAACCTCTCCCAGTATTCTTGCCTGGAGAATCTCATGGACAGAGGAGCCTGGTGGGCTACAGTCCATGGGGTCACAAAGACTCAGACACGACTGAGTGACTTTCACTCACTCACCGTTGTGGCCTAGGGGCTTACATCTCAGAATACCCTCCTGACAATTCAAAGAGGGAAGTGTGAGTGTCCTTATTTTGTAAAGGAGAAAATTGCAATTCAGAGCAGTTAAGTAAGTGGCCTAACATACACGTGTACATGTTCAGTCGTGTCCAACCCTTTGCAGCCCCATGGACTGTAGCCCGCCAGGCTCCTCTGTTCATGGGATTTCCCAGGCAAGAATGCTGAAGCGGGCTGCCATTTCCGTCTCCAGGGAATCTTCTTGACCCAGGGATTGAATCCATGTCTCCTGCAGTGGCAGGCGGGTTCTTTACCACCGAGCCACCTGGAAAGCCCACGTTGCTTAAACCACCCACGTATTAAGATGTAGAAAGCTGAAAAGAGCGTCACTTTCACCCCAACAAGGAAAGGATGGATAATCACAAGGTCAGGACGTGTCTGAGCCCATCAGAGAACTGACAGCACAGGGCCACCTCCTAGCCTGAAATGCACATAAAGGCAGGTGCCTCCTCAGAATGATGGCACAAGACCGGACTCACTTCTGGCAGAACATAAGAGGAAAATGGGGTTACCATACCAGCAGGCAAGATTTCAACCAAAATTTTCATGAAATTGTCAAGTGTGAGCCAGTGGGAGACTACAAAGCACTGGGAGCCACAGACACAAGGGGACAGGAGGGGAGCTTGTATCCTCTAACAGGATCTTCCCTGTGGATTGACACTGGATGCTCCTGAGAAAGACTCAGGACAGAGTGGGAATCAGAGAAACTGCCCTGGTGATGTAGGTGTGGAGGAGGGGAAAACCACTGCTTCAGGAAAGATGTTCAGCATGCTGCTGCTGTGGGTGTGTGTGTGTGTGTGTGTGCGCGCTCAGTCACATCTGACTCGTTACGACCCCATGGACTGTAGCCCACCAGGCTCCTCTGGTGGGATTCCCCAGGCAAGAATACTGGAGTGGGTTGCCGTTTCTTTCTCCAGGGGATCTTCCTGACCCAGAGATTGAACCCAAGTCTCTTGTGTCTCCTGCATTAGCAGGGGTATTCTGTACCACCGAGCTCCCTGGGCAGTATTAAGCACACCGCTATCCACTGGCAAAGAGGGATTCAATATAGTAAAAAAACCAACTCTTGTAAAAGATATATACTTATTTCACATTTATATAAACTCAGAATTTCCAATAAGCTGATTTGACACACTAGTGGGTATTTTCCACTGTTAACATAAATGAGGTCAATCACAAAAGTTACATGTGTTGACAATTCTATTAGGCAAAATTTTAATTTCAGGTATTGGGTTGAGCCATAATTAAATTTATAAAGGAGATTTATTTATTACCTCTTTACTATTTCTTAAAATCGATCCTTTTTTCTCAACCTCTTGCCTGGGTTCCCTCGCTCTCCTTCTCCCCTTTCAACCCATTCTCCCTGCTTGAACTAGAGGAAGTTTTCAAGAATACAATTTCAATTTTGTCATTCTTATACTTAAAAGATTCTGTGGTTTCAAAGAGCCTTCAGAGGAAAACCTAATTTCCCACATGAAATTTGTTTCATTTCCTATCCAGCCTGTCTTAAATTAACTTCATAAATTCCCACCAGTTTCTTTATAGGCTGCTGGCTCTTTCTGGACGGCTCATTCTTCTTTCTTCACGTGGCTTACGTCTTATCCATAGCTGAGCTTTGATGGGTAACACCTCCCTTAACAGCACCAATTGGGTTAGGCAGTTTGACACCCTTCTTTGAGTCCTCAAAGAGTTAAATACCTTTTTCTTTTTTTTTTTAAATAATAAAGAATTTGTTCCCAGACTTGCAGCGAATCTGCTCAGCGTATGCACGCAGCAGCATCTCGGAATCTTCAAACTCATCCACGATTCCCTGTAGTTCCTGCAGGCACGGCCCTTCCATCTGGAGACGCGCGTCACCCACACACCAGGCCAGGCTGATGTGGAAGGAGGGGTCCTGGTAGAAAGTGCTGAGGTCAAACTCCTCCATGACCCTGTCTACCTCTGCAACCAGGTCCAGGAAGTGGGCGTGCCCTGAGGTGACCTCGAGCCCAACAAAGGTCCTGGGGGGAGACAGCAGTGGAGACAACACCGGTGTGAGGCATGGCCGCTGAGAATGTAAACCAGCCGTGAGGAGGGCAGAGGATGCGACCTAAATACCTTTTTCAAAGTACAAACTATGCCAAGTACTGTAATCACTTGCTTGAGTATCTACTGGACTGAATTCTCTTTCTTTGATCTCTGGACACACAGGCATTTACTATAGGACTCTACTTGGCACAAAGTCGATGTCAATAACTGTTGGTTAAATAAATGGATGGATGAATGAATGCTTATTCTTTAGCAAGGAACCAAGTTTTGTTGACTAGGTCATGTCTGGTGAAGGGTATCATGGGCCAAAGTATTAAGCAAGATAAATGTAAAATGCCAAGTTGTCAAGTTAAAACCAAGCTATTCATTTGTTCAAGTACTATAAATAAGAACTAGAAGGTAAGCCATCAGGAAATAATGTCATGATTATTGATTTTGCATTAGCTTACCAGGCAAGGTTTACTAGAAAATTTAAGTTGTGAGCAAGGTTTCCAATTAAGAAAAACTTGGGTTTTCCAGGTAGACAAACAGGTAAACACTATCTTATTTTTCCATTGTGTACTTCATTTAATAAGCTGGCTTCTCAATTCACACTGATTCATTTATTTCTCCCCCCCCTCCCCAGCTTGGTTACTTATTTATAACTTCTCAAAGAAATTTCTACTTGTGTTTAACTCAGTGAATGCCTAAAACAAAACCAGAAGGACAGGATTCAGGAAGGGTGAGCTTGATGGTCAGCAAACGTCTATTCTGTAGCAACTCCGTATATCTGTTAAACGAGAAAAGAGGCTAAATAATGTCTATGGTCCCTTAAGTTTTATGTTTTAATTAAAGAAAACAGTTGAGTAAATACATAAATCAGGAAAATAGGCGGGATGCCCAGTTTCAAGTAGGAGACTGACAGGTAAGTTAGACGTTAGTTTTCTTTTTTCTGGTAAGAGATAATTGACTTTACCCAAACAATGTTTTGGAGTTAAAAAAAAAAAAATCTGAAACTTAGATTGATTTGAATGGATGCCAGTAGATTTTCCTAATAATTTTACAAAGGCTTGGACTTTTGTCAAGATAAACTGTCCCTCTCTTCTTGGAAATCTTAAGCTGTGATATTAATATGCTAGTATATTGATGGAAAAGTTTTTACACTGGATTTCAGAGTCATTTTCTTGCTAAGAAAGGTCTTTAAAAAGTGGTTATGTATATCTTAACCAAATGTGGCATGGTTAATATTATATACGCTCCAAATATTCTATCCCAAAAGTTGTAGCATATAATTTGAAACATAATTATTGAATTGAATCCATCTATCCCTGGATAGATGTATCATGGTCAACTTAGTTTTAAGTCCAGTATTTCCTGAAATCTGCAACTATAAAAGGCATTAAACAAACAGACAACTATTTCCAGAGCTGGAACTGTGAAACTGGTTGCTATGGACTGGAAGGAAAATATGAGACTCATCCTACACATGCTGAGCAACTTCAAATCCAAAGAGTGAATAGTAGAAATAACATTTCTACCTCTTGCACTTATACTTGAGCTTTCCACCTGTCGTGAAATACCTAAATATCTATTGCCAAGTCAGTAAGTCTGCCACAGTTTTTGTTCCACTTATATTAAGATCGATAGGCATAATTTCATAGGCAAAGACATTTCTAGTATATGAACCTTTCATTGTGTGCCGAAATGGTAATCGTTTAGAAATCTTATTACACTGTTCTTCTATTTTAACCATTTGAGGGGCCAGTTTCTGCAGATACAAAGTCAGTGTCACATTTCCACAATATTAACTACACACATATAGCCAGGCAATCGTGTTTGAAACATGATCTCAGAGAACAATTTCTAGACAGTTCTTCAGATCTCAGCCAGAGTTCTTAGACCATAGCCTCAAACTGAACATAATTTCTGCAGCCTAAACGGAAAACGCATTAAGAAACAACTGGCTCATTACCATTTGCTTAGTATAAATTGTGTCACAAATGCTGTATGTCCTAAAAGACCACTGATTTCGCTGGATTTTCCTCTAAAGGAGTAGCAGAGTGGACTCGTGCTTGCAGCCCTCATATAAACCACTTAGGAAGGATCCTGGAGTTGAAACAGGAAGTCTTGTCCTCCAAGAGTTAGAAATAAGATGATGGGAGAAAAGCAGTTCCCTCAGCAATGTCTTGTCAGTGGATGCTCCATAGCCTTCTTCTTTTTCATTTTGGACCCTTTTCCCCAGACTCTTTTGGAGAATCAGATCTCCGACAGGGCAGTGAGAGTCTGCAAGTCGGGCAGGCTGAGACAGCCTGAGATTTTTGGTTTTGTTTTTACGAAATAACAAAACCCTGTTTTGCAGAGTTTCCGTCCTTGGGAAAATTGAAGAATCTCTGAAGATAGGGAATAAAACCTAAGTGTGGGGAGGTCAGCAGTTGTGTTTGTTGAGCGTGTTGGGACTATGAGCGAATTGTGCTTAATGTTCTCAAGCTGAGCTGTACAAATGCATAATCCCCAGTGCTTAGCCTAGGGCCAGGCTCACAGTGCATGGCTACCAAATGTTTGCTGAGCGTGCTGCGTTAGAGCTGATTCATTCCATCAACGCTCACCATCGGGAACCCTGAGATATCAGGCCTTGGCTTGTAAGGCCCTAAAACTGCTTTCACTAAGACGCCCCTTGTAACAAGCAGA
Organism: Bos mutus; assembly: GCF_027580195.1. Classification (NCBI taxonomy): domain Eukaryota; kingdom Metazoa; phylum Chordata; class Mammalia; order Artiodactyla; family Bovidae; genus Bos; species Bos mutus. The sequence continues at coordinate 54,101,805 of NC_091640.1, forward strand.
GGTGCAATTCTGCCTGGCCTGTGACTCAGGTGTAAGTCAGCCCTTCTCATCACCAAGCCTTGGGCTGACTTGCACCCCCCTCTCCCTTTCCATTTCCTCTGCCCTAGTTCACCCTTCAACTCTTTCCCTTCTTCCTGCCCATCCCCACTGCGCCCTATGGAATTCCCATCACAACACAAACTCTCTCACCTTTACACTCTTTAAACAGTGACTCCGTAATCTCTCTGCCTTAACCAATGCTTTCTTTTCCATAGGACAAAGCTTCCCTTTGTATCCTTTAGAGGATATTTCTTATTACTTGGTATCATCTGTAGCCTGTTTGGGGCAGATTGTAGTGGCAGTGGGGCTAAGGGGAAGGTGAATAGTCTAGTTCCCCATCATCGCCGGAAAAACATTACTTCGTCTCATTAAAACACACATGTTTGGAAACAACTACCTCTTGTCTCTCTGTCACCATGAAATGATCTGCTATTTTAGTTTCACCCGTGACTGCTGATGGAGACATCCATTAAAGCAGGTGATTTTATGATGACTATTGCCACAATCAAGACAGCACTCACATAGAAACCTGTCACCAGCGAAGGCTGCCATGACATACGGACCTGTGACAGTCAATAGTACAACTGAATCTGGGGCAATTACAATCCCAATCACATTGGCTGGCCAACGGTGGACATGATCTGTTAACTATACTTCTTGAAGCATGCCACCACTGCCAAACTGATCCACCACCTGACCATCACCTCCTCTGCACCTGGACGACAGGAATCCAATTATTTTTGTACCAATCACCATAGCTGAAGCTGAGCCCACCGTCTCAGTTGCCGTCACTTCAGCTACGGTTCTGACTCCTGCAGCCCCCAGCTGTCTCTGTCTGACCAGAGTCCAAAGGCCAGTGTGCCCACAACAGAGGGAGTCAGAGAGATGGCAGGAGACACAGTCAGAGAGGGGAGCGGGAGGCAGGTTGCAGGAGGCTTCGCCCACCGTGGTAAGGACTACCTTCTATTCCAAGTGAAATGGGAAACTTTCAGAGGAATTCTGGCAGAGCAGTGACATGAAAATAATTATTTTGAGATAGTGACTCGTCTGCAAAGAGGCCTGAGTGGATGAAGGAGACTAGTTTGGAGAGAATGAAAATAACCCAGGTGAGAACTGAATAAGGCTTGCACCAGGATCACTGCTTCACCAGGTCGCAGGGGAGGTAGTGAGAAGTGCTAGGATTTAAGGTCTGTTTTGATGCTAGAAGTATCAGAATTTGCTGATGGGTTGCTTATGGGGTATAGGAGAAAGAAAAGAACTTTCAAAGGTTTTACGTTGTTCGGCAGAAAGGATGGAGGAGCCATTTGCTGAAATGGGTACAGAGTTTGGGTCTATAACAAGGACTCTGATTTCTTCTGTAATGTTTCACTGCTGATAATGGTCAAGTCCCCACGCCCCTCGTCCCTCTTTTCCTTCTGTTCCTCATATGGGCAAGCCAATACGAAAGTCCAGGAGCTCCCTTCCCTGGCGCTGGCGGGAAGTTCAGTCCATGAGTCACAAGCAGCATGCAAAGATGCTCACCCCAGCTCCCCTCCCCAGTCGCCCCTAATCACGATAAATGTCCAGAATTTTCCTTGCTCTCTCAGGCCACTTTCAGACCTGCTCGCCACCCCGCCTCCTCTCCCTAGAAAGCCTCATATGTGAGTAACCTCCCCACACACTCATGGTGTGTGTGTAGCGTCATCAGCCTGGAGGTCCAGATCAAGTTTTGGGCAGGGAGGTCCACCCCTTCTATGCAGGACACCTACAAAAGTTATAAAGAGGGTTTCTGAAATTGGTGGGTGACCGAGAGGAGGAACAAGGAAATCATTCTTGAGCATATACGTTTGAATTATCTGTTAGATATTAAAGTGAAAATGTTGGGTAGGCAGATGTATGTGTCTGGAGTTCAGAAGATAATTTCAGGATACTGATAGAAATTTGGGAGTCATCAGCTCTTAGTCGACAGCACTTAGGACTATAGACTGGATGGGCTCACCAAGGACGTGAGAGTAAAGATAAGAAGAGGTCCACAAGGGGAGCCCTGGATTCCAGCAAGGAAGCTGGAGCGATGAAGAGATCATCTCAGGAAGGGTTGCTGTCTCATGGCACAAAAGAGCTAAGAAGAGAGGTTCCCTGCAAACCAAGTGAACACATTACATAGAGACGGGGGAGCAGTCAGTGGGGTCCAAAGCTCTTTCCAGACACATTTATTTCATAAGGAAATAAAAAGAATTTAATGTCAGCTTGCTTGAGTTTCTCTGGTTTAGTTAATTCGCCGAAGACCCAAACGTGACATCTTTGGCAAAAAGCTATTTAGTATATTTCATACCGACGCACCTCACTACTAATTTATAATAAGTTCCTAATCCCGTTTAAACACTTTCTAAGCCTCCTAAATTTATTTTTCAAAAGACAGTAGACACTTACTTAAATGTTTTTATGATGGCTGTAAATTACTGCATAATGAATGGAAAAAGAGGGCATTATGTTATAAGCATTGAGGGACCAGTGAGCAAAGATGTATGTATATAACAATGAATGGATAGTGTCTACCTTAAATGGGATTTTTCTGTCCCCAAAAGAAATCTTTCTGGTTCACTAGATGAATCAGCATCCATTAAGTGAACGCTAATATTTTAGGGCATTATGCTAAGCTTTATCTTTTAGTAGGAAGTGCTTCTGATGCTATTCACTTTATTATACAGATGCTTGGGGGATATTTCCTGTGTGTCCAGCATTGTGCCAAATGCTGAGCACTCAAAGGACAATGTAAGAGGATGGACTGTCTACTGTAATGCGTGATGAAGGCTGTGAGCTCAGGACTCTGGGGAAACGTGCAGAGGAGCACTAGCAGCCCTAAAAGCGGGTGATCCCATTTTGTTGTTGATGATAGCCAGGCTTGCATTCAACTACATCAAGTCCAGAAACAAGTTCTTTTTGACCCCAAAGCATTAGTTTCTTTTCCCCTGTCTGCTAGTGAACTGTTGGTGGGAGCCTTGTGGGAGGCTGAGGAATGACTTCTCTCAAGATGCCCACATTTTACTCCCTGGAACCTGTGAATGTTACCTTGCGTGGCAAAGGAGACTTTGCAGATGTGATGAACTGAGGGATCTTGGGAGAGTTCCCTGGTCGTCCAGTGGCTAGGCCTCCGCACTCCTGATGAAGGGGGCCCAGGTTTGATCCCTGGTCAGGGAACTAGATCCTGCGTGCTGCATCAAAGATCCTGCCTGCTGCAACTGAGACTGGCACAGCCCCAAAGTGAAGGATCTTGGGATGGGAAGCTTATCTTGGATTGGTACCCAATGTAGTCATGAGGGTCTTTGTAAGAGGGATGCTGGAGAATCAGGTAGTAAGAGATGTGATGAGAATAACAGGTGGGGATGGGGCCACAGGTAAAGGAATGCAGACGGCCTCCAAAAACTGAAGACGGCGAGGAGATGGATTCTCCCCCAGAGCCACCAGAAGGAATCAGTCTATGCATTCCTTGCCAGTAAAATTCCTTGTTTAGGGAATCCCTAGACCACACATCCCCACATTTTCTTTCTGCAAACCCTACACTGCCATCCTTTAGGAGGGAGGAGCTGTCTGTCTCTGGCTTAGTTCACGGTTCTCATGAAGGATTCTCAGGCTGGGACATGATTGCAGGGAATGGTAAATTGTTGTGAGTCACCAAATCACCGTGATTGTTAATAAGAATCATCTTATTAAGACGATTCTGAATGTGCTTCCTCTGATTGTGCTTGTTCTGAATGTGTTCATTCGCAGAGCGACTCGGGACATTTCCCAGCGTCTCTTAGGAAACTGACTCACCCTGTTCCGGGCCACTTCCCAGGTCTCCCAGTCACAGAGCATGCCCTGCCTCATGATGTGAGAAAGCGTAAATGGACACCAAATGCCTCATTCAAGACATTCAGCCTCACCACCAGTCAAGTACCAATTAAAGTCACACTGAAACAGTTTATACCCACCAGACTGGAAAATATTTTTTAAAAGTCTGAAAAGCTTTTTAAAAATTTTTATGAAAGTATAAAACAAAAGAAAGCAAAAAAAAAAAGGAAAAAGAGGAGAAAAAAATTTTTATGAAAGTATAGTTGATTTATAGTGTTGTGTTAATTTCTGCTGTCCAGCAAAGTGATGGAGTTATGCATATATACATTCTTTTTCATTATGCTTCATCACACATGTTGACATATTGAATATATTCCCCTGTGCTATACAGTAGCACCTTGTTTTTTATCCATCCTATATTTAATAGTTGGCATCTGCTGGCCCCAAACTCCTAATCCTTCCCTTCCCCTCTCCCTAGGCAACCACAGTCTGTTCTCTATGTCTGTGAGTCTGTTTCCATTTTGTGGGTATGTTCATTTGTGTAGGATTTTAGATTCCACGGACGCAATACCATACAGGATTTGTGTTTCTCTTTCTGACTTACTTTGCTTAGTACGATAATCTCTAGGTCCATCCGTCTTGTTGCAAATGGCATTGCTTCTTTCTTTTTTGCGACTGAGTAATATTCCACCTCTTCTTCATCCACTCATCCGTCCATGGCCATTCAGGTTGTTTCCATATCATGGCTCTTACAAGCAGTGCTTCAATGAGCATAGGGGTGCGTGTATCTTTTAGAATTAGACTTTTGTCTGGGTATATGCCCAAGACAAACTGGGATGGCTGGATGGTATTCCAAGTTAATTTTTAGTTTTCTGAGGAGAGTCCATTTGTTTTCCATAGTAGTTGCACAAATTTATATTCTCAACAACAGTGTAAGAAGGTTCCCTTTTCTCCACACTCTCCAGCATTTATTATTTGTAGACTTTTGAATGAAAATATCTGAAAATCTTAAGCATTGACAGTCTAGAACAATGGACACTCTCATACACGTCTTGTGTATGAATAGTAGAATAGTAAAAACTCTAAGGAAAATGTGTGCATACGCTGTAACACATCAACTCCTCTCCTAGACATGCATTAGTGTGTCTTTATAGATAGACAGACAGATAAAGTGCCAAAAAACATGGATAAGTTGTTCATAGCAGAACTGTTTATCTTAATAAAAATGAATGAATAAATAAATAAATGCAAGTCCAGAAGCATACAGTTTGATACCTTTACCAATTATGTTTCAGATCTGGAGTCTTATGAAGAAAAACAAGTGAATGATAAATAGATAACTTAGAGTCATATGGCATTTCTAGAGGTTGGAGATATTATATGGGAAGTGTTCAATGGGTCTGCAGTTGTATTTGTGATTTCGATCTATTATGCTGGGCAGTAGATACATAGTTAGGTGTCTGTACTACTGTTCTTCAGCTTTCATACTAAATTTTGTGGGTATGAATGTCCGAATAGAATCTCATAATAGTAACACATGTAATTGTCCTTCTACTTCCTCTCGGTATGCCACTGTGTCAAATTTGGCTTCTTCAATCACTCTGGGAGGGGGTGGTTTTAGGAGTAGTAGCATCTGTTGTAATAATGTTCACAAAGGTTCTAGGTTTTTTAATACATTCTTGTTCTTTTTTAAGGATGCATTTTTTTGTTCTTTTAAAAATCTATTTATCTGTTATTCATTTATTTTTGGCTGGTCTGGGTCTTTGTTGCTGTGTGCAGGCTTTCTCTAGGTGTGGTGAATAGAGGCTACTGGTCATTGCAAGTAGGGGCTCCAGAGCACAGGCTCAGTAGTCGTGGCGGAGGGGCTTAGTTGCCTCAAGACATGTGGAATCTTCCCTGAACAGAGACTGAACCAGTGTCCCCTGCACTGGCTTGCAGATTTTTAACCACCACACCACCAGGAAAGTCCCTCTAGGTTCCTTTTTCATGGGGACTTTAGTTTCCATTTGCTGCCAATCAACTCCAAACCAGGGGATATACTGAAGGTATAGCCACACAAGAAGATGCAGAATTAGAGGTTCCTATCAAGAGAGCTGAAATGACAATATGAAAACCTTTACTATGATGAAATTTCTAGTAGGATGTATAGAATTCTCTTTGACTGTGTGGACCACAACAAACTCTGGAACATTCTTAAAGAGATGGGAATACCAGACCACCAGACCGATCACCTGACTTGCCTATTGAGAAATCTATATGCAGGCCAGGAAGTAAGTTAGAATGGACATGGAACAACAGACTGGTTCCAAATAGGAAAAGGAGTACATCAAGGCTGTATACTGTCACTCTGCTTGTTTAACTTATATGCAGAGTACATCATGAGAAACGCTGGGCTGGAAGAAGCACAAGCTGGAATCAAGATTGTCGGGAGAAATATCAATAACCTCAGATATGCGTATGACACCACCCTTATGGCAGAAAGTGAAGAAGAACTAAAGAGTCTCTTGATGAAAGTGCAAGAGGAGAGTGAAAAAGTTGGCTTAAAGCTCAACATTCAGAAAACGAAGATCATGGCAGCTGGTCCCATCACTTCATGGGAAATAGATGGGGAAACAGTGACAGACTTCGTTTTTCTGGGCTCCAAAATCACTGCAGATGGTGATTGCAGCCATGAAATTAAAAGACGCTTACTCCTTGGAAGAAAACTTATGACCAACCTAGACAGCATATTAAAAAGCAGAGACATTAATTTACCAACAAAGGTCCATCTAGTCAAAGCTATGGTTTTTGCAGTAGTCATGCATGGATGTGAGAGCTCGACTCTAAAGAAAGCTGAGTGCTGAAGAATTGATGCTTTAAACTGTGGCATTGCAGAAGACTCTTGAGAGTCCCTTGGACTGCAAGGAGATCCAACCAGTCCATTCTAAAGGAAATCAGTCCTGACTATTCAGTGGAAGGACTGATGCTGAAACCGAAACTTCAAACTTTGGCCACCTGATGTGAAGAACTGACTCATTGGAAAAGACCCTGATGCTGGGAAAGATTGAAGGTAGGAGAAGGGGATGACAGAGAATGAGATGGCTGGGTGGCATCACCGACCCAGTGGACATGAGTTTGAGTAAACTCTGGGAGTTGGTGATGGACAGGGAGGCCTGGCGTGCTGCAGTCCATGTGGTCAGAAAGAGTCGGACACGAGAGAGCGACTGAACTGAACTGAACCGATAGAATTCTCAGACTAGAAAAGTGGCACCCAACATTTACCACAAAAACATGGTGATGAATGTCTATCCTCCAAGACTGTGGGTAACATGTTTTCACAGAGAAAAGAGAAGAGACTCTTTAGTAGTTGTCATAAACTGTGCTTTTCATGAAACTTTATAACCTTGAACCAACAATTTATCAGTTGGTCACCCAGTACTGATTAAGTTCTTTGTAAGTTCTTCTAAATTTTGCAGTTGGGTTCTGTCTATTCAGGAAATTCATTTCAAAAATATACCTGGTCCCTCCCTTAAAAACTGACATTATAATATATTCAGTTACAATTGTTTGTGCTCAGCTGTATAGCACAGATAATCAGCCTGTACTTTCTGCAGAGAGAAAATTAAGGGTCATAGGAGAAAAATGCAGAAATACAGAGGTTAAATAAAGGAAGGACATATTTTCAGAAAAAGGTGGTGTCAAAAGGAAGGACTCTGTCATATGTCAGATATCCTTATTATTGATGTGAACCAGGGGCGTCATAGTACTGAACAGACATCAGGATGGTCACCTCAATGTGTACCCAGTTATTAATAAATGTCATACAATATCGCACGTGCAGACCAATTGCCTAATGTTCAAATAAAGCATAGAAGTTTGGATGTTATCATATTTGTCTAAATATTTATACCTTGAATGTTGTAGCCAGAATACCCACAAACTTTAATTGTCCTTAAAGTGAAGTCGCTCAGTTGTGTCCGACTCTTAGTGACCCCCATGGACTGTAGCCTACCATGCTCCTCTGCCCATGGGATTTTCCAGCAAGTGTACTGGAGTGGGGTGCCATTTTCTTCCCCAGAGGATCTTCCCGACCGAGGGATCAAACCCAGGTCTCTCTCATTGTAAGCAGATGCTTTACCGTCTGAGCCACCAGGGAAGTCGTTAACTCTTGATTAATAATTAAATTTGTTTGTACTTAGGTTAAATTGTTTATAAGAACTTAGCTAAAATCATCCACAATGGAAAAACTCATCATATATTGATAAGGAAGAAAAAGTCATAAAAAAGCTGTTTTGGGAAAACTGGTTAAATAATTGTGGAAAAACAAAAATTGAGTTCAAATGCAGTGATGAGTTAGTCATTGAAAATCAAAAGTAAAAATCATAGATTGTTAATTTAACCTCCAAAGTTTTAAAAACTTCTGTAAGTTAGGAAATTGTTCTTAAAAAAGAAAAACCAGAGAAAAAAACTGCTAGAAAAATATTTGCAACACAAAAAATATAAAAATCATTGGCGTCTCGGTACATAAAATGTTCACTAGAAAAAAGAACACCAACCCAGGAATAATTAAACTGTCATTGAACGTAAATATGAACATGAATAAGCATATATATGACATTTTGTAAATGTGACTATTGAATAATATTTGAATGTTTCTTGACAAGTTTCATTTCAGAGTTAGAAAACAAAGGAAATAATGATTATACAAACACACATACATTCTTTTTACTGACATGAAGATGGTCAAAATGGTCAAAGCAGGGAATACACATTGAGTAGAGTGATTTTATTGGAGAAGGCAATGGCACCCTACTCCAGTACTCTTGCCTGGAAAATCCCATGGATGGAGGAGCCTGGTAGGCTGCAGTCCATGGGGTCGCTAGGAGTCAGACACGACTGAGCGACTTCACTTTCATTTTCACTTTCCACTTTCACGCATTGGAGAAGGAAATGGCAACCCACTCCAGTGTTCTTGCCTGGAGAGTCCCAGGGACGGGGGAGCCTGGTGGGCTGCCATCTATGGGGTCGCACAGAGTCGGACACAACTGAATCGACTTAGCAGCAGCAATAGCAGCAGAGTGATTTTATAACATTTTTAGTGACAGTGTAACCTGGTACAATTTTCTTAATCAATTTGGCAATTTATTTTTATCAAGAGTTTTTGATCTGTTCAATTCTACTTTTAAACTGCCACCTAAAGAAACAATGCAACGTTTTGAAAAAAAAAAATTTTTTAATGATTATTGTATTGACTATTACATCTGCAAAATAGAAGCAATCTAAATACTTAAGAATGGAAGCATGGTTAAGTAAACAATCTTAGTTTTTATGTAACAGACAATTATACAGTCAATAAAACCCATTAAAATGAATAAAAAGAATAACTATACTTAGATAAGCATTGAAAAATTCATATTGGGAGGAACCAATACAATGTCAAAAGTGGACAGGCGATTATATTCTTTCAATTTTCTGAATCTTCAAAATAAACTTATATTACTCTTCTAATTGGAAAAAGGTATATGAAGTCAGATGTTTCATAATCTAAAGTTCATGGTTCAAAGACTGACAAGAATTAATGTACTTGCAGAATCAGCAAACAGAGCAGAGAATGCATATGAAGGATTTTGAGCATTACTTTTTTAGCATGTGAAATGAGTGCAATTGACCCATCAGGGAAGCCCCTAAAGGCAAATAGGTCTTTCAAATTATTTGGCAAATAGTTGCTATAAACACAGAAGAAAGAAAGGGTGTTGAAAAAATTTTAAAAATGACTTGCGTAACATAAATTTTATTCGAGCTTTCCAATATATTTTGGTAAGTACTTATTTTTTAACTTTTATCATACATAGAGTAGTTTTCACATGTGGTTGATATTTATTATATAAACATCCATGTATCACACTCAGGTCAAAATCAGAACACTTTCAACATCCCCAGAATCCCTTCATGTGGTATTCAGCCCCAATTCTGCTTTTCTCCTTCCCCTGAGAGGTGCCCACCATCATGAGATTTACATGAATCATTTCCTTGCTGTTGTAAAATAGAAATATCACTTACATACATATCTCTAAATAAGATAGATTAGTTTTAATGCCTCTGTGATTTTCCCCACTACATTATATTTGTGAGATTCATGCATTTGATATGTCTAACAATAGTTCATGTATACATTTCATTGTATAAATGTAACACAATTTACCTGTCTATTCTGCTGTGGATATTGGGTCATTGTTTTTTAAACCGATAGATAATGTTACTATGAACATTTCTCTGTGTCTGTGTATTTCCTTTGGGAGCATACTAGGAGTGGAACTACTTCATCATTGTACACAAATGTCTTCAAGTTTACTAGATAATAAAAAATTCTTTCCAAGTTATCTTGCCAGTTTCTGTAACTGCCAGCAGCATATTTATTTAAAATTTCGCTAGTGATTTATTCAATAAGATTTCACAAGTTTTCCATTAAAACTATTGCACCTCTATTAATAGACTTATTTCTAGATGTTTGAAAATTTCCTTTCAAGATCTCTTTAAGTTTCTAGCTTTCTGAATATTTGTTGATGATACATAAAAACATGAAATAATTACTTATACTAATACAAAATACTCAAATTATTTTTGTCTATTGATTTGTATCCACTAATCTTGCTAAACGTTTACTTATTCTAATGGGTTGCTTGTAGATTCTTTGGATTTCTATGATTATAATCCTAATAAATGCAGGTAAGAGCAGCTTTCATGCTTATAAAGTTGACATTTTATTTTGCTTTTCTGATTGGGACCTTCAGTACAATACACAGGAGCAGGAGTCACAGTGGACTCCTGCCACCTTTTGCTCTTGTTTTTACATCTCACCCTTTTACACTGAGAGTCTTTCCTTCTGAATTTCTACCCTTCTGCATTTCTTTCAGTGAATGCCTGTTTGTGGAAAACTGCCTCAAATTTTGTTTAAGAAATGACCTTATTTTTACTTTTTACTTGATAGATACTGTTGCCGAGCATAGTATCCCAGTTCGCCAGTAATTATTTTCCAGTACATTGAAGACTATTTAAATTCTCTTCTGATTTTCACTTTTGATTTACAGTGGTCAAAAAAGGGGCTTCCCAGGAGGTGATAATGGTAAAGAATCTGCTTGCTAAGTGGTAAAAAATCTGCCTGCAAATGCAGGAAGCGCAAGAGACATGGGCTGGATTCCTGGGCTGGGAAAATCCTCTGGTGTAGAAAATGGCAACCCACTGTGGTATTCTTGCCTGGGAAATCCCATGGACAGAAGAGCCTACAGTCCATGGGGTCGCAAAGAGTCAGACATGACTGAACACACACAGAGACGGAGCTGGTAATGAAACGTAGTCACCCATGTTTTTTTAGAAAGGTAGGGAGCCAGGTTCCTGACGCTAGCTTTTCCAGGTACTCTGTCTCATTCTTTGCTACGCTAAGATTTATGCCACAACTGAGAAGTTTGAATTATAGTTTGAAAATCCCAAGTTCTCCAACCATTACATACTAGTGGACTCGGGTCCAATCAGAACAACACTGTGTTAATGAAACAAGATTTGTTCTGATTATATGGTTAAAAAGAAGAAGAAAGAAAAAGAAAAAAGCAACTGAGAGTGATTTAAAGCATAAGTCATTTATTGTTTCCTTAGAGAGAAATTCAGAGATTTGGAATTCAGTTACATAACTTTTTTTTTTTTTGTAATTACAGCTATTATGTACAAGACGACATGTCTGCTCTTGAACTAGGATCTTTGTAAATTTATTAATATTTTGGAAAATTCGTGCCACTAGCGACTGCCTCCCCACCCAAAGTTGGCCTATGTGAAATGCATGAATGAAAAAGATCTTGTCATTTTTTCCCTAGGCTCTACTGCGTGCCGGTTTGCCAAAGGGTCAGACTGCAGGAACTCTCAGATTGCTCTGAAACCCCACCTCACTTTTGCATGCTTGTCATGTACACTTGCCCTTGTGAGAAGTGGAGAAGTACTAACGCAGGTCTTTCTTTTCTGATTCCTGCTCCTCTCAAAGATCAGGATTCATCAGAAATGGTGACAAATTCATTTCATAGCCTAAAGCCAGGTACGGTGGGCTAAGAAGCAGATGAGATTCACTGTGAATAATCCTTGATTTATATACTTAAGAGCTACTGAAGTGTACTTATTTCCTATTTTTATCTTTAATTCTAGTAAAAGCTATTCTGATGTTTTCTTTCCCCCGTCTATCTCAAGAGAGCTACTGACTTTGGTACAAAAGACTTCACTCATCATTCACCTGCATTTATCATGATCCAGTAATCTGAATATTGTCTTATTTTTGGATGGTTTTTGAAATTTGTCATTACCATAAGCCTTCTGTTTAGCCACAGAGTTCTGCACTATCCATAATCAAGGAGTGGCTTTGTAGGCTTCTTTTTAGAAGCAAAAACTAAATTCCTCACCTGTGAGAAATCAAGTTTCAGTGACTTTGAATAAATTTTGTGAAATAAGGAAGGCAAGGGTTTACATCTCAGAATCCTTAGAGTCCTAAAGTTGAGATAATTTTCTGCAGGCTGTTTTGGGAAGGGAGGAAATTTTTTCTACTTTTTTCTCAACTAACATGTGTTGTGTACTTTGGGGTTGAATTTGGAAAATTTCCCAGGAAATGGATGACAATTACTTTGCATGATCTAGATTGAGTAAATACACAATGACTAATTCAGCATGAATTCAGTATTCCCTAACTTCTACTCCACAGAGTGAATACAGATATCTTTGGAGCTCCACGGGAGACACCAGCCCTTCCAGAATGGATGGCAAGCAACAGCAGCACGCTGTGGATATGGAACAAAACCCGACTGAGTTGGTGAGTAGTGTGCATACCTTTTTTCCCCTAACACATTTCCTTTATTGTTTTCTTAGTTATTTATAACAAGGGAAATATCAGCCAACATTCACTACCAACTGGAAAATAACTGTTACAAACATTTTATCAAAGAAGATACACAGCTGGCAAATGAACACATTGGAAATGTTCAACATGCTGAACCATTTAGGGAAATGCAATCAGACCATAGCAAGATACCTCTACACAGGTAATATTGAAGATACTGACCGTATCAACCAAGCACAGGGGAGGAATATGGGGCAACTGGAATGTTCCACGCTCTTGATGGGAATGCAAACGTCATTCACTTTGGAGTATATGAAACATATATTCATATAAAGAATTATGTCTTCTTTCATATCTAACATTCTTGTTTTCTACATTTATTTTTTAACCCTCCCCAAGCTGAACTTGCATTTTTTTCCTAATGTTTACTATTAGAGGATGAATGGAATCTGGATGTTACTAATAGGAGGCACAAGTATTGAGGGAGTTACGTAGTACCAATTGTAGTAACCAATTGTGCTATACCATCATTTGATAATTGTGCATTAGACTTTTTGCCTAAATTTTTATATTTATATCAGAAATTTATAATAACATCAGTGGACAAGATTTTAGTAGATGATTTGAAGTGTTATATTTATAGCAGATATTAACAATATTGTTTATATTCATACATATTTAAATCCAATGAAAATATTTATTCTCATTGGCCTACCTGTTTCCAAGGTAGAAATTTATGGAAAATGTCTCATGGTGGGGGGACTTATGCTTAAAACGTTACATCATATTTCTTAGAACATATTAAGGGTCCCATTCATCATTCACACAAATTCTTTCATCTTATAAATGACTAGTGACAGAAATTGAACTCAGGTTGCTCACATATATAATCATTTCTTTACAAGATGCTACTTTTCAAAAAACTTGAGTACTAGCTTTCTAACAAAGAGAATGGATTTTATAATTAACTTGACGTTGCCGAACCAAGAGAAAAGTCAGACAAGATAAACATGAAGATATGATTAGGTATAAGAATTGTCTTGCAACTTGAAGGTTGTATTTGTGTTCAGTTTGGGAATCCAATATCTAGACGACCATAAACCTGATTTATAGGATGCCTCTTATTCCATGGAAGCTGCAAAATTCCATTGCTTTAATATCATATGTACATCATTTTATTTCCTTCTCCTTTCCCCACATGTCAAAAACATTTATGCAATTTATTCCATTAAGTCAAATAATTAATTATGCAAAATACCCAGTAAACCAACCTCTGAGACCATGAAAAGGAATCGTTTGGATTTCCTATTTTTTAGTAATCTGACTGGCAACCTCTTATATTCCCAAAACAAGGGGTAGAATATTTTCTTTTAATTCTTTATGAGTTTGTTTTCTTACTTTAGAACATTTGGAAAAAACAGAAAATTACTAATAAAAAATTTAAAAATCACCCATGACTCCTCCCAGAGGAAAAAGAAACTGCTAATATTTTGCTTCTTGCCCCCCATCCAATTTAATTTTATTCTTTTGATTGCTTTATTTTATCATATGAAATTTTTCTCAATTTATATTCAGAGAATTGAGAGCTTATACTACAGAAATCTTTTCTTAGAAGATGTTATTCAAGTTGTCTTTTTGCTTTTTAGTAAAGTTTTTTGGTCTTCTTTACATAAGTTGTATGGCATTTTATAGGCTTAGCCATTTTATTTTTGTGTTTGTTTTTAATTATATTTATTTATTTTTAATTGGTTGATAGTTGTTTTACAATATTGACTTGATTTCTGCATACCTCAACATGAATTAGCCATAGGTGTACATATGTCCTATCCCTCTTGAATCTCCCTCCCACCTCCCACCCTTTCAACCCCTCTAGATTGAGGAAGCCCTGGTCTCGAGCCCCGGTTTGAGTTCCCTGAGTCATACAGCAAATTTCCACTGTAGGCTTAGCCATTTAAAATGCATTCCTACTACCAGAAATAGCAGTTGCTATTACACATACAGATACCCACACATAAAACAGTGCCGTTACACATATGTTCTGTACTTTTATAACCAATTTGATGAGATCTTATTACTTTATAATTTATAGAGTATTTGGCTAATTGTTTGGGGTTCTGTAGGGCAATCATGGATGTGATCACTCGATGGACGTGAGTCTGAGTGAACTCCAGGAGATGGTGATGGACACGGAGGCCTGGAGTGCTGTGATTCATGGGGTCACAAAGAGTCGGACACGACTGAGAGACTGAACTGAACTGAACTGAACTGAGGGCAATCATATCATCTGCAAATAATGTTAATTTTGTCTTCACATTTCCCTTATTTATACGCACTGATGAGAACTTCTAGAAAACCAGTACCTGAAATTGGTGGCAGGAGATATTCTTCTCTTCTCCTGACTTTAAAGGAATGTCTCTGAATGTTTTACTGTTAAATATTATGGTCATTGCTTGGAGGTAATGACCTCGTCACGTTGCTCATCACATTTGGGAGTTATTCTTTTCTTCTAGTTCTTTGGGGTTGGTATCATTTGTCTGCTTTTACCACTTTTAAATGCTGAAATTTGTTAAATGAGCAGTGAGCATTGAGATGATTATTTTCCTTCTTTGATCATTTAATATGAAAAATGTACTTGTATAATTCACATCATGAAACTGTTTATTAGAGTTTCAGATTTTCCTAGATCTTGGTCAGTTCTTCCTGGAATACATATTGGATTCAATGATTTTTTACATGTTTTATGAATTTATGTGCCTAGATCAAATAAATTTTCTTCATCCTTAAAAATCAGGGCTGGTGAATTGTTGATGTTAACATTCTTTCTCTGCAGCTACCCAGAAATCCCTACGGTTCAAACGAAGGAACACACTGTGGTTGTAGATTGCCTGTTGTGACCTTACAGCCGCAATGGGTGAGATTTGGGGTCTGGGGGGCAGGGGGGCGTCTTCACTGGTCCTTTGAGGTGATGGCAAGGCAAGGTAGACAGGCTCCGCTCGGTCAGCCCCTCTGAAGGGTTCTCCTCTCCTTCAGCTCCTCCTCAACTGCCTGCCCTTCAGTGGCTCCGTGCTCCTTGGGCACCCCCTCACCCCCGTAACTCCACAAGCTCTGAGCAATGCAGGGGGCCCACTGGCCTGGTAATTTATCAGTGCTGTAGTCTTTTCCTGTAAGATCCTGCTCCGTACCAGAGCTGATCATTTTTCTACTTTGATGTCTTTCTAAGCGCAGCGAACTTTCTTTTGTTTATGTTTAAAAGATCAAAAATGTATTTAATGAATCATTTTCTAGTTACAAAATCTCAAAATGTCATTTGAAAATGGGAGATGACAGTGAGCCAAATACCGGTCACTTTCCATCACTCCAAGGTAACCAGTCTCCATGTTCTGATCGGTCTTTGGTTTTTCTCTCCTGGATGGCCAATTAGATAATTTAATTTATACTGTAAGTATAGTAGCCGATATGAGGTCATCACGTGATATATTCCCGAGGCAACCTATTTGCAATTTAAGGTGATGCCTTTATTGCTTTAATACAAAGGGTTAACTCAGAGGGGACATTTTGTCCTTATGCACTTGTGGACAAGGCGTGTATATGTATGTGTGTGTGTGTGTGTGAAAGAGAGAGGGAGAGAGAGGGAGAGAGATGATTTATTCATTTAAATTATAGCATTTGTAGTAATTTTAAAAAATAGCCATATTCTAATGGAAATCATTTGCCTAAGTTACCACTGTGTTCTTGCTGAAATGTTCACTTTTCATGACCCTGTGCAGGCGACGGCAAAGCCGAGGTCACCCTGGAAAACGTTTCTGCTGTGTCTGCTGGCCTGTCTCATTGCCACAGCCCTTGTTGTTCTGCTCTTCTATTTTGTCCACTTGGGTAAGCCCGCCGCCGGCACCACCATCGTCATTCATGCCGACGGCAAGTCCAATCATGTCGCCTGCATTCCTGGTGCTGCCCCATCTCCGGGCCCATCCTCCCTGCCTGTATCTCAGAGCACTCTGCCTCCTACCCCGGGGACCAACCACAGCTCCTCTACCCCGGGGCTCCCAACTCCTACAGAGACGACCATGAGCTCAACGTTGGTCCACGAAGTTGAAATTGAAGATGAAGAATGACATTTGGAGGGGTCTTTAGCCCTCCTCAAACCGGATCCATCCACTGATCCTGAACGAGGCATGTCCAAGGTATTCTCCCCTCCAGCCGAGAGGTTCCAAAACGTTTAGCTTTATGAGACTTGCCCTCTTGCTCAGTCATTTGCTGTGTCCCATATGAGAATGACGTCAGTGTTCTCAGTCGAGGACCCTCCAGTCTTCAAATGATTGGAAAAGAAAAATTTAAACTGAGCTCAGTTGATTCATCCTGGCTAGGGCCCAGAGTTTCTTTTCATCCTGTACACCCCATCTTAATCTCATTAGTGAGGATTTCAATTGCTGGAGAAGCTGCCTGCCTCCTGGATGTTGGTTCTCAAGCCAGTATTTACGATCCAGTTGTTGATTATTTCCCAATCTCATATACTTGACTCTTCTCGGTATTTGTATTCCAGTACTCTTGCCTGGAAAATCCCATGGACAGAGGAGCCTGGTAGGCTGCAGTTCATGGGGTCGCTACGAGTCAGACACAGACACGACAGAGCGACTTCACTTTCACTTTTCACTTTCATGCATTGGAGAAGGAAATGGCAACCCACTCCAGTGTTCTTGCCTGGAGAATCCCAGGCACGGGCGAGCCTGGTGGGCTGCCGTCTATGTGGTCGTACAGAGTCAGACACGACTGAAGCGACTTAGCAGCAGCAGCAGGGCAACAAGAAAGTGTTCAACTAATGTGGTTAACGAACACAAATTATTATGGAACTATTCATCATTACAGAAGCTTTCTTACTATTGGGTGAAAGGAGGACACATTAATGAGGTTAGAAATGAGAAATGTTTCAGAGAAGGGCTGAAAGTTAAACAAAGGTGGGAGTTTAAGGGGAGATCATTAAAACACAAAACGAGAGGGCTAAGGGGATTGAATAGATTGAAAATCCAAAACACACTTAGAAACACTTCAAATATAACAAATGGTGTATTTTCTCTATACTTTTTTCTGATATTATCAATATTATTTTCTGTACTTTATATTTTGCTTAAAGTATTATAAACTGCTGCTTATAAAATTTGAACTTTTATTTTGTCTTATACTTTGTAAATTTGACGGCACATGGCTTATAATTTGGTGTGAAACACAAGACCCTTGTTCAATGTTACTTGTATTTAGAGTGTTTAACACTCACTAGAAACATAATCACTTTATTCTGGAGACCTTGGGGTTAAAATCAACCTGCCCATTCCATCCTCAACTTCCAAACTCTACAAAAGAGGAAGACTGGTTCAGAGAAGGCAGCTCCTGTTCAGACTCAGACCCTACGGGTGGCAGCAGATCCAGGATCTCTTTGGCACAGCATCGGAGGTTCTAAATAGGTTCCAAAAGCATTAAAAGATTTTATGTTATATGCCATTCTAGGTTCATTTGCTATAGCCAATAATAGAACATGTAAATTACACAAACCTTGGGGCTTTATTGAGTAATTATGCTCTGCCAAAGAAAAATTAGAAATGTGGTCATTTTCTAGGTAATTGTTATTTTAGGGAAGCTAGTATTATTTCTCAGACACAGGGAAATGTAAAATTTTGAGACTTTGAAAAGTTTTTCAAACAGTTTACCAACATTATTTGATAATAGAATTTAAGAATGATAAACGGCATTATATAAATTTTACAAATTTCACAAAGCTCTAGATGAGATTAATGGGCTAAAAGGAGAAAGTGTGCATGCATTTCTCCCTTGTAGAGTTTTTTTTTTTTAAATTAGAGGACAATTGCTTTACAGTGTTGTGTTGGCTTCTGCCCCAAGACAAGGTGAATCAGCCACGAGTATTTATGTATATGTGTGTGTGCTTAGTCGCTTAGTCATGTCTGACTCTTTGCGAGCCCATGGACTGTAGCCCACCAGGCTCCTCTGTCCATTCTCCAGGTAAGAATACTGGAGTGGGTCGCCATGCCCTTCTCCAGAAGATCTTCCCGACCCAGGGACTGAACCTGGGTCTCCTGCATTGCAAGCA
The DNA here is from genome assembly GCF_027580195.1 of Bos mutus. NCBI lineage: Eukaryota > Metazoa > Chordata > Mammalia > Artiodactyla > Bovidae > Bos > Bos mutus. Next base: position 54,120,599 of record NC_091640.1, read on the forward strand.
GATTCTTTACCATCTGAGCTACAGGGGGGTTCCTATTTCTATTTATCCCCTCCCTCTTTAGCCTCTGTCCCATCCCACGCCTCCAGGTGGTCACAGAGCACCGAGCCAAGCGCCCCATGTCACACAGCAGCTCCTGGCTAGCTCTCTGCTTTGCACGCAATAGTGTATCTATCTATGTCAGCGCTCCTCTCTGCATTCACCCCACCCTCCCCTTCCCCACTGTGTCCACAAGCCCCTTCTCTCTGTCTGCATCTCTATTCCTGCCCTGAAAATAAGGTCATCAGGATCAATTTTCTAGATTCCATATATATGTGTTAATATACAATATTTGTTTTTCTCCTTTTTGACTTAACTTCAGTCTGTATAACAGGCTCCTGGTTCATCCACCTCAGTTTAACTCACTCACATTAATTCCTTTTCGTGGCTACTAGTAGAGTTTTAAATCAATTCATTTCTATTGTGTTTTTGATTTACATGCTTGTGAAGAAGAAAGATTGAATTCCCTAGTTTCAGATGTACTTCCTTATATGATTTAAATTTTGCTTTGCAATATAAAAGAAAAAAAAACTTTTAATACAAAGATCTCAGAATGTACCATTAGTAAAGAATTTAAAAGAAAATTTCATATCTTAGAAGCCATTAGAAATAGCTGGATGTGATAAAAGCCGTTCTTTTCTTCCTTTGCTCTTTAAGATTATACAGAATGCACTATGGTAAAACCGGGAGAATAACTTCATTGTGTTTAACAAATACGCTCTTAGCAATGAATTTCCTACGTTAAATATTGGAGGATATTGTAATAAGGGTTATCCGAGATCATCAGATTTCTGTGCTTTATAAAATGGAATTGTGAATGAGCTCTCAGATTCATTTATTGCTTTAGACTTCTACAGTTTAATAAAATCTCTTTTTAAATTAATTTTTCTTGGGGTATAGTTGCTTTGCAATGTTGTGTTAGTTTCTGCTGTACAGCAAAGTGAATCAATTACACATCTACACGTCTCCCCTCCTTTTCGGATTTCCTTCCCATTTGTGTTACTAGGGAGCACTGGGTAGAGTTAGTCTACCAGTGATCAGTACCCAGCTGTTGGGTCAACTCTTTGCAACTCCACGGACTGTAGCCTGCCAGGTGGGGTGCCAGTTCCTTCTCTGGGGGATCTTTCCGACTCAGGGATCGAATCCACGTGTCCTGCATCTCCTGCAGGGCAGGAGGATTCTTTACCACTGAGCCACCTGGGAAGTCCTGAGTAGGGTTTCCTGTGTTAAACAGCAGATTCTCATTAGTTATCTGTTTTATGCCTAGCAGTGAATATTTGTCAATCCCAATCTCTCAATTTATTCCCCGCTTTCCCCTTGTGAACTGTAAATTTGTTCTCTAATCTCTGTCTCTCTGTCTGCTTTGCCAGTGAGTTCCTCGGTACCACTTTTCAGGATTCCACCTATAAGTCATATTAGTAAAATCTTAGAGTATTAAGCAGCATTGTGGAAAATGTCTTCACCATTTAAGACACTTTACTCAGATTAAAATTTTTCAAAGTACTATGAAAATACTGAAGTGTGTGCTTACTCAATAAGAATGTAATCATCCATTATAATGATTTATTCATTAAGTATTAAAACCATATATTTCTAGTATTTATTATTTCAAAAATTTATTCACTGTATTGAATGACAATAATATATTTTAAAATAGTCAGGAAATTCTCTATTTAAAACATCTACTAGAAATGTTCAGGTCCATTATTTATTCTTAAATGTGAAGTAATCCTTGTGGGATTAAAATGTTAAGTTTTCAAATGCACTTCACCAAATAAGAGTGCGATTAAACTTCTTTGGATGCTTTACTAAGAAAATGTTCTATTGGGCATTTTGTTTCCAAAATAGGTCCATTTACTTATACTGAAAATCCACTTTAATAGGTACAATCAACTTTACCCCATAATGATGTTCACAATTATTTTAGGAAAAGCTTTCAGAAGTTACACTGTGTAAGTCATTCACTTTGATATTGTTCAATTTCAAAAGCTTTTGAACTTCGGAACCACCTCTACTTTGAAACAAATTATTATTTGTGAACTTTCAATTGCTTAGTCTTTAGATTCTTTAATAATCTCCTAAGCATCTCATAACTGCCATTAGAGTGACAGACATCTAATATCGGTGTTATGATCAAGTCAAACATGTTTCTACTTTATCTTATCTCTTTCTAACTTTTACTATGGCATCCAGAGGGCCTTTTCCAAGTTCTGTGGGAATCTGTCTTTGTCATCCAAAGTGGTCCTTACCTTCAAAGACAATTTCATCAGACCTGGTTCATTTCTAAGAGGGAATTCCTCAGCTAGAAAGGATTCCTTTTGCTAGGAAAGGAAGAGCAGAGTGATTAACCAGTGTCCCCAGCATTTGGGCACTGTACAAAGTTCCCACTTCAATGTCATCCCACCTAGACTGGCAAACTAAGAAATGAAGAAATAACCAGTAATAGGAAAGAAAAGCAGGGGCCATGCAGCAAGAGCCATTGTGGTTCCCAGAGACTTGATGGAACTAGGAGATACTATGGTAAGTGAAATAAGCCAGACAGAGGCAATTATTACATGATCTCACTTCTTGAGGAATATACAAAGAGCTGAAATCATAGAAACAGAGTAGAAAGGTGGTTACCAGGGGCAGGGGAGTAGGAGGGAGTGGGGAAAATAGAGAGAAGCTGGTCAAAGAGTACAAACTTCTAGTTTGAAGATGATAAATTCTGGGGATCTAATGTACAGCATAGTGATTATGGTTAGTAATACTGTATTATACACTTGGAATTTACTGAGAGACATCTTAAGCGGTAATTATGTGATTTGAGAGATGTGTTAGCTAAGCTATATTGGTAATCATTTTGTAATATATAAATGTATCAAATCAACATGTACATCTTAAACTTATACAATGTTATGTCCCTCAAAAAGCAGGGCAACAGAAAGAAAGAAAGAAAATAACAGTTCACAACCACTAATGTCATCTTTTCCAGAAGTAGAGTGGATTTGCTCTCAAGGACCTGTAGTTTGAGTTTAAAAAATACTGTAAATACAGATACTTTTGCATCAGTTGTATTTGCTTCTATATTTGCAACTGTCTTAAATGGAAGATATGGGCTTATCTTACAGATAGAACAAGAGGCCCCAAATGATTATTTACTATTTATTATGCAAAGAACTCTTGTATCAGTTGATATAAAATCCAACTGTAAGTCACAGATGTTCCTAAATAATAATGAAGTTGAAGAAAAATAATATATAAAAGCTTCTCTCTCATATACACTAAAAGACTAAAGGTAGCTTTTGAAAAAGTAATTTTTTGGTCATAAGACACCTGGATTCCTGTATCTCATTGTTCCACATCCTTGGCATCTGGCTTCTATTTCACAGTTTAAAATGGCTGCTTAAGCTCCAGTCATTACATCTATATTCTAGTCAACAGAAAGAAAGAGGGATGAAGGGCTTAAGCCCTCCCTCTAAGAATATTTCTCAGAAATTGCACACAATAATTTTTATTATGTCACATTGTCAGAAATTAGTCATGCAGCCACATACAGCTGTCAGAAAGATGAGAGATGCAATGATTATTCTGGGTGTTTGTGTGACTAGGTACAACTGATGGTTCTATTTATAAGGAAAACAAAGAGAATAGATTTTAGGGCCCAACCCAGAGTCTCTGCCCCAGAACTAAAGCCAAACATTGTTAGATGAAGAGATGAACATTTCACTCCAAATTCCTAATCCCTTTAAAGAGCCCCATGTACTCTTTAATACTCTTTTATTAACATCCTGGCAATCGCAAAATTCTAACACTGTCTAATAATTGTGAGTCAGATGTGGTCAATTACAGTGTCAAAGTGATCTGGCTCAGGTGCCAGCCACTCTGGCGGAGGAGTCAAGTCTCCAGGAGTTCAGCGGACACAGGAGAGCACCAAGAGCCCCTCCCGGGAGGAGGGAGGTCATGCCGGATGTATCTTCTCAGAGCCCAGCCCAGGGTCTGACACAGAGAAACTGCAGAGCAAGCATTTGATGAAGTAAATCACTGATTGCATCCCAGAAACACCGCACAGAAAGGGACCATGGAGATTATCCAAGCCAAACTCTTCACTTTTGAGATAAAGAACCTGAAGCTGAGTAAAGCTTGGCGAGTGCTGGGTGTGTGCAGGTATCCTGTAAAGGACTTTAACTGTGTTATCTCGCAGGGCGGTGTATTAGTGTCAAAGCTGAGGTTGCCTGAACTAAGATCTGGGGTTCTGCACTAATGCGAAATTTTCACTTTACATTTTCTCACTTCCATCTTGATTTGCTTCCTCCATGTACGAATGTGTTTAATTCCCATTTTATTAATAGTACCTCATTTTTATGTACTTTTATTTCCAGTTGGAAGACAGAAAATAATGATGCCAGTGTAGTCTTCATATTTTCTGCATCATATCTGCACTTTTCATTTTCCCCAAGAACCAGGTTTTCTTCTTTCCAGGTCACAAAGGGGTTTATGTTTCTCTCTTAATGTAGTATTAGAGCAGTTAAAATGTAGAGAGTCTAAAACTAGGCAACCAGGACTTGAAACCTAGTTCTCTCACTTACTATGTGACCTTTGGCAAATTACCTACCTCTCTGTGTCAGTTTTCTCATCAAAATGTGGAGATAAAAAAGATCATTTACTGTGTAAGTCTATTGTGAAGAGTGAATAGATTAAGAATTGTGAAGCAGCCTGGCAAGGTTTGATAATTGTTATCTGAGAATAATGGTGACTTCTTAGCTCAAAGATGGTATTCCCTTGCCACCTAGCATGTTTTTGGCCTTCTCTCCTCTTTTAATAAATAATTTATTTAAAAAATTACAATTAGTATTGACACAACTAAGAAAAATGTTACAGGTTCACTGAAGCTTCTGACTAAGTATGATGACATGGTTACCTCAAAGCTAGTAGAGATTAAGAGTTGAGTGAAATAAAATTATAGTGCATGGAGAAAAACCCTGCAACAAGTGGAGGTGAAGGTCAGGTGGGAAATAAAAGGATTCACCTTCACTCCTGGAAAAGCTATAGGGTGAATGTGCTGTCAGCTGGCTAAGAGAATTTACACTTCACACGTCTCCGCAAAGTGAAAAGTAGTTTTAAAAACAAAGTTAGCTGTTCTTTATTATTAATGGGAACCAGTGAGGACCATCTTAGTTCAGAAAATTAAGATTTAATATTTAAAAACTCCTTTAGTGAATGAAATTCATGTTTGTATATTTTGGTTTATATAATACTTTATCTTCTCATCAATGGTTTCCCCCAAGGACATCCTAGTAACATACATACATTTTAACCTATTGCTCTTGACAAAGAGGCTAGATTATGCTGGTCCCCAGGGGTGATTTAGGGCAGGCAGTTAAATTCAGATGCTTCTATAAGTCTCTCTCATAGCTCTCAGGGAAAGAGTTCTCACCAGGCTAGAATTTCTCACGAGAGGCTGACTTCCAATAAGTTGGAAAGATTCTTCCAAAGGTTGAAAATTGGCAAATGACAGAAGCAAGGCCTTCATCCTGTCTTTGTGGGTCCACGTGCAGAATGTGTGGAGAAGGCGATGGTGCCCACTCCAGTGCTCTCGCCTGGAAAATCCCATGGACAGAGGAGCCTGGTGGGCTGCAGTCCATGGGGTCGCTAAGAGTCGGACACGACTGAGCGACTTCACTTTCACTTTTCACTTCCATGCATTGCAGAAGGAAATGGCAACCCACTCCAGTGTTCTTGCCTGGAGAATCCCAGGGACGGGGGAGCCTGGTGGGCTGCAGTCTACGGGGTCGCACAGAGTCGGACACGACTGAAGTGACTTAGCATATTTATGTATGTATGTATGTATATATACAGTATGTATAAGATCCAGTGGCTGCACTGGATCTTAGTTGCAGCTCTGGGAGCCTTTGTTGCAGCACGTGGGATCTAGTTCAGGGATTGAACCTGGCCTCCCTTCATTGGGAGCACAGAGTCTTAGCCACTAGACCTCCAGGGAAGTCCCTTCATAGAATTTTTTAAAATAGGAGAAAGTATGAAAACAATGTACAAACTCCCACAAAAGGAAATGATTAAGAATGACCACCGGGACATTTTTTTGAGGCGATTGGACTCTCCTTGGACAGGACATGGTGATAATAAGCCCCCTGAAACTGGAAGGTACAGGAGGTGAGGATAGGGATGTATAATAGTATAATGAGTTTGGGTAAACTTGGGAGTTGCTGATGGACAGGGAGGCCTGGTGTGCTGCAGTCCATGGGGTCTCAAAGAGTCAGACACGACTGAGCGACTGAACTGAACTGAATATACAATGAGTTATGAGGGCATATAAAGGACAATGATGTCTCTCTTGTTTCCGGGACTCACAGACTGACACCATAATTTGGGCTTTAAGAGGCATGAGTTTAAGCCATTTTGCTCTTTTCTGCCATTTATGGGACCATCTGTCTGCAAAAGGTTGCCTGTCACCAGGACAGCAAAGAAAACAAAAGAGACATGAGCTGAGTAATCCAAGTGCTGAGAAAGGTGCCCGAGGGCCCACATGCCCTGCTGAGCAGAGGAAATCCACATCCTTCCCAGGGCTTCTGAATCCCTCCAGCATGGCAGTCTCTCTCCAGTTTGGCCTCCCACCCTCTCTTCTTAGCAACAGCTGCCACACTGGTTTTCCTTTGGTACTTAAAACCCTCCAAGATCTTTCCTACCTCAAGGCATCTATGCTTGATGGCCCTCCTCTTTGGAGTGCTCTTTTCCTACTCAGGTGGTTACTTGCTACTTATTCTTCAAAAAGGTCTTTCCTGACCCTAAAATTCAAGTCCTATCCCTTGTTGTTGTTAAGTCACCAAGTCAGGTCCAACTGTTTGAAACCCCATGGACTGCAGCACGCCAAGCCTCTCTGTCTCTCTGTCCCTCACCATCTTCTGGAGTTTGCCCTAGTTCGTATCCCTTGAGTTGGTGATGCCATCCAATCATCTCATCCTCTGTCACCCTGTTCTTCACCCTTATCCCTTAGTGATATTCTTTTATGATGCCCTGATTTTTAATCTTTGTAGCATTTAATGCAGAGTAGTAATTTTATCTTTGCAGCATGGCTGTTGTTTAAAGTTTGTGTTCTGCCTAGACTGTCAGTTTCATGATGATTACTTGTTCTCAGGGCCTATCAGAGAGTCTGGAACCCAGGGAGCTCTCAGATGTTTGTGCAAAGGAAGAAGGAACAAACAAGTAACAATAGCCAGCATTTAATGGAGGTTAACAAGGTGCTCTATTTTAAGAACCTTCAGATGTGTTAACTTCCTCTAAGATTCTCACATAATAACATAGGAAGTGAGGATTATTATTATTCTCATTTTACAGATGAAGATGCTGTGGAATAATTTAAGTAACACATGTAGTATCTTCTGGCCAGATATGTGGAAAAGCAATGATTCCAACAGCAGCAACCCAGCTCCAGGGACAAGGCTTTTTTTTTTTTTTTTTAAACATTCACTTATTAAGTTGGCCAAAAAATTCATTCGAGTTTTTTCATAAGATCTTACAAAAAACTTGAACAAACTTTTTGGTCAACCCAATATTATTGACTATAAAATTATAAGATATTGAAAGTGAATACTGGGGTAATTGACGTGCACATGGTGAAGGGATCCCACTCACCTAGTGAATTAACAGGTCCATCACCTGATAAATCTTTCTATTCTTTTCTTTTTTGATGATTCTTTTCTTTTTTGATGTGAACTTTTAAGTTCTACTCCCTTGGCAAATTTCAATGATTCAATACAGTGTTATCAATTATAGGCACCGTGTTGTATGTTAGATCTTCATGTCTTCATCTTACAGCTAAAAATCTGCATTCTTTTACCAACCTGCCCCTCTCTCTCCCATCCCTCAGCCCTGGCAAGCACTTTTCTACTCTGTTTCTATGGGTTTGACTTTTCTTTCTTTCTCTTTCTCTCTTACTTTAAGATTTCACGTGTAAATGACAAGCATCCAAAGCAGTGTTCATCTTTTTCTGTCTGGATTGTTTCTTTTAGCATAATACCCTCGAGATCCATCCATGTTGTGGCAAACAGCAGGCTTTTTTCTTCTTTTCACGGCTGAATAATATTCCACTGTATGTATACAATATTTTCTTTATCTATTCTACATCACGACTTTCCTCTTTCCAGGCTCAACTCAGGATTTTCACTCTGAATTGTTTGTGAAGAGTAACTCTATTAGTTTCCTGTTGCCACTGTAAAAACTGCCACAAACTTGGCAGTTTAAGACAGCTCGCATTTATTCTCTGAAATCCAAAATGAGTGTCACAGGGCTAAAATGAAGGTGTTGTCAGGGCTGGTTCCTTCTGGAAGGTCTAGGGGCACATCCATGCCTTGCTTTTTCCAGCTTCTAAAGGTCTCCAGCACAGGGCTGTGTCTTTCCTGTAGGGTAAGGGAGTTAGAAAAGGCGAGGTTTGGGAAAAGAACAAGACTGGCACTTTTCAGGAATAGATCACCTTTAATAAGGCAAGAAGGGACAGAAGCCAGATTAGTGAGCTGCTGCACTAACCCAAGAAAAGAGTAAGTACATATAGGCATATATGTGGACATCTACTGTCTTAAGGGGTCCTGTTCTTCTCCAAGGTTGTTCGGATTAGTTATCTTTTAAACAGCTGGGGCAAGGATTTCTGGAGATGGGCCAGAGGCTGGACCAGCTGGGAGTGGGGCGTAATCAACCTTAATGTCCATTGTTTTCTTCAGGTGAGAGAGTTCTTTGTTTTGTATAGAATGGTGGGGAGGTCCCAGAGGGGAGTTTTAACTCCAGGCTATTTTGATCCCTGTAACTTTCCTTCAATTCCATGTTAGTTTCTGTTGTCACATTACCTCCTCCCCAGCTTCTGCCTCCCTTTTACAAGGACCCTTATGTTTACACCGGCCCACCTCCTCATCCCAAGGTCCTTATCTTAATCATATCTACAAAGTCTTTTTTTGGAAACAGTGGAAACAGTGTCAGACTTTATTTTTCTGGGCTCCAAAATCACTGCAGATGGTGATTGCAGCCATGAAATTAAAAGACTCTTACTTCTTGGAAGGAAAGTTATGACCAACCTAGATAGCATATTCAAAAGCAGAGACATTACTTTGCCAACAAAGGTTCCTCTAGTCAAGGCTATGGATTTTTCCAGTAGTCATGTATGGATGTGAGAGTTGGACTGTGAAGAAAGCTGAGCCCCGAAGAATTGATGCTTTTGAACTGTGGTGTTGGAGAAGACTCTTGAGAGTCCCTTGGACTGCAAGGAGATCCAACCAGTCCATTCTGAAGGAGATCAGTCCTGGGTGTTCTTTGGATGGAATGATGCTAAAGCTAAAACTCCAGTACTTTGGCCACTTCATGTGAAGAGTTGACTCACTGGAAAAGACTGATGCTGGGAGGGATTGGGGGCAGGAGGAGAAGGGGACGACAGAGGATGAGATGGCTGGATGGCATCACTGACTTGATGAACGTGAGTCTGAGTGAACTCCGGGAGTTGGTGATGGACAGGGAGGCCTGGCGTGCTGCAATTCATGGGGTTGCAAAGAGTTGGACACGATTGAGCGACTGAACTGAACTGAACTGAACTGAAGGTTACATGCTTGCAGGTTCTGGGAATTAAGACAGATGTCTTTGCGGAGCCATAATTCAGCCTCTCACATTCAGTGCTCTCACCGAAGAGCACTTTGTGCACATAATTCAGTCTGAGCAAGCCTTTGTTTCTGGCTCTCCAAGGAGGCCACTAAAATTATAGAGACTTCCCTGGCTGTCCAGTGGTTAAGAAGCCAGGCTTCCAATGCAGAGGGCGCCAGATCCCAGGTTGGGGAGCTAGGATCCTGCATACTGCACTGCAGAGCCAAAAAAAAAAAATTATAATTGAGGATGGGGGAAATCCTCTCTCCATGTCCCTCCTGGATGTTTTTACATTTGTACTATAAATAAACTTCCCTCCATTCTGGCTGACATATGCGCAGTCAGGTACTAGAGTCAGCAGAGCCCAGAAGCTACCCACCAGAGAGATTTTTGTGCAAGTGTGTATGTTGCAGTTCTGTCCCGGCACCCGCCTGGCGTGGGCTCCATCTGCCCTCATTCCCATCCTTGCAACTGGGCCAGCCAGACATGGTCTGCTTAAGGAGCCCTGTGTCATGTCATGGTGACCTGGTCAGGTGCCACCTCTGAATGTGGGCAAGGTGGTTTCCCACTGGCTCGGATACACAAGCCCAGAGGATTTTCTCAGCCCAATATTCACTCCTAGAGCAGGAGAGAAAGAAGAAAAGATGAGAACCAGAAAAAGACACCGGGCGCTGATAAGACTCATCCCTCCAGAGACATTACTCTGTGGTCACTCTTGTCTTCACTACAGGATGGAGAGAAATGGGAGACCAGAGAGAGCTGTTTCTTTATCTGCTCAACGGGCACATCAGGTTACAGAAACTTAGAGTTCATTCCAAACAGGCAAAATTTACATGACACATGTATTATAATAACAATAAGTTATAACAGGTGTTATTATAATAACACATATTATAATAACAATAACAATAATACAATATGTGTTAACACATGTATTATAATAACAATAATAACACATGTATTATAATAACAATAGCGACAAAAAATCTAAATACATCAACAAAATGACAAATGTCTTTCCTATAATTCCAGTTAAAAAGGAAGAGGGACAACCATGGAGTGGGCAGGTGGGAAGGGTCTAGCCGCCTCCAGGGAGCTCTGGGGGCTCCCACTAGGCCCCCAGGGAAGGAGCTGCAGAAAGACCAGGGCCCCAGGGCTAACCAGGGTCACCATCCTGTCCCCTCAGGGCCTGCACTGTTAGCAGTCCCTCAGTGGGCATGCCTCAAGGGCTTATATTCATCCTGTCTCCTTGGGAAGTGGGCTGAAGGTGAGCGCTCTGATTCCTAGCTCTGCTAAATTGGTGTTAAGGTCCATAAGAAAATCCTTTTCCTCTCTGTAATTTTCACTGGGTGAAGAAAAACACCATATTTCATGTACATACTGCTAAATTTAAAGTGGAAAACCAACAAGGTCCTCCTGTAGAGCACAGGGAACTCTGCTGAATGTTATGTGGCAGCCAGGATGGGAGGGGAGTGGGGAGAACGGACACATGTGTATGTACGGCTGAGTCCCTTTGCTGTCCACTGAAACTATCATAGCATTGTTAATTGGCTACACACCAATACAAAATAAAAAGTTTAAAGTCTGGGGGAAAAAAGGGAATGGGGATAAGAAGTCTTTGCAAACTGATGAAAATAAAACTTTTTTGAAAAAAAATACGGAGGGGCCAAGTGGTTTTATGAATTTTGCGGTTGTGCCTTTTTAAAAGATGATAGAAAATGTTTCTTGATATTCACCATGAATTAATATCAGGAAATTTTGAATTAATGTCACCAAATAAATAGTCTACAGCTTGGCCTCAAGGTTTCAACCACAGCACTGGAACCATGAGTTTTCTATGGACAACTTTCTTCTTCCTTGGAAAGTGCCCATCCAAAAGAAAAGGAAAATGAAAATCATCATTTAATTTTTGAACTAATGTTTAGAAAATGTTAAAAACACCATAGGTACTAGGCTGAAAGTCGCAAAGTTTTGAAGATTGTGTGGAAGTTCTGTGCCTTTTTTATAGGCATCGGCTTTCAGCATGTGTGAACACATGTCAGACTACCATAATCACTTCAGAGGTAGTAATTCATCCAAAATCTACAAGTTTCTTTTAGTGAAATCGTAACAGTATTCATTTGTGAAAAGCACTTGAGGAAAAAGAATAAACTTTCTGAACAACATAGGTAATCAAATCACAGAATTGTAAATAGAATTGAGCTTTCCTAAACAATGCTAATAACCAATATATAAGTTGTTAGTCACTCAGTCATGTCTGACTCTGAGTAGCCCGTGAGGCTCCTCTGTCCATGGAATTCTCCAGACAAGAGTACTAGACTGGGTTGCCATGCCCTTCTCCAGGGGATCTTTCCAACCCAGAGACTGAACCCAGGTCTCCTGCATTGCAGGCAGATTCTTTACCATCTGAACCACCAGGGAAGCCCATTCAAGTTTGGTAATGGAATCTGCTTGCTGAACATTTATCATATATCTCACCAAGAAGATCTAGTCAAACTGGAATAAATTTGCCCAGATTCTCTGAGAACAAAAATTCCAACCCTAAACTTTAAACTATAAAACCAAAAGTTAGAGAATTTGAAGTAAAGTACTTACTGGCTCTTCCTGGACATACCTTCTAACCTGTTGCTAATGAACTCTGCTTAAGTGGAAGTCACCAGTTCATTTTCCCCTTTCTCCCTTTTTTCCCCCAACTATATATTATATATTATCCATGATCATTGATTTCTTTTTAAATCATAATTATTTCACAAAGAAAAAGTTACTGTTAAAAACAAAAACCCAAAAACATAGACGTTGGCAAATAACACACACATCTGCCTCAGAGTATAGGCAGTCCTCCATAAATGATGGTTATACATCCATGGATGCAACCAATCAGGAATCGGGAAAAAATTATATATATATATATATATAGAGAGAGAGAGAGAGAGCGCCACACCCTCGTGTTCCCCAAGAGACATCAAACCCAGGGTACTGCAGCAAGAGTGCCAAGTTCTAACCACTGGTCCACCAGGGAATTAAAAAAATAATTTGAAAAAAAACCCCAAAACGTATAGAAATAAAAACCTGAAATTGCTGCATACTGGCAACTATTTACATATAATTTATATTATATTTGTAACTATTTAATGGTAACTTATATGCAGAGTACATGTGAAATGCGGGGCTGGATGAGGCACAAGCTGGAATCCAGATTGCCAGGAGAAATATCAATAAGCTCAGATATGCAGATGACACCACCCTTATGGCAGGAAGCGAAGAGAAACTAAAGAGCCTCTTGATAAAGGTGAAAGAGGAGAGTGAAAAAGCTGGCTTTAAAATCAACAATCAAAAAACTAAGACCAGGGCACCCAGTCCCATCACTTTATGGCACATAGAGAAACAGTGAAAACACTGACAGACTATTTTCTTGGGCTCCAAAATCACTGCAGATGGTGACTGCAGCCATGAAATGAAAAGACGCTTGCTCCTTGGAAGAAAAGCTATGACCAACCTAGATAGCATGTTAAAAAGCAGAGGCATTATTTTGCCAACAAAGGTCCATCTAGTCAAAGCTATGGTTTTTCCAGTGGTCATGTATGAATGTGAGAGTTGGTCTATAAAGCTCTGAAGAGCTCTGAAGAATTGATGCTTTTGAATTGTGGTGTTGGTGAAGACTCTTGAGAGTCCTTGGACTGCAAGGAGATAAACGCAGTCCATCCTAAAGGAGATCAGTCCTGAATATTTAGTGGAAGGACTGATGCTGACGTATAAGCTCCAATACTTTGGCCACATGATGTGAAGAATTGACTCATTAGAAAAGACCCTGATGCTGGGAAAGATTGAAGGCAGGAGGAGAAGGGAACGACAGAGGATGAGATGGTTGGATGGCATCACCAACTCAATGGACATAAGTCTGAGCAAGCTCATTAATATTAAAATACTTAATATTGAAAAATTATTTTTCCACTTAGTCAACCATGTTTAATAACTAATTATGTTGGAAAACATATGATTTTTCAACAAATAATTTTTAAACCATATTATATTATAAAATATAGAGTTAAACTGAATTATATTATGGTATAAAAAAATAAAACAGAACCTGCTTGTTGTTTAGTGTGCAAGAAGAAGCTTCATTCATTTATTCATTTAACAAATATTAATATTTATGAATTGTACTATGTAACAGATGGGTGTCCCAGGTGGCTCAGAGGTAAACCCGCCTGCCAATGCAGGCGATGTGGGTTCGATCCTTGGGTCAGGGAGATTCCCCTGGAGAAGGAAATGGCAACCCACTCCAGTATTCTTGCTGGGAAAATTCTATGGACAGAGAAGCCTGGTGGGCTACAGCTCACGGGGTTGCAAAGAGTCGGATGCGACTGAACACACAACACACACACACACACACACACACACGTGACAGATTCTGGGAACAGGAAACAACACCTAAGACAATTGCCCTGTAGTTTTAACTATTAGCAGCAAATTACTGAGCCTGTCCACCCACAGCCATTTCCAAGAACTATTCTGCTCAGAGGGCAGTAGCGCTCTGGACCTGGGACTCCTATTTGAGCCACGGCTCATGTTCCTACCACACTAATTCCCTCTTCCTAAAGCTTCCCAGTGGGGTTTGCTCCTCAGCTGGTACTTAAACCGCTGCCCTGAAACCCAGACTTGGTTTGCTAAGAAAAGAAGAGTCGAATTAATCAGATTGCCTGTATTGGAAACTTGAATAAAATGGTGCCGAAGAGAAGAGGGCAAAGGTTATCAGCAAGAAAGGCTGAGGTATAGAGAAGGTTGGAGACAGCATAGGAGCATCGAAGGAGCAAGCATTCTATGTAATCCAAATCTATGAGCTAGATGGAAAGGGGTGTGTGTGTGTGTGTGTGTGTGTGTGTGTGTGTGTGTGTGTGTGTGTGTGTGTGTGTGTGTGTGCTCGGGACAGCAGGAGTTGGGAGAAAATGAGGAAGATGATTGGTAACAGGAGAAGCACAGACACATGTGCTGAAAAGCAGCAGAGAGCCCTTTACCACTTAACCACTGAGCCGCCTGGGATGCCCATCTGTCACACAGTCCAGTCCACAGAGGACCAAGGATGCTGTGCAGGCATTGTCCCTGGAAAAGTATAACATCTTAAATGGAATGTCATGGAGAAAATAATTCCCATGAGCCTGTCTGTTTTGGATAGCCAGTGTGGGCATCGAGGGTTGGCAGCTCCATTTTTTCTGCTAGGGGAAGCCAGACCTCCTCGGGGAAAACTATCTTGAATAGGAAAAAATAAAAAAATAAATTTTTGTGTTTCCAGTCACCCATTATGTGGTCCCAGAAGATTAATTCAGGTGCTTACTAAACATTTGGGGGTCTTTAAATGCAGCGTTGACCAGCTCTCACCAAGGGCTCACACACACCGTCCCTCTGCCCAAACATGTTCCCTCCTGACGCGTCCTCATCCCTGGCCTACCCCTCTCTAGCTCCTGCTCATCCTCCAGGACAGGGACGACTTGTTACTTTCCTTAAGAGGTCTTACTTGACCTGCCAAATTACCATTTTCTTTATCCTTTGGGCTTCTCTAACACCCTGGATCTCTCTTCTTTCATGGAATTTTATCATTTGACTTTTTTTCTATTTAACTGCCTACATTCTCCTCCAGCCTGCTCTGCTGGGGCAGTGTAGAAAACAGATAATTCTCTGACTTCACTGTTATTCTTTATTTTGTTCTATTCTTTAGCACCACTAGTGTGGGAAGGGCTTCCCAGATGGCTCAGAGGTTAAAGCATCTGCCTGCAATGCGGGAGATCTAGGTTTGATCCTGGGTCAGGAAGATCCCCTGGAGAAGGAAATGGCAACCCACTCCAGTATTCTTGCCTGGAGAATCCCATGGATGGAGGAGCCTGGTAGGCTATAGTCCATGGGGTCGCAAAGAGTCGGACACAACTGAGCAACTTCACCCAGAACCCAGAACCCAGTGTAGAAAAGGCTTGATTTTACTCATTGGTCCTTACCATTCAGGCTTACCAGGTGGCTCAGTGACAAAGAATTCACCTGCCAATGTAGGGGATGCAAGAGACATGGGTTTGATTCCTGGGCTGGGAAGATTCCCCTGGAGTAGGAAATGGCAACCCACTTCAGTATTCTTGCTTGGAAAATCCCACGGACAGAGGAGCTACAGCCCATGGGGTCACAAAAAGTCAGACACGACCGGAGGGCATGCGTGCGCATGCACACACACACACACACACACACACATATACAAAGACATTTTATCTTGGCTTTTACCTGACAGGCTCATTGGTAATTAAACCTCTGACTCCTACAGATCCATTTCTAAAAGGCAACACAAATTTAACTTTGTCTCCATTGGCAGGGACCATTTTTATCTGGTTTCCCCTTATTTTTTCGAGTACTTAGAAATTAGTATTGATGTAATAAATATTTGAGGACAGAACGAATGTGTCCAGCTGCACTGGTACAGTTTCTTAAGCAATGATGCAAAAGAAAAGTAATGTAAATATTATTCAAAAAGTTTAATTTTAATCATTCTAATTATAGGCTTTTCTCAGAGGGTTCAATTTTTTTTTTTTTAAACGCTCTACTTCATGCCTTCCAGATGTCGTACTCTGTAATGGACAATGTAGCCAAGTAAACTATGTTCATGGAGACTTGTGTTTACGGTGATAAATATCCAAAGTTTTAAGCTTACCTTGTATCCATTACATTTATTTGAAATATGGTAATATTATTCATTCCAACTATATTGCACTATAAAATTCTACACTGCTACACTTAACACTGTTATCTCTCTTAATTCCTATTCCACCTGGCAAACTATGCTTATGTTTCAAGACCTGAATGGAATTTCAACTCCTCTTGGAAGTTTACTCCTATTTTTTTTTGTCTTCACAGGTAATATTTTTTTTACAACCTGGCTCATTGTACACTGCTATTAGTGATGTATATGTCATTTTCTTGCTGGTCTGTAAGCTCTTCTGGGGAGGGGGTGTATTCATGTTTCTAAACCCAGACCTCCAACAGGCACTTGTTAGGTGAATGGAAAAGATAATAATTTTTTTTTCCTTATGCTGATCCAAAATCTTTGAGAAAAGACCACCAGGCTCCATTTTCTAGCATCCTTTGCAGCTGGGATGGACAGGAGACTTGAGTCCTAGTGAGCAGAAATGATGGACCACTTGGAGGCAGAGCCCCTGAGAACCGCCCTTGTGCCCACTTTGGTGCTCTTTTCTCTCTGGCTGGTTGGGTGCTCAGCCCCCAGGTGACCTGAGAAGTCACCTGCGGTGACTGCCCCCACCTCACTGACATAGAGCATCCTTGCTGGTTCGTGACCTTGTACTGTGTTAGGCCAAACCAAGCTTCTATCTATTTTTCACTGTGGCCTAAAATACCCTGACGTACTGGTCAAAGAGGGAATTGACCTAGTCTAAATGATTTAGTCCTCTTTCCTAATTCAGGGCAAATTAGAAACGAATGTCTAGGGATCCATCCATCCATCTATTCAGCCAGTATCAACCAAGTCCTCCCCATCTGTCCCGTTCTCTCCTGTGTGCTGAAGACAAAACAGTCAGTAAGTAAGGAAGGCACTGATCCAGGCTTCGCGGATGATAAAATACAGTGGAAAAGACAAGCAACAGACAAGCAAAACACAAAACATTTTCAAGTTGTGATAAGTACTATAAAAGAATCAAACAGCATGTGAAGATAGAAAATCAAAAGCAAGCACATGGAGAGTTTTATCTGGGAGGAGGCTCAGAACACACCTCCCTGAGAAGGTGAAGCCAAGACCCAAAGGATGAGGAGCACCCACTGTGTGAAGACTGGAGCTAATATCACTCCAGGCAGAGGGAGCTGCACGCAAAGGCTGGAGCATGGGAAGCAACTTGGCAAGTGTGAAGCCCTAAAAAAGGCGAGCCTGGCACACGGAATGAGAGACGATGTTGAGTTGAGCAAAGCTAAATTTCTGAGCAATCTTCAGCTGGGTACATGTGGCAACATTCTGGTTCTCTGTTTATAAATCTACTATTGGATTGAAGATAAAGACACACGTGTCTTCTGTTTACTTTACCCAATTATTTTGTCCTGTGTAGACAGAGGTCACCCAGGGGAAAAACACTTCCAAAGTCAAAGTGATCCAATATGTTTGATTCTAATTCTTTTTAATTAAGGGCCATCTGGGTTACTAAATTAATTTTATAAAAGAAACAAGGAGTTCTTTTCTATGAAAATATTTTTTACTTTGCTTTATGCGTAGTTGCAAGCATAAACTTTACTGATTAGGGTTAATCATTTGAAAATATGGATAAACACGTGGTCTCTTCCGTGAGTTAGAGCACTGCACAATATATCATTAACATTTATTGATAGAAAATTATCACTCCTTTTAATTACTGTTACTTTTATTTGATTACAAAGATAACATCATACTTTATCCTTCTCTTAAATGTGCCAATGACTTTCTACTTTACAGCATCCATTTCAATGGTTTTCTTAACAATTTTGTCCAACCTCAGGTTAGCCTCAGTGCTGCTGTGACAAATTGTCTTGCCAGTAGCTACATGTGTAATTATCTCCATACACTGCTCACAGTTTTATGTACAATGTGTTGCCTAAAGGATTCTTCACTGAGTGCCACGAGTCAAGGACACCTAATATAAAAGCCATGGGATCTCATTTCAATGGCTTTATGGAGGTGGAAAAGACTATCTTCCATCTTGGAAATAGACCTCTGGTTATTAATTATTCTTACCCATAGACAGGGACAGTGTGGAATCGAATTCAGCAGGTTATGGGGGCAAATTCAGGATCTACAGAGCCTCTGATTCAGCACCCTGATGGACTGCTATGTTGACTGCCTTAGGGTTAGTCCACGGTAGCTTGCCTTGAGAATGAAATCACCATATTATCTTTTAGGCTTCCATGGTCGCTCAGACGGTACAGAATCTGCCTGCAATGCGGGAAACCCAGATTCCATCCCTGGCTTGGGAAGATCCCCTGGAGAAGGAAATGCAACCCACTCCAGTATTCTTGCCTCCAGAATCCTATGGACAGAGGCTGGCAGGCTATAGTCTATGGGGTCACAAAGAGTCGAACATGACTGAGCGACTAACACATGCATATAATCTTTTAATATTCTTGGGTAAAATAACAATATTTTGATTATCTCTTTGTAAATGCATGTTGAAATATGACAGTGAAGTGGCAGGATATCTACAACTCATTTTCAAATGGTTTGGCCAAACAAAGTCTGAAGATAGAGCAAATGTGATAAAATGACCACGGGGGAGTCTAGGTCAAGAATAAATAGGTGTTTCTTCTTTTCAGTTTTATTTATTTATTTATTTATTTTGCAGACTTTTAGTTTTTTAAATAAAATATAATTTGGGGAAGGGATGAGAAGGCGATAGCCTTGATGCCAATGGAGAATCTAAATATCCTTTAAGTATAGCATGAAGCATGGGAAGCAACTTGGCAAGTTTGAAGCCCTAAAAAAAAGGCCAGCCAGGCAAATGGAATGTGAGATCACGGTGAGTGGAGCAAAGGTAAAGATAACGAGAGCCGCTACCTTGGTTTCCCCAGTTTCTCAGTAATTTGCTCTGTCAGTGGTTTGTTGCCTGGGTTTTAAAGCTACACAAACTCCATTAAACATCTCTCAGTTTTGTGACACTCCAGGAAAAGAGGCATCCTGGGTTTCATTCATTTTCAATACCATAGCACACTGAGAAATGCTTTCCTAAAGCAAGTCAGGGTTTTGTTTCCTGCATTGTCAGGAAATCCAGGCTTCCACATCAAATGTAAGGGAGATCATATGATACGCTTTATGTGAAATACTTAACCCCATGCCAGGCACACAATAAGCCTGTGATAAATGACCGCTCTCTTGTCATCACCGTGTTTATTAGCTCCTACAAATCCTTTATCAGAGACTGACTGCTTGAACTTCAAACCTACATCCATCAATCAAGTTAACAGATATTTATTGATAGTAGAATATGACTAATAGCTAATTCTGTGAATAGCCAGTGTACAGTAACTCAGAAAGGGACAGCTCACAATGGAGCAACACATCAGATTTCATACACACATACAGGGTAGCACTTAAGCCAGGATTTAAAGCATGTTTAAATTTTCCATAGGCAGCAAGCCTATCTCCTCCTCATTCCTCCCCCAAATTGTATTTTATTTTGAAAAACTAGAAGCCTGCAAAAAAGAAAAAAAACTGAAGAGAAAAACATCTGTTTATTTTTCACCTAGATTCCTCCATGGTTATTGTTTTCTCACATTTGCTCTATCTTCAGACTTTGGCTGAACCATTTGAAAATAAGTTGTAGCTATCCTGACGCTTCACCCTCAGATTTCAACATGTATTTCAATCACAATATTGTTACCTGTTGTTGCGTTAGTCACTCAGTTGTATCCAACTCTTTGTGACCCCATGGACTGTAGCTCACCAGGCTCCTCAGTCCATGGGATTCTCCAGGCAAGAATACTGGAGTGGGTTGCCATTTATTCCTCCAGGGGATCTTTCCAACCCAGGGACTGAATCTGGTCTCCTGCATTGCAGGCAGACATTTTACTGTCTGAGCCACCAGAAAAGCCCAATTGTTATTTTACCCAAGACTATAAAAAGTCAATGGCACCCCACTCCAGTACTCTTGCCTGGAAAATCCCATGGACGGAGGAGCCTGGAAGGCTGCAGTCCATGGAGTCGCTGAGGGTCGGACACGACTGAGTGACTTCACTTTCACTTTTCACTTTCATGCATTGGAGAAGGAAATGGCAACCCACTCCAGTGTTTTTGCCTGGAGAATCCCAGGGATGGGGGAGCCTAGTGGGCTGCCATCTATGGGGTCGCACAGAGTCGGACACGACTGAAGTGACTTAGCAGCAGCAGCCATAATATCATCTAGTATGCAATACATTTTCAGATTTTCCCAACTTTCACAAACTTTTTTTTTATAGCTTTTATTGTTTTATTTTATTTTTATGTACTTTTTAAAGCCAAGAAACAGTTAATGAACAAGCATTTGTTTGCTATCAAGACTGCAACTTCCCTGGCGGTCCAGTGGTTAAGACTCCACCCTTCCAATGCACAGGGCATTGGTTTGATCATTGGTCTGGGAAAACAGATCCCACATACTGTACAGGCACGCACGCACGCACACACACACACACACACACAGATCAGATTGTACGTCTGGTTCCAGGTGATTCCCACGAAGGCAGAGGCTCTTGATACTGTTTTCTACACATGGAATGATAGGCACTTCATCAACCCTGAGATCAATCATTCTGGGTAGCCTACAAGTCCTCACAATTGAATTCCCTTTTGATAAGACTTCCGAGAAACATCAAGGAGAATATTAAAACAATTACTCATGTGGTTCACTTTAAAAAAATTTTCATGTTAATTTTCTGATAATTGGAGGGATAAGGTGGAAAGCTGAGGATGCGGGGTGGGGGGGCAAATGATTGCTTTCCCTTTGATTATCTGCCTAATTGTTTTCATTCCCTAAGATGCTTTGTCACTGACGTGTGGACTTAGCATTACATTGGGAATACAGGTGGCCCAGAGGTAAATATTGTTTCTACATTCTGTGGTTCATTTGAGGTAGTTAGAAATGTAGAGACCTATTTCTTTTTTCAGAGTGCACTTTTGTTTGCAGCAGATAGATCCTATCTCCTTGGAAATAATTAGATAAAGTTATAATGCTCCGCAGCTGCTGAGTTATTAGCCAAATGCTCACCAAATGAGATCTCTCATTAGGGCTCATGAACAGGTAATCTCTTTTGATAGATGAACTTATAATTTTCATATCCATTTACACAAGTCACAGATATCTGCTTTTATATTGATTTCTAATGACTTGGCACATAGGATGCTACATTTGATTTCCCCTTTTAAAGGAGATAAAATCATTACTGACACGTGATTAAGCTCATTTTCAAAATGGCACAGGACCCGATAGGA
Source organism: Bos mutus (assembly GCF_027580195.1). NCBI lineage: Eukaryota > Metazoa > Chordata > Mammalia > Artiodactyla > Bovidae > Bos > Bos mutus. Next base: position 54,142,215 of record NC_091640.1, read on the forward strand.
ATTATATCCTGTGAATGGTGATAGTTTATGCATTGAGACTCAAAATTTTTTTCTTAGTTTTAACTTCAATGGAAAGTCATGTCTTCTGATATCTTCACCATTATGCAAACTGATAATTATAATTCACATACAACTTGTCCACACGTCCTTATTTTACCAAAGCAGATGAGTAGAAGTTAACACTAAGTTACAAATGAAAACAGGTCAAAGTGTTCATTTTTGCCTGCCTCTGAGCCAGATTGCTTCCGGATCTAAACTGCTGCTTGATAGCAATTTAATAACTTTCGGGTGGTGCAATCTTTTTCTTGATGAACTGAGAAAATTCCAATATCTTCCCTTATTGCAAGTAGAAAAAGCTTACCTCATTTACAGGAGGTAATAAATACATCTGCGGCAGCTTAGTTTTTTGATCATGAAAGGATGGTATTGAAACTGGAATCCTCTTACACGGTCTTACTAGGAATGTAAAATAATGCAGATCCCTGGAAAACAGTCTGGAAGTTCCTACAAAGATTAAACAAAGAACTACCATCTGACCTGAAATCCCACGTCTAGGTGCAATGGCACCCCACTCCAGTACTCTTGCCTGGAAAATCCCATGGATGGAGGAGTCTGGTAGGCTGCAGTCCATGGGGTCGCTAGGAGTCAGACACGACTGAACGACTTCACTTTCACTTTTCATTTTCATGCGTTGGAGAAGGAAATGGCAACCCACTCCAGTGTTCTTGCCTGGAGAATCCCAAGGACGGGGGAGCCTGGTGGGCTGCCGTCTATGGGGTCGCACAGAGTCGGACACAACTGAAGCGACTTAGCAACAGCAGCAGCAGTAGGTATTTAATCAAGAGAATTGAAAATCTATGTCCATACATTGAAAGCAACACTATTCATAATCACCAAAAATGGAAACAAATCAAATGTTCATCAACTGATGAATGGAAAAATAAAGTCTGAAATAGCCATATGATGGAATGTTATTTGACAGCAAAAGCTGTACTGAATTGAGCTCCGTCACAGATGAACATTGAAAACATTGTGCTAAGCGAAAGAAACCACATGTGAAAAAAATCATTTTATGATTCCATTTATATTAAATAGCCAGGATAGGCAATTCTATAAAGACAGAAAGTTGATTAATTGTTCCTTAGTGCTGGGAGTGTTGGGGGAGAAATGGGTAGTGACTGCTAATGAGCATAGGACTTCTTATTTGGGTGACAAACAACTGTTTTAAAATAGATTGTGGTGACGGTCACACAACTTTGTGAACATACTAAAAGCCATTGAAGTGTACATCTTAACAGGATCAACTGAATGCTGTGTAAATTTTATAAAAAGTTTTTATATAGAATTAATATGTGGTGGCGGTTTACTTGCTAAGTCATGTCCAATTCTTGGACTGAAGCCCACCAGGCTCCTCTGTCTATTCTTTCCCAGGCAAGAATACTACAGTGGGTGGCCATTCCCTTCTCCAGGGGATCTTCCCAGCCCAGGGATCTAATCCAGGTCTCCTGCATCTCGGGCAGTCTTCCGTACTGCAGGTGAATTCTTTACTGACTGAGCCACCAGGGAAGATCAGAATTAACATACTTACAACATATTTATGTACTATATAATATATACTAAATTACATCAATATATAGCATGATATAATGTTTATATCTATCTATCTATCTTTAGTAGTATTTCTTTCTGGGGAAGGAAAAGGCGGTGGTTTTGTTAACAGACAGCCACTAGGACAACGCAAAAATTATTCAGTGATTATTACCACTTTTGGAAAAGTATCTTAGAAAGTTTCTATGCACCATACTTAATTCACTGGTATTTGGAGACAAAGTACAAATACCACAGTGCTATGTCTGTGTCTTTCATAATATGAATGAGACAGACAAGTCAGAGTGTGTATGGCTTGGGAAACCTTTCCTCTTCACCAAAAATGAACAAGGTTGAAACCCCTCCTCGCACAGTCTCTGAGTTCCAGAATATTTTTTTTCTTGGTCTAGGAAGTTACCCAGTGCATGTTTTGTGATAATTCATTGAACTGTACATTTACATTTTGTGCACTTTTCTGAATGTTTATTATTTTTAAAATGTATTACCTCATGGGCTGGGGCATTCAGGCATGATCAGAAACATGTGTTAAGGGTTTTTCCCCAGGGACAAGTTAGAGGGGTGGGGAAATGTTGTAGCTTTGGCTTTCCTTCTCCCTCTGGACAATAGGGCAGGTGTGGGGGACAAGGGCCCTAGCGTGAGAAGTCAAGATAGAGTAACTGGCTCCCAAGTCCATTAGAAACTGGACAAGCTTACCTGCCACGTCCACAGTCACCTGTGTGATGATGACTGTCTTCTTGGGACCCTTGGGAGGTCCTGAGTCCCATCAATCAACTGCTGCCATGACTGGGGTGGGGTCATTGCCTCCTCCATGGACCATCTTCTTGCAGGGTGGGTGAGGCCTTTGGGTGGAGGCTGGGACCTGTTTCTTGGGCATTCCTTTCTCCAGTGTTCACGAGTCCCACGTTAAAACAGGCTCCCTTTCCTGGCAGAGGTTTACAGAAAGTACTTTTGGGGTGACCAGGAGCTGGGTCTGGTCTTGTCACGATGCTCCCAAATGGCTGGTTCTGCCATTGTTCCCTTCTGGTCACACTGTTCTTTCCTTTCCTCCTCAGCCTGATATCTATTGTTAAAAACATTGATGGGCATGTCAATAAGAGAGTTGAGAGGGGCTTGGGGTACCCCGGTAAGCTTTTGACATTTCTTAATGTCAAGGGCCGACTGGCTAAAGAAGTGGGTGCAAATACAATACATCCCTTGAAAGTGTTTGGGTCCACATTCGTATGTTTTCTGAGAGTACTGACTAACCAGACCTGAAATAGGACTCAATTTTCATCTTGGTCTTAGGTGATCTCTTTAACCTTACCACAGTTGACAGGTTTAATTATGCATCATTTATCCCTTCAATGAAGCAAAGAATCTTGTGATCCTTTCTAGTGATACTAGGCTGACCTGGCTGACAGTGCCAATTAGAATCCCTTAGAGGCACTGCCATCATGCCCAGGGGTCCCAGGGGTACTGACGAGGTTGGGCAAAGTGTAATCCTTCAGCATGTTTGAGCCTGTGCCCAAATATAGGTCTTCCCCTCAAGGGTGCAACAGTAAGAAAGCACAATATTTGGTTCCTTCCAAGTAAGGTCAGGGCTTTCCAGGGGGTGATATTGGTAAAGAGTCCACCTGCAATCCAGGCAACACAAGAGACGTAGGTTCAGTCTCTGGGTTGGGAAGATCTCCCACAGAAGGAAATGGCAACCCACTCCAGTATCCTTGCCTGGAAAATCTCAGGGATGGAGGAGCCTGGCAGGCTACAGTCCATAGGGTCGCAAAAGAGTGGGACACAACTGAGCATGTGCACAGTTTGAAGCTGGAAGTAAGGTCAAAGGGGGCCTTCTCTCATAGCTCAGTTGGTAAAGAATCTGCCTGCAATACAGGAAACCTGGGTTTGATCCCTGGGTCAGGAAGATCACCTGGAGAAGGGAAAGGCTACCCACTCCAAGATTCTTACCTGGAGAATCCCATGGACAGAGGAGCCTGGTGGGCTACAGTCCATGGAGTTGCCAGAGTAGGACACGACTTAGCGACTACACCACCACCACCACCACCACCACCAAGGTCAAAGGAGAGAGTCAGTCCCTGGAATTCTTCGGTGAATCTGCAAGGCATTTCCTCTGACAACCAGCCCCAGCAAGGGGGACACTGAATGGGGTTAGACAGAGAAAGGAGTGTGGACTCTGGTAATTCCCTGAGGCTCCACCTGCTACTTCCTGAAAAGGGCAAAGACACTCTGGCTGCACTTCTGGCTCAGAAGAGTAGAGAGGCTTACAGGGTGGGGGAGCTGCTGAAGACGGTGAAAGAGTGCTGGGGATTGGTCTTCTGTCTGCCCCACCCCCACCCCGCTGCTGCTGCTGCTGCTGCTAAGTCACCTTAGTCGTGTCCGACTCTGTGCGACCCCATAGACGGCGGCCCACCAGGCTCCCCCGTCCCTGGGATTCTCCAGGCAAGAACACTGGAGTGAGTTGCCATTTCCTTCTCCAATGCATGAAAGTGAAAAGTGAAAGTGAAGTCTCTCAGTCCTATCCAATTCTTAGCAACCCCACGGACTGCAGTTTACCAGGCTCCTCTGTCCATGGGATTTTCCAGGCAAGAGTACTGCAGTGGGGTGCCATTGCCTTCTCTGAGGGGTGCCTCTAGGGAGGACTTTGTGTAGACTGAATGGGGTCCAGCTGGCTAGTGTTGCTAATGCAGGAATTATAAAGCTCTGGGTACTCTCTTAGGGCCACAAAAGCCTAAACGTAAGAAACTAATATTTTCCCTCCCTTTAGCAGAAGATGTCTAACTCGAGGATGGTATTATGGTTGAGGCTTCCATTTTCTGGAAAGGCCTAAAGAAAATGAGCTTTTTTGGGTCTTAAAGAATCTAGAGAAAACTTGTCCCCGTGACTCAGAACGCAGCCAAGCGGTGAGTCCTTGGGGCGGGACAAGGTGTTGCCCATGGGTCTTTCAGGGAGAGGATGCTCCTCTTAGATTGGGGCCCGGAGGGGGCTCCCTAAGACAGGACTGGTTCCAGGTGTCCCCATCCACCTAGTCCTGGCAACTCTGTCCTCGATGGGAGTCAGCCACCTGCCGCCCCCCCCCCTCCACCTCTCCGCCCCAACCCCAGGCGGTGGTTCTGTTGGCCCCAGCGTCCCGGGCGTGTCCTATCCCGGCCTCCTGGGTACCCAGGATGAGTGACCTTCCTGATGGCTCCTTTATAGATTCGATGGCCAATCATTAATCCCTGTGGGCCGAGGTGTGTTCCAGGGGAACTGGACACATTCTCATAGATCTAGGACCTATGTAGGTCCCAGGAATTTTTTTTTTTTTCTAAAAGGGTGGTACACCTCCGAAAACAGGCACTGGCTATTAAGGGAAATGGTTTGTGAAAAAGCCTCTATTTCCCCCTCCCTTTTGTGGGTGGTCCCCACCCATCAGCCTGGTGCCACCCTCCCCTGCCTCCCCTTCCCACACTCGCTCTGTCTAGTGGGCCCCGGGCTGGGTGCAGCAGCTCAGGGTGGGGGGTTAGGCCGACCCCAGCTCTGCACTTGCGGGGACTCATGACCTGGAGGCCCCGCACAGACACTCCCGGTCTCGTAACCCTGGGAGGCAAACCGCGGAACTCGGATCAAGGCCCAGGCTTGTATCCGGGGGCGCGTGGCCAGATGCGCCTCCTGCCGGGACAGTGGGAGCTGGGGCTGGGTGGGACCCGGATGTGTGCGGACCAGGGAGGGGCCTGGCAGGCCGCTGGGTGGTGGGTAGAGCTGGCGCGGAAGGACGGCTTGGACTGGGTTCCACCACTGTGAGTCTTCCAACACCTGGGGGTACCCCCACGGGTCACCTACGGTGTAGGGAGCTCCCAAACGGACTGCAGTGGTGCAACTGCCGCGGGAGCTCACAGAAAGGCTGCTATTTAAATTTCCACTCAGTTGGACCTGATGATTTTTAGTTAAATGGTGGATGAGGCAAATCCACAGGGCAACGCTCGGATGGTTGGGGTCCCTGGCTGCCTGCGGGAAGCGCCGGAGACTTTCCCTGATGAGCCCTCTGTAGATGTAACAAGGATAAGTGGAAGACCCCGCGGTAAGGTTGGAAAATGCCTGGCCGACTTTAACCATTTTCAGTGGAGTTAGGTAGGAGATGAATGGGAAGTAAAAAGTCAGATAGGGATACAGTGATGAGACAAGGAGAGTAAGACATCGGTAGACCAGTAAGACACTTATAAGGGGGACCTTCCCTGGTGCTCCAGAGGTTGAGGCTTCGCCTTCCAAGGCAGGGGCTGCAGGTTCGGTCCCTGGTCGGGGAGTTAAGGTCCCCACATACCTCGCAGCTATAAAACCCAAACAAACAAAAAACCACACAAGCAATATTGTAATAAACTAAATAAAAACTTTAAAAATGGCCCACATCAAAAAAAATCTTAAAAACAAAACAAAACAAAAAGCCTGTAAGGGTAGTGGTGGGGAGGGAGCGAGAAGATGCTTTTAACTGAGAGCTTGAAAGATAGCACGCAGACTGCCTTCATGTTGGTGGACGGACCTATTCCCTCACTTGTACTTTCCGCGACTCATCCTCTCCAGGGAGATTTCTGGGGCGAGCACGCTAGGGACTTTTTCGGTTCCACACGGTTGTGGCAATAGGTCCCCAAATGCCGCAGACAGTAAGAAAGCATAAAAGAGAGAGAGAAGCAGGAATTCAGGCAGTGCCGCTCAAGGGCAAAGGAGGTGAGAAGCTGAGGCTTAACCAAAATCTGGCTGACGCCACCCAAGATGTTATTGGAGGGTACGTTCCTGTTTCCTTGCAGAAGGAATTCAGAGATGACAGGGAGGTCAAGAAAGCAAAGAGAGGATTTATTTAAGTGATGGTACACTCTCAAGTGGAGAAGGCAATGGCACCACACTCCACTACTCTTGCCTGGAGAATCCCAGGGACGGGCGAGCCTGGTGGGCTGCCGTCTATGGGGTCGCACAGAGTCGGACACGACTGAAGCGACTTAGCAGCAGCAGCACACCCAGCACACTCTCAAGGGGAGTGTGAGTAGTCTCAGGTGAGTAGCTGCATTGAGCTTTGGCAAGTGGGTAATATGGGGTGTAGAAATGAAGGGGTGTAATATTCTTTGGGGAGGGAGAGGTTTAGGAGATCGTATTCTTTGATTTTCCTCCCAGCTCCACCTCCCCGAGGGTAGGAGGGATTTTTGTCCTTATTTAGGCTTGATGGGAAGTGTCATGGTGCTGATGCATGATGGGAAATTCTTATTTGAAGGTTTGTTTTATTGTAATGAGAGCATAAGGAGCAAAAATTACATTTGAACACCAGAGATTCCTTCCTTTCCCCACCCTTCTTTGTTTGCCTCCAGGACACTTGTCACCCCAGCTGTGTGGTTTCCTGTCAGCCTGGAGGTTCCTTCTTTTGTCTGCTCAAAGACCCCCACTGTTTACAAGATGGGTGGTTTCCTGCCATCTGGCTTGTGCCCCCTTTTCTCTGCTCAAATCTAGCTTACCTGCCTGCTTTAGCAAATCCACAGCATTCCATGTTTTGTAAACCTATCACAGAGTCAAATTTTAAGTTGGAGCAGAGAAGCAATGCAAAGGGAATTAAAAACAAACAATAGTTTAAGCACTGCTTTGTTTAGAAGCTGAGCTCTTTTTTTTTTGAAGTTTTATATTGGACTATAGTTGATTTGGAGGCTTTCCTGGTGGTTCAGATGGTAAAGAATCTGCCTGCAATGCAGGAGACCTGGGTTCAAACCCTGGGTTGGGAAGATCCCCTGGAGGAGAGAATGGCCACCCACTCCGGTAAACTTGCCTGGAGAATTGCAGGAACAGAGGAGCTTGGCCGGCTGTAGTCCATGGGGTCTCAAAGATTGAGCGAGTAACACTGTAGTTGATTTACAATGCTGTGTTAGTTACAGGTGTACAGCAAAGTGAGTCAGTTAACATATACATATATCTATTCTTTTTCAAGTTATTTTCCATTTAAGTTATTATAGAATATCAAGCAGTGTTCCCCGTGCTATACAGTATTAGGTCCATGTTGGCAATCTATTTTAAATATAATAGTGTGTGTATGTCAATCCAAACTCCCAGTTTATCCCTCCCCACTTTGGTAACCTTAAGTTCGTTTTCCGTGTCCGTGAGTCTGTTTCTGTTTTGTAAATAAGTTCATTTGTAAGTCAGACAGGAAACGACAAGTAGCATATGATAGCACTTATATGGGAAATCTAAAAAATGATATAAATGAACTTGTTAATGAAGCTGAGCTCTTAAAGCTTACCTGTTCCTCCCTCTCTGTAATGAGAATATTTGTTTTACTTCACATCTGAGGCACAGGATGCTCAGAGGGGGAACATTCAATGCCAGTCCAACAGGTGTTCAAGGCAAAAGGTGAGAACAAGCCTTGTTGTGACCATGAAGGAGGAGACAGAACAGGCTCCATCTTGAAAGCAGGACTCCATCTTGGGGCGGACTGTGGTCTTTGAGCTCTATGCCCAGTATTTATGGAAACGACATACCAACTGGAAAACCAGGCCCCCGGAAGGAAGAGCCCCAGAGCTCGTAACTAGACTCTCCATCGCCTAAAATAATACACTGATTATCTGAGTAACCAAATAGAATCATAAATTCTATTGTGCTTATTGGGGTATGACCACAGGCCTATTGATAATTGTCCATTGTTAACTACGAGGCTTAGGCATACGAATCACAGGTTTAAGGCACATGAATCACAGGTTAACTTTGATTGTATCTTTCTTTTCCTTTGTTCAGACTAGTTTCAGAGAATTTGGGGAGGTGGGTTTGAACATGTACACTTAGGGTATAGAAGGTTTTCACAAAAACTGGTCGGGGTCCTTGGCTAAGAGGAGACTCTGCCTTGGGCCCGCTGGTGTAATAGACTGCACTCCACTACCTGCATTGTCCTTCTGAGTGAGTTTATTTCCCAGAACACATCGCTACAACAGCTAAATGATCCCATTTTATTATTTCATAATTAGCTTCCTTCTCAAGCCTGAGACACTCAGAATCCTAGTCAAAATTCAACTTTGGTTTTCTTGGTAGTGTTAGGTAGGTAGAATAGGGAAAAGGCATCCAAAATGGCGGTGGCTAAAAGACAAGGAAGGGAAAAGCCCGCGAAAATAGAACAAAGGAAGGTCTGAGGACCGCGTGAGGGCCTCAGGTAAAACAAACAACACCCCTGGCTGGCCCAGTTTACATAGGACAGGCCCAGGGAGAGATAAACATATAAAAAGAGGAGCCAAAGCTAGCGCTCTCTCTCCCGTGCGCTGGGGTGCTCTTTCTCTCGTGTCTTTGGATTGACGTGCCCTCATGCCTCAAAGATGGATTTTCCTGCTATGTTCTAAATAAAATAGAGCTGTAACACTGAGCTGTAACACTGATTTGTCTAAGAGCTATAACATGGTCCTTTTGAGATCTGAGAGCTATAACACGGTCTATCCAAGACCCGAGAGCTGTGACACGCTGAGGGGGCTTTAATGTCCGTCACTCCAAATCTCTGTTGTGATGAGATGAAGAGCCGAGGAACATACACTCGTGTGACAGTAGCATTTTGTGATTTTATGTCTGAGTTTACTCACCCAAATGTTGTATCTTCAGGCTTATAAGTAATAACTATATTACATGGTGGAAGATTCAAGATCTAAGGTTGTTGGTACTATAAAAATACAAACTACCTAGTAATGTATAAAAGCAGTGTCAACTAAAAAATACAGTCACAAGCTGAAAGGAGAGAGTTATTTTATTTGGTGGGAATGTTTAGGACTCACAGCCTAGGAGACAACATCTCAGTAGCTCTGAGAAAACTGCTCCAAAGAGGCAGGAGGGGAAGTCAGGCTATATACAAGTTTGCAGCAAAGGGAGCAGGCAGTGTGAACATCAAAGATCAGGTAGCAAGTTAAGGAATTCAGCATTCTCTGTGTGGGAAGATGCAGACCTCCTGGCTCACTGAATTCATGCCTTTCATATGCACCTCAGCTGTCTGGGCCCACTCCCATTTCCTCTTCTCCTTGCTTCTTGCACTCCCCCAGCTCCTCAGCAGTCACCGTGGGGGATGGCAGTATCCTCTGGATCACAGTGTTGGGAGCTTTCTTCATGTCTGGAGGCCAGAAATCACTGATGGCTGTGACAGTTCTTGTTTATTAATATGTCAGGAGATATTTTCATTTCATAGCAGATTTAACAAAATGGCAACAAAGCAGTAAGATGTCTTCAAAACCATCTAGTGTTTGACTATGCATTTTATGGCTTAATACATATCAGCCTCCAAGAAAGAGTGGATTATTTCAGTAGAATGACATATCTCCAAATTTACAAATATCCTGGCCATTTTCTAAACTTCGGAGCTTTCTTCTGAAGTTCTGGCTTTCTAGAAATAATTACAATATTTATAATTTTATGAACTTAGTTATAAGCTCAGTCATTGGACAAAGATCGGTCTAAATGACAGGATGTCCTAAAAAAGTGAAAACATTTTTATATGCACCTTAACCCACCAAACCCTTGATTGAGAGTAATTATAATTATCAGCTCAAATTATGTATAAATTATTCCCCTGGAATTCCTTTTCATTATTGTTTTGTGAACACTATTTCCTCATAAACAGAGAAAATCCAAGTCTTGGTTAGATATTTAGTGGAGTTCAAATTAATGCAATTTAATAATAAATTTACCAATTTGTGTTGAATTGTTAATATTTAGCTGCTGGCCCTGTGTATATCAAATGACCATGATAAGTAAAATTTCTTGTGTAAATAGCTCCCAGTTGTTCTTCAGCATCACCTTACATACAATTCAGATTCTTTGAGATTTGATCTGTCTGTCTGACACAAGTGTTCCTTCAGTCGTTAGGATTCTTGGCTTATTTTCTTGACCTGATATGGCCTTGTTAAAAAAATTTGGCAGTTGTTTAGTGCCATCTAGTGGATGATTTGTTGTGAAGAAACGCTCTAAAAATCTTATTTAACAAAAAGGCTTGTTGCATTTTATTTATTTATTTTTTAATAATACCACTGAAGGTATATAATTTTAATTTCAAATTTTATAAATTAGGACATAATAAAGCCATCAAAATTTTAAATCGTTTACTATTGCATTAAATAACTAGTTTTTTGCTCAGCTAAGAAACATACTTCAGATTGCCCAAATAGCTTACAATCACTCACTTATTAAAAAACATTAAAAATTTCACACCTAATTTAAAACTCTGCCACACATATTTTGCATTCATCAAAAATTTAAAATTATACTATTCAGAAGAACTGAGTTAATAGTGCTGTTAAGTATACAAGTGTTAATAACAAGAATGTAATTTCTTATAAAATTACTTTGGAGAGCATATGATTTACTGAAAAATAAATATTTTAGGGAAATAACTTAGAATATTTTAGCATAACATTCATGATGTTAATTCTCTAAAATTTTGCTCTTCATTAGTTTCATAAACAAAATGCCAGTGTATATTCTGCCACTATGAAATAAAACATCTTTTAAAATAATCACTTTTGATAGCTTAGCATAGAACTGTATGCCAGTTGGTCAGCATCATCCATTGAATAGATGATGCTGTGTAGTGTTGAGTGGGTAGAAGACACACATTGTTTGAGGACTTTGATGCATGAGCATAGTTAAAAATATAGAAAGATGCAGACGCTAGAGCTCCTGGTATTGCAAATCTGAAGTTTTTTGTTTTTTCAACATCACAGCTTGCTGATGATGAGAGCTATGTGGCAGCAAAATGAACTGCATTGCATTGTAGGATATGGGCCTTCATTAAATGTACTCAAACAGTAGTTGAGTTGATGCTTCTGAACTGTGGTGCTGGAGAAGACTCTTGAGAGTCCCTTGGACTGCAAGGAGATCCAACCAGTCCATCCTAAAGGAAATCCGTCCTGAATATTCATCGGAAGGACTGATGCTAAAACTCCAATACTTTGGCCACCTGATGCGAAGAACTAACTCATTAGAAAAGACCCTGATGCTGGAAAGATTGAAGGCAGGAGGACAAGGGGGCAACAGAGGCTGAGATGGTTGGATGGCATCACCGACTCAATGGACATGAGTTTGAGTAAGCTCCGGGAGTTGCTGATGGACAGGGGAGCCTGGTGTGCTGCAGTCCATGGGGTCTCAAAGAGTCGGACATGACTGAGTGAATGAACTGAACTGAACTGAAACAGTAGGTAGATGTTGATGGTGGTAATGATGGTAGGATCACAGTGAGAACACTGGCATCATAACCTCCAAGGAAACTGCCATTGGATGGTTATTGATTTTCATGAATTGCAGCAATTGATCCTCTCCACAGATAAGTGAATTGATAGTACCAGTTCTTCCATTTTATAGACTAGAGGAAAAGGGTACAGTATGGTTAAGTAACCTGTTAGAAGTCATACAGCTAGGATTGTGTTGGAAGGATCTGGCCCCAGGTCTGCTCCCACCTAGAACTTACACTAGTTCAATTGTGCTCTGTTGCTAATTGCAGCAGTTACAAATGAGTTTCAGTTTCATTCTTTCATTTCATTTCACTCAGTTATAAGTGAATTTCTTGTTTGATGTGTGTGATTGAATCAGAAGGTTCCAGAACACCTTTTATATTCTACAATTTTGTTTCTGTGAAAGGATTTTTCATAAAAGGCAAATGTTTTGACCTTGTATTCTTCTAATCTCTAAGAAATCAATGTAAAATTCCATTTGTGAATTAGGATACATAAAATCTGAATATTATACGTATAATTGACACTTATCATTTGGGTTTCCAGGAAACTAAACTCCTTTCTTAATCCCAGAGACCCTCTGTGTATAAGTCTAGGCTTCATCACTCAAACAGAAACTGGCAAATGATGAAGACTTGGTCAATTAGATACTCTCACCCAGGACTTTGAATCATGGAAAATGATAAAAGGAAGAAGAGATGAGTACCACTCACAGTGATGGTGATGCCTGGAGATAGTAGTCAGAGAAGACAGCCTGTGCAGGCCGGTCTACTAACAGTTGCTGTCCTTTCTGCAACTTGTGTGCGAGTGTGCTAAGTCGCTTCAGTCCCTGTCCGGCTCTTTGCTACCCTATGGACTGCAGCTCACCAGGCTCCTCTATCCATGGAATTCTCCAGGCAAGAAAACTGGAGCAGGTTGCCATGCTCTCCTGCAGGGGATCTTCCCGACCCAGTGATCAAACCAGCGTCTCTTAAGTCTACCTGCTTTGGCAGGCGGGTTTTTTACCACTAGTGCCACCTGGGAAGCCCTTTCTGCTCCTTGCCCCTCTTCTATTTTGCCAGCCTGATTGAGCAGCTTCTCATCAATTCTGTGAATCTTAAAATGCTTCCAGTAAATCCTATTTCTGCTTAAGTCATCAGCTAGTTCTATTACCTGCAGCTGCAAACCTTGACTGACTCCCAACTTCTAACTTTAACACAGTGACCCCTATAGCTACTGATGTTTGCCAACACCAGAGAGCTTATTTGGGACTATCTCTAATAAATTATGTTTAAAAATATAAGCATAATTAATTATGGCTTTCTAGTGGCATACAAAGAACTTTCATGAGAAATTTTCTGACCTGACATCACTATCATTCTTCTATACATCTCAGGATAAATATTATAATTTTCCTTCACTTACAGAATGATTATTACTATTTCAGTCTATTGAAGAGTGTGAGACCAAAATTATACAAGTCAAAGACTGATATACTTTTCTCTCCCTGTGATGTTAGACTGTGGATTTAGGAGAATGCAAGAATTTCCATTGGGCTTCCCTGGGGGCTCAAACAGTAAAGAATCTGCCTGCAGTGCAGGAGACTTGGGTTCAATCTCCATTTGGGAAGATCCCCTGGAGAAAGGAAATGCAACCCACTGCAGTATTCTCGCCTAGAGAATCCTATGGACAGAGACTGGCAAGCTACAGTCCACGGGGTCACAAAGAGTTGGACACAACTGAGTGACTAACACTTTTTCCCCCAAGAATTTCCATTACTGCATTTTAGGGTTTTATGGATGTAAGAGATAGTATAATATGATGCTGCTGTAATATAGATTGTGAGCTCTGGAGCCACAATCAAGCCTAGATTTGAATGACTCTCTGTTCTAATTACAGTATGTAATCTTAGGCAGGTTACTTAACTTCTCTATGTCTCCATTTTCTCAATTTAAAAATGGCAGTAATCACAGAGATTATGTTAATAATCTTACATCTAAGAACATTAAGGGGTCAAAATTCTCATAATTTTTCATCAACATATGGGATAAAGAAAAAAATATATACACTTAATATATAAAACTAATGCATAGAAATAATTACTTGTTTCTGTTAAGGAAGAAGCAAGCTTCAAAGGTTATCTCTAAAGCTTTGCAGTAGCCTCTGTTTTCATTAATTAATAGACAAAGTATAGGAGTGTCAAACAGGATTTAACGTTAGTTTGGAATTCTTAACTAAAGACCTTATTTGAACTTCTCCACTTTCTCTGCTAATGTCCTTTTTTTTCTGTTTCAAGCTGAATAAGGTATATTTGGAAACTCTCTGTACAGTTTTGCAGGTTTCCTATAAGTCTAAAATTAGTTCAGAGTAAAGTCACTTTAAGTACAGAAAAGAAGCAAAAGACTAAAATTTCAGAGGAGTACAAATTATGTTTTATTTTCCCCTGACTTGGAACAACATTATGTCAAAGATATTTTTACACATAAATTGTTAAAATTTATTTATTTTTAATTGAAGGATGATTGCTTTTTAATTTATTGTGCTGGTTTCTGCCAAACATCAGCATGAATCAGCCACAGGTGTGTGTAACCTCCCTCCCATCTCCCTTCCCATCCCACCCCTCTAGATATAAACACATGGAAAGATGCTCGACATCACTCATTATAGAGAAATGTAAATCAAAACGACAATGAGATATCACCACACGCCGGTCAGAATGGCCATCATCAAAAAGTCTACAAACAATAAATGCTGGAAAGGGTGTGGAGAAAAGGGAACCCTCTTGCACTGTTGGTGGCAATGTGAATTGATACAATCCCTGTGGAAGACAGTATGGAGATTCCTTAAAAAAAACCTAGGAATAAAACCAGCATATGACCCAGCAATCCCATTATACCTAAAATTTTAAGAGAGAAACTCCAAAGCTAGTCTGCCCATAACACTGAAGGGTTTATCATAGACTTGGCAATATAGTAGTAGCAGAATGGTGACAGGTACAATGATCGAGATCATGTTAGACTGACTACAATGAAATGTTAAGACGGGCTTCTGCTGCCTGCCTTTTCCAGCCGGTCCTTTACTTTCAGTCTAAATTCTTCTTACTGTATTTAATTGGCCTCTTCTACTTCTAGATCCCTTCCCTTTTGCAACACATTTTTTGGTTGATCTTCTAGGATACAGCTCTCTTGTGTCGTACTCCACTCTGAAATTATCATTGTCTCTGCAATTTCTTATTTTGTGGCCCATGGGTGAACCACCTGAAATGGATATTAGGAGTGCTGATTCTTGGATGGAACCTTAGACCTGCAGAATCAGAATCCTGGACACTGGTCTCAGGAATCTGCTTTCCAGTAATCATCCTAGGTCTAACCTGCAAGACCCCCCGGATGTATCGTTTGAATAAACAAGTTTGACACCTAAGACCTCTTACCTCTTGCTCTGTGTTCTCTCCCTATGGGCCTGTCTATTTAGCTAAGAAGCTGGTCTTGTAAAAAAAAAAGTTTTCTTTTTTGCATATTATTGAGCATAGCTTATGCTCAGTTAAATTATTTTGTTTAAATCACGAGTAACTTTCTCACTGATTTCCTTCAGATTTTAACTGCAGAAAGTGAGAAAGAAAGAAAGAAGCCCAGTAGAGATATGATGTGTTTCCTGTCTATTCAGTTGTAAAATGGGGATAAAGATAGCATGTAGTCTTTAGAACAGCTGTGAAAATTAAGTGAGAATTAAACCTCTATTGCAGAATAATCTCTCAATAAATATTGCCTTTTATTATCATTATCTCTGTAATTAATCTATAAGCTTTTTTAAAAGAGCAAAGCTTGTATTTTATTCAGTAGTGTGGTAGTGGTGGTTTAGTCTCCAAGTTGTGTCTGACTCTTGCAACCTCATGGACTTATAGCCTGCCAGGCTAGTCTAGTAACCTGTGACATCATAGGAACTCAGTTCTTAAGTGGATAAGAGAATGATGAGGCCTTCAGATTATGAAAACATGAAAAGAAGGTAGAAAGAGAAGAACTGCAAGAATTTGCTTCTTACCTCATTAGGTAAGAGGTCTTAGGTGTCAAACTTGTTTATTCAAATGATATATCCTGGGGGCCTTGCAGGTCAGACCTAGGATGATTTCTGGAAAGCAGATTCCTGAGACCAGGGATTCTGATTCTGCAGGTCTGAGGTTCCATCCAAGAATCAGCACTGCTGCTGCTGCTGCTAAGTCACTTCAATGGTGTCTGACTCTGTGCGACCCCAGAGACGGCAGCCCAGCAGGCTCCCCTGTCCCTGGGATTTTCCAGGCAAGAGTACCGGAGTAGGGTGCCATTGCCTTCTCTCAGCACTCCTAATACCCATTTCAGGTGATTCATCCTTGGTTATAATCTCAATGTGCTCTAGATGGCATCATGAAATTTAACCAAAACAACACTCAAAGAGAGAGATTTGTCCATTTCCTCTGAAGAGGAAACTAACATAAAGGATTTCCGTAACTTGTCTAAAGTTACACAGGTGGCAAGGGGTGAAATTGGGTTTTGAGAAAACCCTGGTTCTATGACACTCTCTGTTCAGCGTAGCCTTGGCGGCCATGTCTGTGGGTACGTTTGGTACTGGGCAGGGCTGTGTTGCTGGTGCACAACCTCTTTTCTCACCTTGGGCATTAGTCCGAGGGATTCTGTGTCACTCAGGGTCTAACAGGGTCAGTCAGATTACTTAAAATCTAATTTGAAGGACTGCATGCTTAATCCAATCAATTGTGTGCTAATCAGCCATTAAAATGGCTCACAGCACAGACCCCAGAAGCCTTGGGGATACATTGGTCACACAAACAAGACCATCTGAGAACGTGAGAGGGAATAACATCTTTTATACTCTCTATTTGATCCTACATTTCACTTCCCTCTCCCCCTTTTTTAGGCTGTTGCTAATTTTCTCTTCAGACATAGAAAATTATTTTCTTCTTCTAGCTTTATTGAGGTATAATTGACAAGTAAAAGTTGTAAATACTTAGGTGTACAATGTGTTGATTTAATATATCTATACATTGTGAAGTGATTATCACAGTCAAGCTAATTAATGTAGCCATCATTTCTAATCGTTATAATTTGTGTGTGTGGGAGGGTGGGGGGAGAACCCTTGACACCTACTCTCAGGACATTTCAAGAGTATAATTCAGTATTATTAACTATAGTTGTTATACTGCATATCTGATGTTTGGTTAGCTCTTTTCATAGTCTTTAGATCTCAGGCAGTACTTCATATTCATCTCCAGGATTCAGTTCTGTATGAACTTAAGAAGTAAGGTGAAATTTGCTGGTTAATTTCTAGGTACTTTTATAACTATGATGTAAAAAAAATGCAGACTGTGTTATGTTACCTTATTCATTAAAAATTAGAAAAGTAAATTTATATTTATGTAGAGATATTGTATGCATGCATGCTAAGTTGCTCCAGTCGTGTCTGACTGTGAGATCCTGTGGACCGTAGCCCAGTAGACTCCGCTGTCTGTGGGATTCTTCGGGGAAGAATACTGGAGTGGGTTGCTGTGCCCTCCTCCAGGGGATCTTCCTGACCCAGGGATCGGACCTGAGTCTCTTATATTTCCTGCATTGGTAGGCGGGTTCTTTATCACTGGCATGACGTGGGATGCCCTAGAGATACTGTATATCCCATATCAAAACTCAGAAGCAATCAAAATAAATACTGGTGAATAGCATTGCCTGAAAGTCCACAAATTTCTACACTGAAAAGATGCAATAAAACAAAGTCAATAACAAGCTGCAAAAAAATGTTTTTAACACACAGAAAAATTTTTAAATATTCTTTACATATACTGAGCACTTACAAATTAATAAGATACTTACAGACACATGAAAAGAGAGATGAGCAAAGGCCATGAATATGAGTGTCATAGAAAAAAATGCAAGTGGTGAATATAAACATAGACAGATGACCTCGCTAATAATTAAACACATGGAAACTACAACTAAAGTGAAATATTTTTATCATTAGGTTTAGGCCATTAGCATATCTTAAAATTGGCATATTTTTAGCAGAGCTACTTGAACCTGATGTAAGTATCCCCTTATGAAAAGAAACCTACAATTTTAAAAGAACACATTTAAACATATATGTATATAACATTAAAATATTTGAGGACTCTGCTACTTTCCTTGCCCATTGGCCATGGAGACATGAAATCTTTTCCTGCCAATGTTTCCTCTTTTTCCAGCTATTTTGAGAGACTTGTTCAATGAGTCTTATTGAACATATGGTCAAAGCCCTCAGGGTTTTTGGAAGGAAAATTCAGATTTGAGGTATGCAGGAGAGTCAAGAAGAAACATCTTTCTCTTTGGGTTCTTCCCGAAGGAGGTGAATAGATATTTTAAATCAAGGTGTTTGAATCAGTGAAATGTGGTGCTTATGAGGGTGGTTCCAGTGACAGCTCTATCACTTCCTAGCTGAGCTACTCTGGGCAACTGATGTGTTCCCTTTAAGCTTCAGTGTCCTGGTTTCTTCATATGTTCTTCTATTCCGGGAATACATGTACCAGTGTAAGCATATCTATGTCACTGACTCCTATCTAAGCAATGCTGGGAACATAGTTCTCTAGGTACCACTGGTTGGTGACTCTGGAGGTCAAGTGGGAGAAGGAATCATGGCATTGTGAGAAGGAGAGAAGACTGTTTGCTTGGAGCAGTTTGAGGAAAATGTTCAGGAAGCTATAGATTATAAAAGAAGGATGCCTATAGCAAAGCTCAGAGGGATGGGGGAAAAACTCAACAGGAAAATCAAACCCTCTGATATCTGCTGTGGATCAGAGAACACTGTCCTCTCACAGGAGGAACTGGGAGACAGCTAATATCTGGGTAAATAGAGAAACACAGTTAAAGGAACAAGGTAGATATATCTGTCTTGCAAGGGAAATAGACCCTAAACATAATTAGGAAAAAAATGCAGCAAACGTGACAGAGGAGTGCTAGGCTATGTTTTCATATTCACGCTTGTGTGTAGATAAGCATGTTCTTTGTGCATGAAACATAAAATAATATCCAGCAAACTCTTGGCAGTGTTTTGGGTTTTTTTTTGGTGGAAAATGGTGGGATAATAAGGGGTGCTGCTTTCGTCATCAACAAAAACAATAGGAATCTTACTTCATGGTAACTGCTTATGGAATATGATGATTCTAAACGGATTTAATCACCCAAAGGAAATGTGCCTTTTGTTTTATGTGCCTCTTTATTTCTCTTTCGAAAATCGATATCAATATTGTTCTGTTCTAATGGAGGTATATTTTCATGAAATCTGCTAGACAGGTCATGTTTTTGTCTTTGGCTCTAGCAAACATTTCTGTTTTCCCACCCCCACCCCCACAGGAAAGAGAGGGGGACAGCTACAGGGATAAATTATGACCCTTTGTGTCAAACAGCCAGGTCTATCGTGATTTAAGATCCCTGAATTGACTTGCATGTTTCAGATTCATCCTGTAATTGAATCAAGATTCAATCAAATATTCTGCAGCTTAGCTTGTGCCCTCATTGTTCTCCACAATTGTATTTGGGATAATATATTCTCTGCAAGGAACCTAAAATAACTTGGCCTCCAGAGATATCCATAAAGTGCACAAGTACATAACAACAGTTGAAAATTCTGGAAAAGTAAAAGTAGGTTTACCAAATGTTAGTGCATCATGTTGTGCTCAGTCGACCCCACAGACTGTAGCCCACCAGGCTCCTCTGCCCATGGGATTCTCCAGGCGAGAATACTGGAGTGGGTTGCCATTCCCTTCTCCAGGGGATCTTCCCCCACCCAGGGATTGAACCTGTGTTTCTCTGTCTCCTGCTTTGGCAGGCAGGTTCTTTACCGCCAGCGCCACTGGGAAAGCCCAGTGTATCATGAGGCAGAGACATCGGAGCCACCTTCCCTTTCTGTCCAAGTGGTCAGCCTTCTCCAGGGTGGAGCTTGATGCACTGGAAGATTTGTTCCTGGTTTTTTCCTCTTAAAAATATAAACCTTAGGGTGTCTGCTTCCGAAGTGATTCTAAGAAAATGTCCCAAACGAGTCCTTCGAACCTCCATGTTTTCATCCTCATTGCCTATGCACTTTGCAACAGAAAATGCCCTGTGGAAAGGCTCGAGTGGCATCTGTTGATTCATCCAGTTCTTCCAGTTCACACGGGGCATGTTTGTGAACTGCTCTGTGTGTGCCTACCCTCCACTCGCCCTACACTGAATGTAACAGGGTTGGCTCTCTGTCATCCTGGCTGTCAGAAGCCCTGTAAAACCAGTGAAGTGCCTGTGATGGGAAGATTGGACCGTGAGCATTTCAGTCCTTCCAGGCTTCCAATTAATTGTCCCAGGTTATTGGGCAATATAATTGCATAGCCGTATATGCAGTACTTATAAGCCATGCTGATGAGTGCTGGTTAGTTATAATTCCTTATGACACTGAAAATAATCTCTGAAAAGCCAGTCCAGAAGGAAAAAAAAAACAACCAGTAGATGTCTCTCTGGTGCTTCAGTTCGTTCATATTCTTGTGTGATTAGCCACAGATGTCTGTGCGTTCAAAAACACAGAGGTACGAGGGAAGATTTGCATCTCTTAGTTTGGACAGGCGGAAGGAGGGCCCAAAGTGCCCTAGAAACATACCCGAACCTAGCCATTAGCAGCTGCACTTCTGATCTCATCTTTTAAAAAGGTGTGTTTTACTTACAAAGGCGAGCAGTTATGAAACATTGCACATATTTTTGCAAAATGATCACAGTGGTAATTTGGTGAATGTGTATCCAGGTAGGGATTCTCAGGTGGCGCTAGTCATAAAGAACCCACCTGCCAGTGCAGGAGACATAAGAGATGAGAATTGCATCCCTGGGTTGGGAATGTCCCCTGGAGGAGGAAATGACAACCCACTCCAGGATTCTTGCCTAGAGAATCCCTTGGACAGGGGACCCTGGCAGTCCACAGGGTCACAAAGCATCAGACAGGACTGAAGCGACTTAGCGCACACAGCCCGCACGAGAATCCAGGTGAAAGATGGTTGTCCTGAGAAAAAATATTTTGTTGCCTCCTCAATAGTTCCAACTCCTGAATAACAGAGAATGTGGCACTCTATAAGGGAAAAGGAGGTCATGAAAGGACCCATTGACAGTCCCAAAGACAACTTGGGGGGGGCTCCAGGGATCCTGGACTCCCGGCTTCCTGTTTCACCTGATCGTCATTCTCCAATTTGTGTCCCTTTCTGCAGGGCTGGGAACCTGCCGCTGGGAAAAATCACAAGAGTCCCCTCCAATGCTCTTTAGCACTTCAGGGACAAGAATATAGAGATTTCAATAACACTACAGCAATTGCCTTGAATCCATTTCATAAATGGAATATTTGAAGAGCAATCACTGTGAAGTGGGACTTGCCCTCTAATAAGGAAAGCAAAAGAAAAAGATGAGCAACTCACTTTAAACAATGGATATATTTCTGCAAAATACAGACTCTTGATTTTTCTCTTTGTGAGTTTACCACAGGGAATATATAAATTTATATAATTAGTAAGTATGATTTTAAAATTGCAATACTTATTGGGATGGTTATAGAGTCACATGTGGTTGTAAAATATAATACAGAGAGATGCCATATTCATTTTGCCCAGTTTTCACCATTTTTTGAAACTACTTTAACGTCATGACAAGATATTGATACAATCCACCGATCTCATTCAGTTCCTCTGTTTCACTTGTACTCATATCTGTGTCTGTGTATATATGAGTACGTTCACCTCTCTACAGCCCCTTCTTGACACCCCCTTCATCCAGGGTTACCAAACCCTGGCAATCCTTAATCTAGCCTCCATTTCTCCAGTTTTATTTCTCAAATGTTATATACACAGGATCAAACAGTATATAGCTTTTTGGGACTGGCATTTTTCATGCAACATGAATCCCTGGAGATTCTTGGAAGTTTTCAGTAAAGCAATAGTTTGTTTCTCTTTATTTTTGGGTAGTTTTCCAGGGATATGTGTATTCTCCTGTTAAATAACTTCTGATCAGATTATAGTATTTTGCTACTACAAATAAAACTGCTCTGAAATACACGTACGGGTTTTTGTATGAACAGTAGTTTTCATTTCCCTGGGATTCATGCTCAGGAGTAAAATGCTCATTTATATGGTATGTTTAACTTTTGTGCAACTTTCTAAACTGCTTTCAAGAGTAACTGGACCATTTTAAGTTCCCACCTACAAAATATGAGTGGTCTAGATTCTCCACATCCTTGTCAGCATTTGGTATTGCCAACTTTTAATTTTAGCTATTCTGATAGGTGTATATGAATATCTCATTGTATTTTTAATTGCATTCCTCTAATAGCTAACGATGTTTGAGCATCTTTTCATGAGCGCATATCTGTCTACAAAACTTCTTTGATGAAATATCTCTTTGTGACCTTTGTCCATTTTTTAATTGGATTGTTTGGGCTTTTTTACTGTGAGTTTTTAAAATGTTTTATATTTCCTAGACACTGGTCCTTTGTTGGGTATGTGGTTTGTAATGATTTTCTCCCCGTCTATAGCTTGTATTTCCATCCTTTCTATTTTATTCAACACTTAAACCTTGCTCACCATAGAAGCCTCAGCCTAATGTAATGGCGCCATCCTCCATAAAACCTTAAACACATTCACCTCTTCTTCAAAGTCATGGCTGGATACAAATCTGGAGGTGTCACCGGAAATTTGGGGAACAGCAGTGTAGATAGAACTCTCAGAATGGACTTAAAGCCTGAGAGTGTGCCCCATGAGAATACCCCAGAAGGCTCCCAGTGCAAAAGAGGACCTTAGAATCAAGCAGCAAGGATGGTTTTATAGACAGCCGACATCTTCCTTCATTTACCACAGCAGGCTTGCTCACTGCAATCGTGAATAAAGAGGCGGTGTTGATGCAGGAGTGAAAGCTGGGTACCCCACCTTTTAGGCTTGTAGTGCCCTGATTCAGAAACTGTGACGTAGTGTTCAACTTGAATTTTATAACTAAAATATTCCAGGTTTTCTGGATCTTGGCTGGACTAGACCAGTCTACTCTGGTCTGCTATCTCGTCCCTAATGACAAGGAATTAGTCCTTGAATACAGGTGAGGCTCCATCCTCTTAAAATAAAAGAATTTTTCTCAGACACTCCCAAATTCCATGCCACAGATTCATTTCAGCTTTAAAATCATAGAATAATAGCAAGAACATTCCTCTAACTTTTCAAAAAGTCAGCAATTATGAATCCTCATGTACCTACCACACAGCCTCAACAATGCTCAGATCATTTCCCCATGGTTTTGACAATGACTTTGGCAAATTTCTGTCATGTCTTCCTAAGGTCTTTTTTTTTTTCCTTCCTCCTCTATTTGGTCTATTTTCTGCATTTTCCAGTTAAGACCACATTTAGTTTGAACCCTGGACATGGTTCAAAGTCATTAGTTACTTCAGTGTATCTTATGCAATCTATGGTTAAATAGCCAAGACATTCCACAGTAATAGAATGTGCATTTGAGAAGTCTTGACTGGTGGATAGTGAGACTCATGTCAACATTTAGTAAGAAGAGAGTAAAATCATGAGACAGATCAAAAAAGAAGACTTCCTAGCCAAGAAATCAGATATAAATAAAAAGTAAAACTCTCGGGTCTCGTGCACTGTAATAGTCTGTCGTACCCAAGATGAGAGCCACAGTTGAGAATGCTGGAAGGAATTCGATTCAAATTATGGCTGAGTAAAGACATGTAAAACAAATCATCCATCTGAGGTAAAGCACATAATACAGTAAACCTGCCTTCCAGGACTGGTTGCCTGGCAACCAAATAGGGATGTGGTCACTGGAAAAGTCTAAACCAGGAAGGAAGCAGGTCAGTGACCGTGGAGGGGCGAGGGAGTTTCCACCGCAGCGGAGTAGCAATAACAGTTCTGAGGGAAATTAGCCAGCAGGAAGATGCCTGGAGATTTAAAGGGGAATAGGATCATAGATATTAATCAGAACTGATCTATCTGCTGAAACTTTTCACATTTCCAGGGAAGTTTTATAGTTTTGAGGAGAAGTAGGTTATGGGATTATCTGGGTAAAGAGATCCTTAGCACTCCCAGAGCACAAATATGTTTGAAATATTATGAGGACAATTTGAAGACCGAAAGGAACCAGTGAAGGATTTTTGACTTCAATCTTAAATGAGCCTTTCATTCCATGTTCAAAAGGCTGTAAGAAAGAAAATGGAAAGGAAAAGAACCGTTTGATATTGAAAATAGTTCTTCACAGCTACACACCCTCACACATTCCTGTATAGACTGACACACATCCAGGCTCACTTTTGGGGCAGTCCAAAACCCACTCCAGTACTCTCGCCTGGAAAATACCATGGACGGAGGAGCCTGGTAGGCCGCAGTTCATGCGGTCGCTAAGAGTCGGACACGACTGAGCGACTTCCCTTTCACTTTTCATTTTCATGCATTGGAGAAGGAAATGGCAACCCACTCCAGTGTTCTTGCCTGGAGAATCCCAGGGACGGGAAGCCTGGTGGGCTGCCGTCTATGGGGTCGCACAGAGTCGGACATGACTGACGTGACTTAGCAGCAGCAGCAATTTATAAATAATTGTTTCCATTTAGTTCATTCAGACTATTATATACCATAAATTGTGTAGCTGATAAACAACAGGAATTCCTCACAGTTCTGGAGGCAAAGAAGTCCAAGATCTAGCTAAGTAACACATCCATCACCTCACATATTTATCTTTTTTATTTTGGTGGGAACATTTCAGTTCTTCTCTCTTAGCAGATTTCACTGATATAACAGGGCGGCTTTTGAATTTTGTCCCATGTGAATGTACTAGTTATTTTAAAATAGGACAAAAAAGAAGTTCAAGGTCAAGATGCTGGCAAATTTGGGGAATGGTCAGGGCCCACTGCCTGGTTCCTAGACAGCTATCTTTCCCTATATCCTTGTATATCAGAAGGTTGAAGTAACTCTCTGGGGCCTCTTTTGTAAGGGCATGAATTCCATTCATGAGGGTCTAAACCCTTCCCAAGGGCCCATCTTCAAATAGCATCATATCGAGGATCACATTTCAGCATATGAATTCTGGGGAGATACACATATTTATTTATAGCATTTTCCTTCCTACTGTACTTATTGCAATGGAAGCCACACAAGGAATGATAAGGTAGTCTCTGCCCTCAAGAGAATTGTAACATAATTGGGAAAAGAAAGCTTAAATAGGTGAGAGGATTCAATAAATGAAGAAATAAGAAAGGAATAAACATTCATGAAGTATTCTATGTACTACACAGTATTATGTTCTATGTGTGTTAATGACTTTGTATATTTTTTCATTGACATTGATGGATATTTAAGTTAATGTTTCTCAATTCCTTTTTCGTATCATGGACCCCTTTGAGTATCTGATGAAAGCTATGAGCCCCCTACAAAATGAAATGAGAATATATACATATATAATATTTTCTCACAATATTAAGGAAGCTTTTGGACTGCTGAATTTGATCCATAGGATTCAAGTTAAGAAATTCTATTATTAGACTTATGGAGCATCACTTCCCATTGAAGAATGAAACCGACCCTTAGAAGTTTACATGCTCAAATGACTCCACAAAGTCATACAGTGAGTAAGTAACCCATTTGGGGATAAAACACCATCTTCATTACATATAGGAAATATCTCTAGTCAAATCATAAAAGGAAAAATGAAGTATAAAACCTTACAGAAATGTGTTAGAAACTTTGCAAGAAGACTGTAAGATATCTCTAGGAAGTTGTTACCATCTCAAGGACAGATTCCCCCTTTTTTCACTAGAGCTTTTCCCTATTAAATATTGATGAAATCTTTCTGGAAATTTTAGTGAAAGTTCTTAAGCTCAGTGTTTAGATTTTTTCCCCATTCTCAAGCCAAAGAAATTTATTCACACTGTCCCTAGCAGATAAATAAACCAATGAATTAAAGAGCTTTCAAAATAAATATAAAGGGGTATTTCATGGAATATGCGAAAAGGAAGTATGGACCGCCTGAAACAGAGAACAGGCGAGGTGGAGGGACCAGGGGTGTGCTTCTCACCTCTCTCCTGCTTAGGATTCACTGGCTCGCATGGGAATCTGATGTGTGCTCAGATGTGTTCTGAGCACATCTGGAATGATGCCCAAATCTAGCTCCCAAGTTACCTTGTTCTTACTTCCAACAGTTAGAAACACCTGACGTGTATCTTTCCTGATCTCTTGATTTCCAAATTTTACTTCAACATCCTGGTAGAGATCACTTTATTTGTTGAGTTTGGGCCAGTTTTCACCTCTCATCTAATCAGCGATCATGGGGTCAGAGGGTGGGCAAGGCAGAGATCAGCCATTAACAACCTAATGTTAGGGATCCACCTTGGGGGTGCCTAGGTTACAGGAGCAGTGACCTCAAAAGGTTTCTGTAAAGGGCCAAATGGTATTCATTTTAGGATTTGTGGGCCAGATGGTCTCTGCCATGGATATACAACCTCTTGTTGTAACACTTCATATATAAACAAATGAAAACATCTCTGTTCAGATGAAAGTTTATGGACACTAAAGTTGAACTTCTATAATTTCACAATATATTATCCTCCTTTTGGATTTCCCCCCTAGCCATTTAAAAATATAAAAGTCATTCTTCATTTCCGAGGTATACAAAAACAGGTGGCAGGCCAGATTTGGCCAGTGACTCATAGTTTGCAAACTCTTGGAGCACTCTTTTCCACCTAGTGACTTGGACACTCATGCTTTCTTCATCTTTTCATGTCCCCATCTTAGCATGTGACTTCCAATGTTGCCATAGCAAAGGGAAAGGAAGAATGGAGGGCGCACACAAACTCTTAACTGTCTGGACCTGGAAGTGACCCACATCATACATTACTTTTCACAATCCAGTGACCAGTGCTTGTCACATAATCCTAGCCTAATTACACGAGAAGCTGAGAAATACAGGGCAGCAGACAGATAGACGGTGAGTAGCAACAATTTATGCCACACTATTGAACCAAGTAGTGGTCAATAACCTATCTTTATGACTATTAATCAAATATACTGCATTTCTGTTTATTTTTCATTGTACATCCAGATGCACATAACCTCAGAAAACTTTCCCCCAAGTAATATTACTATAAAACTAATGCATATATATGTAGTATAGAAAACTTAATGAATGTATGAAATAGAATTCATTTTCAGTTCTTACATTACTTGATAATATTTATGTGTTTATTGCTATTACTGCCTTATAGAATGCCAAAATCTGTATTTTATGCTCATCTTATTATAGAAAACCTCTGCAACTCAGTGAAATGAATAGAAAACATTTTCCACTACTCAGCACTAGATGCCACTCAAAATGCCTGTGCAAAAGTAATGTCCGCTTTTGCGATGTTGCAGTGCCTACATTTTTCCATTAGTTTACTGGGGACTTTACCTACTTAATTGGTTACATCCAAATTCTTTAATAATCTGCCTGGTAGCTAAACTCTTCCACCAGTTGACCTCATCTCACTTATTACCCTGGTGTATAGCCTTCGATTCACATAGCTCATCACTTTAATATTCTTTTTTTGGCCGCGCAGCGTGTGGAATCGTTCCCCTATAAGGGATCAAACCTACACACCTTGCGTTAGTACAGAGTAGTAACCGCTGGACCACCAGGGAAGTCTCTGTCATTCTTGATTTGTTTCTTTAATGTTCTACTATGTAAAACTCTGCTTTCTACCACTGCCTTCACTTTCATTCATATCGAATTTTACATTTTCCTATTCTCTGACGTCTTACCAGATTAGCCCCACCTCATAGGAAGTGCAGAGAAGGCAATGGCACCCCACTCCAGTATTCTTGCCTGGAGAATCCCATGGATGGAGGAGCCTGGTGGGCTGCAGTCCATGAGGTCGCTAAGATTCAGACACGACTGAGCGCCTTCACTTTCACTTTCCTGCATTGGAGAAGGAAATGGCAACCCACTCCAGTGTTCTTGCCTGGAGAATCCCAGGGATAGGGGAGCCTGATGGGCTGCTGTCTATGGGGTCGCACAGAGTCGGACACGACTGAAGCGACCTAGCAGCAGTAGCAGCAGCAACAGCAGCAGCATATAAAGTCAAAGTGTTATGGCTCAATCATGTCTGACTCTTTGCAACCCTATGAATTGCAGCCCATCAGGCCCCTCTGTCCATGGGATTCTCCAGGCAAGAATACTGGAGTGGGTTACCGTTCCCTTCTCCAGGGGACCTTCTCCACCCGGGAATCGAACCTGGGTTTCCTGCATTGCAGGCAGATTCTATACCATCTGAGCTGCCAGGGAGGCTATTTCTGATTTTGATTTCTTCACACCACTGAGGATCTGAATCATTCTATCAGTCGTTAATAATACAACAGCATACATTTTAATGTAATTTCTTTAAGTCTTATTTCCATATTTAGATTTTTAGTCTTCACAATGACAGGGCTAGTCTGTTTCCAATTTAACACAAAATATCTTACATAAAATTCTCTTATTTTTTATACTAATCAATCAGACTAGAAGGGAACCATTAAAAAATTTTGAACTAAAAATATTATCAGATGTTATTTATACATATTGCTGAATTTGAAGGAATTTTTGGTTATGAGTCTGTTACTGAAAAGTGCTATGTAGAAGACAGATGGTTCATGCACTCTGGGTATATTCTAAAAGCATTTATAATCATTTAATCTAAAGCTGTATTCACCAGAATGAACCCAAACCTGTACATGCATCGTTTTATGGGAGATGTTCTGTAGCACTGCACACACGTTAAAGATGCGGTAGACACGGAGTTTTGAAAATAGATTTGAAATTGATTTGACACTTTTCTCCAAGGATTCTTTTCACCTTCTGAGGAGAGAAATTTGTGATCAAAATGACTCATTTTCATAGATAAAGAAGACAAGAGTCACAGTGAGGTGTGTCCAGATGATAGCTTTTGTAAGACGAGAAATAGCCCCAAAGGGAAGGTAGAGAGGTAGAGATCAGAGTGCAAGGTGGGTGAGATAGTAGCTAAGCGACATACTGCAGAATCAGGGGCTGTAAATTGTAATTACAACACCTTGCATCCGTTAGTTCTTTTCCAGCTGAGAGCTCAAAGTATACCCAGGCTGATAGCTTGGTCCCTCACTCTCAGTTTAGTCATCTGAGGAATGAAGACGGAGTCATGGCGTACTAACAATTATACAGATAGCTTCCACGTGGAAGAGAGATGAAAGGAAATTAATTCAGGATGTGAGCAAGCCTGATGACTCAATATTAAAATGAAAGAAACAAGAAGAAATATCAGAGACATACCAAAAAATGCTTCTGATTTTTCAGAATTCTCTCAAATTGCTTCAGACTCTCATTTCAATGACTTCTAATGATATAATTTAAAAAACTGTTAGCTCTCAAACATCTTGATCCGATAGAAAGTAGTCTCAAGTTTCATCAAGGATCATACAGAGAATTGCTTTTAAAGGTTAAATTATTTTAGATTTAATTGAAATATAGACCTTCTAATAGTAGAACAGTTTATACTAGAAAAATAAAAGACATTTAAATATAAAAATAAACACTTTTCATTAGCACATTTGTACTATAGCCAAATTAAAAGAACTGATTTTAGAATAAGGAGAACTTAGAAATTAGGTTAAAGCTCTATCATTGATTACTCCACACCTCAGTGTCCTTGCTAATTTTCTTAATTATAAAGTGGGTTGAACATCATTGCACAAAATATTCATTCCTTTCCAATACTGAATCACCGTGAGGATGATGGGCTGTGTCACTCATTCATTCAGCTCAGGTATATATTAATTTATTGGGGTTTGTGTCTGTCAAATTAGGGATTCCTTCATTCTCTGGCCAGAGAACACCTTGGTTCTTTTCACTACAATGAAAAGGAAATCTCAGACAACAGAAGACGATCTCCAGAGAGTATCATCCTCCCTTATTCTTTTTTTTTTAAAATAATTTTATTTATGAATTTATTTTTGGCTGTGCTGGGTCTTTGTTGCTGTGCAGGCTTTTCTCTAGGTGCGATGTGCAGGCTCCAGGGTGCATGGGCTTCAGTAGTTGCTGCCCGTGGGCTCAGCAGTTGTGCTTCCCAGGCTCTAGAGCACAGGCTCAGGAGTTGTGCTGCATGGACTTAGTTGCTCTGTGCCATGTGGGACCTTCCTGGCCCAGGGATCGAACCCGTATCTCCCACACTGGCAGACAGATTCCCTACCACTGAGCCACCAGGGAAGCACCCGCCTCCCTTATTCTCTTTTAAGAGTAATGGCCAAACATTTAGGTGGTTCCCTCTTTGTTATTTGGCCTTTATCTGAAAGTGGGAAACTTCATGCATTTGGAGTATTTTGGGCTCCAGAACTGACATAGATTTCTCATCGGTGGGTTTCAGAAGACCAAGAGTTTGCCATTTTCCTACAACTAAATCCCTAGGGGTTCAGATGACCTTTAAGGCAATCCTAACAACTCCTCTGATCTGGTGTGGTTGGTAATCCCCGAGCTGTGACCTCCACTCGGATGAAATTCCACTAGATCTGTTACTTTATTTAGAGGAAAAGGGACACATCTTCCCTCTAGAAATCGGATAGATACCTATGTTAAAGAAATACTTCTATAGAATTTCTAATCGTCAGAATATCTTTCTGGAGATTAGAGGATGATATTCTTCCTCAGTTCAAGATATGTGGGTTTTTTGTTTTTTTTTTTAATCGCAGGTCTAAACGACTTTGCCTGGAATATATTCATTGCTCAAATATTTCCTCAATGGAAAAGTCTTCCCTGATCATCCTTTTTAAAATACTTTACATACCTGTACTACCATTTTTACTTGTGCCCTTACTCTGATTTTCCCCCCGTGGTTCATACTCTCATCTGAACTGTGTGTTTGTGTGTGTGTGTGTTAACTTGTTAATGCCAGAGTAGAAATAAACTTCATAAGAACAGAGACTTCCTTATTTATCGCCTAGACTAATGGTTACTAATGGTAGATTCTTAGCACACATTCCCTAAGTAGATGTATACGTGAATGGATAGAAGGCTGGATGGTGGACAGGCAGTGTTTGGTAGTCTTCAAATACACAACAGAAAAAAATGCATTCTGTAGAAGTCCCTACCCTTAGAGAAAGGTGATTAGTAAAATATCATATCAGGCAGAGGACCTGATATTAGCTTTGAAAGAAGTAGAGAGTCAAGGAAAAGGGAAAGGAGAGCCTTCCGGAAAGAGAGCCCATTGTTTCACTATAGGTACAAAGTGGGGATAGATGTGTATGTGATGGCTGAAGACCGGAAGTAGCCATCAGGATTCGAGTAGGGAATGTTTTAAGAATTGGTTGGAAAGGTAGGGTCAGGCCAGCTTTTAAAAGACCTCTGACACTTGACTGAGACACTTGAAATTCTGTCCCCTCAATAGTGGGGAATCACTGAAGGTTAATGAGCAATGGGAAACAACATAAAACGTGAGTAAATCAAGAAGATGAAGTTGAAAATAGATGGGATGGATTGGAGACACAGGAGACTAAAGAAAAGAGCAGTTGGGAGCTACTTCAGTGACAAAAACTCAAGTGGTAAATTTCAAATTTAAATAATGAAAAGTAAAACAATTTTTAAAGGAGGATGCATACAGACAATAGTATAGAAGGGAAATCAAGCAAATCAATATCATTTCTTTCCACATCTTCAGGAAAATAGTGGAACCCATCTTCTTCATTAAGACACTAAACATATTCAGATGTGTAACACTTTACAGTCACCATCTAATAATTCGGAGTAGTAAAAGGAATTATTTAAAAAATTGGCATTGAATAAAACAAATCTTCTGGGTTATTTTTGTAATTTTTAAGTACTGTTTATGGTCTTCATATTTTATTTAGTCAAAATAAAAACAGAACCAGATGATTATATGCCCTGGCAGCACACCAGGCCTCCCTGTCCAACACCAACTCCCGGAGTTCACACAGACTCACGTCCATTGAGTCAGTGATGCCATCCAGCCATCTCGTCCTCTGTCGTCCCCTTCTCCTCCTGCCCCCAACCCCTCCCAGCATCAGGGTCTTTTCCAATGAGTCAACTCTTCACATGAGGTGGCCAAAGTACTGGAGTTTCAGCTTTAGCATCATTCCTTCCAAAGAAATCCCAGGGCTGATCTCCTTCAGAATGGACTGGTTGGATCTCCTTGCAGTCCAAGGGACTCTCAAGAGTCCTCCAACACCATAGTTCAAAAGCATCAATTCTTCGGCGCTCAGCCTTCTTCACAGTCCAACTCTCACATCCATACATGACCACAGGAAAAACCATAGCCTTGACTAGACGAACATTTGTTGGCAAAGTAATGTCTCTGCTTTTGAATATGCTATCTAGGTTGATCATAACTTTCCTTCCAAGGAGTAAGCGTCTTTTAATTTCATGGCTGCAGTCACCATCTGTAGTGATTTTGGAGCCCAGAAAAATAAAGTCTGACACTGTTTCCACTGTTTCCCCATCTATTTCCCATGAAGTGATGGGACTGGATGCCATGATCTTCCTTTTCTGAATGTTGAGCTTTAAGCCAACTTTTTCGCTCTCCACTTTCACTTTCATCAAGAGGCTTTTGAGTTCCTCTTCACTTTCTGCCATAAGGGTGGTTTCATCTGCATATCTGAGGTTATTGATATTTCTCCCGGCAACCTTGATTCCAGTTTGTGTTTCTTCCAGCCCAGCGTTTCTCATGATGTACTCTGCATATAAGTTAAATAAGCAGGGTGACAATATACAGCCTTGACGTACTTCTCTTCCTATTTGGAACCAGTCTGTTGTTCCATGTCCAGTTCTAACTGTTGCTTCCTGACCTGCATACAAATTTCTCAAGAGGCAGATCAGGTGGTCTGGTATTCCCATCTCTTTCAGAATTTTCCTTTTCATTATAGGGGACTGGAATGCAAAAGCAGGAAGTCAAGAAACACCTGGAGTAACAGGCAAATTTGGCCTTGGAATACAGAATGAAGCAGGGCAAAGACTAATAGAGTTTTGCCAAGAAAATGCACTGGTCATAGCAAATACCTTGTTCCAACAACACAAGAGAAGACTCTATACATGGACATCACCAGATGGTCAACACCGAAATCAGATTGATTATATTCTTTGCAGCCAAAGATAGAGAAGCTCTATACAGTCAGCAAAAACAAGACCAGGAGCTGACTGTGGCTCAGACCATGAACTCCTTATTGCCAAATTCAGACTTAAATTGAAGAAAGTAGGGAAAATCACTAGACCATTCAAGTGTGACCTAAATCAAATCCCTTATGATTATACAGTGGAAGTGAGAAATAGATTTATGGGCCTAAATCTGATAGATAGAGTGCCTGATGAACTATGGAATGAGGTTCGTGACATTGTACAGGAGACAGGGATCAAGACCATCCCCATGGAAAAGAAATGCAAAAAAGCAAAATGGCTGTCTGGGGAGGACTTACAAATAGCTGTGAAAAGAAGAGAAGTGAAAAGCAAAGGAGAAAAAGAAAGATATAAACATCTGAATGCGGAGTTCCAAAGAATAGCAAGAAGAGATAAGAAAGCCTTCTTCAGCGATCAATGCAAAGAAATAGAGGAAAACAACAGAATGGGAAAGACTAGGGATCTCTTCAAGAAAATCAGAGATACCAAAGGAACATTTCATGCAAAGATGGGCTCGATAAAGGACAGAAATGGTATGGACCCAACAGAAGCAGAAGATATTAAGAAGAGATGGCAAGAATACACAGAAGAACTGTACAAAAAAGATCTTCATGACTCAGATAATCATGATGGTGTGATCACAGACCTAGAGCCAGACATCCTGGAATGTGAAGTCAAGTGGGCTTTAGAAAGCATCACTATGAACAAAGCTAGTGGAGGTGATGGAATTCCAGTTGAGCTATTCCAAATCCTGAAAGATGATGCTGTGAAAGTGCTGCACTCAATATGCCAGCACATTTGGAAAACTCAGCAGTGGCCACAGGACTGGAAAAGGTCAGTTTTCATTCCAATCCCAAAGAAAGGCAATGCCAAAGAATGCTCAAACTACCACACAATTGCACTCATCTCACACGCTAGTAAAGTAATGCTTAAAATTCTCCAAGCCAGGCTTCAGCAATATGTGAACCGTGAACTTCCTGATGTTCAAGCTGGTTTTAGAAAAGGCAGAGGAACCAGAGATCAAATTGCCAACATCTGCTGGATCATGGAAAAAGCAAGAGAGTTCTAGAAAAACATCTATTTCTGCTTTATTGACTATGCCAAAGCCTTTGACTGTGTGGATCACAGATACATATATGTGTGTATATATATATATTTGTATAAATATAAGTAAGAAATAACTCAATAGATAAGAGGATATTTAAATGACAGTTAAATCTATGGGAAGGTGCTCAACTTTATTTGTTATTTTTAAACACAACTTAAATCATAAATCAGTTCAGTTCAGTTGCTCAGTTGTGTCTGACTCTTTGTGACCTCATGAATCGCAGCACGCCAGGCCTCCCTGTCCATCACCAACTCCCAGAGTTCACTTGAACTCATGTCCATTGAGTCGGTGATGCCATCCAGCCATTTCATCCTCCGTCGTCCCCTTCTCCTCCTGCCTCCAATCCCTCCCAGCATCAGAGTATTTTCCAATGAGTCAACTCTTCACATGAGGTGGCCAAAGTATTGGAGTTTCAGCTTTAGTGCACCCAGGACTGATCTCCTTTAGAATGGACTGGTTGGATCTCCTTGCAGTCCAAGGGACTCTCAAGAGTCTTCTCCAGCACCACAGTTCAAAAGCATCAATTCTTTAGTGCTCAGCTTTATTCATAGTCCAACTCTCACATCCATACATGACCACTGGAAAAACCATAGCCTTGACTAGATGAACCTTTGTTGGCAAAGTAATGTCTCTGCTTTTTAATATGCTATCTAGGTTGGTCATAACTTTAATTAGATGTCACTAAATAACTAAGATCCCTCAAGCCTTGTGGTGTGACCCTCCTCACCCAAAAAAGTTGTTTCTTAAAGCTTTGAGAGGCATGGCTGAAGATCCATCAGAGAAGATGGTTCTGCTACTTCTGGAATATTCGAATCAGCCATGGCAGGATCTGAGCTAAATTAACCTGAAGATAGGATAATTCCAAGTCTAAAGCTTTTACTGAACTGGCTGGCATTCAATTCAAATCACTTTTAAGAGAAAATTTCATGCTATTTTACAAGCAGAGAGGAATGTGGTGTAAAAATATGTGAATGTATGTAATAAAATAGGGATCTTATGTATAAAATAAAATTAATGGAATAAAATATGTACAATGAAATTGGGTGATATATAATTCTAAACAGGAGTGTTTTTTAAAATATCTTTCTTTTATTCTGCAATTTTTAATTTTTAGAACTGAATAGATAATTGATCCTCTTCTTTATAGATGCAGTCTTTTCTGACTTTATTTGGGGGATTTAGGTAGTTATTACCTTATTTGTGTGAATTATTTGGTCATTTGTACCTAAACTGCATTAAGTATGTGAAGGGATTTTGTGTGTGTAGGGAGTGGGAAGTCACCAAAGCAATCAAATACTTATCTCAAAAGGCAGAGACCTAGGCTCAGGAAGTTAAAGTAGGATCTTCAAAGAGGACGACTTTGAAATGGGACAAATTCTGTGAAATAATAGTTGAAGGTTGGTGGACAAGGAAGGATCTTGGAGATAGTGTTGAGAAGCAAACTGTTGTTTGAAAGAAAACTGTTTGCCCAGATGAACAAACTGTTTTCCTGGACAAATGAGTTGGCAAGGATTTTCTGAAGTGAACATTGACTTTTGATTTTCTTGCTTTATGTTGTTATCTGGGCAAGAATTTCTCAGAATAAAGAATCAAGTCATGTTGACCCAAGAGTTCTCAGTTCTCAGTCCCAACAGCTAAATTGTTTAGAAGCAGATGATGTTAATTCTCAGAAGGGAACTTAGTTGGCAATAAGCTGGATAAATAAGGCAAATTTGATAATGGAGAATCTTGAAGGACAGGTTGAGAAATTGAGCTATTATCTCAGTGTTAAATTTAGTGTAAGGATATTCGATTTTTAGTCTTGATTTGTTGCTATTAAGCTGTGACAATATTGGCCCCATCTTCAGGTTTCTCTTGAGGTTACCTCCAAAACACTCAGTTACTTATTCTGCTTGACAGAACATCAGTCAGTTCCATGTGGGGTCTCGTGTTTCTTCTCCCTGAGACTTACCAATCTCTCACCCAGGTTTCTGCTCCAAATAACACGTCCATGCACACTGCCAGAGGGCATGGGGTTTGATCTTCTCAGAAGATGCCAGTGTAGCCAGGTGACACAACCGGAAGTGCGGGAGAGTTAACTCCCTTGGTATAAACTTTAAGGAGTAATAAAAGAGAAGCAAGAAGGATCCTTAGCTAAACTCTCTCCTTCTCCTCTTTCTAACAGGCTCTTTTGCGGTATGGCACAGATGTCTGGGGTCATCTTGCTTTACTGAGCACATGTATCTGCAGAGTAACCAGCTTTGTTTCTTTGAGCTTGGGAATCAGTGGTCCGCATGATGATACATCGTTGTCCATCTGCTTTCCATCCTTCCCTATTTCACTTTCCTTACTTCCATTAACCTGTAAGTAACCTGGTGGCTCAGATGGTAAAGAATCTGCCTGCAGTGCAGAGATCCAGGTTTGATCCCTGGGTCAGGAAGATCGCTTGGAGAAGGAAATGGCAACCCACTCCACTGTTCTTGCCTGGAGAATTCCATGGACGGAGGAGCCTGGTGGGCTATAGTCCATGGGGTTGCAAAGAGTCAGACATGACTGAGCAACTAACACAGAGCATTAGTATTTCTAGGAAACACAGGCTAATACAGTGAGCTTAAACCATCAAATCTCTATGGTCTTTAATTGTAATAACTGTAAAATGGGGAAATTGAACTAAATTATTTCTATGATTCTTTTAAGCTTTAAAGCTTCCCAGATAGCTCAGTGGTAAAGTATCCACCTGCCAATGCAGGAATTGCAAGAGACATGGGTTCGATCCCTGAGTCGGGCAGATCCCCTGGAGGAAAAATGGCAACTGACTCCAGTATTCTTGCTGGGATAATCCCATGGACAGATGTGCCTAGTGGGCTACAGTCCATGGGATTGCAAAGAGTTGGACACGACTCAACACTCACACATGCATATACCATTATTATAATTTAATCACTTAAACTTTTGAGGAAGGAATTATGGTAAAAAACTGACCCTGATAGCACAGCCAGGATTTTTGGAAATATAAGGAAAATAAAAAGCAATCTGGGGAGAACAGATGTTTATAAAAAGTTCTGTCCTGGTCTGATAACTATTAAAGAGAAGATGATTTAATCATGATTCTCAAAAAAGTTGCTGAAATTGCACTGTTGTAAACATAAATGAAAATGGAAAGATTAAGTAAAAACTCAAGGAAAATATGTAACTTTTGCTGACAGTCATTGAAACAAGGAGGGCTTCATCCATTAATTTTTGCCCTTGATCAGGACTTTGTATCTACTTCACTGTTGAAGACCAGAACTCATAGCCATTTCTAAAGAGAAAACAGCATATTTTTCATATTAAAGAATTCCTTTACAGCTCAGTGGCTTCTAAGAAGATTTAATTCCCAAGATGCTGATCTAGGTCCTTGCCAGCACACAGGCTCTGTTTAAGCCCTTGAATAAAGTGAGCTCAGTTTTGGATCACGAGAGGTGTCCAGGGAGATCTTCTAACGGAGATTTTTAGTGGCAATCACACAATCCAACGCTGGCTTTTCCGTGGCAACTGCAGTATGTCTGTTTGAAATGGCCTTCTCATTCTCTGCAGCTGGTGATGTGAGTCCACTTGTTAAGATGTGTGAGGTGTGTTGGATATCAACTCGTTGAGCCCCTCTACTTTATTGGTAAGGAAACACAAGTCCAGAGAAATGAAGTAACTTACCCAAGGTTATAGAACTGGACAAGGAAGGCCCCTAGACAAAAACTGTCTTGTAACACAAATCTTTTATTTTCTGCATCTTACTAAAGAATCTTTTTGCTATAACGTTCGGCAAAAAAAAAAAAAAAAAAAAAAAATCTCATATACCATGACAGGGATTTTTTTTTAACCTCCTACAGTAATAAAAGCTTCTGTATCATCTGATGTATTTACATTCTATAGGTAATATTAATTATGTATAATATAGTGCTCTTATCCCTCTGTCATCTGGAATTTTGTGAGTAAACAAATCTTTAACCCCATAGAGAGATAAGAAAATGCAACCCACCGTCTAGTTTATGTCTAATGAAATAATCCAGAAAAGAGTGAGAAGTCCTTACTGCACTCAATCTGGGAAGTGTCCTCAAGCTTAAGTGCTGCTTCTTCTGCCTCACATGTTGAGAAGTATCATACCACACACCACCTACTCAGTGCAGTAAATCAGCAATAGCTGCCCTTACTCATGTAGTTTAATCAGAGAGAAACTGATTCATGCCTGATTGGCTTCATGTATTAATATTTTACCTTTATGGGATACATATATCGATATATCGTGCCTAATAAGTACTGTTTTTTTTTTTTGTGAGTAAACATAGGACCATTGATATGATAGGTTACACAATGCTATCAGAAGGCTTGAAATTATAATGCTTTGGTTTTTATTCCAATGTTGGATAAATTGAAAGGTATTGAGCTACTTTAAGTCTGTCCTCTATTGGGTTTATAATCAGTTCATTCATTTAATTACATCTCTATTTTATGGAAGCCACAGTGGAATGAATATTCAAAGAAGAAGAAGGTACAAAGCATGCAATAATTTCAGTTCAGTTCAGTTCAGTCGCTCAGTTGTGTCCGACTCTTTGCGACCCCATGAATCGCAGCATGCCAGGCCTCCCTGTCCATCACCAACTCCTGGAGTTCACTCAAACTCACGTCCATCAACTCGGTGATGCCATCCAGCCATCTCATCCTCTGTCGTCCCCTTTTCCTCCTGCCCCCAATCCCTACCAGCATCACAATCTTTTCCAATGAGTTAACTCTTCACATGAGGTGGCCAAAGTACTGGAGTTTCAGCTTTAGCATCATTCCTTCCAAAGAACACCCAGAGCTGATCTCCTTTAGAATGGACTGGCTGGATCTCCTTGTAGCCCAAGGGACTCTCAAGAGTCTTCTCCAACACCACAGTTCAAATTTAGTGTAAAACAAATAGCAAAATATTCTGAGACATCATTATGTAGGTAATAGGCATTATATGCGGAGAAGGCAATGGCACCCTACTCCAGTACTCTTGCCTGGAAAATCCCATGGATGGAGGACCCTGGTAGGTTGCAGTCCATGGGGTCGCTAAGAGTTGGACACGACTGAGCGACTTCACTTTCACTTTTCACTTTCATGCATTGGAGAAGGAAATGGCAACCCACTCCAGTGTTCTTGCCTGAAGAATCCCAGGGATGGAGCCTGGTGGGCTGCTGTCTCTGGGGTCTCACAGAGTTGGACACTACTGAAGCGACTTAGCAGCAGCAGCAGCAGCAGGCATTATATGACAGGTATGGATAAAAAATACAACTACTGTGGTGAATTCATAGGAGGAGATATACTTTCTGACTGATGGGAAAAGGCAAAACTTTGTAAAAGAAACTACATTAAACCTAGGCCTTGAAGAATGGGTATGATTTAATGAGTTAGGAAGAGAGCATTAGGGTAAATGGTAAAAAGACATATTATGCATATGAACTCACCAAAAATATGTAAGGATTTAAAAATTGGATTGGAGAATAGAGAACAGTTGAATTTTTTAAAGCTTGGCAAACAAGACTGATAAAGGAAATGAAGGTCTGAAAGGCAAGTTAGGGACAATTTGAAGAGTATTAAATACCAGTGAAAGGAATTTTAACTTTATTCTGTAAGCAGCATAAATTCATTGAAAATTTATGAGCAGGAAATTAATGTCATTAGAACTTTAGAAAAGGAAGCAATCAAGCAGGAATATGAGTCCAGGAAGATGTAACTATAACAAGCAGACCAGTAAGGAGACCATTTTGGCAACCTAGGATAGGCCTGGAATGAGTGCTCAGTTGCTCAGTCATGTCTGACTCTTTGCAATCCCATGGATTGTAGCATGCCACGCTCCTCTGTCCATGGTATTTTCCAGGCAAGAATACTGGAGTGGGTTGCCATTTCCTCCTTCAGGGGATTTTCCCAAACCAGGGATCAAACCTGTGTCTCATGTCTCCTGCATTGGCTTAAAAAGGAAAAAAAAAGAAAAAGCCCAAATGAAGGTAGGTAGGCAGCTATAGCAGGATATTATAAAGCTGTATGTGAGAAAAGAGGTCAGATGTAAATGCTAAGAGAAAAGAGAGCTTAGGCAAGAGCCAAGGTATGTTCTTGAGATATTTCCAGGAGGATCCTGGAGGAAAAAGAATAGTTAGGAGGAAGAAGGGGCAGACAGAGTGAGCAGCGATAAAGCAGGAAACTGGAGGGCCTCAGATCCAAGGACAAAGAGGGTCAGTATGTCAGAGGCCTGAGAAAGATCAAGGAAGATCCGCCAAAACAGGTCATTAATACTGTAACTTAAAGATCATTAGCAACCACTCGGAGTAAATGAGCAAAAGTGGGTGCTGAGAATGTGTGTGCCGTGGATGTGGGTATCCTTTCCAGTCGTTCTGTTGTGAATAGTGGTGGTGTTGTCAATTGGCTTATCTTCTGGAGGACCACATGATTCAAAAGCCTTATCGAGGACATCTACTTTGATTCAATAATTTCATTTTTAGAATGGATGCAAAGATTTGTGAGCCAAGGTAATCAGAAGAGGAAAAACTTGGAAGTAGTCCAAACATCCAATAGTCAGAAATTCATGAATTTATGACACACTCATAAAATGAAATGTAGCCATTGAAAACTGTGTTTTTAGCAAGAGTTTGCACTTTTTCTAGAAATACTAGTTGTAGGCTAAATAGCTGTAAGGTCGCTATCACA
Source organism: Bos mutus (assembly GCF_027580195.1). Classification (NCBI taxonomy): domain Eukaryota; kingdom Metazoa; phylum Chordata; class Mammalia; order Artiodactyla; family Bovidae; genus Bos; species Bos mutus. The sequence continues at coordinate 54,182,942 of NC_091640.1, forward strand.
ATTACTCAGCTTTGCTGTTATAGCCATAGACAATGTAAAATCAGTGAGCATGGCTGTGTTCTAATAAAACTTTATTTACAAAGAAAAGTGGCAGGCTGGATTTGGCATGCATTATAGTTTGCCACATCCTATATTTGAAGAATTTGTCATGAATTAGAAACAAAATGATAATATCAACAATAACAACAGTTTGAGAAATTTGTTGTTTAGCTGCTAAGTTGTGTCCAACTCTTTTGCAACCCCCTCTGTCCATGGGATTTCCCAGGCAAGAAAACTGGAATGGGTTGCCTTTTCCTTCTCCAGGGGATCTTCCTAACCCAGAGATTGAACATGTGTCTCCCGCTTGGCAGGTGGATTCTTTACTGCTGAGCCACCTGGGAAGCCCAGTTTGACATATGACAGGCTTTAAAATCATATCTACTGTATTTCCAATTTTATGTATGTGCTTATACACCAGCCTTTAAACAGGATGTATCTTTGAGTATTGGCACCAGGATGAAGTTTATTATCCACTTCATACTTCTCTGCATCTTCACATTTTTCTTTATCACTGAATATTACTTGTTTTTGTAAGCAGAGAAAAAATGTTTTAAATGAAATTTTGTAGTGAGAGAAGTGAGATGAGGTTGCAGATGGAAATGGTTTGCTTATACATAGCTCCAAACTGAAAACCTAGCAGGTCTTCATGAGGAGTTGGAAAATTCCATAGATTTGTGAATTCTGGATTACTGGCTCCTAAAAGGCTTAACCAAAATAACCTAAAGGGCCTCTCGGTGAGCTGTGCTTGCCGTCATGGCGTGACTAACCAGCACTTGTTAAGAGAAGCAAGGTCAAGTTTACAAAGACCATCTTCTCAGCCAAGTGAGATGTAACTAGGACTGGCGTCCGTATTACATAGACACCCATGAACCATGCCCGCTCCCGCCTACCAGCCCCACCCCACCTGCTGTTTCTCCTTTGGTCCGCATTATTCTTCCAACTTGCTGCTCCAGGACCTTTCCACAAATTGTTTCTTCTATGTGAAATAGGACTTCTCTCTCTCTCTTTTTTTTTAAAAAAGAATATGTTATATATATATTATTTGCTGCACACAAAGAATTAATATAAAGTACGTGTAAGGTAAAAAGCATTAGGTGCAGTGAATGCCCACAAACCCAAGAATTAGATCATTACTAATAAATCGCACATACTACTTCACCATCTCAACTCAGAAATGATCACTAGGCTAAGTGTGAATTATTGGCTTTTTAAAATATATAGCCCATCACATCATATTGTTAAGTTTTATTTTAAAGTCTCTAGTACAGTAATCATGTTTATTCTTCTGGGATTTATGCTTTTAGTTGAATGTATATTTTAAAATTTGGTTGTGTATAAGATTATACATTTGTTATTCTGTGTATTAGTATTACCTAACCTTCTTTTCCAGAGAAGGCAATGGCACCCCACTCCAGTACATGGCAATGGCACCCCACTCCAGTACATGACTCTTTAAATTTTTCAAGTTTGTATTACTCAAACCTTGCTGCCATGACCATTCTTGTATATATGTCTCAGGTATCATCACATGAATAGGCTTACTGGATTTTCGAGCATTTGTTTTAATGTCTTTCTTAATACTGGAATTAATCAGATTTCCTGTTTTTTTTAAAAAAAGCAGTTTTGGTAAATTATGTTTTCTAGGAATTTGTTCATTTCCAAGTTTGTAAGTCTGTTGGCATAAAGTTGTCCATAGTGTTCTCTTGTTATGTTTAACTTCTGCTTTGTCCACTATTGGGTATCTCATTTTAATAATTTTATTGAGGCATAACTGACATATAATCAAGAACACATTTTAAAACTGTCTAAGCTGATGAGGAGAAGGCTTGGGAACATCCTTCTCAGATCTACTGTAGGAGAGCACATGGCTGCCAGCACCGGCGGCTGCGCTCTGAAACCATCACTGCGTTTGGGCCTGTGTCACACTTCCCACAGGCGGCTCCCACCCAGTACCCCAGTGCCCCAGGGAGCTGAGCCCCTTTGCTTTGCGATGCAGGGCTCCACCGATGGCCTAGAGAAATCGGTGTCAGCCGGGCCGACATTTCGCAGAACTATACTCCTGTCTAAGGCCTTCCTCTTTTTCATCCTGCTCTCCTGTTTCCTGCAAACGGTAGGGTGGTGTCAGGGTCCTCCCAGGCTCCTTCATCTCCTTCCCCTCTTTCCTCTCAGGTTTCCCCGCCCCCCAAATGCTCTCTTACAATCTGATCCTTTTGTGGGATCTGCCTCTTAAGGACTTGGCCTAACACAGGGAATTTTGACTTTTGTAAACTCTATAAAACCATCACCATAGTCGAGATGATAAACATATTCATTATCCATCGTTCCCAGCAATCTCTTCTTGCCCCTTGCCCACGTGCAGACTCTGGTTTCATTTCTGTAACTATAGATAATTTGCATCTTCTCGTATTTTATATATAAATAAAATCATAAAATATGTACCCTTCCTTGTCTGACTGTTTACATTAGCGTAAGGATTTTGAGATTAATCTATGTTGTTGCATATATCAATAAGTTAACTCCTTTTTATTGCTGAGTTTTATCTCACTAGGCAAGTATATGACAATTTGTTTTTTCATTTCTTGATCAGTATAAAATATCTTGTGGTATGAAAACTCATATCCAAATCTTTGTATAGTTTTCATCTTTCTTGGGAAAACGACCTAGGAGTGGCATGGATGGGTTATATGACAAATGTGTGTTAAAAATTTTAAGAAACTAAAAACCTATTTTCTAAGGGCTTCTTAAATGAGTCTTTTGCCTTTTTTCTTTTATATTTAACGATTCTAACCAAATATTTACCCCTTTAACTTTCTAAAAAATACTGTTGGCTTTCTTGGTTCTTTATGTTCTATATTTCTGTGGTATAGATTTGTTTTCTTTTGCATTGATTTATCCCTTTAATAACATATATCTCCTCCCTTAATTGTCTGACTTTTTATTTGTTAATATAAGAACTGAAGACTAAATGCATTTTTAAGCATGTTTTTATAGCCTCCTGTATGTAGTATTTTTATTTCTAATGATTTGTAACTTCGTGTGTTCATTATGTTTTTGACTCATGAATTACTCAGCTGTGTGGTTCTATTTGTCAGCTGTATAGAATGTTTGATTTATCATTCCGTCACTGATGTAAGCAGCTGTACTCTGCTCAGAGAAGACGGTCTATGTGATATCCATTCTTTAGAAGTTTTTGCAACTTGTTTTATGGCCTAGTGCATGATCAATTTCGATACACGTTCCATGTTTTTATCAAAAGAAGGTATATTCTCTGTTTTTCCCTATATTAACTAGATGAAGATTCTTTTATTTTATGTCGATTGAGTCTTTAATCTTTATAAATTCCTATGTATATAGTGGCAACAGCCCGACTCTTCTTTCCTCCACTTGTATCACACAGAGATAGCATGTCAGTGCTTTTCTGAGGCCCGGCCATGGACTTAGTGCATCATTTCTCAGGGCTCTCCAATGCACAGAAATCAGTGGCTACAGAGATGCTTGATGGAGGGGTATTGCCTCCATCTTGTACCAGCCACAGCCAGCCGTTTCCTGCGACGGTCCTGTCCACACAACTTGTGTTCTAACGAGCATCTCTGGAGGGTATTTTAGCCCTTTTGCTGCTAGTCAACTTCTTCTTTAAAAGAGAATCTCAGTTCAGAAAACATGCTGAATTGAGAAGTGGAAAGAACTACCATGGATAAGTCAATCTTAATCTGTGGCTCAAAAAGCAATCTATCTTTCCTTAAGGCAAAATGACTCTGGCTTCACTTGACTCTAATGATTGCCTGCCTCTCTCTTCGGGCCATTCTCCCCAACCACAGTCTCAGTTGCTTGACTTGCATGTGACTTGAGATCAGTCTGACTGACTGACCTCCAGATCCTGAGATCTTAAAAAGCACCAGTGCCCCTTGCTGGTGGGCTCAGTCTGGCCCTGTGCATTTGGGGTGTGTACTTTTCCTAAGAGAAAATTCCACCTTGAGTGCTCCACGGGGAGAGTCTTACTTTGACCTTCCATTTCTCTCTCTCCCATCTTGGCCTCTGGAATTCTGAGCCTCAGTCTTACCAGCAACCTTGTCATGGGCCGAAATGCTTGCTACTGGCTGCCATTTCTCACCAAATGGTCTGACCTCCTGAACGAGGTGTGAGGGGCCCTCTCCCCTGCTCTAAAAGTCAGCCACCCCCTGGTGGATGCTGGACCATTCTGCTGACTCCCTGAGGCTTTGATGCAGGGCCTGCAGCAGCCGATTACCTGTCCTCCTCGTCACCTGTGTTGCTGTGCTGTGCTTAGTCGCTCGGTCGTGTCCGACTTTTTGCAACCTGTGTTAGTACCTGTATTTATTCTTTTAATAAATCTTACCGGAGTTCACTTTCCAGATTCTGATCCCTATGGAACCAATCTGCCTACTGCCTGCCAAACTCTAACTTTATACCTGCGGGAAGAAATCAGAGTTGAATTCTCCAACCCAATTCCCTGGCTGAACACCGTATTCATAATGTCAAAACAGAAGCCCCTAGCAAGACTAGCACATCCGGACTTATATTATTTACTCCATTATGGCAAATATTATATGCACACATAATTGTTTGATTGCACACATAGATTAATATATCTTCTCTACATTTAAATTATAAGCTTCTTAAAGGCAAATATAAACTCAACACAACCCCTTAAATAAAACAGATGCTCAGAGAGATCTACCAATTTAATTTAATCAATTAAGAGATTAACTTTTGTACTTGTTTATTTGAGTGTAATTTCTTGGTGTCGAGTTCATTCTTTCACAAATATTTATTTATGGAGGATTGGGCTTCCCTGGTAGCTTGGTTGGTAAAGAATCTTGTGCAGGAGACCCAGGTTCGATCCCTGTGTAAGGAAGATCCCCTGGAGAAGGAAATGGCAAACCACTCCAGTCGCCTTGCTTGGACAATCCCATGGACAGAGGAGCTTGGTGGGCTGCAGTCCATGGGGTCGCGAAGAGTAGGGCACCACTGAGCGACTTACACACTATGTGCTAAGTAAGCTTCCAGGTTCTCAAAGAATTACGTTATCAAAGTAAATAGAACAGATTCCCTCATAGAGCTTGTGTTGCAGTGGCCGGGGTGGGGGTGGGGGGTTAGACAATAGCTAAATTTAAAAAAAAATGAATGTCATATGGGAAAAGGTGCTACAGAGGGGAAAAAAGTGGGGCAAATGAATAGAGAAAGGTGAAGGGTGGCGTTTATTGGGAGTTTTGTACATTTTGCATCTCTTAGAAAATAGGCTTCTAGAGGTCTCTATTTTGTTTGCTTTGCATTTATTTTGAGACTTTTAAACAGAACACACCAAACATGGAGTTTTTAAGTGAAAGTGCGAGTCGCTCAGTCACGTCCAACTCTTTGTGACTCCATGGACTATACAGTCCATGGAATTCTCCAGGCCAGAATACTGGAGTGGGTAGCCTTTCTCTTCTCCAGGGGATCTTCCCAACCCAGGGATCGAACCCAGGTCTCCCTCATGGCAGGCAGATTCCTTACCAGCTGCCCCACAAGGGAAGCCCAAGAATACTGGGTAGCCTATCCCGTTTCCAGTGCGTCTTTCCGACCCAGGAATGAACCGGGGTCTCCTGCACTGCAGGCGGACTCTTTACCAACTGAGCTATCAGCGAAGCCCATGGAGTTTTTAGGCCTGTAACAAATACTTTTTGCAAATGGTAAGAAAAGAAAAGATTTATCAAGCTTTTAAAAACCCCCTACTCCCCTTTATATTTTAAATGTTGGCAGGGCTGGGGCAGAGGTCGGTGTGGGGAGTAAAAGACACGGGTTGCCGTCAAAATAGAATACGTGGGAATTTATTTTCTTTCTAAAAGCCCTCTGACTCTAACATTTTCAACGACACATTGTATTTAACGGACAAGATCGTCTGTACTATTTTTATTTTTTTTCCCCTGGTTTCAGCAGCAGTATCTGGAAACATGAACGACCCTGTGTACGGGTCAATTTTCCCAAACCCAAACCCCCATGCCCTAATGCTTAACGAGCTGACGTCCCTGAAAAACCCCTGGTGACTCCCGCTGGAAGAATCTCAAGGAGCAGGGAGGCTCTTCTGAGTTACCTCGGGTGCTAACCTGGGGCAGGCGCTAGGACCGCCCAGACGCCCACAGGCAGCGCACTTCACTGCCCGTCAGAGGGGCTGAGCCGCCTCTGCTGTTACACAAGCGAGCAGGCAGCGGCAGTCACAGCTCAGCGTCCCTCCCCCTTCTGGTGGATCGGAAGGTATTTACTTGCTATTTATCATTCAGATTTTGGACGCCGTCAATGTGCCTTTAGTGTTCACTGAATCTGATGCTCTGAAACGCTGTCCAGCACCTGTTGGCTCACTCTATTATTTTATGTCAATTTCCACAGCTGATGCAAGCAACAGTGCCATAGAGAAATGGGCTAGATATTTCCAGAGGCTGAGATCTGGAGGCATTTGGAGGTGTAAGTACATCGGTCACAGATTTCTAATGTGCTGGCTGTGTTAACTGTGTCTTCTGACCTTCTTTCCTCACTGAAGGAGCCCCACTGTAAGATGCCATCTGCATATTTCATTCATGAAGGAAGCACCAAGACGGGGACAGAAAGCCCTAATGATGGGCCTGAAACTCCACTTTGGAGTGGCTGTGGTTCCCTCTTCTAGCCTGTGGGTTTGCAAGAGAAGCTGGGTTTGCAACAGAGTTTTCATGGGAAAGAGCTTCTGCTCAGGGCTGCAGGCTGCTAGCTTACTGTCTGCTCTCTGTTTTCAAAGCTCAAAGATGGTCCTTTCTAATCATTGCGGTGGTGCAGTGTAGGAGTCTTTGTTATGCTTGGTTTATTTCCAATTTCAAATACTCTTATCTTAAATGTGGATTACCAGAAAGCTGTGAAACCATTCTGTACCTCTCAGGGAAAAGCCATTGAAGAAAATTCGAGTTTGCTTTCTCTTGACCATACTATACTCAATACTCCAATTAGTAGGTTACACACAGAGACATCAAAAAAAAAAAAAAAGTCTAGGATTCCCTTTCTTGTTCAACAATAAATCTGGTTATGTGTGATAAGGGAGTAGTTTGCTGTTAGAAAACCTAAAATGAAGATGACTGTACAGAGGAAAGTGGACATTCTCTCTAAGTATTTTACGAATCAATTGCAGTTGCTCTTTTAGGGCTTTGGTACCAATTTTATGCATTAAAAACTCCTTGAAAACTTTAACACCTTGTCAAATTGTTGAGTTAGATGATTATTTTATAAATTAGATCAAATTTAAGAATCTTATACCAAAATGTAATAAGTAGACATATTTATAAATCCATAAAATGTTGAGTTTTATTAATGGTCAATTCATAGAAAATTTTAAGGTAAACAGTGTCATTTAATTTATTTCAGGAAAGAAAATATCAAACTAAGACAAAGCAATTCATCAATAGTGAAAAAGTGACTTCAATGAAAATGGTTTTTAAAAATAAGTTTTAAAAATACTTTTAGTGGTTCAAAAATTAAGTACATTGTATTTTCAATATTGGAATGCCTTAAGTGAGATATCAAATTATTTACATATCGAACATTTGAAAACAGTCGTAAAACTCTATTTTGTAGAAGGAAGAGGGACAGAGGATACGAGGGAGGGAAAAATTAAGTCTTATTTTATTGTTCTATACTTTGTATATTTTAACATTCTAACTAAATATTTACTCTATAAATATGCTACCTATATTTTTCAAAATGTAACAAAAATTACAAATGTGTGTATTAGATAACTTGCAACATCATTAAATGCAAATGAATATAAGTATATAAAAACAGCATGCTAATATTGCTATGTTGTATTTCTTAAGCAGGGAAAATCTTTTTGAAGATAATGTCTAGCTTCTAGTGGAAATTAGGGAAATCAGATTGGGGTTAGTAATAGCCTTTCAATATTTTGTGATGCAAAAGTCATTTTGAAAGTTTATTTTTAGTTGGTATATCAAAATTCTGGATACCTCTGTGAACATTCCGTAATAAAATATCTCCCTCTCTCTTTTAAAAACATTTTCTATATTCCAAGTTCAGAATGATGACTCGATTCTTCCAATTAATACTTAGTTTGAAAGTTCTTCTTGCCCAACATAGGTTTTGCATCCTCGATCTTCAGTTTTATGTCATACTCATGCATGTCTTATCATAAATGATTTTTAAATAACTTCGTTATATGTTCAGTCTAAAGACTCATTGAATTTAGTGATGATGGGGGAAACAATCTTGAGAATATAGATCTTATTGGGAATTTGATATTTTTCTTAGAATCTGAATCTTCTTCCTGAATTTAAGTTCTAAAACTAAGTCCACTGGCTCAAATAAATGAAAAGACAGCACTTAACTGAAATTTTGAATTGCTGGCAAGCCAGTGGATCTTAAGCTGAAGAATAAAATGCCAAAGAGGAAACTAATTTGTTAAAGTGTGAAAGTAGTGACTATCTGTTGATGTTATCGCTGAGGATAACCGCTTAGGCCTTGAGAAGTCTCCCTGCCTAGGAGATCCAGGTGAATGTCAATATTGTCTATGTTTACTAAGTAAGGTAGAGATTTCTAAAAGATTCATTTTGAATACACATTTTTATTTAAAGAGCTTCAGCAGATAGCAAATCCAGTCATACCAATTTTGCCCACAGAAATATGAATTTTTTCCTAAAGAATGTAGTATATTTGGTATGGAAATGGTGCTTAGTAAGACATTTAAGAAAAAAATAAAAAATAGCTTTTACATGATTAAACCACCTACAAGAAACTAGTATAAAGAGAGAGAAGACACATCTGCTCAGTTTACTTTTATTTTGGTTTTCTGAGCACCTGTATTTTGAGTAAGGAAAGATGTCTCCTAGTAGAAGCCGCAGAAAACGCATCTGGGGGCTGACTTCCAGTGGGAAGCCGTGGGAAGCACTTTGTTGCTGATCAATCGCTCATTTGTGTCTGACTCTCTGCAACCCCATGGACTGCAGCACGCCAGGCCTCCCTGTCCTTCACCATCTCCCGGAGCTTGCTCAAACTCATGTCCATTGAGTCGGTGATGCCATCCAAGCATCTCATCCTCTGTTGCCCCTTCTCCTCCTGCCTTCTATCTTTCCCAGCATCAGGGTCTTTTCTAATGAGCCTGCTCTTCGTATCAGGTGGCCAAAGTATTGGAGCTCCAGCCTCAGCATCAGTCCTTCCCGTGAATATTCAAGATTGATTTCCTTCAAGATTGACTGGTTTGATCTCCTTGTGTTTACTGAAACCAATGTAAAGAAATGACAAGTCATCCTTCTCAATTTGTCCTGAAAAGTGATTACAGTGCTAACTTGAGTTTTTCAGAATCTGTTGGCCAATATGCAAGCGACAATAAATAGGAATTATATGTAATTTGAAAATTTATTTGATATCTAAATATGATTTTCCCTTATTAAAGACCTAAAGGAAAGGCTACAAGAGGGTATCGATGGCAGGCCATGTCCACAGCAGTTACAGCTGTGCAAACAAGAGGGATAAATTACGTATTTTGCTGGAATTTGGCAATAGAAGGAAGCGATTATCCATATAATCACTTTTTCAGAAGAAGCTTTTCTTGAAAGCAAAGATCTCGCTGTTTATAGAAATTGATTTTACGAATAAAGAAATGTTTGTAGGTGCAGAAAGCTTTTAAATAGATGAGACACAGCCTTTGGGTATAAAAGGGTCACTAATAATATGAAATACATGCCATGCAGTGTTGATAAACTGATTTATCCAAACATTAATGGTCCCCACTGGTTCTTACAACTGGAACTGATGTAAATGTGTTGTGTCTTTCAGTCGCTAAGTTGTGTCCAACTCTTTATGACCACGTGCAATGCAGCACATCAGGCTTCCTGGTCCTCCATTATCTCCCGGAGTTCGCTCAAACTCCTGTCCATTGACTCAGTGATGCCATCCAACCATCTTATCCTCCGTTGCCCGCTTCTCCTCCTGCCCTCAGTCTTTCCCAGAATCAGGGTCTTTTCCAGTGACTGGGCTCTTTGCATCAAGTGGTAAAAGTATTGAAGCTGCAGCTTCAGCATCTGTCCTTCCCATGAATATTCAGGATTGATTTCCTTTAGAATTGACTGGTTTGATCTCCTTGCAGTCCAAGGGACTCTCGAGAGTTTTATCCAACATCACAGTTCAAAAGCATCAATTCTTCGGTGCTCTTTATAGTTCAACTCTCACATCCATATTTGACTACTGAAAAAACCATACCTTTGACTATACAGACTTTTGTTGGCAAAGTGATGTCTCTGCTTTTTAATATACTAAGTTTGTGATAGCTTTTCTCCCAAGGAGCTAGAGTCTTTTAATTTCATGGCTGCAGTCACTGTCCACAGCGATTTTAGAGTCAAGAAAATAAAATCTGCCCCTATTTTGTGAGACACCACTAATAGACGCTCATTCCCTACCCCTAGGTCTTTTATTTGAGGGAAGGAGTTAAAAACTCTAAGGAAACTTGACAGATATTAATCATGATTTCTTAAGTGTTTAAGTTGCAAATGAGCTTTGCTTTTCCTCCACATATAAGATAATAACTCTAGTTTGCGCTTTAGAATCAGTATAAAGTTTTATTGGCAAAGGATTTAATATTTTTGGATCCTTTTTTTAAATAGTTATTTATAGGTTTTTCAATGTAAGCCAGGGACAGACTTTAGACCAGTAAACAAGATATGTCCACCATTCATGGTCTCCATCATTCCATCATTTTGTGAAGGGAAATAGGCAACAAGCCCTTATTATGAGGGAAACACATGATTATTAAAGTTCTTTTAAAATTATTATTATAGCTTCTTTCAGATAAACCAGAATAGATCTGATGGTTACTAACTTGAAAATGGGAAGAGAGTGCTATGATAAGGAATGACTTGGTGGCTTTTTAGATGTGGTTGTCTAGAAGGTTTGCTGAAAAGGTGATGTATCATCAGGGACCCCAGTAAAAGCGGCAGCCAAGTAGAGAGGAGCACGTGCTATCATAGGAAAAGAGTAGACTGTTGCAAACGTGCCACAAGTTAAATCCTTTCTACGTCATTCTTAAACCTTGACATCTGGAGAATTCCACCCCCTTGATAAAAACTTTACAGAATTTTGAGAACAATGACCTTTTCATCACAGAGTTTTGAGAAGAAAGAGGTAACATGTTGGATGTCCAGAGCAAATTTAAATTTCCATAATAACTTATGAAGTACTGTCACAGGTTTATGAATCTACTCCTTGGCGTATCTAGTCAAATAAACAAGTGTTGGACTATTTTGTCACTCCTGTGCCCCTTCCTTTAAATTGGTGATTCTGTATCACATGGAGAAAAGATAACATGCCCACAAACAGCAGAAAAAAGGGCATCGCTCCTGAAATTCCCGAAGACCAAGTCTCCTTGAGGAGCTTTGTTAGAAGCATTCATGGTAGATTTTTGGTCATCTCCTCAGAAACCACCAACACGGTGCTTGATGGGGATTAATCAAGGTGCTGCTCCTCCCAGGGAATGCCAGACTGAGATGACCACACCCAAGAAACTTAGACACACGTGCCCTCGCTGGACTGTGCTTGGCACGTCAACCACAGGTTCTTGCGGAGTTCAGTGAAATGAGCGCGGTGCCTCACAGTGCCCGGCGCAGGGTACCCGCGCGAGGCGAGGAGGGGAGTTCTGTGATGAAAACGATAGTTCGCTGGTACTTGGAGTGACTCACACCTAAACAGTTTTGGAGTTTTGTCATCTCATCAGTGTGCAGCCCTAAAATATATACATGTGCACGAACGGCTGCAGGTATACGTCTGTGTGTATATATATGTGTTTACATTGTGTGTGTGTGTGTGTATATATATATATAGACACATTCCAGTGAGCTACATCTGCATGATAACCAAATAAATAAATCATTGGTTTGTAATAAGTCCACAATCCTGATTCTGAGGCCAAAATTCTATTGTGTTTGCTCTGATAGCTATGGGTAAATTCTTATTCTCAAGATTGCAGTTGACTCATAACTGGTCTATATTGCAATATCTTATATTTTTAATACATAAATATTTCAATCACCGTAAAATAAATACAGACCAAATCCATTATTGATGTAATCCCAAAATGATTCATCTGCATCATAAATATTATAGGTTTTATCCTTTTATATGTTGTTTTAATTATTATTTTGCTTTTCACTTCTTTTATAAATTTATATTTTTTTAATCTTAGACTGTAGAACTTTGTATGACCCATTACAGACCATTTTAATGCTATGCTTTAGAAAAATTTAAATTATTCTCAATTTTCTATTTGTCAAAATTTCTAGCTAGATCAAAATTCCATTTCAGGTCCATAGCAGCTTTGTTCTCAATCTGAAAAGTGCAGAGAGACTTTCTGTCTCAGTGTAGCATATACTATTTGATAAAGAATGACGTTATTTCCTGTCATGACAAGGAAAAAACTCTAGGAAAGGTACAAATCTTGTATCATTCTATGCGTATGTTAAAAGTTATATATCTAAAGAACAAATAGCTCAGTTAAAGAGCAATTGCTCCTGCCTAAGTGATCATCTAAATGGTGTCTTTTCATTTTGAATGGATCCCTCTCATTGTGCAATTAAAAGATAGTATATTCCAAGTCTGTTCAAGTTCTTTTCAGAAAGTTAAAGGTTCCTTCTTTCAATAATATTCTGTCTCAATATATTAAACTTTTATGTAATCAAACTTCTCAGTTTTAGAATATTTAAAGTGACGTTTATGAAGGCCTTTAGAAATCTTGGTCTACCACCTCCAGTTCAGCGATGACCATCCCGAAGTTCTAAGTGGTCAGATCACAAGAAACCATGCTTTATATTTTTCAACTGGACTTACTATATCAGCATATAGTTTGTAAAAGTATAATTTCAAAATGTAAAATTACAACTTTTGGGCAAATATAAAATGGATTATGTATAACAATTTGCATTCTTAAATTTATATATTTATTAAAATTTATATACATATCCATTTATAAACTAATATACATATCCATTGCTTAAATGTGTATGTATATACATTTTATTTAATTCATTAATTAATGAAGGATATCAGTATCATATTTGAAAAGCATTTAAAAAACAGAGGCTATATTCACAGTTTTAAAAAGAAGTATTAGGGTAAGATTGTGGAGTTTAAAAAAAAACCTTTGGGATTATCTGTTTCACCAGACAAAAATTATTTGCATTTCTATGAGACATCAACCTAAAAGTTAGCAGTAACTTGACTAAATCTTTTTTAGGACTTTTAACCAGTATTAAACAGTGGGATGAACTAAGTCCCTTTTCTTAGACAGGGTCGGTATATTACTGAAGGTACTTTCTGGTCATCATTTTGCCTTAGTTCTATAATTCAGGTCAGATATTGACCAACGAAGCCTGTTTGCCAAGTCCAGCACATCAGCTTTTTGTAAATGAGATCTTATTGGAGCACAGCTTTGCCTTGATTATTTCCAAAGGTGTGTCGAGAGTGTTAATTTACTGTAGCTGCCTTCTAGTCTTTGCTTTAAGTTCTTACAGTATTGAGCAACCATGAATGCCACAAAATTCACTTCCATCTGGAAATTTTCATAAGGAATCTTACGTTGAACTTTTTAGAATTTTGTTTTAGTTCCTCTTCTACTGTGAGGCTAGGAAACCAACCCCAGAAGACTCTTTCCACTAGATTTCACCTGCAATACCTTTGCTTTTAGGTGAAATCTTCTCTTTTAGAGTGCCCTCAAATTTGCTGAGGTCCCTAGTGTGCTGAAAGTAACCTTTTTACTATCTGGGAGCTTGGGAAAGTTGTCTAAGCCATGTGGGTTTAGAAGCCTATCCCTGAGGGTCTGTTCTTTCAAGAGTACTTGGTGCTGTCCTTATATGAGGCTCTGGGACTGACCGCCTTTGTTGAAGTCACCAAATCAAGCCCATAGCTTACAGCAGAGCCTCAGGCAGGCAGCAAGAAGCAGAGAGCTGTTTGATGATGAGACTAATGGGCTGTGGTCAATTTATGACAACAACCAGTGACGTCAGAAGCAGAGGGGAACAGAGTTCTTTAATAGGCTTTCATGATGGTTTGACCAATGCTTTCTCTGAGGATAAGAACATATTATGGAAGGCACCAAAGAATCTCCAGAGCCTTTCCTCCAAAGCATCTAGTTTCCGAAATACTTTTATTAATATTTTATCTATGCAAATTAGGCTAAAGAAGTCTGAATCTCTATTTGATTTTGCAGTTCTTCCCATGCAGCTCTTATATAATAAGGTTGTACTTATTATTAACTATGAAACTGACAAACAAACCTAATTATTTCCAGCATTTTTTTTCACTTTTATAAAGAAATAAATCTTTGTGATTATCAGGTGTTGTCTGAGAAATCTCAAAAATAATTTTACAAGTGAATTTTAGGGGCTTTCAAGGGTGACCTCCAAAGCCGCTAAAGTCTAATTTTATGATCATGCCTCTCTGGAAAATATAAAATGAACAAATGCCGGAGTCCTGCCCCGGCTGATCCAGGGTATTCGAAGCGGGGACGGCGTCGGCGACCTATTTATTTAAATATTTTATCAAAGATATAAAGAGTAATAGGATGAGGATAGCTCAGTAGGAAAATTCAGTGGAGAAAAGAGGCTGAGTAGCTTGGTTTACGCGGGAGACCAATAAAACTTCAAGACAAGAAGTTTGCACCACTTACGTAGGCCGCAGGCGTCCTTCCGTTCTCCCGAAGGAGAGGAGACACTGAGGCCTCCCCGGTCGGATCTTAGAAGCCCAGGCATAATTAGTAAGCATGGTGGGTTCCGCGCTCCAGATGGAGACTCAACCAGAGTGAGAGAGAGAGCGACATGGGGAGACCAGTATTTCGAGAAACTGATCCCAATTCTTTATTTTCCAGAGTCTGTTTTTATACACTGAGATGTTATACAAAAGTCACGTGGGGACAGCAGTCCTGACTTTTATTAAAGTCAGGTGCTTCACACAAATGTATACAGAGGTCTTAGGGGTGTTACATCATCTTCTGGCCAGGGGGGCCTGCTGACAATTTACGACCCTCTCCTTGTGATAGCGGTCAGTCAATCAGGACACTTATTTCTCCAGGGCTGATTAGTCTCAAAACAGACGCCACCCAAATAAAGTTACATTCCTACAGGGTGAGGGTGTAGTGGGTTTTAGTTAAGGAAAGAATTTACTTAGCCTAAGGTCTAACGTGATTAATATCAAAGGTTAATTCTATATATTCATTAATGTGTGTAAGGGCAGGGGATGTGGAGACTTAGCAACAAACATTGGCTCAACAAATGAAAAACCCTTCACCAACACAATTTCTAATTAGCCCACTATACTTATAGTTTTCTAACTTCTCTAAAGAACCTGTTTTTAGAGGGTTTAAAGCATCTTGTGCCTCTCACGGTTGGGAGGCTGTGAGCAATCACATGTGGCCGGACGAGCCTGTCAGGCAGGCTAGAGAACCTTCAGAGGAGTTTGTAGATTAAAACACTCTTGTCACACCCAAGAGTTTTTATTGACTGGAGCTCTAGGTTAACTCCTTCTCCGAAAGAGGTGGTGGGGGACAGCCCCCCGTAAAGTCAGAGGTGTAGGTAAGAGCACAAAGTAGTAAAGTAGGCAGGCTCTGGTAATGGGGGTAGATGCTCGAGGAGTTCCAGGGGGACTCCTGAGGCTCGATCCCGCCTTTGCGTATGTCGAGCCTCCTTCCTCATGACCTTTGTCATGGGCGGAGTACCTCACTCTGGCCCCCAACAAACAAATGTCAGCAATTTCACATAACTTATTATTTAATAAGGAAACCAGATGTTACAATGACTTTGGAGAAGATGTGAGATATTATATATATATATGGAAATTAAGAAAGATATGTGAAAGTAAAATTACTACATCAGATTTATACATATATATGTGAAAGTCTCTCAGTTGTGTCCGACTGTTTGTGACCCCATGGACTGTAGCCCACCAGGCTCCTCTGTCCATGGGATTAGCCAGGCAAGAATACTGGAGTGGGTTGCCATTTACTCCTCCAGGGGAGCTTCCCAACCCAGGGATCTCTTGCATTGGCAGGTGGATTCTTTACTGCTATGCCACCTGGGAAGTCCCAAATATGGCTATTAAAATTTAAGCTCAAATTAATTAAAATTGGACATATTAAAACTCTGAGGTCCTCAGTCACACTGTCCACTTTTCACATGCTTGGTGGTTGTATGGGCTTACTGGCTAGTACTGAGTGGCTCCCGTACTGGGCAGCATTTCTATCTTCTTGGAAATTTCTTTGAGATAGCACTGTGCCTGCCTAGACAATCCTTAGGCAGTCATTGACCCTTTATGATGCTAAACAGTTAAGTTCCCCACCATTTGCCTTATTTTCAAATTTCAGAAAAATCTTCTGACAGTTTTTAAAATTGTGACAGAATTTATAACCATCTAAAAATAAACCTCAATAGTAAAGGACTGCTATCCAAATAGGCTTTATATATAGCATGATCAGGGCTTCCCAGGTGGCTCTAAAGTAAAGAATTTGCTTGCCAATGCAGGAGACGCAAAAGAAGCAGGTTGAATCCCTGTGTCTGGAAGATTCCTTGGAGGAGGAAATGGCAACCCACTCCAGTATTCTTGCCTGGGAAATTCCATGGACAGAGGAGCCTGGTGGGCTACAGTCCATGGGGCAGCAAAGAGCTGGACAAGACTGAGAGACTATCGTGACAAAACAGGATAATTATACGATACTTCATATATTTTGGTAGCAATGCGCTTTAGAGAAATGCACACAATGATACCTACCAAAATATGTATCATCAAATGACTAAATTTGGTTCAGTTAGGAAACCATAAGAGCTGGGATGTTGTGAATGTTTCTGATAAACAAGAGGAGGGTCAAAACAGAAACAGGACAGCCATGGTATCTAAGGAAAATTTTGCCTTTTGCTTCACATAGCATTTTATTTTTCTGTGCTTAATTATGATAAATGGAATTGCACATATTTCCATGAAAGTAACTTCTGTTAAATAGAACCTAGGTTTTACACGAATGCTCAGTAGTGCAGAAGGAAAATAAACATTATCAAACTAGGATACTATTTTAAAATTGTGAGAATTACTTATGTAACAGAGAACTGCTTTATCTTGGATTTCTCATTAACAAAATGAAAGCATTAGTTCCCTGAATTTCCTTATTGTAAATCTGTAAATGTAAATTTAATTTATCAAACAAATAGCACTTAGTGCCTATTGTACAAACAAGATGAAAACAGTATCTGCCCATATAGAGGGTGCAGACTGGTAAGGGAGGCAGAAAATAAACACACTAATAATTAATTGCAAACACTGTAAGTTTTGTGAAGAAGTATCATGAGAGCATATGAGGGGACACTCTTTCCTAGTCTGTTGGGATTGGAGCTGGGTATGTATCTGAAGGGATGCAGTCAAGAATGTCATCTTTAAGAAAGTGATGTGTAAATCAGGATGCAGAGGATAAGGAGGGATTTTCTAGGTAAAGGAGAGTCATGGAGGATTGAAAATTTCTTAAAGGAAACGTTGTATAGAAGGTCACTGACCAAGGAGGTAACATAAACATTTGAGATTTCAAATGGATGAAGATATGATGACTTGAACTGTTTTTCCAGTGTTATTTTTCCCTTTTTGGCCTAAAGAAGGAGTACAGATTGGTACAGATTACTTTTTTATATCAAATTGCAACAAGGAAATACCTAAGTAGATAAAATCCTTGTGACCTACTTCTCATTTTTCCTCTGTGGAAGAAAGCTGCCTTTAGAGTAGTCACCTTGACCTTCCACTAAGGCCCAAAATGGAAGAGGTGAGTTTCTAATCATGTCTTAATGTACTGGTTCACTGTTGACTCTCTGGGCCGTTTATGCAAACAGACTTTCTTATAAATAAAAGTGAAGCCTTGAATAGGCTTATTGACTTTGGGTATAACTGCAGGTCTTGAGGTAATCAGAGAAAAAGAGTTACTCTCATTGCCTAGGACAATAACCAAATGGCAACCCACTTCAGGATTCTTGCTGGGGAAATCTCATGGACAGAGAAGCCTGGTGGGCTACAGTCCATGGGGTTGCATAGAGTCGGTCATGACTGAGCAAACACACACAATGTCTGAATAATTCAACCTTTATTTATAGTATCAATTACAGATCATCCACATTCAGATACATCAGTTCATTTGATTACAGAATTTTAGATTAGATAATGAATCAGATCAGATCAGTCGCTCAGTTGTGTCCGACTCTTAGCGACCCCATGAATTGCAGCACGCCAGGCCTCCCTGTCCATCACCAACTCCCGGAGTTCACCCAGACTCACGTCCATCCAGGCAGTGATGCCATCCAGCCATCTCATCCTCTGTCGTCCCCTTCTCCTCTTGCCCCCAATCCCTCCCAGCATCAGAGTCTTTTCCAATGAGTCAACTCTTCACATGAGGTGGCCAAAGTACTGGAGTTTCAGCTTTAGCATCATTCCTTCCAAAGAAATGCCAGGGCTGATCTCCTTCAGAATGGACTGGTTGGATCTCCTTGCAGTCCAAGAGACTCTCAAGAGTCTTCTCCAACACCACAGTACAAAAGCATCAATTCCTCGGCGCTCAGCCTTCTTCACAGTCCAACTCTCACATCCATACATGACCACTGGAAAAACCATAGCCTTGACTAGATGAACCTTTGTGGGCAAGTAATGTCTCTGCTTTTGAATATGCTATCTAGGTTGATCATAACTTTCCTTCCAAGAAGTAAGCGTCTTTTAATTTCATGGCTGCAGTCACCATCTGCAGTGATTTTGGAGCCCAGAAAAATAAAGTCTGACATTGTTTCCACTGTTTCCCCATCTATTTCCCATGAAGTGGTGGGACCGGATGCCGTGATCTTCGTTTTCTGAATGTTGAGCTTTAAGCCAACTTTTTCACTCTCCACTTTCGCTTTCATCAAGAGGCTTTTGAGTTCCTCTTCACTTTCTGCCATAAGGGTGGCGACATCTGCATATCTGAGGTTATTGATATTTCTCCTGGCAATCTTGATTCCAGCTTGTGTTTCTTCCAGTCCAGCGTTTCTCATGATGTACTCTGCATATAAGTTAAATAAACAGGATGACAATATACAGCCTTGACGTACTCCTTTTCCTATTTGGAACCAGTCTGTTGTTCCATGTGATGGATAAAAATTTTCTTTTGAACTTTATCTGAAACATTATCTTGGTGTCATCTTTCTCCCTGCCCCCACACTTTTCATGAAGTGTTTGTCCCACCATTATAAATTCATTGCTGTATTTGATATTTTTTTCTAGAATATGAGTGCATAATAATCTCTATTTCTAACACTTAACATATTGCTTGGCCAGTGATGTTCAGTATGTGTTTATTAGGAGACTAAGCAAGTGAATTTTCCCCTGGTGCCTTACCTGGTAAAGAATGGCTTCCCTGGTGGCTCAGCTGATAAAGAATCTGCCTGCAATGTGGGAGACCTGGGTTTGATGCTTGGGTTGGGAAGATCCCCTGGAGAAGGGAAAGGCTACCCACTCCTGTATTCTGGCCTGGAGAATTCCATGGACTGTACAGTCCATGGGGTCACAATGAGTCAGACACGACTGAGTGACTTTCACAAGCAAGTGAATAAATGAAAGATTGTAGATTTATAAATATATCAAGAAAAAGAAAAAGACCTTATAATATCTGGTTGAATCTCTTAAAAATTTTTCATCATATATGGAAGTAAGTTAATAGTATCTAATTTATTTGATTAAATAATATTGATGAGGCAAGAGCTTTTCAAGGATGATATTATGAATCTCATCAACAATATTCAACTTTTATTGAATGCCTCTTCAGTACGAGTGCAAGTGCAAGTCACTCAGTCGTATCCAACTCTTTGCGACCCCATGGACTCTACAGTCCGTGGAATTCTCCAGGCCAGAACACTGGCGTAGGTAGCCTTTCCCTTCTTCGGCACGAATCAGCCATAAAAAATTAGAGGTATCAGGCATGGTTCTTGCCTTCTAGGAATTCGTGACAAAATTGAAAATCAAAGACATTTGCTTAAAAATATTATGTCTAATATAGAAAACGTGCAAGTGTGTTCACGATAAGTCATTTCAGTCACATTTGACTCTTGTGACGCTATGAACTGTAGCCCACCAGGCTCCTCTGTTCATGATTCCATATACTCTAGGCAAGTATATTGGAGTGGGTTGCCATGCCCTCCTCCAGGGGATCTTCCACACCCAGGGATGGAACCCGAGTCTCCTATGTCTCCTGCACTGGCAGGCGGGCTCTTGACCACTAGCACCACTTGGGAAGCCCCATAGGAAATGTGTACTGGAAGTCAACTGGGTACAAAAAAAAGTGAGGGATGCCAGAATTAGGAAGGTTAGCAGCAAGGACATTCTGAGACCCAGGTAATATTCAAAGTCACAAGAGGGAAGAGATTTCATCAAACACTAAGCTCCTCTAATTGTTCATCGATGACTAACCACTGACTCATACTCTTGTCCTTTCCCGTATATTTCTCACTATTTTATAGTTGACTGCCTTTGAGGACATTATTTATCTCTTCCACATAAAAACAACTGAAAAAGAGAATGAAATTACTATCTGTTGACCACCTACTATATCCCAGACATTGTAGTCAGAATTTTATGTAATATATCCCTACCTCAAACATTTTTTAGAACATAAACACATTCACAATGTTTTTGAAAGATTTAAAAATATTTTTATCTGCATCTTTTATGACAGAGCCTAACCTGGACAAGAACCTTTTTTTCCCCATAAAACAACTTTGTTGTGATGTACTTACAGAAAACAAAGACTTATTTTATATTCACAGCTTAATGGGTCTTGCCGAATGTATACTCCTTTATGTTCAATCAAGATAGAGAATATTATCTTCACCCCACAAATTCCTTGATGTTCTTTTGCAACCCGTCTTGGCCTTAGACTGCTTCTAATATGCTGTTGGTCATTGTAAGTTCATTTGACTTATCAGGAATTACATCTAAGTGCAATTATATGGTCTGTACCCTTTTGTATATGGCTAGTTTCATATGGAATGTTTTTGAAATTCACCCAGGTCCTTGCATGTAGAGGTGGTTAAAGATTTTTGTTTTTAGTTTCTTAGTAGTATTTCACCTTATGAATATATTGCAGTTTGTTTATCCATTCTCCTACTGATGGGCATTTACATAGTTTTCGTTTGGGAGGATGATAAAACTGGAGTGAACCTTGATTTTCAAGGCTTTGTGTGGAAATGTGCCTTTATCTCTCCTGGTGAGCACGTGAGAGCGGCGTTGCTGAGCTGTATCCCCAGTGCACATTTCGCTTTGTGTTCGGTGCATTTTGCTTTTCCAGCAGAAATGTGTGAGAGGTCCAGTTTCTCCTTATCTTCACTAGCACCTGATACTGTTAATATTTTCATGTTAATTTTCCTGTTAGTGCGTAGCGGTATCTTACTGTAAATTTAATTTGCATATCAAATTAAATCCAACTCTGACAGACTAATGGTATTGAGCATCTTTACTTGGGCTCATTAGACATTTGTTTGTCTTCCTTTGAGAAGTATCTATTCAGATCTTTTGCCCACTTTTGTGTTAAGTTGCTTGTGAGAGAGTTGTAAGAGTTCTCCATGTTTTATGGATGCAAATCCTTTGTAAGATACACGTATTACAGATCTAGTCTCTCCTTCTATGTCTTTTTTAAAAAGAAGACTCGTTTTTAGGGCAGTTTTAGGGTCATCCCAAAGTTGAGAGGTAGGTACCAAGAGTTCCCACATATCCCCTCTCCCATTATTAACATCCTCCACAAAAGTAGCACGTTCGTTACAGTTGATGAGCTACGCTAACACATCATTGTCACTCCGAGTCCATTGTTTACCTTAGGGTTCTCTCTTGTTTTACATTCTATGGGTCTGAAAAACATACATAACAACTTATATCTGTTGTTACAGCATCACGAGGACTATTCTCACTGCCCTAAAAGTCCTCTGTCCTGCACCTGTTCGTCCCTGCCCTCTCAGGCCTCCACAGCCACTGAACTTTTTATTGTCTCCATAGTTTTGCCTTTTCCAGAATGTCATATAGTTGCGATCACGTGGTGTGTAGCCTTTGCAGATGGGCTTCTTTCACTTAGTTATATGCAGTTAGGTCTCGTCCATGCCTTCTCATAGCTTGATAGCGCATTTCTCTTTAGTGCTGAATAATATTTCATTGTCAAGATGTACCGCAGTTTATCCATTTACTTACTAAATGGTATCTTGGTTGCTTCCAAGTTTTGGCAATTATGAATAAAGCTGCTGCAAATATCCATGTGCAGATTTTACGTGGACATAAATTTTCAATTCATTTGAATAAATACCAAGGAGGAAGCATGATTGCTGGATTGTATGATGAGAGTGTGTTTAGTTTTGATTGTCATTTTATTTTCATAGGTTTCTTTTTTTTTTTTACTAAGAGCAGTAGGTTTTAATTTGATACAGTCCCTTTCACCTCTTTTTGTCTTTTATGGTTTGCGCATGGTCTGGTGGCAATTTCACATGTCTAGAGGGAGAATTCACCCCATGCTTAATACTATTAAAGTTCAGTTACTTGATTGACTCTACATGAGGCAGTAATATTGAGGATCATCACGTAAGAGTGATTTTATCTTATACATTTATTAACCAGTGCTCTGGATAATGAAGTGATTCATAGGCACTGTCCTCCTAACTGCCTGAATGTCAAAGCAGAAAGAGTTACAGAGCTGCGGGGTCAGGAAGGAAATGATAAGACATCCTTTCCATCCATTGCATAAACACTTTAACAGTCAGATCGTTTGTCTAATGCACATTTCCAGAACCTGTTTTCATCATAAGCAGCAATGTAGCATAACTCATCTGGATGTTAGAGCAGGAAAAGAAATAACCTTCTCTCCTTTTTGTTATTATAAGATGCC
This sequence comes from Bos mutus, assembly GCF_027580195.1. Classification (NCBI taxonomy): domain Eukaryota; kingdom Metazoa; phylum Chordata; class Mammalia; order Artiodactyla; family Bovidae; genus Bos; species Bos mutus. The sequence continues at coordinate 54,205,899 of NC_091640.1, forward strand.
TGCCTGACTTTCCACAGCTTAGCAGTGGGACATTTGCAGTCAACATATCACTTGATTTCAAGTAGAATCATGCCTTGGGTGCGGCTAAATGGTCCTCTGGGCAGAGTGGGAGCCTTCTAATCAAACGAAGCCCAGGCATGTATGCTAGGCTAGCAGAGTGAGCAGGTCACTGAAATGTCCTGAGCCACGGTTTCTATCATCTGTAAGATGTGAAGATTTGAGTATATACATCGAAATATAGCAGGCTCTCACTAGATGGGTCTTTTTTTTTACTAATTGGTGATATAAATAATGAATTAGAGGGAAATTTTATTTCTGATGCATTTTTTATCATTAGAAAAAAGAGAACTGAGAAATTCAGGACAAAAATATCAAGATTAAAAACTTGGTCTTTGTTTTCCATAAATCCCACCTAGGTTTTTACTCATGATCATAACCTAATTGTGGTATTTTTTTCACAAGAAGCATGTCTTAGAAGAGATGGATATTGAATTATGTTATTGCTATACAAAACCAGAGAACAAAGTGGCATCACGATTATTTTCAAATCTTAGGCAAACAGATATTATTGAAGGACCATGTTTTTCTATGAGACCTCTTAAAATTTTGAATAAGTAATAAATTGCCCTGCTGATTCAAAACCCTAACAATAAGGCTACACCAAGAAGGCTTAACCTCCACTGTTCCCCCATCTGTAAAGTTCTCCTTACCTTGTTCCCCAAGCTAATCAGTTTTATTACCTACTCTGTTTTTTAAGTCAATTTGAACAAATATGGGCTTCCCTGGTGGCTCAGACTGTAAACAATCCGCCTGCAATGCAAGAGACCTGGGTTCAGTTCCTGGGTCAGGAAGATCCCCTGGAGGAAAGCATGGCACCCCACTCCAGTACTCTTGCCTGGAAAATCTCATGGACAGAGGAGCCTGGTGGGCTACAGTCCACGGGGTCGCAAAGAGTCATGCATGACTGAACAACTAAGCACATGGACAAAAGTTAGTATACTGCGTACTCTGTTGTACGTGTAGCTTATAAAAATACATGTGTAGAAATTAATATATCATCCTTACAGAGTGGCCATGCCAAGATTCTGTGCAGCATTCCAACCTTATTGCATGTGCTGCTGAAGCAAAAACCCTGCAAGTCCTTTGCTAAATAAAAAAAGTGACCTACCTCTCCACCTTGATGACTCGGTTCGCTTCTTGCCTAGAGGCAGAAAGTGGCAACAGGTAAGAACTCAAGGCCCCTGGAATTTTTGAAGACATAATTCTAGCATGTAACTGCTCAGGGAAAGAGGCTCTGGGAATTCTGACGTTCTTCCCTCTGGCATAATCAGTCTTGAGGGGTTGGTTTTAGCCTGCAGGCTTATGCTACAAATAGAAGTATGTTTCAGCCTAAAAGTTAATGCGGCTTTTCATTGAAGAGTGAATGTTTTCATGTGTAAAACTTGAAAGGGAAAAGTGTCTAATATAGTCTTACCTCCTGATTAGAGGAAGTGACTGGAAGGAAATCCTTCTAAGGCAATTGCTTGTAGTGCCGACTTACTTGTCACCCTGGAGGAAGCTATAAGCTTCTTGGAGCACTGTCTCCCGAGAACATACAGGAGAGGCCTTTCTCTGAGTCATAATGACGGGTGCAGCATGGTGTTGGAGACGCTGTCATAACTGAAGTTTATTTGGTAGCTAAAATTTCTGAATTCAGTTTCGTCTTTGAGTTTATAAGCATCCCCAGCTTGTTTTTCAAAAATCTAAAAGCACTTGTATGCAATATACACGTATACACATGCCTTACAACAATGAAAGGCAGGAGCAAGTCAGGGTCAGATATACAAATATTAAAACCTATAAGGTCACCTAAGTCATTCATAGTTTATTTACTGAAAATTTATTTATATTATATCATATTATATATTATGTATGCTTATGATATGATATGACTTATATGTGGAATCTAAACAAGTAATACAAATGAACTTATTTACAAAACGGAAATAGACTGTACAGACATAGAGAACACACTTCTGGTTACCAAAGGAGAAAGAGGGGAGGGATAGATGAGGAGTTTGGGATTAACAGATACCTACTATATAAAAAATAGGTAACAACAAGGACCTTCTGTGTAGTTCAAGGAACTATAGCCAACATTTTTAATAATCTATAATGAAAAAGAATCTGAAAAAGAATAGACATCTACGTGTATGTACAACTGAATCCCTTTGCTGTTCACCTGAAACTATACTTCAATTAAAAACAATAATGATTAAGAAAAGAATTCACCTGTTATTTCCTCAATAGATTTACCTTTATTTCTGTTTTACTTCTGCTAGTCATCAAGTTCATTTGCATTTACTGAGTGCAAAGCAGGTCTGTAAAAGAACAGGTGCCCTGAAGACAGGCGTAAACCAGTCTGGTGGCCACTGTTTCTGGGTTGCTGGATTGTAAGAGAGAACACGGGCAAGCCACGAGGAGCGACAGCGACTTAAACATCAAGACCAAGTGTTCTCAGTCGTGTACCATCGTGGTTTCCTCTGCAGATCATGGCTCCATCCCAGGACATCGATGGCAGGGCTCATCTTCTCAAGAATGTGTAAGGAAACCCTGTAAATTTTGCATCCATGTCAACTCATACTACAGGGACAACGGCTGGCAGAAATCAGACCCAGTTCTACTTTTGGAAGCCGCAGGGGCTGGCTATCCTCGAAAGTGTCCTTCCACCAGGATTTTTAGCAATCTAGGCAGAAACAGAATAATTTTCCTTCTTGGTCCTGTGTAACATCATTTCTTCAAGTGTGCAAGGACATCACCCTTATTGTCTGTACCAAGTACGGCACATCCAGCCCCTTATTCTGAACTAGCGTGTGGAGTATCATTCAGCATAGCATGTTACTCTGCTTTTACATGCTGTGGTTTTCAAGATTTTACATCCTCATAACTGACTTATGAGTTTTTTTAGTAGAGGTATTCCGTTTTCAGTCAATAAATATTGAGTGCAACTACGTGCCAGATCCTCTTCTAGGGGCCAGGGATAGAATCCCCTGATATTCCGGAGCTTTGGGAAGGATAGCAAATATACAAGTATATACTTGTTAGCAGGGGATAATTAAAGAAGAGAAAGGGCTGAGAGAGTGTGACTGAGTTAGGGTGAATGAGGAGGGAAGGAAACCCTGACCTGCCATCCTTGGGGAGTAACTTGAGTTCAGTGAGTGAACGAGCCACATAGATAACAAATGCAGCAATGGCAGATGGCAGATGCCCTGGGCTTTGCCTGGGAGTGTGTTTGCCATATTCAAAGAAGAGCAAGGAGGTACCATGGATGGAAAAATATGAGAGGAGAGAAACAGGAGAGGCGATCAGACACACAAGCAAGAGGCTGAATGGGGAGCATGAATGATTTTATGGAACTGTGGCCTTTATGGCAAGTGAGGTGGGAAGCCATGGCGGGGAGGTGGAGCAAGGAGAGAGACTGGAGATGTCACGTCAGCGTCTCACTCTGAGGGCCTTGGAGCAAGGGTAGAAACGGAGAGCGCACTTCCAAGGCTGTCACAGTGCTCTAGGCGAGAGACAATAGTGGTTACAACCAGTTGTTAGAGGACTCAGTCTGACTTAATTGATATCCAGTAAACATCTCTCAAGAGAATTTGGGCCAAGCAATGTGCCTGAGTCTATGCTGTTAACCACTGCACTGTTCATAAAAAATAAAACAGTAAATGAATGTTGTAATGATGAAATAGATTGATTTCATTCATGTAAAAGTTTTTGAGCCATGGCTACACCTCTTAGACAACTTTTATTGGATCCCTTCAGGATGAGTACCAGATATGGTTTTTAATATTGCTTTTACTTTTCCTAACTCATTGCAGGACAGAGTTCTTATTTATTTTTATCACAAAACATGATAAAAAAGTCTTCTTAGAGAAGATGAAAGCTATTTTTTCTTCCTTTAAAATTTGACTGCAATGATAATAATAAATAAAGCAAAATGATAATTAATACTAGAACTATGAGACCCAGATCATAGGTTTGCCTGTATCTCATCACCTATGGTCTAGACCTATTAGCCTGTTTCTGTTTATAGGAGGATGCATGGACATATCAGGACCAATGCCATCTGGGGAAGAATAATAATTCAAAAGAAGTTACGGGGAGCATCCATTCAGTCAGTCAGTTATTGAACTGTGGCGGTGCATTGGCCACTGTGCCATCATGTAAAGATGAATATTACAGTCTGGTTGAGGAAACAGCACATAATCTATAGTTATACCGAAGCATGATGCACAGACCACAGGAGACTTATGTGCAGAGCACCGTGGGGGTAGACAGAGGGAGGTGTCGGAAGATGTTGGTGGATGAGATGAAGCTAGAAGGAGGTTGCTTGGTAGACAAGAAAATCTGTTGACTAGTTTTTGAACTTGTCCGAGAAGAATGAAATTAGTAGGTACTCATTTTAAAAAAAGTAGTTCACAACTGGGGAAGAACTGTATAAAGATTATGCTGGTGTTATTAGACAGCATATCTTTTGCTCAGGTCCCAGGTATAAGTTAAGACTCTTCATTGTCAATTAGATGGAATAAACCAGTAGGTTGATGTTGGCTTCTGGATGGCAGGAGTATTATTAGATATAGCTGCTATCAAGAGAATCTGTGGTAAGACCTGAGTCCTCAGTGATGTTAATAATTTTTAAAGACCTGTTTTGAAGTCTTTCTACATAGGTTATAACTTTAACCTGTGAGAATGTTCCTGAGGTTTTGCAGGGAAGTTTAAAAATAAATTTGAATTACTTTTATACAGATCAAAGGAGATTGTAGGTACCGGAACCTTAAATTTAAGGCTTTTTATGTAGTCAGCATTCTTTTAGTTTTTGAAGGCATTCAAGCTTGCAATTAAGACAGAAGAGAATGGAATAAATCAGACTTTGGTGTAACTAAATCTTGGCTTTATCTCCTACCTGCTATCCTTATTTAATTTATCTTTGCTTAGTCATCTGAAAAATTGGAAAATAGTAGTACTTTTCATCATAGTTGAAAATGATATTAGTAGACATAAAACACTTAGCAAAATGACTGGCATAGATTAAGCGCTTAATAGTTATTACTGTTGTCATTGTTCAGTCACTCAGTCGTGCCCGACTCTTTTCGACCCCATGGAGCCGCACGTCAGGCTTCCCTGCCTTTCACTGGCTCCCAGAGCTTGCTCAGACTCACATCCATTGATTCAGCGATGCCATCCAACCATCTCATCCTCTGTTGCTTTCTCCTTTTGCCTCCAATCTTTCCCAGCATCAGGGTCTTTTCCAATGAGTTGGCTCTCCGCATCAGCTGGCCAAAGGATTGGAGCGTCAGCTTCAGCATCAGTCTTCCCGATGAATATTCAAGGTTGATTTCCTTTAGGATGGATTGGTTTGATCACCTTGCAGTCCAAGGCACTCTCAAGAGTCTTCTCCAGCACCACAGTTTGAAAGCATCAATTCTTCGGTGCTTAGCCTTTTTATGGTCCAGCTCTCACATCTGTACGTGACTACTGGAAAAACCATAACTGTGACTATATGGACCTGTGTCAGCAGTGATGTCTTTGCTTTTTAATACACTTTGTTTGTTTAATATGCTAGATTTGCCATAGCTTTTATTCCAAGGAGCAAGCGTCTTTTAACTTCCTGGCTACAGTCACTGTCCACAGTGATTTCGGAGCCCAAGAAAATAAAATCTGCCACTGTTTCCACTTTCCCCCCATCTATTTGCCATGAAATGATGGGACTGGATGCCATTATTCTTTTTTGTTAATTTTTATTAGAGTATAGTCATTTTACAATGTTGTGTTAGTTTCTGCTGTACAGCAAAGGGAATCAGCTATATGCTTATATATATTCCCTCTTTTATGGGTCTCCAGCCCATTTGCATCACCAGAGAGCAGCGAGTCGAGTGTCCTGAGCTGTACAGGAGGTTCTCATCAGCTAGCTTTTTTATACCCAGTGAGCGCATGCTTGTGCTCGGTTGTGTCAGCTTGTGGCACTTTGGACTGCAGCCCGCCAGGCTCCTCTGTTCATGGGGTTTTTCAGGCAAGAATACTGGGCTGGGTTGCCATTTTCTCCTGCAGGGGATGTTCTTGATCCAGGGATCAAACCCACATCTCCTGTACTGCAATCAGATTTGAGCCATGAGAAAGTGTATATATGTCAATTATGGTCTCCCAATTTATCCCTCCCTCCCTTCCCCACTTAGGAATACACTTGTTTTCTACATCTGTGTCTCTCTCTCTGCTTTGCAAATAAGTTCATCTGAACCATTTTGTAGATTTCACAGATAAGCAATATTATATGATATTTGTCTTTCTCTTTTTTACTTACTTCACTGTTTATGACGATCTCTGGCTCATCCATATCTCTGCAAGTGGCACTATTTCACTCCTTTTATGGCTGAGTATATTCCATTGTATATATGTACCACATCTTCTCTATCCATTCCTATATCGGTGGACATTTAGGTTGCTTCCGTGTCCTGGCTAGTGTAAATCATATTGTAATGAACATTGAGGTGCATGTATCTTTTTGAATTATGGTTTTCTCTGGGTATTTTCCCAGGAGTGGGTTAGCTGGGTCATATGGTAGATATATTTTTAGTCTTTTAAGGAACCTCCATACTGTTCTTCGCGCTAGTGGTAAAGAATCCACCTGCTATTGCAGGAGACTTAAGAGATGTGGGTTGGATTCCTGGGTTGGGAAGATCCCCTGGAGTAGGAAGTGGCAACCTACTCAGTATTCTTGCCTGGAATATTCCATGGACAGGGCATCAGAGGATAAGATGACTGGATGGCATCACCGATTCAATGGAGATGAACTTGGGCAAACTTTGAGAAATGATGAGGGGCAGGGAGACCCGGTGTGCTGCAGTCCATCGGGTCGCAAAGAGTCAGACACGACTGGGCGACTGAACAACAACAAAGAGACTATATGCTGTAGAATATTTTCTCTCCCTTGTTATGATCAAAATGAGCTGGCCCAATGTCTCACTTTTTTGGTTCGTATGCCTCATAAACAGATACAGATTAATATAATAGTGGTTTTTAATATTTATGGGTTACTCCTTCTAGGTGACAAGGTTAAAAACTAGCAAAAGCTTGTAATACATATAGTTTTGTTTTAATCTTAAATATAGATTTTAAAAACCTGAGTAATACCACTACTAATTTGCCATGGATGGGAATTATAAGCTAGTGATGTTATGCAAATGACTACAAGAGGTGATTCATTCTGAAGAATGTGGGAGAATTTTTAAAATCTGAATGATAGTTCTTGGCATTTCAATGTGTGTGTGTGTGTGTGTGTGTGTGTGAGTGCTCCTATGCACACATTTAAATTCTCTTTCCACTTCCATTCTTTGCCTCCATGTAATTATGACATTCCAAAATAGGCATGGACTTCAGAGCCAGTGTTAGTTATTAGATTGTGAAATTAGAATTTCCAGCTCACCTATTTTATATTCTCTTTATTAAGACTTTCTCAGTGGTTGGTCCTATCCAATCTACAATTATAATGCTGTATTACATCCACAAAATCATCTGAGTTCTCGTAAGAAGGAATATATTTCCTATGAGGCTAGCTCTGGAGGGTCAGCCTTTAGGAAATCTTTTCTAGAGAAAAACCAGAATGACCAGTGTGGGAGTTCAATGATTCCTCCAGAACTTCACAGAGATTCTCACCTCAGAGCCTTAACACATACAGGGATTCACTTAAGGTATGTCAAGAGTAATTTCTTGTAAGTAAAATACAGAAGTTTCTAAATAAAATACCTAAATGCAAATAGATTGAAAGCTGACCCTACGATTATGTGGTCCTCTTGGGTGGGAGGGAAAGGAGCTATGCTGCTGCTGCTGCTGCTAAGTCACTTCGGTCGTGTCCGACTCTGTGCGACCCCATAGATGGCAGCCCACCAGGCTCCCCCATCCCTGGGATTCTCCAGGCAAGAACAATGGAGTGGGTTGCCATTTCCTTCTCCAATGCATGAAAGTGAAAAGTGAAAGTGAAGTTGCTCAGTCGTGTCCGACTCTTAGCGACCCCATGGACTGCAGCCTACCAGGCTCCTACATCCATGGGATTTTCCAGGCAAGACTACAGGAGTTGGGTGCCATTGCCTTCTCCGAAAGGAGCTATAGTCACAGACATTTTGTATATAGCTTAAAACAGATTCCCTGAACTCTAGGCTGCCTCTGAATCTTCCGGAACACTGGTGACATTCAGATTCCTGGGCCCTCCCTCCATGAAATTTGATGTTGTTCATCCGGGTTGAGGTGTAAATGCGCATTGTTAACCTGAAACCCAGGTGACTCAGACTTGAAAAGAGATCATTATTTTCACAAATAGCCAACTGGACTTCACAGAAGGCAGCCTATCTCCAACAGGTCTCATGATTTCCTTCCAGCCTGACTGCCTTGTCCTGCTCCCAGTCTAAGACTGGCTGGTATGTTCTCAGTAACGAGCGGTTTGGCTCACAGACCCTCATTTCTTACGGCAGGTGCTGACCGCCGCCAATTGCTAATGTGAATCACTCTCCTCTTCAGCTGCACTAGCAGAGACTGTAGAAGACTTCTCTGAATTATATATCACTGCCACCTACAAATAACAATGCAGAGAATGGAAGAACAGTTTTTTTCATTTCTAAAGAGTACATATTATATGAAAAAGCTACTAAATGGATGGGATAAGAGAGGTTCAAGATGCTGAAATTATGAGTTCCTGTGAAGAGAGGTAATAGGCAAAAAAGAAGCAAAATTTTTAAGTATTCATAGCATTCCCCAGCAACACTACAAACAATACCAGAGTATATCTGCAAGCTATAATTGCTATGTTTTATTATAAACTAATACTGCTTATTAATTATGCTCTTTGCTTTGGGCTTTTAAAATTTTTCTTCTGTTTTATCATACCTATTGACAGCTTTTAAAAATACTGACTGTTGCTAAATCCCTAATCATTGATGTTTGAGATTTTTGCATTAATTTAGTATCATGCTTTCAATAACGTTATAGCCAAGCTAAAAAAGATAGATGAGTCTCGCTTCATTTGTATACAGTGGAAGGTCCATCTTTCCTAACTAGCCATTATTTATAGAATGTCTCTGTCCATTCACAAGTGTAAGGGAACAGTTTCTTACAGTTAGAACAGATAGAAACTGTTTCAACTTTCTATCATTGAAATTGATGATCTCTTTTAGAATCTTATAATTATTCAATTTTGGAATAAGGCAAATATTCTACTTCCAGTTGGCTATGTGAAGGCAGTAACTATTTCTTTTTTAAAAAATTGAAGTACAGTTGATATACAGCATTGTCTTATAGGAGTACAGTATAGTGGTTCACAACTTTAAAAGGTTATACTTAATTTAGTTATTATAAAATATCGGCTATACTCCCCTTGTTGTACAATATATCCTTGTAGCCTATTTTGTACCTAATTGTGTCTTTACGCCCTTGCCCTTGTATTGAACCTCCCTGCTCCCCTTTCCCTACTGGTGACCACTAATTAGTTCTCTATGTCTGTGAGTCTGCTTCTTTTTTGTTATATTCACTATTTGTTGTGTTTTTTAGATTCCATGTGTGTCATACAGTATTTGTCTTTCTCTGTTTGACTTATTTCACTCAGCCTAATGCTCTCCAGCTGCATGCATATTGCTGCAGATGGCAAAATGTCATTATTTTATGGCCGAGTAGCGTTCCGTTGTATGTGTACACCGCCTCTTCTTTGTCCATTCATCTGTTGATGGACACTTGGGTTGCTTTCGTATCTTGGCAACTCTAAATAATGCTGCTATGAACTTTGAGATGCATGTATCTCTTAAAAATTAGTGTTTTTTTTTTTTTGGGGGGGGGTATGTGTATCCAGGGTGGAATTGCCAGATCATATGATAGTTCTATTTTTGTGTTTTGAGAAACTTCCACACCGTTTTCTGCAGTAGCTGCAACAATTTACATTCCCACCAACAGTGTACAAGGTTTCCCTTTTCACCACATCCTCGCCAACAGTTGTTAGCTGTGCTCTTTTTCACGATAGCCATTCTGACAGGTATGAGGTGATATCTTATCATGGTTTTGAATTCCTTTTCTCTAATGATTAGCAGTGTTGAACATCTTTTTATGTGCCTGTCTGCCATCTGCCTTCCCTCTTTGGAGAAGTGTCTGTTCACTTCTTCTGCCTCTTTTTTAATTGAGTTGTTTAATTAAGTTAAGTTTAATTAGGTCCTACTTGTTAATTTTTGCTTTTTTTTAATTTAGGGGATGGATCCTAAGAAATATTACTGCACTTTATGTCAGAGTTTTGTCTATGTTTTCTTCTGAGAGCTTTATAATATCCAGTCTTACATTTAGATCTTTAATCCATTTTGAATTTATTTTTATATATGGCATTAGAGAATGTTCTAATTTCATTCTTTTATAAGTAGTTGTCCAGTCTTCCCAGCACCACTTATTGAAGAGACTGTCTTCTCCACTGTATATTCTTGAAGGCAGTAACTATCTCTGAAATTCTAAGAATCTGTCATTGTTTCATTTGTTTGTATGGAGAAGTGAAGGATAATATTACAAATTTTACTTAAATTTGTAATGCCTACCATTTTCACATTGTGCTGATCCATTATATGGAAATTGGACCTCACTTAACTCCTTTTAATGCCTACCATTTTCACATTGTGCTGATCCATTATATGGAAATTGGACCTCACTTAACTCCTGTTTTTCAGTTGTCACTCCTTTTTGTCAGTTTAGTTTTTGCGATTCTTTGCCTACTTATGCTCAGGCAATATAGTCAACAGTGAAGAAATAAAAATGAACACGGTAGTCTTTGACAGTAGTCCTGGAATTAACAGTTTAGTTAAAGAGAGAGAGGAAAGACACAGTAAAAGCTATAGAAGACAATGAGTACTGGAGAAGAGGCAGATACTGAGTGCCATGGAGGTATTCATCATTCACAGTGTTTCACTGAGTACCAGACTGTCTGGTTGCTGAGAATACAGAGTACAGTCACTGAATTCAATAAATTCTCATTATAGAGGAGGATGGTGGTTAATTTTAATGATAGGGAATTGCACGAAATATTATGAAAGCAAATTTTATTCGCTGGGAGGCAGTGGGAGACAAGGTACAGTTTTCTGGAAGAGGTATAAGAGAAAAGAGTCTTAGGTGATGGGCAGGAGTTACCCAGGCAAAGGCAGAGGGCCAAAGGCACAGGTTACAAGGCAGGTTGAAGGGGCTGTGCAAGCAGTTATTATCTCTGGAGAACTGAGTCCTAGACAGAGGCTGATGGGAGTTGTAAGTGAAGAAGACAGGCTAGTCCATATAGGGACCCTTGGGCGTCTGAAGAAATGGGACTTTATCCTGTCCCTGGGGGACACTAAAAGTTAAGAGGGCAATGAAACAGCCAGGTTTAATTTTACATTCTGGCAGTTACCTAGCTGATGGTTTTAAGAAAGTCAGTGCCAAGAGCTCAGACACTGAACTGATGGTGCTTGTGAGTCGTGGTGGGCTTCCCTGTTGGTTCAGATGGTAAAGAATCTGCCTGCGATGTGGGAGACCCAGGCTTGATCCCTGGGTTAAGAAGATCCCCTGGAGAAGAGAACAGCTACCCACTCCAGTACTCATGCCTGGAGAATTTCATGGGCAGAGGAGACTGGCTGGCTATGGTCCATGGGGTCACAAAGAGTGGGACGTGACTGAAGCAACTTAGCATGTATGTGAGTCGTGACAGTTTTAATGAGGGCAACCCACTGTTGAAGAGGATGGTAGCAGAGTACTGCAGAAGTCAAGCCAGTAGCACTTAGTGGCTGGTTGATGTGAGAAGGAACAATGAAGGAAAAAAATCAAGAATGACACCCAGAATTCTTGTTTGGATCACAAGATGGATGCTGATGCCACCATTTAAGATCTGCGGGGAGAGGTAGGCGTGAAGAGGAAGATGATCAACTTGGTTTTGGGAACATGGGGTTTGAGGGGCCCATGTCACTCTTAGGGGAGCCATCACAGGTAAATATTTGAACATGACAGGGAATCTGGGCAGGGGAATAGATTTGGGACCCCCCAAGACTTACTCCTTGGAAGGAAAGTTATGGCCAACCTAGACAGAATATTAAAAGCAGAGACATTACTTTGTCAACAAAGGTCCATCTAGTCAAGGCTATGGTTTTTCCAGTGGTCATGTATGGATGTGAGAGTTGGACTGTGAAGAAGGCTGAGCGCCGAAGAATTGATGCTTTTGAACTGTGGTGTTGGAGAAGACTCTTGAGAGTCCCTTGGACTGCAAGGAGATCCAAGCAGTCCATCCTAAAGGAGATCAGTCCTGGATGTTCATTGGAAGGACTGATACTGAAACTCCAATACTTTGGCCACTTGATGCAAAGAGCTGACTCATTGGAAAAGACCCTGATGCTGGGAAAGATTGAGGGCAGGAGGAGAAGGGGATGACAGAGGATGAGATGGTTGGATGGCATCACTGACTCAATGGACATGGCTTTGGGTAAACTCCGGGAGTTGGTGATGGACAGGGAGGTCTGGCACGTTGCAGTTCATGGGGTCACAAAGAGTTGGACACGACTGAGCAGCTGAACTGAACTGAAGACTATCAGGGTTGTTGGAAAAATCTGAGTTCTATTTTGGACACAGTGAATTTCAGGATCCATTAGAATGTGGCCATGCCCGTCCAAAACTCAGAAGTGAGATTGAGGGAGATAGATTTTGCAGCCGTCTGTGTGGACTGGATTTCTTTCAGCTCACACAAAATATGATAAACGAGGTGATTAAATGTTCCCAAGTGCTGGAAGGAAGATGTAAAAGATGAAGAGAAATCAATGAAGCACGAAATAAAGAAGGTCCATAACAACTGAGCATCACAGTCTGTTTGTTGTTGTTTTAGTCACTAAGTCGTGTCCGACTCTTCGCCATCCCGTGGACTGTAGCCTGCCAGGCTCCTCTGTCCATGGGATTTTCCAGACCAGAATACTGGAGTGGGTTGCCCTTTCCTTCTGCAGGGATCTTCCTGACCCAGGGTTTGAACCCGCATCTCCTGCATTGGCAGGCAGGTTCTTTACCACTGAGCCACCAGGGAAGTCTATCACATCTATTAGGCTGAGAAGATTAATTGGTGAAGTGACACAGTCATTAGTGAAAATGCTGAGCTGGGAAAATAGTTCCTGAAGTTGTCATTTCTCTGGCTGTCACTTTGTGGGACTGTAGTTGTAACAGCTCGCGCTCGTTGGGTTTTCTAATCTTCAGTGGCCCTATCTAGTTTATATTCTAAGACCCAAATTGTGAGGTCAGGATGAGGACAGGTTCTTCCAATCAAAGAAGTTATTATTACTTGCAACCATTCAATTTCACATTTCATAGCACATCATTGTATGTTTTTCTGTACTTGATTCATGTGTAAATTGAGGCAGAGGAACCCAGTGGGTAGCTGGTCTACTTCTGACGCTCTCTGTACACTGAAGCCATAAGCGCAGTTCATTTTCAGGCTTAATGGCCACTTTCAGCCCTGGCTGCTCATCGGAATCATCTGGGAGCTTTTATTAAACAGGATGCATTGACTAACCCCCAGAAATTATGATTTAATTGCTGTAGGGTGGGGCCCGGGAGTGCTAAGTTGCTTCAGTTGTGTTCAACTCTTTGTGACGCTATGGATTGTAGCCCACCAGGCTCCTCTGTCCATGGGACTCTCCAGGCCAGAATACTGGAGTGGGTTGCCATGTCCTTCTCCAGGGGATCTTCCCAACCCGGGGATCGAACCTGCATCTCTTCTATCTCCTGCTTTGGGGGCTGGGTTCTTTACCACTATCACCACCTGGGAAGCAGGCCCCAGGCAGTCACATGCTTTAAAAGTCCCCCAGGTGATTCTTGTGCGTAGACAAGCTTGAGACTCACTGCTGTCAAGTAAGGAAGGAGCTGCTTTGCCAACTCAGAGCAGCGGGAAGAAATCCAGTAAGATAAATAATGTGCGTGAAAGTATAATATTATTTATTATAAGAGGGTACTGAGGAATGAAATGGCGAAGTCCCAGGAAAGAGGCACAAAAAGATGTTTGTTTTGGTTTTGTTGGTTTGTGAGTTTTAACCTTAAAACTGCATTTGACTCAGGCAGTAGACAGCCTGGAAGCTTCTGTGGTTCTCACAGCAGCCAGATCTATGAACACCCCCCTGTCTGAGCAGGCATTTTATGTGGGCCCACCCCCTCTGATGGAATAGCTTTGTTAGCCATATATTTATAATTGCTTACCTTGGGATGTCTGTGCCTTTTTCTTGTTTTCTAAGCTATCCACTTGCCTCTCCACTTTCTTTATGTATCTCCAGGCAGCACATTCCAAGACATGCATTCTGTCTTATAGGCTTGGCCCCTTAATAACTGTTCGGCCGTGGGCAAGTTATTTGAATTCCTTTCGCATCCATTTCTTCATCTGTACTCAAGTGTGTTGTGCCAGTTAAATCACATAGTACATCTAAAGTGTTTAGCACAGTGCTGGTAATTATAAGCTCCCCAAAATGGTTTTCAATGCACGTTGGCATTTAACCTCCTCAGCGCTAAAGAGAGCCCCAGTTACACACGCCAACAGTATGGACTGCAGAGGATCATCACTTAGCTGTAGTTTTATTGTACAAACACTGGGTCTGACCCCAGAGCCCCATCTTTATTAAGGTTCAGTTTAAATTCCTGGTAGGAACAGTCGATGATAGCAAATGCCCTGGTTCCATCACAGACAAATGAATTGAGTTCCACCAGACAAATGAACCTTCAGGAAGTAACCTAGACATCATTGGGCAATGATTGTATAAAGACATTGCACCAGAAGATGCTGAATATTATGCTGAGAACAGATAGCAGTGTTACCACAATCTAGCGTTGGTCCAGAGCCTTGCATGAAATCACAAGCAATTAACCCGCAGAGACCTCTGTCCATTAATAGTGACTCCGCTTTGATTTCAATAGAGATCTGAGTAGTAGTATCTTTTTACAGTTTGTATGTCTATACCAAAGTGAAAACATCTATCACTGAGTAATGAAGAATGATAACTGAATAATATCATCAGTTTATTGAAAAAGTATAAAATGATCATTGATCTGTCAGCTAAGTAATTCTATTGAACTTGACCTCTACTAAAGACGTACCTTGGAGATATGGTTCCAGACCATGACAGCAAAGCGAATATCACAGTAAAGTGAGTCACAGGATATTTTTGTTCCCTAGTGCATATAAAAGTTATGTTTATAGTATAATCTATTAAGTGTGCAGTATTATATCTATACCTTCATTAAAAATTGTTAAAAATGCTAACCATCATCTGAGCCTTCAGCAAGCCGTAGTTGTAATATCAAAGATCACAGATCACCATAACAAATATAACAGTGAAAAAGCTTAAGATGTTGCGAGAATGACCAAATGCGACAAAGATGACAGGAAACAAGCAAATGCTGTTGGAAGCGTGGCGGTAGACTTGCTCCCTGCAAGGTTGCCACAGACCTTCAGCTTGTAAAAGCACTGTATCTGCAAAGCAGGATAAAGCGAAGCGGGATAAAACGAGGTGTGCCTGTACACAAAAATCAACAGAAATGATCCAGGAATTGCGAAAAAACTTAGCTATTGCCCCCCACCCCCAGCAGTGATAATTTCCTTAAGAGACCGAAGTGCAACATGAAAGAACCATTTAACCTTTCCCTGGAATCATTGCCACCATTTCTGCCTTTTCTTGATGTCTACCATCTGCACCTCTGTCAACTGGAAGTCTCTCCACATTGCGGTTAAGTGATTCATTCTCCCAGGTTGTTTTAAGTCTCTTTATATCGATACATTCATTGAGAATCCCGAATGCTAAGTGCAGTTTTTCCAGACTTTAAAATGCTGCTTTAATACCTGTTCAGTGTGGCAGGTAAGTTCACTCTAGAACTGTGTTGTTGGGTGGAAACCTACTCTGCTCCATCCTGGGCTAGATGTATTTATGTGTCTAGACCAGGCTGGCCCCAGGCCAAACTGTGATGTCAATGTGTCTGGCCAATCTTAGTGCTTTGCCAGATACTCATGTTAAATGAATGGATGAATGAATGGCTGCATGCCTAGATGAATGGGTGAAGAATGAAGGTGATGGAATAAATTACTAAGGTCAGTTGAGAAACCCTGTTTGCTAGTGAGAAGATGAATTTCATCTACTTATCACCTTAATCTTCATCAAATTCCTGCTTTATTTCCGATTAAATTTGACCCCTGGGTTGGGGAGATCCCCTAGAGAAGGGAAAGGCTACCCACTCCAGTGTTCTGGCCCGGAGAATTCCATGGACTGTATAGTCCATGGGGTCACAAAGAGTTGGACATGACTGAGTGACTTTCACTCACTCAGGCTTTCACGCTGCCTGTAAGAAAATGACTTTTAGAGTAGTGCTCACTGACCCTGCAAGCGTCACGAGAGGTCAGGACAGAGCTGGGAACCAGGTGGGCGGAGGGCCCTTAGGCTCAAAGCATGGAGCTTTTGGGGAGACCAAGCCCAGTCCTGGTTTTCGAGCAGGAGTAGACAGAGCATCAGATAGAAGCCATAAACAAGTATCAATCCAGGGAGCAGGAGCAGAATAGGAAGCAGACAGGGCACAAATATTAAAAGGACTCCAGAGTCAGAACAGAGCAGGGATCCTGGAAACCCTTGGAGATCCATGCCATTTTCGGAAAATGGGAACCACAATCTGGAGATAAAATTAGAACTTTTGCAGGAAGAGGAAACGAGCTAATGTTCTAACAACATCCGAGTGGGTTCTAACCACTATTACATATCTGTTGGATATCAATTAAAAATGATTTCCTTATAACATTTGCAATTAGTCATAACTTATGACCTTAATTTTTCATCTTGAGAGACCTCTCATAGTAGTCAAAAGAGCATGTAAATGTGTCTCCTTTTCCCCAAGAAATTTGTTGATTATCTAATTTTTCCATTCACAATATGTCTTGTATATACAGTGAGTGTGTGTCCACCAAAAGCTGACCATGAATAAATCAGTATAAATTATAGCAGAAACAACATGATGTAAGGAAGAGTGTTTTGACAGAATAGAGACTGAAAAGGGTTATTTATTTCTTCATTTTGGTAAATGTTTAAGAACAAGATAGTTCTAGTTGAAATTGTCATAGTTTCAGAATAGAAAATAATAGGTTTTATGGGGCCTGAAGTTTGTTATATTTGGGGGAAACCTCTTTGATTATAAATAAATTAATTATGAATACAAAATTACATATGGAAGCAAATAATTGTTTGAAATGACAAAAACAAATTACAAATTATTGTAATTTGAAAAATATAAAAAACATCATAAAATCTAGAAATATTTTTGTTAATGAATTGTCTGATATGTTTCTTTAGTATCTTTTTTTTCCTATGGATTTTTAAATTTTTTTAAATTTATTTTTAATTGAAGAATAGTTGCTTTACTACGTGTTTTTTATATGATAAAATTTGTAGGATCTTTTTTTATAGATAGACTAGAAAGGTATTTCAATCTCTTTGTTAGTATAATTGATCAGAATGTATGTGTGCAAGTTTGTATGTGTATACATGTATGTTTTACTTACTGATTATGTAGAAAAGATTTTTTTCAGTTTCACACCACTTATGGTAGCATCATGTACAAATTTGATCTGTAGACAAATTTGGCAGACCTCTGTGAGGCTTCTCTCATATGTGAGCTGTAGGCTTTTAAAACATTTCAGGTTTTCTTATGCAGTATCTAATCTTAAGAACTATTTAAGTTGATGATGCTCATTTACTAGTTTGTTGTTGCTGTCCTTGTTGTAATGATATATTTTAAATTTTGTGTTATCTTTACTGTCATCCATATTTTGCAGGAAATCAGCAAGAAATGAAAATCTTTTTCCAGTGTCTATGAATTCACTCCTTTTTGTTAATTGAATATTCAAATTGTGAAAGAGGGTTGATTCATTACTTCTCTTTAAAATATTTTTCCTCCTTTTAATAAATCATTGCTTTTGGCAGATAAGTTTTATCTGATGGTTTTGCTACAGTCCTCCTCTTGATACTAGACTGATTTCATTGCTGATTATTATTGCTTTCACTTAATTTTCAGTTAATTTTTTTAATCAGAATTTTCTCTCAAATCTCTAAAGAATGCTGTTAGAGATAAAAGAAGCTACTTTTCAATATGCTTAAATCAGGCATCTGTAAATACTCAGACTGTTTAAATTGTGATGAGAATGGTGATTTTTCAATTCAGCATTCCCTTAGCCAAGTACCCAAAGTACTAATAGCCACTGAGATATGTCTGATATGTGATGGAGGAAAAGTCAGAATGGAAATGGACAGTGTTCTTATCCAAGGCAATTAAAATATCTTATTTTTTTAACTTTAGCAAAAATATATGAACTTTTGATTATGCCATGCAAGTAAGGGAATCTGAAAATTCACGCTTCTTTGGCTTTATGGCAGTCTTTTTATGAATGACCCCTAATATATGCATCTATAATTTGCATATGAAAGTATGAACTATGATCCAATCATTTACAATATAATCTGCGTGACACTAGGTAATGTCCAAAAAATTGTATTTTTCAGTTAAGAAAGACACGATCCTAAATTTTTTGCAAGCAACATCTGTATTAGTATTTGTAAATACACTGATATAGGAAATAGGGAAAAACAGTAACATACGTGAAAACCAGTGAAATAAAAGTTATATACCACATACACATACTCGCAGACTGCTTGCTAATAATAGTAGTATGACCTGCTTTGAGATCCGATGAGAGGAACAACATCCGACCATAATTCCATTATTTGATATCTCTGAAACCCAAATTCAGCATTTCCCTAAATCTTGCCAGTCATGCTTGTCATATAATACCCAGGAAATTCCACTCTAACTTAGATAATGAATGAGAAAGGACGTGTGTTCTTTCTTGGGCATTGTCCCTGGTAAATAACCATCCAGATTATACCTTAAACAGAGCAGAATCTCTAAACATTTGCTGATTCAACTGAATTATTACTTTGCTGCTACTGCTCAGTCACTTCAGTCGTGTCCAAATTATTACTTTATTCAGGTGCTATTACTTATTTTGAAGTGCAGTTAGTGTGTTACCATTTAAGAATCTGACTCCTAGAATCTCAGTTTGTCCAAAGCTTATATATATAAATTTGACCCTTACCACTAAGCTCTAAGAGTTCTGGACCCTCTCTTTCTCCTCATCTTTTAACTGAATAGCATAGTTTCAAGTTGCTGCTGCTGCTGCTAAGTCACTTCAGTCGTGTCTGACTCTGTGCAACTCCATAGACGGCAGCCCACCAGGCTCCCCCGTCCCTGGGATTCTCCAGGCAAGAACACTGGAGTGGGTTGCCATTTCCCTCTCCAATGCATGAAAGTGAAAAGTGAAAGTGAAGTCGCTCAGTCATGTCCGACTCTTAGCGACCCCATGGACTGCAGCCCACCAGGCTCCTCCATCCATGGGATTTTCCAGGCAAGAGTACTGGAGTGGGGTGCCATTGCTTTCTCTGTGTTTCAAGTTATGTGAGACCAATAGCACATGTAAAATATCATGTAAAACGCAAGGCACATCTGAACCAAGCATTGGTTTTTTTCTTTGTAATCAGTGGATTAAAACTGTAGGACATTTGAATCAAATTACCATACCTGCTAGAGCTGTTAGATTTGTGTTTACTGAAATTGTTCCCCCAATAAGCACAAAGGTTCTAAATTTTTACATGTAGCCCATTGTTTGAACAATTGGATCCAAAATATAATGTGGTTTCTAAAAGTTCTGATAATTATTTTAATTTGTCAAACATGCGTGATCCTTTAAAGATTTTTCTCTTTATTTTTGATTTGACTCTTTCCTTAACTTATCGAGTAGGCTTCTTTGAAAGCTCTCTTTAAAGTATTTATTTGTGTTACGTATCGGACTGCTCCTCATCTCGCCAATCAAGGAAATAACTATGCAGTCTTCTACAGAAAGGGTAGCATACGTAGGAAACCAGATAATCAAGAATTGTACTTTTCACTCACTAATCTTGGCATTCCATTAGAGCAAGGAGAATCCTTTTGTGAAATGGGTTGTGATTCAATGAGTAAGGTATCTTTTCTTTCTCTGCAGAATGAAAACGGTTTTGGCTTAGAGTAAAAGAACTATTTTTGAAGAATCTGATGAATGTTGTGTAAAATCAGTGCTGTATTTTGCAATCTACGTTTTTTGTTCTTTTCCCCTGTGTTCTCCAGGCAGTTCTTTTTCCTGTTACATACTAGAGAAATATTCTTAAAGCAGTTTCTGGTTGGAGGTATGACGATTAAGTTTCTTGTTGACTCCTTGGCTATTTGATTCAGAAACCACCTTCCCTGTTACTTACACAACAAGCACAATATGTGCTGATTTTTCATTAATTCCACATTAATGAATTTAAATTACATAAAGAAATTTTGTCCAATTTGCTAAGTATTTGTGAAAGCAGTTAATGTGTACGGTATTGTGTTAGTAACTGCAGACGATATGGAAATAGAACAGATAAAAGTTTTGCTCAAGAAAGTGACAATGAAATAAAGTTAAAAAGCATCCAAATAAATATAGTACAAAATTCAATAAGAAATACCTAAAATGTGCAAAGTATTAAGAGTTAGGAAAATACGTCAGGTTTTGGAGGCATTGGGAAAGACTTTATGAATGAAGGACCATTTGAGGTGAGTCTCAAAATTTCAGGAGGGTGATCAGTAGATGGAGGTGCTTCTTTCCAGCTTGCAAGTGACCAGAAACAGATAAAACACAGAGGAAGAGGTTGAAGCCAGGACGTCCTGCTGGATCTTAACACTAGTTTTTGCCATAAGTCCACTCTATGTCACTGTAGACAAGCAAATTACTCTCATTTATCTTCTCCCTGAAATGAAGATGTTGGACTCATGATTCTAATGTGCTCTGTAATGTTCTGAAGTAGGAACAAGTATCAGTGTAGCAAGTAGGAGTTAATGAGTGGTCACTCATTAGCTTTCTGTCACTAACCTGCTCAGGCCTTGATAACTCATTTTAAAGTGAGTTTGAGTGAGTGAGAAACTTCTTCAAAATTCTCTCTGTAGCTCTGCAATTATAATTAAACAGGAACCCAGAACCAAATTCTATTTTCATATCCTTACCAGAGGTAAAGGAGTGTTTCCTTTTTGTTCTTTTAATTGCGGGTATTCTATTCTATCAGTGAATAGCGCTGTTCTTTGTCCACAGCGGTTGGTCAGTAAGTACATACTGAGTGACCACTAGTGTCAGGAAATGGGGCAAGTCACTAAGTGGGGCTGAGAAGGGTAGATGTGGTGCTTTGCAAGATGCTGTATGTTCAGAAGCGGTGTATATACAAAGATAACTAGGAATCCTGGATAAAATACATGTCAAAAAAAGTGGTAGAAAAATTGTGGTATTCATTCATCAAACATTTAATTAGCTACATCTCTGTTTAGGATAAATGCCCGGGGAACCTAGAAATGATCTTGACTAACTCAGATATATTCCCTTAACTGAACTCATAATAACCATAGCGAATATTGCAGGCGTGATAAATGCTATAACAAATGTAAGGTACCATGAGCACAAAAAAGCAGGGTACCGGATCTAGTATGATGGATTGGAGGAACGTTTCTGAGGATGTGATGCTTGAGCTGAGATCTAAAGGATGAAGAGAGTGAAACTGGGAAAGAACTATTATTTCAGGTCAGATGAGGTAGGTGGGAACGTGCATGTAGAAGATCAGGCTAAGAGTGAATAGCTGGTGTTGCAGGTAAAGATGGGTTTGGTTAGAGAGAGAACCTGGAATTTTATGTGAAATGGAAAGCTATCCAAAGGATTTTAAGCAATAAATAACGTAAGTTGACTATGTCTTGAAAATATCAATTTGGCTGCAATGTGGAAAACAGACTGGAGGAATGAAGGGTGAAACAGGAGGGCAGTTAAGAGGCTGTTGCGTGAGGCAAGAGGCGATGACCTGAACTTGTAGGGTTGCCCCAAGGCTTCAGTTTGTAAAAAAACAGTGTCCAAAAAGAGCAATAAAGTGAATGCAATAATATGAGGTATGCTCGAATGTGGATTCTAAAACCAAACCAAATGAACAAAGAAAACTCACAGATACAGAGGACATGATGGTGGTTTTTGCCAGAGGGGAGGGGCTTCAGAGTGAATAAAATGGATGAAAGTTGCCAAGAGAATAAATATGAAAAGTTCTCATCACACACACTAGAAAAAAATAAATTATAACTTTGTATTGTAATTGGATGGTAACTAGACTTATTGTGATTATTCCACAGGACATATAAGTATTGAATCATTATGTTGTATACACTGAAACTAATATGATGTTATATGTCAATTATACCTCAATAGATTTAAAGACAAACTTATAATAAAGATGTTTCTAAACAGTTACTTGTAAGCTGCTTTCAGCTTAATAATTTTTCAGTGGAAGGAAATTACCCAAACTGTAATTAATGTAGGGAAATGTTTAGCAATACTTTTAATAAAGACATTTCTAACTAAGAAAAAAACAAAGGAAATGAGGGGAACTTTGAGTGAGAGAGATGGTGTCCTCTTTGGGTAGGGAAGGCAGAAAAGTGAAGGTAAAAGTCCCTGGGTTAGATCCCTGTTTTGGGAAGATCCGCTGGACAAGGGATAGGCTACCCACTCCAGTATTCTTGGGCTTCCCTTGTGGCTCAGCTGGTAAAGAATCTGCCTGCAATGCAGGAGACCCCAGTTTGATTCCTGGGTCAGGAAGATCCCCTGGAGAAGGGAATGGCTACCCACTCCAGTACTCTGGCCTGGAGAATTCCAGCCTGTGGGGTCACAAAGAGCGGACACAGCTGAGTGACTTTCATTGAGTGGCTTTAACTGATTCTCTTATGCAAGTGGAGAAAGTATTGAATATAAGAGTTAGCTTGAATACCTATCTTAGGAAATGGAAGAATATTCCTTAAGTAATAAAGGACAAGAGACTGTTTTTGAATCAATGGGAAAGGTCATTGGAGAGGTTTTTTCTTTTTCTTTTCTTTTTAATTGGAGGATAATTGGCTTCTCCAATGGCTCAGTAGGTAAAGAATCTGCCTGCAATGCAGGAGATGCAAGAAACGCAGGTTTGATCCCGGGGTCAGGAAGATCCCCTGGAGAAGGAAATGGCAACCCACCCCAGTATTCTTGCCTAAAAAATTCTGTGGACAGAGGAACCTGGCAGGCTACATACAGTCCAAGGGTCACAAAGAGTTGGACACAACCAAGCACAGGGCAGAATTGTTTTACAAAGTTGTGTTGGCTTCTGACATACAGCGACATGCAAATCAGCCGTAATAGATATATATTGCCTCCCGCTTGAGCCTCCTTCCCACCACCCTCACCCCACCCCTCCAGGTCATCACAGAGTGCTGAGCTGGGCTCCCTGTGTTATAAGGGACAGGCTTAGTCTTTATTTTGCACTGAATATCAAGAAATGTGCTTGAGGACCTAACATCACAGTGGGGATAATTAAAATATTTCATTTCCCTTCATTCTCCCTGCATGTCCTGCCTCCCTGAGGTTATAACTCGGGAAGTAAATCAAGATTTCAACTGAAACTGTTACCAAAGCACTCTGAAGTTCCTGTTGATTTTCATTATTACTTTTCCAGTTGAGCTTAACTCCTAAGGTTCTTTAACATGCTAGTCTTGTCTTTCTTCTCAGATGGGTGAGAACAGTCTTCTTCCCTAAAGAGAAATATTTCCATTTAAATAGATTCAGTGAATCAGAATATAGAGTTGTTTTGGTTCTAGGATTTGCATAAGAAATGTAGTACATTTTTGCCATGTGAGTGTAATTCCCTCCCACAGAAAAATGGACTTATCCTTAAAGGTTTGCTCTATTTGGATTGTGACAAAATACATTAACTCATAGACATACTTGACAAGAAACACCAAATATTAAAATGGGAAAAGGGGCCCAACATCCCCTGCCTACATACAACTGTTTGTAAACCATCACTCAGGTTTATCCCTTATTCGCGGCAGACTCAACCCAGCAGTAACGACTACTGGGCTACCACGTAACTTTCTCTTTTCCAAACAGCAATGCTTTTCTTACTTATAAAGCAGTGAAGAAGAAAAACCCAGTAAGTCAAAACCCCTAGGTTTTGATAAATCTCATGGCCTCAATTCAAAATAGATCTAATAGGACTGTTGCAGAGAAGCCACTTCTGACTCTATGTTGGAAACTTTCTTTGACTTGCTTTTGTTATCATGTTGTTGGTGGTGTTCAGTCACTAAGTCGTGTCTGACTCTTTGCTCCCCCATGGACTGCAGCACACCAGGCCTCCCTGTCCCTCACCATCTCCCGGAGTTCACACAAGTTCATGTCCATTGAATCATGGATGCCATCAACCATCTCATCCTCGACCACCATCTTCTCCTTTTGCTGTCGATCTTTCGCAGCATCAGGGTCTTCCAATCATATTATATATGGCTTGCCTCAAGGGACCCTGCCTGTCTGCCTGACTGTAAATGCACTCACAAGCCACGGGGGGCCAAGGATTGCTGGCAACTACCGAGAGCCAGGAGAGAGGCGTGGGGCAATTTCTTCCTCAGAGTTTCCAGGAGGAACTGACCCAGCTAACACCCTGATTTTGTGCTTCTGATAAATTTCTGTCATTTTAAGCCCTCTGTATGAGGGCTCGGTCACTCAGTCATGTCAGACTCTGTGACCCCATGGACTGTAGCTCAACAGGCTCCTCTGTCCAGGGAATTTCCCAGGCAAGAATACTGGAGTGGGTTGCCGTTTCCTTCTCTGGGGGATCTTCCCCTCCCAGGGACTGAGCCCACGTCTTCTGCATTGGCAGGTGGATTCTTTACAGCTGAGCCACCTGGGAAGCCTTTACGCCATGCAGTTGGTGATAATTGGTGATGACTGCCCTAGAAACTGAAGGACTTCCTTCCGGTCTACCTTTATTTCTGTCTGTTCTCCTCTTGCTCACTCTGCTTCAGCCACAGTGGCCTCTCTGCTGCTCCTTAGACAACCAGAACACACGCCTATCTTGAGTCTTTGCACCTGCTATTTCCTCTCTTGGAAATTGTCTTCCCCCAGATCCGTGAATGACTTGCCCAGTCATCTCCTTAGATGCTTTGCTCAAAGATGGCTTCTTTTCTCCAGGGCTTCCTTGATCATCTTATTTTAAATTGCACACCTTCCTCCTCTCCCTACCCACTCCTTGTCCTTCTCCCTGCTCCATTAGTCTTTCCAGCAGGTGTCACTCCTTGGCAGACATTTTACCCCTTTATTTGCATTTTGGATGGCTCCTTCCTCTAGTCTGTGGGCTGCCTGGGCTGCGTGGGTGCAGATCTTTACTGCTTCTGTCACGCCCGTATCCCCAACACCAGTAACTGTGTGTCACAGCATACCCAGGCAGAGCAAGAAAAGCTGAACTCAAGAAGGTTACTTTACTTCCTCCAACAAAAAAAATGGCACTTGTTATTTGCCTCTACAAGGATGCAGTTACTGGCTACTGCAGCTGCTGACCCTCAACACACCCTGAAAGGAGTTCAGGGTGGAGATCAGAAATGAAGCACTCTGTGCTCTGGGGAAAATGGACAGAATAAGCCTTTAGATACATGTTCAGAAGACTTTATGAACCCAGTTCTTATATCTAGAAAAGCACTACAGTCATCAGCAGTGACATCTGCTCTTGTTCACTAGCAGCAAGCCTCTGCGGAGATGTGTGCTTGGTTGCACATACCGCCACTACACTCAGATCGTGGTTTACACTGACCTCTCCCTGCCTCTTCAGTGTGGTTCCTCAGAGCTGTCTGAGATGCTGTCTCCCTGGCTACAGTCCTTATTTTGCCCCAAGTATAGCTTAACTCACAACTCTTCATGCTGTGCATCTTGTTTTCCGTCAATACTTCACATTTATTTTTCTAATTAACTGATCCACCCATCAAATATTTATTGAGTCTCTAAGCTCAATGCTTTGATCTGTAAAACTTGGTCCTGGCCCACAGGGAGCTTAAAACTTAAAAGGATAAATAACATGTACAAAAGAAAAGAAGTAAGTGAGGATAAGGGAAAGTCTCTGAAGTGAGAGTATCATTTTCCTGTACTGTGTCCAACAGTATTTTGAGAATTTAAAATAGTTAATTAACTTTCTAGTTTTGTAAATCATGCTTTCTGAAAAGTCACAGCACAGACCAGTGAGTGATGCAAATCACAAAATCCTCCCAAAAGCATGACGTGCTGAAGAGCCCAGGATGGGAGAGGTCATTTCAGGCAGACGTTCAGGGAAGGTATTTGGGCACAGCTATTGAAGGTAGGCCTGATTTTGGTTGGTAGAGATGATCAGAATGTACTCCAAGAACAGCAAATAGTGCTGTAATATGCTGTGTGTTAATCCAGCGCTCTGGCAAATGTGCAGGGTCTCCAGCCTTCGTGGGAGAGAAGCCAGGTAAGGGAGGTGATAGACTGAAATATCCTCTATGTGGTTTGGTTCCTCTAATGCTGTTTGACAGAGAATTGGGTAGGAGGAGTCTGTCATTCAAAAACTCTGTGACTCCGGCTTTTTCCCCGCAACCCTTCTGCCTCATTTTCCCTTGGCTTCATCCATGTTAAGTACTAAAGCCCCATACTCAATCCAGGATCACAACAAGAATCTGATCCTCGTGGAAACTGGCAAACTGGCTGACCGAGAGGTATTAATTGAATCTGTTTTTCATTCTTGGCTTGCCCAAAGCAGGTAGTATTGAGAAGGGAAAGTTTCCAAGTTCTCACTCCTGATTATGGTGTTTGTCACCTCTAATCAAGCCATTGCTCTTTCGCAGACTTGACATCTAAAACGCTGCACTTTCTCATTTGCACATTCATCTTCTTCAGGGTCAGCCATGCCTTGTCTTGCATGTAGTAGGTACTCATGAAAGGTAGTTAACTTTGATTTATATTTAATTTGGTGTGTTTATTGGTTGCTGTCTTTTCTTCTTAACTTTCTCAAATGTAAGCCCTTGATTACATTCATCATCTTCCCGTTCCCTCATCGAGGTTGCAGAACATATCAGACACCCTATTAAAACTTGTCTATGAAATGAACTCAGTTCTCATGGAATAAATACCGTGTCCTTACTCTCATATCTATGTGGGTAAATTTCAAATCTATATACCTGACCAGACATTTTCTTTCAACCCTGTATCTCCTGAAGTGTAATATTCTAAACAGATGTTGAATATATAACCAGGAGATAGGGATTAAAGTTTTGGCCATGCTCTCTGCTGGGTATATGTGTTTAGAGCAAAACCTAATGTTTCTGTTGCATGGTTTTCTCATCTGAAAAGTAGAGGTGATAGTAATCGTATCCGTATCTCATTTGGAAAATGAGCTGAGATGGGTAAGTGAGCTTTGCGAGCAGTTGTGCTTTCTTCGGTCACCTTTGTGGTGATGCAAGGTCTCCCCTTGGATTTTTGCCATCATGTCCTCAACATTCAATCCCTCTACAATTTCCTTTTTGGAATTTTCCTTTGTCTGTTAACGACACTGCCACTCTGTTAGGTTTAAAATTGATTGCTATTTTTCAATTGTCCCTTTTCTTTGTTTTCTTTATTTAGTTGCTCTTCAGGTGTATTGATTCGTCCTTCAAAATGTATTTCAAACTTGTTTACTCCAGGGTAGAAATTTGTCCTAATCTCCTGCTTTTGTCTTCTAACTGATATCTATTCTTCTTGATATTTCAAAACCCCAACCCACTTCAAACATCAGCAACCAGATTTATTTTCAAACAACACTGCTGGGTCATCATACTTTCCAAACATCATATTTTCCTCCACCTGTTTTCCATGGTATATCTTTGATTCATTCATTTGTTCTTTTCATTAACTTTTTAATGTCTTTTAAATGCCGGTTTCATGCCTAGGCTACTTACAAGGTGCTAAGGATGCATAAGAAAAGACCCACAGATTCAGGAAGACTTTGGAGTTCTCATTAGAATGAAGACATTTAAATTCTGATCCTGTCCCTCCAGTCTTCATTTCCTTCCCCTCAAGCTCAGTGCTCACCCCCAGCCCACTCCAGGCAACCTCGATTCATCACTTTTCCATGACTAAAACATTGCATTCGGATCTGATTTCAAGATCCTGCTCATGCTGCTCCCCAACCCAGAATGTCCTTCATTTGTTAAGCAAACGTATTGATCAAGGCACTTTGTGCAAAGCAAAATCCATTCTGCTTACACTTGTGGGTCTAATTTAAAATGTGCTTTGTCCCAGTTGAACTCAAGTTGAAAATCCTAATGGCTTCATCCGTGCCTTCTGGGGATACCGGATGCTGAATTATTCACTGCCTTATGATTTTGCTTTCTTGTGTGTTTGCCTTGCTTATGCACAATGAGATGATAAACTCAAGAAGTCTAGAGGCTTGTGAACTTCCTACATTCCCTCCCCTCGCGATATACCCAGCCCCACCACACAATGAGCTGCCTACAGAACACATTTTGCAAATGCTCTTTAATAAAATGAAGTATTGAAGAAAGAGATACTGGCCTACACCTATTGCTCACTGTGATAAAAGCAACTTATTAATGTTTGTTCTGTGGAAGGTGAGTTCTCAGGAAATGAAATGAGGCTTGAGTACGCGTGCACGCACACACACACACACACACACACACACACACACACACAGACTTCCCTATTCAGTCAAATATGTTTGAGGAATTGAGTAAAATGGTTTAAAAGGGCTAAATGAAATTAAATGAGTTTATTTATACCAGGACTCCTCAGATCCCTAAATATGCTAATAAAAATTGACGTTGTCTAGGGAGGCCTTACAAATAGCTGTGAAAAGAAGAGAAGCAAAAAGCAAAGGAGAAAAGGAAAGATGTAAGTATCTGAATGCAGAGTTCCAAAGAATAGTAAGAAGAGATAAGAAAGGCTTCCTCAGCAATCAATGCAAAGAAATAGAGGAAAATAACAGAAAGGGAAAGACTAGAGATCTCTTCAAGAAAATTAGAGATACCAAGGGAACATTTCATGCAAAGATGGGCTCGATAAAAGACAGAAATGGTATGGACCTAACAGAAGAGAAGATATTAAGAAGAGGTGGCAAGAATACACAGAACTGTACAAAAAAGATCTTCACAACCCAGATAATCACAATGGTGTGATCACTGACCTAGAGCCAGACATCCTGGAATGTGAAGTCCAGTGGGCCTTAGAAAGCATCACTGCGAACAAAGCTAGTGGAGGTGATGGAATTCCAGTTGAGCTATTTCAAATCCTGAAAGATGATGCTGTGAAAGTGCTGCACTCAATATGCCAGCAAATTTGGAAAACTCAGCAGTGGCCACAAGACTGGAAAAGGTCAGTTTTCATTCCAATCCCAAAGAAAGGCAATGCCAAAGAATGCTCAAACTACCGCACAATTGCACTCATCTCACACGCTAGTAAAGTAATGCTCAAAATTCTCCAAGCCAGGCTTCAGCAATATGTGAACCGTGAACTTCCAGATGTTCAAGCTGGTTTTAGAAAAGGCAGAGGAACCAGAGATCAAATTGCCAACATCTGCTGGATCATGGAAAAAGCAAGAGAGTTCCAGAAAAAACATCTGTTTCTGCTTTATTGACTATGCCAAAGCCTTTGACTGTATGGATCACAAGAAACTGTGGAAAATTCTGAAAGAGATGGGAATACCAGACCACCTGACCTGCCTCTTGAGAAACCTATATGCAGGTCAGGAAGCAACAGTTAGAACTGGACATGGAACAACAGACTGGTTCCAAATAGGAAAAGGAGTACGTCAAGGCTGTGTATTGTTACCCTGCTTATTTAACTTCTATGCAGAGGACATCATGAGAAACGCTGGGCTGGAAGAAGCACAAGCTGGAATCAAGATTCCCGGGAGAAATATCAATAACCTCAGATATGCAGATGACACCACCCTTATGGCAGAAAGTGAAGAGGAACTCAAAAGCCTCTTGATGAGAGTGAAAGTGGAGAGTGAAAAAGTTGGCTTAAAGCTCAACATTCAGAAAACGAAGATCACGGCATCTGGTCCCATCACTTCCTGGGAAATAGATGGGAAAACAGTGGAAACAGTGTCAGACTTTATTTTGGGGGCTCCAAAATCACTGCAGATGGTGACTGCAGCCATGAAATTAAAAGACGCTTACTCCTTGGAAGAAAAGTTATGACCAACCTAGATAGCATATTGAAAAGCAAAAACATTACTTTGCCAACAAAGGTTCGTCTAGTCAGGGCTATGGTTTTTCTTGTGGTCATGTATGGATGTGAGAGTTGGATTGTGAAGAAAGCTGAGCACCGAAGAATTGATGCTTTTAAACTGTGTTGTTGGAGAAGACTCTTGAGAGTCCCTTGGATTGCAAGGAGATCCAAGCAGTCCATTCTGAAGGAGATCAGCCCTGGGATTTCTTTGGAAGGAATGATACTAAAGCTGAAACTCCAGTACTTTGGCCACCTCATGCGAAGAGTTGACTCATTGGAAAAGACTCTGATGCTGGGAGGGATTGGGGGCAGGAGGAGAAGGGGACGACAGAGGATGAGATGGCTGGATGGCATCACCGACTCGATGGATGTGAGTCTGAGTGAACTCCGAGAGTTGGTGATGGACAGGGAGGCCTGGCGTGCTGTGATTCATGGGGTCGCAAAGAGTCGGACACGACTGAGCAACTGAACTGAACTGAACTGAAACAGAACTAGTTTCTCAAATTTATTTAGCTACAAAACACAGATGTTTTTGTTGTGGCTCATTTTCAGTATTAGTGAGCAACAGTCACACATCTCTGGAATTGCCAGTTTTAGACTCAGTAAACCAACTAGTTCCTCGAGTTCAGTTCCAGATTTGAAATAGCTGCAGGAAGTAACACAGGACTTCATTCCATTTCATCATCTTCATGGTAACCCTCCAGAGATTATCAGAAGCTGCAAATAATAAAAACAAATATAAAGCAAAGCACCATTGGAATGTTACAAATGGGGTCATTATTGGAGAATAAAAGGGCAGTGATGACCCTATATGTCTAGCTTATAGAGGTTACGTAGCAGGTAGAATTCAAGCTGGCAGGCTTATGCAATAAACAACAGATTAAGATTCAGAAGAACTGGGTTCCATTCTTGCCTTGCCCTTAACCGCCCTAAGAAGTGAGCAGATAATTTAATGTGTCCAGTTGTCAGTATTTTTTCCATTTATAAAATGAAGTGAAGTGAAAGTTGGTCAGTTCAGTCGCTCAGTCGTGTCTGACTCTTTTCGAACCCATGAATTGCAGCACACCAAGCCTCCCTGTCCATCACCAACTCCCAGAGTTTACTCAAACTCATGTCCATTGAGATGGTGATGCCATCCAACAATCTCGTCCTCTGTCAACCCTTTCTCCTCCCGCCTTCCATCTTTCCCAGCATCAGGGTCTTTTCAAATGAGTCAGTTCTTCACATCAGGTGGCCAAAGTATTGGAATTTCAGCTTCAGCAATGAATAGTCAGGACTGGAAATAGTCATTTCCTTTAGGATGGACTGGTTGGATCTCCTTGCAGTCCAAGGGACTCTCAAGAGTTTTCTCCAACACTACAGTTCTAAAGCATTAATTTTTCGGCGCTCAGCTTTCTGTATAGTCCAACTCTCATAAAACGAAGGGGTTAGGTTAAATAGGTACTAGTGTCTAAGTGTCTATGTTTCTGTCCTTTTCATTTTAGTTGTGTCTTACTCTGCATACAGATTCATGAAGCATGCCTCCAGATACCTGTGTAGTGCATGAAGGGCTAGAAACCTCCGATAAGGGATGAGCAGGTGACTGACTCGTGTTTTATGTGCCCTCTGGTAGTTTGTGTGCGGTTCCCCAGAGAGAATAAACTCAGCTTGGTGGTTCTGAAATGTCATTTCTGTTGCTCATTCTAAAGTGAAGGTGTGATGCCTGCAGAGGGAATTTTTAATGTGAATCACGGAGCTAAATGATCACTAACATGCATCATAATGTGACTTTCCTAATGGCTTCTTTAGAAGGTCGCTACTGGTTCACTTTGGGCTCTTCCTTTAATAGTACTAAATGATGAGAATGTAGGCATTTGGCCACAGCTGATAAGAAACCTTTGAAGACTATCCAGTTTGCTTAAGTTGTGAATGAATACAAATTTGGACTCTAAACTTAAACAGAGAAGGTGGGAACACTTCAATCTATCACAAAGATTTTTCCCATCTTGAAAGCCGAAGACTTTTTTTTTTCGTCCAAGACTTTTGACACATTGCCTAAAGGAAATGAAACCCTAAAGTACTTTTTCCATTTTTCCTCTGAAATGTTTGCTCTAACACTCCCCAAGCAGGTTTGCACATGGGTAAATGATCCGGAAGGGCAAATAACTCTACACACAACGAAGGTTTACCCAGTGGCTCACACCGACGTACGATAGGCAGTATTGACTTTTCAGGAGTCACCAGCTGCTCTAAATGGTTAGAGGTCATAGTATAATCCTCCTGTGAGATAATGGCCGTGAAGGCATTTGATTGCAATAGCTATTTAACTCCCTATATTTTCAAGAGAACCACCAGTGGATGATGACTGATTAATCTTTCAAACAAGATACAACTAAAAATAATATAAGTAGGACCTGTTGGTATCAAGGTGTTCACCAACACAGTGAGACAATCATTTTGTATTTTAGATAATGACCCTGAATACCATGAAGTCAGCAAAGGTTGTTTATCTCCCATTTTTATCTCGTTTAATGTACACTCATTTCATTCCATCTGGTCAGTCCTCAACAAGTGGAAGTCAGACTTTGGGTCTTTTGCTTGCTTCCCACAATTCACCAGAGAGCACACACACTGCTGCCCTCTGCATGTAGAATGTTGCTATTATTGTATTTAAGTTAAGCTCTGCCTACTGTGCGGATGCAGGAAGCTCAGCCTTATCACCAATGTGTGCTTAGGCACTTAGTCGTGTCCAGCTCTTTGCGACCCCATGGGCTGTAGCCCGCCAGGCTCCTTTGTCCATGGGGATTCTCCAGGCAAGAATACTGGAGTAGGTTGCATGCCCTCCTCTAGGGGATCTTCCCAACCCAGGGATGGAACTCAGGTTTCCTGTATTGCAGGTAGATTCTTAACCATCTGAGACACCAGGGAATCCATATAGAGGATTCAAATTGTAACAAAAAAAGGAATGTTTTGCTCCATTAAAGTAACCTAGAATCATTTCAGGGAATTCCTGTGTTGAGGGAGCTAGTGAAAAATTAAATGATGATCAGGGACATAATGATAAATAAGAGACGATCCTTTCTGCCAAGAATCCCAAGCCAGTAGAGACACAGAGAAGTCAGGCCAGCACCAACCACAGCACCGCCCAGTAGGAGCCCCTGCAGACAAGGAAGGTGTCTCGCGGCTAGATGGCTACCCTGGAAGAGGTGAAACTTGAGCTCCCATTGAGAGGTGGAGTAGAAATTCATCAGGTAGATAAAGGGGAAATCATTTTAACAGTAAATCCAAAGAAAAGGTGGGGTTAGAGAGTGAAGCATGTTATAGGAATGGAAAAAAATGTTCCCTATGGATAAAGCATGAAGGTGTTTGTGGAGATGGGAGAACTGTGATGCTGTAGTAATAGGTGATGGTCAAACAGTGAAAAGCCTTGAAGGGCAAACAATCTTGAAATTAAAAAAAGAATGATTGCCTCAAGTGAATAAAGAGCCGTTGAGAACTTTTACATTCTCTTTCCTACACTCAAAGCAAATATTCTTTTCGTATACACTAAACGTGAACACCTACGGGCTTTCTATATTTGATTTCATCTTTGCCTCTTGTCTCTTTTATTCTCATCAGCAAACTACCCCCTCAGGGCAGGCAATGTTAACAATCTAATCTAACCTTCGCTTTCTCATGATTCATGTAATCATATACAAATGGATAAAAGCACACATAGATGGAGTTGTCGTTGTTTAAAAAGAATTTACTCATGTTTTCTATTCTTTTCTGCATCTTGCTTTTCTCACTTAATGCCTCTTTGAAGCTCCTCCAAATTAGCTTACATTTTCAAGGCTTCACGAAATGCGAGTATCATATTTTCCATGTTTACTTAATTCATCTGTTCATCTATTGTGATGGCTTTTCTTTGCCTCCAGCTTATATATACTTATGCATGTGTGCATGCTCAGTTGCTTTAGTCATATCTGACTCTTCGTGACCCTGTGGACTGTAGCCCACCAGGCTCCTCTGTCCATGGGGATTCTCCAGGCAAGAATACTAGAGTGGGTTGTCATTCCCTTCTCCCCGGATCTTCCTGACCCAGGGATCAAACCTGAGTCTCCCGCATCTACTGCATTGACAGGCAGGTTCTTTACTCACTGAGCCACCTGGGAAGCCCTTTTATACACATACCTATGTATTCTTACAAACCAGTTTCTATTTCTAGCGTGAACACTTGATTTTATTAAATTTCCATATTATATTCTCAGGCGGTTGTAACAGCACACATATCTGCTAGCAGTACATGAGGACTCCTTTTATTACACAACTTTTACAGCACTGGATAATATATTCTTTTTCCTTTTGGATGATCCATTGTGTATTAAATTTTAACATTATAGCCACCTCATTATTACAATAGAGCACAATTTCTTCTATTCACCATTTGGATTTCATCTTTTGGGACTAGCTTTCCATTTTTTGCCCAGTGTAGTTGTATAATTTTTTCTTGTTAATTTTTAAGAGCTCTTTGTCTATGGTCTGTGATAGTAATATGTATTCAAAATCTATTTTGTCTGATGAATTTTAATAACGGTATATTTTGCCATACAAAAGACTTAACGTTTATATGTTATCTTTTCATTTCTAACATTGGTGTTTCTGGTTGTGGTTAAGAAGGTGTTCCTTTCTCCTACATTGTACATGTATTTAATGAGATGCTCGTTCACAATTTTGTGGTGTTTTTTATTTTAATTAAGTCTCTAATTCATGTGGCATTTATTTTTGTATATACTGTATGTTGGGTCCAGCTTCTTTCCCTTCTAGTTAAGTAGCCTATTGGGCCACATTACTCATTAAGTAAGCTGCTCTTTTCTTCACTACACCAAAATATTTCAACACAGCCTAGTTGTTGCCATTCAGTTGCTAAGTCATGTCCGACCCTTGGCGATCCCATGGACTGTAGCACACCAGGGTCCTCTGTCCTCCAATGTCTCCCAGAGTTTGCTATCACCTTCAAAATTCTTCTATATTCTGGGATCTTTTTCTGGATTCTCAAATCTGTTTCATTGATTATTTTTTCTGTTCCTATGCCAATAGTATGTATTTTAAGCACAGCCTTACAGTACTTTCTGCTATTTACAGGAAGGGCAAGGCTTATCCCTTCTTTAACATTAATTTTCCAAATTTTCTTCACTCTTATTATTCTATATAAATGTTAGCATCATTTGATCTGATTCAAAACATCTGTTTTGGGGGCTCTAATTAGAATTGAATTAAATTTATTTATTAATTTTGGGAGCAAAGTCTTGAAAGTTTTCCTCACATAAGTTCTGTCCCTTTCTTGTTAAACCGAAGAATCTCCAGCTGTGGCTAGGCCTGACCAGATGTGTGTTTTAAGTGTCCAGTGCAGCATCAGGATGGAGAAGACTTCAGTAAAACCACACGAGGAAGTCCAATATGTGACATTGTCACTGTGCAGAAGGTGCTGACTCCAGGATACGGCAGAGACAGCTGGGCCAAGAAGGGACTGAAAAGAGAGTTATTTTGCAGATAAAGATCAATGTCAATTTTTAATGGAATCAATTCAGAAGTTAAAGGAGACATAGAAATATTTAATGACTTAGGTTCTTGTGCCATTCATAATGAGATGACAGAGTAAGGTAAACATTTCTAAGAGTACAGAGACAATGAGCTCAATATTGGAAATATTTCATTTTTAAAGTGTCTAGTAACATGAATTTGGAGTTGAAGTGACAGATCTGGTTTAGAAGCATAAACTGGGTATCACAGGGTGAAGATTATAGTTGAGGGGTGCGTATGTATGTGGAGAGGGTGAGATTGCCCCAAAAGACCATGCAAAATAAGAAGATAAAAGTTCTTTAAGGAACTCTTCCACTCTCTCTTTAAAACATCACATCAGATCTATGTTTGGCAAAGTGACAAAGGATATTTCTACTTGTGAAGAAGCCAGACGGGGATAAATCTTCACTCAGTTTTCCTAAAATAGAAGGATAGATTAAAACCAGCAGCCCAGGACACTGTGATCTGAAGACTGCTGGCACGAATAAATATTTACTTTGTTTATGGTGTTGAGGAAGTCTAGTCACTAATTTAATCAATAAAAATATATCATCCATATTACTTGATGGAGTAAAGACTTGCTCATTTGCACACATTCATTGACATACATGCAAATCCGCACAAACACATTGATTTATTCAAAAGCGCCTCTGATTTCTTCGTGATGCTTTTGCTTTTTGATGAGCTGCCATGTTTATTTCTAATGATGAGTTTCTTTAGAGAGTGTGTCTCTTCACCTCCAGTGATAATATTATCAGTATAGTCACATAGAGGTCCTGGATGGGTACTGCTTTGTTAAATGACATTTGGCAGCTGGCTGGCGAGATTTAGCCAATTGCCATGCCAGATATTTAGTAACATAATGTATCATGGGTTGGATGCCAATGGTTCTTGGACCATTTCCTCTCTGTGCTTACGTGCTGTGGACCCAGGGGGGTGACTAACAAAGTGGCACGCTTTATTCATCTGTGAATAACAGCATGTGCAAATGAAGCCTGGGAATTAGAGCTCTCCTTCCTTTGCTGGAGAAAAGACTGTTTTGGTGGCTCATCCTTAATTCTGCATTGGCCTCTGGGCTTATCCTTATTGATTGTTCCCACATTTTCATGCAGCAATTTGAATCAAAATGTAAGATGTTTCAGTTAAAAATTGTATGCATCCAAACTTCAAACAGACGTGGAGTCTGAGAATAAGAGATGTTTTGCATTTAACTACTTGTATTGAATTAGGACAGTTAAAATCTTTACTCTAAACCCAGTTCTCCTTTATGAATTATTGCAAAGTAATATCTAATGTATTATCTTTTATATTCAATTTGTTGCATAAGCTCAGTCGTGTCCAACTCTTTTCAACCCCATGGACTACACCGTCCATGGAATTCTCCAGGCCAGAATGCTGGAGTAGGTAACCATTCCATTCTTCAGGGGATCTTCCCAATCTGGGGATCGAATCCAGGTCTCTGACATTGCAGGCGGATTCATTACCAGCTGAGCCACAAGGGAAGCCTGAGAATACTAGAGTGGGTGGCCTATCCCTTCTCCAGCAGATCTTCCAGACCCAGGAATCTAACCAGGGTCTCCTGCATTGCAGGCAGATTCTTTACCAGCTGAGCCACAAGGGAGCCCACATAGTTAGTAAGGAATACTTCTATTGATTCACTATTTAACAAGCTTTTAATAAGGATATACTGTGTATGGGCTTCCCAGGTGGCGCTAGTGGTAAAGACTCTGATGCTTGCCATTGTAGGAGACACAAGAGATGAGGGTTTGATCCCTGGATGGGGAAGATCCCCTGAAGAAGGATATGGCAACCCACTCCAGTATTCTTGCCTGGAAAAATCCCATGGACAGAGGAGCCTGGTGGGCTACCATCCATGGGGTCCCAGAGAGTCGGACACGACTGACTGAACACTCACACCCATACTGTGTATAATCACTAGGCTAGATGTTGTCCCATCCCATATACTTAAATATATGTGATTCCTACTGTTTTCATTTGTGTGCTCATTTCTTCATACAGCTTACCTTTGCTACCTGGAAGCTCAGTACACATAGCATGCTGCCTTGGGGAGGGAGCCGAAAAGGCAGAGGGGGTGACTGCACCAAGAGTGGAGATGACTTTGGCCTGATTCTCTGCAGGCCAAGGAAACAGCTGGTGGAGGCTCCTCCCCGGAAAGAGAGGGGTATTGCCAGAGTGGTGAGCTCCAGTTCTTTCCTGTACAAGTGTGGCTCAGTGTGATGGCCTCTGCTCTGTCTCCGTGGCTATTATTTATTATTCCTTTCCTTCATGCCACTCGGGTCAAATTGACCTTGTCTTCTAAGCATTTGTGTGTGTGTATGTGTGTATGTGTGTGTGAGTGTATGTATGTGTGTATGTTAGCCGCTCAGTCATGTCCAATTCTTGAGACCCCATGGACTGGCCCCACCAAGCTCCTCTGTCCATGGGATTCTCCAGGCAAGAATCCTGGAGTGGGTTGCCATTTCCTCTTCCAGGGGATCTTCCCAACCCAGGTACTGAACCCCTGTCTCTTATGTCTCTTGCACTGGCAGGCGGGTTCTTTCCCACTAGGACCACCTGGGAAGCCCTAAGCACTTGACTCTGTCTTAGTTGTTGCGGGTACACATAGACAAAGACTTCTTACACGAGGATGCACGCTTGTAGCAGAGGGTACAGATAATCAAGCAGGATTATTATCTGCTTTATTATGCTGCTTCCTAAAGCCAGAGAGTGTCAATGACTTTAACTTTAGACTGCTGCCGCTGCTGCTAAGTCACTTCAGTCGTGTCCGACTCTGTGCGACCCCGTAGACGGCAGCCCACCAGGCTCCCCCGTCCCTGGGATTCTCCAGGCAAGAACACTGGAGTGGGTTGCCATTTCCTTCTCCAGTGCATGAAAGTGAAAAGTGAAAGTGAAGTCGCTCAGTCGTGTCCAACTCCCAGCAACCCCATGGACTAGTAGGAAATATACCTTCTATTTTTTTTCTAACATCTTCATTTTCTTCAAATGGTAACCAGAGGAATCTTTAAAAGAAACTGTACGTTGTGGCAGCCTGGATGGGAGGGGAGTTTGGGGGAGAATGGACACATGTGCATGTATGGCCGAGTCCCAGAACTGTCACCACATTGTTAATCATCTGTTGTTGTGTAGTTGCTAAGCTGTGTCTGACTCTTCCGCAATCCTGTAGACTGTCACCCACCAGGCTCCTCCACCCTTGGGCTTTCCCAGGCAGGAATACTGGAGTGAGTTGCCATAACCTTCTCCAGGGGCTCTTCCTGACCCAGGGATAAAACCTGCATCTCACACACTGGCAGGTGGATTCCTTACCACTGAGCCACTTGGAAAACCCAATCAGCTATATCAAAATACAAAGTAGATAGTTTGGAAAAAAGAAACTATATAAATGAATAACTAAAATGCACACAAAGTGTCTCTGCCAAATAGATTCTCTTCACCTCTCCCCCTCAAAACAAAGTGAGTGCTATCAGAAAAAAATCATGGATTATCATTCAGAAGTAATTATAATCCCGTAAGGTCGATTTTTATACTGGGAACACTTCCCTGAAGGGGTTACTATGTTAATAGGTAAATTATAGCGAGCATCGCTTCTATATGACCAACTCAGAGCGAGAGGCTTTGGATGTGCTGCCTCATTAATCCTTCCAAAACTCCGCAAGGAAGGTACCAGTATTATTTCGCTTTATAGACAAGAAAACAGAGACCCCGGAGAGGTAAACTGGGTTACCTGACTAAGGCTATGTAGATTTCAAGACGTGAAACCAAACCTGAATGCAAGATGTTTGACAGACTTCTAAGTTCTGCTGCTGCTAAGTCGCTTCAGTCATGTCCGACTCTGTGCGACCCCGTAGACGGCAGCCCACCAGGCTCCCCCGTCCCTGGGATTCTCCAGGCAAGAACACTGGAGTGGGTTGCCATTTCCTTCTCCAGTGCATGAAAGTGAAAAGTGAAAGTGAAGTCGCTCAGTCGTGTCCAACTCCCAGCAACCCCATGGACTAGTAGGAAATATACCTTCTATTTTTTTTCTAACATCTTCATTTTCTTCAAATGGTAACCAGAGGAATCTTTAAAAGAAACTGTACGTTGTGGCAGCCTGGATGGGAGGGGAGTTTGGGGGAGAATGGACACATGTGCATGTATGGCCGAGTCCCAGAGCTGTCACCACATTGTTAATCATCTGTTGTTGTGTAGTTGCTAAGCTGTGTCTGACTCTTCCGCAATCCTGTAGACTGTCGCCCACCAGGCTCCTCCACCCTTGGACTTTCCCAGGCAGGAATACTGGAGTGAGTTGCCATAACCTTCTCCAGGGGCTCTTCCTGACCCAGGGATAGAACCTGCATCTCACACACTGGCAGGTGGATTCCTTACCACTGAGCCACTAGGAAAACCCAATCAGCTATATCAAAATACAAAGTAGATAGTTTGGAAAAAAGAAACTATATAAATGAATAACTAAAATGCACACAAAGTGTCTCTGCCAAATAGATTCTCTCCACCTCTCCCCCTCAAAACAAAGTGAGTGCTATCAGAAAAAAATCATGGATTATCATTCAGAAGTAATTATAATCCCGTAAGGTCGATTTTTATACTGGGAACACTTCCCTGAAGGGGTTACTATGTTAATAGGTAAATTATAGCGAGCATCGCTTCTATATGACCAACTCAGAGCGAGAGGCTTTGGATGTGCTGCCTCATTAATCCTTCCAAAACTCCGCAAGGAAGGTACCAGTATTATTTCGCTTT
This sequence comes from Bos mutus, assembly GCF_027580195.1. Taxonomy (NCBI): domain Eukaryota; kingdom Metazoa; phylum Chordata; class Mammalia; order Artiodactyla; family Bovidae; genus Bos; species Bos mutus. The sequence goes on from NC_091640.1 coordinate 54,246,379, forward strand.
ATAGACAAGAAAACAGAGACCCGGAGAGGTAAACTGGGTTACCTGACTAAGGCTATGTAGATTTCAAGACGTGAAACCAAACCTGAATGCAAGATGTTTGACAGACTTCTAAGTTCTGCTGCTGCTAAGTCGCTTCAGTCATGTCCGACTCTGTGCGACCCCATAGACGGCAGCCCACCAGGCTCCCCCGTCCCTGGGATTCTCCAGGCAAGAACACTGGAGTGGGTTGCCATTTCCTCCTCCAATGCATGAAAGTGAAAAGTGAAAGTGAAGTCGCTCAGTCGTGTCTGACTCTTAGCGACCCCATGGACTGCAGCCTACCAGGCTCCTCGTCCATGGGATTTTCCAGGCAAGAGCACTGGAGTGGGGTGCCATTGCCTTCTCGGTCTAAGTCCTAGGAGAACTTAACTACCCCAATGGTCTCAACCTTAATAATTACGTAAGCTGCTGACTATCCACTACTTGCTATATTCCAGAGAGGTGGCAGAGCTTTGCATAACTCTGTGGCATTCATTTCTTGTTGTGACTTGGAGAAATTGAGACTATTCATTTCTATGTTCATTTCCATTTTATAATGAAGAAAGACTATTTAGTAATTGATCAAGATCCTCAAATAGCATCTTCTTCCTGCCATTCTTTATCTTCATATCCTGCTTTATTATTTTATTTTCCCAGCACTGACTTCCATCTGACAGTTTTGTAATCATTTGTATATTGTCAGTCCCCTCTCACTCCATCAAAGACTGCTTGTGTTTTGTTCACTGTTGCATCCCCAGGGCCTTAGGAAAGGCCTTAGATCTGTGCCTTCGGAACACCATGAGCATAACAGATATTTGCTCAGAGGTTGAATGAATAAATACAAAAGAATTTGTGTGTTTCTGGGGGCTGTCAGTCATTGCTCTTGCATCCTGGGAGGAACTTGGCCTGTGTCATTTCCAGTGCATCTTCAGAGGACCTGGCCCTGGGGTGGGCACTTCGCTTTCCACCCAGGCTTACCTTGGAGAGTGTGTCTGCCATTCTCCTTTTGCACAGCCCCCACCCGGAGGACGCCATGACAACAGTGTCAGCATGAAGCAGCTCCGAAATCGTGCAAAGCCCAGAAATGATGTCTGGCACATCCTCAAGCTCCCATTAGCTAAATGATGGAGTGTAGCAGTTGCACTTTAGACCTTTTTCTTGAGGCTGGAATTGATGCCAATTTGACAATATTCCATCCGTTACACTTCCAGAGAACAGGCTGAATTTCTTGGCCTAATTTTTGTCCTCTTGGCATCATATTGCCAAGGAAAATGGATCTAGGAATTTGCGCCCCCCTCCATGAACCCAGGCATTAATGTGGTCCTTTCAGCATGCATAAACTCTTTCCATCTTTTTCAACTGCCAAGCTTTGTATCCCAGCCTTTAGGATGACACTAGCATGTGTGGGCCCCATGTAGTCTGACCCCAGAATAACTGTGAATTGAATCTAATAATCCCTTGAAATTTAATCCTTGTATGATTCATCTTCCGCTCCCACTACCCCCCAGTAGAAACACTTGTAATGTCTCCCACGTCAGCCATGCTGCCTTCAGTCACAGCTTTTGCTCATGTTATCTGCTCTCCCTGAATGCCTGTACATCACCCCTCCTCTTGGTGACCTCGTCGTTTTCTGGTCTTCTCCACCTTTCTCCTTGATACCCTCACCACCCGTGTGGGTGCCTGATCAGCCTCAGTGCAGTCACTCACTATCATACGCCTGTTGAGTGTCTGGGCGCCTTGCAGTGTCCCAGATTCTGGGAAGCGTTGTGATACTGTAAGGCAACCTGAGGAAAATGCCGAGACCCTCTGGCATTTCCACAGATGATTTCTCATGGAAAAGATACGGGTTACTACACTGTGATCATAGCTCCGAGACTTAGGTGCTGCTTGATCAGAAAATAGGTCAGATGTGACATTAAGAGCAGACATGTAGCATTTGTGAACCCCTTGGTATAAATCCCATTTGTTTGCAAATCGATTTTCTTGACTGCAGTGTTTTTAGGAAACAGAGAGAAACTGGCCTTTTAGTATTTCCAATGAGGAAAGAAAGTTGCCCATAATGTCAGCTATGAGCTAGAGCACCACCCCTCCTAGGGATGGTTTCCTGCTCAGACAGGCAAGGCCTGGCTTCAGGCAGAGCCCCCCACCCCCCACTACTCATCACACACCTTTGCATTCCACCCCAGACCCAATGAGCTGATCCTTCGCTGAGGCCTCAACCATGGATAAAATTAGGCTTGGTAGAATCACCTTTGGGGAGTGCGAGCAGCCTGGGGCCTGCCTTTTGTAGGCAACAGGGGCCAGTAAAGCTTAAGTGTCTGGTCTCTATCCCTTGGTTTCTTGAAAGATCCACTTTCTGTGGTTGAATGACTCATAGAAAGGACAACCGGAAGACAGGTGCCGTCACTGCTTTGAGGAGATTGCAAAACCAGCAGTGAACAAAGCAGATGACTTCCTTCTCTTCCTGGAGGAGAGATTCCAGAGGGTGTTGCCGTGACGCCCTGTGCACATCTCTGTGTGGACTCCTTCATCATTCTGCAACTAGCAGTTTATGTGCCTGTCTCTTGGACTGTGGAAATCTACGGAGTCTTTTCATTTTCAGTCCACAGTGCTCAGAGTAACTCCATCTCCCAAGCAGTCACACACAGACTATTTGGTGAGTAAATGAATCTGATCACAATAACATAATCATATATAAAAATAGGGTGCTTAGAAGCCTTCTTTACTCATTTACATTTTGGGAGAAGGGAGATACATTCTTAAATTTACAACACCTTTTATAAGGCAAAATAATTGTTATAGCTTTGGAGAATAAGAGCTCTGGCCTGTTAAAGTACAGTAGAGACAAAGGGTAGATGTTGAGAAAGGAGGAGAGGCCATTCAAAACACGGAGCTACAAAACTCACAGAACAGCCAGGGATGGATGGGGGTGGCTGGTGAATGGAGAAATGTTACTGGCGATGCACTGATGAGAAAACATTTTTACAGAGCTGGAAATCGGAACAGTATTTCTGCAGCCCAGTGAACCTGCATAGTTAAGCTCTAGCTGCACTTAAGTTCAGTGGAAAGTTCTCCGAGAAAAACTGAAAGAATTTAGGAGAGATTTAGTAAGCAGCATGGAGATAACTTACCTTTTGTTTCAGTAACTAATTTGTGTGCTCAAGAAGCTGTGCCTCTGTTCTTGGCTGTGGTTCTTTAGGGTGACGGTATTTAACATTCATTATTTATTTGCTCTTTGTCTTAATTTCCCCTTTTACCCCCTTAAAAATAGATTTAAATGGAACATAGTATTTCCTTATTTCCTTCATGATATAATCAAAAACAAAGTTCCTCACAAATTTCATTAGGATCGACTATTTGGTTTTTAAGTACTTCTTTCAGTATAACGAGTGGCATTTTCTCTCAGTCCATTTCTCACTTTCAGTCACTGATTCTGGTAAAAAGACAAAATAACAGGACAAGGAAAACTTACTACAGAAGTCAGTATGCATATGAAGACTCGCCTCCCCTGCCAATCGGCTGTAATAGTTTACAGCTTTTCAGAATTATAAATTTATGTATAGTTTTTTCTTCTCAAAAATCTTCTGCTGAATGTTGACAGGTTACCTCTGGCCAATAAGCCATGGGATCTTTCTCCGAATATCACACAAATGCTGTAGTTGCCTTTCTCTGGGTACTTCCAGAATTTGCATTTGAGCCTCCGGCCATCATCTCCAACGGAACACACTCGATGCCATATTTATCATTTTTCTCCAAAATGGCTGCATAGCACAACCCTCAGTTGCCCCTGCTGGAAATCTTCCCGTTTTCCCTTTTCTTATAGTCTCAGAACGTAACACATTAACTCAGAGAGCACTGCATGGATGAAAGCAACTGGTTTTTGAGTCATACAGTTCTGGATACAAATCTGCCTGTGACACTTGAACAAGTTAATTCACTTCTGTGAACCTATAAAAGGAGATGAAACACCTGAGCACGTCATTAATGTACATCAGCTAAGTAACGTAGAGCTTTACATTCCTGCACTCAGCTGGTTTTCATTGACCACTTGCTGTGCAATGTGCTTGGTTCTGGAGATAAAAGACTCTGTCCTCCTGGTTTATGGTGTAGCTTTTAGTAAATGTTCAATACCCGGATGCCATTAGCCATAAATGATCGTTCCATTTAAGGCTGTCCCATTCTGGTTTAACCCAGCTCTCTGCCCTGTTTCTCTCCTCTCCATTCTTCCAGTGAAGATGGTCTGTGTATGGTCCTTGGATAGAGCTTGTGCTTTCTTACCTCTCTGCTTTGTTCACTTTGGCTTCTACTAACCTCTAAATTCTTTCTCATTACTTTCTCTACATGTAACTCTTCTTGCCTTTCAAGGGTTGACGGCTCCCTTGAAGTCATTCTAGGCTATTTTAGATAGCAATTCTTTCTCCCTCCTCTAAAATTTTGTAGCACTGAGTCTCACTATTGTGTGCATGCTCAGTTGCGAAGTCATGTCCAACTCTTTGCAACCCCACGTAGGCTCCTCTGTCCATGGGATTTCCCAGGCAAGAATACTGGAGTGAATTGCCATTTCCTTCTTCAAGAGATCTTTCCAACCCAGGGATCAAACTTGTATCTCTTGTATCTCCTGCGTTGGCAGGCAGATGCTTTACCACTAGAGCCACCTGGGAAGCCCTCTCACTGTTGAGTAAGATGCAGATCACCTGAAGATCTTGCTGACCGTGCAGCTCTCACACACCAAGTTATAATCCCCGCTGCATAGTATTGAAGTCAATAGTAGAGGCTTTGGAAACATACAAAGTAACACCCATGACAGAAAGCTTTTTCTATTTTCCCCTTGAGAATCCCAGGTCTCTGGGACTGGCAGGGGGCTGGTCCCATCCAGCAGCACTGCTCAGTGGGGCACAGCACAGACAATTTTAAGATTGAGGTCTCTTGTTTTGAAGGTACAGTCAAAATCAAGCTCAGCACAGGAAAAGAGGACTCTACACAGCCAGATATGAAGGTCCAGAACTGAGAAGCTTCCATCGGCTGGAAGGACTGGATCAGTGGTCCTCAAGGTGTGCTTCTTCAGGGCAGTAGCGTCAGCATCATGAGGAATTCGCTAGAAAGGCACATTACTGGGTCCCATCTCAGACCCGCTCTATTAGTTTGCTCTGACAAACCTAGACAGCGTATTAAAAAGCAGAGACATTACATTGCTGACAGAGGTCTTCATACTCAAAGCTATGGTTTTTCTAGTAGTCATGTATGGATGTAAGAGCTGGACCATAAAGAAAGCTGAGCGCCGAAGAATTGATGCTTAACTGTGGTGTTGGAGAAGACTCTTGAGAGTCCCTTGGACTGCAAGGGGATCAAACCAGTTAATCCTAAAGGAAGTCAACTCTGAATATTCATTGGAAGGACTGATGCTGAAGCTGAAACTCCAATACTTTGGACACCTGATGCGAACAGCCGACTCACTGGAAAAGACCCTGATGTTGGGAAAGATTGAAGGCAGGAGGAGAAGGGGACAACCGAGGATGAGATGGTTGGATGGCATCACTGACTCAATGGACATGAGTTTTAGCAAGCTCCAGGAGTTGGTGATGGACAGGGAAGCCTGGCGTGCTACAGTCCTTGGGGTCACAAAAAGTCGTACAGAATTGAGTGAGTGAACAGCAGCAACAAGGGCTGCTCTAAGAATGTACCATATCCTGGGTGACTTAAATAACAGAAATCTATTTTCTAGCAGTGCTGGAGGCTAGAAATTGAGATCAAGGTAAGCAGGGTTGTTTTTTCCCCTGGCCTCTTTCCTTAGCTTGCAGATGGTCACCATCTCCCTGTGTTTCTTTTCTTTCCTTTTTCTTTTAAGTCTTCCAACAGTGTATTGGAAAGAATGTAGACAGTTTTAAAATCTTCACTGTCATGATCATAAATTCAGGTTTTTAGCCCTGGTACAAGTTGAATCAAGAAAAGAAATTAAAAATCCAATAGTGTATTGTAATGTTTTTCTCACTCATTTGCTATACAATACAAACACAAGTTTGCTCTAAGTGTATAGACTCTCAAGCAACACTGCACAGCCTTTCTTTGCCCTTCATGCCAAGAGATTTAAGAAGATGCTTTTTTGCAACAACAATTTAGTTTGTTTTAAATACCCCGGGAAGTTTTTCTTCCTACGCTCTTCCCTTCCTACTTCTTTTGTTAAACACCAGTAAGATACAACTTTATGGCTATTCTGATATATTTGTGTCATTGATTGTCGTATAAATTCCAGGAAAACCTCTACAGTGATCCTCAAAATTAAAATTCCAGTGATTCTTTAAATTTAATTGTAAAACACAATGTTTATATTTGCTCCATTTTCTGAGTAGTAATAATATTGACTCTTCTGTGAGTTCAGAAAACCATAGTAACAAATCAGTCAATAATAGCTAGGGCAACATATTTTTTAAACTGCAAATATACATTACAGCTCTTCCCTTGGTTCCATTGATGAGATAAATATACAGTATCTGAATCCTGTATGAAAACTAGAACTAAATGTGCAACTGACACAATGGATTTCTTAGGCTAATAGTGATAAGATTCTTGTGATAGTACTTTAAACTACTTTTGGGAACACACCAAACTGATGCTTATCATTACCACAATCTTTTCAGAGTTTGAGGAATGGGTTTTATCACCTCCCCTACTGTGACTTTGCAACTCTGATATCCATTTCTAAAAAGCATTTCAAATGTGGTAGCTGAATGAGCAAATATTTTCCTTTCAGCTTTAAAATGTTAAACATGTAGCCTGTGGAGATATATATTTTTCTGTTTATGTGTTTATGCATATGTATGTATGCCCAGGCTTCCCTGGCAGCTCAGCGGTAAAAAATCTACCTGCCAATACAGGAGACCCGAGTTCGATCCCTGAGTCAGGAAGACCCCTTGGAGAAGGAAATGGCAACCCACTCCAGTATTCCTGCCTGGGAAATCCCATGGATGGAGGAGCCAGGCAGGCTGCAGACCATGGGGTCACAAAGAGTCGGACACAACTTAGTAGCTGAGTACACATGCGTGTGCTCACAGTCATTGTCATGCTGTTAGACCTTTGGTTGTCACACTAGGTTCTTACCTTAATGTTTTCTGATTACTTATAGTCGCAACTACCTCTAGCTCACAGTGAGCAAAAAGGCAATTGATTGTGAGGATACAAGGAAGGGGAACCACACAAATGTTCTGGAAACTGCGCTCCCTAGGCTTGCGTTTTATTCTTCCGTTTCTCTCGAAATCAAATTCTTTCTCTTCAGTCTCTGTGGTGGAAAGTGATGCCAGTCACATGTTCCAAGCTTATACCTCCATTCCTCAAGAGATCAGCCAGACTCTGGACTCTCAGAATTACAGAGACCCTTGGGAAGCAGCCCACGGACCCCAGTGGGTCTTGTGCCTGATCCTTTATCACAATAAATTGTGATAAAGGCAGAATAACATTATCCAAATATGTTTGCCCCAGTGAAAATACAAGAAAAAAAAGGAGGAGGGAGAGGATGGGGAGAGTGATCCGTAAGGAGCCAACCATGGAATACGCATCTAGACATGTTCCAGAAAATAACTGCTAAACTCTGGCTGAAGAGTGATGCGATTAATGGAGGCAACGAGGCAGAAGTTGGGGTGAGGAGGTTACAGGAGAGATGCCTCATCTGGTTCTGCTACGCAGCCAAGGAATCAAATAACTTAAAATCTCACTGTCCTTTACCTTTTTGCATCCTATTTTCAATACAGCGGCCACAGTGAATGATTCCCTTAAAACATGTTAAATCATATCACCCCCGCCCCCACTTAAAACCCTCAAATGGCTTCTCCTGTCACTAAGTGAAAACCTCTATGATCTTACCCCAAACCACCTTTCTAACCACATCCCTTTCCCCTCACCTTTGTTCATCCTTCCAACCATTTCTGAATTTCAGAGTTCCACAGTGCCTGCCCAGTCGCTCAATAGACACATCTCTGCCTCAGGCCCTTTGCACTGACTTTTCCATTTGACTGGAATGTTCTTTACCCTTAATGGTCTCAGATCTTTTATTATTATTATTATCTTTTAAAATGTTTATTTATTCATTCATTTTTGGTTGTGCCGGGTCTTAGTTGCTGCACTGGGGCTGCGTTGCCCTAGAGCATGTGGGATCTTGTTTCCCCAACCAGGGACTGAGCCCTCATCCCCTGCATTGCAAGGCAGAATCTTAACCATGGGCCACAATGGAAGTCCCTCTCAGATCTTTTCTTAAAATGCCACTTTATCAGTGAGGCCTTGCCTGACCATTCTTTCAAAAATTATTTACTGTTCCCTTTCTGTTTTTCCCTTGGTAACACCATCTTAGACAAAGAAAGAGGTTTATAGTTTATTTATTTTGTTTATGACGATCTTCTTGCATCAGAATGTATTCTCTATGAGAATTTGTCTATTTTTTTCCTTCCCTGCTGTCTTCTCAGTTTCAGGAACATGGGAGGTATTCAATAGTTATTTCTTGTTCAAATGCATCAATGCGTATTTTATAGACACTGCCCAGTAATAAGGGAAAAAGTGGAATGCATGTTTTTGAACAGCTGTGTGCCAGCTACTATAGCATATGCTTCAAATGCCTTATTTATGAGAAATCTAAGATCTAACCAATGAATAAGATTTTTTTCCACCCTACACTTGTGACTATAGAGGCCCCCAAAGTAAAGTAGCATGTCCATGCCAGGTGTCAGAAATGGGTTATAAACCTATGCTGTTTGGCATTTTCCAGAAACACGTTCTCTTTTCCTCCTTTCTGTATCTAATTTGCCTCTTCCTTCTCCTCCTCTGCTTTCACCTCTTGCTTTATATTTCCTACTCCTCTTCTCCCTTCACTTTTCCATCATTTCTCTCTTCTGCAAATAGTCCCTTTTTCTCAGACAACATGATGTGTGCTTTCAACTTTATGAAAAAGCCGAATTCCTTCCCTTGAGTCTTTCCGAATTATTCCAGCCAATTCAGATTTGTTGAAAAAAAGTGACATCAACAGCAACATGCCTTTGACATTGCCTGCCTCCCCAGACCTGTTCTCGCCTGTCTCTCTGTCTGCGAATCTTAGTCTCGTGGAAGTGGAAGTTCGCTGGGGGCAGCCAGGACTCAACCTTCGTTTCGGCCTAATTCCCTAGTGACACGCTAACTCATTACTCCATTTCATATACATATCAGCGAGATGATACAGTTGTCCAAAGGAAGAGCGTACCATCTGAAACATCAATGAAATACCAGATTAGATAATATTTTTCCTTTTTCTAAAACTTAAAAAGTTATATAATTGGTGTATAATATTTGTTACAAATATACAACATAGTGATTCACAACTGATTATTTTCCATTTATCATTATTATAAAATATTCACGATATTCCTTATATTGTACAGCATATTCTTGTAGCTTATTTTATACTCAGTAGTTTATGCCTCTTAATCTCCTACCCATATATCGCTCCCCTCTCCAACGGGTAACCACTAGTGTGTTCCCTGTATCTGTGAGTCTGCTTCTTTTTGCTATTCATTAGGTTGTTGTATTTTTAAATTCCTCACATAAGTGATATCATCTAGTATTTGTCATTCTCTAACTTATTTCACTTAGCATAATACCCTCCAAGTCCGTCCATGTTGCTGCAAATGGCAAAATTTCATTCTTTTTCATGGCTGAGTAATAACACTTAGATATACATAGACACACATTACCTCCATAACACATGCACTGTAAGTAACAGAATAGTCCTGGAATTATTTGACAAACCGATGCCATTTGAAATGTTAATAAGAGTTTGAGAGATGTAAAAGTCACTACAGAACCTCATTTTCAGTTAATTATTTTTTAACATTCCTGAAATGTAAATACATTTGTAAACATGATGTATTTGAGATTTGACAACTACAACTAGAGGAAGTATGTTCATAAGTAAATTAAATTAAAGCACTTCAGTTATGATAAAGTGGTCTTACAATTTACTGCAAGGTGTTTGAATACTGAATATTGTATTTTAATACATCTCTCTGCATCAGCAGAGATTAATAAAAGTTCTCTTGTGCTCATAGGCATTGATTAATTGGAAATTGACTCAGGTTTATTTGCCATGATTAATTCATCATGCCTAAAGCAATTTCATATTTCAGGATACAGTAAATATACTGAATAGTGCAGCTCAAAATTTCAGCCCCAATCTTGAAGACAGAGTAGTAGCTGTGCGAAATACATATTCAATAGAAAAAGAGTGAGCAGAAAGGAGATAAAGCTTTTCTTTAGTCCCTTGTGTTAGTCCAGATCAGAAGAATCTTCCCTTTAGTTTCACACTCTGAAAGTGAGGAGTTGCCTCTTTAGATGGCATCAAAATATCGTTTTAAATAGTGTTTCTCACAAAAGCAGGAATCCCGAAAGGTTTAGGAGCAGACTGAGCTGCAAAGAGGGATGGAGTTACCATCTGAAACTGTTGTTAGGGTCATTTCATCTCTTCCCATACCTAGGCTCAGTTGTCTTGGGTTGACTCTGTTGACAAGCAGTTCTCATCTGTTGGGGCACGACAGTGGCCAGTTATCCCAAGTTTATTACCTACTAACGCGAAAATATTCTGGAATTGTATCTCATTGCTTTTTAGTCTTGTACCTATTCTTTCCCACAAGAACCATGTGGTCAGAGAGTGAGCAAAGAGTGACTCCCAAGTATAACCACCGTGTTGTTAATTTCTAAAGGGACGGAGCTCTGAGCAAACACGAACAGTAGACCTCTGCCTTACTACCTGTAACTTTATGGTAGGTAGGAGCCTGGTAGGCTGCAGTCCATGGGGTCGCTAAGAGTCGGACACGACTGAGCGACTTCACTTTCACTTTTCACTTTCATGCATTGGAGAAGGAAATGGCAACCCATTCCAGTGTTCTTGCCTGGAGAATCCCAGGGATGGGGGAGCCTGGTAGGCTGCCGTCTCTGGGGTTGCAGAGTCGGACATGACTGAAGCAACTTAGCAGCAGCAGCCTCAGCAGAGATGAAGAGAATCACCTTGCTTCCTGTCCAGTTGCCAGATTTATTCTAGACATTGGGCCTGGTTGTCTTGCCAATAAGGGAGCTCTTAGCCACTTAGCAGAAAAGGTTAATTTTAATTCCAACTTTGAGTTTGAAGAGAAGTAGATCATCTGGGCCAGAGCTATAAGAAAGTTTTCAGTTCTTCTGTATGATGATATCTGTAACATTCTCAGATACTATTATGAACTAAAAGAGCACATAAACATTGAAATGTTTTATTTCTATATTTATACCAAGGGCATTAATTTACATTGTATTAATTTTTTAAGTATCAAAAGCATAAATTTAGACATATTATGGCACACTTTCAGTCACACTGATCAATATTTTTCTAAATCAGTATATAGACTACCGTTTAAATAACAATGATTTCTTTTTAAATTATAAGCCAGCAAAATATTGGAACGCTGTTTAGACCTAATTAACAGATATTTGAAAAGTAATAACAATTCCACTGTGCTTCATAAATATGTATGTGTGCCTATTTATTTGATCATATTACTGACCAAATACAGTTTTCAGATGTCCTATCTTGAAATTTTTTCCCCCTGTTTTCCAACAGGAAATGTTTTATGTTTGAACTAAGTAGCTATAGCAATGATGTTTTACATATGAACTAAATAAGGTGCTGCAACCGAGTAATGTTAGAAAAAACACACTGCAACTGGCCTTTCATGTCTTTTTCATGGATTTTTGGATCAAACATCTCTGTAATATAATTAGCATATCAGAAGAACTGGCCAGGTTCAAATTCAAATTACCTTCTGCTTGCTTCCTATTTCATTAGCAGAATTGAAATTAAACACAATGAAACAACCTGTTACTAGGATTTTTCATATTAACACTTCAGTCCCACCCTGGTCTATTGTACATTTACTGAGATTTTGCTTTTACCTCTGAGCAGTGGACTATTTTAATTAAATTTAAGGTCAATTGCTATAAATTGTTTTTTCTATTAAACTGTCTAGTTTTAATTGTCCATCAATTCACTCAGTGTGGCAGATTTCTGAGCTCTTTTTTTGGACATGGCTTAATATGAGGCAAACTTCTCACTGAAGGAAAATTAATGAAGTTGAGAAATGAACTAGTGATGCTGGTCATTCTGTGTCAGAAAAGAAAGTATTTAAAAATATTTTAACTTTTTAAAAAAAACACACACTTTGTGTGTTTTAAAGTATTATATATAATATAAAGTATTCTGTAAGTGCTTATTTCTATAGATGAACTGTATTAATGGATGAAGCATGGCATATTTTAAATAAATAAAAAAGACGTTAGGTATATAAACCAGATAGTTGTAAAGGTGAAACTTACAGTGGGGTTTTTTAAAGATTTTTTTTTATGTGGATGGTTGTTTTAAAAATCTTTATTGCATTTCTTCTAATATTGCTTCTATTTTACGTTTTGTTTTTTTGGCCACGAGACATGTGGAATCTTAGCTCCCCAGCCAGGGATCAAACCCACATCTCCTACACTGGAAGGCAAAGTTTAACCCCAGGATCTCCAGGGAAGTCCCCATAATTACAGTGTTTAAAAACAGAATCCAAGAAATATTTGTAGCATTTTCAAAAAGAGTGAGTACATTTGTGAAAAATTATTCTTTCCAAATACTTTGAATGATCTCTGGCCATACCTGAATTTATTTTGGATATTAACTACAAAAAGACCATCAGTAATTTAATCTTGCATGGTGCCAGAAGACAAGCACATTAAGATTGTCTTGTATATTAAAATACAGAGGTAAAAATTCAAAAATTCAATAAACAACTGGATGTTTTCAAGGAGCCAGATGATTAGCATATATTCTTAACAGACATAATTTTAAACAAAGACAAAATTTTCAATTTTTCTTGAAAGTGTTTTTGTGTAATATACCCACAGTCTTAAAACATTATCTAGAGGTGACTCCAACATTTATTTTGGCAGGAGAAAGACTCTCCTGTATTCTGACTCAATTTTGATGCTTAATGGAGAGCTAGGTGTCCCAAATCTCATTTAGTTTCCTGAAGTTCTCAGTTAGAGACAATTTGGACCAGATGATCTCTATGGTCTGTCCCTTCTGATTTTTATTCCTTAGGATTTTGTGAAATATTTGAAATGACATCAAGTGAGCAAATCAATGTGCATATGTGCTCAGTTGTGTCTGACTCTGTGACGCCATGGACAGTAGCCTACTGGGCTCCACTGTCCACGGAATCTTCCAGGCAAGAATACTGGAGTGGGTTGCCCTATCCTACTCCAGGGTATCTCCCTGACCCAGGGATCGAACCTGCGTCTCTTGTGTCTCCTGCACAGGCAGGTGGATTCTTTACCACTGGGCCACCTGGGAAGCAAGTCAAATATTCTCATAAAGTAGTAAAGTCTTCCTTGTGCTGTGTTTGGGAATGAAAACACTGCCAGTGGTTCATAATGGATTCAGAAGATGGCGTACTGAAGCAGTCCATTCACAAGATAGAATAGTTATATCCTATAGCTTGCATTACAGGAATGCACATAGTCTGAGATTCTGCTGTAGTTTTCATGGTTCACCTAAAGATGGACAGTCATTTGCATATTTGTTAATTTGAAAAGCTGGCAGACAGATTGATGTTGGACTCTGGAGCCAAACTGCATTGAGTTTAAACCCTGGTTCTGCCACTTACTAGCTGTGTGAGAAGTGAGGCAAGCTACTTAAACCTTTGTGCTTCAGTTTCTCTATCTGAAACTGAAGATGATAAAAGTAATATCTATATCAGGTCACTGTTATGAGAATGAAATGAATTAATACATACAAAGTACTTAGCACAGAGCCTGTATAAGGGTATGTCATCACTGAACACGCTAACCTTCTAAGAACTCTCTATAAACTCTGAGTCCTGAATGAACACATTGGCATATTTTTCTGAGTGCCTTTTTCAGTGACATTTAAGTAGGATTGAATTTTCATTGAGTAAAAGGTTGAGAATAATCGAAATTTTGAGCTCCAGTGGCTGTATCAAAAGGCTTAACTTTTTTCACTTAGTTAAGCTGAAATGGTGAAGTGCCATTCAACTCAGGCGTGAGCTCTGATAGAGTGAAACATCTTGACACTTTTCTAAGAAATTAGGTTTGAGCCTTATATGTAGGAGAATTCTGTCTGGAAATACTAAAATAGATTAACAACAAAGGTCACAAACTGATGTGTTTGATCCATACTCTATGGAAAAAAATGATTGGAATTACTATATTTTAATGAGAGTTCACATAAATATCTGGCTTCCCATTTCTTTTGAAAGAAGCATGAACCTGGCAACATATCCCATGACAGTGACCAGCTGGGTTGAACAGAGGCGGCCCCTTTGGGGTGGGAGCAGTTTCCAGAATGCCAGTCCCCAGCATTCCCTTTGTTTTTCATCCAGCATCTGGCTGTCCCTCCAAATGTGTTTGTGTTTGTGGTTCCTTCTTTTAATGTGACTTCACTGGTAGCTCAGATGGTAAAGCGTCTGCCTACAATGCGGGAGACCCAGGTTCAATCCCTGGGTCGGGAAGATCTCCTAGAGAAGGAAATGGCAACCCACTCCAGTATTCTTGCCTGGAAAATCCCATGGACGGAGGAACCTGGTAGGCTACAGTCCATGGTGTCGCAAAGAGTCGGACATGACTAAGCAACTTCACTTTCTTTCTTTCAATTTCTTCTAGTGTGAAATAATGAAAAATGTGGACTTTCTTGGTGGTTCAGTGGTAAAGAACCTGCCTGCCAATGTGAGAGGTGTGAGTCTGATCCTTGGGTCAGGAAGATTCCGTGGAGAAGGAAATGGCAACCCACTCCAGTACTCTTGCCTGGAGAATCCCATGGGCAGAGGAGCCTGGGGGGCTGCAGTCCATAGGATCTGAAAGAGTCAGACATGACTTAATGACTAAATAACAACACTAAAAAATGGAAATAGAAGCAAATGACCAGCAATCTGGTCACATGACACAGGAATAATGATTTCCTTTGAATTACATGGCTGGCTATTCTACATGTTTCTTGCTTTCTCATTTATTGCTATTTATTGCTGAGACTCTGAGCATTATTTTTCAAAACGACGCCTTCTGTTCCTCACTGTAGCATGTCAGGCTGATCTCCCTCCTGCCACCAGTTTCCCAAATGTTCTATCCTTCTATCAGAGTGGAAGTTGGGCTTCAGAACAATTCTTTAAAATTTTAAAAGTTTCTACTTTTTCAGTGTTACAGCTCTGTGATGTTACCATGATGTCCCTCCCTTGTCACATGCCTGCGTCAATAACACTGAAATATAGCCTCAAGACCTCTCCTTCTGGGACTTATGCCTCAAAATCTGGTTTTAAGTTCAACATTATTAATTAAATTGTTGCCATTCCTACTGTCTTTATCATCATCCAAATCTAGTCGTATCAACTTCTAATGGGAAAAATATGGATATTGACTGATCAAATCATTGAAAGATGAAACAGAGTAGGTTTGAGGAATAATCTTCTTTCCCAGATATTTTAAACAATCAGAGACTGGTATTCTCTGTAAATATTCTCTCCTCATTCTTTCTCAGTTTATATCTGCAGTTTAGATAACTACCATCAGGGAACAGTCATTCTCGTGGATCCAAAATGAACACAGTATTCATGTCACAGGTGTATTAACAGCTGTGTCACGTGGTACTTGGTCCTGAAAAGGGTGTAGAGACAGAATTTTCTAAGACATCAGAGCCTAAGATGAAGCCTTGCGATCCTTTCTCTATTTCAGAAATGGGGATATAGAATTTTATCTATCTGGTTCATTTCTGGTGTGACTAATATGTAATTCTGTCAACCTCAAAACACATTTCCAGCCCTATAAAATTATGTGCAAAGAAATTATATAAATGTGTGCAGGCTTTTGAGAGTGTGCAAGTATATGTACAGGCCTTTAATAATTTAGAATTACTTATTGGGATCCAGAGTGCTTTTAAAAGCTGCAAAAACATTACTCTTCATTCAGAGTATTTGAGTCTAATTTATTTTTCTCATTCATGATAACAGAAAAAACAAATGACTATCTGTTCCTATTTTCCAATGACTGAAGTCTGGAATTTAATAGGAACCAAATTATAAAATATTGCTTACTTCCTTATGCTCTAGAGATTCTCAACCTTGGTTGCCCAGTAGACTCATTAAAGGAGTGATGTAGTTTCTTCATAAACCAAGGAAAGTTAAGATTTTTAGGTTTGTAGATTTTAAAAAAATCTTTATTTGCATAAGAGTATTTCTGAATTGATTTATTTTCTCTCTTTCTCAAATGATACTCTCACCATCATCTTGTTTTGTGAGTCTCAGTCCTGGCTGTGCAAAAGAGGTGTCTGGGAGTCTTATTATTTTTTACTCTCATTTCAATATCAGTGTCAACCTGAATATTCTGATTTAATTGCTTAAGATAAAGATTCTGATTTAGTTGATTAAGATAAAGCTGAGCAATTTGTTAAAAACTCCCTAAGTGGTTCTCATGTGTGAATCATTGGTCTGTTCTGTAATCTAACAGCTGAATACTCTGCTTATTTCCCTGTTCATTCTGCTTGTCTTTCCCATTAATATTTCAGATTGAGAGTTCATTTCCCCTCTCTATTGTTCAGCAATTCATTTCCTAGTTCCTAAGAACATTAAAAGCCCAGGAGATCACTATCCAGCTCAGAGCAAGTGGAACATTCAGGCATCTCTCAAAGGCTGAGAGACGCTAAAAGAAATTTCCAAGGAATCTGGGATTAATTAACCTTATTTCCTGAGCTGGTCATAGAATCTTGGAGGTTTGGTGATTGCAAGGGCCTTAGCTATCAGGTTGCTGGGCTCTCTCATTTTGCAGGTGATGATGTAGGCATCAAAGAGCTAGTGATGGCAGTGCCCTGATGAGAACCAAGGTCATGGGCAACCAGGCTTAGTCAGGCTGAACTCCATCCTCATGCAACCTCTGTGATAGGAGGGTAGATGTGAGAGAGAGAGAGAGAGAGAGAGAGAGAGTGTGTGTGTGTGTGTGCGTCTCTCAGTCGTGTCCAACTCTCTGGACACAACCCATGGACTGTAGCCCACCAGGCTCCTCTATCCATGGAATTCTCCAGGCAAGAATACGGGAGTGGGTTGCCATTCCCTTCTCCAGGGGATCTTCCAGACCTGAGGATGGAGTCCGAGTCTCCTGCATTGCAGGTGGATTGTTTTACCGTCTGAGCCACCAGGGGAACCCAAAGAGGGTAGATAAATCCCTTCAAATAAGTAATAAGGCAGAGAAAATCCACAGTCTCTCCAAGCCAACCTACACCTGTGAAGTTTCTCTGTGTGTTAAGCACTCCAAAAAAAAAAAAAAGTAGGAAAAAATACTGTCAAAATGACAACATTTCAAAGTACTAATTACTATGGCAAGACAAATCTTGTAAGTTTTGGTACTGCTAAGTTGCTAGAATTCAGTTATAAGAAGTTAAATCATATTCTATGATCCAAACTTTAATATTAAAGAGTACAAGCTGTTTGAATACTAAATATTATTATTTATTTATGACTCTGTTGTTTCACTCATGGTGTTAGATATTAATGTAGTATATCCCACAAGTCTTGTAAATTAAAATATTTTAAAATTAAGTTGTATTCTGGAGTGTATTATTAACATTCAAGAGTTTGTAAAAACATCAAAATCATCAAAAGGAGTAGAGATGAAGACAAAGATCAAAATGTATATTTTTCAGAGTTACGTTTACTCACTCTAGGATTAGTTGTATAAGGAAACATCTTTTATTCAATTTCTCTGGCAGTTTTCATGTAAAAGTAAGATAAAATTGTTATCTCCAGTTGGTTTCTACCTGGAAGTGATTTCTTATTAATAGTTCAGGTTTTGTTCAGCACTGCTGCTGCTGCTGCTACTGTGTCGCTTCAGTCGTGTCCGACTCTGTGCGACCCCATAGACGGCAGCCCACCAGGCTCCCCCGTCCCTGGGATTCTCCAGGCAAGAACACTGGAGTGGGTTGCCATTTCCTTCTCCAGTGCATGAAAGTGAAAGTGAAAGTGAAGTCGCTCAGTCGTGACCGACTCTAGCGACCCCATGGACTGCAGCACTAGTTATAAAAACCTAAAAGTTTAAAATTTCTGTAATGGTAGACTAATACTTATTTTTTAAAATCAAAATTATGACTCACTTCCAAATTGGTGTTAGTAGATGATACTAGAATTTAGAAATATAAGTTTTTATGTTTTGTTTTGTTTGGACCACTTAATTCATCATTAAGGGGAAAACAAAGTCTCTTTTTCTAACTTGATGGCAGTTTTGCTTTCTGTAATTATGCCTTTCTCAGACTTTTAGAGATACAAATAAATCAACTTGGATTTTCTTGACTGCTAACAGAACAAGTCTGGTGTTAATAATCTTTTAGGTCATGACATACAACTTTATATAAAGAAATACTACACTGAAATTTCCCCAGGGATATAATGTGTGGATATTACACCTTTAAATATATACTGTGTTTCAGATTGATTTATGCATGAAAGTAATAATATCTTATGCTTTAATAGCAACTTTTATTTCATTTTTCTTATTATAGGGGCAAGATATATTTGCAATATATAGGGAAAAACCCAGAATATATAGATGATGAATTTTAAGCAGAATAAATATTATCTCACTACCTAGAAACAAGCAGTAAAAACGCCAATCAACAGAAACATGAACCGTTGAGAACATTTCTTTCAGTGCCTCCTTTTATTCATTTTCTCTCATGCCCTCCCATCTATTTATGTATTTATAGTATTTTGAGCTTTTTTTTTTTCTTAAAAAAGACCATAAACTATCTTCTCCACACATATGGACATCTCATTCTCTTTGACTGCTGTTTAACACTCCACAGGGTGATTGTTAATGTCGTTTATTTTATGAATGGACATGTGGGTTAATTCCAATTATTTGCTATGATAAACCCTGTTCCAAAGAACAGAATTCTATGTCCCTCTGTATCCACCTGTTTCCTTAAGGTATTTCCTAGATGTGGACTTGTACATGAAAGGATGTGCGCATTTTCAATTTGAGGGCAGTTTTAGATTTCAAAGAAAGTTGATACTTGTCAGGAGTGCACTGGAGTGCCGCTCTCACTTCTCTTTACCTGGCCACACTGGGCAGTTGTTGTTTAGTTGCTAAGTTGTGTCTGACTCTTTTGCGACCCTGTGGACTATAATGTGCCAGGCTTCTCTGTCCATGGGATTCCCCAGGCAAGAATACTGGCGTGGGTTGCCATTTCCTTCTCCAGGGGATCCTTCTGACCCAGGAATCAAACCCATGTCTCCTGCATTGGCAGGCAGGTTTTTTACCACTGAGCCACCAGGGCAGTACTTTCTTTTTAAATTCAATGAGGAAAATTGTCTCATTTTAATTTGTATAGATTTGACTATCATGGCAACTGAGTATCTTTTACAACTGTTTGCAATCCTTCTTCTGAGATTAACCTATTTGTATTTTCCGCATCCTTCTACTGTATATTCTTTGCATCATCTTTTCGAACCAGTGCTATAGATCATAGATTCTAAGACCCTGGTCCCTGCTTACCTCCTCAGCATCCTCTATAATCTTATCAGGTCCCTGATATTGTTTAAACTTAATTCTTGTTTATATTAACATTTTTTTACTTGTAGGCATTTTCTCTGGTTATTGCTCAGACTAATACCCATTTTTAAACTGCTATCTGTCCTCCTAGGTGCTCAGACTTAATTGTGTGATTATAGCCATCTTCTGTATAATAAACAGAGTACCAAATCTGCAATGGCAAACCAGCAATCCATGGGCCAGATCCAGACCACTAATGTATTTATTTTGGCTCATGGAGTGTTTTTTTTTTTTTTTAATATTTTGCTTCTGCATTTTAATTTGGATTGGTTTTCAACATTATAACATTTATTTCCAGCATTTATAAAAACCATAACAACACAGGTTACAATGAAACGAATCACCCATTGAGAACCCAGATTCCTTTCCTCTCTTCATAATTGTCATCACTGGTTCCGTATTGCCGTATCCCGAGCGCCACTGTCCCCGTGCTGCCTGTGAATTCACAGCCAGCTTCTCCTTTCCTGGGGCCCATCTGTGCCCTCTGACCTTTGAGCAGGATCTCTGAATCTCAGAACTACTGCCGTGCTGAGCCAGGTGATTCTTGTTGGGAATTGGAAGGCTGTCCAGTGAGCGTTAAGACGGTTAGACGCCTCTCTGACTTTTACATACCGGGTGCCAGCGGTCTACCCTCTACCACCCAGCCGTGATAACCGGGAAGCCTCTAGCTGTGGCTAACCCCTGGAGAGGGGAGGGCAGGGGGGTCAGAAACAGTCCCTCTGTGAGGCCCGCTGCCTTAGAGTTTGGGACCTCTGATCTAGATCGAATGAAACCTGCAGAAGATGTGTACTTAGCAAGCATCTGTGCTGAGCGCCTTGTGCTGTCTCCTATGGAGACTGGCCCTCCTATGCTTTTTAGTGTGGAGGGGCTACAGAAACCTGGGAGTGAGCCCAGACTTAGGACCTGTGAGTCGATGGAGATGGAACTGCTGATGGATTTTCCATCAGAATACATGTCCGTCAAGAGCAAGCAACTGTTGTGTGTCCTGGCCCCTTTCCCATCCACTAATAAGGTGCTTGATTGTGGGATTCTCTAAACAGCAAAGCCTCCATTTCTGTCAGCTGGCCAACCGCAAGAATAAAGCAGGAATCCTCGTTATTAAAGATGTGATAAAGCTTGGCCCTAGCAGAGTTCACAGGATCCTTCTCTTTGATTTAGTGCCTTCTCACAATATCTCCGGAGAGTGTATATTTCCTTCCAGCATCAGTTATCAGTGGGAGGTAGAAAGGACATTTCCAGAGAGAGAGTGCGCACTGAGGTTTTACTCCTAGGCTGAACCAAGTTTCTTCCTTTATTTGTTTGTTGTTTTTTACTTTAGAAGACTGAAAGGAGCTGGTGTTGGGAGCAATGTCATTTCCCCTCAGTCTTTCTGTTAGCCCTCACCCACTGACTTAGTCCCTGCCTTTGCATCTGGTACCTGGTGATCCAAGATTGTACATTTTCCTGCAATTGGTTGATGATGTTCCTTCTCCTATAAGTAAGTAAATAATATAATTTTACAGGGTGATGATGTTTACCATGAAAATAAAAGAGGCAGGTGGAGAAGTATAGAATCAGATCAAGCAATCAGAAGGTCCTCGGAGGGGTTGGCTTTTGGGCAGAGGTCTGAGTAATATAGAGTAGCAAGCAAGCTATGCAGAGTTCAGGAGGAAGCTTATCTAAGGCTGAAACAGCTTGAAGCTTGGCAGGTCAGAGAAAAAACAAATCCACCAGTGTTCAGGCAAGGATGAGATGAGAGAAGTCACACAAATCCTTGAAAAAAAGAAAGGAGCTTGAATTTTTTTTTTTTGCCTAAATATCATAAGTAGCCATTAGAGATGTTTAAGAAGAAGAATCTGGCATGTTCTTTTCCAAAGCTCTCTCTGGTGGCTGTGGGGAGAGGGGCAGAGTGGGAGCAGTGAGACCAGATGGGGAATAGCTTCAGTCACGTGGGGCGGGGGGAGTGCTGATAACACGGTGTGTGAAGGGCAGCAGAAACAAGGAGAAGTGAACAGATTTGGGGTGTTTGGAATTAGATCCTGTGCCAGATTGACTGTGGGAGCAGAACAAGAGAGAAGAACTAACGATAACTTCTTGGTTTCGGGTTTAAACGACTGGGTGGATGATGGAACTGTTCACTAAGATGATGGTGAAGATAAGTCTGGGAGTTCACTTGGGAAGGGAGGAAATCAATAGCTCTGGAAGGCTGGGGTTTCTGGTGGTGAGATCAGTGACTTTGGAAGGTTTGGACCTGTGGATGTGACTGCACTAACCAAGCATGGAGGGTGGTGGGATTAGTCCTGATCGGGAGGAGGTAGTCAGCCCTAAGCGGAGCCTCCTCTTCTTGACAGGTGGCTCAGGGACTCATTTTAATCAAGTGTGGTCAGCACCATCAGTGACCTGACAGATTGTTAGAAATGCAGAACCAGATAAAGAACAAAGATCTGCTGTATAGCAAAGGGAACTGTATTCAATATCTTGTAATACCTATAATGGAAAAGATGTATTCTTTTCCAGATATATGCGTATAATACATATAACCAAATCACTTTACTCTATACCTGAAACTAATACAACATTGTATATGCATCAACTGGATTTCAATTAAAAAAATTGAAGAACCAAGAGTCTCACCAGAGTCTTCTTAATCAGAATCTGCATTTTAACAGGATCTCCATGAAGCTATGTACATTAAAATGTGACTGTTAGGAACGTGTGACTGAATTTAACTATGAGGAAACATAAAACAAAACTGAAAGATGCTAAAGAATTTTGTACTCTTCAGAAATGTCAAGGTCATGAAGATCCAAGGAGGGCTGCGGAACTGTTCCTGATTAAAGAAAATTAAAGAGATGTGATAATTAAGTGCAGCACATGACTCCTGATTGAAGTTGGATTCTCCTGGTCCAAAAGATGTTCTTGGGACATCGGGCCAAACTTGAGTGTGGTCTTTGGGTGAAAGATATATAGGAGTCTCTTACTGTGTAGACACCTTTTTCACATATGTTTGAAGGTTTTTTTGCGGGGGGGGGGGTTTGTTTTAAGTGTTGACTCATATGGGCTGTTTGTATGCAGTGTTGAGAAAGATGTGATGGAGCTGAGAGAGGGGTCTCTGGAGGTCTCACTTCCACTCAAGGGCACCCCTTTCAAATATGCAGCTAGTGGCCAACAAAGCCATACCAGGTGCAGAATGCGCTGTGCAGACCCCTTACATTTTATTTGAAGTGGTGCTGCAGGCAGGAAGGGGGGATTTTCATCAAGTGTTGGAGAAGTAGAAAGAGGAGAAACTTGGGTAGATGAGGGGGTCACTATGGCTTTCATTCCCAAAAAGCGTCTACAAGAAAACACCACAGAAATATTTTTAGTGTCTGATCTCTTTTCCTTCTGGTTCATTTTTCCCCATCAGTGTTTCATGATAACACTCTCCATTCGCCTTTTTCTCCACTTGTAGAAATTTATGTCTTTCTATTCAAAATTGTTGGGGGCAGTATCCCAGGTATAGATTCAAAGCACAAAGCAATTTTCTCAACCTTAGATGCTAATGATATCCTCCCTGTTCTCGGAGAATCCATGAGTAGGTTTATCTCTATCCCAGTGCGGTTGAAGACATCCCTCTCTAAAAAGATGACAATCCAGAAGTGATGACTTGAAAATCCTAGCTCGTGTTTGTGATTTTAGAGATCTGTGCTATCATGCCATGAAAACAAGGGGCATATAATATTTTTAAAATACTAATAAAATTGAAGGCAATCTCAAGGCTCACTCACTATTCACTAAACAGGTACCTTACCTTGTTGTTTGAAACATCAGTTTCTAAACTAAAGATCAGTTTCAAAAGACTGGGTTTCATGTTGAGTAATAAGAATGTTTCAGAGAAGCAATTATTATTTTTTTTTTACTCCATTGAAAAATATAATGGAGGTCCCTAAATGCATGGATTGAATAAGTAAATACTCCTCCATCAAAAGCATGCATCTCTTTCTCGGAAGTTGAGACAAAGCCATCCCATATGAAGTTGTGGGCTCATTTGTTTTCCTGGCTCTGTGATAGAGCATCTGATTTAGCTGCTTCTTCAGGATAAAAGTGAATGATGTATTCAGGCCACTGAGTTTGCTTGCAAGCTGTGGGATTTCCTTAGAGATATCAAACATTTTGCTGCTGCTTCCTTATTTGCTTCAGATGCCCACATCCTGTGCTCAGTGGAGAGCATGATTTTTGAGATAATGTTGACAGCCAGTACAGATAAGCAGTGGACTCAGCCTTAGGTCAAGGACTGTGAATCGTTTTGGTATCAGAGTCATCTGCTTAACTCAGAACCCATGTCTTCTTAAAGAGATGAAGCCTGTTGTGACACGGAGACTATTGTGTGTTACTTTGTAGGGGGCATATAAGACTTTGATTCGAGAAGCGTCTTTCTTTTTATCTCCTTGTTTAGCTAGTCACTTTGATTTCAAGTGCACACAAGCATTGAGAGTCTAAAGAACAAAGGAAACAATTCAGCCTACCCAACACTCTTGGACATTGTTGCTTTCTCATTCATATTTTTAAGAACTTAAATGTATGCCTAACTCAAAGTTATTATTACAAGAATTATCACAGTGAAAATTATCATCATAATAATTCTCTAGTTCAGACTCTTTCTTTTCTGTTAGGTCTGTTGGGTGTTTAAAAAAAAATAAAGCATGCCTTCTTTTCTTCTGCCACTTGAAATATTTCTCACTTCCAAGGTGAGCTACACATGGAGAATGTGTTAGGAATAAGACTGCATTTAAAGGCCTCACTGGTGGTCTAGTGGTTAAGAATCCACCTGCCAAGGCAGGGAACACGGGTTTGATTCCTGGTCCAGGAGGATTTTTCATGCCAAAGAGCAACTAAGCCCTCAAGCTGCAACTACTGAGCCCATGCACCACAGCTACTGAAGCCCGTGTGCCCTAGAGCCTGGCTCCAGAACAAGGAAGCCGCCGCAAAGAGAAACCTGGGCACCACAGCCAGCGCGTACACCCTGCTTGGCACAACTGGAGCAAGCCCCTGTGCAGCAAAGAAGACCCAGGGCGGCCAAAAATAAACTTAAAGAAAAAAACCAAAACAACACAGTATTCACCTGCACGTATCTGCAGAAAAAGAAACACATTTCTAATACTCCTGTCAAAGAAGGGGAAAGTTACCAGAGACTAAAACAGTGCCAGACGGGTGTGCTCCAGGGGGCGCGAGTGATGAAGAACCCACCTGCCAATGCAGGAGACATAAGACACGCGGGTTCAATTCCTAGGTCAGGAAGATCCCTTGGAGGAGGAAATGGCAACCCACCCCAGTATTCTTGCCTGGAGAATCCCATGGACAGAGGAGTGTGGTGGGCTACATCTGTAGCGTCACAAAGAGTTGGACATAACTGGAGCGATTTAGCATGCATGAGGCAGTCTCTGCTTAGTCTGTGTATTTTGAAAAATATTTAAAATTTGTTCACCTAAATGATTCTAAAATTGGTGTAAAGAGTCACTGGCCTGCCCCTATTTGTAGGGAATAAATGTTTGTCTGAAATAAAGGCATTAGACATATTATTTAAGAACCTGTGGCTTTATTTTTTTTTTTCTTTTTTGATGGAAAGGAAAGTTTGCTTTATTTCAGATGCCAGCAACTGGGGGGAAAGTGGTGGACATCTGTCCAAAGGCCGACTCCCTCCACCACCAACAAGCAAGGGGTGAGAGCATTTGTAGACAGAACTGGGGGTGATGGTGGTCACATGAAGAAACGGCATAGTCATCTCTAACAGTCATCTTCAACTGGTCATCAGTGAACCTGTGGCTTTTTAATCACTGATTCATATGACTGCTAATACTAAGACAAAGTAGCTGCACATTGGAATTCTTCCCATAAAAGGCACATGGCATTCAAATAGCCGAATCTGTATGCTTCATTTTGGACACCCTTGCCTGTTAGCCACTGTGAAGCAAATATGAGTTTTCCTTGAATCTGAGGGGGGCAATTGACAGCTAATGCTGACTGGTTACTTTTCTTTGGGTTGATTAGTTGAAGTTGTTGTCTCTCATGGATCTCATAGAAAATTTCAAGTTCCATTTTGCAGTCTTTACATCAAGAGATAATATTCATTTTAATACCTTTTTTGCAGGCCTCTGCTTCTCAATTAGGAGCTAGTTAGTTTCCTTCTAGTTGCTAACTCTAGGGAAAACAAGAAGTCACCAGGATTGATCCTGCAATCAATGAATCAATGACGGTTGATTGCAGTAAATCCAGTCTTCATTAGTTCCTCAAAGCCACACCAATTAAACCTATTATTTTCAAAAAAAAATACAAAAACCAAAAAGCAAAAACCCTAGCCTACTCATTTTGCCCTCTCTTTGGTAAATTTGTATAATATCCCACTCTATTTGAACACCAAACTTCAAGTTTATGAAGATATAACTGGTTCCCTACTTTCCTTCAATACCTCATTGTTGTCTTCTTTCTTTTGCTTCGCTGCACAGCTTATGGGATCTTAGTTCCCCAAATAGGGATTGAATTCAGGTCCTCAGCAGTGAAAGCATGGAGTCCTAACCACTGGTCCTCCAGGGACCCTTGAGTGTCCTTTAAGTATCCCTTAATTCTTCAGCACTCAGCCTTCTTTATGGTCCAACTCTCGCATCCATACCTGTGGTTTAGTTGCTAAGTCACTTCTGACTCTTGTGACCCCACGGACTGTAGCCAGCCAGGCTCCTCTGTCTATGGAATTTTCTAGACAAGCGTACTGGAGTGGGTTGCCATTTCCTTCTCCAGGGAATCTTCCAGGCCCAGGAGTTGAACCCGGGTCTCCTGCATTGCAGGTGGACTCCTGCATTGCCAGTGGATTCTGTACCGACTGAGCTACATACCTGGCTACTGGAAAAACTATAGCTTTGACTGTACTATAATTGGCCTTAATATATAATCCTTCTCATGCTAGAATCTCTTGATCTCAGGAACTTTACATTCTGGCAGGGGAGAAAACACAAGTAAATTTGAAACAATCCAGGTATCCTATGATCAGTCCATTCAACATAGAATTTGTTATCATCAGTATTTTTTAGAGAAAACTATTTGAGATGGCAGGACTTCTGTGCTACAGGAATACATGAAGGATTTGAACTAGTCGAGGTGGTAGGTTTGGTATCCAGGGGGGAAAGAAACCTAAACAAAGATACTGAAGTGGAAATGAATTTGTTCTAACAGACTTTGAGGAAATTGATTTCATTTATGTGAGAAATTTACACTAGAAATTACTAGATAAGGAACATCAGATAATGAAAGTGAGGCCAAAATATATATTTAATGCTGTAAGACTGAAACCAAATTTCGAGACATGGCAGGGCATGATTTTTAAAACCCACACTTACACATTAAGCTAACTGAAAGAAACCGTACTCAAAGATGATAGACCGTATGATTCCATTTATTTGAAATTCTTGAAAAGGCAAAACTATAGGGACAAAAACCATATCAGTAATTGCTGGGAGGTTGGGGTCAAGGAGCATGGAGGATTTTTTTGAGATGATGGAACTGTTCTGTATCTGACAGAGGTGGTGACTAAATGACATTTACCAAAGTTTCCAGAATTACACACCAAGAATGGTGAATCTACTGTCTCAATATTATTATACCCTTAAAAATAGAAAAAAAAAACCTTAACAAATATGGATTGAAAATGATAATGAATTTGTTGACAGGAACAAATAGAAGGAAGAATTGTTAAAATTTAATGATGATATGGTAATCAAAAGCTTTGAAATTTTTAAACCTATGAAAGAAGATGGGCTTCCCTAGTGGCTAAGGTAGAAAAGAATCTGCCTGCAATGCAGGAGATCCGGGTCAATCCCTGGGTCGGAAAGATTCCCTAGAGACGGGAATGGCTACCCATTCCAGTATTCTTGCCTGGAGAATTCCATGGACAGAGAGCCTGGTGGGCTATAGTTCCTGGGGTCGCAAAAAGTTGGTTGCAACTGAGTGACTAAGCACACACACACGATAGAAGATAACAAACATGGAATATAAATATCCAGCCTTTAGGTCCATCCTAAAGGAGATCAGTCCTGGGTATTCATTGGAAGGACTGACGTTGAAGCTGAAGCTCCAATACTTTGGCCACCTGATGCGAAGAGCTGACTCATTTGAAAAGACCCTGATGCTGGGAAAGATTGAGGGCAGGAGGAGAAGGGGATCACAGAGGATGAGATGGTTGGATGGCATCACCGACTCAATGTACATGAGTTTGAGCAAACTCCGGGAGATGGTGATGGACAGGGAGGCCTGGTGTGCTGCAGTCCATGGGGTCACAAAGAGTCGGACATGACTGAGTGACTGACCAGAATTGAGGACTATATATATATACATAATTTTATAACATCTTTTGGATGTATAATGGCATAGTTGGACTAACTTTCAGGATGTTTGTTAGCTGCTATCAAGCTGGAATGGTTACATGGGTAGGAAATATGAGTCTCTAAGTGCTTTGCTGGTGGCTCAAACAGTAAAGAATCTGCCTGTAATGCAGGAGACCCAAGTTTGATCCCTGGGTCGGGAAGATCTCCTGAAGAAGGGAATGGCAACCCACTTCAGTATTCTTGCCTGGAGAATCCCATGGACAGAGTATTCTGTCCTGGTGGGCTATCATCCATGGGGTCACAAAGAGTTGGACACAACTGAGAGACTAACACTTTCACTTTCAACACCATTTTTAAACGTTAAAGACTAGGAAAAAAATAACTTTCAGAGAACTAAAGAATCACATCAATATTGACCAGCTCAATATCAGAAATAAACATTCTAAATCTCTTACAAGCAAACATGAGTAGGTTTGAGCCGTTAAGTATGGTAAGCTTATTCTGAAATGCTGAACCATTTTCTGAGGTTTATTTAAATTAACTGACTTTTAGTTTTCATTTAACTGTTCTTGTCCTGCTTTGAGACATAGCCCATTATGTGCGATGTCAGTATTCAAAACAAAAAAGTTTCTAAATGTTAATGGGCACTGGCTTTGAGGATAATCCTCTGTTTTGAGGGTTGAACTTATCATGCAAGAGTGGGCAGCAGAAGAGAAGGGTTAGGCAGGCTTTGTAAAAGTCCTTATCTTTTTTATCCTAAAAATACAACCTCCTCAGGAACCTGGGGCTTTGCAGGGGTGACCACAATAGCTTGACTTCCACCACTAACCCTCAACTTTTGACAAAACCAGCTAATTTCTTAACTATGTCAATAGGCATATCATTTGACAGCCAGCTATGGAAACAAGCTCATCTTATTCCTGGTGAATGTGTGTCAGTGATGATGCCTTCGTGAGATTCAAGTACCGCCTGCAAGGTCTTGTTAGTAGTGTAATAGTTTTGTTCTTGAACACTCAGTAAGGAACAAGCCCCATTTTTGCAAGGTCTTGTTAGTTTTGTTCTTGAACACTCAGTAGGGAACAGACCAAGTTTACCAAAGTCCTTCATCTACACTTGCACTCACAGATGAGTTCTGAAAATGGGATAAGTCCATGCTGGCAAGGCACATGCTGTGAAAACCACTCATGTCTGAACTAGGGGGATAAAGCGCTCAGAAAGTAAATGAGACCTTAAAGTTTGCCTATTGTTTCATCACTTCAAAGGATATCTCTCTCTGAACATAGACATACATGGTACTAGGCTTGGTCTTTTAGGTCTTTCTCTTGTCCCCAGTCCCTTTCAAAATAGAAGTGAACTTTGCAGTATCTGCATGTTAAACGTTGATAAAAGCTAGTAAAAAGCCAGAGGAGTTTCGATTATAATTGAAGCAAGGACAAATAAAATTGGTTACATATTATGCCATGATGAATACTTAAAATTTGTTCATCGTTTTCTACTTAAGGTGCTATACAGTCTTTGTACTCGTCTGGATAAGATCAGTAATGCTGTGGTAACAAATAGTCCCCGTCTCTGAGCAGTTATTTCTTATTCGCTTGTGGCCTAGGCAATCCTTGCACGCAGCTGTCCTCCGTGAGTTGGCGCAGCATCCCAGCTATCTTTCTTATCGCTTTGTTGAGTACACTCATGCCTATTCATGTACAGATAATCATATCTGGATTATACTGATTTTGAAAAAGCTTAAAAATTAGGTTTTCCTATTAATTAAGAATCTAAATAACCATAATTTTGTTTTTCTCCATCTTTTCAACATTGTTTAAATTGTTTGAAAAATACTGATCTGAAAACATTATTGAAAATATACCACATGAGAACAAGTAAACATCTTTAAAGTATAAAATAGGAGAACCAGTACTTACAAGTCACTCCACACTGGGGGAGACACAGTAGGAGGGAAGGAGCTAAATAAAAAGATGATGGTGTCTCCTTTCAGTTCAGTTCAGTCTCTCAGTCGTGTCTATCTCTTTGCAACCCCATGGACTGAAGCATGTCAGGCCTCCCTGTCCATCACCAACTCCTGGAGTTCACTCAAACTCATGTCCATCAAGTCGGTGATGCCATCCAACCATCTCATCCTCTGTCATCCCCTTCTCCTCCTGCCTTCAATCTTTCCCAGCATCAGGGTCTTTTCAAATAAGTTAGCTCTTTGCATCAGGTGGCCAAAGTATTGGAGTTTCAGCTTCAACATCAGTTCTTCCAATTCAGGACTGATTTCCTTTAGGATGGACTGTTGGATCTCCTTGCAGTCCAAGGGACTCTCAAGGGTCTTCTCCAACACCACAGTTCAAAAGCATCAATTCTTCAGTGCTCAGATTTCTTTATAGTCCAACTCTCACATCCATACATGACTACTGGAAAAACCATAGCCTTGACTAGACGGACTTTTGTTGGCAAAGGTGTCTCCTTTAAGGGGTTGCTATTTAAAAAGCCTAGTTTTATGTTTATGTTGCTTTTTTCAGACAGCTTTATTGATGTTTCATTGACATAAAATAAACTGAACATAATTAAAGTTATAATTTGATACATTTGCCACATGAATATAGGGACTCATGAATGGATCCACCATCTGTAATCCATTCCCCATTCACTTTCAGTAAGATTAAACTTTCAGATTCCATTGTAAGGCCTCTCACTTATTAGGCTCCCAATAAATCTGGTTGAACAAAACTTAATTCTAGGAAATACTGTGCTTTCTCTTTTATATATATATTTATCACAAATATCTATCAAAGTATTTTCAGGCATGCAACTCTATGAAGTGGTCATTGTTATTCTTTTTATATAAAAGGGGAACAAGGGACTAGAGAGATAATGCAATTTCTTTGAATTAATATAATCTTGATATTCAAACTAGGGATCTCACAAAATTTGTAGGTACTCACTAGACTAAGTGAATCATTATCTTAAAAAGCCAGCAAAAGTTTGT
Organism: Bos mutus; assembly: GCF_027580195.1. Taxonomy (NCBI): domain Eukaryota; kingdom Metazoa; phylum Chordata; class Mammalia; order Artiodactyla; family Bovidae; genus Bos; species Bos mutus. The sequence continues at coordinate 54,277,333 of NC_091640.1, forward strand.
GAGCTCCTTGAACCCCTGCAGTTGTAAACTAAATAAACTTTAAGACCAAGAATCATGGCTTTCATATAAATTATACTGTTCAGTAATCTTTGGATCCCCAGCACACAGTCCGTTGTTTTCCTGTAGTTAGCGCTCAGTGATGGTGACCTGAAACCAGTGCATTTCCTATGGAAAAGTGAATAATTATTAGAATCTAGGTTGTTTTTGGGGGCTTCCCTGGTGATCAGGCAGTAATGAATCCGCCCGCAGTGCAGGAAGCCTGGGTTCTATGCCTGGGGCAGGAGGAGCCCATGGAGAAGAAAATGGCAACCCACTCCAGTATTCTTGCCTGGGAAATCCCATGGACAGAGAAGCCTGGAGGGCTACAGTTCAAAGGGTTGCAAAGAGTCAAACATGACTGAGTAACACTTTCGAGATTTTATCACTTTTCAGTTAGCTTGCTGTGCTTCGTTGACCCCAAGAGGAGGTTCTACATAGTTCACTCAATCCTCCTGTGTCAGCTGGGTTCAGCGTTGACTCCAATGAATCCGTCACCCTCCTTTGTGTTTCCCCGCTACCCCCATGCAGGGACTTGGTGGGTTTCCACCACTCTGCTAAGGCAGGTAGCACAATTCTGCTTGCTGCTGTCAAAATAGCTGTTGCTCCTTTCTCTTGCTCTTGTCCTTATGGAGTCATACCTTTCTAATTCCTTCATTGCCATCTTTCGGAGATCGGGGATCAAGAGAAGTGGAACATGTATTCAACAGGATTTTGGGATCTAGAAAACATTTATGTCAATGGTTGACAGACAGAAATGAACTGAGGACAGAAGTGTCCAAGTTCAGCTTTTTGTCACGTGGTTGTTCAGTTGCCCAGTCGTGTCTGACTCTTTGCGACCCCATGGACTGCAGCATGCCAGGCCTCCCTGTCCCTCAGCATCTCCAGGAGTTTGTCCAAGTTCATGTCCATTGCATCAGTGATGCCATCCAGCCATCTCTACCTCTGATGCCACTTTCTCCTTCTCCTTTTTTTGTCATACACAATGACATTTCCTTATATCTAGAATGAGTGAATTAAACTAGATGAAGACTTACAGATGTTTTGGGAAGAATGCATCTAAAAGATATAAAAAAAAAAAGGAGTCTATGAAGGAAAGTTATGACCAACCTAGATAGCATATTGAAAAGCAGAGACATTACTTTGCCAACAAATGTCCGTCTATTCAAGGGTATGGTTTTTCTAGTGGTCATGTATGGATGTGAGAGTTGGACTGTGAAGAAAGCTGAGAGCCGAAAAATTGATGCTTTTGAACTGTGGTGTTGGAGAAGACTCTTGAGAGTCCCTTGGACTGCAAGGAGATCCAACCAGTCCATTCCAAAGGAGATCAGTCCTGGGTGTTCTTTAGAAAGAATGATGCTAAAGCTGAAACTCCAGTACTTTGGCCACCTCATGCGAAGAGTTGACTCATTGGAAAAGACTCTGATGCTGGGAGGGATTGGGGGCAGGAGGAGAAGGGGACGACATAGGATTAGATGGCTGGATGGCATCATGGACCCGATGGGCGTGAGTCTGAGTGAACTCCGGGAGTTGGTGATGGACAGGGAGGCCTGGTGTGCTGTGATTCATGGGGTCGCAAAGAGTCAGACACGACTGAGCAACTGAACTGAACTGAACTGATGAGTAAGAAACTTTATTACCTAGAATAAGACAGGCTCCATAGGATGGAAGGGTTTATTATTGCAGACACTTTTATGTGCTTGTAGCATTGTGAATTTGAGGAGGCAGTAGCAGAAGCAGTGTTTCCCAAAGTAGTTTGCCTAAGGAAGCCTTCTTACACTTGCACACAATTAGTACTGCTCATATACAGTTTCTTGGAAGAGAGTTTGGAAAATTCTGACCTAGATGATTGCTTTCAAATTTTGAGTTTCTGTGTCTCCAAATTAAGTAACAAGGACATTTTTGAGATTTACGTTGGTTAATAACTTCCTTAATTCTAATGATGTAAGGGTAAAATGAAGAAGGATTTAGTGTTTGGAAAAAATACGCATATGTGTGTCTATACACATGTAGACACACATATATACCAGTGTTGTTGTTGTTCAGTTACTAAGTCATATCAAACTCTTTGTGACCCCATGGACTACAGCACACCAGGCTTCCCTGTCCTTCATTATCTCCTGGAGTTTGCTCAAACTCATGTTCATTTAGATAGGGGATGCTATCCAACCATGTCATCTGCTGTTGCCCTCTTTTCCTCCTGCCCTCAGTCTTTCCTAGCATCGGGGTCTTTTCCAGTGAGTTGGTTCTTCGCATCAGGTGGCCAAAGTATTGGAGCTTCAGCTTCAGCATCAGTCCTTCCAATGAATATTCAGGATTGATTTCCTTTAGGACTGACTGGTTTCATCTCCTTGCAATCCAAGAGACTCTCTAGAGTCTTCTCCAGCAGCACAATTCAAAAGCATCAATTCTTTGATGCTCAACCTTCTTCATGGTTCAACTCTCACCTCCATACATGACTCCTGGAAAAACCGTAGCTGTGACTGGCTGGACCTTTGTTGGCAAAGTGATGTCTCTGCTCTTTAATATGCTGTCAAGGTTTGTCACAGCTTTCCTTCCAAGGAGTAAGCGTCTTTTAATTTCATGGCTGCAATCACCATCTGCAGTGATTTTGGAGCCCATGAAAGTAAAGTCTGTCACTGTTTCTACTCCCCCTTCCCTTTTTTTTTGCCATGAAGTGATGGGAGTGGATGCCTTGATCTTAGTTTTTGAATGTTGAGTTTTAAGCCAGGTTTTTCATTCTCACCTTCCACCCTCATCAAGAGGCCCTTTAGTTCCCCTTTGCTTTCTGCCATTAGAGTGGTGTCATCTGCATATCTGAGGCTGTTGATATTTCTCCCGGCAATCTTGGTTCCAGCTTGTGCTTCATCCAGCCTGGCATTTCGCATGATTTCCTCTGCATATAAGTTAAATAAGCAGGGTGACAATATACAGCTTTTATGTATATAAATGTATACCCACATACAATATGAATACAAAAATAGTGGCAAATAAAAATAATTAACAAGATTTTTTTTAACCATTTCTTGATGAAAACGGGGACCAGAACAAATGAAGAAGCATAGCTCCTCTGTCATCCTCTGCAATTATGGTCTTAATTGGCATAATTAGGAGAAGAAACCTGATGTCATGGCCTAAAAGTATATTAATACCCTTTTCTCATGCTGCTCTCAGTTGCGGCCTTTTTCTCTGGGACTCTGTGGCCCTTGTCTTTCACTGTGGGAAAGAATGGCCCAGACTTTGAAAAGGTTTTCTTTACTCCTTTCTCCAAGCCATCTAATTATTGAAAAAGAAATGTTAGGAGTTTCTTGTCTCTTCTATTGTCTATTTGAAACTGAGATAAGAGTATCATTTTTAAATGTAGTATGTCTTTTTACATTCTAGATATCATGTTACAACTTTTCTGTGTTTTATTTTATAATTAAATCACCATAAGGGATGGATATTGTAATGTTAATTTACCTTAAATCAATTTTTGGAAGGGAGGGGGAGAGCTGTCTATATTTGATTATCTCCAGTGTGTGAAAAAAAGAAATGGAGCAGAAAAGTCGGGTAACTTATTTGTTTAAACACAATTGGTAATTAGCTGGGTCAGAAATGGAACTTGTCAGACAGTTGAGCTCCTTCAGTTCCAAGCACAGCGGCTCACATGGTGTCATCTATGTATCTATCTATTTCAGTTCAGTTCAGTCGCTCAGTCGTGTCCGACTCTTTGCGATCCCATGAATCACAGCACACCAGGCCTCCCTGTCCATCACCAACTCCTGGAATTCACTGAGACTCACGTCCATCGAGTCAGTGATGCCATCTAGCCATCTCATCCTCTGTCGTCCCCTTCTGCTCCTGCCCCCAATCCCTCCCAGCATCAGAGTCTTTTCCAATGAGTCAACTCTTCTCATGAGGTGGCCAAAGTACTGGAGTTTCGGCTTCAGCATCATTCCCTCCAAAGAAATCCCAGGGCTGATCTCCTTCAGAATGGACTTGAATCTCCTTGCAGTCCAAGGGACTCTCAAGAGTCTTCTCCAACACCACAGTTCAAAAGCATCAATTCTTCGGCACTCAGCCTTCTTCACAGTCCAACTCTCACATCCATACATGACTACTGGAAAAACTATAAATATAGATATGCATATATCTCTATATATTGCATATTTTACCCACCCCAGTGTTCTTGCCTGGAGAAACTCAGGGATGGCAGAGCCTGGTGGGCTGCCATCTATGGGGTCGCACAGAGTCGGACATGACTGAAGTGACTTAGCAGCAGCAGCAGCATTGCATATTTTAGCTGAAACTGACTTCTACCGCGTATATTATTTTCAGTTGCTTGGTTCATATGCACTGTGAGTCTCTTTTCATCTAATTACACATTCTCTTATAATAACATTGTAATGGATTCAGTCTTGCATGAAATAAATAAATAAGAAATTATGCTCTATTGTTAGGGACAGCAAACTTTCTTTGTAAAGAGTCAGATATTAAGTGTTTTAGGCCCATGGCTTATTTGGCAACTACTTTATAGCAGCAACTAATCAACTTTGATACTGTACTGGGAAAGCAGTTATAGACCAAAATTTATGATCCAGATTTATTTACTGTAACTAATCTTTAAAAAAAAAAAAAACCTGTATATGAACATTAAGAAGCTTCTATATACGTATAAGGGTCAACTAATATTTTAAAAGACAGTCAAAATACGCAATAAAGAAAAGACAGTTTTTTTCAATAAATGGTGCTGAGAAAATTGGATATTCACATGAAAAAGAATAAAATTATACTTTTCCCTTTTGCTACTTATTGAAATTTACTCAAAATGGATTAAAAACTTAAAAATGAGGCTTGAAACCATAAAACTAGAAAAAACAAAGAAAGGGCTCTTTGACATTGGCCTTCACAATGATTTTATGGATATGACATCCAAAGCACACGCAGCAAGAGCGAAGTAAACCGGTAGGACTACATCAGACTCTGAGTAGAAAGTGAGCCACAAGGTGGAAAGACAGCCTACAGGATGGAAAAAAATATTTGCAAACCACATATCCGATAAGGAATTAACATCCAAATTATATAAGGAACTTTTACAGATCAATAGCATGAATACCAAATAATTCAACTATGCATGGGCAAAGGACCTGAATAGACATTCTTCCAAAGAAGATATTCAAATGGCCTACAGGTACATGACGAAGTGCTCAGCATCACTAATCATCAGGGAAATGCAGATGAAAACCATGAGATATCATCTCATGCGCATTGGAATGGCCATTATCAAAAAGCCAAGAGATAACAGGAGCTGGTGAGGAAGTGGAGAAAAGGGAAGACTTGTGCCAGGTTGGTGAGAATGCAAACTGGTGCCGTCACTATGAAAAAGTTATAGAGGTTCCTCAAGAAATTAAAAATGGGACTGACATGTGATCCAGCAATTCCACTTCTGAGCATATAACCGAATGACGTGAAATCACTCTCTTGATGAGAGATCTGCACCCCATGCTCACTGCAGGATTATTTACAATAGCCAAGACACAGAAGCTATCTATGTATCCATTGACACAAGAATGGATAAAGAAATGTGATACACACACAACAGAATATTATTCAGCCATAAGAGAAGGAAATTCTACCATCTGCAGCAACATGAATGAAACTTGAGGACATTATGCTTAGTGAAACAGGTCCGAAATAAAAAGACACGTATGATCTCACTTATGTGGAATCTGAAAAAAAAACGTACTTGGGGCTTCTCCGGTGGCTCAATGGTAAAGAATCTGCCTGCCAATGCAGGAGACACGGGTTCAGTCCTTGATCTGGGAAGATCCCACATGCCACGGAGTAACTGAACCTGTGCGCCACAGCTGTTGAGCCTGTGCTCGAGAGTGCAGGAGCCGCAACTGCTGAGCCCACGTGTCCTTGAGCCCATGCTCTAAATGAGAGAAGCCACCGCAGTGAGGAGTCTGTGCACAGCAACTAGGGAGTAGCCCCCACTCACCATAATCAGAGAAGCCCGAGTGCTGCAACCAGCACCCAAGCACAGCCAAAAATAAAAATCAATAAAATTTAAAACCCTGATTCATAGACACAGAGAGTAGGATGGTAGTCATCAGGGGCAAGAGTTGGAGGGTGAGGCATGAGAAAGGTGGCCAAAGGATACAAATTTCCAGGTATAAGATGAATCAGTTCCTGGGGATGTAAGGTAAGGGAATGTATAGTATGTGAATATAGTTAACAATGCTGTTGTAGCTTTGAAAGTTATCTAAGAGAGTAGATTTTAAAAGTTCTCACCACACACACACACATACACACACACGATTGTAACTATGTGAGGTGATTGCTCTATTAACTGACCTTATTGTGGTACTCAATTTGCAATATACACATATATACGATTATTTCATCATACACCTTAAACTTACACAATGTTATATGGCAATTATATCTGAATAAAGTGGGGGAAAATAGTTTGTGGAAATACCTTTGATTAACCCAAGGGTGTAGGACAAAATGGAGTAAGGGAATTTATGGCTTCATATGCTTTTGCATTGTTTCACCAGTTACATTGAGGACTTTCTATTTTTTTTTTAAAGAAATTAATTTCAGTGATTCCACTTCAGTGCTCCAGAGCATATTACCCTCTGGCTACTTTTTATTTTTAACAACCACAAGATACACATCCTGAGTGAGCTGTATCTGCTCCCTCCTACTGCAGACCATAAAAAGACAGGGGTTGTTAAGCAGTATAACACGATTTTTACTTTCCCAACACAGGACTGACGTTAATAGAACAACAGCCAAGCAAAATATTAATATTCTAAACCCAAATTCATCTTTTTTACTAGACATGGTCCTACATTTAACTTAGTTAACTTATTCATTTTGAGACTATATCAATACATTATAAATTATTTATATTAAATGATACTGAATGAGGTTATGGTGGAAGTTTAAATATTTAAATAGCTGTGAATCAGGGCTGGAGAAAGGCAGCTGCTATTGTTTTGTATTTCGCATTTGATCACATCAGTTTTTCTTAACCTTTATTTCATACCCCCACCCCAATCCAAGAAGCCTTTTCAGTTTTTTTCCCCCTTAATTGCCCCCCCACCGTGAAATTTTAATACCACAGGTATGTAGCATCTGTGTATATGCTGTATGTATATCTATGTCTTATGCATACAAAGAATAAGATTATTTCACTCTCCAAGAATGAATTTCACCTACTTATGGGTAGTAGTGTTTCCATTGAAAATGCATGGATCACATCGATGTAATTTTTTTCCCCTAAAGATTGGGTTAATGCTCCATGAAGTGAAACTTCAGGGATGTGATGACTGTACAGTAGAGAAGAGCCTCAAACGACTTACCGAGGAGCCTGTCTTGGTCTAACCTTGAGCAGAAATGGATAACTCTTCTATCAGACACACACCCTTACAAGTTCCTTGGCTTTCGTAACAGTATGTCACTTTTATGTATTGGCTAAAACCCATGGATCCTCATGTAACCAGCAATATAATGGCTGCTGTCCATGTACTCCTGGGGAGATACAGTCTGACATCCATTGGCCTCAGGGCTTACCAAAATCTACATACTGAGGATACAGTCTATCAATTCCTTACTCTAAAGACATTTCCTCAACTAGATTAAACTTGCAAAGAATTCCATTTTGTGAATCCCTCATTTGCCTGTAAAACTGCTTAATTTTCTATTAATACCATCTTTCTACACTGATAGCTGTTTTAAGAAACCACTCTAAACCAATTCATTGTGGTATTTTACTATCAAAATGTTCTGGAAACCATAGCTTATTACACAGCCAAGATCGTTGGCTATGCAAGGGAACAGAGATCTTAGTTATATGAATGGGCAGGTGTCCGTAAGCAACAGGTTTGTTTTTATGGACATAATGGATGGTATTGACTTTATGGTCTCTAACAAATGTTAGAGAAGGTATTTTTCTGTGCTAGCCTAACTTCTGACTTCATCCATTCACATTCTCTTTTTCACTGTAATCTGCTTTCAGTTTTCATTTGTTGTCAATTTATCTTTTAAGATAATTTTATGGCTGGACAAAGTGCATGCAGAAATGTGTACAAATTGTACGTGTAATCACAGAACAAATGCATCTTGTAACCAGCACACAAAGAGCTGGAACATCCCTAGAATTTCTTTCCAGTCTCTTCTTAGCCACTGCCACCAATCCCAACAAGATAACCACTATCTTGACGGCTAACTCTATAGATTAATTTTGCCTGCCTTTGGATATATACATATTCAACATATATATTGTTTTGTGGCTGGATTTTCTCTTGCAGCATTATGCCTGCATGATTCAATATTGCAGGTAAAAACACTCTGTCCCCATTGATGTATAATATTCCATTTTATGAACACAAGTAATTTAGTTTTTTGTTGTTGTTCATTCACTCAGTCGAGTCTGACTCTTTGCGACCCCATGGACTGCAGCATGCCAGTCTTCCCTGACCTCCACTGTCTCCTGGAGTTTGCTCTAACTCATGTCCATTGAGTTGATGATGTTTAATTTTTTATGTTATTATTAATGAACATTTAAGTTGTTTTCAGTTTGCAGTTATTAATACTGCAGGTAGCTCTTGTAAAAGACTTCTGGTGAACATGTTACAGAGTTCTGTGTGCTTAGTCATTCAGTTGTGTCCAACTCTTTGCAACCCCATGGACTGTAGCCCATCAGTCTCCTCTGTCCAGGGGGATTCTCCAGGCAAGAACTGGAGTGGGTTGCCATGCCCTCCTCCAGGGGAATTACCTAACCCAGGGATTGAACCAAGGTCTCCCACATTGCAGGCAAATTCTTAACTGCCTGAGCTACCAGGGAAGCCCAAAGTTCTACAAATCATATATTTAAATCATATATCATATATATATCTGCCCAAGTTTAGTTTTCCAAAATAGTCAAATCATTTTACACTTCCAATAGCAATAAACAAGCATTTCATTTGCCCCATGCCCTCACCAACACCTGGTATTTGGTTTTATTCATACTTATAGATGCATAGTTGAATCTCATTATGGTTTAATTTGCATTTCTTTGCTGGCTAGTGGGGTTGAGCAACTTTTCATGTTTACTGGATATTTGGATTTTTCTCTTTTTATAAAGAGCCTATTCAACTTTATGGCCCTTTTTTATATTTATTGATTTCAATGTTATTTTTATTACTGGAATTTTATGCACTTATATAACAAACTATTATCTTTATAAAGCAAGTTGGGGTATAAACAGATACAAATAAGTGAAAAATATAAAATAGGTGCCAAATCCAAACTAACCATAAGCAAAGCATTAGGAACACAGGACTTAACTATTTAATACTAATAAACACTAAGAGTGGAGAAGGCAATGGCACCCCACTCCAGGACTCTTGCCTGGAAAATCCCATGGGCGGAGGAGCCTGGTGGGCTGCAGTCCATGGGGTCGCTAAGAGTCGGACATGACTGAGTGACTTCACTTTCACTTTTCACTTTCATGCATTGGAGAAGGAAATGGCAACCCACTCCAGTGTTCTTGCCTGGAGAATCCCAGGGACAGAGGAGCCTGGTGGGCTGCCGTCTATGGGGTCGCACAGAGTCGGACACGACTGAAGTGACTTAGCAGCAGCAGCAGCAGAACCAGGAAAGAAACAAAAGGAGGAACAGCCTGTATTTCTGTAAGAACAATAGCTGCTACTCCGTAAATCACGGGGTCATTGAGTTATGAGGTCAGGGACTGTATTCAACTTGGAGATATTTTACGAATTTCCAGTGTTATCAAAAGCCTGTATCTGTAAATATATTTATCCCCAAATAACTGAGGAATGGCCATGTGTGGTTTTACATATTAAATTTTCCCTCTAACTTATTGGGTGGTTATTAACAATTGAATGAATTATTTAAGCAAATATTTCATTTTAATTCCTAACTGTAAAACAGAAGTATGAATGATAATAGTTTTGTCTTTACAGTGAAAGTCTCAAGGAGGAAGAAGAGATCGAAAACTTGTAATCACTTGCTATGAGTTGGAGAAAGCAGATTGCGAAGGGTGATGACCAATGTTAAAAGATCTTAGATAATCAAGTGCAAGTTGGGCCATGAATTTTCTGATTGTTACAGATCCAGTTTAGTCACTAATGAGATGAGGTAAAGCTGAGGGTGCCCAGGAATAGCCAAGGTATTTCTGTGATTTATTTATCTTGTGTTAAGCAGTAGGAGAGTTGCCAATATGTTTACTTTTAATTGTAGCATAAGTTTATGATAACTAAAATGAGAGAATCAAAATTTCTCTTTCTAATTTTCAATGAAAATAAAATACACACGTTTGTATCATGCTGCCTCAAGGAGTTTCCTTAATTTGCTGTGGTTGCTTTTATCTCAGATCACATTCACATTGAGAGTCTGATATTCAGCTCTTTGAATCATTTTTACAAATCTAGTTTTTGAACTTTTAATTTTTCAGTTATGAAAAATAAGATTTGATGAAATATATTAAAATCAGAATGGACAAGTGACTCTTCTCCATCCTGCCACTCCCACTCTTTGAGAAAATTTCCTCGCTAAGGATGTCAAGGCAGTGAACAAATCCATTTATTTATTGACTCATTAAACAAACATTCATTCTTTGGACACATATACTGTTGTCAGACATATGAAATTTTTATAAGCAGAACGAATTATCTTAAATCTCTCTGTTTCTGACATGTAAAAATCAAAGAAGAATCACCACAAATGTCTTTTGGCCAACTATGGAGGGAAAGCCAAGCCTTTTGATTTAGAATGCTGGTTCACCTTACTTTATCCTGAACCTGGGAAGACTTTCCATTCTATGATTTTACACACAGAAGCTTCCAAAATGGTTTCCCTACTAGGCGACGCCAAAGGTTCTATATAGCACATTGCTACAGATAATTCTTTTATTATAAACCTCTTGGACTTAAAGTACAAGAGACAAAAATGCTCTGTCTAAATCTGGATCAGTTGGAGAGACTTTCAGGTAATTCAGTAAATAAGTGATTTAGAGTCATCTAGAAAGTTATGACCAACCTAGACAGCATATTCAAAAGCAGAGACATTACTTTGTCAACAAAGGTCTGTCTAGTCAAGGCTATGGTTTTTCCTGTGGTCGTGTATGGATGTGAGAGTTGGACTGTGAAGAAGGCTGAGTGCCAAAGAATTGATGCTTTTGAACTGTGGTGTTGGAGAAGACTCTTGAGAGTCCCTTGGACTGCAAGGAGATTCAACCAGTCCATTCTGAAGGAGATCAGCCCTGGGATTTCTTTGGAAGGACTGATGCTAAAGCTGAAACTCCAGTACTTTGGCCACCTCATGTGAAGAGTTGACTCATTGGAAAAGACTCTGATGCTGGGAGGGATTGAGGGCAGGAGGAGAAGGGGACGACAGAGGATGAGATGGCTGGATGGCATCACTGACTCCATGGACGTTGAGTTTGAGTGAACTCCAGGAGTTGGTGATGGACAGGGAGGCCTGGCGTGCTGCAATTCATGGGATCGCAAAGAGTCGGACACAACTGAGCGACTGAACTGAACTGAACTGATCCAAGTATATTGGCTTCCCTGATGGCTCTAAAGAATCTGCCTGCAGTGCAGAAGACCTGGGTTCAATCCCTGGGTTGGGAAGATTTCTTGGAAAAGAAAATGGCAGCCCACTCTGGTATTCTTGCCTGGAGAATCCCATGGACAGAGGAGCCTGGCGGGCTGCAGTCCATGGGGTCACAAACAGTTGGGCATGACTGAGCAACTAACACTTTCACATTTTCATCCAAGTATATCATGTAAGAAGCTATCTTAGAAACTGTGTCTATTTAATTGCATTAGTTGCAGTTGAAACCATCTGATTAAGTGTAGAGATGTTTATTGACATTCTTGAAGACCCATTCACCTTTGACACAGGTCATTGTAGAGAATCAAGTGGAGATGTGATAGGAATCACCGTTTTTGTATCTTTCCTAGTAATGACACGAATATCTATAATTCTTTCAGAGAAAAATTATCTAATTGGAAGTGTTCTCTATGGTTGCATTGCATAGTTTGAATATCTTCAAATTAGCTTTCTATCACATTTAACCTATTGGTTAGAGAAAAATGAGATAGATTTGAGTTCCTATTGAGCCCACTGTGAAGCTGAATTTGATTAAGGCATCAGCCCTGACTCCTATCTTTGAATTGCAGTGACTTTCTTATTACTCAGACATTAGTGATATCTCAGGGTTGACTTTCTGCTGTTCGGGAAAAGATCATGTTTCCCCAATATCACCTTGGGAAATTGTAATAGCAACATGATCTTTTGGGAAAACGTACAAAGGAGACAGTCTGCATGGTATTTGCAGAGTTGTTCAGTGTCCTTCCGAAAGATCAAGGGTGAGTCTTTGAATTAAGGTAGGACTTACTCTAGGTTTGAATTTCATCAAACTGAAAACAATTGCAAGCATTCTGAGCTAATCAAATTAGTACCTTTTATCCTGAACATCCATATTAACCAGCCATCCTGTTCTGAAACTGTTCCTTCCTCCCTGGTATAAGCACCTTTCAAATCCATTCCCATATGTATTTTTCACTTCTTTGCTTGTGTAAATTAACAAGTTTCATATTTCTTCTAGTTGTAAGATTCCTTTTTCCGGGTCTGATATTTTGTGGTCTCCACTCCAGGGCATGCTGGCATAGAGCTAGAGTTATAAGTCTAAAAGCACTCGAGCACATAATTAGAACAGCACCATTGGAACCACTTCATGTTACTGCATTCTACCCACATTCACATTCTCCCACCACTGTCATGAGTATCTGAGCCCTTTGGCTTTTATAGGGGGCTCTCACCAAGACATGAATCAAGACCCCACAAACAAAAAGTGGGGTTTGAATGCTTTATAAGATGACTAATACTTACCACATTTTACAGACAATGGCTTCCCAGGTAGCTCAAGCAGCAAAGAACCTGCCTGCAATGCAGGAGACCTGTGCTCGATCTCTGGATCAGGAAGAGCTGTTGGAGAAGGGAATGGCAACCCACTCCAGTATTCTTGCCTGGAGAATCCCATGGACAGAGGAACCTGGGGGGCTACAGTCCATGGGCCGCAAAGAGTTGAACATGACTGAACAACTAACATTTTACTTTCACAGGCAGTGTAATGCAAGAAAAGGAGTTCTTATTAGCTGTGGTATCTTCATTCTGATCAAGTGTTCTTTAACCAGTTCTTTAAAAATATTGTCTCTTTTAAGACCTGCACTAAATATATGACTATAAAAATAAATTACTCACCATTTATTTAAAATAAGTTGAATAGTTTTAACAAAACATGTATTTTATATGATACAGAGAATTTCTTCCATTCTCCCAATCTTCAGGAGCAATATGTATAGAAGTTGCACAGAATCGGGACCTATTTAGTGGTTATGGCAGCGACGCATATTTCAGGAGGTATTATATGGGCTAAGGTACCTACAGTTTTCATGCTATTTTGGAAACAGGAAATTTAAATATATCTTACAAATATGATAGAATTATTATAGGTATATAAACTGTTGCCATATTGATTACAAAAATGGATTAAATGATATTTCATGTAATTATGATTTAAGATCATTTAATGAAACAGCCTATTTCTTAAAAATGTAGTTTTAAAAAGTAATCATTTATGGACAGGAGGGAAATAAGAGGGAGGGGATATAGCTAAATGACATTGTTGTACAGCAGAAACCAGTGCAACATTGTAAAACAGTTACATTCCAATTAAAAATAAATTTTAAAAAGTAATTATTTAACATGGGCTTCTTGCATATCACCAAATCTTCATTTGCTAATTGTTATTTTTGCAAATTATCTTCTACTATCATATATGATCAGACACAAAGCACATCATTTCCCAGATTGTGTCTTTAAAAAGATGTTTATCCTGTATTGGTGTCACTCTAGATCTTTTATAATGGAATATTAATGAAAGAACTTTAATTTGATCAAAAAAGTATTTGGAGAAAAAGACATATTTACCTGCAATTACATCAATCGATGTCAGTTTGAATGCTTGAACAGATTACCTGATAATTTGCTAAAACGCCAGCAAACGAATCTAAGACAGATTAAATTATTCCTGGGTGTGTGGCATCTCAGTTGAAATGTTTGCAGTTAAAAAGTAGCAAAAATTGTGAACAAGAACACTGTTTTTTGATATTTTGGGAAAATGACAGAATCACCCTATGTCCATTTACATTTACATGGCAGGCTCATAGGACATTTTATTTTTTATCTCACTGTAAAGCTAGCTTTACACATATATACCCACACACTTCACATGTGCTTTTAAATGACCGTACCAACGTTCATATGTGCAATTATATATGTTGATAAATGACTATATTTATGCGTATGTATATGTGTTGCCACTGTATTCTTTCCTGTCTCCTTAGTTTTTTATCAATATGAATCTATTTCTCCTTAATCAATTTGATAAATTGATGAGTTTTATCATTATAATTTTGCCCATAATTATAGCATTTTTTGTTTTTTGTCTATATGCAAACATTATTCATGAAACCATTTGGTCCCTTCCCACAGAATGTTTCTTTAACATAGAGAGAATTAGGCTAAGTTACATAATTACCATGTAAAGTTCCAGTGTATGTCCATTTCACATTTTAAGAAACCGAGTCAAAATGAAATTAGAAGTGGGGAAGTTAAGACATCACCATAGAATAGATGCTATACATATAATTATGTGAACAGGTCCACTTTAATGCCTAAAACAGGTCTTGATGTGATACACATTTAAAATAATTGCCAGTAAAAATTCATTCAGGTATATATATTCCTTGACATCATGTCTTTAAAAGTAGTTAGGAAAACTAGCATGACCTGGGAGTCCAGTCTTGTGAGTTTTAATCATACTGTGGGGCCTCCTCACCCTAGGGAGGGGTTGATTTTTATTTGTGATTAGAGAGACCTCATATGGACTGCAGGTCAGCAGAGGGTGGAGGCAAGCCTGAGCATGACTACCTGGCAGAGCCTTCACTTCAGACCCAGAAGAGGGGTGAGTTAGGAAACCTCTGATGTCATCAGTGTGGACCTCTTATAAGACGATTTTGAAGTACGAAAGGCAAGCTAAGTCAGTGGCTCGTGTCACCTAGGACGAGAGAGAAGAAACCAATTTTTTGTTTAAAACTTTGAAATGTTCCTTTTCTCAGTGTAAGTGGAAAGTGAAGTCGCTCAGTCGTGTCCGACTCTTTGCGACCCCATAGACCGTAACCTACCACGCTCCTCTGTCCATGGGATTTCCCAGGGAAGAGTACTGGAGTGGGGTGCCATTTCCTTCTCCAGGGGATCTTCCCGACCCAGCGGTCGAACCCGGGTCTCCCGCATTGCAGGCGGACGCTTTGCTGTCTGACCACCAGGGAAGCCGTATTTCAGTGTTCGTTCTCTCAGTGTACCTCACGTTTTTCCTTCAAGTTCTCCATTTCATCTCTAGCGCCTGAGAGCCCTAAGGATCAGGCGCATGTTACTTAATAAATGTTTGCTGAGTCAATAAACGACTGTGCAAACCTCTCAAATCTACCTTCAGTCTGCACCCCAAATTCACTTTCTCCACCGCTCTTAGGCTATTATGCAAAAATATGTGAAAGTAATAATGAATTATAATGTTTCTCTATTGAACATGTATCTTTTGTTTTCCTCTGTATATTTTAAAACTAATATTAATTTTACTAACGTAAAAACATCTCATAGTTTTTTAAAAAGGTGTTCAAATTCTTTAAAAAAAATAGCACAGATTTCCTCTTAAGTCCTAGTCTTAATCCCTACAGCCAAATTCTTGACTTTGACTCTTTTAGTGGATTTTTATTATATTTACTTTGCGTATTTCTTAAAGGTTTGCTTATCCTGCCTTTTTTTTTTTTTTTTTTTAATTTTATTATATTTTTAAACTTTACATAATTGTATTAGTTTTGCCAAATATCAAAATGAATCCGCCACAGGTATACATGTGTTCCCCATCCTGAACCCTCCTCCCTCCTCCCTCCCCATACCATCCCTTTCCCAGTGCACTATTTAAGCATCCAGTATCGTGTATCGAACCTGGACTGGCAACTCGTTTCTTACATGATATTTTACATGTTTCAGTGTCATTCTCCAAAATCTTCCCACCCTCTCCCTCTCCCACAGAGTCCATAAGACTGTTCTATACATCAGTGTCTCTTTTGCTGTCTCTTACACGGGTTATTGTTACCATCTTTCTAAATTCCATATATATGTCGTTAGTATACTGTATTTATGTTTTTCCTTCTGGCTTACTTCACTCTGTATAATAGGCTCCAGTTTCATCCACCTCATTAGAACTGATTCAAATGTATTCTTTTTAATGGCTGAGTAATACTCCATTGTGTATATGTACCATAGCTTTCTTATCCATTCATCTGCTGATGGACATCTAGGTTGCTTCCATGTCCTGGCTATTATAAACAGTGCTGCGATGAACATTGGGGTACACGTGTCTCTTTCCCTTCTGGTTTCCTCAGTGTGTATGCCCAGCAGTGCCTTTCTTTGTTTAGCAATTTAACACACTGTTTATTGACTCTATGTATAATACCTGAGTATTTAGTTCTCTTGCACATATGTATACCATCTTTCCCTATAGTCACACTTCACATGCAGTTATATCGTGGCTTATGTTTACTCTCTTGTTAGAGTTCCCATTATTCTGATTATATTCACATCTGAATGAAATGCTATATTATTACTACTTTTCTTTAGTCATAACCTTTTGTTTCTCCTGGAGTTATTAATATCCTTTTTCAATTTGTTTAATATACTTTGTACCTAATATAAATTATTCATGCATGCATGCTAAGTTGCTTTAGGCAGGTCTCTTTGCGACCCTGTGGACGGTAGCCCACCAGGCTCCTCTCTCCATGGGATTCTCCAGGGAAGGATACTGGAGTAGGGTATCCAGTATCCTCCAGGGCATCCTCCAGGGCATCTTCCTGACCCAGGGATCAAACCTGTGTCTCCTGCATTGGCAGGCAGGTTCTTTACCACTAGCACCATCTGGGAAGCCCATAAATGACTCATAAATGCCCTTAAATGGTCTTTCAAACTGTAACAGAACAGTCTAACTACTTTAACAAACAACTCCAAAAGCTCTCATTGGCTTATCTCAGTGTGAGTTTACTTCTTGCTCATGCCATGGCCCAGAGGGTGATGGTTAGGGTTTCTATGCCACACAATCATTCAGAGCCTCAATTTCTTTCATCTTGGGGATTTAACGTCTTCTAGGGCTTCAGAGCTCTTCACTAGTCTTTATGTCTGGATACCAATAAGGAAAGAGAGAAAGCATGGAGGATCTCACAGGTCATTTTATGGGAATGACCTGGAAGTGGTGTAGGTCACTACTGCCCACATGCCATTGGCTGGAACTCAGTTACATGCCTCCCTACCGGCAAAGGGCTACGAATTGAAATCCAGTGGGACGCTCAGAAGAGAAAACCTGGAACTGGATGAACACTCTGCTACATGGACATTATCCAAAATGTTTCAAGTGTACATGTCCATGAACTAATTATTTCCAGGAGACTTTGCCTCTGCCGTCCACTCTTCTGCTTCTATCCGGCCTGTTGTTATGGAGATTTCACTTCAGTCTCTCCTGTGCTGGGCCTTCATTTCCTGGGTTCCATCTCCTCTTTCTTGATTTATAAGCCTATTTTGGGGATCCTCCCTTAAACACAATAAAGGCATTATGTTTTTGGTTCTTTACACATCTAAACATATTTTAATCACACTTGGCTAACATTGTGTGTGGGTACACAATTTTCATTTCAAAATAGTTTCACTCATAAACTGTGAAGGCACTTAAGGAGTCTTCTGGATCCATTATTGCTCTTGAGAAATCCAATACAATTTTTATTATTTTCCTTTGTATGTTATCTGCTTTATGTTTCTGGAAGATGTTTTTGTTCTTTTTATTCCTGGGCTGCTAATATCTCAGAATGACATATCTTGGTGTGTTCAATAGCTTAACAAAAAATTATACTCCTGGACTGTCCATTTTATAATCCACCCATCTTTCAAATTTGTAAAATTTTGAGTGTATTTTGAATTTTGATTTTTTTTTTTTTTACTATGTTGAAGTCCACTTGTTTTTAATTCATTTTCTACAGGAGCAGAGTAAAAATGCATGTGTTCAGTTCATCTTGTTAAACCACAAAATATTCTAGTTTACTTTCACCAGAAAATAAACCTCAGTCTCCTGGAGGCTGAGTTGAGCAGATGGAGAGACTTATGTACAATTGGTTGATTGTATGGCGGTAGGGAAGTGAACTTTGGGTCCGGACATTCTGAATACAGACATCTAACCAAATCCCTGTGTTCACCCCACCAGCTGGCCTCCTTCTCCGATGGTATTTCCGCCTCCTCGGCTTGAGCCTTTCAGGTTACACAAGGAGTTACTGCTTCTCATCCATCACCCCTCCTACAGGCAAGCAGTATACAACTGCTCCTCTTCCTGATCAGTTACCCAGCTTCCATCTGACTTAGATTTTTCCAAACTGCCTATTGCAGTTTATTTATCTCTTGATTTCTCCTTATTTGTCTTTAAGATTTCATAGCATATAAAAATGTATTTTGGATGCAGATCATTTTTAAAGTCTTTATTGAATTTGTTAAATATTGTTTCTGCTTTATGTTTTTTGGCTGTGAGGCATGTGGGATCTTAACTTCCTGACCAGCGATCAAATCCACACCTCCTGCATTAGAAGCCTTAACCCCTGGGCCTACAGGGAAGTCCTCCAAATGTGTTCATTCTTGTGTCAGAGGAGATTGGGGAGGGAGAGGTGTTTAACCATTTTAAACACCCAGGTGCATTTATTTATCTCTTTACCTTAGTGCTGTATTTATTCAGTGATAAGCTTATTGAGAGAAACTATGTCTATTGAATTTGTGCTATGCAAACGCCAGGTGCAGAAAGGCTTTTTTTTTTTTTTTTTCTGTCACAGGATGCTGTCACCTTGTTTTCATGGTTTTCCAGGGTTTTTTATTCTGCTCTGTCTTTGGTCAGAGTGGCCTTCATGAAGTGGCTGGGAATCATTTTGCTCATATTCTCCCACTGCCATCTCCTCCTTGGAACCCTCTTCCCACAGGGAAGGAAAGGTCCACCCTCTGGAGTAGCTGAAGAGCATGCCCGTGTAACACTAGCGCCTCGGAACTAGAAACACAGGCCTTGTGTAGCAGGTGACTCCTAGAGAGTTGTCCCTGCAGGACTTAGCCCTACGAGGCAGCTGACACACTTACCTTTTAGAGAAGGTGAAGCTGGCAAAGAGAGCAGATGGTAACTGTGTGTGTTAGACTTTCTCACGAGAGGCACTTTCCCTTTAAGTGGAAGGCAGGCAGCACGGTGTCCTGACTACTATGAGCTTTGCCTTCCGGATCAGCAGACCTGAATCCTACATTCCTGGACCTTTGGGATTCTGGGCATGTTGTTGGGACTTTCTCAACCTGAGTTTCTTCATTCTTAAAAATGAGGACAATAAAAAATAATAGATGCCTTGCCTCTTTCAAAGCAACTTTGTGAAAGTCCAGTGAGATGACCTAGGGATAAAGGCACCATCAGTGCTGTTGAATATGGGAAGTAACAGCTGGTAGGATTAAGTAAGTAAGTGAACACATAAACTAAGTGAAGAATACAGATCGCCATTTTATATCATGTACAGAGAATCATTGTAAATTAATGTGCTATGAAAAGAAGAATAAAGTCAAGGCTGTTTATGTATTTCTTTTCTCTCAGGCCCCATAGACACACACAGCAGTACAGATATTGCTGATGCAAAATAGATTATACTATAAACATATATTCCCAGCATATATATTTGAAAATCTATAACCCGAACCTCCAATAATAGTTCCCAGTAGATCAGTATAGTATTTATAAATCAGACTTTACTTTGGGAGAAAGGAGCAGATAATTGTTACCAAAATAATGTTCAGACAACAAAAGACGCTTACTCCTTGGAAGGAAAGTTATGACCAACCTAGATAGCATATTCAAAAGCAGAGACGTTACTTTGCCAACAAAGGTCCGTCTAGTCAAGGCTATGGTTTTTCCAGTGGTCATGTATGGATGTGAGAGTTGGACTGTGAAGAAAGCTGAGCACTGAAGAATTGATGCTTTTAAACTGTGGTGTTGGAGAAGACTCTTAAGAGTCCCTTGGACTGCAAGGAGATCCAACCAGTCCATCCTAAAGGAGATCAGTCCTGGGTGTTCTTTGGAAGGAATGATACTAAAGCTGAAACTCCAGTACTTTGGCCACCTCATGAGAAGAGTTGACTCATTGGAAAAGACTCTGATGCTGGAAGGGATTGAGGGCAGGAGGAGAAGGGGACGACAGAGGATGAGATGGCTGGATGGCATCATGGACTCGATGGATGTGAGTTTGAGTGAACTCTGGGACTTGGTGATGGACAGGGAGACCTGGCGTGCTGCAATTCATGGGATCGCAAAGAGTTGGACACGACTGAGCAACTGAACTGAACTGAACACCCTTAAAGACTTTACTATACCACTGGTCTATGTGCTTTGCTGATCTGAACTCATTTACTGACAATAACCCTACAAAGGCATTTTATTCTCCCCACTTTCAAGATAAGAACACTGAGGCACAGAAAATAGAGCTTCTCCCAAATTTTCTTAGTAGAATAGACAGATTCCTGTGAAACCACATGTTTTCTCCAACACTGCTCTTCACTGCTTTGCTATGGTTTGCTTGCATTTGGTTTGGGTTTTAGGTTCTTTTGTTTTAAACTCCTCCGGCAGCGCTTCTCCCACAATGATCCATTGCTGATAATGTCAGTGCCTCTCCCGTTGTCTCTAAGGCACTCTGTCAGAACTGGTCAAACAGTGAACACTTAAGCAATCACCTCACTGTTCACCAACATGTATGCAAGCAACACATTTGGAACTTTTTCACTTTCTTCACAGTGGGGAAAAATAAGTCAATTGCTATTGTATGTCTTCAACCTTGGGCTCTTACCATCAGTCTAAACACCAAAGATGTCTTAGTCTGTCTGAGATGTGATCTCAAAAGAGCCAGACAGGATCGTGGGTGTGGCCAGATCAGATCAGATCAGATGCTCAGTCGTGTCCGACTCTTTGCGACCCCATGAACTGCAGCACACCAGGCCTCCCTGTCCATCACCAACTCCCGGAATTCACTGAGACTCATGTCCATCGAGTCAGTAATGCCATCCAGCCATCTCATCCTCTGTCGTCCCCTTCTCCTGCCTCCAATCCCTCCCAGCATCAGAGTCTTTCCAATGAGTCAACTCTTCGCATGAGGTGGCCAAAGTACTGGAGTTTCAGCTTTAGTATCATTCCTTCCAAAGAAATCCCAGGGCTCATCTCCTTCAGAATGGACTGGTTGGATCTCCTTGCAGTCCAAGGGACTCTTAAGAGTTTTCTCCAACACCACAGTTCAAAAGCATCAATTCTTCTGCGCTCAGCCTTCTTCACAGTCCAACTCTCACATCCATACATGAGCACAGGAAAAACCATAGCCTTGACTAGATGGACCTTTGTTGGCAAAGTAATGTCTTTGCTTTTGAATATGCTATCTAGGTTGGTCATAACTTTCCTTCCAAGGAGTAAGCGTCTTTTAATTTCATGGCTGCAGTCACCATCTGCAGTGATTTTGGAGCCCCCCAAAATAAAGTCTGACACTGTTTCCACTGTTTCCCCATCTATTTCCCATGAAGTGGTGGGACCAGATGCCATGATCTTCATTTTCTGAATGTTGAGCTTTAAGCCAACTTTTTCGCTCTCCACTTTCACTTTCATCAAGAGGCTTTTGAGTTCCTCTTCACTTTCTGCCATAAGGGTGGTTTCATCTGCATATCTGAGGTTATTGATATTTCTCCCGGCAATCTTGATTCCAGCTTGTGTTTCTTCCAGTCCAGCGTTTCTCATGATGTACTCTGCATATAAGTTAAATAAATAGGGTGACAATATACAGCCTTGACGAACTCCTTTTCCTATTTGGAACCAGTCTGTTGTTCCATGTCCAGTTCTAACTGTTGCTTCCTGACCTGCATACAAATTTCTCAAGGGGCAGATCAGGTGGTCTGGTATTCCCATCTCTTTCAGAATTTTCCACAGTTTATTGTGATCCACACAGTCAAAGGCTTTGGCATAGTCAATAAAGCAGAAATAGATGTTTTTCTGGAACTCTCTTGCTTTTTCCATGATCCAGCAGATGTTGGCAATTTGATCTCTGGTTCCTCTGCCTTTTCTAAAACCAGCTTGAACATCTGGAAGTTCACGGTTCACATATTGCTGAAGCCCGGCTTGGAGAATTTTGAGCATTACTTTACTAGCGTGTGAGATGAATGCAATTGTGCGGTAGTTTGAGCATTCTTTGGCATTGCCTTTCTTTGGGATTGGAATGAAAACTGACCTTTTCCAGTCCTGTGGCCACTGCTGAGTTTTCCAAATTTGCTGGCATATTGAGTGCAGCACTTTCACAGCATCATCTTTCAGGATTTGGAATAGCTCAACTGGAATTCCATCACCTCCACTAGCTTTGTTCGTAGTGATGCTTTCTAAGGCCCACTTGACTTCACATTCCAGGATGTCTGGCTCTAGGTCAGTGATCACACCATCATGATTATCTGGGTCAGGAAGATCTTTTTTGTACAGTTCTTCTGTGTGTTCTTGCCATCTCTTCTTAATATCTTCTGCTTCTGTTAGGTCCATACCATTTCTGTCCTTTATCGAGCCCATCTTTGCATGAAATATTCCTTTGGTATCTCTGATTTTCTTGAAGAGATCCCTAGTCTTTCCCATTCTGTTGTTTTCCTCTATTTCTTTGCATTGATCGCTGAAGAAGGCTTTCTTATCTCTTCTTGCTATTCTTTGGAACTCCGCATTCAGATGTTTATATCTTTCTTTTTCTCCTTTGCTTTTTGCTTCTCTCCTTTTCACAGCTATTTGTAAGGCCTCCCCAGACAGCCATTTTGCTTTTTTGCATTTCTTTTCCATGGGGATGGTCTTGATTCCTGTCTCCTGTACAATGTCACGAACCTCATTCCATAGTTCATCAGGCACTCTATCTATCAGATCTAGTCCCTTAAATCTATTTCTCACTTCCACTGTATAATCATAAGGGATTTGATTTAGGTCATACCTGAATGGTCTAGTGGTTTTCCCTACTTTCTTCCATTTAAGTCTGAATTTGGCAATAAGGAGTTCATGGTCTGAGCCGCAGTCAGCTCCTGGTCTTGTTTTTGCTGACTGTATAGAGCTTCTCCATCTTTGGCTGCAAAGAATATAATCAATCTGATTTCGGTGTTGACCATCTGGTGATGTCCATGTATAGAGTCTTCTCTTGTGTTGTTGGAAGAGGGTGTTTGTTACGACCAGTGCATTTTCTTGGCAAAACTCTATTAGTGTTTGCCCTGCTTCATTCCATATTCCAAGGCCAAATTTGCATGTTACTCCAGGTGTTTTGCTTAATAAAGATGTGTTCAGAGATTGTGTGTGCTCCCTGGTTTCCTCTGATCTCATAGACAGGACCCCTGTTGACTCAGCTGCAGATCTCTGAAATGACTGTAGGAGGCAAGGGTGAGGTGAAGCATCCTTGTGAATGGATTCCTATGAACAGACCCTAACTTTTAAAACACGGATTTCCTTCTCAGCCTTTTTATTTCCGGAGGCCCCTCTCCCCTCTCCACTGGCAACTCCTTGGTCTCTAGTTAACGAAGACCTCCCCTCCCGGAGGAGAAAATGCAGTGCCCTAGAGGCCGTTTTCACAGTGCCCAGGGGCTCTTTGGAAAAAAATCCAAGAAAACATCGAAATCAAGGACTCAAAATGAGCTGGCTGTTGGGGCTTGGAGACCCACAGAGCCGAGAACTCGGAGCAGAAACCGAGCGCCTTTGAGTCACCAGCAAGATTAGCCGGAGGTGCGCCCAGCACGTCCGCCTTAGGACTGGGAGACACGCCTTCGTCAGACGCGAGCCCTGCAGATCCCGGGCTCGGCGGACTCGGGGGTGGTGCTTCCAGTCCTGCCGCTTGCAGTCCCGACGGGCAGGGGCTAGGGACCCGCCGGCTGTTGGAGCGAGCCAGAGCCACAGGTTGGGGGGGAAAAAAAATCGGAGCGGTGCCCGGGACCGTCGCCCTGGAAGGCAGACCCCGGGCCGTGGCTGGTGTCCAGGAGTTCCAGGGCTTGGGGAAGGGGGAAGGAAACCTCTGAAACCCGACACCTCTCGCCAAGGAAAACTTCGCAGGCTGGTGAGTTGGGGCGGCCAGCCGGGCTGTTATTGCTGGAATGTGTTCCCACCCACTCGGGGGTTTGCTGAGCGGCTCGCCTGCGAAAAGGAAGTGAGACGTGGATGGGGAGATGTAGGCCGGCGGCGACGGACCCCGGGTCTGGAGCGGGGTTCGGGGTGTGAGCGCCCTGGATCGGCGGCTTCCACCCGGGATTCTGGTGCAGGCGTGGTAGGGGCGCGGATGTCTCAGAAAACTGGCTGGTGTCTGTCTTTGTTTTGGTCCTCGCCGATCAAACAGCTGGTTGGGATTTTTAAAAAAGAACCTGGCTTAGCAATGTCAGTTTCCTTCCATCTGTATCTCAAAGACAACCGAAATAACAATTCTTCATCATCATCGTGTTTCGAGGTTCATTTAAGGAGAAGTCATTTCGTGAGGTGAGACAAGGGATTGTCCGTCCTCAGGTGAAATAGCCCCAGAGAAATCAAGAGTCTGTCTGATAGTTTTTTTTTTTTTTTAAACCTGTTCTTTCAGAATTGTGATCCGGGTATTGCAGTCCTAGAAGGGTGTGTACACGTGTGTTTGTTCAACTGGTCATAATAAATGAGCTTCCAAGAGTTTCCAACTCCGCACAAGCTATTGAATCAGGTGGAATGTCCCTAAGCAGAAGCTGGAGTCTCTGTCCCTAAGGAAAAGGCTGAGTTTGGTCAAAGTCATCAGACTTGCTACTAGCTGTAACCACTGGTTAACATTGTTACTGCTTTTTATTTCGAGACCTAAAATTAAGGATATGTATGATTCCAGTTGTGTATCTGCTGCTGCTGCTGCTGCTAAGTCGCTTCAGTCATGTCCGACTCTGTGCGACCCCATAGACGGCAGCCCACCAGGCTCCCCCGTCCCTGGGATTCTCCAGGCAAGAACACTGGAGTGGGTTGCCATTTCCTTCTCCAATGCATGAAAGTGAAAAGTGAAAGGGAAGTCGCTCAGTCGTGTCCGACTCTTAGCGACCCCATGGACTGCAGCCTTCGAGGCTCTGAGTTCTTAGCAACAAAATTATTATTGAACATAATAATAGTTATAGATTTTTAGTCTGTTTCAAAGATGTACTGTTCTTAATATTCAGTTACATTCATACATCTTCAGTAATATTATAGATAAACAAACATATATCTATCTATCTATATATATGTTTTATGTGCACGGTTATAGAGTTCTAAATTTGAAGTTAACAGAAAAGTTAACTTCAGCAGTATAGCCTCAGGCATTTCAGTTTATTGAATTTTCAAGCTACAGTAAAGTCCAAATTGTAGTAAGAAGTGAGAGTCATACCTGCCTTGTGCTGTTCCCCCATATACTTATTTTTCACAGTTTCCTATCATTAATCCTCTACCTGGAGGGAATCAGTACTTCTTGAAGGCAAGAAGAGATTTTAGGAATGACCAAAACAAGTTAATCTTGGCAGATAGTTTAATGTTAAGGAGGCTTTTCTGCTTACAAACTGACAGTGGCCTCCCATAAATGTTACCATCTTTGCTTTCGAAAGAACAGAACCTTGCCAATGAAACCGGACAAGCCTGTTCTCAAAGATGCCAAGAAGGAATCAAAGGGTATCTGTCATATGTAAGCAAACCACAACTCCCTCATAGGCCATTTCTGGAACAGGAATCTGACTACCTGATAGGGAAGGTAACTCTAATATAATTGATCTGCTCAGCTCCTTGGCACACCAGCTTCTATTAAAATTATCTACTGGTTTCTGAACTGCTTTTCATTATATTTAACTGTACTTCTGGAAGGATAGAAGCCATCCAAAGCCCCAGGTGGTTCAAAAACAGAACTCTGCTGTTTTCCCACCTTCAGCCTGGGAGACTTTTGGTTGGGTTTTTGGTCTTGCAGATCAGGACAGCATGAAACATAGACCAACTATTCACATAAAGCTCAGCTCACAATTAATCCAGTTTCTTGAGTTGATTCATCAAGGTAGGTTAACCAACCTTGGTTCTGCTCTTAAGCAAGTAATTGCAGTTTTGAGAGACAGGAGAACAATTACTGTAAAAACAGACAGGACAAACTAGGTGTTTCCCATGAAGGGTAAGTCATTGTTGGAGTTGGTGGCTGAATGGTGTAATTTTTTCACTCATTATTAGGTGTAGAATGGAGCTGACATTTATTCTGTAGTAGGAAGTAGCAACACCATGAAGCATAATAAAAACCAATTGTAAACTCCGTAAATGGAGTTGAGAGAATTACTAAACTTGTTTCACTCCCTTTGCAATCATTATTCATATTCTTTAAATATTAACCATCTTTCATAAGCCCTCCTTAAATGAAGGAAACTTGTCTGGATTATCAGTAATGAAAATAAAATGCTGTTTAACACATAGCCAAAAATTTCTAAATAAGTTGTCTTTTCTAAGTAAACAACTGGTGAGTGCAGTTGAGGAAAAGAACTTACATTTCTTGTTCACTTCTTAAACATTTATTAATAGTGTCAAGCCTTATTCTGGGCTCTGTGTGAACAGAAGTGGACCAAATGCACAAGAGTGACTGGACTCCAGAGAACTTGCCTTTTACTTTAGAGAATAAATGGATGTGCAAGTTATATCTGTGATACATTGGAGATAAGAGCTAGACGAGAATGTAAAGCAGAGAAGGAACGAACAGTGGCAGTGACACGCCCAGTCAGTGTTGAAACTTTAGATCAGGTGCCCAGGGAAAGTCTAACTGAGAAGGTGACATTTGAATGTTGGTCTTACGGAAGCTCAGGACAAGGAGGAAGAGCTGTCTAGACTAAAGGATCAACAAGCAAGAGTTTGCCTGGCAACTTCCAGAAGTGGCAAGGAAGGCTGTCTGTGTCCCTGGGGGCAGGGTCGTACTGGGGCAGGTCACAGAGGGCTTTGAAAGCAAGCATGTTGGCTTTTGATTTTTATTCTGAGTGAAGGAAGGCGACACTATCATTTAGATATTGTCTGTTGAAAAGAAGCTGAAGTTCCAATACTTTGGCCACCTGATGTGAAGAGCCAACTCGTTGGAAAAACCCCGATGCTGGGAAAGATAGAAGGTAGGAGAAGGGGGCAACAGAGGATGAGATGGTTGGATGGCATCACTGACTCGATGGACATGAGTTTGGGCAAACTCTGGGAGATGGTGAAGGACAGGGAAGCCTGGCAGGCTGCAGCCCAAAGAATCAGACACAGCCTAGGGACTGAAAACAACAGAAGAGACTAGAAAGCAGGGCTAGAGAGGGGCACAGAGTGAGGCTGGAGAGACCACCTGGGTGAAGTGAGTGTAAGTCGCTCAGTCATGGCCGACTCTGTGTGACCCCATGGACTATACAGTCCATGGAATTCTCCAGGCCAGAATATTGGAGTGGGAAGCCTTTCCCTTCTCCAGGGGATCTTCCCAACCCAGGGATTGAACCCGGGTCTCCCGCTTTGCGGGTGGATTCTTTACCAGCTGAGCCACAAGGGAAGCCCACCTGGGAAGTCATTGCAAAGATGGGATAAGGTGTATCTGAGAAAACTAAGAAGTCCACTCCATGAATTATTTGTTATAGAGAATTGTCTGTACTGAGAAGCTGAACTAAATGAACTTCAACCTCTCTTTCAAAACTGTAATCCTACAAACCCAAGAAAGAACACAATTTGTTTGATATTTGATAGATATTATAGATCACATATTAAGAGATAACAGTGAAAATTTAGTTTATACGGTTGTAGAACATAGCATCAAAGTAAAGTAAATAACATCATAGTATATGGCAGTTGCCTGGAGGAGGAAATGGCAACCCACTCCAGTATTCTTGCCTGGAAAATCCCATGGACAGAGGAGACTGGCGGGCTACAGTCCATGGGGTTGCAGAGGGTCAGACATGGCTAAGCAGTTGAGCTTGCACACATGTGTATATAGCAATTGTAGCTGCCATAGAAACCAAATGTCTAATATTCAGAAATGCAAGAACAACCTTTTTTAGTAGGTAAAACTATATTCAAAGATATCAAGATTCACAGAATCTGGGGAACAATTTTAGAAAAGGCAGATAAGCCCATCATTAATCAAATTATACTGGTGCTGAGTAGTAAAGCTGTGAGTATGGCATTTAGTTTCCTTAAGGCACAGTTTTCTCCTGTGTACAACAAAAGGAATGGACTGATTACTTTAATATCCCTATTGTCTAGCTCTAGACCTGGGTAACCAGGTAACTCTTGCTTCCTGTTTAGTTCCTTACCTTCCTTTTCCCTTGTTTCTTTCCTCTCTTTCATTTATGTACCTATGTATCCAGATAGATAGATATTCATAATTATAGATGTATTTATGTGTATGTGTTTAGATATTCATAATATACATGTATAAGTATATATGCACAATGTACACAGAGAGAAAAAGAGAAAGACATAAATTCTATAAAAGAGGGCAAATTTCTTTTTAAGAGGCTTAAGAAAATATTCAAGATTGTATTTTAGCTTTCTTTCTGTAACCCATAAATTTATTGTCAATTATAGTGATCTTGGGGTCAACCCAATTTGTTTTCTTGTTGCTCTGTTCTTAACTTGCTCAGAAAAGTGAAACTGTGAGTTAAATCTGACCTGAGGGATACAGAACAAAAATAATTAGAAAAGGCAAAATGGGTCTGTGTGACATTTGTCCAATCTACGTAAGCAAGGTCCTCAGAGTCTGAGAAGCTTGTTAAAAGCGTTGCTCAGCTCTCATGGGCTGTGATTCAACATTTTCATAAAGAATGCACTGTTAATATGTGTTTCTGGATACGTGAAAATATTTTTTTTAAAAGTATAGGATGAAACTAGATTTTTCAAAGAGGGAACAGAAAACCTGGCCTCTCTTAGTGCCTAAAATAATAGAAGCCTTTTCCAAGATCGGGAGCTTTCTTATATTCACCCAAGGTGCCTCCTTGAGCTGAGTTAGACCTCGGATTTTCTGAAATCTTTTTTCCAAATGCCGGGAAGCATCGGAGCAATGCACCTAATTTGCTAATTTCTTAATTTTTTTTTTTTTTTTTGAGTGAACAAAACAACTAAAGAGGCAGAAACTGTCACACCCAGTCTTGGCCCTGTCCCTCCCTTATTCAAACTTTGATCTTAATCATTCCAAGGTTGGCAATGCCAGTTATCAAAGGCTGCCTCTCAGAGCTTGGAGGTGAATGATTCTATGAGAAACAATACAGAAAACACTGCAAAACATATCCTAGGAAAAATCACTTTAGTGAAAATATCCTGGTATTTACAACTAAGGGTTAAAAACATGTAGAAACAAATTTAAATAAATACGACATGATATGACAAAGCCCTACTCTTTAATCTTATGTTAGAAATGAGATGCTAAGAGGACGTGGTGTACACACACACACACACTCTGGAATACTGTGCTCAGTCACTTCAGGTGTGTCCAACTCTTTGTGACCCTATGGACTATAGCCCACCAGGATCCTCTGTCCATGAAATTCTCAAGGCAAGAATAGTGGAGTGGGTTGCCATGCCCTCCTCCAGGGATCTTCCTGACCCAGGGATAGAATTTGAGTCTCCTGATCTCCTGTATTGCAGGCAGATTTTTTACCGCTGAACCATTGAGGAAGCCCACACTGAATACTACTCAGCCATAAAAAAGAACAAAAATTGCCATTTGCACCAACATGGATGGACTTGAAGGCATTATGCTAAGTAAAATAAGTCAAAGAAAGGTAAATACTGTATCACATCACTTATATGTGAAATCTAAAATGTTGTTTCCTTGGTGGTAAAAATCTTCCTGCAATGCAGGAGACCCAGGTTTGACCCCTGGTTTAGGAAGATGCCCTGGAGAAGGGAATGGCAACCCACTCCACTACTCTTGCCTGGCAAATTCCATGGACAGAGGTGCCTGGCGGGCTACAGCCCATGGGATCGGAAAGAGTCAGACCCAACTGAACAACTAACCTGTCATGTCAAAGAAAACTAGTGAATAAAACAAAAAGAAGCAGACTCACAGATATAGAGAACAAACCGGTGGTTATGCATTGCGAGAAGGGCAGTACAAGGACTGGGGAGTGGGAGGTAGAAACTACTGGCTGAAAGATCGTTTCAAGGATGCATCGTACAACATGGGGAAAAGAGCCAATATCTTGCAATAACTCTAACTGGAAAATGACTTAAAAAAATCATATACAAATTTAAAAATTAAAAAAAAAATACAGGATGCTAGTTGACGAAGACTGCATAGTAGCAATAAAATGGAATGAACAACTTTGGGTTTGCTTTTTTCTCAGGACTGGACTAAGCCGTCATCAGGTGCTAGTCATTTTGAAACTGACCTAAAAACTGCAATTTCCCCAACCCTCCTTGTTAGATTATAATTTTTTTCACTTAGCTACTAGAAAAACCAAGGAGACAAAGGTAGAATATAGAACTCATTATTAGTACTGCTCCTGGATAGTCTCCTAATGGAGGTGCCCTCTTCCCACCCCAGGAGTTTGCACATTTGGTGAGAACTCATTCCATTTCAGATTGCAAAGAGTATTCTTAGACAAAGGTGAGAGCGAGATGAGAAATGGAAGGTGAGGCCCTATGTCCTGCATATGTTTTGCCCTCTAAGGGGGATGGTTTCACCCACTGCAGGCTTGCCCTACTCTGCAGACTTGGTAAGCCTGGTGAGCATCTATTTCCGGTGCGAGGTGGGGGAGGTCTTTGAGTTTTATGGTGTGGTTTTCTCTGTGAAACGGCTCTATGATAATAGCTGAGTTGTGATGAAGATGAATTTCCTTTGAGCTGTAATGCTCTTCTCTCTGGTTCCCAACACAGCTTTGCAAATCAAGTGTGGTTTTCATGGGTCTGACTCCTTCTGGTTTTTCACGCTTGCCAAGTACACTTTGACTTTTTAAAGTCAGCTCATGTGTGAGGCCCATGGGACCAGAAACTCTTTTCCTATCCTTTACATTCTGGAAGGAGTTGGATTAGGATAATTTTAGTGGAATAAAGACTGAGGTATGCTGCAATTCGTCCAGAGTAGCAATGATTCTTAAAATCAATATAGTGGGGGGGGGGGGCGGGGAATTAAAAAAATCAATATAGTAAATATGCATATACTTAAGGGGATGGAAATGGCAACCCACTCCAGTGTTCTTGCCTGGAGAATCCCAGGGACAGGGGAGCCTGGTGGGCTGCCATCTCTGGGGTCACACAGAGTTGGACACGACTGAAGCGACTTAGCAGCAGCAGCAGCAGCAAGGGGATAGGCTTGGCACCTTGAGAACAGAAAGCTAATTCAAAAGAGTAAATTTCAAGGTTTCATAAATGTTAACTATATATTTAAAGAAAGACATGTATTCTGTTTCATCATGTTTTATTACCAGTAGAAACATTTTTGTCTTATTTCTCAGGAATTATGTTCTTTAAAAGTGTGTAGAAATTGAAATAAGAGGTTTAAAAAATAGTTCACTGCTTTTTAGTCTTTTCTGCTAAAAACGGGTTATTGCACACTGCCACTTGATGCAAAACATGAAAATAAAAATCCAAGAATTCTGGACATCCTTTGGAGAGCACAAATTCTACCTGCAGAGTATAAACTTTAGAGAAAATGCCACGTTGCTGGGAGGCAATTCATGGGGTCACAAAGAGTCGGACACGACTGAGCGACTGAACTGAACTGAGTCATGTTAAAGTTGAAATTTACAATTATTTATTATAATAAAGAGAGCTGCCTACCATGTTAAAACTAATAATAGCAACTTAGTTTCTGGTATAATTTTTACATATCTGAATTGTTTATTAGAAATATTCATTATGTGCTGTTTTTGTGTCAGCAGCATATTTAGTCGTTTGATCGAAAGGATGTGGAAGACATAGTTACTGCTCCTGAAGAGCTTAGAATCTGTTGAGGTAGATCCATGAGCAGATAATTTGAGTATAACCTGGTAAAGTTTGTTAGTGGTTTGAACACAGTACTGTGGTAATAAAGAGGAAGATAAAACCTAAGGGGGCTAAAACCGTAGAGTGAGCAGTTAGAACTGGGACATACAAATGGTCTGAAATTAGCTCAAAAGACGGTTAAGGTTGGAGAAGAGAAGTCAGATTAGAGAAATAATTAATGAATGGCATTGACCAGCTATAGGAGAAAAGAGAAAGTTTTATGGGCTCAACCGTTAGGAGGCATTAGATGAATGAACAGTTCCCAGAATTGAGATTAGGTGTAGAGAAAGTGAAGCACGTTGGAGGAGAAGACCTGAGGCTTTCAGGCACCTATAATGATTCAACTGGATTTACCAGGAAAAAGCCTTCAGGATTCTAAACCTGCTAGGAGAGGTCAGACTGATAATAGCAACTGGGAAGTGCTGGTCTGCAAGTGATCACGAAAATCCCTAAGACCTAATGCCATCTCTGAAGGAGACTCTGGGAAGAGGGAGGTTTAGTGGCCATAAGATAGGAGTCATGATTTTCTTCCTGTTCTGTCAGCACCAATCAGCTTTGGCTAATAAGGCCATTTACATTCTGGAAGGACTTAGGGGAAATGTAAGGTTATATATAATCATGTTGATTGCTATTATTAAATTGGGAGGATAAATATGCCTGTAGCTCTTAGTTATGAATCGGGCATCATTTATCCCTGTATGTGGGGCAACCACTTTAAATATTTCCATGCCCTAGGATTCTGTTCACTCATGTTTTCTCCCAGCCCCTTTTGTGAAAACTGACATGTCATAGCTCGGTTAGGAATGTGTTCCAGTACCACAGAACAAAAGACCGAGCAGAGTACTCAAGTGATTGAATCTATTGATTTTGGCTCATTAATATCATGCTTCAATAATTGATGCCCAGCACATATTAATTGAAGAACAAATTAACTGCCATTCCCTTTGTTGTACTCAATAGCTTTGTTCCAACTCTGCTGCCTCTGAATTTATGACACTTCTAATCTCAGGATCTGCTTACCAAAGCGTAACACAATGTATCTCAATGTTCTAAAAGAATTAAAGGATAATTATCTAGTAACGATTACTTTTGAAATATCCAACCCATGTAAAATACTGTTACATAATTGACTTGTAAATGTGTGTCCATGGACCAAGTTTAAGGCAAGTTATTCTCTGTCTCCCACTTCCTCTTCCCAACGCCTTGTCCATTCCCATGTTAATACTCGTTCCAGTTCATTGTTCAAAACAGTTTGGGAAATATGTTGCTACATTTAAGAACATTCCTTATACAACCATCTGACTGCCTCTCACTCTCCATCGCAACTATTTCTGATTAGTGGATAATCAGCCTGAGAACCTTCTGCATGACTACTTGTCCTATTGAGACGTTCCTCTCTTCTTTCTATGCAGGTGTTGAAGGTCGTCTTTGTTACGGATGCATCATTTCAGGCATCTAGTTCAGAACAAATGTGTTTTTTTATAAAGCCTTCTCATAATATGCCAATAGCTCAGTTATCTGTGTTCTGATTATTATAGATAGAGAAAGAAAAGTTCTAAACAACATTTTCATGACTCATCTATGAGTTAGACACATAATCCATGTCTACAAATACCCCAGTCAAGATTTCTAATTAAAACCATGTTGATTTTAGTCCTTTTTGTTCTCTAGCATTTGGTTACTTACATTATTTACAAGCTGTTACCCAACTGTGAATCTTCTAGATTATCCCCTTCTGTAAATTCATCAATATTTCATATATTCTCTTGGGAAATACCAGTGTCTTTCTTGTTTGAGGTTTCAGTATAGGTAAGCTAGCATTAGGGACACAGATGTCTTGTTTTTGGCACTCCCACTTGTGCGGCAGTATAGCAATAAACATGAAGAAAAGACAAATATCATTGCAAAAAATGCTTTGTGTAACTAATGATGAACATTTATAGATCACTATAAATTATGACTTTTAGGCAGAATTGTCAAGGGTGAAAACTTGCATTGGTGTTTAATCTTGGATTGAAGACTGATAACAGGCTTCCTTATTTTCAGCTTTGAAACAGCAAGAGCTGCAAAATGTATCCACTGAATGAACCAGTTTTCAAGTTCAGGCCATTGTGGAAGAAAATGAGAAGTTTGATAATTTTGATTTTAATGGATGCAGTTTTACAAAGTCTGCGTTGTCTTACAACTGCTTCCTATTTGGAATAATTTTTACATGTTACTTGTTGAGATTTCAGCCTGTATTAGTGAATACAGGCTATATGTCAGAGTGTGAAGGGGATGAGAGAAGTTAAACAAACACTTTCCCATTCTAGCCATAATCTTTATAAATCTAGTTTCTTTTGACATGATTGCCAAAATTGGCCCCAGGCACAATTTAAAGGCAAACCTGAACTGAGTGACCCAAGCAATAGGAAAACCAACTCTTAATCACAGAGTCCCAGCGAAAGGGTGTGTATAGGCAGAAATAAAAGTTTTTGGTCTATTTAGGGCCTTTCTCTTGGCCTGGTGAATTATTTAGCACCCCTAGATACTGAGAATATATTTTAAATACTGTACTAATTTTAAAAAGTCTGAATATACTAAATCTTGAATAACATATTCTTGTTTGTTTATTGCACTTAATAAACTTGTTTATATCACTTAATTCTGATTACTCAGAAAATATTCCTGTTTAACTGGATCTGAAATGAACTGGTGTTAGACTTAACGAGAGTGAATATTTTTATGATATCCATTCCAGGAGTGAGTTTCCAGAACTATGTTCATATGATAGCATTGGGGTCTATAAGTAAATCCGTAACAATAGTAGGTTTTATCATGAACTTTATTAAGGAAGAAACAGAAGTGCTTTTCTGTAAACTTTTGTAGACATGATATATCCTCGGCTTCTCTTGTGTAATTGGAAATAATGAAGCTTTTTATAAGGCCAAATATTCCCTACGGCCCCTAAAATTCTGTCTAGGCAAATAATTTCATGTGTCTTGTTTTATCAAGGAGGGAAGATTGTCTCCTTGTATCTTTTTTCCTTGTCATTTATTGAAGGTGGAACAAAGAATTTTCTTTTTAGTACAGGTCATGAATAAAATTGATCTGTCTTGGAATTTTATCTCAGAGCCTACTTTCCTCTCAGAGCCCACTTTTATCTCTTTTGATACTTTTCTACAGTGCTAGTACCAGTGTGTTGCTTTCAAGCTGGGAAATCAGTGGCTTACTAACCAGTCATTTTGGGGAATTAATTTCTGCTAAAGTAGCTATGACTGAAAACACATAATGAATCACTCTTCCAAGTAACCATGGTTGCTTTTTCACATGTAGCAAAAATCCAAAGGCATGCCTACCGTTAGACATTCCAGACTTAAGAACAGAGTTATAGGGCAACAATTTGGAGCAAAAATAACTTTATCGGTAAAAGCTAATGTAGCCTATGTGGATGGTAACACCCTGGCCCGGAATTCCTGGAGCAACCGCCATTTAAAATCTCCCGTTACTAGGGCAGACTCTGGGTTAAACAGATATTCAAATCCCTAGTTTTGAAAATATGGTCCTTTTGAAGAAAGGATGCCCTTTCTGTAGAGCCTTTTGGAAAGGAAGAGGCTCCACCCTCGGAAAGGAAATTGGCCCTTTCATAGAGTTTGAGGCTTGATCACCAAACTGTTTGAAACACTTCCCTGTGTATCCTTAACAGTAAGTTCTTAGTTTCCTGTCTTCCGGGTGAACCTGACAAGTAGATGTAAATAAACTCAGTTGATAAACCGTCAGACACTGGTTAGTCTGCAGGTTAACAGTAACTGCCTTGAGTATTTTTCCAACAGGAATTGTGGCATTTTTTTCTTAGCTAATCTCAGCCAACTGCTAATATAAGAGGTGGGTTCATAAAACCTGTAGTTTCTCTAAAGAGCTCCAGATCCACAAAGGCAAAATAAATAGCCAACCTTATAGACAGCAAAAGATTTCTTGGTTGTTTGCATCTTGGTAATTTTAGAGTAATCCTTAACACCACTACTATCCTCTGACTTACTGCCTTCAGAAATAGATACCCATCTACTATTCAGTTCATTTTCCAGCCTGCCAGCCTAAAAATACAGACTTGTTACAATAGAATAAAGTGGTTTAAAATTGAGGATTTCGACAATTCACAGGTACCACAAAGAGATACCACAGTGGTGACACAAAAGGATTTCCCAGGTGGTGCAGTGGTAAAAAATCCACCTGCCAATGCAGGAGACGCCAGTTTGATCCCTGGAAGATCCTACCCCAGGAAGATCCCCTGGAGTAGGAAATGGCAAACCATTCCAGCACTCTTGCCTGGAAAAGTTCATGGATAGAGGAGCTTGGCAGGTGACAGTTCATGGGATCAAAAAGAGTCAGATACGACTGAGCACACACACACACACAAAGAGATAACTGTGTGATTTTCTAAGAGACAAAAACATACCTTATGGATCATAGTAAGCAAAACTGCATCCAGTATTTGCCACATAAAAATATTTGGAAGCTCTGTCAAGTAACAAGAAAGATTAAATGTCAGATGGCAGAAGGCTTTTATGGCAGAAATAGCCTTACAGTAAAATTAAAAAGTTCATCAAAGGAAATTTTAGTCCTGGTTTTCTGTCTGTACTTGGCTTATTTCCCAAATAATTAAGCCAGTTTTAGAAAATTTAGAAAACTGCAATGAGACTGGTTTACTCTCTTATTTGTAAGCAGTAATATGTAAGCAGTTTCTTATTTATTCTACTATATGGAGAACCTGTGTCAGATAACTACTGACATTTTTAGAAATATTCTATGGATTTTTCTTTGCAGAACTTTTAGAACATGTAAACAAATACATTGAAATAATTTCTAGTCTTTTCAATGAGGACTTGAGGTTTTGAGTTCTTTTTTTTTTTTTTTTCAGAAAAAGAGTTCTATAAAGCTTTATGTTTCACAGGAAATTTATATAGATATTTTCACATAATTTTTAAGCATGACACAGTATATCAGGCCATTATCAAGTCCATCAAAGCTTACACAATAATGTAAAAAAAAATGTCCATTGAGAACATATCAATAGGCTAGGTTCAGTTCAGTTCTGTTGCTCAGTCGTGTCCGACTCTTTGCGACCCCATGGACCACAGTATGCCAGGCTTCCCTGTCCATCACCAATTCTCAGAGCTTGCGCAAACCCTGGCTAGGCTCAAACTCAAAATAGGCTAGGTAGAATTCCTTTTTCCTGTGGGCTAAAGCAGAATTCAAAATATTGACTGTCATATATGTTAAAACACCCACTGCCATTAATTAAGTTTTATCTGTCTCTACTTGTAAGAGCAAAATGCCTATTTAAAAATATTCTTAATTTGGAGGGCTGCTGCAACTAAAAATTTCACCTTAGATTTGCTAGTTTCAGGCAAAATATCTTAAATTCATACATTTGTATTGTTTTTTTCATGAGCAGAAACTGTAAGCATCTATGAAGTCAGTCACTGTCCTTCAAATTTGCTTGTAACCTTGTCACTGGGCTTTCTGTCAGCAAGTAATCTAACCTGATGAGTTTGTGGTTAAACTTTTTCTGGTGACTGAGGTTCAGGAAGGCATTTTTTAAAATTAGCACCATGTACCGTTGATATTTATTAAAGCTTTGTGGTAATGGTGAAGCTATAATTTTAGATTTTCAGTAAAATTCATGATTTTGTTTTAGCAGTGCCAAACTGCCTTATATAGAGAAGATGATTCTGAAGGGAGACCTTGGACGTGGGGTTTAGAAAGGGCATCAGGGATGTATTTGCGCTCATCTTTCCTGTTTCTGCTCCTGATTTCCCAAGGGACTGGGGGTTTGTATTAAACACATTAAACAACTGCCATGGCACCTGAGGACCAGCAAGAATAACAGCAACATTTGAGCCACACTGGTGTGTACCTGATGCATACCGTCCGGGCCAGGGGACAATGTCAAATCGTTACAAAAGAAAGCAAAGCCAACTGGCTTATTTGGAAATTAGACACATTTGAACTTTTAGCTCAGTCTACTTGATTCTACTGTTTGGAAGGAAAGTTATGACCAACCTAGACAGCATATTGAAAAGCAGAGACATTACTTTGCCAACAAAGGTCCGATTTGTCAAGGCTATGGTCTTTCCAGTGGTCATGTATGGATGTGAGAGTTGGACTATAAAGAAAGCTGAGTGCCAAAGAATTGATGCTTTTGAACTGTGGTGTTGAAGACTCTTGAGAGTCCCTTGGACTGCAAGGAGATCCAACCATTTCATCCTAAAGGAAATCACTCCAGAATATTCATTGGAAGGACTGATGCTGAAGCTGAAACTCCAGTACTTTGGCCACCTGATGTGAAGAGCTAACTCATTTGAAAAGACCCTGATGCTGGGAAAGATTGAGGGCAGGAGGAGAAGGGAATGACAGAGGATGAGATGGTTGGATGGCATCACTGACTCAATGGACATGGGTTTGGGTGGACTTCAGGAGTTGGTGATGGACAGGGAGGCCTGGTGTGCTGTGGTTCATGGGGTTGCAAAGAGTCGGACATGACTGAGTGACTGAATTGAACTGAACTGAACTTGACTCTAATGCTTTAGGTATCATATGATAAAAAGATTATTTCCATTCTCCTGAAATATAAAACGTGAGTGATGAAATCTTCTTTGAAAGATTACTTTGAATTCTATAAAGTTAGGCCAAAATCAAGCTATACATTTTCTCCCCTTTCAGATAATCAAGAATAAGCTAATTTTTAAAAACATGAATATCAAAGCAACCATTCCTCCTATGCTGGAATCTGTTTGCCAGCTGCTCATTCAAATAGATTTAAGACCATAGTCTGAATGAAGCCCAGGAAGTATAAGTGCTTCCAGAATCAGAAAAGCCCTTCCAGGGACTTCCCTGGTGGCCCAGGGGTTAAGACTCCATGCTCCCAATATGTGGGTCCTGGGTGTGACTCCTGGTCAAGGAACTAGATCCCACATGCTGCAACTAAGACCTGACATGGCCAAATAAATATATTTCCTAAAAATATTTCTTAAAAAAGAAAAGAAGCCATGTCCATTACCCTTAGATGGCTTCAGTGGGCAGAGAACTATCATAGTAATCAAGGGTGGGGGGCAGGGGGGTTGGTTCTGAAATAACAAGAGTATGGTTTCAAGAACCAAGCCAAGTGCATGAATAAAGCACAGTGCACAGTTACCATTTGTCTATATATCAATATCATCTACAGAAGATAACTGTGTGAAAAAAACATTGACTCAGCCGTCAGCTATGACAAATAACCATGAGTTGAAATATCTGTGGAGCCCTGTGGTGCTAGTAATCCCACTAATTTTCTCTGAATGAAAGAGCCAAGAGGGTTAATTAGTGTTGGCCCCAAGTCAAGTATAGGCAGAAAACCAGGCTGGATTTTCACTTGATGAGCTGATAAGTTTTCATTCAGAGCTACTTCTCACATAGTTGATCCCTGGAGGACTTAACTACGCAGCATCCTAATTGAACGGACTGATCTGTTTTACTACTAGTCCTACAAAATTCACATGGATCTTTCCCAATCTGCCTTTCTCCCAGGTTTTGCCTCCTGTGTGTGTTTACATTGCTGGTGCTGTGAAAATAGAGGGGTTGGCGAGGGGAGTGTGCTGTTCCTGGTTTAATTCGGTTTTTCATCATCAAAGCCAGAAACCGGAGTCCCCGTTCTGAACCTGGTACTACAACTTTTAGTAACGATTTGGCCAAAATTAACGAAGTATGCACCAAGCTACTTTTCCCTCAGACATATTAGCATGGCAATACTTGGTCCTATAGCCTGAATATGCATCTCTATCTTTAGGATAGGAATCTACTGGGACAGGCATTATAATATAATATTATGTAATATATATTACAGATATAACAAAAGGGTCACTGCTATAGAAAAAAAGTAAACTTCTGAAGGCAATATAATATTATATAACTATGGATATAATAAAAGGGTCACTGCCATAGGAAAGGAGAAGGCAATGGCACCCCACTCCAGTACTCTTGGCTGGAAAATCCCATGGACAGAGGAGCCTGGGGGGCTGCAGTCCATGGGGTCGCTAAGAGTTGGACACGACTGAAGCAACTTAGCAGCAGCAGCAGTAGCAGCCATAGGAAAAAAGTCAACTTGTGAAGTAGGTTAATGCAGGCTCCTTTGTAGGCTCATCTTGTTTCTTCTCTACTTTTCCCAGGGACACGAGTCCCCTGTGGGACTCTAGCTGCCCCCTCTGCCTCTGCTCTTCTTGACTTTACCTTTCTCACATTTCCACGAGGTCACCAAAAAGTACCTGCTCCCATTTCCACACCTGGGGGCTCTCCTTTCTTCTCAATCATTTAATATTCTGATTGTTGCTAATGTGCTGATTGACCAAAATTTAATAAAACGTTCAC
Source organism: Bos mutus (assembly GCF_027580195.1). Classification (NCBI taxonomy): domain Eukaryota; kingdom Metazoa; phylum Chordata; class Mammalia; order Artiodactyla; family Bovidae; genus Bos; species Bos mutus. The sequence continues at coordinate 54,317,891 of NC_091640.1, forward strand.
CTTGGGAAAGCGTACACTCCATCCTCCCGATGTACGGACCGCATATGTGTGACCTCGCCTACTGGCTGAGATGCCTTTGTAACTGACTCCCCAGTCAATACTCAGGGTGGTTTTTGCAGTCATTGACTGCCATGCTTGGAGTGGGGAACATTCTGTGCAAGTTCCCGGATGAGGTCAAAGAAGTCGTCACTATCCCTCCTTGTCTCAACTCCCGCACAGTAAACAAATGTCCTCTTCATGGTTTATTTACAGCCAAATTTTTTGCATTTTTGTGCATTAAGGTGGTACTTTTTCTATTTAAAATAGCTCCCAAGCATATTGCTGAAGGGCCATCTGTCTCGTGTTCCTAAGCTCAAGAAAGCTGTGACGTGTCTTATGAAGAATATATGTGTGTTAAACGTCATTCAGGCATGAGTTAGGGCACTCTTAGCTCTGAGTTCAGGGTTATTGAATCAACAATCTATATTAAATAAGATCTCTTTAAACAGTTGCTTTTGTTAAGTTGCTTAGTCATGTCTGAATTTTTTGTGACCCCATGGACTGTAGCCTGCCAGGCTCCTCTGTCCCTGGGATTTTCCAGGCAAGAATCCTGGAGTGGGTTGCCATTTCCTACTCCAGGGGATCTGCCTGACCCGGGGATTGAACCCATGTCTACTGCTTGGCAAATGGGTTCTTTATCACTGAGCCACCTGAGAAGCCCCTCTTTAAACAGAAACACACATAAAACAAGATGATGTATTGATCACTTGGTGAAAATATTATAACCAGAAGCTCACAGGAACCTCACCTTGTATTTTCCCTTGAAGGAGGAATAGTTCTTCATGTTTGCTAATTCAGTGTTGGCAGTGATTTTATAGAATAAAACTACCATGAATAATAAGAATCGACTCTGTTTACTTCCTTCCATAAAAGGATTTGCAGTAGTTGAGGGTTAGTGATAAAAATGCAGTCAAGTAGATAAAAGAAGAATTAAAAACCAGCAAAAACTGAGTCATATAGTTCAGAATTAAGGAGAAGTAAATAGTTTAAATAAGAGAAACTTGATGATTATTGTATTCAAGCCAAAAATTGAACTTGGATCTTCCAGGCGAAAAGATAATGAGCACTGTAGCTTTTCTTGTCAAATTTTAAAAAGTATACAATTTATTGAGAGAGACATCTTTTTCTATTATGCGTACTAAGAGTAACTTTATGGCACAGGCACAGAGGAGATAATGTTTCTAATGGTAGTTTTATAAGTGATGTAGAAAAGGACCTTATGTAATTGCTAGTGTATTGACAAGAAAGCCCAAGGCATAAATACTATTTTGTTGTTCTAGGAAGGATTCTAAAGGGATCTGAATGTTCTGTATATTTCTGGGATGCTGAAATGAAATGCAGTACTATCACATGTATTATGCTGACATTTATGTTCTAAAGAACTTCACATGAAATGATAGTGATGGTGGAGTTACTCAGCTCTCTGGTAGATTATAGGAGGAGATATATTTTAGGAGGTTACTGTTTTGGTGTCTTTGAAATCACTATGGGGGAAGGAGGGGTGTGGGATGGATTGGGAGAGTAGCATTGACATATATGTGCAGAACAGATCGCTAGTGGGAAGCTGCTCAGTAGCCCAGGAGGCTCAGCTCAGCGCTCTGTGATGACCTGGGGTGAGATGGGAGTCCGGGCTGGGCTGGGAGGGGTTCACCAGGGAAGGGATGTAAGTTTACACAGAGCTGACTCACTGTGTTGTACAGCAGAAACCAGCAAGCACAACACTGTACAGCAACTATACTCCAATTAAAAAATAAAAATATAATAAATTATTTTATTTTTAAAAAAATAAAATAAAATGTAGAGAGAGGCCATCTGTACTTGCCTGTGGATTAGAGAGTCAGCATGAGGTGACCAGGGAATGAGGAAGGCCATGGCTTCCAACCGACGCCAGACAACTCCACTTAAGAACATGATGTTAATTAGAAATATCATGCTGTTTGTGAGGCTAAATATACCCTCCAAGCTTTGACTCTTTTAAATAGCCATGCTCATTTTTATTTATTAATTAATCCTACCACTGGCACTAAGAATTTTCTGGTAAGATATGGGGGAAGATATAGAGTATAGGCTCAAATAGTGAGTAAAGAAATGTTTAAAAAAACTCAGCAGAAGCTTATAAACCCATTTAAAGCTTCCTGCATATATTTCATGAATTGACTTTTAAAAAATGATTTATTTATTCATTTATTTGGTTGCGTAGGGTCTTGGTTGCAGAACGCAGGCTCTATCATTGAGCTGCTCAGACTTAGTTGCCCTATGGGACCCCATCATATGGGATCTTAGTTCCCGGATCAGTGATTGAACCCTCGTCCTCTTCATTGGAAGGCAGATCTTAACCACTGGACCACCCGGGAAGTCCCATGAATCGATTTTTGGTGCCCAAATTCTTGAGCTTAATTTGTCCTGATTTAAATATTAACCCAATTCTTGTCAGAATTTATGAAAATAAGTGTTTATAGCTGTTTCATAACCCTATTTATCAGCAGTTTTATATAGAGATTTTTATATTGAGTGTTGGGTCTTCATATTATTAAAATATTAAATGGGAAAAACTCATAGAACTTATTCAGAAATAAATGTACAAATTTTGCCCTGGACTCTATGTAAGGAGATATTTATGTAGTAACAGGCTATTGACCTACAGAGAAAAATAAATAAATAAGGGCTTCAGAAAACTGAGGGAACAACATTTTTTAACCATTATGATTTATGAAAGATATAAACAATTCAGTTTTTCTATTTTTAAAATAAGAAGAGTAAACAAAAAAACTTGATTCAATTAGATGTAACAAATACAATTGAATGGAGATGCAATTTGATTTGTTGAAAACTATTTGAGTTTTATGCAGATTAATTCCTGGTAATGCTTTACCAGAATGTGATAGATTCTGGAAAATATCTACTAAATCAAATATGTGTAAGTATGTTAAAAAGCAAATAAACTTCATGGTGTGGGGAGGGGTGGAAAAAGTAGGGAGATGGAGGGGTATCTGTTTCGATGGTAAGAGTGATGTAAAATCCTCAGTGACTCATGGCCTTCTAGACACAGTGTTGGTGGTATAGCTCTAGCCTTTTCTACAGATCCTTTAATTTTGTTCTTTCCAAGAGAATGCTCACTTTTTAAGGAATAAAGAAGAAAATAAATAGAATATTTAGATAATGGCACAAACATTGCTCTTCAAAGACGGAGACCAACACTGACAAGTGGAGATGGAGACATAAGCCAGCCAATAGCACCTCTGGGGCATTGTTTTTTTTTTTTTTTTTTAACGTGGACCTCTTTTGAAGTCTTTAATAAATGTGTTACAATTTTCTTTTTTTAATGTTTTGGTTATTTGGCTGCAAGGTCTGTAGGGTCTTAGCTCCCCTGGTAGGGACCAAACACACACCCCTTGCCTTGGAAGGCAAAGTCTTAACCACTGGACCACCAGGGGAGTCCCTGAGAGCATGATAGTAAATGTTCATTCCAGAGTTGACTTTTTAAAAGCCTGGATTGGGAATTGTAGTACTGGCTGCTCGGAAGAGGCAATGTGTGATGGGAGAAAGTCCAAAGAAAAGTCAAACGTGGGGGACCATGGGGAAGTCAGGCTTGCCTTAACTTCAGCTGCCCTACTCTGGTTGCACTTGGACTGCAGAGGATGCTTACATGCCTCACCAGTACTCCCAACCCAGTATCTGCTAGAGATCCCGACAGCTGTTTAAGGAGTCTGTGGCTCTCCTCTCAATGGAATGATAGTTTCTGATCCACTGTTTTTATAGCTACTAATTTTCAAAGACCAAATATTAGCTTTCACTTGTCATATCTAACAGATAAACCCTTTAATCCTGCTCACTACATCCTGCAATATAAAGTGGGCAGATCCTTGGTGATACACGGAATGTGTAGACCAGAACAGATTTTGGAGAAATCTTTTAAAAACCATTCACATGAGAAAACAAAATATTCCTGTCTCTGATAAGCTGTGAAAATAGTACAGGTTTGAGAAGTGAAATGGCATTCTGCTTCTCCCTGGCAAATATTTACTCCTACATTTTAAACACTAGATTAGCTAAAGGTAGACTCAATTAGAAACTTAAGTTAGCTAGTTAAACCATTTGTCGTTTAGCGAAGTAGCCCCTCTACACAGAGGCCATCAGTCATGTTTTGTATTAGGACCCCTAACTCCGAAAGGCGATCAGCAAGCTCCTAGATTATCTCATTTTGTTCCTCGTCCAAAACCAACAGAATCTGGGTCAGCCATATTATAAAAATAGCTTCCCTTCTAAAATAGAATTTCACAGAGTTTATCTAAGAAGTGGATTCCCAATTTTATTCTAAAATCAATTACATTTGCATAAATGTCATAAACAACTGTCCTGGAACAGAAGGGCTGCATTATAGTGAAGTATATACCTGCATTTTTACTTAGAAGGAAGCAAAATACTAACCACGGTGTCCAGTTTCACAGCTCAGGGACTGATGTTGTTATCTGAAAGTGCTTGTTTACAGTTCTTCCTTTTGGCATCAGTTTTCATGCCCAAATACAAATGCCCTGACTTTGGGCATTTATATTCTTGAGGACAGTACAGCAATGCCTTGTGCTTAAAAACTATAGGGCACGGATATGGCCAGACCTGAATCCAAACACCCGGCCTGCCGGTCATTAAATGTGTGGTCTGGGCAAGTTCACTGATGTTTCTTTGTTTCAGCATTTTCATTTGGAAAACTCCCAGAGCTTATTGTGAGGATTAAATTAAATTTCCATTAATGTGACTCAACAGGAGTTTTCTAATATTAATTCCAATTATATAGTCTGACAACTCAACAAGTGGTTGTTAATTTTCTACTTATATCTAACTGCAGAGTAGAATAGAATAAAATATTGGGGCAAATTTCAGTTAGTTTTGTTTTCCAAGTGTATCATTTGTATTAGTTTTGTCTCCTTATATAGCCTTCATTCCTATTAGCAATTATTTATTTTAGAATTTTGTTTTAAAAATATGTAATTCATTTATATGGTTCAAATCCCAAGACGCAAAAAGTTAACAATGAAAAGTATCTTTCCCTTCCTTGTCTTCTGGCTACTTTTTCTCCTCAGATGCAAATCTTCCAAATCCATTTTATGAATATGTAATTAAACAATTGGATTCACATATTCTATTCTGTCTCTTTTTTTATGCATGGAATTAGCATACTATTAGCTTTGCCAAAGCAATGCATGACATCCAGTTAAATGTGTAATATTTGGGACACACTTACACGAAAAGATTAACTGTTGTATCTGAAATTCAAATTTAACAGAGTCCTGAATTTTACTTGCTAGCCTCCCTAAGTCACTGTTCACGTTGCTCAGCATCTTGTTTGTCTGCTTTTGGTTTTTGATTTTTTTCACGTTTGAAAAAATCTAACTGGGATAGTTTTAAAACTGCCCATACGCAAGTCACAGAATACAGACCAATTTCACTGAAATCCCTAATGGCTATACTTGGGCAACAGAGTTTTCTTTCTGCAATTGTCTTTAATCGAGGAATAATTTACACAAAAAATATACACTCATTTTAAATGTACAGTTCAATGATCATTGATAAATACATACTCTGTTTTTACTTAATAATATATTTTGGCAATCACCCAAACATGATTTCTTAAGTGTGTAGGTGCTTAGAGCAAGCATTGTATTTTATACTACTTTCTTACTAGCACCTGAGTGCTTCATATGTTGTGTTTCAGATGAATGCAAGTTGATTAACCACAAAGTCCTTTAATGCAGTCATTATTTAGGTTTAATGCACAAAATGAGCAATGTTATTAATGAGTGTTTGCAACACTGATTACAAAGACATGCAGAAATTGCAAAGAATAGTTGCCAGCACTGCTTTATACCAAGAGACCACTTCCACCTACTTGCCTCATCCTCCTTGGCCAAGTGATGAGACCAGAGCTTTACCCACACTGTAGACCCCCCTCCCCTCTTACACAGGCAGGATCTGAGACCCAGGTTAAATAAAATAGAAGCCAGGGAGCTAGTAAGTAGAGAAGCTGGGTTTTGTGTTTTAATTAATTCATTTATTTTTAATTGGAAGATACTTGCTTTATAATATTGTGCTGGTTTCTGCCGTACATCAACATGAGTCAGCCAGACACACACATGTGTCTCTTCCCTCCTGAACCTCCCTCCAACCTCCCATGTCTGACCTCAAAGTCTCCCTCAGGTCACCTCCCAATCTGGCTTAATTTTGAGACTCCAGTTCTCTTAACAGTATTCAAAACCTCCTATTTTTAACTTGGAAAAAGATCCAGAACAGCAGTTTCTGTTTCTCAGTGGATGACTACCTCAGCTAAAATGCCTTCTTGAGAGAACCAGCCAAGATAAACCAAACAGGAAAAATTCCTCTGGGCTCAAGTTTCTTTCAAGGCTGTTAAATTCTTTAAGGTCATTCTGGATTTTGTGCTTTTTTTTTGGTTCACCTGCCTTGTATCACCTGAGTGTGATAGGCTTATAAAATTAAAAGTTGAACAAACATGATGACCAGTTGTGATTTAGCGGGAAAGGAAGCAACGTCTCTTGCTAATGAACCGTATCTTCCTGCTCAAACTGGATGTATGTCATATGCATGTCTTGATGTGTGACTAAATGAAGAAATTGAATTAAAACACTTGTTTTAACTTGTCCTGCACATAATGAGCATGTTCTCGCTCTTCCTTTCTGGACGTGCTTTATGAAATGCATGGTGTCAAAGCAGACCAAAAATGATTTCTACTTTCTGCAGCAGAGAACTCAATCTGTTTCACGGTCATTTCCGGATAATGATGTCTTCCAGTTAAGACACAGATTCAGGGAGGAGAGAAGAAACTGAATTTTATTTCCAGCTTAACTGCTTTCATCTGTCTCCCTATTTATGGCACTTTTGAAAGTCTTGCATGTAGCTGATGTTCAGTAAATGTTTATTGAACTGTCTTGACATTCTCCTTTACAACTGAGGGAATACAGTGTTCTGGGTATTTTGGCAACGTGGAGACATCCGTGGGGCTGAATCTGAAAGCATAGTTATCGTGGAATCAGAGACAGTGGAGCTGCAGTGGAATTTTAAATTCTTTTAATTTTGACAACTTCACTTCACATAGAAGCATCTTTAGAAGAGCAACTAAACTTGAAATCTTTTAACATTCAGCAAAAAGTAGATGAGAAAGAACTCTTTAAGACCCAGTGAATTTCAGGGCGAGCTTGATGCTTGGCAGTCTATGGCAATGCGGATTTACTTAAAAAAGAAAAAAGACACCCATGAAATCAGCGTTTCAGTTATTCCAGCAGTTTGGAATTGGGTCTCAGCCCAGATTCCAAAGGATAATGCTGTGGCAGCATCAAAGAAATTGTAAGTAGCTTTCTCTAAAGGCTATGAAAGAAGAAAAAGTGGAAACCGATCACCTTCTTAATTTCTATTAATTTTCTTAGTGTTTTGTTTATTTTATGAACTGGCCTGAAGTCTCCTCTCTCTTTTTCAGAAGTACCACAATGGGTGGGTTGCTATCTCTTCATGTGTATTACTGTTAGTGTACCCTCTTTTCATTGAGAGATCAGTCTTTAGAAGCTCAGAATGCTGTATTTCTCTTGCTGGGAGTTTATAAAGTCTCTTTGGCCCAGACCAGGCCTGTCATTATCTCACACTATTTTCCACCTCATTTCATCCTCTGTCTTCAGGCCACCTGCATTTGAGTTTTCAGTAGCCTTTTGCCTATGGCTCCTTTTGTTTCTAGAATCAGGTTATTCAAGTATGTCTTTGTAAATTCTAGTAGTGAACAGTTTGGTGTCTCTTCTTGACGTCTCACCATTTTACTGCATCTTGTTTCAACACACAGCTTTAGATTTAGTATATTAATAAAAGTGCAAATTATTATAGATTTCATTAAATGCCACCAGTAAAGAGCAGAGCAGTTTCCCCAAGTTAATTGTTTACAGTAGCTTTTAGAATCTTAAAGAACTCAACAAATGTGGGCTGAGCCCATTTACAATACAGATATTTAGAATGTGTTATGACATCCTTATGGCCAACAAGGAACAAAATGCTAAGTGGAGGGGAATGATAGGTTTGACTTTGTATCCTCCCCCGCCATCATTTCCAGTGTCCCTCCTCTGCCCATGGACATTACTCTACTGTTTCTTCTCTACTTTCATTTGTACAAGTATGTCCTCTTCTAATCTTGTCCCCCTTCTCATTATCCAGTCAACAAAATACCTTGCATTTCTTTCTACCAGGTGCACTGCTAATGAAAATTCGCTTTGGTGACAGTGGGAGTAATGAGTTAACAAGCCTGGGAAAGATGGAGGGCAGGAGGAGAAGGGGTCAACAGAGGATGAGATGGGTGAATGGCATCACTGACTCAATGGACATGAGTCCAAGCAGACTCCGGGAGATGGTGAAGGACAGGGAAGCCTGGTGTGCTGCAATCCACGGGGGTGCAAAGAGTTGGACACAACTTAGTGACTGAACAACAACAATAATAATGAGGAAACTAGTTAATATATTATTAATACTTCCTTGGCGAATTGTTGCCCTAAGGCAGTAAAATTATTTCTTTTACTAGACTCTTTATGAATGTCTATTTCATCATGACTTCATGAGAATTTAAGGCTCTGTGGCTTGGGCAGATGCTGGGGTCCAGGAAAGTCTCAATTAACCTCAAAATAACTGTCCACTGATGCCACTTACTGAACAACTATGGGGAAAAAAGAAATGCGAACACACAGGATCCAGTTTGCATTGTATCACACAGGGATGATCAACCATAACCCTTATTTTAAAAATACGTGGAGGTTGAAACATAAAATGGATAAATTAAGTAAAAAGTTGCCTAATCCCCTGTAAGAAGCCGGTAATACAAGTTCTGAGAGTTTAGGGTAGCTAAAATTTGTCCTCAAGCTGACCTGCCTCCAGAGTCTAATCCCTTACTGAGCAATTAAATTTATTCTCTTTCCAAGAATCAAGTCCAGAGTAAAAACAGTGGCTCAGTAGCAAACTCCATTCTTCAGTTTACATATAATGTGAATTATTTGTACGCTATGGTGATAATGCTTTCTTGAATTTTCCTGAAATACTAGCCCTTTTTATACATTTAACACATGATCTTGCTCTTATTTGAAGTACAGATTACTTTTATCATGTATCCTCAATAGTGAATGGAGAAGGCAATGGCACCCCACTCCAGTACTCTTGCCTGCAAAAATCCCATGGACAGAGGAGCCTGGTGGGCTGCAGACCATGGGGTCGCTAAGAGTTGGACACAACTGAGCGACTTCACATTCACTTTTCACTTTCATGCATTGGAGAAGGAAATGGCAACCCACTCCAGTGTTCTTGCCTGGAGAATCCCAGGGATGGGGGAGCCTGGTGGGCTGCCGTCTATGGGGTCGCACAGAGTCGGACATGACTGAAGCAACTTAGCAGCAGCAGCAGCAATAGTGAATATCCAATATAATGCATTGCTCCATTAAGAGCTTGCATTCTAGAGGAAAGAGTGAGTGACAATAAACAGGAAGACAGATACCAGTGGAGCAGAAGGGCTAGTCAACAAATTAAAGTAGGGTGATGCCAAGAGCTTTCCTGGTGGCTCAGACAGTAAAGAATCTGCCTGCAATGCAGGAGACCTGGGTTCAGTCCCTGGATCGGGAAGATCCCCTGGAGAAGGGAATGGCCACCCAGTCCAGTACTCTTGCCTGGAGAATTCCATGGACAGAAGAGCCTGGCAGGCTACGGTCCTCGGGGTTGCAAAGAGTTGGACACGACTGAGTGACTAACATTTTCACCTTTCATGGAGAGTGAATGGGAGCCTTCTTTACATTTGGGTGCCCTCCAAGATCTCTCTGATGACGAAACATTTAACCTGAGAACTGAATGATGATAAGGAGACAGCTTGTGAAAACTGGCAGAAGAGGGAACTTCCTTGGCAGTCCAGTGGTTAAGACTCCACGCTTCTATTGCAAGGAGTGGGGGTTTGATCCCCAATCAGGGAACTAAGATCACACATGTCTCACAGTGCAATCAAAAAAAAAAAAAAGAAGAAGGCAGCAGTGGAGACCGTCAGTGCAAAAGTCCTGAGATGGAATGAAACTTGGCTCCTTCAGGAAAAGAGAGATGGTAGAGGAGGGTCAGAGGAAGGTCATACAGCACTTTGTAAGGTAAAAGAAGAAATTTGGGTTTTATGTTCGGTTTGATGGAATGGCATTGGAAAATATTAAGCAGAAGAGTGGCATGGTCTGACGTTCATGTTTAAAAGATAGGTCTGCCTGTTCTGTGGAGGATGGATGGGGGAAAGGCAAAATTGGAGACCTGAAGACAAGTTAGGAAGCTCTAATTAATTTCAGTGAGCATACAGTTTGTGCAGATTAATGTCCTTCGAGTGAAAGGGGAGGCTATTAATAGCATAGGAGGGGGAGACTGGGACTGGCTGAGCCTCCAGGATATGTGGTTGCTTGTGGCTTTTATAGTTGTTCTGGGAGGATGAGAGTAGCAGAACCTGTTAGCTCAATTCATTTAATCCTCACCAGCAAACACCCAAAGTGCCCAGCACATAGTAGGTGTCCAATACATGCTGGCTGAGTGAGTGAATTGGTAAATGAGGGAATGTGGGAGAAATTAGCGTCCTATCCTTATAAATGCTGCTGTTACAAGTACATCACGCAGTCTAATTTTGATTCTATTAATAAAACCCACACTCCTTTTTTCAATTTCTTTACGCAGTCCTTCATTGTTGCTGCTCTTTCCCTGTTTCTAAACCATCTCACACATTCCTCCATTTTCTTCCTTCATCTCTTGCTCTCTCCTGGGGTGAGTGTCCTACATACAGACTTTCTGTAAATGTGTTTGCTGCACTAGTTTTTATCAAAGGCAGGAATCAGAGAGGCCACAGAGAGCCTAAGCATCCCCAGGCAACTTTTTGATCTTCTCTTTGAAGCGTTCTGTGCCATTTTTAATGCCCGACCTTGGAAGGCCTCCACCTGGGCAATCTGTCAGGGTTCATTTAACAAGTCTGGTGGCAAGCAGTGCCCTAACATGCCACTTGCCCCTTTGACAGGGGACTCCGTCCTTGGTCCTCTTCTGTCCCTCCAGGAAAGTAGTACCACCTTTCTCCCAGGTAAAGAAAACTAGGAGTCATGTCCATAAGACCACATCCCAGTTTTTACAGGTAGAGATGTTTTTGCATGTTGTATGCCTGCATGCCTGCTAAGTCATTTCAGTTGTGTCCGACTCTGTGCGGCCCTATGGACTGTAGCCCGCCAGGCTCCTCTGTCCATGGGATTCTCCAGGCAAGAATACTGAAGTGGGTTTCCTTGCCCTCCTCCAGGGGATCTTCCTGACCTGGGGATTGGATCTGTGTCTCTTACATCTCCTGCATTGGTTGTATAAAGTTTGTCAAATTCTCAGCATAAATGACTATCTCAGTCTCCTACTTTGCATTATGGGCACAGAAAAAAAAAATCAAATTTGGTTATTTTTATCAAATTTGTATTTTTTAAAAAAGTTTGGCTGCTCTGGGTCTTCATTGTGGCACGCAGACTTCAGTAGTTGTGACACAGGGACTCGAGAGCACACACAGGCTCTGTGCTTGTGGCATGTGGGCACTTAGTTCCCCAACCAGGGATCGAACCTGTGTCCCCTGCATTAGAAGGCGGATTCTTAACCACTGGACCATCAGGGAAGTCCCAGATTTGTATTTTAGATCGTAAATATTTCTGGCTTATTTCATAGGCATTCAAAGCAGACATATCTTCCGACTAGATCAAGTTGAGTATTAATAGAAGACTGGCTTTTAGGGAGTGTATACACAGGCCTAATGACCTTCCTTCCATGCTTGGTGAAACTGCATACATATGTTCTCGTGTGTGTGTGTGCATTTGTGTATGCATGAGTGTCTGTGTGCATATATTCCAGCTTGCATGCTTATACTCATTCTCCTGTTTTATCCTACACATTTATGTTGCTTAAGAGAATGTAAGTCTATCTACCATGAGATAGTGGATCATTTGCTGACTTTTGTAATCATTCAATGATGACACATTTCCTGTACTTGGATTTATAAAACTATTTCTGTTTAAGACTCTAGGGAAATTCAACTCTTTGAGATGATGTTGAAAGATTTCAAGGTATACGCTATCATTTGCTTCATTGGGGAAAGGTAATGAGCTTGGTGTTAGTCTCGTGTTTGTCATTATGTAAATATGAAGTAGAAGATTAGCTGCTGAGTAACGTTATCAGAGAAGACAGAGCGGGCTTTTTTCTAAAATATAAACCCCCAAATAGACACTTCCCTGTGACTAGGGGCTTCCCTGGTGGCTCAAACAGTAAAGAATCTGCCTGTAGTGCAGGAGACCCCGGTTCGATCCCTGGGTCAGGAAGATCCCCTGGAGAAGAGAATGGCAACCCACTCCAGTATTCTTGCCTGGAGAAGCCCATGGACAGAGGAGCCTGGAGGCCTACATGGTGTCACACAGAGTCAGACATGACCAACACTTTCACAAATAGTCGCACACAATGGTGTATATATTCGCTTTAGCATATTCAACAGAAATGTTTAGAAAGAGCAAACATCAGACTTCTGTCTTTTGTTATTCTGTGTAGCAAAAAGTTATACTCCTGGAATTTAATATGCAAGCTTTTCACTTTCATAATTTTGCCTCTTATTGTAAGAATAAAATCAACCAAAATGGGCTTGAATTTCAGCAGGAAAACTTTTAGTTTAACTATATGGTCAAAGTTACTGGAACCGTAAGAAGCAAGAGAGTGAAAGAAATATATTTGAATTTTCCTTTTTAAAAACTTGATGGAAATGATATAGGGAGAACATTCTTTGATGTTGCAGAAATTGATTTCCAAGAATTTCTTCAAGGCACGGACTTTCTATAAACCAGACAGTATCAGATACAGCAATGTATTCTGCACGTCAGGTAGCTTATTGTGATTTTTCGCCCTAAAATGTTAACATTTATCTTTCAGTGTTTTGACTTACCATAGTGAATTATGATATTTGTCCTTTTGTCCAAAAATGTGTGTGTGTTAAGTCGCTTCAGTCATGTCTGACTGTGTGCAACCCTATGGACTGTAGCCTGCCAGGCTTCCCTGTCCATGGGATTCTTCAAGCTAGATTATTGGAGTGGGTTGCCATGCCTTCCTCCAGGGGATCTTTCCGACTCAGAGATCGAACCCACATGTCTTAAGTCTACCTGCACTGGCAGGTGAGTTTACCACTGGTACCACCCAGGAAGCCCTTTGTCCAAAATTACCAGAGAGTAAAATGTAAATCTTTAATGGAAAATACAATTATGTTTTCCCTCAGGCAGGAATGGGTACCAGGAAAGTGATTTTGCAGAGAAGAGACAAAATGGAAGCTGGTCTGTGTTCCCACAGCAAACCATGAACTTTCCTATCATTTTAGGTCAAATCTGGAAAATACAGGCAAAGATAGTTTCAGAAGAGCTGTCTTATCACAAGTGTTAGGTTATTAAAAATCCAACTCTCCATCTTCATTTCTTTGCTAAAACTGTGACTCTTACAGTGAGAACAGTTACTATGGATAGGAGCTGTCAAGAGAGTCAGTTTCCACACTGAAGTCCTTTTTCAGTTTAAGGAAAAATTGACCAAAGCATAATGCAAAATTTTGAGTAGCAACCTTTTCATAAGTGTCATTTCAGTAAACCACTCATGCTTTTGCATGCTTCTTACCTTTTCTCAGCCCCAAATTGTTAACGACCAAAATATGCTCACTGCCTCTAAAGTTGAAGAATGTGATAGAAAGCAAGAAGCATGCTGCCTTCTTAGGACCCTCTCTGTTGTCAGAACCTTAACGGGCTCTGAGTGAGATACTAAATAGGCTGCCTTCTGCTCTGTTCTGATTAGTCTATAAAAGCAGAAATGTGGGATGTAGGTACCAGGTTGTGGTACATACATACAGTGGAATATTACTCAGCCATAACAAGGAATGCAATTGTGCCATTTGCAGAAATGGGGATGGACCTAAAGATTGTCAGTACAGAGTGGAGTAAGTAAGAAAGAGAGAAACAAATATCATATAATATGGCTTATATGTAGAATATAGAAAAATGGTGCAGATGAACTTATTGGCTAAGCAGAAATCAAGTAACAGAAATGGAGAACAAACGTATGGTTATCAGGCGGGGGCTGTGGGGAGTGGGATGAGTTGAAAGATTGGGCCTGACACATGTGCACTACTGTGCACGCGTGTGTGCTCAGCCACTTCAGTCGTGTCTGACTCTTCGAGACCCTGTGGACTGTGGCCCGCCAGGCTCCTCTGTCCATGGGATTCTTCCCAACCCAGGGATCGAATCTGTGGCTCCTTCATCTTCTGCGCTGCAGGCAGATTCCTTACCCGCTGAGCCACCTAGGGAGCCCATACACTACTACATATTAATATAAAATAGATAACAGATGAGAACATGTTGTATAGTGCAGGAAACCCTACTTCGTGACCTGTGGTGACCTAAATGAAAAGAAAATCTAAAAAAGAGGGGATATATGTATTTGTGTAGCTGATTCACTTTGCTGTATAGCAGAAACTAACAAGACCTTATAAAGCAACTCTACTTCAATATAATTTTTTTAATATCTGATTTAAAACAATGAAACACACCAAGCAGCAGGAAAAGGTGCTGCTAACTGCTAAGTCGCTTCAGTCGTGTCTGACTCTGCGACCCCATAGACCGCAGCCCACCAGGCTCCTCCTTCCCTGGGATTCTCCGGGCAAGAACACTGGAGTGGGTTGCCATTTCCTTCTCCAATGCATGAAAGTGAAAAGTGAAAGGGAAGTCGCTCAGTCGTGTCCGACTCCTAGGGACCCCATGGACTGCAGCCTACCAGGCTCCTCCATCCATGGGATTTTCCAGGCAAGAGTACTGGAGTGGGGTGCCATTGCCTTCTCCAGGAAAAGGTGGGGTAGGTATAAATGTCCTTGTGCTAATGATGACTTTTCTTTTCACATCAGTAGCAGCTGGAGGTGAAAGTTGTCTAAGACAAATTATAAATGTTGGATATTGGAAAATGCTAGATGAAGTTAAGACGTGGTTGGTTGGTTGATTAGGTTACTGCCAGGAAGTAAACAATAGACTCATTAATGTTGTAATTAGTCACTGTTGACATATTGTATTTTTATCAGAGCTCCAGCAGGGATAAAGTGGCTGAATTAATCTAGTGCTTTGTTAAGAAGCAGTAAGACCTGGCTTTTGAAAATACAGCCTTGCCTTCTCCTTGGGATTTCTATACCACCTTTGTTCTGAGAAATTTGGTAACTTCATGTTAGACTATAAAGTGATCAGTGATGATTCACTGTGTGTTTTTGTTACCTTGTGCCATTGATCAAAACATTTTTTTATTGTTCTCTGTTTCTTGGCAAGTCTAGAGTAAAGGGGCATTCCTCCTGACTGAATGCATTGAGTCAGATATTTTTACCTACTTATAGCTTCAGATAAGGGTCCTAGGAATAAGGAGATAAATAATTTGCCTGAGGCCACATTGTTTTATTTGTTGGTGGTGGTTAGTTGCTAAATGGTGTCTGACTCTTTTGTGACCCCATGTGGACTGTAGCCCACCAAGTTCCTTTGTCCATGGGATTTTCCAGGTAATAATACTAGAGTGGGTTGCCATTCCTTCTCCAGGGGATATTCCTGACCCAGGGATCAAACCCGGCCTACATTGGCAGATAGATTCTTTACCACTGAGCCACTGGTAAATAGCTATCATTGAACTTGCAAACAAAGGCTGTGGACTCCATCCTGCACTACTACACTGCTTACAGTCAACACTGGATCCTTCAGATCCAACCGCATCAGCCAAGGGTCCCCAGAAAGCTGCTTCTGCTTCAACGCTTAGTCACTCAGTCATGTCCGACTCTCTGCGACCCCATGGACAGTAGCCCATCAGGCTCCTCTGTCCATGGGGATTCTCCAGGCAAGAATACCGGAGTGGATTGCAATATCCTCCTCCAGGGGCTCTTCCCAACCCAGGGATCGAACCCAGGTCTCCCTCATTGCAGGCGGATTCTTTACCATCTGAGTCACCAGGGAAGGCCAAAGCCAAGCTTCCTGCAGCCAGTGCCCGAGGGTGCATGTGCTGCCTCCAAGAGCAGTGAATGTCCTCATCCCAGTCCTTCTATCTCTCCTTGCCCCATCAAACTCCAGCTCTCATCCCACCCCTTCTAGGAAGCCCTCCCAATTATGTTTGCTTCCACTTGCATATCCCTCTTCCGGAGTTTTTCTCTCTCCTCTCAACACCTGTCAGAGTTAGAGCCCTAGATTTTCTGATGTAGACCTCATTTCATTTAAGTTATCAGAGAAAGGGACTGGATATTTGTCAATTTTTCTCCCCAACCACATTAAGAACCACATGGAATGGCCGTTTTAAAATTTTCTGTTCGGCCTCAGATCATATCTATTGCAGAAATAAAATTCCAATGTAGACACTTCAGTTAACATAAGCATCTACATAATGTGGAAAGCGCCCTTGTGAGACAAATGAGCACTTCCTGTGGACCACAGGCTTCCCAGGTGGCTCAGTGGGTAAAGAATCTTTCTGCAATGTAGCAGATGCAGGAGACACAGGTTCAATCCCTGGGTCGGGAAGATCCCCTGTGGGAGGTCATGGCAACCCACTCCAGTATTCTTGCCTGGAGAATCCCACTGACAGAGGAGCCTAGCGGGCTACAGTCCATAGTGTCATAGAGAGTAGGACATGACTGAAGCATCTGAGCATGCACGTGGGCCTCTTCATTCTTTGTAGATATACTCTCTCTTTTTCCACATTTGTCATGGTAATAAAACCCATCTTGTTAAATACTGGCTAAAATAATGACCAAGCAACATTTTTTCCCATAACGAAGCATTGTACTTTTTAATCTTTCTTATTCTTGGAATTGTATGGCTCTGGAGTTGTCTAGAATTGTGTTTAAGGGAAAAATTGTAATAATATGGCCCTCGTTTTATTTCCATAGATATCTGCCTGTGAACTCCTAGATGCTATCTAATTTGGCTTCCTCACATGTCTGAGAGGAAGCCTTTGTGGGCAGATATTTTGATTAGTGTGTCCTTTCTCAGATAATGAAGCAAAGCAGTAGCGATTTGTCATGACATTCTCAAAGCAGCAACCAGCTGGAAAATGAACCTAATTTGTAAGACTATTAGGCCAAAGTCTGGAAACTTTGTGTGTGTGTGTGTTAGTTGCTCAGTCGTGTCCAACTCTCTGCAACCCCACAGACCGTAGCCCACCAGGCCCCTCCGTCCATGGGACTCTCCAGGAAAGAACACTGGAGTGGGTTGCCATTTCCCTCTCCAAAAGGAACTATAGAAAGAAAGAAAGTGAAGTCGCTCGGTTGTGTCCGACTCTGTGACCCCATGGACTGTAGTGTACCAGGCTCCTCCATCCATGGAATTTTCCAGGCAAGAGTACTGGAGTCGGTTGCCATTTCCTTCTCCACTGGAAAGTTAGTAAAACATCTTATTCAACAAACATCTCTTTAGTTGGAAATCATGTCTTTTTTTAATATGAAGACATGGTTTAAGAGTAGAAACTTTAGTTTACATGTATATACTTAATGTACTTTCATGCATCACATAACTCTACAGAGAAAAGAGATATATTGACCTCAGACATAGAGGATGACATGTCCTTGTCATGATAAGGGTAAGAATCAGTTCTGTGACAGGTGCTGGCTGGCCCATTGAAGCAGAGACCTATAGTAGGAAAGGACCATCTTTCTACCCAGTCACTGTCTTAGGAAAAGAGATGTCTTTATGAAGGCGGTCCACTCTTCTGTTTACTACAGGATGAGGCTGAGATTACTTCCAGATTAGGAGTCATTCACTGGCTGTGGGGAGTCCCTGGGCTAGGAAGTAAAGCAGTGGGTCTCAAAGGAGGCTGCATATTGGAACCATTTGAGGAGTATCAAAAAATACTAACACTTTTGTCTCACCATCAGGATTCAGATTTATGTGGTTTGGGCTCTGGCCCAGGCAAAAGGGAATTTTAAAAGCAGCCAAGTTTGAGAACCACTAAGTTGGAAAAACCTATTTTCCGATCTTGCTGATAGATCTCAGGGAAAGCATTGGCCTCTTTGGGTTTGCTTCCTAATCTGATTTATTGCATCACAAGATTTTCCTGCCTGGAAGAGATGTAATATGTCAAAGATTCTTTCCATGTAAGGCTTTGCAGAATTTCAGGGACTTATTTTTCTTTTTATTGCTTCCTGGCTGAAGTCCTGTCTAAAAGCATCTGCTGCTGCTGCTAAGTCACTTCAGTCGTGTCCGACTCTGTGTGTAGGAGAGCATTAAAAAAAAAAAAAAAGTATGACTTCTTTAAAGAAGTAAGTCATGTAGTCCATTTATGGAGAGAAATAGGAAAGGTTTTTAGGTCAAATATTAAATCTTGCAAAAAAGTCTTGAAGCTTAATTTATTTGATCCAAATATTTATGCAACATCTCAGTGATGTAGTGTTTAGAGTGAATAAAGTAACGATTTGGGGCTGAAAATTTTCAGGGAAGCAAAATTTAGAATATGTAAGGGAATAAAAGTACACTCAGCTCAGAAACCATATTAAGGGCATTGTGACAATGGGTGTCAGCCAGAGAAGGAATCTACCAGCTGCGTGCTAAGCTTTGCTGATGACAATCACCAAGAGGAAATTGCTGTCAACTGTAACAGGATCAGATTAGATAAACTGACTGCTTTCCTGACCATTAGGTTTTTCTATACTAGAGTGGGTTGCTGAAAAGGATCGTAGGGTCTCAGGAATGTAATTCCTGGAGTATATTCTACAGGCCCCTTTCCCTAGGCTTTAGGAGGATGTTACTGTCTGAATACACGGGACATTTGCTAGGAAGTGGCTTCATTGTAAACAAATATCAATTATTACCTAGATGGTGGTACTGGAACTAGGCCCAACCAATAGTTTTTAATATAAAACATAGTCATCTTACAGTTGGCTTTTTAAAATAATAGTTTTATTGAGATATAATTCACATACCTGAAAGTCTCCCCTTTTGAAGTAATTCAATGGATTTTTATATATTCAGGAAGCGGTGTCACCACTAATATCTAAATCCAGAATTTTCATCATTTGTCCCCCAAATCCTTATACCCATCAGCAGTAATTTCCCCATTCTTCTTCTCTGCACCCCCTGGCACATGCAGATTTGCGTTCTGTCTCTATGACACTTCATACAAACAGAACTATAAAATAGGTAGCATTTTGTTCCTGGCTCCTTTCACTTAGAATAATGTTTTCGAGTCCTTCTGTGTTGTCACATGCCTTTGTACTTCTTCTCTTTCTGTGGCTGAGTAATAACCCATTGTGTGGAGAGGCCACGTTTTGTATATGCGTTCATCCTTAGGTGGACATTTGGGTTATTTTCAGTTTTTTTGTGTGGCCGTACGTTTTCATTTCTTTGAATACAGACCTAGGGGTGGACTGGTGGGTCTTAGGGTCACTGTATGGAGAAGGCAATGGCACCCTACTCCAGTGCTCTTGCCTGGGAGATCCCATGGACGGAGGGGCCTGATGGGCTACAGTCCGTGGGGTCTCGAAGAGTCGGACACGACTGAGTGACTTCACTTTCACTTTTCACTTTCATGCATTGGAGAAGGAAATGGCAACCCACTCCAGTGTTCTTGCCTGGAGAATCCCAGGGATGGGGGAGCCTGGTGGGCTGCTGTCTGTGGGGTTGCACAGAGTCTGACACGACTGAAGTGACTTAGCAGCAGCAGCAGCAGGATCACTGTATGGTTAACTGTTTGAGAAAGTGCCAGACTGCTTTCCAGTGTGGCTGTGCCGTCTCGCATGCCCACCAGTGACATGGGAGCGCCCCGTTTCTCCACCTCTCTGCCAGCACTTGATGCCGTCTGTTTTTATGATAGCCATCCTAGTGGGTGGGAAGTGGCATTTGATTGTGGTTTTGACTTGTGCTTTTCTGGTAACTGACGCTGGTGTTATTCGGTCGGTCACGTCTGACTCATTGTGACCCATGGACTGTAGCCCACTAGGGTCCTCTGTGCATGAAATTCTCCAGGCAAGAATACTGGGGTGAGTTGCCATTCCCTTCTCCAGGGAAACAAATGCTATCTTAGTATCTTTTCATGTACTCATTGGCCATGTGAAAATAATATTTGGAGAAATATCTCTATTCAAATCCTTTGTCCATTTTTAAATTGGGTTGTCTTTTTATTATAGTTTGGATTAAAATTCCTCATCAGAAATATGATTTGCAACTATTCTTGCCCAGTCTGGGAGTTGTATTTTAATTTGTCTCATGGTGTCTCTTGAAGAAAAAAGTTTGCAATTGTGCTAACATTCATCTATCTATTTTTTGTTACTGGTACTTTTGGTGTTATATCCAAGAAAGCACTGTCCAATTTAAGGTTGTGAATAAGTACTCCTATGTTTTCTTTTAAGCATTTCACAATTTTAGGTCTTGCATATAGGTCTATGATCCATTTTCTGTTAATTTTTGGGTATGGTATAAGGCAGCAGTCCAAATTCATTATTTTGAATGTGGTTGACTAGTTGCCATGCCACCATTTGTTGAAATAAAACTATTCTTTCCCCATTGAATTGTCTTGGCCTTCTTACCACAAATGACCATAAATGTAAAAGTTTATTTCCAGACTCTCAATTCTATTCCATTGATCTGTATGGCTACTTTGAGGCCAGTGCCACATTATATTATCTACTATAATTTTGTAGTAAGTTTTGAAATGGGGAAGTATGAATCTTCCAACGTTTTCTCCTTTGGTTTAGATTATTTTGGCTGTTCTATGACTGAATTATCACAAGTAGTCCTTTTTTTATTTGATATTTTTGTTATTTTTGCTGCAGTTGTCCTGTGTGTGGCATTTTTTTATTCATAGTTGCAAATCGCTCTTTGGTAAAAATTATCATATTTATATGAAACTTCTGTTAATTGGTAAAATCCACTAGAATTGCCCAAGTGTCCTTCTTATCTATCTGCAGAAGCAATCGTAAAATCCTACATTGTAACATTGTAGACACTATCTGTGAAGTTTCTCATTACTATTCTGAATTCCATGAAGTCTTAAACTCAAGACTAATATATACAGAAACTCTTATTCCAAGCCATAAAAGGATTATTCTCCCATTGGCTTATTATATTGAAAACTGGGCTAGAAGCCAACTTCTTCCTTTAAATCATCAATGTTGAGGTGAAGGCTAATGTGTACATTAGCTCATCTGTGTACATTAGCTCATGTGTGTAAATTTTTGGAGGGAAATGGCCATAACCATAAGGCTTAAAACTAACTTGCAGTAGATCTAGAAATACTGCCATGGAATAAACAACAAACACTTCAGCTACTGGATAGTTCACTGAGAGAC
This sequence comes from Bos mutus, assembly GCF_027580195.1. Taxonomy (NCBI): domain Eukaryota; kingdom Metazoa; phylum Chordata; class Mammalia; order Artiodactyla; family Bovidae; genus Bos; species Bos mutus. The sequence continues at coordinate 54,339,294 of NC_091640.1, forward strand.
CCTCTCAGCTGCTTATCAGGATATCCAAGCAATCCTTAATGTGGGAATTACGTGGCTGTTTTTCAAAATTAGAATTTATGAATTTGTAGTAAGTTATATAGTGCTTCCCTGGAGGCTTAGATGCTAAAGAATCTGCCTGCAATGCAGGAGACCTGGGTTCGATCCCTGGGTTGGGAAGATCCCCTGGAGGAGGGCATTGCAACCCACTCTAGTGTTCTTGCCTCCAGAATCCCCATGGACAGAGGAGCCTGGCAGGCTACAGTCCATGGGGTCACAAAGATTCAGACACAACTGAGTGACTAAGCACAGCATATATAGGAGATCCAAGATGAAATAGGTTTACTTTTCATGATACTATCTTAACTATAAGTGTGTCAATTATTCAATTTCCAAAACCTCAAAAAAAGGCATATATACCTGAAGTGAGATTCTCAACATTCAAGCATTTGAATTGTTGTTGTCGTTCAGTCGCTCAGTCATGTCCAACTCTTTGTGACCCCATGGACTGCAGCACGCCAGGCCTCTCTGTCCATCACTATCTCCAGAGCTTGCTCAAACTCATGTGCATTGAGTCGGTGATGCCATCCAACCATTTCATCCTCTGTCACTCCCTTCTCCTCCCGCCCTCAATTTTTCTCAGCATCAGGGTCTTTCCCAGTGAGTCAACTCTTTGCCTCAGGTGGCCAGAGTATTGGAGTTTCAGCTTCAGCATCAGTCCTTCCAATGAATATTCAGGACTGATTTCCTTTGGGATTGACTGGTTTGATCTCCGTGCAGTCCAAGGGACTCTCAAGATTCTTCTCTAGCATGACAGCATTTGAATGTTTTCATTCAAAAAAGTAGAATCACTGTAAGGGATACAGAACATGAGCTTTATTAATCAGATTGGATTTTACACAGCTGTGGGAGTTGGTTAGGCAGTCTGTGTAAGCCTATTGCCTTTCTATGTTGTGTTGTACCTGAAGTCATCAGAACCAGGGTCAGGAAAGAAAGATGGACATGAAGTCAGAGCAAGATCAAACGGGGAAATCCACAAGGAATCCAGAAGGAAGCCTGGAACGTGCTTGTGTCTTCGCCACCTCTAAACTCAGGGATGCAGATGACTTGCTGAAGGGGCTATGCCTTCTCTGTGAAGCTGCACACACACTCAGTCTAGGATTTCAAGAAGCTAAATAAGGAGATCGTATGAGAGCTAGAGAAACTGTAGCCCAGTTATTTCCTGTGCCAACAAGGTGAGGTGACAAGTCAGTGACAACATCCGTGAGCTTCAAGGCCTGTGCCCTCAGAATGACCCTGCACACACTTTGGGACTGCAAACATTTAGGTTTCCAAGAAGGCTGTGAAGTTCTCTTTTTTAAGGGGGATTTCAGTTTATCAGCATTAAAAAATATAAGTACGAGCTTTTAGAGGTTTCTCTGAATCTGAAACAGCAGATTTGTAAAGTACTATTTTATTCCTGTTGACCATTTAAAGCCAAAAGCCTGAATTGCTTTAACTACCCCAAGATTTGAGTCATGTTTTCTAAACAGTGTTTTTAACCACATACCAGTAAGGGGTTTGCTTTCTACTCAGTGTACATGTGAGCCCCAGGAATAATGCTAGGCCATTGTTCTCATGTCCTTTTCAGAAATATTCCATTTAGAACATATGTCAATATGATGCTACAACTGGGGACAAAATAGCTTTGTGTTTGGCAGGCTCCAGCTGATCTGTAATGATCCAATGTTAGGGAAACACACAAAAAGCATTGATCTAAATGGATCAATATTAGTAAACAGAATGATTTAAAAGCTCTTTCAATTCAGGTAAAAATGTCTTAGACCAAGAAGCAGCTGTATCCTGACCTTGATTGTGAGAATTATTGGCAAGCTGTGGGGTTTTAAGAATACTCACTGAGCAAATTTGGGCTTTAGCAGTTTCAAGTCCAGAATTTCAAGGTCTACTGGATCTTGACCCCAGAGTTCTCTGTCCCTTCTGGGCACAGAGAAACGAGAATAAAATTGGAGAAGTGTAGTAACTCATGAACAAGGAAAGTGTGGATATGATTTGAGTTGAAAAGAAAGAGTAGGGTTAGAGTTGGGCATTCTAAGAGAAATTTAATGACAGTAGAAAAGAAGATTACTGCACAATGGGCTATAATATGAAAATTAAAATAAACTCGAGGTAATAAGACTGGTACTTTCTTTCATTGATTTTCTAAAGCCTTACACAAATAAGTACAAGTATACAGAATTAGAAATGTCAGGTGGAAAAATGACTATCAAAACAGAATATTTTAAAAATCATTATGAGAGTAGTTTGTACAACTCCATAAAGTACATTTGAAATTTTGGATGAAATGATTAATGTTCTACAAAATTACAACTTTGCAAAACTGATCCTACTGGAGAAGGATTAAATGGACCAATTACCAGAGAAGAAATAGAGACTAATTTAATCCTCTCCCTCCAAACAAAACACACAAATCACCCAGACAAGATGGTTTCACATGAAAATTCTTTCAAACATTTAAAGATCAAATAACCTCCATAATACTTAAACTACTCTAGTGTACAGAAAAAGAAGGAAAACTTTCATATCCTCTCAATGAAATGATTACAATGTAAAGCTCAAAAGCAAAGATTATTACAAAAACAGGATAAATCTTACTTATTAAAACTGATAAACAGTTAAAATGTAAGTGACATAACCCAACAGCACATTAAAAGCCGATATTACACTCTGAACAAGTGAAATTTATTTCAGAAAGGTAAAGTATTGCTCTGTAGGGAAATCTATCAATAAAATTAAGCTAAGGAGAAAAACCGGAAGATCATCTCAATAGAAAAAGAAAGAATAATTGACAAATTCAATATCCACTCATGTTAAAAACAGCCAGCATATTCCTTAATGGGAAAACACAAGAGAATTTCTAACTAAAATCAGAAACAAGGATGTCTACTATCTCTACTATTCTTTACCTTTATAGTAGAGGCATCAGCCAATGAAAAAAGATAAGAAAAAACAAATAGAAGCATAAAAATTTGAAAGGAAGGTATATCTGTTAATCAATGATATAATTGTACATCTAGAAAATTCAAAATAATGAGTTGAAAAAACACTAAAATAGTAAGGAATTTTGGCAAAGCATTGGGTAATAAAATCAATATGAAGAAGTCAACAATCTTCATAAAAACAGGAAAACAATAATAGGCAAAAGTTAACAGATGAATCCCTTACAAAAGCAAATGAAAAAATAAAATACTTCATTGTGAACTTAACAAAAATATCCAAAATTTGTATTAGAAAAACCATAAAGTCATCCTGAAAGTCACAATAGATGACTTGACCACATGGAAGACATATGTTTGGGGATAAGAAAATTTAATATTGTAAAGATGTTAAGAAAAGAGGAACAATAAGAAAGGGATAACTTTTTCAGATATTAAACATTTTATGAATAATCACATTTAAACTGGTGCTGCATGAAGAGACAGTCAGACGATGGGAACAGAGAAGAATAATCTAGGAATACACTCAACTGTGTATGAAATTTTATTTTGTGACAAAAGTAGTTCCTTAAATCAGTGATGAGAAGATGAATTTGTACATAAGTTGTATTTGGATAACAATAAAAATATGTTTGAATCAACTTTTCATAACATATTTTGGGTAAATTCCAGGTGAGTTAGATATTTAAACATAAAATTAAAACCATGTAAGTAGCCAAAGAACACACAAGTGAATTCCTGCCATTCAGAATTTGATTTCTCCTCCCCCAAACATCAACAGCAAAAATAAAAATCTTTTGGGTAGCATAAATATCACAAGCAAAGTAAAGAGACAAATGAGGGAAAGTATTTGCAACTTAAATAGCAAAGTGTTAATATCCCAAAGACATGAAGAACTTCTAAAAATAGGAGGAAAAAAAACCATTTTAAAAATTGAACAAGACATGTGAACCTTCCATTCACAAAAAAAAAGGAATACAAATAACCTTTAACCATATGAAAAGAAACTTGACTTTGATCATTGTAAAAGAAACACAGGCTAGAACAGTATAGGATATGGCTTCTGACTATCAAATATGCAGAAAGCCAAATGTCTGACAGTCTTCTCTATAGGTAAGCACGATGTCAGTGTTTAGTTGACATTCAGATTTATATTGAATTATTCATGAAAAAAATTGTTATGATGCTCTGGAATTTGCTTCAAAGTAATCTGGTAAAGGGAGAGTTTTGGAAACAGGAAACAAAATTGGCCATGTACCGGTAATTTAGAAGCTGGGCACTCAGTATATGGGGGTACACTACTATTCTCTCAAACTTTGTATATGTTTGGAAGTTCTCATTAAAAAAAGTAAAAGGGAAATCCATACAGTTTCAAAAGATACCACAAAATTAAACTAAAGGGAAAAATGTTACCTTACAGAAAAAAGAATTTTAGAGAAATAAAAGTATTCATTGGTTCAGAAGTGTGGTTAGTTTGTGAGAACAATGATATATCAATGGAGGAAAAAAAACAATTTAAGGCTGACCTGGGTTAGAATTTTTACCCTTTATTTTCAGTGTGCATGAGCTCAATGAATTCTTGGTTTATCTCTTGTTATATTATATCCCTTGACCATAGAATGAAACAAAATGAACGCACTTTTTAAAAATAGATTTGATTGCTCCAGGAGACACATTGACCCCTGTCAACTTAAGTAAAAGTTGTTCAGTTAAGTTGATGTTAATTTATGTTTGCAATTTGGTTTGAATCTTCCATACAGGCTCACATCCATTAATTCTAAATAGCCCTTAGGAAATATGGAAGTAAAAATTATCTTTAGTAAACCTTGCTAAAAGAACAAAATGTTATAGAATGCACTATAGAGAATGTTTATTTGTTTTTAATTTACACCCCCTCTCCTTCAGCTTTCTTCCTTCCAGAACATGCCTTCTGTTGTACTGATGCAAGGCTGAAGGTCCCTAGAGTACTCCAGCCATCCATAATTTAACTCTACCATCCTGGACATGCATGTGGTTATAGGAAGCTGTATTTCAAGGTCAGTTAATGAGAACCACCTTCAGGCTATCATTCAGATAATGAAGAGCTTGCTCGGAGAGTCCCAGACCTCAAATGCTCTTACTGCAGGCCAACACAAACCCATCAAATAAACATAAATGAGAAAATATTCAACAGCTGTCCGTTTTATGCTTGCTAGTTTTATTTTATTGAAACCATCTACACTGAATGCAAAGCAATATCAGTGATATTTTATTTGTCTACCATTTTAAGCTTTCCGAAGTACCTTAAGATATTAAGTTGTTTTTTATGGTTTAATTAGTTCAGATCACAAGGTCGTAGCTTGTCGGGATGTTCTTAAAGTTGTTATTTATGGAACCAGCTAAGTTTGCATGGGTCAGCCTGTTTGTGTAGTAGTCATCAACACGTATCTGTAGTGTTGGTTAAGCTCCTTGCTAGAGAAGTCAGAGTCTTACCGCAGAACCATGCAAAACAGAATGTGCCACCGGGTGTTAGGTGGACAAATGGACGCTCTCATGGAGGAGCCCATGCTCTGAGCTCTGAACTCTTCAACTGACAAGTTTATATATTCTCTGCCAACGCAAATCTTACTTTCAAAAATTATAGTTCCTTTGTACTTTCCCTCTTCCCAGGTTATTTGAAACTGTTCCTCTAAAGATATTCTGTTCTGAGGAAGTTTTTATACTCTCGTGCAACTTAAAATAGAAAAATAAGCTCAGGAAGCCAGACATGGAAACTAACAAGGTCATTATTTCATCTAAATATTCACTTTATAGGTGAGGAAGGAAGGAGAATCCATGTTCTGAACTTGGAGAGACACCACTTCCACCAACTATTCAAAGATAAATATTGTTAATCATCACACTGGTGTGGCTGTGAGAAGCTTAAATAGACTTACACACTAACACGTATGTACTGGCCCTCTCCCAGGTGGCATGAGTGGTAAAGAGCGCACCTGCCGATGCAGGAGACATAAAGGGACCCAGGTTTGATCCCTGGGTCGGGAAGATCCCCTGGAGAAGGAAATGGCAACCCATTCCAGTATTCTTGTTTGCGAAATTCCATGGACAGAGGAGCCTGGGAGGCTACAGTCCATGGGGCCATGAAGAGTCAGACAGGACTGAAGTGACTTAGCGTGCACACACGTATGTATTGAGCTCCTCCTATATACCAACCACTGTACTGGACTCTGTGGTTCTAGCAGTGGTCAAGGAAAGTGAATTCCTGAGCTAATGGAATTTATGTCGAACAAGAATGAAACATAAGAGGGTCAAAAGAGAGAGAGAGAGAGAACGGGCAACCTCATTTGAGATAGTCCGACCATGAAAATCATGTTTCCAGAGAAAGCTCCTCTCCCCTATAAAATGAAAATATTTCTACTTTCTACCTTTGTAACTCACTTTCCATTTCAAATCATGAACAGCAGTCTCGGGGTTTCCTCTATTAGAAACCGTCACCCCATAAATTATGCAACTTCCCTACACATGATTTCTCATCTGTAAATTAAAGGCTGTGCACGTGTGCTCAGTCACTTCAGTCGTGTCCAGCTCTGCAATCCCTTGGACTGTAGCCCACCAGGCTCCTCTGTCCATGGGATTCTCCAGGCAAGAATACTGGAGTGGGTTGCCATACCCTTCTCCAGGGGATCTTCCCAACCCAGGGATTGAACCTTCGTCTCCTATGTCTCCTGCATTGCACTTTACCACTGAGCCACTGGGGAAGCCCAAACTAAAGGCTAGACCACATAATTACTTAGATTTCCTTCTACCTTTAAGATGCTTCATTAAACAGAGCCTCATGGGTGTTTTGAACTCTTCCCTACTCCTCCCAGCCTCTCACTGTCCCACAAAAGGCTCTGAGGAAGACGCTGCTGTTTCTGTGTCTAAAAGGCCTGTGGCTCTTGTGGTGTAGTCTGTGACACAGAGATAATGTAGGGAGGAGTCAGACCCATTTCCTGAGGCATGACAATCTTCTGGCTTTTTCTTCCCTTTTAGATTCATAGAACTACAAATACTGTCAGTCATCGCACAGGAATAAACAATACTGCTAAACTTGTCAGCTTTTTGATCCTTCCCAGATCTTTTTATTTTTTTAGCCCAGTTCTTGGAAAAAGAAGGCTTATCAAGGCTTTTATTTTTCTTTGGAGTGTTATATTTGCTGCGCCAAGGATAGATTATTGAAATAAAATCATATATTTTAGGACTCAGAAAATCACATAATTGTAAAAGAGGAACCAAACTAAATACAAAAGAACTAAAAAAAAAAATACAAACTAAATCCAAAACAATTATATGTATATATGTATGAAATGAGGTCTTCCCTGGTGGTTCAGATGGTAAAGAATCTGCCTGCAATGCGGCAGAGCTGGTTTCGATCCCTGGCTTGGAAAGATCCCCTGGAGAAGGGAACGGCTACCCACTACAGTAAAAAATGAGTCATAAAATTTATTTTTAAAAGAAACGTGGAGGCAAGCTATCTTATACCCAGCTCACTATGTCAGTTTCTTTAATAGTCTATTGAAGACACTGAATAAATTTTTTCCACGGTGCCAGGTTTTGTGTTCATTTCAGGTGGAATTTATGCTCAGTGCCACAAAATCTCCACCTTCTTTCGCTTAAAGAAAAGATGCTGTGTGGGCTGCAGTAGAACTGATCCACGTTAGCTAGGGGCGTTGACTCTGAATCAGCATGCGATTGGGAGGCAACCCCAGGCAGTCTATGCACTGCATGTGGCGTCAGGGCAGAAATGCAGGGTAGGTCAGGTAGTTGGCAAGGAGCGACAGTCCCATTCTGTAAGTGGTGATTAACATGGTCCTGAATCTCCTCTCGTACCTCATTCCTCCCTATGCTGCAAGGTTAAATGCAAGTTCATCTTCCTCCACAAAAGCTTCTCTGACTTTTGCAGTCCATGAAAACTATCATTTTGTTGGAACTAAAAAGCACAACTATTTGCCTCATTTATCAACTAATCATGTTCCACCATGTACAGTTATATTGTATTATCTTGCATCTTTGTTCAACTTCTAAGTGTGTGCATGCCATGTCAAAAGTTAGACTACAGAATAATTTGTAATTAATTTTTGTAATTTTATATGGTATAGTTTGTGTCACAGAGATAATGTAGGGAGGGAGTCAGACCCATTTCCTGAGGCATGACAATCTTCTGGCTTTTTCTTCCCTTTTAGATTCATAGAACTACAAATACTATCAGTCATCATGCAGGAATAAACAATACTGCTAAACTTGTCAGCTTTTCCATCCTTCCCAGATCTTTGTTTTTAGCCCAGTTCTTGGAAAAAGAAGGCTTATCAAGGCTTCTATTTTTCTTTGCAGTATTATATTTGCTGTGCCAAGGATAGATTATTGAAATAAAATCACGTATTTTAGAACTCAGAAAATCACATAATTGTAAAAGAATTTTATAATTTTCGTCTTTGGACCTGATACTATATATTGAAAATATTTAACTAGATTTGCTCAAGGTTTAACCTTTTGTGACACTGTCACCAATAATATTGCAAAAAACACAGTAGACTTTAAGCAAAATTTTAAAATGTGCTGATGTATCTTCTTGACTCTGTTTTCATTTTTCCAGGAAACCACAGTATCCTCCAACTTTATCTTGTATTTAGGTAACCAGTAGCTTCAATTTCTTCCCTCTGATTATCAAGGTTTGTGTCTGGGGAAAAATTTTGCTTTAATTACTTAACTATCTAAGAATATTTTAATTTAATGTTTTTTTCCCAAGAGAATGAACAGTTTTATCTGATTCTACCAGCCAGGCAGACTTCATCACCCTTGGAGGAGCTTCGCATGAGCAAGTTTGGAGGGGAAAGAGAGAATAGGACAGAGTGGTGGTGGTGGTGATAACCTAAATGGGGGGGACTATACAACTTTGGCATCAATCTCCTCTAGCAACACATTTGGCTTAAAGACTAGGAGCAGCAATATCTTCAACCAAAAAGTCCTGATAAGACATTGAGTACCATCCAAACGCAGAACTAGTCACTGCTACACAGTCCATCAGGGCAGACATTTTCTAAGAAGAATTTCACATCAATAGTGGAGACACCCGCATCAAGGAAGGCTGGTTGTGGATGGTTGCTAGGCACAACTTCCTGAGCAGTGGTTATACTTTCTATAGATATTACAAAAGGCAAAGAGTGCATTCGTCGTCAGCAAGCATCCACCCTGAGAGTCTCACTCAGTCAAGAAAGGATGATGTTATAAGAGGAAAGCTTTAATGCAGAAATATAAATTGGCAGCTCTCAAAATACCTGTGCTCAAAAACCATTCACTAATTAAAGAATAGCTATCCATCACCCATAATACGTTTATTAGGATTTAGCATCAGTAGGGTTCAAATTTTAGAAAATTCTGGTGTAAAAACATTGTAAATCTTCCAAACAATGTAAGAATTCTGGCTGGCTAACTACATGATTATTTTTTTTCATCGTTATTTATCCAAAGGCTTGAAACCTTTTAGTTTTACCATGTGCTAAAATGACAATATAAAATTTTCAAAGTTTTGTTTAAATTGCATCATTTTCTTGCATGTAGAAAAATGATTAGAAGTATGTAGCAATTTTTATGGAATAGCCTGTTGTTGACATTTGATTTGGGTCACCTCAGAAGTCCTGAAGAGTACAGTGTTTCCTAAACTGTAGAAGCGGAGGAATATTCCTCCCTATCACCTAATAGAAGAGAATGTTTCTAATCCAGGGACATCTTCATAAGCCTTTCTCTACATAGAATATGACAAATCCATCTCTATAACCCAGATCAGTTGTACCAAATGGCAAATCATTTTGCCACCCTGAAGGGCAGACACTGCACCGAGTGTCTGGTGGATGGTGGTGTAATTCAGAAGCATGTGGCAGTAGTTTTGGAGTCACCACTGTATTTAACATTAACCCTTGGCATCTACTGCCTGTAATTATTGTAACAATGGAGGAAATGAAGACTGAGACAGATGTTTAGGGCAGTGGCAGAAATGGCAAGGGATGTTCCTTCAGGAGAAACGTTAGCAGAACTACCATAGTTATGCCTCTGAATAGCTCTTCCTCTTTTTCCAAGGCCTAGAAAATATTCAGCAGATTTGCCAAACACAGCAGATTTGCCACTGAAGAACAGAGGGTTCAGTATTTCAAAACAGAAGATTTTAAAACATGGCTATTGAAATGATTTCAAATCAATGTTTTTAAGGGTTGTCATTTCGTTGTTAAATTTTTTTAATTAAAGAGAGAATATTTTGTATTCACATAACAGAAAGTTCATCCTGCAGGATTAGATGCACAATATTCCCCTAGGTTTTTGCCTTCCATTACTCATGTATAATTTCAGCCTCCCTGCACACACCTGCATCCTCTTGGACGTACTTCTCTGCTCCCTGTGGCTCGTCTTCCGAGCACCATACTCCTGATCCAAAGGGACACTGGTTTAAAAAAAAAGCTGTAACTCTTTAAGTTCTACTATTGCCTCAGCAACGGCCATCCATGGTGGGTATCACATAGCTTTTTGCTCCATATTACCTGACATGAGAGCTTCCCTGGTGGTTCAAATGGTAAAGAATCTACTTGCAATGCAGGAGACCCGGGTTCGATCCCTGGGTCAGGAGGATCCCCTGGAGAAGGGAATGGCAACCCACCCCAGCATTCTTGCCTGGAGAATTCCACAGACAGAGGAGCCCTCTATGGGGTCGCAAAAAGCCGGACACGACTGAGAAGCTAACCCTTTCACCTGACGTGATGTAAAAAGATAGGCACTAAGTGAAATCATGGAAGAGTTCTTAGTTCTGAGGCTGCTCTGAACTAGTTAACTCAAAATTTCACAGAATAGAGGCATCTCAATTTTATAACTTTGAAAGCTAAATTTACATTGTTTTGAAGGAAGCCAAAAGAAAACAGTGTTCATCATAAATGCTTATTTTTCCTTCAACACAGGCCCACCATCACGACCATCACTATGACCGATGGGGACTATGATTATCTGATCAAACTCCTGGCCCTTGGAGATTCAGGGGTAGGGAAGACAACATTTCTTTATCGATACACAGACAATAAATTCAACCCCAAGTTCATCACGACAGTCGGGATAGACTTTCGGGAAAAACGTGTGGTAAGTTGTTAACCATACTGTTAACCGGTTGCTGATCTTCCCATATATAAACTAAGAATTGAGAAAATATGTTTATTGCATTGCAAGGTGTCTTTTATCACATGAAATTCATAACCTGTCACTTTGATCCAATTTGAATATTATATTTTACTGTCTCAACTCTAAATAACGTTTTGCTTAGAAAAAATCCAGTGGCACTTGTCTCCAGAAGCACACAGAGCAACTCAAATAAATTATTTATGGGTTTATATAGTGTGTTTTCTATGAATTCTTAAGGAATCTTTCAAAACATGAATTCGTTATCTAAAACCATTAACTCTTGATCTAAGTTTCTCAATAAAAACAAAGTGTTCATTTCCCCGTGCTTAAGAAAGAGGTTAAAAGGATGATTGGCAAATAGCTGGAACATGAGCGTTGTGAGTTCCTGCTGCCTTTTTATTTATGTGTAGACTCAGCCATCAATCACTAGCTTCTTATGAACAGAATGTGAGACCAACCCATGCTATTTTTCAAGATAAGAGAGTTAAAGTGAGAATCACAACCACTTCCTTCCGCTGTGCTAGACGCTAATGACAGGAGTAAGGATATTGTGACATGTGAGGCGTGGAGCATAGGCCCAGGAGCTGAGCCCCCGTCGCTGCCTCCCGAGGCGTGCTTGGGCGCCAAGATGGCGGCGGCTCCGGTTCACGTCCGCGATCCCCTCGTACCTCGAACGCCGATTCACTTTGCTCTATTTGTCGTATTAGAAACTAGTACAACATTGTAAAGCAACTATACGCCAATAAAATCTTTCTTAAAAGATAAATGCACTCATTCCTCAAGAATCGGGGATAAAAAAGAACAAAGAAAATGAGGATTGAGAAATTAAATCATGATTTCTTAGAATGTCCTTGTCCCTTATCTGAAACGTCAATACTGTAGTCTTAGCAAATTTGCTCCCAATCATTCCAGGGTATTTGTGTGCCTTCTCCCTTCCCATATGTCTCCACAGATCTAGGTGTAAGTCCTTGCAAAGTTTTCCCTTGAAAATATTTTCACTAAACCATAAGTAAGGGAGCTAGATAATATGAAAATTGTTATGCTATGTCGTGTCCGACTCTGTGCGACCCCATAGACAACAGCCCACCAGGCTCCCCCGTCCCTGGGATTCTCCAGACAAGAACACTGGAGTGGGTTGCCATTTCCTTCTCCAATGCATGAAAGTGAAAAGTGAAAGTGAAGCCGCTCAGTCGTGTCCGACTCTTAGCGACCCCATGGACTGCAGCCCACCAGGCTCCTCCGTCCATGGGATTTTCCAAGCAAGAGTACTGGAGTGGGGTGCCATTGCCTTCTCCGGAAAACTGTTATACTTGGTTTAAATTAAGAACTCAAAAAGCCATCACCTATAAAATTTAAACTTTTCTAGAAAGAGCCTTTGAAGAAATGGGTAAAAAGGGAAGACTTGGAAGAGCCTGTGTAAACTTATTGAGCAATCCTGTGTGCACTTCATGGCTAAGTCTTTTTGAAAGTCCCAATCCACAGTAGAAGATACTCAAGTACTTGTAAAATATTTTACTGTTTTAAAAATTCCTTCAAATGTGTTATTTCACTTAAGTTTGCAGTAACTCTGTAAATTAGGAGATTATGGGTCTCAATTTGCCAGTAAGAAAGTAAGATTCTATGAAGTTAAATGAAAAGTTGATATTCGAACCTCGAACTTGGGTCCTCAGTCGACTGTTTGCTGCTTCCTTGAGGAAATGACAGAAGGTGTCTAATTTAAGTTTGCAGGATGCATAAATTTTGTGGAAAACCATACTTACACTTGACATTTAAAAGTGAGAGTATATGTGCTAACTTCTAGGAGAAAAAAAGCAAATATTTATTCTCCACTGTGAACTTTGACTATAATAATTGAGAAAAAATACGCGGAGTGAACCCAGGGAATTTGAATGCTGACAAAATCAAAGCAGCATAAACTAACGACATTTGTATTCTTTCAGGCTTACAACACACAGGGACCGAATGGGCCAACAGGGAAAGCGTTTAAGGTGCATCTTCAGCTTTGGGACACTGCAGGGCAAGAGCGGTAAGAGTGAATTATTTTGTTTCTAGCTACAAATAGCTTAGAAAAATTTACTTTAATGTCAGTGTGTGTTTGTACAGTGTGTGTGTGTGTGTGTGTTAAGTTGCTTTAGTCATGTCAGACTCTTTGTGACCCTGTGGACTGTAGCCCGCCAGCCTCCTCTGACTATGGGATTCTCCAGCCAGGAATACTGGAGTGGGTTGCTGTTTCCTCGGGCAGGGGCTCTTCCCAACCCAGGGATCGAACCCATGTCTTTTATGTCTCCCGCACTGGCAGATGATTTCTTTACCACTAGTGCCACCTGGGAAGTGGTATTGTATGTGCCACTTTAATACGACTACGGTATGTGAACTTGAAAAATGTAAGGAAATGCAACTCTCCTCCTGGTTTCAAAATAGACATCTATATCAACAAATAAAAATAAATTATCTGTAGTGAATTAACCATAACTAGCAATTGTGTATTTGGTGCAGATTGCAAAAATCACATTTTCAGAAATCTCTGTGAAGATTCTTATGCATTGTCTTTGTACTTTGTGATCATTAAAAAAAAAAAATCCAGAATTTAATTGAACTGGGGTGGAAAATGAACATTGTTACAAGTGCTACTTGAAGAGTGAGTTGAAGGAAAGGGTGTTAATATATTTTTCATCTCTTTCTGTCTTTACACACAGCCATGCATCCTGTACCATTTGACTGACTTTACTATGATTTCGGTCACATCATCACTCTCCAGCTGGAATGTTTTATTCCTTTCCCACCATTCCTGAGCCTCTCCTTTCAATAGGCCTGGCTCACATTACACGTGCCTGGTGGGGCTTTTCCAAACTCCCCATCTGAAACAAATTCCCTCTTTCTTGAATTCTTACAATGTCTATTCTTCCATGCCTTGGGAGGCTGCATGCATGCTAAGTCGCTTCGGTCATGTCCAACTCTTGGTGACCCTATGGACTGTAGCCCACCAGGCTCCTCTGTTCATGGGATTCTCCAGGCAAGAGTCCTGGAGTGGACTGCCATCATGCCCTCCTCCAGAGGATTTTCCCTGCCCAGGGATGGAACCCAGTCTCCTGTGTCTCTTGCATGGCAGGTGGGTTCTTTACCACTAGTGCCACCCGGGAAGCCCATCCATGCTTTAAGTTACTTTAATTAAATAAGTTAATTAATTATATACCACCTTTGTAATAAGACTTCCCTGGTGGCTCAGTGATAAAAATTCGCCTGCCAGTGCAGGAGACACGGGTTCGATCCCTGGGTCAGAAAGATTCCCCTGGAAAAGGAAGTGGCAAACTACTCCAGTATTCTTGCCTGGGAAAACCCGTGGGCAAAGGAGCCTGGCAGACAACAGTCCCTGGGATCGCAAGAGAGCTGGACACGACTTAGTGACTAAACAACAACATCTTGTGGTAAGGCATGTCTTTTATTTTTGTCTCTAACGGCTGTTCTTCAATCCACTTGTGGCCTTCTCACCCCAACACGATTGTGAGCTTCATAAGAACAGAGACCATGCTTGTTTCCTCAGCCTTGTCTCTGGTGCAGTGACCCAGACAAGAGACACCCGGTAGACAGCAGTGTTGATTGTTTACAGCTGGGGGTGCGGTGCCATGATTTGAAGAAAATACATTTCTTTGAGATCCAAGCTTTCAAAGCGCAGAAGACCCCAAGCTAGTGCAGCTTTTCAATATTAGATGAAACAAAAATTGGCAATAGGTTGTCAGAGAAGATATATAGAAGGCACATACCTCCAAATTCTGCATCACATGTCTCACAATGTTTATGCTTGTAAACACTTCAGTCTTTGAAATGAGTCCAAAACATTCTCGCTTTCAGTGAGTGTAAACGCCAGGAGAGGTGCCGGGCCCTCTCTGTGAGCTCTTTTGACTGTGAATTCCATTTACACGCATCCTTCAACGTGGCTGGTTCCTCTGAAGTCGTTCCTCACAGGAATCTCTGTTCATATGTCAGTTTTGTTGTCACAAAGATGTATGTTTTATAGACCAATTTAATTCATTTTTGAAGAACTAATATGAGAAAATGTGGTTCCCATATGTCTTCGCACATGATATGTCGGCCTAGCATGATGGCAGGCTTCTCTCATCTGTCCCCTTAAGACAGCTGCTCTAGGAGAGAAATGGAAATACTAGGGATTGTCTTAGTAACACCAAGGTTATTCATCCCTTGAGAATTTTGCATTCTGTATATTAAAGTGTAGCTAAGCAACAAGATAAACGATGCCTCACACCTCAAGCCTGTGCCCGAGGATATCTGGCACTGTAACCCATGAAAGATAATGGTTATTGATAAAAGTCACATTATGGGAAGGAGGAAAAAGATCATACCCCTTATGTAAACCAAAAGGATGCAGAGCACAGACTTAGTTCTCAGTGAGGGAGAAAGAGCTATCATGTGCCCCTGGGATCTGTTTATTCATGGGGTCCTGGCATTCCACATTCTGGGGACAGAATGAGGTTGGTGGGTGGAGCTAGAAATAAATAAGATTACTCATGGAGTAAACCCTGGAAAGGCTTCCCTGGTGGCGCAGTGGTGAAGAATCGCCTGCCAGTGCGGGAGACACAGGAGACATGGATTCAATCCCCGGGTCGGGAAGATCCCCTGCAGGAGGAAATGGCAGCCCCCTCCAGTGTTCTTGTCTGGGAAATCCCATGGACAGAGGAGCTTGGTGGGCTACAGTCCATGGGGTCGCAAAGAGTCGGACAGGACTGAGCGACTAAGCACGAGCACAAGACCCTGGAAACTCCAGGGGCTCACAAGGGTCCTGGGGTTGAGTGGTCCAGGGTGTGAGCCTGGCTCAGAGCGGAATTGTCCTGTCCCTGTTGCTATGGATGCAAAAGTGTTTGCTCCAATGCGATCTATCCAACAAGCACGTTTTAAAGTAACTGTCATGGGCTGTGTTAATGAGAGGGGAGTAAGGCACAGTAGATTTGTCCTCAGATAAGAAACACACACACACACACACTTAAGAGAGGCCAGAGAACAGACTACTGTGGCTGACTTAGCCACACTCTTGTGGTTTAAGCAGGAGACAGTTTTGTGAGTACAGATAGTCCCCACAGAGAGAGAAACAACCATTCAATAAAAGCACTATAATCTCTGAGCTTCTAGTGACTGGTAGGAACAAATCCACAAGGATAAAATTGAGTAAGATTTTTGGTATTTCATAATCATCATGATTATATCCTACCAAAGAATCTTATTTTGGAAATAAATACTCTTAAATATCTCTTTTCTGTGACTCTATATTAAAAGTATTGTTTCTATTGAAGTCATTTACCTCCTTAATAATTTCATATCCTTTGCTATTTTCTATCTTTGTTTCTTTCTCTAAATCTGGCAAACACTTAATCATCAAAAAAATATTTCAGAGTCATGAAAACACAATGGATAGCGAGTTAAAAACACAGCTTCTTTTCTCTTGAAGGTTCCTGTATAGGATGGGATTTGGACAAATCAACAATTGCAATAAAGCTTCAGGACAGTAACAGGAAAACAAAGAGTGGCTGGTGGCTGTCAGATGCACCAGGAGGAGTCCATAACCCAGATGGCGGTGTTGGGGAGTCTGGGGAAGTGGTACTTCTATATATAAATATATATACTCATACACAATGTATGAGTGAACCTTTTCCTGGCGAACAGGGTGGGAGGTAAAGGAAGCCTGAAGGCAAGGTCACCCACAGGAATAACAGCGTGGGTGAAAGCCCAGGGGAGAGAGTGAACTTTCTAAGAACTTAAAGAAGCTCAGCATGCCTGTGGGTAGTCAGGAGATAAAGCTGGATAGAGGAGCAAGGGTCAGTTCATGCAGAGCCTTGGCGGATTACTGAAAAGTTCAGTCATTATCTTTAGAGCCAGGTTTCATCATCTAACATTTTTAGCAGAGGATTTATAGAATCAATAGGAAGAAATCGGGGAACAAGAGGACCCAAACAACACTGGAGACAGGAAGCCTGTTGAGAACGCTGTTGAAATTATCCTGGTGGAAGATAATGGCCTCGAAACTGGAGTAGTGGCAGGGTACGTGGAGAGAAATGAGAGGGTCAGGAGATATTTGTTGATTGCTTGTATATAACAGGTGAAGGAGAAGGAGGCTGTGGCACCCAGGGAGGATGGTGATGCCATTGATAGAAAAATCAGAGGGAGGTGAGTTTGCTTTCAAATATGTAAAGTTGCTGGTACCTTAGTTTCCTCCAAGTGGAAATACCCAACAAGTAATTGGGCATACAAAAAGCACGGCAGGAGAGATCTGGACCTATAAACTTGGGTTCAACATATACACCAGGATAACTGAGCCAGCAGTGTAGACTAAATAACTCAGTGAATGTACGTAGAGGATGAAGGGATCAAGAATAGAACCCAGAGGAAGCCCAAGAATCTACAAATAGGCCAAAATAGGTGACCAAAAAATTAGGAGGACATTTAGGATAGGATCTGCTTCTCTGTTGAGAGTCATGTGTCTTTCTTAAAACCAGTTGCCAGCTTCACTTCTTTATCAGTATAACCCAAAGCTTCTCTGGGCCCCATGTGTCATCTCCGGTTTGGCCCATTGCACACATTGAAGTGGATCTCAGAGCATCTTCATCTTCCCTGAGGATGCTGGGGTGAGGAGGGTTGGAGCAAGAGAGAGCAAGTGCTTACACTGCACATGATGGAGTATATTCTTCAAAATCCTCCCTTAGAAATGAGTGTTCTTACTTTCCCTCCTCAACTAGTTAAGTCTCTCTGCCCTTCCCTCCATCCCCCTAATCATAAAGTTTTCTTTTCCTTTCTTCACTGTCTTTCTTCCTTCTCCTTAAGAGACATGCATGTTTTATTCCCAAAGAGTGCGAATAAAAGCGTTCTCTCGCCAACGTTGTTTTTCCCTACAAAAGAACCCTAGTTCCAGCTGCTGACAAGTTGTGGTTCTCTGCACATAATCACAGGCACTCATTTCCAGCCTGCCATGTGCTAAGCTTCCTTCTGGCCACAGACAGGAAAATTGAAAAGTAGAAATTAAAGTCTCAGTCCTGAAGTGCCTTATATTTTAACTGTGGGCCACAAGATGCCTGTGAGCCAAAGAGAGAAGGATTCCAAGAGGCTGTGTAAGCAAGCGTGTGATTGAAGGTTACAGACTCTTGCATGCATGCCTGCTGTGGAACGTAAAGCCTCAACCGGATCTTAAATCTACAACCAGATTATCTCCTCTGACCCTTCAGCAGTCTTTCTGCCCACTCGCCCACTTGGGCGGATAATCCAGAGGGATGCCATGGAGAGTTCATATCTGAAAGGGACATAGTGTTGTTTGTATTGTCATCAGAGTATCCAGCGGACTAACTTTCGAAACTGTCCACTGTGTTTTCTTGGCAGATTCCGGAGCCTCACTACAGCATTCTTCAGAGACGCCATGGGTTTCTTATTAATGTTTGACCTCACCAGTCAACAGAGCTTCTTAAATGTCAGAAACTGGATGAGTAAGTGGGACTGAATAACTCCTGTTGGCCACGTTGGGACCCAACGGCTCTATCTGCTTCTTGGCCTCACAAGATGAAACCAGAAAAAGTCACAGGTTTAGTGTTGCCCGTGTCACCTTCAAAGTGGTGGCTTGTATGTGGCTCACCCAGAGTGGCTTGGAATTGGTTGTTCCTTTGACACCTTAGATGAATCACCACCTATGTGTAAGGACTTTATGATCGCAATGGACGGGCCATTCATTCCACTTGTGCAGTAAGTCTCGAAGGACTTCTCACAACTCAGCCAGCAGTCACGTCTACTTTGTCTAGCCTGGAGTGGACACACAGGAAGCACGGCATTTTCTGAGTAGGCACACTGGCACCTACAGTGTGGGCCCTTGCACATGGGTTAACTAAATAGTTAATTAACTCAGGGGTCAGTTAAGTGAGAAATTGTTTCAGAGCAGAGCAGCTGCATGAAGATACCATACAGTGTGTCTGTCAATAAGCTCACATTGAAATTTTACTTTTTTTGGACAAGTGTTCAGATATAAGAAAGACTGGTATAGAAAAATCTCCAGCTTTCATGGCAATTTAAACACAATAAAGCTTTGAATTAACCTAATCAGTTATTAAAGCCAGATTGATGTATGTCAGCACAGAAGAGTGGTATTTCGTTTTTCCTTTGTTTAAAATGCATGTAGCACTAAAGACCATATTACATATACCAGTTTCGAACACACTGGGACACACTAGCAATCCCATGGGCTGGTGCTACTTATTTCTAGAGTTGTCGGGGCTGTCTGTGGCCAGAGGGCTATTTTTTGAGATCTGATCATGTTATCCCCCTACTCCAAGTCCTTCCGGGGTTTCCCACTTCACTTGGAATAAAATCCAGAGTCCTTTGCTGACCTCTAAGGCCATCAGGGAAGCCTGGCTTGCTACAGGCCATGGGGTCCCAAAGAGTCAGACACGACTCAGCAACTAAACAACAGCAAGGACCATCATCGTCGCTTCCTCTGTAATTCACTCTCACTCCGCCCCCACTCACTGGCCTCCAGCCGAAGGGCTCTCCTGAAAAGCACCGTCTTGTCTTGGAGCCTTTGGTCTCTGTTTCCTCCTGCCTTGATTTCTGTTTTCCTATTTACACCATTGTTAATTCTTTCACTTCCTTCAAGTTCTTGTTCAGACCCCATTTATCTCTTGGGAAAAGCTTTCCTGACTGCTCCATCTAAAACCGTTCTTCATCACTCTGTGTGCGCTCAGGACACTTTCTGCTTCATTTGGTCACTGCCCCCACCTGACATCATATATATGATATTATATCATATCATATTATATATTTCTTTGTTTTGTGGTTGTTGTTCAGTCACTAAGTTGTGTACAACTCCTTGTGATCTTGTGGACTGCAGCATGCCAGGCTTCCCTGTCCTTCATTATCTCCAGGAGCTAGTACTCAATTTCATGTCCACTGAGTCAGTGCTGCCATCCAACCATCTCATCCTCTGCCGCCCCCTTCTTCTTTGCTTACTTGTGGTTTTGATTCTTTCCACCTCTAGAATGTGAGCTCTATAAAGGTTCAAACTTGGTCTGCTTGTTCTGTTGCGATACCCCAGAGCAACTGGCTGAGTATCTGGCTGTGTAGATTCTCAAATATATGCATATCTTATTATTTCATATTACATGTAATTAATACTTTTATATATATATACACAGACTATATAATGGCTTTAAATATAAGCTCGCCAGCACAGTTGTGCTAGTGGAGAAAAATACCAACAAATTCTGACTTATTTATTTGCTTCTCCAAATGAGTGTTCATCCTAGGATCTCTCTCCATTTTCTTTTATTATTACATTTCTTTATCTAAAGTGTTATTATTAGATAATAGATAATGTTTTGTTTTTATTATTAGATAATATTATTAGGTAACACACCAAATGTTATTATTAGATTCTGGGAGATAAGGAGATAATAAGGTTATTCAGTTCTTTCAGAGTGATTTATTCATCATTTTTCAAGGTAGATGAGATGCTCCCTTGCTCCTAAAATTTTCCAGGATACTGTTGGGATTTAAGATAATTAATTGCCATTTCTGATAAGACTTTAATTTCTAATATCCAAATAACTGGTGTTACAGAGTCACTTCCTCCTCTGGCCTCAACAAGGTTGCACTTAGCATGCCTTGAGGTAGTTGGTAAAATAGTCCCATAACCTTGAAAATATAGGTTGACAAGGCTTTTTTTTTATCATTTCTTTCCTTCCTCCTTCCCTTCCTTCTCCTCCTCCTCCCCACCCCCAATACCTCCCTTCTTTTGGAAAAAAGAGAAAAACAAATAACCTGTCTTAATATTGTTTCTACATGAATTTGTGGTGGTTCAAAAACACTCTGCTGTTATGAATCATTACCTTGGATTTCAGGAAAGAAAAATGTGGCAGCCTCCTGAAGGAAAGAGCAGACAGCCCTTCTACTTGAAGGGGCTTCCCAGCTGGCACCAGTGGTGAAGAAACTGCCTGCTAATGCAGGAGACAGACGAGACACGGGGAGGGGGCAAGATCCCCTAAAGAAGAGGTGGCAGCCCACTCCAGTCTTCTTGCCTAGAGAATCCCATGGACAGAGGAGCCTGGCAGGCTACAGTCCAGAGGGTTGCAGAGAGTCAGACACGACTGAAGTGACCTAGCATGCTCGCACATATACTTTAAGACCATGTTCTCTTATCTTCACTTATATTTGAGGAATAAATGGTCTGAAAAGCAGTATATTCAACTCAGGTGAACATTCCCGGATGTTCATTTCCAGGGGGTGCAGTGATAAAGAATCCGCCTGCCAATGCAGGAGACATAGGAGACACAGGTTCATTCAATCCCTGGGTTGAGATGATCCCCTGGAGAAGGAAGTGGCACCCTACTCCAGTATTCTTGCCTAGAGAATCCCATGGACAGAGGAGCCTGGCAGGCTACAGTCCATGGGATCACGAAGGGCTGGACATGGCTGAGCACACATCACCTCATCTGTGATGGCTGAGCACACATAATCTCATCTGTGCTCATCTCAGAGGACATTTCCCCACATGCAGAAGATCACCAACAGGTATTCACACAGGTGCTTCATATACACTCTTACTAGTCTTCACAGCCTGCCACCTGTGAGGCAGTATCTCCATGTTCTAGATGAGGAAACTGTGGCTGGGAAGGGTTAAGCACCTGGGCTAATTTAACTCATAAACAGCCAAGCTGGAGATGAACAATTCGATTAGGACCCTGAAGCATGAGCAGTCTTTTGACATCACTTGTTTATAACTAACTTGCTGGTTCCATCTGTTTTCTTTCTAAGGCCAACTGCAAGCAAATGCTTACTGTGAAAATCCAGATATAGTATTAATTGGCAACAAGGCAGACCTGCCGGACCAGAGGGAAGTCAATGAGCGGCAAGCCCGGGACCTGGCTGAAAAATACAGGTAAGTCAGCTAATATTCTCTCACACACTGCTGCTTAGTTAGGGGGCAAGGTCATGAGACTGATATTCAGAGGGATCCCCTTGATTCAGGAATGACAGATGAATGAAAAAGATCTCCCAGAGGAATATATGTGATGCTTTTAATGAAACTATTTAACAATAATAACCACTCATATTTACTAAATGCTTATTGTGTTGGCAACTATTCCTAGACTTTAATTTAACCCCTGTAATTATATATATGAAATTTAGAGTTATCCCATTTGATATATGGGAAATTGAGACACAGAGAAGTTGAGTAACTTATGGAAGGCCATATAGCTCGTGAGTAGTAGAGCTTGAATTCAGTCCAGGCTGTCTGAGATCAGAGCCCATCCTTTTGAGCATTGTATTCTACAGCCTCTCAATAGCTACAAAACTCTAAGGAATAACTCCTGACCTGGATATAATACTGTGATTATTATCCTGAAAGTGAAAGTGTTAGTCACTCAGTCTTGTCTGACTCTTTGTGACCCCATGAACTGTGGCCCGCCAGGCTCCTTTGTCCATGGAATTCTCCAGGCAAGAATAATGGAGTGGGTTGCCATTCCCTTCTCCAGGGGGTCTTTCTGACCCAGGGATTGAATCCAGGTCTCATGCATTGCAGGCAGATTCTTTACCATTTGAGCCACCAGGGAAGCCCAATTATTATTATCATAGCTAGCTTAAATGTCAGAGTACAAAACATTTAAACACCTCAAGTAGTTAGAAACTGACTCCCAAGGCAGAAATTGTCATTCTTTTTCAAATTTAAGTACTTTTGCCAAATGTGACAGTTCTGTACCTCCTTGAGAGTTTTACAAATAAATGTACGTGTCTTCTTGAAACTTTGGATTCTAAATAAATGTAGATTGTATTCACATGAATAACCTATGCAATGCCTGCCTAATTTCTAAATCAGACTTCTAGATAATTGATTGGAGGGAAGTAATTGTTGAATAGGCTTCCCTGGTGGCTCAGATGGTAAAGAACCTGCCTGCAATGCGGGAGACCTGGGTTTGATCCCTGGGTCAGGAAATCCCCTGGAGAAGGGAATGGCAACCCACTCCAGTATTCTCGCCTGGAGAATCCCAGACAGAGGAGGGTTGTGGGTTACAGTTCATGGGTTCGCAAAAAGTCAGACACGACTGAGGGATTAACACGCTAATAGTTTAATGGCAACATTGATCATTAGTCTGGCATATTTGCCCTCTTCATTTTTAAAAAGTCAGTGATGATGCTTGGCTTCAAGTACCTGAGCACCTCTTGTAGCAATTTCCTTGCCCATAACGCTGGTTACGCCCACACGAAAAAGCAACCCATCAGTTTTCACTCACTGAGGAAAACCAAGGATGTTTTCCAACTCAGCCAGCAAAATCGTGATTATTTCACAATCTCTCAGCCAGCCATGTTTTCACACGTGTGACTCACTGGCACATCTTGTTGTATCTTTTCTGGTTCCTTCCTTGCAAAAATATTTGTCATCTCTTCCATGCTAGCATACCATATTTTGAAACAAGTGCAGCGACTGGCCAGAATGTGGAAAAAGCTGTGGAAACCCTTCTGGACTTAATAATGAAACGAATGGAACAGTGTGTAGAGAAGACCCACATCCCCGACACAGTCAATGGGAGCAGCTCTGGAAAGCTGGATGGGGAGAAGTCAGCAGAGAAGAAATGTGCCTGTTAGACTTTACCCCCGCCTCTGACCATCCAGAACCCAGGCAAACGTCACTTCCAAAAAGAGCAACAAACCCCACCATTGTTGTTGAGTAAACCGTGTATAACGGCATGTCTTTCTTTTCCTGCCAGAAATTTTTAAAAACCTGAATAGTCAACAGAGTTCAGAAGAGTTGACCAGTAATCCCTGAAGCCCCTCCAAACAAGATCAAAGATTTCCCAGTGTCATCGTACCATCATGGGTACTCAATTTGTTTTTTCATAAAGAAGATGAACATAGAAAAGAGTGTAGAAGAAGAGATATCAGTGGGTTTTCCATCAGAACCAAAATTACCTTGTCACACTGGGGACAGGAATAGGTTTCTGAAGGGAGAACACAGAAGGATGACTTTTTTTTAAAGGTTGGATTTACTTGTTATATAGAATCTGATTTGGACTTTTAGGTTTGCATTGAGGGGGACATATTAGCTAAAAGTGCATACACAATAAAGAATTCTAAGTGGTTCATTTAGAGTGACATTACTATGTATATCCTGTAAGCTGTGCTAGAATGACAACATTGCTGATAAGGTTACGAGAGGATGAATGTCAGACATCTGAGAATATGTAGGAGACTGTGTAATCATGCCATTTGTATATTCTTAATAAATGGCAGATAGACAAGAATAGGACTGTGAATGACAGAGGACAAGAAAAAGGCCCAGAGAGAGAGAGATGAAGGTATGGGAAAATGGCATTTGGACAACTGAAATTAAATGTGTCTCTTACAGATGTCTGGGAGAGTTACTTGGCCAAATTTCAGTCAAGCCAATTGGAAGCTGACATTATCAGTTGGCATTAAGAGAGTGCCCAGAGGTTTCCATTTCCAGCACAGTTTTAGAAATTGGTCTAGTGTTCAGCTTCTGGTGTAGTGTTCAGCTTCACATTTCACATTTCTTAGCAAATCATGATAAATAGTCACAAGGAGAAATTAAAGATTGCTGTTTATTAAATATCTCTTTATGAACTCAAGAAAAACTATTTAGCCTTAATTTTTTAGATAAAATATGCTGGTGATATGAAATAAAAAGTGACTATTAATTCTAAGTTTCTAATTTACGAAGTACTAGAAACTGTATCACATCGCTCCCCTCCAGCCTACACCCACCCCTGGCTTTGATTCAACTGTAAAAACACAGCTGTGTCACTTTGTAGATCAACAACTTCAGAATAATGATGGATCAATTTTATGGTCACTGAATTTCCATGTCATTCATCACAAAAAAGTTGATGATACCTCATGCCATATTGCAGTGTATTTAGCATCTGTTTTTATTTTGCCTGAGGCAAAATACCTATGGGTGAACTATATTTGGGAGTTGGCAGAGATGAATCTCTGTATCCTGTCTCACCAAAATTTGGTTAATGGCTTTATTTTTCCCATAATGCTGTCTTTTCTTTCTAAACATGATCACAAAAGCATTTTCCATTGGCCTATTCTTATGACTGTGTCGAATATTACATTGGTGTTTTATTTTAGCTTCTGATAAACATAAGCCATTCCTTTTAAATTTAAATGTTTCAGTCAAGCTTATCAATGACAAAGTCATCATATTCTGTTTTCTCTGTTTATTATGAGTATATGATTTTTCTAAATGGTAGTTCCTCTTTGTAGAAAATTTTGCCAATTAAACTGCACTTATCTAGACTCTGTATATTTTTTGTTAAGTTACAAATGTAGGAAGCTCCAAATCCCAGTCCCCCACCTTTAACCTCCTCTATCAACCTCCATCTGGTACAAATCAGATTTTGGAACACAGATCCAAGGGAGTATCCAGCTGTAAGACCTAGACATGTGCCATGAATCAGGTAATTTGGAAGCTTTTAAGTCAGTCCCTTAACAGATTAACACAATCTCAGTGTTGACTGCCCAGGTCCTGGGATTCCTGCATGATGCCAGCTTCTAAAATTGGTCGTGAGGGTGTACTCCCTCCCGTGATGCGTTTCTCTCTGATGCTCTTCATGACCTCAGTGCCTGTGCCAAAAGGATATTAGGTATTAGCTGACATCAGAGATGTTTCCTCTGGAAGGAATATGAGCAAAACCAACATAAGCATTGATGTGGCAAATTTTGGTGAATTCTTGTGGTCATTAAATCGATTTCTCCTTTGGATTCAAATTGTGATGTCCCCTGCATTTCCATAATAGGAAATAATTAGACTTTCTAAAATCCAAGAAGCATTCTATTTTGGATATGTATTTTTTCTATTTATTTTCCAGTTATATGATTGATTTGCTTATGCCAAGATTCTGTCCCTGTCAGTTATTTAACAAGCTTTTTATTTAGGAACTATTTTAAGATTATTATTTGATAGCCATAGCACGAAGCAGAGGGTGATGATGCCTATAATTATAGAACTATTCCTATAAAAATAACAATTATTGGGTAATAATACCAAGAGGAACAAAATTAAAAACAGTCAAGAAAATTATTTTAAAATAGTATTCTACTTATAAATACTTGATCTAAAATATTTTATTCTCTGTTGAGTTTAAGACCCCAAAGTCTATGTAACCATTACTCTTTCATTATTTCAGAATTATTTATTCCATATAATTCATTTTATAATTTTAAATTGATCTGGAGCCATGAAGTATAAGACTGCTTTTGAAGAACTGCATTAACACCCAACAACATGTGTTACTTATTGTCTCCCAAATGCTTTAGTAAGCCATATTTTATTTTGGAGAATTATTTACAATGTATGTGCAGTTCTTTCTGATACAGAAACCATTTCTGAAGTGTTTACACTGGTTTGATGTTTACATTGTCCTAATCAGTGCCTCAGATACCTCCACGACCAAATTTGGCTATAGCCACATAGCTCGTTTCCTGTAATACCATGGTGTAGGAAGGGCTCACAGAGACATGAGTGCAGCTAAAGTTATTTTGATGTCTTCAGCAAAGGGTATAAGGATATTATTCGAATCTAAAGATTATTACCACCATCTCTTGGTCACTTTTTGGGAAATGGACATTTCTTGAGACTCTAACTGTGATTAGGTACAAGATTACCTTTTAATAAAAAAAAATAATCCTTTGGAAAATGTATCAGAGGGCAGTTGAGAGAACATGTCTGTCTTGTTGTGATGAGGATAAGAAGTCACAGATTCGTAGAAAAAATGCTGAATACTGGAATTTAACTTGTGGGTCTTGACATAAGACTTTTAAAACTCTGGCCAGTGACCACTCTAGCCAAGTTTCTATCATTTCCATATTATCAGCTATCATGCTACAAATAATTCAAAACCAGCATTTTACTAAAGTAAATATTTTCCCTGTTGTTTTTAACCAGATAGGACATTCTGTGTATCAGTGAGTGCTTTTGTTATGTTTGTAGTACAAGTTATTCTCTGCCAACCCATTCAGATAAGAATTGGGCAAGGGTTTTTACCGGCCCTTTCTTGTCTCCCTTATAAGAGAGAGAAGCTTTGACCATAAATAAGGACTGACTACATTAAAAAACATTTTAATAACAGCTGAAGTATTCTTTAAAGTGTAAATTTTGTGCACTGGGAATCAATAAATTTGATGAAGCTCATACAATTCTCACCAATGGAGTGGGTGCATTGGGTAGGAGAAACAATATGTGTAGAGAGATATAACTAGGTGTGGTATATAACCTGGAACTACAACTATGAGGGAGAATCCTCACCCATAAAGAATTTTAGAGTTTAAAACTCAAATTGTAAAGAGATCATATCGAAGTTTCTAGTTTCCTAACGTACTTAATAATTTTTTAAAAGGAAGATCTGTGAGCTATGTTAGCCAAAGCAATAGAAAAGTTGTCCTTCACCTTCTACTCCCAAGCTTTAAAGCATTAAAAGATATCTAATGTTTTTGAATATTTTAGGGAAAGCTTTATCATTTTTAAAGATACCAAGATGCTATCTATATTTAAAACTATTGTCTAGGAATTCGCCAAAAGCTATATTTTCTTCTTGATCTTTGACCAAAATGGTATAAGCTTATTTCTGGGAAGAGTGCTGAGCTCTTAAACATGGAAAGTAGATAATATGCTCTGAGTTGAGTGTTGTCTCAATGTTGTATAAATCTACAGAGACACTTGCCTCATAAAGTAGAACTGTTAGATGAATAGGAATTTTATGAACTTATTGCCTTGGAGTTCTTGGGTAAAGACCCAACCAGGATGACACTGTTGAGTAAGAACCATAAAGAAAGATTAGAGATTCAAGTTGTCTAAATAGAGTTTATAACTATGGGAGAACATGGAGAAGACCATACTTAAAATGTTGATTTTTATGTAGGGAAAAAAAAATAGAGAAAGGGTTATATATTTGGGGCTTCCCTTTTAGCTCAGTCGGTAAAGAATCTGCCTGCAAGGCAGGAGACCTGGGTTGGGAAGATCCCCTGGAGAAGGAAATGGCAACCCACTCCAGTATTCTTGCCTGGAGAATCCCATGGAGAGAGGAGCCTGACTGGCTACAGTCTATGGGGTTGCCAAGAGTCAGACATGACTTAGTGACTAAACCAGCACCATGGCAAATATTTACCTATTATTTTTATCTTCCAAGTAGAAGTTTAGGCCCTTAGAACTAAGCTAATAAAAATATTTAAATACCAAATATTTCATGATTGGCATCAAAATTTGAGATGCTTAGACCCATTTTATTTATCCTATCTGAATCTAATTTCCTCATAAATTGCACTTTAATTTTTTAAGAAGTAGCATCACAAAGGCCTTTCTGCAGAGCTCTTTTTCCGTATTTAGTGAGAATAACAGGCAAACAAACAAAAAGATGAGTACCAAAATAACATGGTTATTTTAAAACTTGTCATCTTTCAAAGAAAAAAAAATGAAGAAATCATCTTTGAATTATTTAAATTTGTTCCCCAGTTCCTTTTCTTTCCAACAGGTCTTGGAAGTCATGGCTATTATCCCTCAGCAGACTTAGTCATTGGCAAATTCTGTTGGAGCTGCATGCCTGTTCTTATCCTAATGGATCCCTTATTTAACCAATGGCTATTATTGACATATCAAAATATTATTCATCCCTAGCAAAGCAATAACACATGCTTATCCTTACTCTTCTCTTCTCTAGGTTATTTTTTCAAGCACTCTTTGAAAGGAAGACTAGTATTATAGAAAGGAAAGTGTCCAGATAGAGGAATTTGGGAGCTGTGGGTATGTCATTAAATATGGCTTCTCCTCGTATGAGGCTTATAAATCCTGTGTAACTCACAGGGTTCATATCAGGCTCCAAAGAGAACATATGTAGAAACTGGTTTATAAATTAAATTCCATTTCACAAACTGACACTATTATCCCAAGCTAAGAATAATAAAAATATCACAGTCATACTTTCACAACCATATGTTCACAAGTGTTATAGAAGGCACAAAACACTAATTCTAGTAGAGATACTGGGAACTTGAAATGGATAGTCAGCTCTGGTCATTGTCTTTGATTGAAAATGTTTAATATATCTCAAGTTATTGAAAAAACAAATATGAGTTCTATTTCATTCTGTAGGTCATTTTGTATTTCTTTCAAGGAATCCAATTACATTCTACATAGTATATTAAAATTTGGTCAAAATCCTCCTTGTATAAACACGGCTTTGTGTCCACAACCTTGTAAAAGATACTGACTGTATCTGAAATTATTTGAGGAAAGTAAGTTATCCTGCTTAATGTGTTAAAAGTAGACAACATTTTGGCCTAACACTGAAGTGCTTCACTGTATCTCAACAGTCTACATTTAAGTGATATTATCCTCATTTTTAGGCTAAGCACGTTCGATTGTTTTGTCTGTCATCTACTCAGATCTCTGTTTTGTCTAGTGCTATGAATGTAAATTAAAACCTTAAACATGGAGTTTTTATTCTCTGTGCCCCTGAATAGACTGTGGTGCCTGACACACTGTCAGGGCATCATTTTGTTGTACCAAAGTTCTAGTAGCTTCAGAAATCAGAGCATCCAATGATTTTGTGGTGTGTGGGTTTAAATATTACAGTCGAGAACTGTATTCAGTGATTGTTTCCGCACACTTTTCAAATAAAAATGCATTTTTATCATTATTTTGTGTACTCAAGGCAATCTTATTTCTGTGCTGTGGTCAAATGTATGGAGGATGGGGAACATTTAGTGAATACCAGTATGGAAACCATTTCACGTTAAATGTGATGTCCATTAGGAACGAGGAAAGAAATGATTTAGATTTCGCCAAGTGATTTTTATCCATCTCTCTAAACTTTCTCAAGTGTGAAAGTGTTAGTCACTCAGTCGTGTCCAACTCTGCAACCCCATGAACTGTAGCTGTCCAGGCAGCAGGCTCCTCTGTCCAGGGAATTCTCCAGGCAAGAATACTAGAGTGGGTTGCCATTCCCTTCTCCAGGGGATCTTCCTGACACAGGGATCGAATCCAGGGCTCCCACATTGCAGGCAGATTCTTTACCATTTGAGCCACCAGGGAAGGCCACATATTATCTGTTTAAAGACTGAGATTTTCAAGAGAACTTTTCTAATAATTGTGAAGGATGCACTTATAAAATTGGCAGTTAACATGTTGAAGTTATGTCAAGGTTTGTCAATACTTCAACGTATTATAACCTATTTCTTTCCCATAAGAAAATGGTGAAGATGGTCATATCTCCTTTAGTCACAGACGGGGAACAGGACTGATGTTCAAGGCCAGTTCAAGACCACAACCATGCATCTTACTTTTTAACGTTCATTTGCAAAGTTGTTCCCAGAGTTGTTCTTCCTCCATATGTTACATAGATAAGCTTTGCCAAGATAATGATGAGTTTTTACTTGAAGATAAACAACTCTCCCACAGTAAGCAAATAAATCCTTGGCACCATTCTCTCAACTTTACTCCCTGGTAGCAGTAATGCCTGGAGAAGGAAATGGCAACCCCACTCCAGTACTCTTGCCTGGAAAATCCCATGGATGGAGGAGCCTGGTGGGCTGCAGTCCATGGGGTCGCTAAGAGTCAGACACGAATGAGCGACTTCACTTTCACTTTTCAGTTTCATGCATTGGAGAAGGAAATGGCAACCCACTCCAGTGTTCTTGCCTGGAGAATCCCAGGGACGGGGGAGCCTGGTGGGCTGCCATCTATGGGGTTGTACAGAGTTGGATACGACTGAAGCGACTTAGCAGCAGCAGCAGTAGCAGTAATGCCTGGAGAAGGAAATGGCAACCCACTGTAGTATGCCTGCCTGGAGAATCCCATGGACAGAGGAGCCTGGAAGGCTACAGTTCATGGGGTCACAAAGAGTCGAACACAACTGAGTGACTCACCACAGCAGTAATGCCACGTCACACAGGCAGAATCTTTTTTTCCTGGGTTCATCTTAAATAATTCAAGGTAAGTCATTAGAGATTTGCTTTTCCTAATGGGTTTATAGGGTGTAAAAATAGTCATAGCGTCCCCCATACTGAAGAAAAAGTAAGACCACCGAGAAATTCAACTGCAGTGGTAGGACTTATCTTTTTAAAACTGTATATAAGGTATTTGTAGGATCACAGTTTATGATACCAAGGAAAATTTTGTTTCCAATATGGATGGTTAGCTGTGCTGAAAGAATAGCTATAATAAGAGTGTGAGCATTACTCTTCTGTTAGAAACTCATGTAGGGGGCTTGCATTATGATATAGGAAGCCAACACACTAATTATAATTTGACTAAGGCTTTATTATAAGTACTAGAAAGATTTCTGAAATCATCATCGCTTTGGACCATTTTTGGAGGTTTCTGAGAGAAAGTTTGCTTTTTTTTTTTTTAACCAAAAGTTTCAAAAAAAGCAGCAGACTTCAATCTCTTTAATTTCCTAGAGACATTTACATCATGAGTTCATTCACTCTTGTGAAAAAGTGAACCCAAAGGAGCGATTTGGCATCATGTTAGTTAAGACACTGGATTATGAACCCGTATTACCCAGCTTCATGGGCCCCCTTCTTATCCCTTGAATTCCGAGAGCGGTTCTGCCTGAGTTCTCTAGGCTGACAGGATAGGTCAAAACAAGACCCAACTGAGCCTTTTAAGGGCAGTTTTCTCGTCACTGACCTTTCCACAGAACTTGGGCTTGCTTCATAGTCAGGGAAATGTAGGCAAAGGAGGGAATTGAGACACAGATTCCTGAAAATCATTAGCTTACCACTGCTAGGAAGTCAAAACCGAACTTGAAGGCTAACTTACTGAACAAATAAAGGGATGACTTATACAACATAAATGTGAAGGAATACATTGCATGAAAAGCGATTTAGATAATATTGGGGCTTATTCTTCACCTGCCCATCCAGCTGACGTCCTGGCTATTTCAGAATACGCCTGGCCTGTGGGACTCATGCACCTGTGCCCCCCTCTGTCTGGACCCCTCTTCCACCCAAGAATATCTCCTTCCACTCACTTCCCTAGCTTTCCTCCTATCTTTGCTTAAATATTACCATCAAAGACAGAGGTCTTATTTAAAATCAGCATCCTATGTAACTGACATCTATTCACAGTAATAGTTTCAAAGATCAGTCAATTAAAATTGGAACTACAGCTCTTCACCCCTGGTTACTCCCTATGCCTATCTTCTGCTTCACTTTTCTTCACAGTCCATGGGACGTCCCTGAGTGTATTATCTGTTCCTCATCATTAGAAGATATTTCCATGAAGACTGAGATTTTCCCCTTTTCTTTCTTCCCTACCACATGCACCCTCCTCCCTCTCCCCACTGCTGTTGCCTTGGCATCCAGAAGGGGCCTAGCAAATAGGGAGCCTCAATAAATATTTAGTGAAATAAGAAATGAGTGAATCTTAAAGACATGGCGCTCTACTGAAATAGAGCCACAGATGCAGATCACAAACATGGTCACAAGGGATAAGGGAGGGAGGGATAAAATGGGAGATTGGGATTTAAACAGACCCTGCGATATGTAAAATAAAACTAGCAGAAACCTACTGTATGGCACAGGGAGCTCTTCTCAATGTTCTGTAATGGCTATACGGGAAGATAATCTAAAAAGAGAAGATATATGTATACGTATAACCGATTCACTTTGCCGTACACCTGAAATTAACACAACACTATAAATTAACTATATTCCAACAAAAAATGTAAAAAAGAATACATTGGCTAGAACAAAATTTAAGATACAAACACTACTACGTCCCAATGTTCCTCTGTACTCCTTCACACTCTTTCCCTCTATGCCTATCCTCAAATACTGCTTTACACCCTGTCCCCAGAAAACCATATGGTATTGAATACATCCTCTTTTCTCTGGATTTTTTTTTCAGGTATCATAATTTTACATTTATCCATAGTTGCCGTATTTGTGGTTTATTTTTATTGTTGAGTTATACTCCAATATGAAGGAAGGCAGAAAGGAAGGAAAGGAATGATAATGATTTTATGTGTTTAAAGAGTTTTTACTTACTGAAAGATTGGGTCCCTACTTTGATATTGATAAAGATCCTCGAATTATTTTCAGATCAAGTCAAGTAAGAATTTTCAAAGTGAAATAATATGAATCTGATAAGTGTCTGTATGTTCTTAATTTTATAATGCTACCATTTTCTCAAATTTAGAATAAAAATTTAATAGATTAGTTTTGCTATTAATTTGGATTCAGATAAAATTAGAAAAATTCAAGGTGCTATCTAAATATCTGCTCACTGACAAAAATTATGGATTATATTATCATGAATTTACGCATAATACTTTTAATGTAAAAAGAAACAAAACCCACAAAATGACATCAGCTTTCTTTATTTTAAGGCATATAATAAGCAATTATTCAAATGGTATACGGAGAAGGCAATGGCACCCCACTCCAGTACTCTTGCCCGGAAAATCCCATGGATGGAGGGGCCTGGTGGGCTGCAGTCCATGGGGTCGCTAGGAGTCGGACAAGACTGAGCGACTTCCCTTTCACTTTTCACTTTCATGCATTGGAGAAGGAAATGGCAACCCACTCCAGTGTTCTTGCCTGGAGAATCCCAGGGACCGGGGAGCCTGGTGGGCTGCCATCTATTGGGTCTCACAGAGTCGGACACCACTGAAGCGACTTAGCAGCAGCATACCAATTTTTTAAGCACTTCTTAATGATAATTTATAACAATATATGTAATCAAAGTGAAATGAAACTTCATTTCTCATCTTCATGTATTTATTTCAAAGCCCACCTCAGACCTTCTTATCCAATATATTGATTAGTATAATTATAAGTACAAATATTTTGACTACCATTTAGTTAATGGTTTGGTTTTTTGTTTTTGTATTTTCTGTGTGGCACTATTTTTAGACTCTTAAGTTTCATTCTCCATTGTAATGATTTGTTTTGTCACTCAGCAATGTTTATTTAAAGAAACAATTCAAATGATAAAGCTGAAATGATGAGGATATAGGAAATAATCCACACATGACAAATAAATAATCTACTTATGTTAGTAAAAAAAATACTTTTGTACTTGAAGAGCAGATCTTTTTAGGCTTCTGAAGCTGTTTATTCTTATTCTCAAGAGATCCAAATACCATTCCAAAGTGGAGATGAAGATCATGTAAGTAGATCCTACCTTTATTTTATTGAACTGTACTTCCATGTTCAAAAATGCGTATAGTGGAAGTCAAATAAAACCCAACAATGTCTTTCCATTTTTGAGTTGAGAATACATTATTTTCATGTAAATCATCAAGGTTGTTAGGTCAGTTAAGTGGATCCATTTTAAAAACTCACATTAATTACAACCCAGATTTATTGCAACCCAGCATAATGGTTGGGGTATAAGAGGAACCTAAGTGATCTCCAAGTGAAAAGTGAAATTTCCTACCACTCTGCAGATGCTTAAAGCAGATTTCATGATCCCAATATCCCTACACATGTGCCAGGAAATGTATGACCAAAAATCCTCAATGTGGCATAAAGGCATGAATAATAAAGTTAAAATAGGCAGTTTTAGCAGAGAAGTTTTTCAGAACTAAGTACTTGCAAGGTAGACCAACCGGTAAAAGACCAATTCTCAGCAAAATATTTCCTCGATGTACTGTTTCTCAGTGTCATCCACAGGGTGGCGAAGAAAGCCAACAGAAGAGGTGTGTTGGTTTAAATAGCAAGAAGAGAGACATTTCTATGGTGGCAAGTATCAGAACATCAAGTGAGCACGCAGATGTATCAGAAGCCAAATCAAAAGGTTCAAATGTTTACTCCATTGTCAGCCGTTAGAAAAATTATTTGCTCACTCACAGTATCCTCCTCTGAATCATGGGGATAATAATATGACCTATTTCAGAGGCTTGTTGGGAGGATTAAAGCAATTAATACAGGTGAAGTACTTAGAATTGTTCCTGGCATAGGGTGACTGGGCTTCCGTGGTGGCTCAGATGGTAAAGAATCTGCTTGCAATGCAGGAGACCCAGGTTTGATCCCGAGTTGGGAAGATCCCCTGGAGGAGGTCTTGGCAACTCATTCCGGTATTCTTGCCTGGAGAATCCCATGGACAGAGGAGCCTGACGGGCTACAGTCCACGGGGTCGCAAAGAGTCGGACACAACTGAAGCGACTAACACAGAGGGTGACTGTGTCCTAAACGTTATTAGATAACTACACCTTAAAAACTAGAAAGCAATCAAAACAAGAAATTATGAAACTCACACATAGAGTTAGGCAGCACTGCAAGGATTACAGTACTTTGCTGAACTTACAAAGACAATAGATGTTTCACATTCCACTTTGAAAGGCATGAAGCATTTCCTGAGAAAATGCTCAGAGTTATACACCAAAGAGAGGGATCAAAAAGCCTACAGGTGATTCACCTTTGAGGATAATGAAGTTCTCCCATTATGCCTTTAGCTGAAGTGTTTTCTGCTTTCCTGAGTGTCAGTGTGTTTGCATTAAGTTAGACTTTTGTTTTACTTATATAACCACAAATTCCACCTGTAATGAATGCATGTATTGAAACACACTTTCACAAAAGCAGTAGACACATCATTCCAAGTTCATGAACTCAGATTCTTCCTCACTACAGACAGCAACCACTGTTCCTTTCAATCCATAGTATTAATAAAACCTTTTTACGGAGGTATGAACTCAGAGCATTATATTCTATTCATCCCCCTAAACATTTTACTTAGAAAATATTAACGAAGATCGAAAAGAAAATTAGTCACAACGGCAGAATTACAAAGTGCATTTCTTTGTGCTGATATGTGAGTTGCCTCTAGTAACCAAAGATCAATCCCAAGTGAAGAACAATAACCTCCTAAACTGTGGTGAAGCAGCCAGGATTCTCAGCTTTGGAGGGTTGCATGGGTGGGGGAATTAGTTAAAAAAACGTATTCCTTCTTCTACCCTTAATCCAGTAGAAAATAACTCTCCCAACTAACCATGGGTTAGGAGATGAATTTACATCATGGTAAGACATTACTTATTATCCAAAAGTCAACTTTAAAGTATATCATTTATTCACACACACACACACACACACACCCAGAGACATTGCAGCTTTGATTCCAGAGCACCAAAACAATAAGAACATCACAATAAAGTGAGTCACATGAAATTTCTGCTTTCCCAGTGCATGTAAAAGTTATATATTACATTATACCATAGCCTGTTAAGTGTGCAATAGTATTATGTCTAAAAAATGTATACATACCTTAACTTAAAAACACTTTATTGTCAAAAAATGCTAACCATCATCTGACAATGCAGAGTTGCCATGAGCCTTCAAATTGTCAGAAAAAAAAAAAATACAGAATGTCTGTGAAGCACGATGAAAGGAAGTATGCCTGTACACTCTTCCCTACATTTACACAGTCGGCCCTCTGTACCTGCAGGACCCTCACCAAGGACTGACTGAGTCCACAGGTGTGGAAACTGCTTGACCAGCCACATCCACATGGGTTTTGGTACCCGTTGGGGCTCCTGGAACCAAGCCCCATGGATACCAAGGGATGATGACTCTACATAGAAACCACTATCAAAGGGTCATAACCAGTCCCTTAGGCAAATATTTGCAAACAATAAAAATAAAGAAGATTCAGTTTTTTTTTAGTGTAAACAAAATTCATCTTCCATCATGGGAAGGCAACCAGTTTCTTCATCCATTTAATAAGTTTTGAAGAAAGAGTTCTTTTCCTTGAATATGTATTTCCTTTGTTTGATTTTATGAAACATCTTCCTGCAAAGCTATTGATGTATACACTGAATACAATACAACAAATTCCATTCAATACTGGCATTGAACCATTTTAATATGTGTTTAGACCATTTCAAGGAACAAATAAGACCCAAGTAGTAGTCTTTCTCATTCAGATCTCCAGCCAGCCAGTTCATTTCCGTAGTCTAACCAACATCAAATATGGGGTTGTGTCTTCAGTCTTCAGTTCACTGTAGAAAAGACCACACAATTATCAAAATCGGGCACATAAACCGTGATTGATA
Organism: Bos mutus; assembly: GCF_027580195.1. Lineage (NCBI taxonomy): Eukaryota > Metazoa > Chordata > Mammalia > Artiodactyla > Bovidae > Bos > Bos mutus. Next base: position 54,376,510 of record NC_091640.1, read on the forward strand.
CAGTTGGAGTGCCACCGCCATCACCATCACCGCTGCTGCTGTGCTGCCAAGCCTTTATTAATTGCTTCAACCTAAGAAATGATGGTTAATCGATTGATTCCAGTTCCCCACGAGACACAGCAGAAAGCATGTTATGGAAGCCTTGTTGTTGTTTAGTTGCTAAGTTGTATCTGACTCTTTGTGACTCCACAGACTGCAGCCCCCCAGGCTCCTCTGTCCATGGGATTTCCCAGGCAAGAATACTGGAGTGGGTTGCCATGCCCTCCTCCAGGGAATCTCCCCGACCCAGGGACCAACCCACATCTCTTGCATTGCAGGTGGATTTTTTACCACTGATCCACTAGGGAAGCCCTACGGAAGCATTACCTTATGTAAAGGCATCCAGCTGTAAGAGAACAGGATGAGGAAGAGGGAGAGTGTATTTGCCCTTCTACTCAGTGAAGACATGCACCAGAGTGACTTGAGATGGAACACATGAATCAACTGTTCCCTCACAATGTTTTAGTTCTATGGGTTTATCATAGCCTAAACTTCTCTCCTCAGTGTGTGAATCTAGTTTAATATATATATATACAAATATATATACATATTTATATGCATGCACATTGATATCTGTGTGCACACATATACATATATATATACATACATACGTATTTTATTGTTGCTCTTTTGCTATTTTCAAACAACGATCTTTAATATCCAGAAGACCATTTCTCTGGTGTTCAATTCAAGAAACATCTATATGTTTTAATGCTCGAAAAAAAAATCCTTGTTTTTTGTACTTATTGAAAAATAGAGCAGAACTCTATTTCATAAGTGATTTAAGAGATTTGCCAAGATAAATTTTAAATGTGTGTGATTCTTTTTTTCCTTGCAAGAATGGCCACTTTTATATTTCAGTTCCTCTCTAAAGTTATAATTCCATTTTATTTTGGTGACTCTAGATTTACCAAACCATACTACCACTTATGTTCTCAAACAACCAATTGGTCAGATTTCATTTTGCAAATATGAGAGCTACCATTGGATAAGGAAATGGCAACCCACTCCAGTGTTCTTGCCTTGAGAATCCCAGGGACGGGGGAGCCTGGTGGGCTGCTGTTTATGGGGTCGCACAGAGTCAGACACGACTGAAGCAACTTAGCAACCATTATAGACACATCATTACTATTGGAACTTCATAAAAAATCATAAACCAAAGGTCATACTCAGTCCAGTTTCCCTGCTTCAATTAGGAAACTTTCCCATTTGGCCTTTCCCAAGTCACAGGAGGAAAAAAGTCTTTAAAACTACCCTTATTAATTAACTGAAGCTAAAAGGATTGGCCATAGAAGTCACTGTCTCAAATTCATCCTCCTTGTACCAGCCCGAGTCTCAGCACTCAATACGGTCAATACAGAGACCACCTGTTGCTCCCGCCTTTCCTCCACTCTTGATTCCATTCCCTCCAGGTCAGAACAGCTGAGACTGGCCATGATGGTCCGTGACTCCAGGAGAATGTACCCAGTAAGGCAGCTAAAGTTGACCATCCTCCCTTCCCTTGGAAAGTCTGGCTTGCTGTTTTAAGATTTTTTTATATGGACCATTTAAAAAGCCTTTATTGAATTTGTTCCAATATTGCTTCTGTCCTTTATGTTTTGGTTTTCTGGCCATGACGTATACAGTATCTCAGCTCCTGAAGCAGGGATAGAACCTGCATCCCCTCTGTTGGAAGGTGAAGTCTTAACCACAAGGCCACCAGGAAAGTCATCACATTTGCCTTTCTAGTCTAAAATCTTCATCTCTTCCCCTCATGAAGTGACTATTTTTTTTTTTTCGTTGCTTCTAAAATGTAGGCATTTCACCCAATATTACACTTCTTAGGCTCAATTTTTCTTTATTAGATGCTGCAGGGCTACTGGCCAAAAAAGTTAATAACTTAGCATCTGGGGGCCCAGAGATTTTAGAAAGCTTGATCCTTAATGGCTCCATCTCTAGTCTCTAATTACATACATCATTAGCAAAGTGAAGCATGGTTGCAGGGTGTTTTGAAAAGGGCGATAGATCTGCCTGAATTCCTAGACTGATGCTAATCATAGGGGACCTGATTTCTTCATGTCAGGCACTGTGCAGAGGAGTTTCAGAAAATGGGTTTCTGCCCTAGAGAGACCAGACGGGGAAATTTAAAAGCTGCCAGAACAGGAAGTTTTTAATCACTTTCAAAATGATTCATGTAATTACAGACTATGTTTTCTTTTAAGTGATAATTTCATGGAGTATTATGGAAATGAGATTTGAACTCAGAAGTCTTTTTTTCCACCAACCTGTCACTTCAGATTCTGTCAACATTAGAAAGTGATTTGATGGTTTCAACTATCATTTCCATTGCTTTACGGGTCATTATCACTGCCTCATTCACTCATTATTAGGTAGTTATTAAAGACACTTGTCCTTAACAATATAGGAAATAAAGTGGAAAATAAAGAACTATTCTTGCCCTCTTGACATTTACAATCTCTTTGATTTGAGATACAGACATGGAAATTTAACTAAATACACACTTTTTATGATTAAAATGCCTATCAATGGCACAGAAAATACAAGCAATGGAGGAACAAGAATGGTAGAGGGGATAATCTGTACTGTTTGGAGTAAGTGTTGAAGCCAAGACTGGGCTTGCTTTATACCAAAGAGGAGGGAAAAGATACCTACATTTATTCATTCATTTATTCATAAAGTATTCATACATCAGATTTCAGGGATTCAGTCAGTGGTAAGCAAGATCAATACAGTTCCCATTCTCAAAGAACTGGGAGACAGACAGAAAACACAGGATTACATAAGTATTCACGGACTGGATTCTTACTCAAGTGGGATGAATGTCAAACATGTTCAACAGGAGTCACGAAGCCAGAAGGTGGTGGGGGAAGAAAGGCCTTACCTTGTAGAGACAGCCTTAGATACCTTCGTCCCGGGAGTTTCAGGCCAGAGCGCCACCTTGGTTTTTAGTTCTTTGTTCTAAAATTGAAAACAAAAAAAACAAAACGTGCAGAGATCACACAGGCAGCACATTTACTGGTCCCACACTCAGTAATCCTGGTTGACCCACACCTACATCCCTCCTCAGCAGTCAGTTTGCTGTTCCAGTCACTCTGTTAGAACACAGAACATAAGCGTGTTGAGGCCCTAAATATCACTTCCAAAAACACACACCTTGAAAAATGCCTAATTTACCAAGGGATTCAAATTTAGTATTTTGGCTTAGCTTCTGAAATTCAGCAGCTGAACTCTGTTTCATTTTACAGTTTCTTTTATAGGGACAGATGCAAAGAACTTCATGAAACAACTTTATTAAAGAACCTTTTGAAAGATATCCACAATATTGATTACACATTTGTCTTTCTGGTGCAATCTCTTGATTAGAAACTCCATGAACACAGGCACCATCTGTTCTTTCGGTTCATGGGATCCTTAGTTTCAATTTTCTCATCGAAGCCTCTGTTTCTTCCTCTCTATACTAGTGGTAAATGATACACAGCCTATCTATCATATATAAGGTGGAAGAAACATATCATATGATCATATTTCAAATCTGGATGCACCTTGGACTTCCTTGGTTTACCTGGGCCTATAAGACAAGGTGACATTGGCGAGGTGGAGAAAGGGAGAGAAAAGCATGGAGGCGCAGTTCTGAAAGCGTACGGCTGAGGTCAAGTGTTAACATCCCCTGGGAAACTGACTGCTTCCAAATAGGAAAAGGAGTGCGTCAAGGCTGTATATTGTCACCCTGTTTATTTAACTTATATGCAGAGTACATCATGAGAAACGCTGGACTGGAAGAAACACAAGCTGGAATCAAGATTGCCGGGAGAAATATCAATAACCTCAGATATGCAGATGACACCACCCTTATGGCAGAAAGTGAAGAGGAACTCAAAAGCCCCTTGATGAAAGTGAAAGAGGAGAGTGAAAAAGTTGGCTTAAAGCTCAACATTCAGAAAACGAAGATCATGGCATCCGGTCCCACCAATTCATGGGAAATAGATGGGGAAACAGTATCAGACTTTATGTTTCTGGGCTCCAAAATCACTACAGACGGTGACTGCAGCCATGAAATTAAAAGACGCTTACTCCTTGGAAGGAAAGTTATAACCAACCTAGATAGCATATTGAAAAGCAGAGACATTACTTTGCCAACAAAGGTCCGTCTAGTCAGGTCAGATCAGATCAGATCAGATCAGTCGCTCTCTCGTGTCCGACTCTTTGCGACCCCATGAATCGCAGCACGCCAGGCCTCCCTGTCCATCACCAACTCCCGGAGTTCACTGAGATTCACATCCATTGGGTCAGTGATGCCATCCAGCCATCTCAGCCTCTGTCATCCCCTTCTCCTCCTGCCCCCAGTCCCTCCCAGCATCAGAGTCTTTTCCAGTGAGTCAACTCTTTGTATGAGGTGGCCAAAGTACTGGAGTTTCAGCTTTAGCATCATTCCTTCCAAAGAAATCCCAGGGCCGATCTCCTTCAGAATGGACTGGTTGGATCTCCTTGCAGTCCAAGAGACTCTCAAGAGTCTTCTCCAACACCACAGTTCAAAAGCATCAATTCTTCAGCGCTCAGCCTTCTTCACAGTCCAACTCTCACATCCATACATGACCACAGGAAAAACCATAGCCTTGACTAGATGGACCTTTGTTGGCAAAGTAATGTCTCTGCTTTTCAATATGCTATCTAGGTTGGTCATAACTTTCCTTCCAAGGAGTAAGCGTCTTTTAATTTCATGGCTGCAGTCACCGTCTGTAGTGATTTTGGAGCCCAGAAAAATAAAGTCGAACACTGTTTCCACTGTTTCCCCATCTATTTCCCATGAAGTGGTGAGACCGGATGCCATGATCTTCGTTTTCTGAATGTTGAGCTTTAAGCCAACTTTTTCACTCTCCTCTTTCACTGTCATCGATAGGCTTTGAGTTCCTCTTCACTTTCTGCCATAAGGGTGGTGTCATCTGCATATCTGAGGTTATTGATATTTCTCCCGGCAATCTTGATTCCAGTTTGTGTTTCTTCCAGTCCAGCGTTTCTCATGATGTACTCTGCATATAAGTTAAATAAACAGGGTGACAATATATAGCCTTGACGAACTCCTTTTCCTATTTGGAACCAGTCTGTTGTTCCATATCCAGTTCTAACTGTTGCTTCCTGACCTGCATACAAATTTCTCAAGAGGCAGATCAGGTGGTCTGGTATTCCCATCTCTTTCAGAATTTCCCAGTTTATTGTGATCCACACAGTCAAAGGCTTTAGCATAGCCAATAAAGCAGAAATAGATGTTTTTCTGGAACTCTCTTGGTTTTTCTATGATCCAGCAGATGTTGGCAATTTGATCTCTGGTTCCTCTGCCTTTTCTAAAACCAGCTTGAACATCAGGAAGTTCAGGGTTCACATATTGCTGAAGCCTGGCTTGGAGAATTTGGAGCATTACTTTACTAGCATGTGAGATGAGTGCAATTGTGAGGTAGTTTGAGCATTCTTTGGCATTGCCTTTCTTTGGCATTGGAATGAAAACTAACCTTTTCCAGTCCTGTGGCCACTGCTGAGTTTTCAAAATTTTCTGGCATATTGAGTGCAGCACTTTCACAGCATCATCTTTCAGGATTTGGAATAGCTCAACTGGAATTCCATCACCTCTACTAGCTTTGTTCGTAGTGATGCTTTCTAAGGCCCACTGGACATCACATTCCTGTGGTCATGTATGGATGTGAGAGTTGGACTGTGAAGAAGGCTGAGTGCCGAAGAATTGATGCTTTTGAACTGTGGTGTTGGAGAAGACTCTTGAGAGTCCCTTGGACTGCAAGGAGATCCAACCAGTCCATTCTGAAGGAGATCGGCCCTGGGATTTCTTTGGAAGGAATGATGCTAAAGTTGAAACTCCAGTACTTTGGCCACTTCATGCGAAGACTTGACTCATTGGAAAAGACTCTGATGCTGGGAGGGATTGGGGGCAGGAGGAGAAGGGGACGACAGAGGATGAGATGGCTGGATGGCATCACTGACTCGATGGACGTGAGTCTGAGTGAACTCCGGGAGTTGGTGATGGACAGGGAGGCCTGGCGTGCTGCGATTCATGGGGTCGCAAAGAGTCGGACACGACTGAGTGACTGATCTGATCTGATCTGGGAACCTATTAAGACTGCACATCCTCAATTCCCAACCAAGCCATTGAATCCGAAACCCAGGGTGGCCAAGTGATAGGTTTAAGATATCTGCTCACATAGGAAAGCCTATTGGACTGAAGGAGTGGTTTTCAGTGTTGATTGTATATTGGGATTACCTGGGAGATTTACAACCTACTGATGCCTGGGTCCTACACCCGAAGTTTCTGTTTCATTTGGTTGCATTCAGTGTTCTGGAGGTCTCAGAACTTCACAGGTGATACTAATGTGCAGTGAAGATGAAGACCCACTGAACTAAGGAAAGCCAAGACAAGATATGAACTTTGCACCTTCTCATCCCTCAGCATCTACATGGAATAATAATGAAAAATGAAGCAAAATTCTTCCTACATGAATCATTTCACTGTGATATTTCAAGAGTTAAGTGCCTAAATCTCACCAGGAAAGGTATTTCGAATGTGACAAACTGGTGATGAAGGTGTTCCTTGTATAATGGAGATAAATTGAGTATGCATTCCAAACAAGTGCCCACATTTATCAGGGCCAAGTACAAGACTCAGAAAAACTCCTTTCTGTACAATACTTCATAAGTCACGAAGCACAACCTGAAACTCAATATCATGATGACAACAAGCACTGGAATAAAAATATTGCTGTGGCTGGACAAGTATGTAGAAATTATTGGGAGTTTTTCCCAAACAAACTCCTACTTTCTCAAGTTGTTAGGTTCCAAAAAATACAGAAGTATAAGTGTTATCATCTTAGACATTTTCACATATTTCAACTTCTGTGGTGATTTATTTCATCAAATAGAATTAGGTCTTTAATTTTTATTCATGGACTTTCATATGCTTTAATTATATCATTAGTTTACAAAATTATAAATTAATGGCCAGAGTAAGTCCACCATTATTGAATCTACCCAAGGATAGTTCACTGATACAGTTTTCCAAAAGAACTGAATTTTTGCATAGTTAAACTGCTAGAAAAACAGTCTTGGAAGTAAATTAAATTTTAGGGATGGTGGTGATTACATAAAGTAGGATACTCTTCAAAGTCTAGAAAATGGAGTAATTTCTGAAGATGCATCTCCATATGAGCAGGTCATTAGTGAAGACATTAGAAATGCATGAAATGTAAGATAAATTTCAGAGCTGTAAATTAAGATGATGAAGATACGCCAAGTAGAAAGAAAAGTAAGTAATTTTGGCAGAGTTAAGCAGAAATTTCCTGGTGAGACTTAAAAGAGGTTTAAAATCCTCAAAGATTGAAAAGAAAAAAGAGAGCAGATTTAGATGAGTGAATTTTTATTCCCCTTGTGGAGGGGAAAAAAAAAAATCCCTGCTAGGTTAGAAAAAAAGTATTTGTTTTCATGATTCAAAACTCTAGAAAATAGAAAAAAAATTAATGTAATAGCTGTGACAATGGCCCAAATACATATAAATGACCCTGAAAATTTAACATTATAACTATTCATTTCTAAATATATATGCTAAATGTATAGAAATAAATATCATTTCTAAATTTATATACCTATGTATATATTTTGCACATACATACACTTATTTGATCACGCAGATAAGTAGATAGTGGGGGAAGAAAAGCATGTGCTTCAAGCCAGGAAGACTTGAAATGCAGCTGAGTCATTTTGAACAAGTGTCTTAATTTCTCCAAATCTCAGTTTACTCCCTTAGGGAATGTAGTAATTAATAACTTTCACCCAAAGTAGCTTTGAGGATTAAACAAAATGAAATATGCAGCATGCCTTCAAAGAGACACGTGTGTTGATTATGGATGAGAAAAAGATGCTGTCTATGTGGTTTAGAAAGTTGACATCTTTAAAGGGGTTGTTCAGCTCTGGTGATCAATTTTTCATAAACAGAATCAGCTCACACTGTTATTTCAAAATAGGTCACGGTCTTAAGTTTGTAATGCAAGTACACCCCTGCACATGTCACTCCAGTTTAAGACCTTCTTAACAAAGTACTGACCAGGGCTAGACTAGAAACAGGCTCACTCCAGATCAAGCACTCACTCAATTCAGGTACCTAGTTCAAGAGCACAGGCTCAGAGATGCCCTTCCTGACTCCCATCACTTTGTAACTGTCACACTGTTTTGCTCTTCTTGGAGCAGTTACCCCTCCCTAATTAAGCTGTGCGTTGATTTGTTCATGTATTTATTGTACACATCTTCAATTAAAATAAAGCTAGATGAGGTCAGGACAGTCTGTCCTGTTTATGCCATATATTTACCTCTTGGAACATTTCCTGGTACATCATAAACACACAAAACTATTTGCTGAATAAATAAATTAATGTGGCTTGGATGAGTTTTATTAAAGCTGAAATGGGCATTAAAACATTCCCTGCAGGGCAGGAAACTATTTATCTGCTGAAGATAATACATTTCAAAATCATAAAGACATTCATCAATACCACTATAATTTGAAGACTTTTTATGTAAAAAAGTGTTAAAAAAAATAGTAGTTTGACTCAGCTTCATACAGAGAATCTTAGGCAGTACTGAGAGATGCTGTCCCATCACTATGGGTTTTTTTTTAGTGAAGAGGCTATAGGAATTGCAGCCTTGTATAGATGGACTGCACGCAACCAAGAAGTTTCATGAAGGGAATGCAATCTGTTGCTTCCTCCTATTACACTGAATGGCTAGTCAGCAATTATTTGCTAAATTTGAGGATACAGAAGCAATACAATGGGAGCAAAACATTTTTCTGGTTTAACTATTACACCAAAAGGCCAATTGGCCTTAGTAGTGTATGGGTCGCCAGGTTACTTAGGACAGTAAAATTAGCTTTGGGGATGATGCAGATAGAGACACAACTAAAGAACATAAGACTGACTTAGAAGCAGTAGCACCCTTGATGCCCTGACTGTGAAGAGGGCTGGCACTTAATTAGGGATGACCAGAGCCTAAAACCATAATGAAAGATCAAAAAAAGAAGACAACCTCTCCAATTGAAATGTACTACAGATTATGATGGAATTCCCTGGTAGCTCAAATGGTAGAGTCTACCTGCCATGCGGGAGACCCAGGTTCAATCCCTGAGGCCACCCACTCCAGTATTCTTGCCTGGAAAATCCCATGGACGGAAGAGCCTGGCGGGCTACAGCCCGTGGGGTCGCAGAGTCAGACATGGCTGAGTCGTCACTGAGTGAGAGTGACGGATTATGATAATTAAAGCAGAAGGAGCCAAACAGGCAGATACACCACTGGCACTGATTCGCAGCGTAGAAATTTAGCCTAGGATACATAGGTGTTTCAAATTCATAATGGAAGCCCAGACTGCTGAATAGGGAAACAACTAAAAAGTTAGATCCCTACCTCACACCTGACTGCTTTGAATTACAAATAAACTTGGATCTGAAGGAGAATCCCAGCTCAAAATGGGAATCTGAGCACTAGTGTTTTTCATCTCAACTTTCTTAGATTTCATTAAAACAATAGCAAAGGATTTTTAAATGCTCAAATCCCTTAATAATAAAGAGGGTAAAAAAGAGGGCTATTAGCAGGTCAGAAATGTCAGAACTGAAGGACTGAAAGTGAGCTAAGGTGCAGCTGCGGCAGCTGAAGGAGATGTCTGACCCAGCAGACACGGAAAATCAGAGCATGTACCAACAATCTTAAAGATGGATCTGGTCTTTGAGTTACCAATTCTGTTTCTAAAACTTTATCTTGAGGAAGGAAGCAATTATACAAATAATCAGTAAAGTACTTGTACAAGTACATTGAGTTCATTGCTGTTTACAAAAAGCTATCCTGGAAAGCAAGCCAACAGTAGGGATGAAGTTAATTAGATTGTTCCATAACAGTACGGTGGAAACTTTGGTGGCTAATTAAAAGGATAATGTTAATTTAATTTGACTGGTAAGCAAAGACCTTCTTATTATACCTTAGAATGGCCTAAGGGCCTTTCATGATCTAACCCCTTAGATTAGAAGCACCCACAATGGCCTCCTGTCTGGCTACCTGACATGCCCTACCACCCAATTTCCACGAAGTTCACACTGAAATTCATTTTTCTAGAGACAGTCTTCCCACCCACCAACCTAAATGGCCCACATACACTCCTCCACCCAGGTGTCACTGCCTGAGCGTCTTATCCTTTTCCTGCAGAACCTTTCCATGATACCATTAGTTACATGTTAGTGTATTTCTATCTGTCTCCCTCACTAGATACTACATTCCAGAGAGCAAGGTTCACGTCTATTTTGGTTTTTTCCCCAAACTTAGTGCCAACACCACAGTACCCACTCAGTAAGAATTTACAGACTTAATTACATAATTAATGACATGGAAAAAGTTGATGAAACAAAAGTTTACAATAAAATGGTGCCATATATTGTCTGTACCTTTAATATATGCACACAAGTATGTAACAGGCACAAAATTCCTACAGAAAGAGAGATAGACATAACCGTGCTGAATAACTGCCCATGGGCAGTACATTTGAGTGATTTTCTTGTTATATTTGCTTATCCGTCTTTCCTACTTTGTACAGGATGAATGAACATACGTTAGTTATGTAAAAAGAGAAAAACAGTTATTAAAATACGTTAAGAGAAAATATTTTATAAATAACATTTGCCAAAGGCTACTATGTAAGAAAAGCTGTGAAGAAATGCCTTTAGAGACGTTTCTTCTGAGGAAGAGGCTCTAATGTGACCTGAATCACATCACCGGATGTAAACCGAGAAGCAGTTACAGGTGCTTGAGTGGACATAAATCTGAGACAACTATTCTACAGTCACTACATTTTTCAGCTCGACAGAGCTGTGAGCCTCAAACAAACAGTTCCTGATAACCTAGATTAGGTGAGAATCTAAGGAAAACCCAAGATTCCATGAGCTTACCCTCTAGAATAAAGACAACAGTGGTCCTCTAGGAAGGCAGAAATGGCAAGACAAGGAGATGGCTACAAGACTTAAGATGCAAAATACTTGCAGCTTTTTTCCTTCTGTTTGAGGAAAGCAGAAAGAATGTGAAGCTGGGAGGAATGGGGAGGCGTGTGCTAGGAGTCAGATCACTGCGCTCCTCTCTGGTCTGTCCGGGGCAGCAGCACAGCTCCAAAGGACGAAATTTCCACAGAAGGCAGAGCATCTCTGTTTTTCACGGAATAGCACAGCGTGACACACAGAGGGTCCACAATACCGAGGGATGAAGTAGAAAGGTGAGCAGGCCCAGGCAGCCCGTGAAGAGTCACTCAACAGAGACAGGAGGGGTGACTGCACACCAAGCAAAGCTGGGCGGGAGGCACAGACGTCCTCAAGCGCTCCAACAACCACGAGGCTTTGCTGTGCTTCCTGCGAGCGGAGGGGCAGTGGGGGAACACCACCAGCCTAGGACTGCAGCTGAACGCCTAAAAAGGGCTTCCCCATCAAGAGGGGACGCAGTGAAGTTGCTCAGTCGTGTCCGACTCTTTGCAATCCCATGGACTGTAGCCTACCAGGCTCCTCCATCAATGGGATTTCCCAGGAAAGAATACTGGAGTGGGTTGCCATTTCCTTCTCCAGGGGATCTTCCTGACTCAGGGATCAGACCAGGGTCTCCCACATTGCAGTCAGACACTTTACAGTCTGAGCCACCAGGGAAGCCAGCCCAAGACGGGATGACTGGGCAGAAAATCACGGTGTATCACAGTCAATTATAGATTCATGGTAAGTTTTAAAACACTGAAACATAAGAAAATTTCTATTAGGTTCTTGAAGTCAGTGAGCCCTGAGGCAAAGCTTGCATGCCCTGATGGATGTGGACGAAGAAAGAGGAGAGAAGACGTCTCAAGATGGGGGGAAAGAAGGAGACAGCAAGCCTGGCTCTCTGGCTGAGCTGATTTCAGACAACAGGGGCCTTGACCAAGCTTCTGATTCAAGTCTACATGGAGAGATAGTACCACTGAGCTCCCCAAGAGAGAAAGTATTTCTGAAAATTTGAATGAACCTTTAACAATGACTTAATATTGATGTGTGTTCACTCACTCAGTCATGTCTGACTCTGCAAGCCCAGGGACGGAAGCCTGCCAGGCTCCTCTGTCCATGGGATTTTCCAAGCAAGAATACTGGAGTGGGTTGCCATGTCCTTCTCCAAAGGATCTTCCCAACCTAGGGATTGAACCTGGATCTCCTGCATTGCAGGCAGATTCCTTACCATCTGAGCCACCAGGAAAGCCCATGATATTGATAATAAATAATTATTAAGAGTACCTCCCTGGCAAAGCTATAATTCTTATGCATAGAAGATGAACACACATTCACAAAAAGACACTCATAGACAGACACACACACCTGCATTCACACATAGACACAGACAATCACAGTTCCACAGACAATCACACAGTCACACACAATCACAGACACACACATTCACATACAGACATATACTTGGACATAGTGTCACACCGCTACACCATTACACAAGGAACTCACGTACAGGCGTGTCACACACACACAGAGGACACAGTCATATACAGACTCCCAGATACACTGAACATGCACACACTCACATTCACACCGAAATATACAATAGATGCCTTCCTTACCTGGGCTTCCAGTATGTTAACTTTTTCTTGCAGATCTTCAATTCTCTTATCTTGTTCTTTTAAATTATTTTTTAAGGCCTCCATCTAAGAATTGAGAAACAGAAATGAAAAAATCTTACCAGACAACAGAGAATAGTTCCTTAAGTCAGAAATTGTACAGGTTTCTGTGGTCAAATAATGTTTATCAAATAAACAAAATTAAATCCCGAGCATTAGCAGACTCAGCAGGCTACAGAAAATAGCAGGACAAATTGGCACCTGGGGACAAGAAGGCACACAGCTGGTGCGATTAAACGTTTTAATCTTTAGAAAACCTGTCTAAGCCAAGCTCAGCAGGATGCATCCTGTAGGAAGCAACACGGGTCCTTGTCTGTGACTCATCCCCACAATGCTTTCCTCCTGCAGAAGCAGAGGCTGGTGGACATGGTGGAAAGCCACAGCCTGGCACAGGGCGACTCCCTGCAGCGGAGATCTGGTCAACCAGCAGCATGTTAAGGTAAGTCCACTTTGCTTTGGAGGAACATCTGCTAAGAGGCAACGTGGGGGTGATGGGGAGGTGGGGTGATGAAGTCCAGGATGATGCCGTGAGAGAGGAAGCATGTGGATTCCAAGGCCACTTCTGCCATTTAAATACTGTGGACCTCAGCCTTCTCATCTGTAAAATGGGATGCCCCCTCCATCCTCCCTGGCTCTCAAATTGCCATGATTCAACTCTTTGGCCTTTTGGTGAGATCTAGCCAACCAAGTACAAATGCTGCAATCGTGTTAGAAAGGCATTTGCATTATTTGGAAGGACTCCATTTAGAAACGAATATTATATAGCAAACAAAAATGAGGGTCTGGTTTTAAGTCTAAAGCAAATTCCCAAATCAGATCAATATAAATATTGACGTAAATTGAGTGTGCAATTTACCATCCATCTGGCTGCCACCACAACGACCTCTTTCACCTGCCGAGATGTTTCCAGTGAAGAAGGGCCAGAACCATCCCTGTGCTAACACACCCCCTATGTAAATTAACCGTTTTTCATGAAATAATGAAAACAGATCATTTCTTCCCTAAGAAGGCTGAATCTCTTAATCTAAAAAATCTTCTAAAGAACAGTGTACATTACCTGGCTCAGAACACTGTAAAAAAAAAAAAATCACTGAAACCTCTAAAGAGTAAATATAATTTCCCAAAGATGTTCATTGAGAACATCACAGGTGTGGGCAAAGAGACAAAAGAGGACACTGAAAACAGAGCCATGTCTCATGGGAATAAAAAGGAACCGTCAGTGGGGAGAAGAATCTCAGTTGCAGAGTCCAGACAAGGCGTGTGTATTTGGTCTTCTCGCTGTAAACCTACCATCTGCCAGAGAAACACACTTGATTAACCTGACCTCCTGAATGACACTGCGCAGGTTCTGATGCTGGGAGTGAATCACAAACTGCAGATGTGAGATCTGCTCCTGGAGGAGGGAAATCTCCTTTTGAAGATCCTGGCAACTGGAAATGCAAAGGAAAAAAGAAAGATTTGCTAATGCATTATACAGCTATTTTTACAGCTGTGCTACCTAGCTCTCCTCCTACACTACTCTCCTACTGGGCAACGAGCGGGTAGAATGCCTTATGCCAAACAAGACAGATGAAGGCAAACAGCCACGAAGCAGCCTCTGATTAGCTCAGACATGAACTTGAATGTAAAGATCAGTTCATGTCAAAAGCTCCTCTGTGGCCACCTGTGACTTCCCTCCTTCCAGCAGGTAGCTGAGTCAAGTTGGACTGAGCCAGATGAAGCACTGACATAACTAATCTGTCTCACCTATGGGAGCTCCATAGACCTAGCAGCCATAACACACAGATGATTACATGGGATAGTAGGATTAGAACATAGGGCCAGGAATTTTCGTATATATCTGAAACCAGTTTTCAAGGATACAGGGTTTAATATATGTAGTGAATTGCCTGTGTTTGCCTTTTAGGGGAGGAGGAGGAGTTTCTTGTTTTTGTTAGTTTAACTACCTGTAAATAAGGCAAGAAAAAAAATTAAATTCTGGCTAATATTTTGAGTGCATATCAACCTTGGTGAAGAAAGATGAGTGAAGTTTGAATTTAGATTATTCATCCTTTCCCAAAGCTCCGTTTAGGTAACTGGTACTGATTACACAGCTTTGACTATTTCTCTTCTTTTCACTATTATGAGAGTTTGAGGCAAAATGCCTTGTGGCAAGACCACCAAACTTGGGAGCATTGTAACTTTGGAATCACACAATCTTTCTAAGCCTCAGTACAACAGATATAATAATCCTTACCTTTACAGCACTACAAGATTGCATGGTACATTTTAAGAGGTAAAGTGAATGTGCTTTTGGAAAATGAGTTCTTACAAAGTACTATTTTATTTTAGCTTATTATGGCTTTACAATTAGTAGCCAAGATCCAATGCAATCACAGTTTTGACTTTTTATAGTCTACAAATTTTACAAAGGTCGTGGAAATTCATGTGACACTACAGAACTTGTTCTTATTTTTAAAAAAGAGTTTCCATTGTTTTACATCCTGTACTAAAACATTGCTTCTCAAACTCAATATGTATTGGAAGATCTTATTAAATTGTCAGGAATCTTACTAAATGCATACTCTGATCCAACAGGCCGGGGTAGGGTCTGAGAGTCTGCAGTTCCAACATGCTCTCGGTGTTCCAATGATTTTGATGGTCCATGAGCCAGGCTTTGAGTGCTCTGAGTAGGACAGTACTAAACACTACGGTTCACTCAATAATGTTTAATATATAATAAAGTTGCTTAAAACCAAGTAGCTTTCATGCAACTTGCAATATTTAAGACAATCTTAATTTTCCCCTTGTTCAGTCTTGTTTAAGAGAGCTTTAAAAAGAGTTTGCTTTACTGTAGAAAAAATTGCTATAGAAAAAACTATAGTAATGTTTGCACAAGTACAAATGATGTATAAAGATAGCCATCATTATTTATCCTAAGGAATGAAATAATTTCTACTATAAAGTTCTATACAATTACATACCATATATATGTCATAAAATATAGTTTGTTATTGTCCACAATATTAAAAATGGAAACAATCTAGATGTTCATTTTCAGAAGACTGATAAAACTAATTATGCTATAACCACACCACTCTTATTTTACATTTACATATTTACAGCAGAGATAGACCAACAGACAATTTATATCAAAGATGATGCTACAGAATATTATTTAAAAAAAGATGGTATTTTCAACAAATGATATTGTAATAACTGGATACTCACAGGAAAAAAAGAAAAAGGAGATTAATCCTAACCTCACCTCATCAGAAAGTGAAGAAGAACTATAGAGCCTCTTGATGAAAGTGAAAGAGGAGAGCGGAAAAGTTGGCTTAAATCTCAACATTCAGAAAACTAAGATCATGGCATCCAGTCCCGTCACTTCATGGCAAATAGATGGGGAGACAGTGGCTGACTTTATTTTTGGAGGCTCCCAAGTCACTGCAGATGGTGATTGAAGCCATGAAATTAAAAGACATTTACTCCTTGGAAGGAAAGTTATGACCAACCTAGACAGCATATTAAAAATCAGAGACATTACTTTGTCAACAAAGGTCCATCTAGTCAAGGCTGTGGTTTTTTCCAGTAGTCATGTATGGATGTGAGAGATGGACTATAAAGAAAGCTGAACACTAGAGATGGACTATAAAGAAAGCTGAACACTGAAGAATTGATGCTTTTGAACTGCAGTGTTGGAGAAGACTCTTGAGAGTCCCTTGGACTGCAAGGAGATCCAAGCAGTCCATCCTAAAGAGATCAGTCCTGGGTGTTCATTGGAAGGACTGATGTTGACACTGAAACTCGAATATTTTGGCCACCTGATGTGAAGAGCTGACTCATTGGAAAAGACCTGATGTTAGGAAAAATTGAAGGCAGGAGGAGAAGGGGATGACAGAGGATGAGATGGTTGGATGGCATCACCGACTCAATGGACATGAGTTTGAGCGAGCTTCGGAAGCTGGGGATGGACAGGGAAGCCTAGAGTGCTGCAGTCATGGGGTCACAAAGAGTCGGACACGACTGAGTGATTGAACTGAATACCTCATCAAAAAAAAAATTCTATGTAAGATAAAACTGGGGACCCAAAAAAATTTCAGAAGGTAATATAGAAGAGTATTTTAATGAGTTTGGAATAGAGAAAGATTGTTAAAATCCTGGATTGGCAAAAAAGTTCATTTGGGTTTTTCCATATGATATTTTTGGCCAACCCAACAGGACTCAGAACAGTATTAACTGCAAAGGAAAAGACTAATAAGTTTGACTAGACAAAACCTTAAAACTACTGATCATCAAATGAAAGTTAATCAGATAGCCTCAGAATCTCAGTAACGTAAATGACTAACAAAGGCACTGTATCCAGAATATATAAAGAGCATCTATAAATCAAGGGCACGGGAACTCAGCAGAAAAATTAGAAAGTGACTTGAAGCACTTCACAAAAAGATGAGTTGTGGATATATGGATCAAAGAAGTACAGAAGGCAAACAGAAATCTGGCTGATAGCTAGTGCTAAGGTTCAAAACTGCTCCAGAGAGAAGAGAAAAAAAGAGAAAAGAAAAGAGGGAAAGAGCAGTCAGACTCAGGACTTTCCTGGGGGACAATGAGAAAGAACTTGGATGCTTTGCACAGCCAGGCTGGCTTTAAAAATTCATAAAATATGAAAATACTGTATATTAGTAAAGGTAAGTATTCAAAATGGTCTGATTTTGTCTTATGATGACCCAGAACTTGAGGACCAAATGTGAAAAGTGTTTAGAAGGATGGGGGTAGGTAGATGAGCTCCCCAAAATATAAAACTTGGGAAATTTCCCTGTGTATTTCACAAGAATATTACTATCAAGCTCATCATAGATAAATAAAAAATCAAAAATAGGTCTTAAGATGGAAGAAAAGTGTTTCTGGAAGCACTCTTGGAAGTGTAGGGCTTTCAGGATTGTCTGCATCAGACACTAGAACAGTGATTAAAGGACGTTGCAAAAAAAAAATCTCCTTTAAGCTTGTTCAGTAAATATAAGACCCAGTCATCCATTTAAGGTCTTTAAATGTGAGAATATACTAAATAAGCCACCATTTGAGCTCCCTTTAATCACTGTTATTTATCTTTCAGTTGAAGCACTCAGTCTTAATATTAAGATGTACTAAAGCAAAATATCAAGAAGAAATCTAACACAGACCAGGCCTAGGAAAGGAGGTCAAATGTCTGTATCCAGGATTTATGCTGCCTCCCAATGACTCAATATAAATACAAACTCAGTGTTGAAATTAAAATAAAATTGAAAAACTTCCTACTTCCAGGAAGATTCAAAAGATGTGGTTTTTTTCCCCATTCTTCCCAGTAAGTACAACCCCAAACCTGAACATTATATATAAACAAAAGCAAGAAGAAAGATAGGGCTTCCCAGGTGGCTCAGTGGTAAAGAGTCTGCCTGCAATGCAGGAGCCACAGGAGACACACGTTCAATCCCTGGGTCAGGAAGATCCCCTGAAGGAGGAAACGACAACCCACTCCAGTATTCTTGCTGGGACAATCCCATGGACAGAGAAGCCCAGTGGGCTACAGTCCGTGGAGTTGCATACAGTTGGACACAACTGAGCACATGTGTATGTAAGAAAGATGGAGAGAAAAGAAAAGACTGGTTTGGGACCCGGGATCCAGGGAACAACATAAGGATGAGTTCCCGGGGTTTTCTCTTTGAAGATCCCAGACTTGGAGCTGAGAAAGTCCACAGCCTGGGAATGGCAATGGCAGCAGACTAAAAAGCCCCAATTAAAAGAGAAGAAAATCTTGGCTCTATCCTGATGAAAAAGGGAACTGAGGATGCTCTCTCAATTTACCATGGAGAGATGGTGAACAGAGTATCATTTCTGGTCTTCTTCATGATAGAGTCCTTACTGTGCAAGAAAGGAAGTTACCCTCTCTTTAACTTGCAGAAACATGAAAACAAGCAGTTTTGTCTTTAGTAACACGGGATGACCGTATAATAAGTACTAGGTGAAATCCCATGGACGGAGGAGCCTGGTGGACTGCAGTCCATGGGGTTTCGAAGAGTCAGGCACGACTAAGCAACTTCACTTTCACTTTTCACTTTCATGCATTGGAGAAGGAAATGGCAAGCCACTCCAGTGTTCTTGCCTGGAGAATCCCAGGGACGGGGGAGCCTGTTGGGCTGCCATCCATGGGGTTGCACAAAGTCAGACACAACTGAAGCGACTTAGCAGCAGCAGCAGCAGGTGAGAAGCAAACCCTCAATCTCTCTGTTGGCCAATGTCTGCCAAAGATTTGGTCAAAGGAAATTGAGTTCTCTCCATCCAATTGTCAGGATACTTTAAAATCTATTCATCTGAGGTAGCATTATTGAACCTTCTCATATGTCTTCTGCTGCTCACTGTGAGTATGGCTTTGATCGAATTATTCTCTGACATCATGGTATCCTTTTTAAAAGCATTTTGTGAGGTACAGCTTCTGTGTTTACTGTAAGGGTTCAGTTGAACACATTGTTCATGGTGCTTTCTATGAGCTAATCCTAGAAACTGTTCTCTCTTCTCTGTAGGCATATTTTTTAAAAAAGAGACTTCTCCCAAAGAACTGGTTGGTTTTAGTCACATGGACATGGCAAATCACCAAACTAATCACAGTTTCCTCACTGGGTTGGCTGCTAGAAAATTTAAACTTTGTGAGGAGGTGTAGTGCTTCATTGTGGACTAACCTCATTATGTCCTGCTCCTGTATCTCCCTGATTTCCTCATCTAATTTACTTCCAGTTAAAGGATTGTTATGTTATGTAGTTTTTGTACACAATCTTACATTTCTTAGAATTCAGGGGGCATAAATATATAATTACAAAGAGTATGAAGAGCATAATAGTGGCCACATTTACACAGTCTCAGAATATAACACTTTTAAATCCTCGTACAGGACGTAAAGGTCCGTCTAGTCAAAGCGATGGTTTTTCAGTGGTCAGGTATGGATCTGAGAGTTGGACTATAAAGAAAGCTGAGTGCCGAAGAATTAATGCTTTTGAACCTTGATGTTGGAGAAGACTCTTGAGAGTCCCTTGGACAGCAAAGAGATCAAACCAGTCCATCCTAAAGGAAATCAGCCCTGAATATTCATTGGAAGGACTGATGCTGAAGCTGAAACTCCAATACTTTGGCCACCTGATACAAAGAACTGATTCACTGGAAAAGACCCTGATGCTGGGAAAGATTAAAGGCAGGAGGAGAAGGGTCAGAGGATGAAATGGTTGGATGGCATTACTGACTCAATGGGCTGAGTTTGGGCAAACTCCAGGAAATGGTGATGAACAGGGAAGTCTGGCGTGCTACAGTCCATGGGGTCACAAAGAGTTGGACATGACTGAGCAACTGAACTGAAAGCACATTTATTACCAGGGATTAAGACATTACGATATCTAGAGGAATGAAAATTCCAGAGGACATGTGAAGAGCTAGGTGCTGAGATACAAGCAGAATGCAGGGAAAGGGGCAACTGAAATTACATTGCATATATGAAGACGCCGCTGCTTCTGGGCACCTGTCACATATCCAAACACTGGGAACGTGAATAATCCAACATGGAATTCCCACTAGAGAGAGAGAAGATAGTGAGATCGGTGGCATCCTGGAGAATCTCTGAGACTGTGAAAGAATCACACTAGACTCTACAGGGACTCAGGTTTCCTGCTGTTTGGGATCTGATGTTTCTTCAGACCTTTATGGAGGCCATCAAAAAATGAGAGTCCTCAATAGAAGAGAGGATCACAAGAAGAAGAACAGGAGAGGCCAGGTCCTTACCTTTCCCAGGACAGATCACGGTGAAGAATAAGCTAAGACGTGGGTACAGCTCTGCTCACATTTCAACCAAACTCAGGGATTTCTATTGCTGGTCAAAATCTTCCCCATTGTCATTTTCCGTGATGGCACTAAGTGGGGTGGGGAGGCTTAAAAGAACCCTCAAAACTACTGTTAGAAACAAAAGTATGCTTTAACACTCAACCACGGGACTTCCCTGGCAGTCCAGTGGTTAAGACTCTGCCTTGCAAGGCAAGGGATGCGTATTCAATCTCTGGTCTGCAAACTAAGATCCCACATGCATCTAACCAAGCCTGTGCGCCCCAGTGAAAGGTCCAGCAGGCTGCAACGAAGATTCTGGGTGCTTCCACCAAGACCCGATGCAGCCAAGTAAATAAATTCATTTAAAAAATATGTAACCACATCTTCAAGATACCCTGTTTCCTCCTCTAATGAATGTGCCGTCCCTGAGTAGCTTCTGTAGATACGGAGAAGCCAACACACTTCTTATCTTTACAAACTCCAAAAGTGTTTCCCTGAAGGATAACTCTAAAATGGGCCTGTGTGTTTGTCTGAGATGTCACAGGGCAGAGAGAGAAGTTGGAAAACTGCCTTCTGCTCACAGCCACACAGAGGACCCAGGAAACCAGTCTGAGAGAAGGTCTCTGGAGACTCCTGAGAAAGTCAGTTCTCCTCTATGGAAGAAGGAGCCACAGGGTTTGCTATGGCAATACTAGAGCCTAACTTCTAGCCCTACAAGTTCTGAAAGGCGGAGTAATCTTGACACATCAAGCAACCAATTGGAAGCTCTGTTTACTTCTGGAAGGAAAATGGAAAGATTAAATTAAATAAGGTAACCGAGGTTACTTTAAAAACTGAAAGGCACCTCCACATGCCAGTGAGTACTGACAGTAGTAAAAATATGGGGTCACCCTTGTTTTTAAGATGTTTCTGCCAAATCTTTTAACTCTTGTTAGAAGTAATTGTGAGGATTAGCTTAATTTAATGATATATACATATCCACATAAGGCTGAGTGCCGAAGAATTGATGCTTTTGAATTGAACTGCTAGAGAAGACTCTTGAGAGTTCCTTGGACCAAGGAGATCAAATCAATCAATCCTAAAGAAATCAGTCCTGAATATTCACTGGAAGGACTGATACTGAAGCTGAAGCTTCAGAACTTTGGCCACCTGATGCGAAGAACTGACTCATTGGAAAAGACCCTGATGCTGGAAGGATTGAAGGCAGGAGGAGAAGGGGGCAACAGAAGATGAGATGGTTTGATGGCATCATTAGCTCAATGCACATGAATTTGAGCAAACTCCGGGAGGGAGTGAAGGACAGGGAAGTCTGGCATGCAGCAATCCATGGGGTTGCAGAGAGTCAGACATGACTTCTTTTATGCAAGAAAAAGCTTTTTCTTTTGAATTATAAAAGCTTAAAAGTTATCATCCTCTGAGATGCTTTCTAACATTAGAAATGCCAAGTTACAATATATTAAGTCTTTTATCTCTTTATCAAAATGATAAAGCTCACTGCAATTCAAGAAAGTCATGGCACCTATCTAACTCACTATCTATGTTTAAGGGAAATTAAATCACCCAAGCCACCAAATCGCCCACAGCGTCTTCCCTGCCCCATAGGGAAGCAGGCCTAAGCTATTGCTTGAATAAGCAGAGATCACCCACAAGATTGGGAGGGGGCACCTGCCACAGACCACTGGTTGGATGTCCATGTAGGTGTTGGTCAGTGTCTTCAATCTGACCAAAACAGGAAGTAGTATTAGGCCAATCAGAATCTTTTCTTGGAATTTGAAAGGAAGAGATGGTGGGAAAAGGTAATGAACCATCCAGGAAGAACAAGAACAACCAAAGAGTGAAACTGCATAAATAACACACTGCCAAGCAGGGTCAACAAAATAACCTGATTTTTCAAATCACGTTAGGTGCTAAAGTGTGGTCCTCCTATCTTCCCATGAGTACATCTTCTTTACAGCCGTATCTATCCAGTCTCAATCGTGAACAGAAATCCTTTATGCTAGCTTCACCAAGTCTCTTTTGCTTTAACCAAAAGAATCTGACTCATACTGATTTTGTTTTCTTGTCACTCAGCAAAGTGAATACCTCCACACACAGCTCGAAGTAACAAGTAAAACAAATATTTGTGATACCTACAATTTATGAAAACTGCACAAGCCAGGGCGTTCAAATACCCTTTTGGAAACACAAAACATCCATTTCCCTCAAGATACTTTTAAAACGTCAAGAGCTTTTTGAGAGTTCTTCATCATGACAGATCATATATAATAGAACTGAAAGAACAGATCAGTTTGGTTTCTAAAATGGTTACATTTTTGGCTCAAACACTGACAAAACCTATTATCCAGAAAGAAAAAAACAAACTATTTTTAAAGAAAAAATCAAACAAATTGTCTATACTTTTAATGGAAGGCATGTTGCCTCAACTGTAGTTTTACTGCATGGAAAACTCTCTTTAGGAAAAAAAAAGGTAAGCCAAAAATTTACTTAGAGTTAAATTATGAGTAAATACAAGTAATTTCAAAGGTTTATGGATAGTTTCCATAGTATTTTCTTCCTTATCTACAGAGATGTATGTAGGTTTCTGTGTTGTGCTCAGTCATGTCCAACTCTTTGTGACCCCACGGACTGTAGCCTGCCAGCTTCCTCTGTCCAAGGGATTTCCTAGGCAAGATACTGGAGTGAGTTGCCATTTCCTGTTCTAGGGGAGCTTCCCAACACAGGGACTGAACCCATATCTCTTGCGTCTTCTGCACTGGCGGGCAGGGTTTTCACCACTGTGCCACCTGGGGAAGACCTGCCTGTAAGTTAGAGATGTGCAGTGCTGCACAAGTTAGAAACCCACCTTCTGGGGCTGTATGCCTGCTCACAGGCATTCAGGGAAATTAATATTAGCAGTATCTCTGTGTGTTTCAAACATGTAGGTACAGGGTCAGTCCAAAATGGTCAGGGCCAGCTCAGTTCTCTTCTGTGGTCCAGTGAAGAGAAAGAGATAACAGGGAAACAAAAGGAAATAGGAAAAAAACCAAAGGACCAAGAGAAACTGATGTTTGAGTATAAGTTATTAAATGAGAATAAGAATGTGCACATTTTGAGATTCATAACAGTGCCCAGAGCAACAGTTGTAGATGGATGAACTAAGATCTTGAAACAGATTGAACTTTGAATGTTATATCAGAATATATGATGATTGTGGAAGGCTTAGAATTAAAAGAAAAGGAAATGAAAAGAAAAAGTTCAGGAAATTTCATGTAATACCATTTATTCTATCATATTTCAGAGAATTTTTCAAATTGCAGCTGAGCACTCAAGCCGTTTGATATCCATAAATCCACCCCCACCCCTAGCACACCCAGGACCAGCACACCAAATGAGTATTTGTAAGTAAGTCCCAAGAACTAAGGATGCTTTTCACAGTATTTCCTTCATTCTCTACAAAGTTGGGAGCACGACAAAACTATCTTATAATTCCACTTGTGGGCTAGCTAATTTAATGCCAGCTGAAGCAGAGATCCATTAACCTAATCAGTAGCATCAGGTGAAGGGAGACCTCAACAGCAACCTGTTCAGCACCAGGGGAGGGGACAGGCTCATTTACTCTTCAAAAGGGTTAACTGCCCCCTTCCCACACACACAGCCGTCTCCCTGTACCCGCAGTGACCTCTGCTTCCTTCCTGATCCCCCGGTAGCTAGAAAGGAAGAGACACATGACAGTTATATAACAAATCTCCCTTCCTCACACACTTTCAGGCTTCCTTTCTCTTGTGGGACAGAAGCCTTCTATCCTCTGCTCAGTGGACCAGAGGAGGGCAAATACACCAGGAAGTGCTTTTACTTGGGAGGTAGATTTGCAAACCTTTTAGCATTTGTAGCCTTGGATTTGAGATGCAGCAGCTTGTTTTCCAAAGACAGTTTTTTTTCTAGCAGTGTTCTCTTTTCCTAGGAGAAAATAAGAGACAAATCTTGCTTATTTCTTGTCCTCGGCGTGTGTGTGTTTCACAAGGCATTCTTGCAAACTGTTCACTAAAGATGCTTCTTGTAATACCAGAAATACGTTTTGAGCTCAAGAGTTAATTTCATAGGGAGCTGTTACAGTCCATCCCAGTGGCCCAGACAGGCATTCTCCTGCATGGTTTCAGCTCAGCACAGTTCAGTCGCTCAGTCGTGTCCGACTCTTTGCGACCCCATGGACTGCAGCACACCAGGCCTCCCTGTCCATCACCAACTCCCGGAGCTTGCTCAAACTCATGCCCACTGAGTCAGTGATGCCATCCGACCATCTCATCCTCTGCTGTCCCTTTACAAGTAGCTGAATAACAGGTCAAGACTAGGTGTCTTCACCGCCCTCACTTGTCTAGAGACCTTGGCTCCTTCCCTAGCCCACTTCTTGGTCAAACTTCTGCATCTCTCCATCCCATCCCAAACGCTGACTGCTCATCTCTCTCTAGGCACTGGTTCTCCCATCATTCCACCTGCTTCTCCTACATTAGTCTCAGTTATTGGTATCCAAGGATACTGTTGCACTGGTCTTGATACCTACCTCTCACACGGCAACTGTCAGAAGGTAGAAAAGTAGCAAATGTATTTTTGGTAAAGGCTCAAAGCCACAAGTGATAAAGTCACTTCCTAATTAGGATGGAACAGAAATTTTGACATTTTGAAAGAATACCTAAAGAAATGTCTTAATGTCATTATTAAACCAAACTCTTTCCATCCAAGAGGAAAACAGATACATCCATGAAAAACAAAGCTGTCATGATTGTACTTTTTTTTATACTTGATGGAAATAGATGTTTTGACACTATTTGCAATGCTGGTTAAAATCATACCTTCTGCAGAATTTATTTGGTAAAATATAAGACAGTGCCATTATAGCAAAATATCAGAACATCTCTGGACACGGACTGACCTGGTTTTGAAACTTGGTGACTGTGTAATTTTTGCCAAGGCTTTAACCTCTCTAGCTCTTATCACTGTTAAGAAAAATTAACCAAAACTTATGATTCAAAATACACGATTTTAATGTCGTATTGGGTCATTGTTTAATAACCTGACCCAAGGAATTTTTTTAATTCTCTTGGAGAATTTCTTTGTGTTTGACTTTATTATTTATTACTTGATTAGAGCCCTGATTTTGTGCAGTTGCTTGTTAATCTGTGGGTTTTCGCCTGGTAGAAAAGTAATCCCAAAGGTTATGTTTTCTTGACCTAAAGAATGTGAACTACCTTCGTATCTAACCCGGAAATCCTGTCTTATGTTCCTTGTTTCAAAATGCAGGTCAACAGCCAATTTCAAAAAATATTTTATCTAAATCAGCTTTACAATCTTGCTGGTTCCTTCATTAGTTAAGGAGTTGAATAAAACATCTGACATGTATTCATTAAATATATCAGAGTCATTTTTTTGACTTTTTGAACATCCCTAAAATGGGGATAATACTACCTACATTGAAATGTTGGGACAATTGGGGATGTATGTGAAAGGTTGACATGCTTCTCTAGAACACATTAGAACCTCAACATATAATAATTTGAAGGTGCCATGTATGTCATATCTTATGTGTGCTGTCAATTTTAAAATTTATACCAAATTTTTCAAAACTTTTCTGTGGCATTCTGGTTTTATATACATATACATATATATTTTTCTGCTGTAGTTCTAGTTGATCTGAGAGAACACGATACTCTGAAAGTTTATTATGATATTTGGATCACCAAAGAAACATATCACTTATAATATATTTAGAATTTACAGGGAAAAAATGGTGTTTTGACAAACATTCTTCCTAATGGACTTACTCTCCGTTCATGATCTTTATAACAAGGGTTTAAGGAGACCACACAGCAGGACAAGCAAATAGTCTGCCTCGGCCAGGGCGCCAGTATTTAGCTTGAACTTTTTTTAATGTAATTTTTATTTTATGTTTGAGTATAGTTGATTTACAATGTTGTGTCAGTTTCGGGTGTAAAGTGGTTCAGTAATACATATATCCATTCTTGTTCACATTCTTTTCCTGGGCGGGTTATTAGGGAATATTGAGTAGAATTCCATGTGCTATACAGTAGGTCCTTGAAACTTGGACTCTTAATGCTTCCTCTCTGACAACAGGGAAGATCACACTAGGCCAGTTAGCACTTTTCACTTTTCAGGGACAGTATCTTCTGGAAAGGAAAAAGCGTTCACAGCGCCACCCAGTGGACAATGCACTCTTGCCCAAACCACATCTCTGAAGAGCTTGCATTCCCTCACCCTATTTACTGAAGACGGCTTCCCTGATCAGTTTGGTAAAGAATCCACCTGCGATGCAGGAGACCCTGGTTTGATTCCTGGGTCAGGGAGATCCATGCAGAAGCGATAAACTACCCACTCCAGTATTCTTGGGCTTCCCTTGTGGCTCAGCTGGTAAAGAATCCGCCTACAATGTGGGAGACCTGGCTTCCATTCCTGGGTTGGGAAGATCCCCTGGAGAAGGGAAAGGCTACCCACTCTATTCTGGCCTGGAGAATTCCATGGACTATACAGTCCATGGGATCACAGAGTCAGACACGGCTGAGCAACTCTCACTTCACCACTTCACTTACTGATCAAGGTGAAGTGGACACCAATGTAAATCATTGCCATATGTTAACATCTAAATGATTCAGGAATCATGGACATCCTTTGTATCCCACAGCAGAGAAGCTGGGGGCATAACAGAAAGGATTTGTAAACTGCTAACTGGAGGACTGTGGAATAGTTCCTTGTTCATACGGTCCTCGTTTATAAAATGATGATGAGAAATTAGGTGGTCTCAAAAGTGCCTCTGAGCTCTAAAATTCTACTAGAGCTAAATCAACGACACTGGAAAACAAATACGACGCAACTGTAGTGCCCTGCTAGCCAAAGGAACATATGCCATATTAAAATGCTCTTATTGGGCGCTTTTGCTGGCTTATCACTGTGTTTATGGGATTCATTCTCACTGCATTCCTGATTAAAGCGGGACAGATGGTGAAGGTTTTAAGTAATGTGTTCATTACCAGACCTCATACCACTAATGGCTATTTACTGGAGCAGTGGCTCATGCAATGAGTAGAAAATGAATCCTTCTCCAGGGGGGTGCTCACCACCAGGGCAGTATTTATCAACCTTTGTTGGGGATGTTCATTTTTAATTGTCATTTCTTTTTGAACTCATGTCTTTTTCTTATTAATTACTAAGGTATTAAGAGTAATCCCTCCTCATTCTGATACACACTCCGCTCCTGAGAAACCCTTCATCATGGCCTGTATGCTCAGTATCTCCTTAAAACAAGATGCTACCAAGCTTTGCTTCTTATATTTGTTTGATCATTTTGCAAATATAATGTATCCTTAAACGACATTAAAAAAAATTCCTTCACATTTTCTTTCCACTGCATCCCCATCTACCTCCACTTCCCAGAGATCCCCAAAGACTCTGCTTTAGGAAGTCATTGAACTAGAATGTTCTGGAAGGGTCCTGCATGAACTTGCTGAACCTTGGGCGTCCGGTCCACTTACTGTGTCACAAAGCTCCTCGAGAGAACTCTCCATTAAGGGTCAATATCAAGACAAATGCCAGGCCATCACTTCTCAAAATCTGCCAGGATCTAAGCTGATTAACCTTATGCTGGGGTCTGTTCCCCTGCCTTCAGTAGGATGTCAGCTTCCCTGAGGACCCCTATGAGAATGCATGAAAGGAGGGCTGGGAAGTTCCTGGAGTCTCACATGACCCAGATACATTATATTGCAATCTCCACAAAGAGACTATATCTGGTCCACCCCAAATAGATATCTAGCCTCTTGCTCTGCCTGGTACATGGTAGGAGCTCAAATACTTGTTGAATATATATAGTCCAGTGAATATACCCCAGAATTCTGAGATGAACTCACATCCAGGGCAGATTTCCTCGGGCTTCTAGAAGATGGAAATTACATTCCGTTATTTTTTGTTAATTTTCAGGGACTGACAGCTGGCCACTAAACATGGCCCAGTGTTACTGGGTTTGAGGTGATTGCAAACCTAAATTTAAATGTCAAGCTGGTTAATCAAGTAGTTTAATTAAGCAACTCTATTTAAATTGAGGAAAGGAATTGTCTTCCCTTCCTCAATGCAAATGTTCCTTGTGCTATCTGAGTTTGCCAAACAATTTTGTTTAGTTGCTAAGTCATGTCCAACTCTTTATGACCCCATGGATTTGTAGACTGTCAGGCTCCTCTGTCCATGGGATTTTATATACAGGATAAATATTCTTTGAAAAAAAAACTTTTTACTTTGTGTTGCACTACAGCCAATTAACAATGCTGTGATAGATTCGGGTGGACAGTAAAGGGAACCAGCCATATATATACATGTATCCACTCTCCCCCAAAATCCCTTCCCATCCAGGCTGCCACATAACACTGAGCAGAGCTCCTTATGCTTTACCGTAGGTCCTTGTTAGTTTTCCACTTTAAATATATAGCAGTGTGTATATGTCAATTCCAAACCCCCTAATTATCCCTTCGCCATCCTCTCTCCCTCCTGCAACCATCAGTTCATTCTTTAAGTCTATGAGTCAGTTTCTGTTTTGTGAGTAAGTTCACTTGTACCATTTCTTGTTAGGTTCTGCACATAAGGGATGCCGTACGATGTTTCCCCTTCTCTGCCTGACTTCACTCAGTATGACAGTCTCTAGGCCCATTCATGTTGCTGCAAGCGGTTTATTTCATTCTTTTTAAAGTCTGAGTAATACTCCACTGTATATATGCACCACATCTTCTTTATCCATTTGCAGGATAAATACTCGAACAGCAAAGTATTCATCCAAATGTTACAGTTTGTCCAAAACATCTAACTTATAAACTGC
This sequence comes from Bos mutus, assembly GCF_027580195.1. Lineage (NCBI taxonomy): Eukaryota > Metazoa > Chordata > Mammalia > Artiodactyla > Bovidae > Bos > Bos mutus. Next base: position 54,405,930 of record NC_091640.1, read on the forward strand.
TACACATGGGCAAACCAGCTACTTGAGAGCATTCTAGCCCTGTGATTTTGGCCAAAGTAAAACACTGAACATCACCCACCATACAACACAATTGTAGCTGTAGATTATTATTACTAAGTTCAGTTAAGTTTAGGCTTCTTTAATTTTCATGATTTCCTCATAGGACCTTCATTAAGATCACAAATTCAGCCAAACTCACAGTTATAAATTAAATTCTTAGGAAATATGTAAAAAATTGATCAAACTTTTCTCGGGCAAATATCCTGAATGTTGAAATGTGATGCTTTGGAAGTGACATTTATAGGAAAAGGAAAGGCAAAGTCTCTCAGTCGTATCCAACTCTTTGCAACCCCATGGACTGTAACCTGCCAGGCTCCTCTGTCCATGGAATTCTCCAGGCCAGAATACTGGAGTGGGTAGCCATTCCCTTCTCCAGGGGATCTTCCCAACCCAGGGATCAAACCCAGGTCTTCCATATTGCAGGTGGATTCTTTACCAAGCCCCCAGGGAAGCCCTGACATTTCTAAAATAGCCTCAATTCAAGCAGATTCATAAAACAAAATAAGGCTGAGAAGAGTGGAGGCAAATCGGCAAATTCGTATAATAAATACAAAAATGCATTGAGAAGAGGGCAGCAGAGGATGAGATCGTGAGACAGCACCACCGTTGATGGACATGAATCTGCAAATTCCAGGACAGCGTGAAGGACAGAGACTCAGTGGACATAAATCGGAGCAAACTTTGGATGAAGGACGGAGGAGCCTGGCATGCTGCAGTCCGTGGGGTCAGAGTCGCGACTGGAAAGCAACGACAACAACGCCAGGCAATATTTACGAGAAGTTAAAAAAGTCTGTATTATCTACTCCAACTCAGTTTCAAAGATGCCAACTGTTTATTTACTATTAAAAAATATTCCTTGGTTTGTCTGAATTCTGAATTCTAAGGCATGCCAAATGAAACGTACGTGTTCACTTTTTGTGTGTATTTGGAGGGCCAGCTACTTAAAGAAGTGCTGCATGAAACTTTCAATAATTTTTGTTCTATTATCATTCTTCCCTAAATTGTCTCTTTTGAAAGTTACAATTTCCACAGAATGTCTTTTCTCATTTGTGAACTATGCCTGTCCTATGGCAGGTATAGACTTTTATGAACCTAAAAGGAACACGGTTGGCCAAAAATAAACACTCCATCAACTAGTCCACAGCGCTACGACTGCAGGGATTCGCTGCGCCATGACCGGCAGTAGATGGGCTTTGTGATCCTTTCCATTGTTTCTATTCACGGCCTCACCTAGTTCCCCTTTCTCAGCCATACGTTTACTAGGGGAAAAAGTGACAGATAATATGACTGCAGTGTTTGTAAAAAGGTAGCTCTGTAACTACAACACACATCATGTAAATGTGTAAGGCAAGAAATGAACAAAGAGTACTTTCACTTAATGCTATTTTCATATTATTTTCATTCATTCTCATGCTAACTATATCAGGAAAAAGTGCCTCTAATTCTCCAAGGACCTACCTTTTCCATTCTTTGTACAAGATTCTCCAACTCTGTTATTTGCTTATGTTTTTCTTCAAGCTTTTCAGCAATTTGATCCAGATTTTCAACATGTTGTTTCAATTTCTGTTCTTTTTCAAGTTTGTCCACCTTTGGTTAGAAAAGCAGTTGTCAGACCATTGTTTTAACTAAACTGATACAGATATTATCTCTAGAATTACTTCTGTGAATTCAGTCTTCCTTTAAAATAAACCTGATAGGCTACAGCAACACTAAGTCAATGGAGAATCAATAATACATAAATATTATTTCTAGAAGTTGATATCTGTTACTAAAAAGCATCCTCTCTGAAAGTGGGACAGAAAGAAAAGACAGTAATTCTAAAAAAGCAAAACTTTTGAATTTTTCTCAACAAAACTTACATAGAACAAAACCAAGATCTTATGTATTCAAGTAAAAAATGTTTTATTTTTAATCAGAAAATGTCATAAAAACAGAATACTTATCTCCACGGTGTCAGGGGGTTATCACTGAGCCACTGAACCTAGGAGTTATACTAACAGACAGGAGACAAGTCTTCAGCAGGCAGGCCCTAGGCCACACGTGGGAGTGTTTCAACTGACTTGCAACTGACGTGAGCACACACATCTGCTTCTGTATTTAATAGGACTTGAGATTTTTCAATTAAAAAAAAAAAGTGTCTGCTTTCCCTTGAACTCACTAGGTGGGCACTCCTGCCCCGGAACCTCAGGCTGGGCAGAGTCCCTTTTGCAGGGACACGGGCACTTCCATCCCCCTGCTCACTCGTTCACTTAGGTACTTCACCTGCACCCTCATGCCTACGAGTCTGTGACCATCACCCCCAGAGCCAGAAGCTTGAGGGCGTGTCACCTAGGCAGTGGGCTTCCTACCGTGCTCCCCAGGGACCCTCCTAGGGCCGGAGCTGGCAGAGATCAGATGCCCCACCCAAGCCTGAATGAGCTTTCCTGTTTTGAGTTTTGACAAACACACATACACACACTTCTCCTCTTCCCCAGTCCTGAATACATTTTCCAGATACAGTTTTATTGGTCTTAGGATACATAGTTCAGGTTTAAAAACAAATGAATAAAAAGTGTATGTGTGTGATATACAGACATTCGTATAATATTATAAGATTTTAATGTATATATGCATATATTAAAATATAGAAATATAAAATATAATTTAATATGAAATATATATGTACATATACATGATTTTTGTTTGTTTCCTCTGAAGAATCTTTCCAGGACCAAAACAATTTTGAACCTATTTATCAAGCCCAACTTTATCATTAAAAAAAAAATGTTGTAATATTTATTTTTTAAATTAATTAATTAATTTGGCTGTGCCAGGTCTTAGTCGTGACATGCAAGATCTTTAGTTGTGGCACGTGGACTCTTAGCTGCATCTGAGCACGTGGGATCTAGTTCCCTGACCAGGGACTGAACCTGGGCCCCTTGTATTGGAAGTGCAGAGTCTTAGCCACTGGACCCCCAGGGAAATCCCCCAACTTTTTCATTTTAGAGTCAAGTCCAGAGAGACAGAATGACTCAACTGGGTCACCTAGTTAGTCAAAGGCAGAGCCAGAAGAGAAGCCACTGGCTAGCGTCATGGGGCCATCCCTGATTTCTAGGCTGAGTGGCATGTCCTCTCTCCCGCCGGCGCTCTGCAGGGCTCTGGGCAACGGTGGCAACAGAGCAGCTTGGTAACATCCAGGTACCAAGTACCAGGGCTGGGGGGGATCAGGGCAGAAGATGGGCAGACTGGCCTTCCGAGGGCCTGCCTGGTCACGTGGCCATTGCCTGTTTCACATCTAACTCCTCCCTAAAAGGGAGACTTGGACAACTTGGAGGTTAGTTCACCAGTGTGCAAGCCTCTGGCTCAGTACCTGGAGGAGGTGCCTCCTGTCCTCATGCTTCTTTCTTACTTCTTCAGACCGTGTTTGATAGTTTTCCAATAATCTCTGGGCCACATTTCTCAGAGCCACTGCTCCTGCTTCTCTGGAGGCTTCGAGCTAGAAACAAAAGGTCACTGTGCATGCTCTGACAGGTACAACAAGCAGGGTTAAGGACAGGGCAGTGTGATGGGCAACCAAAAGCACAGTCTGTAACCAAACCATATGCACCCTCATAGACAATGGCTGGGAGCAAAGATGCTGTTACCTGGTAAGAAGAAAACAAAATGAGAAGGCCCTATTTACTGGGGCTGTCATGAAAGTGATTAGCACTGGGCAGCCAAGCAAGAGCTAAGAACAACACCCTGCATTAAAGACCACACCCTGTAAAGTGTTCCCTGGTGCCCCATTGGCTTATACAGGAATTTGCAAGCGTTTTATCATCAGTGGCCACGACAGTACTAAAAATGTATTTCCTAAAATAGAAGCTGGACAAGATTGAAGTACTAGGGGCAATAAAGACAAAGTGTCATGAATCTTTCAAGGATTTCACCTAAGAAATAATCAAGGATGGCTACAAAGATTTACCTACTAAATCACTATAAGGCTAAATGTGCTAAGTCGCTTCAGTGGTGTCCGACTCTTTGTGAACCTATGGACTGTAGCCTGTCAGGCTCTTCTGTCCATGGGATTCTCCAGGCAAGAATACTAGAGTGGACTGCCATGGCCTCCTTCAGGGGATCGAATCCCGACCCAGGGATCGAACCCGTGTTTCTTATGTCTCCTGCACTGGCAGGTGGTTCTTTACCAGTAGCACCTGGGAAGCCCCATAAAACTGTATATAAAATAAGCCAAAAAAAGGAAACTATAAGGCACCAACAATAAATTAGCTAAACAAAACAATGAGACATTTCACTATGAGTGCACTAATTTATATGCAATTATTAATATTTAATTATTGTATATGTAAAGATTTTTAAATTTTATTGCAGTAAAAACACTTAACATGAGACTTGCCCCATTAACAGATTTTAAGTGTACAATACAGTATTAACTATAGGCACAATATTATACAGTAAATCTCTAGAATTCACTCATCTTGTACGTCTTGAAACTATACCCATTGAACTTTTGTTAAAATCATTTTAATAATAAAAATTATCTTCAAAATAAAACAGTGAGATTAAATTTATCAAGTGTAAAACTGCTTCACTAAGTTTGTGAGCACACTGTGGATTTATGGATATATGTGGATGACTGTCTGCTTTCACAGAAGCACGAATCTATCTTATTGGCTCAAAGGCTCAAAGTACAAAAGGAGAATTTCCTCCTACTGGTCACACCTTGATTTTCAACACTTCATTCTCTTTGTTCATTTCTGAGAGCTGTAGGTCTTTTCCTTTTATCCTTTCCATGAGCGGATCCAAACTGCCACCAGAGAAATCCACTGCAGAGTCAGAGCCATTTTGAATGTTTCCACAGCACTGAAATGAACAAACAAGAAAATCACACACCTGACTTTTCTTTTACTCTACTAACTTTGATAACAATAATTATCGCTCAGTATTACTTATGTCAATGGAGTAGTAAATGGCAACCCACCCAAAGGATTCTTGCTTGGAAAATCCCATGGGCAGAGTAGTCTGGCGGGCTACCGTCCATGGGGTCACAAAGAGTCAGACACTGCTGAGCATAGCTCAGCACATGACATATATCAAGATTCAGGTCAACAAATACATCTTTTGACTCTAAAATATCAATGAGAAATTCTAGATGAAGCAGCTGGCCTCTATATTTGCACAAATATGCATAGATTCTAATATTGAAAGGAGAGAAGAAGTACATCTTTCATGCCTTTTACATTCTCTACAGTTTCACATATACTATTAAGACCTTTGAGGAGATAGATGATATCCACAAAGCCAGTTGGTTCGTTTTTTTGTATCTCTGTTGTTTGCTGACCTTCTGTGGTTTGAGATGCCGGAGGCAGACCCACTGGAAACAGTTTATCTACATCCCCAAGAAGCTATTCCTATTGAGAATAGCTCCAACAACCTCCCCATTGTTCTAGCCAATGGCTGATACTGGAGTGAGTTCCATTTCTTCCTCCAGGGGATCTTCCCGACCCAGGGATTGAGGTGGCATCTCTTGGGTCTCCTGCATTGGCTGGCGGATTCTTTATCACTGAACCACCTAGGAAGCCCTAGGGGTTGATAACCAGCCCTCAATTTACTCAACTCACAGACAGCATATGACAGAACAGTCCCTCCTCGCTTTCTGAAACCCTTTTTTGCTCATCTTCAATGGCTCCATTCTCTCCCACCTTTCCTCTTTGTTCACTAGCTTCGCTTCTTCCCCTCCTGTGATGATTCCTCTTCTTCTTCTCAGTATCTAAACATTGGAAACCTCAGGACTCCGTGCTTAGGTTTTCTCTCACTTCTATCCACACTCATGTGTTTGGTCATTTCCTCCAGTTTCAGAACTTTAAATACCATCCTTACTCTCCAAATCTCAACCCCATAGTCTGAGCCTTCTAGCACAGTCCTCTGCCCTTAACTCCAGAATCAGCTATCCAACCATCCATTAGAACCTTCACTTGGAGGTCTACAAAGCAACTCAGCAATAGTCAGAACTAAATGTTTGATCTTTCCTGTCAGTCACAACATTAATCATTTTGCCAGTTTTAGAGAACTTAAGAAAATAATTGGAAAATAATAATAATACACGTTAGTTTGGGAGATAAGGATGATAAAGACTATGTTTATGCATCATCGTGTGGTACTTTCTAGTATTCTCTGCGGCTATTCTACAGAGCAGATGACACTGTCATTGATGAAGTATCTGTGGTTCAGGTGAGGTTTAACCTGGCATATCCCAGACTAGGGTAAGTGCAGAGTGCTTAAAATTATGAATAAAAGGCTGGTCATGGGGGAAGGACTGTCTGATCACTCGGTCTAATGGCTCCAACTGGGTGTCAATTGGTGTGACCCAGGCGAATCTACAAGTCCATACCTTTGTCTATCACTGTAACATGTTGCTTTCATTTATCCTAACTGGGCCAACATCTTCCCATATACTTTAGATGAGTAAGTCAAGTTTAAAATATTCAAGTAAGATCTGGCCACTCCAGTCTAATCCTACTAATGACATCTAGATATTTCATACATATGCTCGTTAACATCATTAGATACCAACAAAAGATTTAATACTTGACATGCAAAGAATAATTTAATAATATCAAAAGTTACTTAAGTGACATCTATATGGCTTTATGTTCACTCACTGAAGGAATAAAAGCAGTACATTTGATAAATTCATTACCTTTGCATCTAGTTTGTGATTTGCACTGTTATGTCTTACTTCATCTCTAAATATTTGATTTCGGATCTTTTCCAGAGTAGTTCGAATCTAAAAGGGAAAAAAAAATTTTTTTTCAAAGGCATTTAATCCCCAAAACTTTCTTTTTCAATACGAGTTACAAGGTACCAAATTTATCTGAAAGTAGTACAAATATACTGATATCATATTTAAACAACTGCCATCAACTTAACTTACATTTATACTAATATTGTTTAGATTGCAGAAAATGAGCATTTTTGTCTTTAAAACTGTTCCTTAGGCAAACCTAAAATATAACCCAAATGAATGTTATACCACGAAGTAATTGTATTTAGTAATTAGTGTTTAATACTATTTAGTTCTATTTTTTTATATAGTCATTTCCTACTAATTTGCTATTTGGTAATGACTATAAAACAATTACTATTGGTAATCACTACAAAATAATTACTATTCAGTAATTACTACAAAATAATTACTATCCAATAATTACTACAAAATAATTACTATCTAGTAATTACTAGAGAATAACTACTATTTAGCAATTACTAGAGAATAATTACTCAGAGGAGATCGTACAAATTTATGCATGAAATATAAGCTTCATGTCTTGGTTATCTATGGAACTGCAAGACACTCAAAGATGAATTACTTGACCTGAATAAGTTACAAACTAGCTATGTCCAAATTCTTCCATCTGTTCTAAAACACATTTTATGAGAATACATACTTTTGTCAGCCATTATCACTGGATTCTGGTTAAGATTCACATTTTTAATCATGTGCAACATGTAGTGCTTGGCGATAGTTACTCTGAACTGCTTAAGAAGGTGTTCCTTGTTAGGTAAGCAAAGACAGGAACTCAGCAGGAAAGGTAAACATCTAGCTGGCAACAAAGTCTCCACGCTGATGAAAGAACTAAGAAATGTATGAAACCGCAGGATAGGACTTCCCTGGTGGTGCACTGGATAAGAATCCACCCGCCAATGCAGGGGACACAGCTTTGATCCCTGATCCAGGAAGATTCCACATTCCGCAGAGCAACTAAGTCCATGCTCGACAACTACTGAGCCTGAGCCCTAGAGTCCACCGGCCAGACTACTGAGCCCGCAACTACTGGAGACCCAGCGCCCCAGGGCCTGTGCTCTGCAACCAAAGAAGCCAACACAAGAAGCCCGCACAGCACAGTGGAGAGTAGCGCCCGCGCGTCCCGCATCCAGAGAAAGTCCACGCACAGCAATGGAGACCCAGAGCAGCCCAAACAAACCAACAACCACAAGGACAAAAATCCCAGGAGGAGGCAGGGGTGAACAGTAGGGGACAAACTAAATGCCGACAGGTGTTTCAAATCCTCCCTGTCCTTAACTCAGCTTTATTCCAAGTGAAGAACAGAGGCTCATACCCTCAAGAGAAACGGTTACACACTCAAGAGAAATGCACCCGTGTCTGCATGTCAGCTATCAAGGCTGTCCTTTGCCAAACTAGGTTTGTTCCTCCTCACGTATTCTAGGGAGGGAGAAACAAAGCCCGCTCATTTGTAGCAGACTTTACTGTGAAAACTCATAGCGTGCTAACGTGATTTCCAGCGCCCACATACCTTTCTCACGTATTCGGTCTCTTCAATAATGTGAGCTGATGGGGACTCGTACATGGCAGAATCATCTTCCGTCTTCCCCCCCTGGGGCACTGTCGCGGTCCCGTTACTGTTGTCATCGTGACATCCAGCTTTAGGAAAACATAAATCAGTGGGACAAAACTAATTCCTTTGATGTTATAATTCTGTGGTTGTAAACTGAACGGAGTTCTGTACTGGCACTGTAATCGAATATAGTAATACTAGAAAATATTATAAATTATTGAAATCTGCATGTATCTAAGATCCAGGAATTAACTTAATATTAAAACACCACCAGATGAAACAATCATTGATTAGAAATTTAAAAATTAAACTGAAATGGAAAAATATGGAATTTTTCTTCTTATTCCATATTAATTAGACTATAACACCTCAAGAGTAGAGACTATGCCTTATTCATTTTCATATTCTAGCACATTGTAAGTGCTTAATAAATGTCTATGGAGCTAAAATAAGATAAAATCGTATGTATATAAAAATGCACACACACACATATATAACTTACAATAAGGGCTTCCCAGATGACACTAGTGGTAAAGAATCCACCTGCCAACGCAGGAGACGCAACAGACCTGGATTCCATCCCTGGGCCAGGGCAGTTGCCCTGAAGAAAGAAATGACAACCCACTCCAGTATTCTTGCCTGGGAAACCCTATGGACAGAGGAACCTGACGGGCTACAGTCCATGGGGTCCCAGAGTCGGACACGATTGAGAACACAGGACATGTATAACTTTCAAACTTGTACGTATATCATTTTACACGTCACAGAGACCTTTAATATTCTACATTTTATTTAACTCTCAAAAGCCTGTAAAGGCCATTTACCAAAGAACTATTTGTAATAAGAAAATATCAAGAAAAGTGCAGGTGCCCACAAAAAGAGACCTGATTAAATGAACTACCTACATCTTCTCTAGGATATATTTATTCAACGAAAAAGCATGGGGCACAAAAGCATACATTGCATCATAATCTCTCTAAGAAAGGCAAGAAGGATGGAAGGAGAAAATCTGTGATGTATAGTTTTGACCCTGAACAGTGTAATTATTTTACCTAATTACAAAATATAACTGAATTAAAAGGAAAGATATCTTCCAAAATAAAAAACAAGAAACGAATACATTTGCCTACCAAATCGGTGGCATATCCACATGAACTATTTGAAATCACACACATATGCTCACACAGTCATGTCCAACTCTTTGCAACCCCATGGACTATAGCCCACCAGCCTCCTCTGTCCATGGCATTTCCCAGGGAAGAATACTGAAGTGGGTTGCCATTTCCTACTCCAGGGGATCTTCCCGACCCAGGGATCGAACCCGAGTCTCTGGAGTCTCTTGCATTGGCACGTGGATTCTTTACCACTGAGTCACCTGAGAATCCTGGGACTGATTTTTCCAGGTGTGCTATGTCCTAAGAACAAAAAGAATCACAAAGCAATCTTAAACTGTACTCATTAATAACACTGTTAGTGGAAACATTGCAATTGCTATTTTGAAACTATTATATGTGTGTGTGTGCATGCATGCGAGTCACCTACATGACAGAAAATGTAGAATGAAGAAGTCACTGTCTTAATGTCTTAAGAGCCAAGATTTTTATCATTAAAAAAAAAAAATTCTAAATTAGAACCAAAAATGTTCTGTAAAAATCTTATAATCCAAACTGAAACCATGAGTATAAAATATTTATCTTCATTTAAAAATGTATATTCCAAGTCTATCCACTGAAAATTTAGAAAGAGAAGCAATTAACACTCCCAGTGCTCAGATTGTGTTATTAGTACACCATTTTCTATGAATAAAAAAATGTAACCAGGGCTTCTTGACTGATTTAGATCTGAGGCAAGAAGTGCAGAAGGTGAGACTGAGACATCTTGTCGTATCAGAAAGTGGAAAAGTGATCACCTACTACTTGCATAAGACACAAAGAGCCAACCTGAAGAGGAATGACTGTGATTGAGTAAAACATATCAAAAATTTTTTAATTCTTGAAATTTTGTTAACAAAAGAAAAACCACCACTATGACCAACAATCCTCAAACTCACCAGAGACAGGCCACCATTATACTAAAAAGTATCCCAGAAAAGAGAGCAAGAGGGAATGCAAACAGACATTTATTTTGCCTTTATGATACAAATTTACCGTATATCTCTTGGTAACCGTATCAGTTCAGTTCAGTCACTCAGTCGTGTCCGACTCTTTGTGACCCCATGAATTGCAGCATGCCAGGCCTCCCTGTCCATCACCAACTTCCGGAGTTCACTCAAACTCACGTCCATTGAGTCATCTCATCCTCTGTCATCCCCTTCTCCTCCTGCCCCCAATCCCTCCCAGCATCAGAGTCTTTTCCAATGAGTCAACTCTTCACGTGAGGTGGCCAAAGTACTGGAGTTTCAGCTTTAGCATCAGTCCTTCCAAAGAACACCCAGGACTGATCTCCTTTAGAATGGACTGGTTGAATCTCCTTGCAGTCCAAGGGACTCTCAAGAGTCTTCTCCAACACCACACTTCAAAAGCATCAATTCTTCGGCACTCAGCTTTCTTCACAGTCCAACTCTCACATCCATACATGGCCACTGAAAAAACCATAAACTTAACTAGACGGACCTTTGTTGGCAAAGTAATGTCTCTGCTTTTCAATATGCTGTCTAGGTTGGTCATAACTTTCCTTCCAAGGAGTAAGCGTCTTTTAATTTCATGGCTGCAGTCACCATCTGCTGTGATTTTGGAGCCCCCAAAAATAAAGTCTGACACTGTTTCCACTGTTTCCCCATCTATTTCCCATGAAGTAATGGGACCAGATGCCATGATCTTAGTTTTCTGAATGTTGAGCTTTAAGCCAACTTTTTCACTCTCCTCTTTCACTTTCATCAAGAGGCTTTTGAGTTCCTCTTCACTTTCTGCCATGAGGGTGGTGTCATCTGCATATCTGAGGTTCTTGATATTTCTCCCGGCAATCTTGATTCCAGCTTGTGCTTCTTCCAGCCCAGCGTTTCTCATGATGTACTCTGCATAGCAGTTAAATAAGCAGGGTGACAATATACAGCCTTGACGTGCTCCTTTTCCTATTTGGAACCAGTCTGTTGTTCCATGGCCAGATATAGTTGATTCTGAAAATTGTGCTAAAGAATTCCTACCAATAAATCCAAAAGGACTAACAGAGTTAGAAAACCTACTTTTTGCAACCCGTTATGAAGTGATAGATGCTAAGCAACAGTCATAAACCTGTGCTAAAAACACTAGGCAAGAGGTTGATGAAGAATGCATCAACCCCAGGGACTCCACTAATCAACTGTAAAAGAAAAGTGGAAAAGAGACAGCCAGACATTGTGTTCTCTAGATGTGCTACAATCACAAGTAGAAGCACCACCTGTGAGGTGTGAAGTCCTCTATCTACCAGTGGGAAATATCTGAAAAAGAAGAAACCGTTCAGTGACTACAAGGGTGAAGGTTGCCAACAGCCAAATCCAGATCACATAAAATTCTATAAGACATATTATTATTCCTTCCACAAAATAATTATATGAAGAAAGATGAGAAGAGAAATTTTCATAAATTTTGCATTTTAAGAAACATATGACTAGATCCAATACATGAATCTTTGTGTGAGTGCGTGCGTGCTCAGTTACTCAGTTGTGTTCAACTCTTTGTGACCCCATGGACTGCAGCCTGCCAGGCTCCCCTGTCCAGGGAATTTCCCAGGCAGGAATACTGGAGTAAGCTGTCATTTCTACTCCAAGGAATCTTTCCAACCCAGGGATCCAAGCCACAAATTTGGCGTCTCCTGCATTGGCAGGTGAACTCTTTACCACAGAGCCACCTGTGAAACCCCAGGTCTTCTTTGACTCCTGATTAAAATAAACCAGTTATATAGACATTTTTTAAAAAAACACTAGGGGAATTTTAACACTGACTGGATAACAGATGCTGTTAAAGAATTAATGCAATTTTTGCAAAGCATTATTTGCAATTCTTGTCATTTTACGTGTGATACTGGAATTATGATATTCCTTTAAAAGATCTTATCTGTTGGTCATACATACTGAAATACTTGAAGGTGAAATAATATTACACTTGGAATTTTAAAGAGAATATTTTACTCTAGTATTTAAAGGGAGGGGAAAATGGGGTGAGATAAAGATGAAAGAAGTTTGATTAAAAATGCAATGAATTGTACAGTGGGATTTCTATAGTTCTCTACCATTGTGCTGCTACTTGAAATTTTCATAATTAATAGTAAAGAGCTAAAAAAATGAGATAAAAGGCCAGTGAAGTAGTATTATTAATTTCATATTACTAATAAAGAAATTAAGATTCTTACAGGTGATATTAACTTACCCAAGATCACAGTAAAACTAACACAGCTGAAATTCAAACCTTTGTCTTTTGGACACCAAGATCAAGAGTCTTTCTATCACATTAAGGCCAGATTCCCTGGTGAGAAAAAAATTAAAATTTAGCAATGACCCATGCTGTTAAAACCCACATAGAATTTTAATACTTGCTAGCATCAATTTAGAACTAAATAGCTTCTGTGGATGATTCAAAGTCCTGCATTTATCCTTTAATCTTCAATGAAATTAATAGAGTATGCCAAGAATTTTCCATTTTATGTTAAATCCTCTTAGACAGCCACTGTGGCTTCTATTTGTTTCAGGGGAACTTGATTTGGCTGTAGCAGCTCTGCAAAGTCTGCTTTTTATTTCCAGAATCTGAGCAGAACTACGTCTGTTATTTGGTCCTCTGAAGTCTCTTCCGGGATTAAGTTCTTAGCCTAAAACAACATTTTAATGGTGGAAGTAAAAGAAATGCCCATAGAGACAATAAACAATGTGTCTGGAAATGAGAGAGGAGTGGTCAGGCTGGCGTGGTGGTTATCCATTCACGGCCAGGATCCCAGGCTGCCTTCTTCCCACCTGTTAGGACAGTCTATGAATGGTCCTTACATCTTTTAATGATTCCAAAAAAATTCAAAAGAAAAATAACATTTCATGACACAGAAAATTATATGAAGTTCAAATTTAGTGTCCACAAATGAAGCTGTAGTCTAAAATAACTACAGCCAAGCACTTATGTGTCGTTACGCTGCTTTTGCACCATAACAGCTCTGCTGAGTAGATTCGAGGCAGAAAATACATGGCAAACACTGTCTAAGATACTGACTATCTATTTGGTCCTTTACGGGGAAGTGTTTGCGCTCCCATGGGGTAAAGAATGGCAGCAGATGGGAGCAAAAGAAGGAGGCAAATAGAGGCAGACAAAGCCTCGGTCTGAGTTTTTCGTTGCTGTTTTTCTTCAGTTCAGTCTCCCTTGTTCTACCCTCCCATTTTGGTGATTTCCCTTCTCTTTTCTTTTCAGTGGTTATACATTGTGAACATTACCAAGTGATAAGGGACATTACATCATAGGAATTAGTCACTCTTTAGAATGAACCTCACTGCATTCTGTCTTTTATAATTTGAAAATCACATCAAGCCTCTCATTATATATCCTAAAATATATTCTCTTACCTGCCTTTTATTCTTAATATCAAAAAACTTCTGCTCCACGAATGAACTTATTTATGACTTTGCACAGCACACACGAAATAGAAATGACTCATAGACACAGAAAACAAACCTCTGGTTACGCAAAAGAGACAGTTGTGGGGATGGGAGGTGGTAGATGAATTCGGAGTTTGGGATTAGCATACACACTACTGGGGCATCGCTCGTGGCTCAGAGGGTAAAGCGTCTGCCTGCAATGCGGGACACCTGGGTTCAATCCCAGGTCAGGAAGAGCCCCTGGAGAAGGAAATGGCAACCCACTCCAGACCTCGTGCCTGGAAAATTCCATGGATGGAGGTGCCTGCTAGGCTATACGGTTCATGGGATCGCAAAGAGCTGCAACACAACTGAGCAACCTCGCTTCTCATGAATACACTCTAGTATGTATAAAACAGATAAACAAAGACCTACGTGTGGCACAGGGGCCATACTCAACATCTGATGGTGATCTAGGAAAGAGTCTGAAAAAGAATAGGTATACATATGTGTGTATATCTGTATATATATATATATATATATAGAGAGAGAGAGAGAGAGAGAGAGAGAGAGGCAAGAGAACTTTTTTACCACTGCGCTACCCCTGGAGAAGGAAATGGCAACTCATCCCAGTATTCTTGCCTGGAAAATTCCCTGGACAGAGGATCTTGGCAGGCCATAGTCCATGGGGTGGCAGAGTTTGATGTGACCAAGAACACACATGCACACATATATATGTATACCTAAATCACTTTGCCATATACTTGAAACTAACACAACATTGTAAATTAACTATACTCCAAAAAAAAAAATTCTGCTCTACTGATACTTCTCAAAACATCCTACCTCCTCCTCTCACTGGTTGGGTCATCTTAAACAAGTTTCATAAAACCTTAACCTCAACCTACATATCTGTAAAATAGGGGTGATAACCCCGAGAGTTGTAAAAACGAGCGATTTTTAAAATCTCCGGTTGTAGAAGGCACTCACGGGACAGTAACTGCTAACACCGTTGCTTCGATGATTTTATCTTATGAAGGACCACAGAAAACAAGCAGTCCATAAGACAGGGGCTAAGTCATGCCTATCTGGTTGCAAAGTTTACATGCATCTCTATTTGTACAAAATCAAATCCCATCTTTCTCTTGGTTCAGGAAGCGTCCACGGCCACAGTCCTTCGTTTGTATAAAGAAACCCAAGAGGAACTTAAGCCAGCAAAGTGCAAATTGCCATATGGCATTACCGTCCAGGGGAAAATCCATCTTAGCATTTTATTTCTGCCAGAAGTAGATTAGGCAGATAAAATTTTCAAAATAAAACACAATCAGTTAATTAAAGTGAGAAAAGAATTTTATTTGTTTTATGCTAGAGTGGACTGAAGACAGCTTACGAGTGGCATCAGGCCAAGAGGTATTATTTCCTAGATCTGGGCTTTTCAAACAGGGCTCCCAAGGGAAGGGGCGGTGCTGGGCAGACAGGGCTTTGCTGTCTGGACTCAAACCAAAGCAGTTCTGCTTTGTTCTGTCTCACACTGAATTTTTCCATGAGACTTTCCGTGGAGAAAGAATTTTCTACAACTAAAAGACCTGAAGGCAGACTGCCCAGTTTCATGGCCTGACTCTGCCAGTCAGTAGCTGTGTGACCTTGAGCAATTCCTTAACCTCTCTGTGCCTCAGTGTCTTTATCAGTAAAATTCAGATAATATTATTATTAATGATTAATGACAGTATAAATAACAAATAACATGGGGTTGTTTGTGAGTTAACATTTGCCAAGCAGGGGTAATAGAGCTTGTTGTTCAGTCGCTCAGTCGTGTCCAACTCTTTGGGACCTCATGAACAGTAGCACCCCAGGCTTCCCTGTCCTTCACCATCTCCCAGTGTTTGCTCAAACTCATGTCCATTGAGTCGGTGATACCATCCAACCATCTCATCCTCTGTCACCCCCTTCTCCTGCCCTCAATCTCTCCCATCATCAGGCTCTTTGCATCAGGTGGCCAAAGTATCAGAGCTTCAGCTTCAGCATCAGTCCTTCCAGTGAATATTCAGGACTGATAGCGCCTGGCACATAAAAAAATGACTTGTACATGTTTGTCAAGTAAGTAAATAAAATAAAGCCATTTTTCACAATTACTGCTGACAAGTATTCTGAGTGGTAGAAAAGAAGCCAATAATACTTTAAACAGTTTGCAGATCGAGCTGGGCTGCAGAGGAAAATCGAAATTTTAAGACCAGTAAATCCATAGTATTGATTCTTTCTTGATAATGCATCAATGATTTGTCAGTATCCCCAGCTGATTATGCTAACATACAATGAATGGTTTACTATTTACAAAGCAATTCACACACATTTTTCAAATTATAATCTATGTGACAAACCAACACATCACGGGTGCCCAGGATTATGTAACTAAACCTACTTCTCTGATTAATGACATACAAATGGCTCAGCTATTACACAATAAACACATATAAGGCACTATGTGGGCTGAATGTTGTCCTCCCTTCCATTTATATGTTGAAGCCATGATACCCTGTACTTCAGAATGTGACCTTACTTGGAAATAGAATCCTTGCAAACCTGAGTCTTCCTGGTGGGGCTAGTGATAAAGAATCCACCTGTCAACACAGGAAATGCAAGAGATGCCAGTTCGATCCTTGGGTTGGGAAGATCCTCTGGAGGAGGAAATGGCAACCTGCTCCAATATTCCTGCCTGGAAAATTCCATGGACAGAAGAGCCTGGTGGGCTACAGTCCGTGGAGTCGAAAAAGAGTCGGACACAATGAGCACTCATCATTTTGCAAACATACTTAGGTGCTCTGTGATGACCTAAAGGGGTGGGATGGTGGAAGAGAAGAGAGGCTCAAGAGGGAGGGGATACATGTATAATTACGGCTGATTCAAGTTCTTGTATGGCAGAAACAAACATAGTAAAAAATAAATTAGAAAAATAAATAAATAAAAGAACAAAAGAAAGATAAGGTCATAGTAGAGTGAAAGTGAAAGTCGCTCAGTTGTGTCCAACTCTTTGCGACCCCGTGGACTGTATAGTCCATGGAATTTTCCAGGGAAGAATACTGGAGTGGGTAGCCTTTCCCTTCTCCAGGGGACCTTCTGAACCTAGGGATCGAACCCAGGTCTCCCACATTGCAGGCAGATTCTTTACCAGCGGAGCCAGAGTGAGGTGGACCCTAATCCAATCTGATGTCTTTATAAATGGGGGAAATTGGGGCCCAAATGCACACAAGGAAAAGTCCATGTTCAGCTGAAGGCAGAGACCAAGGTGATGTTTCGACATGATAAGGAATACCAAATATTGCCAGAAAACCACTAGTAGCTGGAGGAGAAGCAGGGGACAGATTCTTCTTTACAATTTTCAGAAGGAAACAACCCTGCCAACACCTTGATCTTTGATCTTGAACTTCCAGCCTCCGGAACTGAGAGACGAGAAAGTACTATGCTTAAGCCACTCTGTGGTACTTTATTTTAGCAACCTTAGAAAATGAATACATGAACTGTCTACAGACTAGAGATTTTAACAAAAGAGTGTCCTTCCTTTATTTAACCCTTGATTCATTCATTCATGTATTAAATATTTATTGAATACAGCAGTTTTAGAAATTTGTAGCTGCAGAACCAGGTCCAGGACCCTGCTTTCACGGGACTCTCAGTACAGAAGGGGAGACAGACACAAAACAAAGCAGCTACACAGAGGACATAGTCAGAGGTGGTGTCATGAAGAAGCGCAGAACAGGGTAAAGGATAAAAAGCGGGGTTGCTTCGGATGGGCGGAGAGAGACAGCCAACCTGAAGAGGTGGCATTTAAGCAAAAGACTTGAATAAAGGAGGTGAAGCCATGTGGCCATCTGGGAGAAGAGGATTCCAGGCTAACAGTGAGCAAGATTCCAGGCTGGAACTTGCATGAAGTCCTGTTCTAAGAACAAGGTACAAAGGGTCACCTATCATTTTTTTTTTTCTTTTTCTTTAAATGGGTAGGGAAAAAAATTTTTTTAATAGACTGAAACATAAGACTTTCAATTTGCCTAAGGAGTCTTCTCCTTACCCCACTTAAAACAGGTCTTATCGTGCCCAGCCGTGTCCAATTCTTTGCATCCCCATGAAATGTAACCCTCTAGGCTCTCCTGTCTATGGGATTTCCCAGGCAAGAATACTGGAGTGGGTAGCCATGCCATCCTCCAGGGGAACTTCCCGACCCAGGGATAGAACCCGTGTCTCCCACACTGAAAGCTGATTCTTTACCTGCTGAGCCCTCTGGGAAGCCATAGACTATTGTAAACAGTGCAAGGAACACTGGGGTGCATGGACGGGAGAGGAGTTTGGGGGAGAATGGATACAGGTGTGCGTACGGCTGAGTCGCTCTGCTGTGCACATCATTATTAGTCGGCTATACTCCAATATAATATCAAATGTGAAAAGCAAACAAAAACAGGTCCAGCCCTGGCTGGTGAGGCTCCCTGAGGGTTGACGGCAGGGACAGTGACGTCTGGGGTGCTGTCGAGTGCCACAGGGCATATGCAACTGAGTCTAGGACCCCCGGTGGAAGGGGCACTTGGTTAAGAGCAGCTGACCACACTGTGGCATTCTCGACTCACTTCCGTGAGTGCTGACACCCGCAGCAGCACGGCGGGTGCCCAGCTTGACTCTCCCTCCCAGGTATGTGGGGTCACCCTCTGCAGGAGCCGCTGCAGGGAAGACTTCTTCCTTCCTCGTCACTCCCTGGTGCTGGAGCGCGTGTACAACTCCTAGACTCCATCAGTCAGCTGAGTGCTCCCGCCCGGAAAGGTCATCAAAGGATTGGCCCTCCGGCTTGTTGTGCTAGAGGCAGTGACAATCCCCTTCTTGCTCTGGGGAGGAGGGACTGTGGCACAGAGCAGTGCTTTAGATCCAGCAGCAGGAACACCTGGTACCTAGCGCCCAGTGGCAATGCCCAGAGGATTGTATCCCCGCCCGTTACTGATCTTGGCCGGGGTACCAGCACTGGACTCTCCCATTTCCATATCTAGTTTTCCCATCAATTCTGGATGCCGAGTTTACTTCCAGTAAATTCCTTTCCTGTGCCTTCCCAGGTGGCTCAGTGGTAAAGAATCCACCTGCCAATACAGGAGACACGGATTCAATCCCTGGGTGGGGAAGATCCCCTGGAGAAGAGAATGGCTACCCTCTCTAGTATTCTTGACTGGAGAATCCCATGAACAAAGGAGCCTGGAGGGCTACAGTCCATGGGGTCACAAAGAGTAGGACACAACTGAGTAACTGAGCACGCTCATGCACAAATTTCTTTCCTACCTAGGTGAGCCAGACTCAGTGCTTAGGAAGCGAGAGCCCTGCTTTGGCACACTGTCTGAGTTTTCAGCTTCTCAGTTCTGAGCTAACAATATTGACAATTGTCTCAGCATTCTTAGTCACTATGATAGAGAGCTTAGATATTAGAAACTGAGAGAGTTAAGTTACAATAAGACGGTACAAAGGTAATGAGGTTATATGAGGGGAAAGTAAAACTAACGTGTCTCCCGACCCTGGAAGAGACTGGCCGTGCCCCGAATACTGAACAGCACACCTGTTCTGCAGCGACATTACACAGCACAATGGTGACATCCAGTGTCAGCTGGCTAAACCTCAGGTGACCGTGCAGTTTACCTGAAAATGATGCGCAGTGCATCAAAAGACATGCATGTCAGCACTGAGCCCAAGCCACAGCAATGCTGTTTGCAAGCAATAATCTAAGATTTTTAAAGTAGAATTAATTTCTATTCATTTCTAAACGCTACTCATTTGTAAACACACGTTTATATCATAGCCAGTGCTATAGAAAGCTCTTAGATATGTAACAAAGGCAAATTCAATAGGGGGATAAAAGGATTGAAATACTTTAGAAACACGATAGAAACACGATAGAAAATATATACTTTTGACAGAGCACTGTGCCATTTGCCCAGGAATTATTTCCCATGCGTTGTCAAAATTAATCATCAAAGCACAGTGTGCAATAATTGTGACCTCTATACTTATATCTATCTGTATGTATGTATAAGGCTGCCAAGTCACAGAGAAGTGATGTGTTTTTCAAAATCATAAGTTAATCTCATCACCTGAACCCAGAAAGTTATTTTTTCAATTCTTTATCACCATTTATTGAAATTATTCTTTTTTACACATGGAATTACACTTTTATCTTTGTCAAAAATCAAGTGGTTTGGAAATCTTCACTTGATTTTGTGTTTGGAGAACATTTCTGGATTCTCTTCTAATCTATTTTGATGTCTGTTCTTTTCATATTTTTAATTTAATTTGGATTTTATATCAGAGTATAGTTGATTTGCAATGGTTGTGCTCATTTCATGTGTACAGCACCGTTATTCACTTATACATATACATGGATCTATTCCTTTTGAGTATTTTCCCATATAGTTTATGACAGAGAATTGACTAGAGTTCCTTGTGCTGTACAGTAGGTCTCTGTTGATAATCTATTTTATGTATAGTAAGTAGTGTGTATCTGTTAATCCCAAACCCCTCCTTGGAAAAGTTTTAATCTCCCTTAGGCTTTAGCTTCCTCAACTGAAAAACCCAAATGAAGCTGTTAACTTCCTCACAGAGTTGCTGCTAAGTCGTTCAGTCATGTCCGACTCTTTGCAACCCCTTGGACTGTAGCCCGCCAGGCTCCTCTGTGCGTGGGATTTCCCAGGCAAGAACACTGGAGTGGGTTGCCTTTCCCTTCTCCAGGGGATATTCCCAACCCCTGCATCTCCTCCTGCGTCTCCTGCATGGCAGGTGGATTCCTTATTGGTGGAGCCATTGAGTTATACGATGATTAAATAGGATAATGCAGAAAAAGTGCTTAATGGGGTATCTGACTATAATCCACATTATATTCAGAGAATATTAAATAACTGTGTTTAGGCTCACAGCTTATAATGGACATTTGCTTAGAGCATCATCTGAAAGTATCAAGGCCTAAACCCAGTTGCCCCCTTTCTATTCCCACCCCCCAGCCCCATCAGTCAGTTACACCTGCTGCTCTGACCTCAGCTAACGATCTATTTTAAAGCCACTTATGACTCATCAGTGAAAGAATATGAAAAGAACTAGTTGTCACTGATATATATCTCAGTCATTTGCAACATTGATAAGAAAGGTGCCCTTTTGGAAAATTTCTTCTGTGGCTTCCTGAAATATTTTAAGAATAAAAGGCTCAGGGATTTACAAAATAGCTATAGCTTCCCAAACTGGTCTTGGGATATCTGAGCTTCAACATCATGTACATCATTTTAAAAATTATCCAGAGAAGGAGGGAAAGACAGACAATCCCACTTGTGGGTGAGGACGGGGAGAAGCAGCAACTCCTGGGTGTTGCTGGTGGGAAAACCAAACTCACAGCCATATGAGACATCAACACTTAGGCAGCTTCCTATAAAGTTAAGCACAGAGTGTACAACCCAGTAGTCCCTCTCCTAGGGGATTTTGTATGTCCATAAAACACATTTATAGTGGCCAAAGTCTGGGAAAAATTCAAATATTCATTAACAGGTGAATCCTATTCATCAATACAAAAGAAGGATCAACTGATACGATGTGAAGAGCTGACTCATTGGGAAAGACCCTGATGCTGGGAAAGGTTGAAGGAAGGGGGAGAAGGGGCGACAGAGGATGAGATGGTTGGATGGCATCACCGACTCAACAGACATGAGTTTGAGCAAGCTCCGGGAGATGGTGAAGGACAGGGAAGCCTGGTGTGCTGCGGTCCATGGGGTCGCAAAGAGCTGGATACAAGTGAGCGACTGAACAACACTGATACAATATAGATGAATCTCAGATGCATTATGCTGACTGAAAACAGCCAAATTCCAAAGGCTACATATTCCATAGTTCCATTTATATGATATTCTAGAAAATTTGAAACTATAGGGTCAGAAAACTGAACTGAGGATTAAGAGTGGGGAAGGGATTGACTTGGAGAAGGCGATGGCACCCCACTCCAGTACTCTTGCCTGGAAAATCCCATGGACGGAGGAGCCTGGTAGGCTGCAGTCCATCGGGTCGCGAAGAGTCGGACACGACTGAGTGACTTCACTTTCACGCATTGGAGGAGGAAATGGCAACCCATTCCAGTGTTCTTGCCTGGAGAATCCCAGGGACGGGGGAGCCTGGTGGGCTGCCGTCTATGGGGTCGCACAGAGTCGGACACGACTGAAGCGACTCAGCAGCAGCAGCAGCAGCAGGGATTGACTACAAAAGAGACACTTGGGACTATTTTAGGGGACTAGGGAGTGATGATGAAACTGTTCTCCATCTTGATGATGATGGTGGTTCCATGACTCAGAACTCTATACTAAAAAAGATGGATGTATATACTTTTATTTTCTAAATAGAAATTAAACAATACCGTAGTAAAAGCTAAGTACAGTGGAGATTTCAAAATACAATTAACTGCAAGCTACGATTAACTAAATATATTTCCTAATTCAAACTGTTGAGCCCTCCAAAAGTGTAAGTGGCAAAAAAAAAAAAAAAGCGATGGAGTCAGAATTGTTAAAAAGCAAGTAACTGAGTTGCTGACAGGCAGGTAAAGCTATTGCTCTTACAAGAATAGTCCATGGAGCCTGACATTCAATAAGGTGACAAAAGCAAGGGAAATCTTAAACATCTTATGAAGGTTAATCACAATTATTGCTTACTGAGGTGGAAAAGTAGGAAGAAGTATATAAAAATATATAAGAAATATACAAGAAAACTTGCAACAAGATCTAAATCTAATTCTGAAATAGAACTCCTTATTTCACCTACCCATTTTTTTTTTTTTTTTTTTTGCAATTTTTTCTTAATTGGAGTACAGTTGCTTTACAATGTTATAGCTATTTGTTTCAAACATGCTAGTGTATAGATGTCAATCCCATTCTCCCAGTTCATCTCAGCCTCGCCTTCCCCTCATCCCACTGTCCACGCATCAGTTCTCTATGTCTGCATCTCTGTTCCCGCCCTATAAATAGGCTCATGTGTACCATTTTTCTAGATTCCACATGTACGCATTAATATACAATTATAAAGTTTGTTTTTCTCTTTCTCACTTATTATGCTTCACTCTGTATGACAGACTCTAGGTCCATCAGTGTCTCTACAGCTGACCATCCCCTTTCCGAGCATCTGCTAGATGCATGTTTCCCTTCTTCATAGAGAACAAGAGCACGTGGACGACTGGGGCGGTGACGACAAGGTCTGTGAAGGTTGCCCGCCCCCCACCGCCAACCGAGGCAGCGGGGACCCTGTGCTCCCTGCCCCCTCCACCCTCCCCCTGCAGCCCTGTACCAGGAAGAGGTCAGACTGATTTCAGCATCCTACTCAAACCAAGGGGATAACAGAAAGATACAAGGGCGAGAAGCAACTTCTGGTTCTGGATGAAACCAATCTCCTTATATCAAATCCCATGAACATGAGTGATGAGTGAGTGAATTCCCCAAAATAATTAGGAGAAGCTTATAGCTCAATGCTGAGCAAGCCTTCTTCCTGTTGGTGAACAGACACGACAGGGGGAACATGTATGTTCACTTCGCTTTCCAGAAAGTGAAAAAGATGAAGATGGATTCCTATAATTGGCATTTCACTCTCAGGAGACATTTGAAATGAAATGATCAGTTTTAAGACTAGAAAATGAAACTGTTCTGGAAATTTTTAAATCAATACCAAGTTAAAAAAAGACTTACCAACAGAGACGTATCAACTCATCCAACCACAGATCAGTAAAACAGCAGTGGTCTGAGCCAGGAGTTCTGGCAAGTTGTTTTGATAGGAGCAGACAAACTGAGCTCCAAATGAACGTACCTAGCTTTGGAAAACTGTACTATTCATCTTAGACTACTTTAGTTTCAAACATAAAATTCTTTGCACTCCACGTTATCAATAAAATAGACCTTCAAGGTATCTGAATGCTTTTTTTTCCCAAAGGAACTTGCAATTTCAGCAGTAACTTACAGGCATTCAGAGACAGTGTCTTCTCTTTTACTGCACAGAATTGGCCAACATTTTATAGAAGAGTTTCCACTCAACTGGAGAAATCTCCCTAAGAGGATCTTTAAGCATAAGTTGTCAAATGTAAACCACTAAAAATGCATTTGCCAAATGAATTGACACAAAACAGGGTGAATGGGGGTATAGAAGAAAACATCTCTAAATGAATGCCTAAGAAAGGTATATACCAAAATGCTTTTGTAGTGTTAGAGAGTTCTTTGTTCACAGAAAACATCACTATTTAATAGGAACCTGGAATAATTTATCATTTGGTCTAGCTCCTCTAAATGCCCCAGAGGAGAAAAAGAGTGGCATTTCTTCTGTTTTAGATTTTAAGAGTTCAAACTAGTGCCTGATTCGGTAAGTCAACACCCGTTGCAGCAGTTTCACCCTTTACACAGTGATAGAAACGACAGAATAATAAAATGAAAAGCATGCAAATTCAGATGCACTCCCTTCTACTTTTTGGCTTACGGCTACAGACGACTCTTGCTTTATGTTAAGTGTGCCACTAAAATATGTTATTAAGAAGGGCTCATATTTTTAAGAGTAGTTCAGTTATCACTGTTGGATCAAACATGCATCAAAATTCCCCCATTTAAATGCATATTATTTGCGAAGAAAACACACAAAGGAGATGTATGTGTGTGTTTAGTCACTCAGTCACTCAGTCGTGTCCAACTCTTTGAGACCCCATGGGCTGTAGCCCGCCAGGCTCCTATGCCCATGGAACTTTCCAGGCAAGAATACTGGAGTGGGTTGCCATTCCCTCCTCCAGGGGATCTTCCCAACCCAAGGATCGGACCCAGGTTTCCCACATTGCAGGTGGATTCTTTACCATCTGAGCCATTAGGGAAGCCCGGCCTCTTTCCAAATGTTAATATTATGAGTTAGTGTCTTCCAAGTCCAACCTAGAATATGAAATGACTGATGCTTTCTGCTACTGGCTTGGGATTTACTATTTACTATTTTCATGGAGTATCACAGAAAGATCACAGTTATGACATTTGGTAAGTATCAGTATTCCATATCAGAAATATATTTTTTTCATAACTATAAATAAGTGTTTGGCTCCTATCAGTCATTTTCAAATTATGGAAGTTGGACCAAAATATCTCTTACCACTTCAATTACAGCAACATCCATCAAGGTAAGCAAAAGGTGGCATAGCCATCCAACGGAAGGAACATTAGTAGCAATAAAAAGGAACCACCATGCTACAACCTGAATGCACCTCAAAAAAATTATTCCAGGTGAAAGAAGTCGGATGCTGAATACCATATATTCTATTATCTCATCATGCGAAATGCCTAGAAAAGTCAAATCTAAAGAGACAGGAAACAGATCAGTGCCTGCCTGGGTCCGAGGGTGAGAATGGGAGTGTTACAAATGGGCACTCGAGACTTTGGGAGGGGGGCGGGGATGAAAATGTTCTAAAATTGGATTGTGATCATGGTTGCGTAACTCAATAAGTTTACTAAAAATCACTAAATTGTACAGTGTGATGTATTGGATAGTTTACAAATTATATCTCCAATAGAGCTGATTTTAAAATAAATAGCCAAAAAAAAAAAAAAAAGGCAAGAATGTCTTACATAAAGTCATTTTTTTCCTCTGAGGTTAAAAAATAATTGTAGTCATGTTTTTTTAAATTTATAGGAAAAAAAATAACTTGATGGATACAATTTTCTCAATTTAAATTTTTCAACCCCTAAATTATTGGCATCTACTTACTACTACTACAAATTTAGATTTTATTGAATTTGCATGAAATTGATGTTCTTTAGCTATTTCAGGCTCAAGATCTTAATATTTCATAATATTAAACGCAGAATACAGGATTCCTAAATTCTTTCCCATGGATGGAGAAGCCTGGTAGGCTACAGTCCACGGGGTGGCAAAGAGTCGGACACAACTGAGCAACTTCACTATACTATAAATTTTTTCCCAGCCTAAGAAAAAGGAAACTAACCTGAACAACATATAAATTCCTTTACAATTTTTTAATTTGACCATTTAAATCCGTGGAAAAGAGTCTGTGATTCGAAACTAATCTAGTTTAGGTCAGTGTCAAAAAATGACAGATGTTGACTGATATGGTTCCTGATTATGGCCTCAGGGTGTTCTGGAGGATTCCAAAGCTGTATAAATTCCAGAGGACAAGAATGTGTCTCATTTACACCAACTTTTATCCCCCTGTGTCTCCAAGACAGACCATGGTGCCCTATACAATAAATGTTGGTTCAGTGGTTCAGTTAATACATGAACAGGCCTGAAAATCCCCAGGTGCACCAAATATTTTCTAAAACTGAGCACACGCACGCGCACATATTTTCGTTTTCCAAACTCAGTGGGTGACTGTTTCCATGTTTAGATGCTTAGTAAAATGTAAATTCACTTAAACGTGCTACTAAATTAATAGTAACGTTGCCATTTTGAAGTGCTTTTCCATCAATAAATGGCCATCTAATTTTAATGTAAAAATCTCAAAGATTCAAGCCCACTACTGTAAAAGACTGACATTCCTCCAAGGAACTTTCCAGGCAAGAATACTGGAGTGGGTAGCCATTCCCTTCTCCAGGAGAAGAGAGAGATCTTCCCAACCCAGGGATCAAACTCTGGTCTCCTGCATTACAAGCAGATTCTTTACCATCAAAGCCATCTGGGAAGCCCTCAGAAGTCTCAGTTGTTTCCTTTTTCGGTCATCATTCCAAACAAATAAATATATGCCTCATTTTTCAGTTTTGACCAAATCTAGCTTAGATTTTTCCAACTTCGTCCAGAATCTGGATTACAACTCAAGCCCACTTTCCAGCACATTATAAATCACTACGCTAACAAATATATTAACACGCTTGTTAATATCGTCTTTTTTTTTCTTTTTTAATATCTTCTGAAATCATAAACGTGAAAAATACCACTGAAATTGTGTCCGCATTTATTTCAAAAGCCTCTCTTTAGTTAGTACAGGTTTGGTTACTAAATTTATTTAGCAAATAAAAAGGTGAAGACCTTGTGAAGCTTGCAAGGTCGCAGAAAGTGTAAGCCATTTTCATTCTTTCAATAGTGAGTTGGGAAGTCCCTGCCTTAGGCACAAATTCCTCTGTGTCAGGGACCTTCACACTCAAAGGGTCAGCGTAGGGTGGGAGGGAGGGGGACGGCCCAGCAGCAGGAAACAATCGCACCTGTTGTGTCTGCAGGGGTACCTGAGACTGCAGCTCAGATCACATTTCTGAAAAGCCAGATATCTGCAGAGCTGAATATTTAATACCATCAGGTACATAAAAGGACAGAGTATCTTTCCCCAGGTGCAAGTGAGAAATAATTGCCTTTGAACACTTTATCTAGCCTATGTATAGCAACAAGAAAAAAGAGATTTTTATCTCTAAAAATAAAGCTATAGTGAAAATGGCAGACCGAGTTTCAGGTACCTTTGGAACTAACTGCTTCTTTTATATATGTAAGTGTATTTGCTCTCCAAGAAGGTTAAAAGTTGACAGCCATGCCATTCATGCAATCTAAATCTCCCCTCTCACGATCCCATGCTATTCCTTCCATAAGATAACACTGCTCCTTGGCACACCTGCCGGGGGGATAAGTAACTTTCAGCTCTAGAATCCCATGACAGCCGAAAACCGCCATCCAACAGGTTCCTCTTCCTTCACTACACCTGAAGCTAACAGAAGCCAGCGCGGATGAACGTCTGCGCTCTTGAAAATTCAGGGCACAGGGAACTGTCAAAGTCGTCCCGCGGGGGTCCATAGATGACAGGCAAGTTTTCCAGAAGGCTTTCTCCACCGCCTCTGAAGAGGGGGGCCCCCAGCCAAGGGACTGCCTAACAGCGACCTAAATAAACAATCGGGCGTGCGTAGGGCCAAGGAGGGGTATCCTTTCTCGGGGAAGGCAACTCTGTTCCTCGTCCTTCAGTCACCAAGTCGTGTCCGATTCTCTGCGACCCCACGGACTGCAGCACGCCAGGCTTCCCTGTCCTTCACCATCTCCTCTGGGAGTGTGCCCAAGTTCATGCCCACCGAGTGGGTGATGCCACCCCGGAGGCGCACAAACTTCTAGCCCAGGGAATCCGAGTCCAGAAGAAAGGTTCACAGGGAGAATGCTGTCCTCACCCAGGACCTGTGTGCAGGGAAATGCCCTTGGTGCTCCAGGCGGCACGAGGGGAGGGTACAGGGGACCCGCTCCAAGGGCGCCTGGACCCCCACTCGCCCGGGAGAGAGTGGGGTGACCCGGGCGGAGATCGCTGGGGCTCGCCTACCTTGGAGGGCGCTCGGCGAGCGCGGGGTCCGGGCGCCGCTCCTCCCCTGGCTCGGCACCTCGGGTGGGTAGGGCGGGTCGGCTCCTCCGGGCTCGGTGGCTCCACCTCCGCTCCAGGGAGCTCCGCCCCGCACGGCCGGGCGCGCCCGGGGCAGAGTCGGGCGCCGGAGCGGCTCCGGGGCGGGGCCTGGGCTACCCAGAGCCCCGACGCGCGCGCCCGGCCCCAGGCGCCCCGGGGTGCCTTCTGTGCGCCCCGGGGTGTCTTCTGTGCACCCCGACACTCAAGTCCCCAACCCTGCGCACCGCTCAGTAATTGGGTTATTCTGTTGGGGGTGGGGGGTAGATAGTTCCTGCTGCTTTTTTTTTTAAAAAGGTCCTGTTTAATCTCCAAGCTCATATACTTTTTGTTTTTTATACTTTGGCCACCTGATGCGAAGAACTGACTCCTTGGAAAAGACCCTGATGCTGGGAAAGATTGAAAGCCGGAAGAGAAGGCAACGACAGAGGATGAGATCTTTGGATTGCATCACCGACTCAGTGGACATGAGTTTGAGCAAGCTCTGGGAGTTGGTGATAGACAGGGAGGCCTGGCGTGCTGCAGTCCATGGGGTCGCAGAGTCGGACACGACTGAGTGACTGAACTGAAGACTATTTTGGAGTAAATTTAGATTTACCAAATTTGGAGGAGGACATGGGAACCCATTCCAGTATTCTTGCCTGGAGAATCCCATGGACAGAGGAACCTGGCGGGCTATAGTCCATAAGGTCACAAAGAGTCAGACACGACTGAGCAACTGACACACGTTAGATTTACGAAAAAGTTGCAGAGAGTACAGAATTCCCTAAACCTCCCTTGCTGGTGTCCCCTAGTAGTTGCGTCTTATATCACCATGGTACAGCTGTCAAAACTAAGAAATGAACGTTGATCTGTCACTATTAATTAAACTCGACCTAGTGTAGATTTCACTACTTTTCTGCTGATCTAGTTTTCTTTCTGATCTTTCTGTTCCGGGATTGCCTTCAGGACTCCACACTCCATTTCAGTGTTGTATCTCTTTAATCTCTTGTCTGTGACAGTTTCTTGGTCTTCTCTGTTTTTTCTTAACTTTGACAGTCTTCAAAGATTTTGCTAAGCTGTTTTGTGGATGTCTATCATTTGGTCTCATTTGATGCTTTTCTCATGATTAGGCTATGGTCTGCCTGCAATGAAGGAGATCCCTGGGTCAGGAAGATCCCCTGGAGGCGGGCATGGCAACCCATTCCAATATTCTCGCCTGGAGAATCCTATGGACCGAGGAGCCTGGCAGATTACAGTCCATGGGATTACAAGGAGTCTGACAGGACTGAGCGGCTAAACACAGCACATGGGTTTGAGAGAGGGGACCACACAGGCAAAGTGTCCTGTCAGGGGCCACATGATAGCAGCAGGACTTATTACTGATGATGTTGACCTTCGTTGCTTGGTTGGAGAGCTGTCTGCCCCGTTTCTCCCAGGTAGTTACTCTTTTTTTGGATGAAAGTCACTAAGTTCAACCCACACTCAGGGGAGGGTGGGGGTTGGGGAATGAAACTCCATCCTGGAAGGGAGAGTATCTGCTTTATTATTTGGAATTATTCTGTAAGGAAGATGTGTCCCTTCCCTCTTAAATATCTATCTATTCAATCATTTACTTACATCAGTATGAACTCATACGTGTTTATTTTATGTGCTTATGTGCTCAGTTGTGTCTGACTCTTTGCAACGTGGGGGATTGTAGCCTGCCAAGCTTCTCTGTCCATGGAATTCTCCAGACAAGAATACTGGAGTGGGTTTCCATTCCCTTCTCCAGGGGACCTTCTGATCCAGGGATTGAACTCATGTCTCCGGTGTCTCCTGCAGTACAGGTGAATTCTTTACCTGCTGAGCCATCAGGGAAGCCCCTGATGAATTGAATTATTATTTTTTGTTTCTCGAGTAGTTACAGGTTTGGCTGAAACACTTTCAGACTGGCTCCTGTATCCCTTTGAAAGTTCATAAACTTTTAGAGCTGGGAAGACAAAAAAAACTCACTAAATATTTGTTCTCCTCCTTTTCATGTAACATAAAACTGTAGCCCAAATCCCCCCAAATCTAAGGGCTTTTCAGGGTCTTCCTTGAAACCCTACAACTACTGATTCCTACTCCAGTAATAGGAAATTAAAAAAAAAAAATCCCAACAGATTAATTTGTGGATTGGGACCCAATTAGAGAAGTGAAAGCTGAGAGTGCTTAGGTAAGTTTTGGTTAACCAATCCATACAGTTCTATGAAACAGGTATATGTATATGATAAGTAGAGATAAATCATGTTCCAAAGATAGTCATGGATGTTTATTGCTGCTTTAAACACTGAAGAAAGCCAGCTATTGAGATGCTTTGTTATATTGCTTTGGCTGACTCATGTTTGCATTTGCAAGTTATCCCATAAACACAACACTTCCTTCTTCTGCGCTTGCGTCTGGCTCAGACTCTGATGCTGCCTGGCGTTCTGAGACCCTCTCACCTCTGCTCCTTTGCTTAACTCTTCTTGGGGAAGGTAATCTACTCCATTAGTCCAAGATTTTCCTGGTAGATACAGGATGGATGGCTCAGTGTCCAGCAGGACAGAGCGAACTGATTTTCTCAAAGTGACTAAACATAATCATGGCTAAGGGAAAATATCTTACGTTTCAGACCCACAGTGTTGTTCTTGTTGTTCAGTCGCGCAGTCGTGTCCGACTCTTCCCACTATATTCCAGGAGAAATGGACAAGATTGGAGGAGAAGGTGCGCTTTTTGTGCACTCTGCTGGGAGGAGATGTTAACTGAAAGTAACAATTCCAATCGGTATGAAACACGGAGTGTATTTCACAGTTCCTCAAATGCACTGGTCACTAGGTAATTTTAATACCTAGTGGAGGGGAACGGGCAACCACTCCTTAACAGGAGTGTGGAGTTAGAAAATATTGGCAACCTACATAATGTAGTTCAGGAGAATCTATAAATCACCCATAAATGTAAAATGCCAGTGGTGTGTCTTAGAGGTTGGAAACTGGGGAAAGACAGATCAAATGTGTATAGATTTCTTTTATCGCCTTAGCATTTGGCTGCTATTTTTATGACTGAGTAAATACAAACCATTTTAAGTAGCCAAATAGGGACTTCCCTCATGGTCAAGTGGTTGGGAATCCTAGGGGACAAGGGTTTGATCCCTGGTCCAGGATTGCACATGCTGCAACTCAGCCCCTGCGCCCCAACTACTGAGCTTGTGCTCTAAAGCCCAGGCTCTCCAACGAGAGAAGCCATGGCAATAGAAGCCAGCACACCACAGCTTCGCCGCCGCTGGAGAACGCCCACATGCAGCACCATTCAGTGTCGTTTATTTACATGTTCAGTGTCGTTTATTTATTTATGAGACATTTATTTATGTCTCAGTGCAGACATAAATAAATACATTTTCAAACCAATCAATAAATAGCCAAATATTCTAAAGCTTGTTTTCTTCACACTTTTCCTAAGATTATCTATTTTTCTTCTGGAGAGGGAGAGAGGGGAGAGGTGTCAACTGGCTTCACTTTGCATATATCATCATTAACCTCAAGTGTGGATGCTTCCCAGCGATCACAGGAACATCCCATACCTGTTTCTCTCCTCCCACATGACTGTTTCAAGTTTCCGCCTCTCTTCCCAGATTTCTAGCAACAACTCCCCTCCAGCAGAATCGGCTGATAAGCTTCTTCTCTGCTGAGCTGA
Organism: Bos mutus; assembly: GCF_027580195.1. Classification (NCBI taxonomy): domain Eukaryota; kingdom Metazoa; phylum Chordata; class Mammalia; order Artiodactyla; family Bovidae; genus Bos; species Bos mutus. The sequence continues at coordinate 54,437,890 of NC_091640.1, forward strand.
TAAGAGCAAAGCATCTGAAGATAAACTCTATCTCCTCTAACCTGTTTGAAGTTTATTCCTCTAACTCCAAACTTCTAAATTGTTTTCAGACATGTTTTTCTCCATGGCACTAATTACTACTTGCACCTTAGTTAGAAAGTAAGAGAATTTTGTCGTTTTCATTTTTCTATCTCCATTGCCTAAAGCGGGTCCAGACTCACAGTAGCTTCACACTAACTGGAGGGAAGGTGGTAGTTTACTAACTGTGATGGAAGAATCCATAGGGGCTGCATGAGGGTGCCACGGGCCAAGGCAGGAAGCTGAGCAGAAGGCGCTCTGGCCTCCACACCCCCTCCAAGCAGAGCGGCTCCAAACCTATCAAGTAGCTTGATAAGATTGTTCATATTTCTATAAAAGTATTAGTGTCGTGTATTATTTTGGAATGGCTTGGGTTGGTCTGATAGAGATAGTGTAGAAACCAAAGCATCTCCAAACCTGCGTCAGCGCCCTCCCTAAATAGGGACCATGAGGAGGAGGGCGTGGGGCCACGAAGAGGAGGGGCGCAGGGGCCACGAGGAGGAGGGGCGCGGGGGCCACGAGGAGGAGGGGCGCGGGGGCCACGAGGAGGAGGGGCGCGGGGACCACGAGGAGGAGGGCGTGGGGACCACGAGGAGGAGGGGCGTGGGGCCACGAGGAGGAGGGGCGTGGGGCCACGAGGAGGAGGGTGGGGGCAGAAGAAAGTGCAGCCTCCTCGCCCAGCACAGAGCACATTGTGGCCCAGGATGAAAGAGGGTCTGACTGTGATTCAAGCACCCATGTTCAGAGACTGTGCCATGTGACACTTAGCCACCAGGGTTTATATTGGAAATCATTGTTGTTTATTTCTGTTTGGAAGTTGTTTGCTAACAGGAAGAATTACATATACACATATATATTATATGTTTGTGTATGTGGTGGTTTAGTCGATAAGTCGTGTCTGACTCTTGCAACCCCATGGACTATATGTAGCCTATCAGTCTCCTCTCTCCATGGGACTTCCCAGGCAGGAATACTTGAGTGGGTTGCCATTTCCTTCTCCATGTGTATGTGTATGTGTGTGTGTATATATATATATACACACGTCCATATGTACATATCTATGTGTGTGTGTATATACATATACATGTGGGAAGATCCCCTGGAGAAGGACATGGCAACCCACTCCAGTACTCTTGCCTAGAAAATCCCATGGATGGAGGAGCCTGGTAGGCTACCGTCCATGGGGTCTCAAAGAGTCGAACACGACTGAGCGACTTCACTTTCCCTTTCATGTGTGTACTCAGTTGTGTCTGATTCTTTGCAGCCCCATGGACTGTAGCCCCCAGACTCCTCTGGCCATGGAATTTTCCAGGCAAGAATGTTGGAGTGGGCTGCCACTTCCCAACCCAGGGATGGAACCCTTATCTCTTATGTCTCCTGCACTGACAGGCAGATTCTTTAGCACTAGCATCCCCTGGGAAGCCCCATATGTGTGTATATATGATATATAAGATATATTTTTCATGCAAATTTTTACTATGTCATTCCAACCCCCCAATACACACACATAATGCAATTCCTTAAAAGAGGTAAAACAGTTCATTCCCTCCACATGAACCCCTGATGACAGCCTAAATCCCTCCCCAGCACAGAGGAGTCCTCTCCACACCCTCACCCCATCCTTTCTGCTGAGTCTCTTCCCACGTTGCTTGTTAGCAAGGTGGGGCAGCTTGTAGAGTTCCAAATTTCCTCTCATTTCTCACCCTCTTCCCTTCTGCTCTTGTTCCCTCAACATACATTTAGGCCTCAGAGATTACAAGGCCCTTTCCCCTTCTCTTAGTCTTAAAACTTCCTTCTCCCTTTATTTGTTGCACACAGGGAAACCTTCCCTGAACTCTCCAGCTTATCTTGGCCTTCCCAGTTAGGTCATCCCATAAAATGCTTGATATATTGCTTTTGCTACTGTGTCAGTTTCTTTGGGTACTGTGACGAATTACCACAAACTTGATTGCTTTAAAAAAAAATACACATATATTATTTTATAGTTCTGTAAATTAGAAGCCTGACGGAGTCCTCACTGGGCTGAAATCAGTATATCAACAGGGCTGTGTTCTTTCCGGAAGTTCTTGGGGATCATCTGTTCCTTTGCCTTTTCCACTCTTTTCGAAAAGCTGCCTGCATTTCTCAGCTTCTGGGCCCTTTCTTCATCTTCAAGACCAGCCCCATCTCTGGCTTTCAGTCTGAATTTCCCTCTTCCACTTATAAGGACCCTTGAGATTCCATTCAGCTCAATTAGATAGTTCAGGATAATCTCCCCATCTTAAGATCCTTAACTTTAAAACATCTACAAAGTAAAATAACGTATTTATGAGTCCCAGAGATTGGATATGGGCATTTTTTGAGGTCATGATTCTACTAATCACAGCCATGCTCCTAAATCACCTTATAATTCAAAGATTAATTAGAGTTCATCATTAAATGTCTCAGTTTCTAAAGGTATAAAATCAACAAGGCTTAGCACAGTCATGAAGGAGGCATGCTCCTGTCTCCTCTTTAGTGATGCCTCTGCCTGCCCTTCTCTCTGCTCCCTTTCCCATGACCGACCCCCACCCCCACCCCCACCCCCACCATGCCGCCCCGAGGAGGACCTGAAGTCGGCAGATTTTCTAAGCTCTTCCCCTTACCCCATGCCTAAGTCTTCCTGGGCTTTCTAGGACTTGTTCGATGGAGAAGGGAATGCAAATGTGGAAATGAAGGCATTTGATCTTAACAAACTTGAAATCTCTGGACCCCCTGAGTCTTGCAGACTGAACTCTGAGCTAGGGAAAGTGAATGTTTAAATGTCTCTCACCAGCTTAGGACAACAATCCTTCTACTCCTTGTAAGCTGTCATGCTGTTTGTTTTTGCTAGTGTTTGTGCTCAGTCACTCAGTCGTGTCTGATTCTGCAACCCCATGGACTGTAGTCTGCCAGGCTCTTCTGTCCATGGGATTTTCCAGGCAAGAATACTGGAGTGGGTTGCCATTTCCTTTTCTAGGGGATCTTCCTGGCCCAGGGATCTAACCCACGTCTCCTGCATTCGCAGGCGGGTTCTTTACCACTGTGCCATGTGGGAAGTCCTGCTATGCTGAGTGCTGGGGTCAGTTTTTTTTTTTTCTTAACTGCAGCAGGCCAGGCTTCCCTGTCCATCACCAACTCCTGGAGCTTGCTCAAACTCATGTCCGTCTCATCCTCTGTCGTCCCCTTCTCCTACCTTCGGTCTTTCCCAGCATCAGGGTCTTTTTCAATGAGTCAGTTCTTTGCATCAGGTGGCTAAAGTAATGGAGCTTCAGCTTCAGCATCAGTCCTTCCAATGAATATTCAGGACTGATCTCCTTTTAGAATGGACTGGTTGGATCTCCTTGCAGTCCAAGGGACTCTCAAGAGTCTTCTCCAACACCACAGTTCAAAAGCATCAATTCTTCAGTGCTTAGCTTTCATTATGGTCCAACTCTCACATCCATACATGACCACTGGAAAAGTCATAACTTTGACTAGATGGACCTTTGTCAGCAAAAGTGCAGGGTCCCTCCTCACTCTGTCTATAAAAGCTCTCACCTCCTGCTTATGGTGGGGGCTGGGGGGAGTCGGCCTTTGGATGAAGGTTTTTATAATTTTAAATTTCAGTGAGTTTACACTTGACATGGATAAGTCACACATGGAATTACATAATAAATTAATATCGCCCCAGACAAATTATCACTGGGTAGCAGGAGAGCTAGTAAGTACTAGAAGACTAAGAGAGAAACAATGATTTTAGTTAGTGCCCAAGGGAAACCCTCAAGAGGAGGCAGGATTGGAAGTGGATGTTGAGTGTAAGTACTCTGTTACGCGGGGACAGCAAAGGAGTCCTCTGAGATGAGACAAACACAGAGACACAAAAGCAAGTAAATATTCAGGCAGATTTGGGACCTACCCGGTAGACCAGTCCAGCTGGACCACGGGACACTATTGGGAGGTAAATCAGAGAGGTGGAAACACACTGTGTGAAACAAACAAAAGTTCCAGGTAGTATATTTTTCTTGTTCATCTCTGCTAAGAGAGAAAAGAAAAAGTCACCATAGGAAATGAAACTCTGGTTGTTCTGAGTTCATGAATAAAACACTTAGCAAATATTTATGAACAATATATGACTGCCTGCTAGTATATACATGTCTGTCTAAACAGGTAGATATTTTTCTAAGACTCCTTTTGTATAAAAGATACAGAAACTGTGACATAACCAAGCTGATATTCCAAATATGTGTCTATTGGTTGAGCCATGGCACCAACCAATCAGAAAAGCTGTTGGCGGTGATAAGCTGGTATGGATGAACCAGTGCGGACCAGTGGTAGATCATCTCTAGACATCACTGCTTAAAACTACTGCTGCTTATTTAGCAAAACTAGATGTCCTTTCATTTTCTTTTAAAAAATATACCATTTCAAAGAATACAGCTTGGTATATTTTTTGAACTTAACAAGCCATGGTTTTTATAACCTTTTTTTGCCGTGATTATCACAATTCACTCTGCCTTAACAGTACCTAGAGTAATCAGTGTCACTTTCCTCTGTACTGTAAGGACAAGAAAACCACCCGCATCTCTAGAAAAGACCAGCTGAACTTCAGGAGATGTTTTCATATGCTGGGATGACCATCTAGAGTCTATTATAAGAACAGATGGTCAATTTGATTTTGGTAATCACTGGGGCTGCAGTTGGTGGATGTTATCTTTCCCTGATTGTTAAATGCTACTGCACAGCCATGGAGAAGGGAACGACAACCCGGTATTCTTGCCTGGAGAATTTCATGGACAGAAGAGCCTGGAGAGCTATGGTCTGTGGGGTCGCAAAGAGTTGGACACAACTGAGCAACTCATGCACACACACATAGACACTAAACAGTTATTGTGATGTCTGCTGCTGCTGCTGCTAAGTCACCTCAGTCGTGTCCAACTCTGTGCGACCCCATAGACGGCAGCCCACCAGGCTGCCCCGTCCCTGGGATTCTCCAGGCAAGAACACTGGAGTGGGTTGCCATTTCCTTCTCCAATGCATGAAAGTGAAAAGTGAAAGTGAAGTCGCTCAGTCGTGTCCAACTCTTAGCGGCCCCATGGACTGTAGCCTACCAGGCTCCTCCATCCATGGGATTTTCCAGGCAAGAGTACTGGAGTGGGGTGCCATCGCCTTCTCCATTGTGATATCAGAGGTTGGAATAACTCGAAACAAAGAGAGCAGGAAACACAAGCCCTCCCCCAGCGATAGACAACGTATTCTGTACAAGCTCCTGATCAGTAAATTCATAGCAATGGTAAAAAGCTGCATATCCTAGATCAGCGCCCTGTGGCATAACATTACTTACCTTTAGCCAGAAGTGGGGACCAAAAAAGAGAAATGCAGGCCCTGATGGCCAAGAGATAGCATGATATCATCCACTGACCTTGGCATCACTAGGCAGTGACCTGGTACTCATAGCAAGACCACCAGACAGGAACAAGACCACTACAAGAAAGGAAAATGACAAGCCACTGTCCTTTGTGATCACATACATAATGTGCTCAAACAAATGTTATCAAATTGAATCCAGGAAGTTACAAAAAGATGTCATATATCCTAACCAAGTCAGGCTTATTCCAGAGTTATAAGACTGTCCTAACTGTTAAAATCCATCAATAAAATTTACCACATTAAGAAGAAAAATATCTGATAAATTTTTTAAATGGAGAAAAATAATTTGTTAAAGTTCAGCCCTTGTTCATGACTTAAAAACAAGCAAAATGCTTAGAAAACTAAGAAAGGAACTTCCTTAATTTGATCAATGAATATCCACAAAATTTATAGAAAATGTCATATTTAATGGTGAGAAATCGAGAACATCTGATCTGAGATCAGAAATGGGGTAAGGATGTTTTTGTGCAATGTTATACTGGAGATATTAGCCAGTGAAAAGGGGGAAAAAAGGAACTAAATTATATGAATATTGAAAAGGAAAAATTAGGTCCTTATTTACAGATAATGTGATTGGGTATGTGAAATGTGCACAAAAATCTATAAACTCTTATAACTAAGAAGTGAATTCATCAGTGTTGCTAGATACATGGCTAATACATGAAGAAAATCAGTCAACTCCATTTCTATATAAAAGCAACAGTTATCATAGAAAATGATGAATGTTAGAAAGATACCATTTACAGTAGCACCACTGACATAAATAAAACAAAAGTGAAAGACCTCGACATGGAAAACAGCAAAACAGACAGACCCAAACTGAAGGAGGTTTGTAGGAAAAGGAGGGCTGCACTGTGATCATAGTTTGGGAGACTAATTAGCAAATTGGAAGATATATTAGAAAGATGTTAGCTGTACTCCTATTGATCTTTCTAGTTTTAATGAAATAACAATCAAAATGATATTTTAAAAGTTAAGTTGACAAGTTATTTATCAATTTATATAGGAATTTAAAGGTCCAAAGATAGTCAACACAAACTTGAACAAAGATAAACTGAGTTGGAGGATTTATACAATCAGATATCAATATTGGGTAAAAAGCTATGGTAATTAGTTTTGCAAGTGGCCCAAAGATGGATAGTAACCCAAACTGGATAGAATTGAAAGTCCAGAAACACATCGCATATATGCAGTAAAAGTCAACATTCAAAAAACGAAGATCATGGCATCCAGCCCCATCATTTCATGGCAAATAGATGGGGAAACAATGGAAACAGTGACAGACTTTATTTTGGGGGGATCCAAAATCACTGCAGATGGTGACTGCAGCCATGAAATTAAAAGACGCTTGCTCCTTGGAAGAAAAGCTATGACCAACCTAGATAGCATATTAAAAAGCAGAGACATTACTTTGCTGACAAATGTCCGTCTAGTCAAAGCTATGTTTTTCCAGTAGTCGTGTATGGATATGAGAGTTGAACTATAAAGACAGCTGAGCGCCGAAGAATTGATGCCTTTGAACTGTGATGTTGGAGAAGACTCTTGAGAATCCCTTGGACTGCAAGGAGATCCAACTAGTCCATCCCAAAGGAAATCAGTCTTGAATATTCATTGGAAGGACAGATGCTGAAGCTGAAACTCCAATACTTTGGCCACCTGATGCAAAGAACAGACTCATTTGAAAAGACCCTGATGCTGGAAAAGATTGAAGGCAGGAGGAGAAGGGGACGACAGAGGATGAGATGGTTGGATGGCATCACCGACTCAAAGGACATGAGTTTGAGCAAGCTCCGGGAGCTGGTGATGGACAAGGAAGCCTGGTGTGCTGCAGTCCATGGGGTCACAAAGAATCGGACACAACTGAGCAATTGAACTGAATTTATGAAATGAAAAAATTGGCAAAGATGTCTTTAATAACAATAATCAATGATGAATCTTGGACTCTACCTCACACGTCACATAAAATTAATCCAGATGGATTTTATTTTATTGGTGTCTCTTACCTTTTATGTATTTATTGCTTGTTGGCTGCACTGGGTCTGGGGTGCTGGGCACAGGCGTCTCTAACTGCAGTGAGCAGGGGTTGCTCTTTGTTGGGACACTTGGGCTCCTCACTGTGGTGCTGCCTCTCAGTGTGGAGCACAGGCTGTGGGCCAAAGGGCTCAGTAGCTGTGTTGCTGAGCTTAGTTGCTTCACAGCACATGAAATCCTCCTGAGTCAATGGTCGAGCCCATATTCCCTGCTTTGGCAGGTGGATTTTTACCCACCACATCACCAGGAAAGTCCCCCAGGTGGATTTTAGACCTCAATTTTTAAAAAGTAAACAAAGTTCTAGAATTTAACATAGAATATCTTTATAACTTTGGCAAAGGCAAACTTTTTTACTCAGAGCACAAAAATTGCACACTCTAAGGAATAAAATTAATGCATCTCACTACATTAAACTTTTAGCTTTAATAATTTATTAAGTTATTCAATTTAATAAATTAAAATTGATAAATTATTTTCATCACAATTACATCTATACAGTTAAATAGTATACAGAAATAAGAATAAATGCCTTCTGCCTGCATGCAACAGCATGGATAAATCTCAAAAACATAATTTAAGGAAAGAAGCCCATCACAAAAGTGTACACACTACATTATTCCACTTACATAAAGCTCAAAAACTGGAAAAAGATATTTGTGGAATCAGAAGTCAATGCAATGGTAACCTTTGGGTGCCTAGTGCCTGGGTTGAGTACAAAGGTATCTACAGAGTGTTAACACTATTCTATTTTCTGATTTGCTGCTGCTGCTGCTGTTAAGTCACTTCAGTTGTGTCCGACTCTGTGTGACCCCATAGACGGCAGCCCACTAGGCTCCTCTGTCCCTGGGATTCCCCAGGCAAGAACACTGGAGTGGGTTGCCATTTCCTCCTCCAATGCATGAAAGTGAAAAGTGAAAGTGAAGTCACTTAGTCGTGCCTGACTCTTAGCGATGCCATGGACTGCAGCCTACCAGGCTCCTCCGTCCATGAGATTTTCCAGGCAAGAGTACTGGAGTGGGGTGCCATTGCCTTCTCTGATTTTCTGATTTAGTGTTCACCTTATCAGTTCAGTCACTTAGTTGTGTCTGACTCTTTTCCACCCAATGGACTGCAGCATGCCAGTCTTCCCTGTCCATCACCAACCTCTGGAGCTTGTTCAGACTCATGTCCATCAAGTCTGTGATGCCATCCAGCCATCTCATCCTCTGTCATTCACCTTATATGAATTTCCATTCCCTTCTCCAGGGGATCTTCCTGACCCAGGGATCGAACCCAAGTCTCCTGTACTACAGGCTGATTCTTTACCATCTGAGCTACCAGGGAAGCCCTTATGAAAATACTGCACAATCTACACTTAAAATTTTTGCACATTCTATGTTTTTGTATTTCTGTTGAAATCTTTAATAAAAACAAAGGAAAAACATGGTCTTGATTCCATTTGCTCTGCCTGTTAGATCTTCATTCCTTTGGACCAACACATACAGGAACCCCTAAAAAGTGTTATTATCTCAATGTCTCTTATCTCTCTTAAACCACTTCCCAATGCTGAACTCCCTCACCAGTTTCAAGTCCCAATGCCACCTCAGTGCCGTCCCCTTGACCACCTTATTTAACGATCCTGGCCTTTTCCCACTGCACCCCAATCTCATTTTCTTTTTAATGTTTTTACAAATTGCTCTGACACACTAGGTAATTTGTTTGTTTTATTTGTTGCTTATTTTCTCCCTCCTTTTTTTATTCCCTGATGCATCTTGAGCAATACCTGACATTATATTATCAATAATATCTGTTGAATAAAGTAATTTTGAGATTGGAGAAACAGAAGAAAGGACAAGTTTTAGAGAAAATTGAGCATTTCATTTTCAAACTTGAAGGACTGGCATGCATTTTGGATAGGCAATGAAGACAGATAACACTGAAGCAGTTGAATAAATGAGTCTGGAATTAAAAAATGAATGTAAATATGTAAAAGTAAATATAAAGTATTAAAGGCATGGGAAAATGTAAAATTGGATTAAGGAATTAAGGGAATGAGTACAGAGAAGGAATATTGAGATGACAGAAAATAGGAGGATGATGACCAAAAACTGATTTAAAAAAAAAAAAGCAATGAATTGGGAGAAAAGCTGGATTTATGTAGCTTTGAAGTCTTAGATTTCTTTGTAGATTTCATGATGCCATAAAAATAGGGTTCAATTACAAGTCCAGTTAATGAATTAAAATGATGAGTAGGCAACCATTTAAAGCTTATGTATGTATGTTTTTATGATGATAAATTGTGAAGTTAAAATTTTATTTAAAATAAAATAGGAAGCTATTTAGAACTGTTGAGTCAGTTTAAAATCTGTAAAGAAAAATGATTTGTATCTTATTTCTGAAAACAGATTGGCCAGAGGTCACAGCTTATCTTTACTAGCAAATAAATGTCCCCTCTGTGCGCATGATTCGTACACAGGGTGTCACGCAGCCACAGACGCCTGGGAGGAGCCCGGATTTGATAACAGGCAGGCATTCAGGACCCAAGTGTCCACAGATGACCCTGAAATTTTCTGGTACCTCATCTCCACCTGTCCCACACGGCTGCTTCTCTCTTGGTTTTTAGGCTCAGACACCTCACACTTGAGTTGGAGTCACGGCTCCCCTCTCTACAACCTTAAAGAGACCCCAAACGTGTGATGTTTACTTAAAAATTTAGTTAAACCAAGTAACCGGGCTTCCCAGGTGACTCAGTTGGTAAAGAATCTGCCTGCCATTGCAGGAGACGTGGATCTGATCCCCGGGTCAGGAAGAGCCCCTGGAGGAGGAAATGGCAAGCCACTCCGGTGTTCTTGCCTGGAGAATCCCATGGACGGAGGAGCCTGGCGGGTTACAGCCCATGGGGTCTCAAAGAGCTGGACACAACTGAGTGTCCAAACACGCACAAACCAAATAACTATTACATTGCTTGGAGAGAACTGTCCTGCAAACTCAAGTGAAAAAGGGCTCCCACGGATGTGAAGTGCCAGGGTCATGGGTTTTAGGCGTGGTGGGAGGCTCTGTGAGTCCTGGAAGCAGGGTCATGGGTTTTAGGCGTGGTGGGAGGCTCTGTGAGTCCTGGAAGCAGTTTCTTTTCGCTTATTTGTCCACCTTTTCTTTCTTGTGATAAAATGTACTTAAAATTTACATATCTTGACTGCTCTTTTTATTCTTTCTACATTTGTTCGTTTATTTTTGGCTGTGCTGGGTCTTCCTTCCTGTGCTCGGACTTCCTCCAGACGGCTCTGGGCACGCAGGCTTAGTAGTTGTGGTACCCGGGCTTAGTTGCTCCGAGCCATGTAGGATCTTAGTTCCCAGACTAGGAATCAAACCCACGTCCCTTGCATTGGCAGGCAGATTGTTAACCTCTGGATCACCAGGGAAGTCCTTAAGGACTCTAAAGTCTACAATCCAGTGGCATTGAGTACCTTCACACTGTTGTACACCATCACCACCATCCACCTCCAGGATGCTTTTCAGTTTGCACAGCTGAAACTCTGTACCCATTAAACAGGAACTCCACATTCTCTTCCCCATCCAGCCCCTGAAAACTTCCATTCTACTTCCTGTCTCTATGGTTTTGATTGCCCTAAGTACCTCATATAAGTTGAATCACAAGTTGTTTGTCCTTTAGTGATTGGCTTATTTCACTCAGTATAATGTTCTCAAGGGAGCTTCCCTGGTGACTCAATGGTAAAGAATCCACCTGCCAGTGCAGGAGATGCGAGTTCGATCCCTGAATTGGGAGGATTCCCTGGAGAAGGAAATGGCAACCCCCTCCAGTATTCTTGCCTGGAAAAGTATTCTCTCCCATGGACAGAGGAGCCAGGCAAACTACAGTCCATGGAGTCGCAAAGAGCGGACACGACTCAACGACTGAACACCCCCACTCGGGGTCATCCAAGTTGTGGCAGTTGTTAGAATTTCTCTTTTAAGTCTGGATGATATTCCATTGCAATGGATAGACCCCGTTTTGCTCATCCAGTCATCTGCTGGTGGACATCTGGGTTACTTTCTGTGTTTCAACTACTGTGAATGACGTTGCTACAGAATATTGATGTACAAATACCTCTGAGATCCTGCTTCTAACTCAGAATTCTGAGTGTATGCCCAGAAGTGGAATTACTGGATCATACAGTGATTCTATTCTTAATTTTTTGAGGCAGTTACTATGTTTTGCACAGTGACTGTATCACATTGCATTCCCACCAGCAGTGTACAGGCTGGGATTGTTTCCTGATCATCTCTTCCCGCGGCCCTCTCTGACCTTTTTGGAGCAGAGTCGTTCCCTGTCTGCTGTCTTCACCCTCCCCTTTCAGGGATCCTCAAACTTTGCTCTGGCTCTTGGTTTAGCTGAAGGAAAAAAAAAAAAAAGACCCCCACCCCACCCCCACACCTCTGAGCCTTCCCTGGGCTTCTAGGCTTCTAGAAGATTCCACTTTCCCTCTATAGGCATGCCTGGAGAGCCTCTACTTTGGAGGGCCACCCCTGCCACGTCCTGTCTCCCTCCTGGTCTCTGCCTTGCACCGCAGGTCAACCCCACATTCACCACTGTCTTCCTCAGGGAAGAGAGCATCTTTATTTGTTCAGAGCCCAGCTTCAGATGGTCCGAGTGACCACCTGGTATCTCAGTCTTCATCTTGTGCTACTTGGCAGGCATCGTCCCTCTTTCCCAGCCAGAGGAAGGATCCAGCCCTTCCAATTCCCAACCTTTGAACAATTTTTGGCTTCTCCCAGCACATTACTTTTCCAGGCTGATGAAAATCCCCTATTCTCCGTTTTTCTGCAGAATGAAGATTATTGTTAAGTCACATGCCAAGGGAATAGCCTCCTTTCTGTGGAGCCCCTGAGACTCACTCCAATATGTAAGGAAATAATTCTCTAGACTTTGACAGTGGCAAAATGACTTAAATGTGCGTTGAACACAGCATTAAGATAATTCCCACCAAAGGCAGGGCTAGAGAGGGGAGAGATTTTCCACAATTTATTTCTATATACTTCTTTACATTTAACAATGTAGTTTAGCATCGTGATGAGTACAATAATAAAAACATGCTTTTAAAATTGAAACTAGGATTTTAAAATGTATTTATCTACACTTTACATCTTTCCCAAAATAGCTTGAGGTAGAATATCATAAATATTCCCAATTATCTTAATAGTTGGAAGCACATTACATTTACTAAGAACTGGGAATTTAAAGTGAGCTAAATATCTGAGTGAAATTGACTCAGAGAAGGGGCTCCAAGTATTCAAATATTGATTTTCACTGCAAGGCAATACTGTTCCTTGCCTTACAAAATTAATTAAGCTCTGTGTTAATTAATCACTGTGCCTCTATAATGAGAGGCTGCCAATCACCCTGTCAGATTGTTTACAGTTGAAATCCTTGCCGAAAATTCATCTGGTTAATCATCTAAGTTAAATTTAACCTGTGTCTCAGGACCTCACACCTAATTCTAGATCGTATCTGTGATCCTAGCTTGCAAATCTCCTGCGTGCCTTTTTGCTTCTGTATGAAGGTAACCAAGTTCCAAATCTCACAGAACCGCAGACTAAAACTTATCTGAACCTTCCAAAGCTATGACAATAGAACTAATACACAGAAAATCTGTGCATTTGTCTTTTCTGTCTCATAGAGCAGTAGTTTGATAAATAACTTCATCTGACTTTTAATCATAAATGACTAAATTCTCTGACAACTTTGCAACTTAAAGAGTCTGAAATATGAAATCAATATGTCACTAATCTATGAAGAAAAACATAAACAGTAATTTCAGTTGCAACACCATGTATGTTCTACCCAGGAACGTAAGACTTTTGGCCTACCCCTTTTGCTGATCTTTATTCTCTTTCTCTTGTGTGTTATGTGTTAGTCTCTCAGTCGTGTCCGACTCTTTGTGACCCCGTGTACTGTATATTCCACCAGGCTCCTCTGTCCATGGGATTCTCCAGGCAGGAATAGGGAGTGAGTTGCCATTCCCTTCTCCAGGGGATCTTCCTGACCCACAGATGGAACCCGAGTCTCCCACATTGTAGACAGTCTGTGCCACCATGGAGCCAACTTCCTTGAGGGGGTTTCGTAGGTGGCTCAGTGGTAAAGAATCCACTTGCCAATCAGGAGACACAGGTTCCATCCCTGGGTCGGGAAGATCCCCTGGAGAAGGAAATGGCAACCCACTCTAGTATTCTTGCCTGGGAAATCCCAAGGACAGGGGAGCCTGGCAGGCTACAGTCCATGAGGTCGCAAAAGAGTCAGACAGGACTGAGCAACTAAACAACAGCAACAGCAACAATTTCCTTGAAAAGGAAAGCTTTAGGACTCTTTCCCTGCTCTCCAGGTAAATGTTACTCTCTCTGGTTGATTTTTAAAACCAGATTAAACAAGGTCTTCCTGGACTACCACTCTTGTTAAGCCTCCTGGGTGATGAAAAAAACCAGTCCAAAGCAAAGATACAACAGACTCAGGCCACGTTTCAGCCACTTAACATGACCCTGGATGGACAGCAAGGTCCCTTTAAGCCCTACTAGCTATTTTTAACATTGGAATTTTCTTTCATGCAGTTTCCCCTCGAGTAAAGGCACAGGAGTGAGGAGGGGAAGGACAGGGGTAGGAACTTGGAAAAAGGAAAAATCACAGGGTACAGCTGGCCTGGGAACCAGCCCAAGTCTGTGGTCAGAGAAGAATGCAGTGGTAGGACCAGTGATCCATCCAAGGTCAGTCACGTCCTGAAGTTCAGGGTCAGGCAGCAATTTCAAGCTAGACTTTTCGTTAAGGCAGGCACGAGCCACATGTGTGACCATTGAACATTTGGGATATGGCTGGTCTTAATTTGGGTACAAGTTAAGCATAAAATATACACCAAATTTCAAAGACTTAGCATGAAAAAAAGAATGCCAGTGATTTCACTAATTGTTGATAATGATTACAGATTAAGATGATGGATATACTAGGTTCAATAAAATCTGTTATTAAAATTAATTACATCTGTGCCTTTAATTACTTCATGTAGCTACTAGCATTTTAAAAATTATATCTGTGGCTCACATGGTGTTTCTGTGGGTCGGCTCTGGTTGAGAGCCATCTTCTCGGGGATAAGCTAAGCTTCTCATAGCCCTGGTGCAAGGGAGCCTGTCTGCATTGAAACTCATTGTATCCAGTAGGGAACTGATTTTATTACCCACACACTTGATCTTTATATAATCCTGTATAAACATATTTTCATGTTCAGCATTGCTGATGAAGGTAACTGTGGTATCTACCCAGAGGTTTTTTCGCAATCACTGATTTGTATACATTTAAAGCATCCATTGAGACAAATCTCATACTAGACCAACGGTTCCTTTTTTTTTTTTAAATGTGGTTTAAAACAACAACAACAACAAAAACATTATTTATTTGGCTTCTCCAGATTTTAGTGGCAGTGTGCAGGGTCCACGTCTCTGACCAAGGATTGAACCCGGGTCCCCGGCGTTGGGCGTGCAGAGTCTTAGCCACGGGGCCACCAGGGAAGTCCTAGACCAGTGGCTCTTAAATATGGTCTCCAGAGCAAGAGTTTTCCCCCAGAAACTCGTGAGAAATACAAATTCTTCTTCCTCATCCCAAATCCAGTGAATCAGAAACTCTGAAGATTAAAGCTTAGGACTCTATGGATAAATCTTTCCAAGGGGTTCTATTGCAGTCTAATATTTGAGCCGGCTCATTGGAAAAGACCCTGATGCTGAGAAAGATTGCAGGCTAAAGGAAAAGGGCGTGGCAGAGGATGAGATGGTTGGATGGCATCATTGACTCAATAGATATGAGTCTGAGCAAACTCCAGGGGAAAGTGAAAGACAGGGAAGCCTGGTGTGCTAGAGTCCATGGGGTCATAAAGAGGTGGACACAACAGAGTGACTGAACAAGGACTTGAAAATGATTTGGTACTCTGGAATAAACGCTAGACTAGGGCTGCCAGATAAAACTAAGATGCTCCATTACTTTTGAATTTCAAACCAACTGAAAAGAATTTTTTGGTGTAAGTATGTCCTACGCAATATTAGAGACAGACTCATACTAAAAACTAGAAAAGCTTTACTGGCTTCACTGTTGTTCTAAAATCCAAATGTAGCTGGATATTGCTGTATTGTATTTGCTAAATCTGGCAATTTTACTTTAAAATAGTGGGTATCAACCCATACTATAAATTAATTTAACTCATCTAGTATGGTCCCCAGGCACTGGGATAGATTTTTTTTTTTAATCCCAAGTTATTCTAATGCTCAGCTGCATGCTCCTACATTAAAGTAATGCTTTGAAACTTTAATGTGCATTCAAGTCATCTGGAGGTCTTGGTAAAACACAGATTCTGGTACAGTATTTTGGGGGTGGGGCCTGAGATTTGGCCTTCCTGACAGACTCCCAAGTGAAGTCACTGCTCCTGGTCTGGGGACCACGTTCTGAGAAACAGAGCAGAAGGAGTGCAGAGACCAGTGCTTTGACATCTGGTCAACGCCACCCAGGAGGCCACCTGGAAGACAGCCACGCATGAGGGAAGAGGTTCTCAAAAGGGAGAAGCCACATCTGTCCCAGGGGGAAAGGCTTTATGGAAGAAGCGGCATTTTTTAAATGCTGTAGTACATTTAAAAAAAGCATGGCTGCAGTATTTTGCAAGAGCTAAAAACTGGTCCTGCAGATGCTGCCATGAAAATAAATGAAAACTTTTAAAACACGTGCTCTCGACTTTCCAACCAGAGAGCAGGCAGAGGCTGGAGCAGCAGTAAGGGCGATGTTCAGTCGTTAAGTCACGTGGATTCTTTTGCGACCCCATGGACTGTAGCCTGCCAGGCTCTTCTGTTGGAATATAAAAAAGTAATACTTAGAAAACAATTTTTAAATGTGTCTAATGAACTATGGCTCTGATTAAGGAGATGGGAATAGTTATCTACTGCTATGTAAAAACTATGCTAGCATTTAGTAGTTTTAAATAGCCATCATTTATCAAGTCTTAAAACTGGATTTCTGTGAGTTGCTCACTCATGAGGCTTCAGCAGGAGAATTGATGGGGGTCAGAACTGCCTGCTCTTTCACCCTCAAGAAGGCTAGACCGGATTTCATCATCTGGTGGCAGCAGTGCTCTAAGACGACAAACCCCAGTGCGCAGGGCTTTCTTTATAAGCCTCAGCTTCTGCGCATTTACTAACATCCTATTGGCCAAAGTAAGTCACACGGCCAAATCCAGGGTTAATGTATGAGGGACTCCCCGAAAGGCATGGACACCCGGGCTGTGTTCCACTGTCAATCTTTATTATTACAGTTTACCCCAGATGGCTAATGTCAGGCAATTTATTGATTAGAGAGCAGAGAATAAATAGGAAAAATAGCAGGAAATAAAACTTGAGAAATAGATCATTATTTGAAAGTCATGCAATATGCCAGAAATGAATGCAATATGCCAGATCAGAGGGAATCAGTGATTATTTGGACAGAAAAGCCCCATAGGCACAGGCCAGGATAGTCTTTTTTTTTTTTTAAACTCTGGTGGGTCTCTGATGCTACAAGCCGGCTTTCCCTAGTTGTACTAAGCGGGGGCTACTCTCGGATGCAGTGGGCTGGCTTCTCGTTGCAGTGGCTTCTCCTGGAGCACAGGCTCTAGGCGCTCAGGGTCAGTGGTTGCAGCTCCTGGGCTCCAGAGCACAGGCTCATTAGTGGTGGCACACGGGCTTAGTTGCTCCCAGGCATGTGGTATGATCCTGGACCAGGGATCAAACCAGCAGCCCCTGCATTTCAAGGCTGATTCCTAACCGCTGGACCACCAGGGAAGCCCCAGGATAGTCTTTTAATCCGAAGAATCAGTCGGTGCTCCCAGGCAGCCTGCAACAGAATTAACTGAATTAACACTTCCAATAGGAAGTGTTTCCAAGACACTGTTAAAATGAATCAGGACCCAGGATTCTCTCCACCCAAGATTCAAACTTCCAAGACAGAGAACCCTAAGGGTCTCTATGAGTCATTGCTCACTGTCCAGCTAAAGTTGGGAACAGCATCCTGGTCAACAATCCCAACAAGAATGCAATTAGTGGGGATTGATAATTTTGCAAGGAATTTGCAAAAGTAGGCAAACAACTGAAAAGGCATTAAGAGGCACATGAAAAGGTGCTCAACATTGCTGGTTGTTAGAGGAAACGCAAATCAAAACTACAGTGAAGTATCACCTCACAGGGGTCAGCAGGGCCATCAGAGACAACAACAACAACAAAATCTGCAAACAGCGAACACTGGAGAGGGTGTGGAGAAAAGGGAACCTCCCCACCCTGTTGATAGGAGTGTGAAAATCCCATGGACAGAGGAGCCTGGCTGGCTACAGTCCACGGGATTGAAAGAGTCAGATCCAACTCAGCAACTAAACCACAGCCACTAAGGAGAAGAGTTTGGAAGTTCCTTAAAAAAACTAAAAATAGAGCTACCAGGTGACCCAACCCCAATCCCAGGATTGCTCAACAACTCAAATACCAAACAGCTCAAAGAAAGCCAACCCCACACTCCTTATTTCATAGCCTTCTTGTTACTCGGGCCACGTTCAATATATATTCCATGTTCCAGTTCTGCAACCCTATTTCCCTTCATGGCTTTCCCCCTCAATGCAACCCTTCAGCCCTCACATTTGGCATGGTTTTTTCCTGGCTCTTCCTCAACCACAGTTTGGGTTTTTTTTTTTTCTGTAAACTCTTCTGATTTGCTTTACATGGCCCATTCAACTTGCCTGTGGACCCCCTCCATGCACCCCTATTCCAGTCCTCCTCTCCCGCCCCTTACCTGCCCCCCCAGTATCAAACCTACTCCTGTCCAGCCCCACAGACCTTCCAAGAAGGACTTAGGAAACCGAACAGAACTGTATTTTAGGGACATGAATCTGACCACCCCATGTAGGGCAGGCTGGAGGCAGCAGGCTAGCTGGGAGCCTTCTACAAAATGGGAGAATCTGAACATGGAAAGAACAGGGGATGGAAAGTGAATAAAAATGAAATGAAAGACACGGGCCCTTGGATTTGTATTGGGCTGTCAGGGGAACTATTTGATATCACTGAAGTCTTGATGTGAGGGTTTAAGGAGGAAGAAACTTTCAAAAGTATTGTTAAAGAATTTTTGGTGAAAAAAATTACAGTGGGATGCAAAAAGTGGGTTAAAGTAGAATCATAAAAATGATTTGTAAGTACTTTAAACATTTTACTTTAACTAAAATGTAAGTATACCTTTATTCATCAGTATTTTGAGTCAGAGTCTAAGCCTTTGAGTAAGCGACTGAATTCTGTTGAATGATCACGGGGGCATCTTGATTCTAAATTTTGTTGTTCTTTAGTCACTAAGTCATGTCCCACTCTTTACAACCCTAAGGACTACAGCACGCCATGATCTTCTGTCCTCTGCTATTACCCAGTGATTTATTATTACTCAAACTCATGTCCATCGATTTGGTGATGCCATCCAGCCATCTCATCCTCTGTCACCCCCTTCTCCTCCTGTCCTCAATCTTTCCGAGCATCAGGGTCTTTTCCAATGAGTCAGTTCTTCCCATCATGTGCTCTAAATATTGGAGTTTCAGCTTCAGCATCAGTCCTTCCAATGAATATTCAGGACTGATCTCCTTTAGGATGGAATGGTTGGATCTCCTTGCAGTCCAGGGACTCTCAAGAGTCTTCTCCAACACCACAGTTCAAAAGCATCAATTCCTCTGCGCTCAGCTTTCTTCACAGTCCAACTCTCACATCCATACATGACCACTGGAAAACCCATAGCTTTGACTATACAGACCTTTGTTGGCAAAGTTATGTCTCTGCTTTTTAATATGCTGTCTAGGTTGGTCATAGCTTTTCTTCCAAGGAACAAGCATCTTTTAATTTCATGGCAGCAGTCACCATCCACAGTGATTTTGGAGCCCAAGAAAATAAAGTCTGTCACCGTTTCTACTTTTTCCCAATCTTTTTGCCATGAAGTGATGGAATCAGATGCCATGATTTTAGTCTTTTTTAAATGTTGAGTTTCAAGCCAGCTTTTTCACTCTCCTCTTTGACTCTCATCAAGAGGCTCTTTAGTTCCTCTTCACTTTCTGCCATTAGAGTGATAGTATCTGCATATCTGAGGTTATTATTTCTCCTGGCAATCTTGTTCAAGCTTGTGATTCATCCAGCCCAGCATTTCCCATGACGTACTGTGCAGATAAGTTAAGTAGGCAGAGTGACAATACACAGGCTTGCCGTACTCCTTCCTAATTTTGAACCAGTTTGTTGTTCCATGTCTAGTTCTAGCTGTTGCTTGTTGATTCCACACAGGTTTCTCAGGAGACAGGTAAGGTGGTCTGGTACTCATATCTCTTTAAGAATTTTCCACAGTTGGTTGTGATCCACACAAAGGTTTTAGCGTAGTCAGTGAAGCAAAGTAGATGTTTTCCTGGAACTCCCTTGTTTTCTCCATGATCCAACAAATGTTGGCCATTTGATCTCGGGTTCCTCTGCCTTTCCAAACCCAACTTGTACAACTGGAAGCTCCCAGTTCACATGCTGCTGAAGCCTAGCTTGAATGATTTTGAGCATAACCCTGCTAGTATGTGAAATGAGTACAGTTGTATGACAGTTTGAACATTCTTTGGAGTTGCCCTTCTTTGGGATTGGAATGAACACTGACTTTTTCCAGCCCTGTGGCCCTGCTGAGTTTTCAGAATTTGATGACATGTTGAAAGCAGCACTTTCACATCATCCTCTTTTAAGATTTTTAACAGCTCAGCTGGAACTCCATCACCTGCACTGGCTTTGTTTGCAGTACTGTTTCCTAAGGCCCACTTGACTTCACACCCCGGGATGTCCAGTCTAGGTCAGTGACCACAGCATCGTGGTTATCCAGGTAATCAAGACTGTTTTCATGTAGTTCTTCTGTGTGCTCTTGACACCCCTTCCTGATTCTAAATACATACACTCAAAAGGTCACGTCCTAGAATGTCCAAATTCAGTTCCTCTAAAAAAAGCAGAGACTTAAACATGCTTATGAAGCAATCTAAGGATAGGACCCTTCTAGATTTCTACTGTTTCTCCTAACCCATTAGTTTTCTTACCTATCTTAAGAGCTCTTTTTTTTTACACTATTTTATCAGTTTACATATTATTTAAATACATTTAAAAAATAAAATGTAGTGTAGAACTGGCATAAACAGGTTTGGGGAAAATGTAATTGTTACTTAATAAACGTACAACTCACTGGTATAAGTGGAAGTGTCTGGGGGTTCTAGAGACATACCTCACCAGCTGCCAGTATCCAGAGTCAGGGGGTAATACTCATAGATTTTATCAGTGGGATGGACACTAGAAATTAAATCCAAAGAGTCAGCAGTCTGGGTTTCAGATAGAGTTTTGCTTTTTTGTTTTGTACATTCTGTGCTAGCTTGAAGGATAGCGGGTATCAACAGATTGGTAATGTGATGTCCTTACCGATTATCTGAAAGATCATAATTATATTAAACAGCCGGGGTTTTGAGGGGGGCTGTTTGTTTTATGTGTGTGAGTCGTTGATCTAGTGGGCTTGCTGATGTCGTTCAGTCACCAAACGGAGTCCGACTCTGCGACCCCGTGGACTGCAGCAAGCCAGGCCTCCCTGTCCCTCACCATCTCCCGGAGTTTGCCTAAGTTCATGTCTGTTGAATTGGTGATGCCATCCATTAGTAGACTTATGTTCTTTTTTTTTTTTAAGTGGGGTATAGTTGCTTAACAATGTTGCGCTAGTTTCTGCTGCACAGCAATGTGGAGCAGCTCTGTGCACACGTACACCCCCTCACTCTTGGGCTCCCTCCCTCTCATACACCCCCTCACTCTTGGGCCTCCCTCCCGTCCTCCCCCTCTCCACCCTCTCGGTCATCATGCAGGGCCAAGCTGAGCTCCCTGGGCTGTAACAGCGGCTTCCACCAGGACCTAGTTTACACACTGTAGAGTGTACACGTCCATCCTGATCTTCCAGTTCATCCTTCTTCCCCTCCCCCCGCCTGTGTCCACATGTTTGTTCTCTACATCTGCATCTCTAGTCCTGCCTTGAAAATGGGATCATCTGTACCTTTTTTCTAGGTTCTACGTGTATGCGTTAATACATGATTTTGTTTTTCTCTTTCTGACTTCCTTCACTCTGTATAACAGTCTCTCTAGGTCCGTCCACATCTCTACAGGTCTGTACTCTGAGCAAACGTTCTTCTTTAACTTCAGATCTCCACTAATCTGCTTTCCCACCAGTGCTACATGTATTACAAATGTTTACTTAAGGCCTGTTTCCCTGTTAAAATCAGTGAGTAATTGTGAGGGCAGAGACCATGGCTGTTTGGACTCACCTAAGTCAGGAAGTCAGTAAATATTTGTTGAAGGAACAATGATATTCTTTGTTCCTGCTAAGGCTAAGCTTCCTTCTCTCAGCAATTACAACCTTCAATAGTTCTGAACCACTCATTACGGACAGTGCATTCTTTACAAAGCAAATGGGTGAAACCCCCGCTATGTAACACTGACATGTATTACCATCTTAAGACTTGTATCATACAGTCAATATTTGTTTAATCAACAATGATATATTGGGTTGACCAAAAAATTCGTTCAGGTTTTTCCATAAGATGCTTTTTGAAAAACCCAAATGAACTTTTGGCCAACCGTTTATTTTGTCCCAAGGCTAAGTTTCCAGTTCTCAGCAACTATGGCTTTAGATAATTCTAAACCATTCAGGTACTGACTGGGTGTTCTGTACAAAACAAACAGATAAAACCCTACCACACAACATTTGCAAATATTTATATATATTACCACAGGATGACTTTCAATTTAATTGGAAGTTTGTGCTAGCTAATCCTTCCTCAATAATACACATTGTAATCAATAAACCTCCCTTTCCACTATGGCCCCTGTACCGTCAGTAATAAAGGCAAAAGTAATTTTGAAAGTCTGCTTAAAAATCTGAGTTTGAGAATGACAATTTTAAACAGGCCAAGAGGTTCATTTTCAAGCAATATTTGGATCATGAATGACTTTTAATGAAAAAGTAAAGACTTGGAGAAGGAAGTGGCAACCCACTCCAGTGTTCTTGCCTGGAGAATCCCAGGGACAGAGGAGCCTGGTGGGCTGCCGTCTATGGGGTCGCACAGAGTCGGACACGACTGAAGCGACTTAGCAGCAGCAGCACCAGCAGCAGCAAAGACTTGGCATGTGTGTTGATCAAGAACGTATTACTCTTTTATTCTAGGCTCTGAGATTTCAAAAGCAATGCCTACAGACAGCACTTGTTCTGGAACTTCATTCGTTAATGTCACCTACTCCTCATCCACTTAATGCTTTACAGTAAATATAAGTAAGCAATCAAATGTGTCATGGCACTTGCAAAGCACTCTCAACAATGTCCTCAAATGTACATTATGTAAAGTACCAGTTTCATCATGCAAACATTTTCCAATCATCTCTTTATAATGGCTTTGTTATATAATTATGTTTTCCTTATAAACCTAAGCCCTTCCTCTGGATATAAATTTTTAATGCCAATTGGAATCACTAGAAATGTTTTCTATCTCATCCACAAACATTTTTATTTAATCTTTGTTCTCATAGTGATAGCTGCTTCCCAAGGCTTCATCTGTTTCTTCAGATTCATCTATTTCTTCTCCCTTGTGTCTTTTCTGTGCCTCTCCACATAAACACACTATACGTGAAAGTTGCTGAATCGTGTCAGACTCTTTGTGACCCCACAGACTACACAGTCCATGGAATTCTCCAGGCCAGAATACTGGAGTGGGTATCCTATCCCTCTTCCGAGGGATCTTCCCGACCCAGGAATCGACCTGGGGTCTCTGACATTGCAGGTGGATTCTTTACCAGCTGAGCTACCAGCGAAGCCCAAAGGGATTGCAGAAGAACGTAAAGTAGACGTTCACTTCGGAAGATCACTTTGGTATTTCTGGGGGGCACGTGCCACGCTTGTTTTACCGCACAGTCCAACCTCTGTGCTGTTTCTGACTTTTTGGTCTGCATCAATATTTTCATCAAAGATCATAAAATCCATGAGAAGAGGAAACTGTTTTAATCCGTTGCCACTCTACGTTGTTAATATCATGGCAAATAAAAGGAAGGGCAGGCAATGAATTTTTTTGAATCATGCATATGAATATCTCTTAAATTCTTTATCCTTTGTCAGGAAACCAGCAAGTTAAAATAGAACACTCAAAATTTAAATAAATAAGAGCCCAAGACTAGGAAATAGACAATCCTAGAGTGTAATAGTTAACACTGTTTTGCCCTTATGAAACAAAGATAACTAATTCAAACATGTGAATAAAAAAATATTATTTTAAAACAAGAAGTCATTAATTTGAGTGTTTTTTCTCTTAATGATGACTGTAGCCAGTGCATTTTTTTTTTTAAATAACAAGATTCTTAATTATCTGTTGAGGAGAACATACAAATCTCAAAGATTCCTGCTACAAATTTAGACAGTGAGGACAGTAAATATGACACCATGTCGCCACCTAGTGGACATTTCAGAAAGTGTCGGACATCCAGGTTTCTGTTGTCATGATTATACTTAGGATCACAAAACCCAGGACTCGGGAACTTTTCACGCTGCCCTAAACAGGGCTCTTGTTTCACGGGATAGTCATAGGTGCAATTTGCATTGCATTACAGTGCAAACCACCCACATTTGCATTGTAAAATCAAGTGTCAACTCTAGAAGACAGAAATGAGAAACGCCTAATATTTATTGAGCATCTACTTTGTCCCAAGTTTACCTAGTTTTTTAATACGATTATGAGATCATCTGGCATACTTATCTCCATATTTTACAAATTAAGAAACCAAGGCATAGGACAGTTACGTAACTCACCCAAGTCACTTGGTCCCAAGCTGTGCAGCTGAGGTTTGAACGTAGAGCCCAGGTTCTTAACTCAACAGGGATCACTCCCTCTCCCAGTTTATCTCATGCAAAAGATAGGGAACCTTCAGTAAAATACGGCCCTGGGGTGAGGTGATTGCATGCTTTTTATTGAATGTGTATGACTCTTTTGAACTGTGGTGCTGGAGAAGACTCTGGAGAGTCCCTGGGACTTCAAGGAGATCAAACCAGTCCATCCTAAAGGAAATCAATCCTGAACATTCATTGGAAGGACTGATGCTGAAGCTGAAGCTCCAAATCTTTGACCACCTGATGTGAAGAGCCAACTCATTGGAAAAGACCCTGATGCTGGGAAAGATTGAAGGCAAGAGGAGAAGGGTGTGACAGAGGATGAGATGGTTGGATGGCATCACTGATTCAATGGACATGGGTTTGAGTTAAAGCTGGGAGATAGTGGAGGACAGGGAAGCCTGGTGTGCTACAGTCTGTGGAGTTGCAAAGAGTCAGACACAACTGAGTGACTGGAAAACAACAACAATGTGATACTTGGAGTAGCTCTAGGCTTCCAAGAAAGAAAACCAGAAGCCCCCAAGCAGTGAGTTCCTTGGGCTGGAGCAGAGAAGGCGGCCCCACTGGAGTCGGATTGCCATAGCCTCACCCTCTGAACCGCTTTGCGGCAAAGCGCCTCCCGAATTCAAACTTTTGCTGTCCAGTTGCTCAGTGGTCACTTTTTAGGGACCAAGACATTATCTGGGAAGCTAATCCAAAATCTGTGAATATTTGATCAAGTTAACCCAGTTTTGCCTGTTTTTCTAAGCTCCACCAGCCCCTCTTGGTGCAGTAGAAGAGAGGAAACTTTGAATCTAAGAACTAAGAAGTCAAGGGATCGTCTGCCCCTGGGGCTGGAATTTGCATGTGGAATGAAGGAGAGACAGTGTTTCCCTCCAACGCACAGCAATTTGTGTGAACCTTTTCTTTCTAGCACTTGGTTCTGTTATAATGAATATTTCCATCACCTGCACCTTTGCCTCACACAGGACCCTAAGTGCAAAAAACAAACCAAAAAATAAAAGGAATTAGCATCTCCATACCCTCTGGTATCCAGCACAACGCCAGACTTGTGGTATTTATTTAATACACTTTTTTTGTATGAATAAAATAAATGTGCCCAGTTAGTTGCTCAGTTGTGTCTGACTTGACTCTTTGCAGCCCCATGGACTGTAACCCACCAGGCTCCTCTGTCCATGGGATTATCCAGGCAAGAATACTGGAGTGGGTTGCGTTCCCTTCTCCTGATTCAAGGATCAAACCCACGCCTCCTGCATTGCAGGCAGATTCTTTACCATCTGAGCCACCAGGGAAGCCCCATAAAATAAATTTAGGTACATCTGAAAGTCAATAACTAAATTTATTAAATTTTATATAAATTTAGATATATCTAAAATTAAAACACTTGATAAGCAATTTGGTGGTGTGCTGGTTTTCTCAGCTCAATTGTTACTTTGCCCTGAATATGACGTAGGGGATCCTTTGAGAGATTTTTTTTTTTAAATATTGATCGGTAATTTATGTCAACCAAACAAAATTCATAATTTGGAAATAACGTAGCTGGGTCTATGCTGATGAAGACTAATTAAATTGTGTATGCAAACGTTTAGGTCAATAAAATGGCAATGCAATTTAAAAGTCAAACTAAAGCAAACAAATTAATAATTACCACGCTTCCAGAAAATCAGAAATTTAAGAATTTCTGGGCCTGCATGTATGATTTTAAAAGAAACATTCCTACATCACAGCTTCTAGCAGGCTCCCCCAAGTACGCTTCCAGAAAATCAGAAATTTAAGAATTTCTGGGCCTGCATGTATGATTTTAAAAGAAACATTCCTACATCACAGCTTCTAGCAGGCTCCCCCAAGTATGTTCTCATCAACATTGCTGGGGACAAAAGACAGGACAAGGGGGAACACGCCTGGGCCCCTGGGGCCTGGACTTGGACCATTACATTGTGACTTCCGATGTCGTCAGTTTACCAAAGCGAGTTACAAGTTGGGCCCAAACCCAAGGTGGGTGGGCGGGAACAGAGTTCACCTCTTGACTACAAGAGCAACTTCACATGGCAGAGGGCACAAGTTCAGGAAGGAATCAGAAATGTTTGAAAGTGACTCTTTACAATCCCATAGACTGCAGCACACCAGGCTTCCCTGTCTTTCACCATCTCCCAGAGCTTGCTCAAATTCATGTCCATCGAGTCAGTGATGCCATCCAGCCATCTCATTCTCTGTTGTCCCCTCCTCCTCCTGCCCATCATCTTTCCCAGCATTAGGGTCTTTTCCAATGAGTTTGCTCTTCTCAACAGGTGGCCAAAGTACTGGAGTTTCAGCTTCAACAGGAGGGGTTTAATAGCTGGTGTTAATGGCCCCAAGTTTCTTTTTTTTCTCAATCACAGAAAACCTGGGGCTATTAACACAATCTACTACACCTCTCCTGGCCCATGCTCTACGTAGAAACTACATGTAAGCCATATTCTAACTCAAGTACCCTAAACCATCATGTCTCAAATGTCTATACTATTCAGGCAGGTCTAGGTTCAAGGGAGCCTCTAGCTTTAGCCAACTGCTGTGCCAGAATTAGCCATGCTCTGAAATTTGACTCTACAGTAATTTAATAAAGCAAACAACATTTCGATTACCTGCTACTGCTGCTAAGTCGCTTCAGTCGTGTCCGACTCTGTGCAACCCCATAGACGGCAGCCCACCAGGCTCCCCCGTCCCTGGGATTCTCCAGGCAAGAACACTGCAGTGGGTAGCCATTTCCTTCTCCAATGCATGAAAGTGAAAAGTGAAAGTGAAGTCACTCAGTCGTGTCCGACTCTTCTCGACCCCATGGACTGCAGCCTACCAGGCTCCTCCATCCGTGGGATTTGCCAGGCAAGAGTACTGGAGTGGGGTGCCATCGCCTTCTTCTTCGATTACATAAGGAAAATCAAATATAAGGGATAAATAAATAGATGAAGAAATTGATATCCTTATAAAGCATCACTCTATGCCCAGCTCCGTACTGGAGGCTGGGGAAGGGATATTGGCACAGTTTTCACAAGATGAGAATTTCCTAATGACCTCAGCATAATGTACCCAAATTATATAGTGTGGAGGAAGGATTTTAAAAGACAACAAGCAAGATTGAAGACAGCAGAACTAAACACAAACAACATAAGCCAAATAACCAAAAACCTTGAGGTCCATATTCTTCAACCCATGGCCTCAAAAGGGTGGTGCATGTATGTGCATATATGTACTTCTTGTGGTGTGTATATACCAGACACAGCTTCCCAGGTGGCACTGGTGATAAAGAATCCACTTGCCAATGCAGGAGACATAAGAGACACAGGTTCAATCCCTGAGTAGGGAAGATCCCCTGGAGAAGGGCATGGCAACCCACTCCAGCATTCTTGCCTGAAGAATCCCATGGACAGAGGAGCCTGGCGGGTTACAGTCCCTGGGGTGGCCTAGAGTCAGATACGATGGCAGAGAACAGCACTCCCACATCCATACACCAGACAGGCGTCTACAACCCACATTCCCTTCTCTCCAGGCTCTTGGGTTTTCCTTGAATAATTTCTTTTCCTTTGAAACATGCCTTTATCATACACTTTAAATTTATTTTAAATCTGTGAGAAGAGTTTGGAAAGGGCTGTGATTTAACGAGTATAGGCTTTACTTTTGTGTTGAACCACAGAATCAGTGAATCTGGATACAGAAAAGTAGAGACTCGACCTGGCTCTCAAAGACCTTATAGCAGAGTTGGACTGGCATGCATGAGTCCACAGTAAACAGGACAAGATAGACTGGATTTGGAGCTAAATCCAACGGCGTAGACTGGGAGCTCTCGGGAGAAGTGCAACCATCAGGAAGACACACTTCCTGCCCAGAAAATTTGCCACTGCCCCAGTGGATTTTGGAATTACAGTGCTAACAAGTCATGTCTAAGACCCAGAGGAAGCCACCACTTCTCCATGAACCTTGACTTGCTTCAGCAACCTCAGAGATGACTGTGCACCCAATCCTTAGAATATCCAGAATTTGTACCACATAACTGGATACCTAATTGGATTTTTTTTCCTAGCAATCTTTGCTGTGTTTTAAGGATGGTTAGTCTTCCACTTTTACCAGATTGCAAACCCACTAAGGCCTGCGAACATATGTGTCTGCATAGAATTGAATGAGACCTTCGAGATCTTTCTGTATAATCTTTCCATTTCTACAGCTGGGAACATCAAAGACTAACCAGTTGTGACTCACCCAAAGCTCCTACCGACCCTTCAAGTTTAGAAGACTCCTTAAGATTCTTTTCTTTTCGCTCCCTTTCATTTATGAGTCAAAGGGAAGAAGAATGAGTGATGCTATTTCTAGGGACTTTGTTACAGAGTATATTGCTTGCTTAGGATTTCCTCACCTGGAGATTTAGGAGTAGGAAAACACAGCCCGTAGCTTGGTTATAGATTTTTTTTAAGAACATGGATTAAGACTTCCTCAGTGGTCCAGTGGTTAAAAATCCACCTGACGATGCAGGGGACATGGCTTCGATCCCTGATCTGGGAATTTCCCACATGCTGCGGAGCAACTCCACAGCAAGAGAGACCAACGCAGTGAGAAGCCCCGCTTCTCAAGAAAGAGTACCGCCACTCGCTGCAACTAACTAAAGGCTGCATGCAGAAACAAAGACGCAGCACAGCCATAAATACAATTTTTAAAAAAGAATGTGGGTTAGCTATCAATCTGAGCTGGTCAGCAAGACTTGAATGCAGCAGTGATGAGATTCTACACCCTGATTATATTCTTTCTCCTAACGCAGGGTAAACTAGAACCTGTAAGTTTTCTATGAGGAAGTCAGTTGAGGACCTAAGCCCTGAGCATGGCTAGGAAGGGACAGTTCAGAGTGGCCCGTGCTGGCAGGACCAGAGAGACAAACAGGAGCATTGTAAGGAGTTGGGTCTGGGTCTGGAAGTGAGAGGACTGTGCTGTCTCTTTAAAGATCTAGAATGAGAGATGCTGTCTTCCCATCCGGAGTCTTGAAGGTCCAAGACTGGCCATCGCCAGTCACGTCCATTCTGAGCTGGGGATGCCTGGAAGTCCATTGCCTTCAGCCCTGAGAGCATCAGTGGGGAAAGCCCAGGTAGATCCGGACATCTGCGTTTCTCTCCACTATTGCTAATAAGTAGCTCGTTTGCACTTTTTATTTAAAAAATGATAGTGTTGTTTGATCTCTTAGCCAAGTTAGACAGGATTAACATGTGCATGCTCAGTTGCTAAGTCCTGTTTGACTCTTAGCGACCCTGTGGACTGTAGCCTGTAGCCTGCCAGGCTTCTCTGTTAGTGGGATTCTCCAGGCAAGAATACTGGAGTGGGCTGCCATGCCCTCCTCCAGGGGATCTTCCCGATCCAGGGGTCAAATCCGAGTCTCCTACATCTTCTGCATTGGCAGGCAGATTCTTTACCACTGAGTCACCGTATCAGATCAGATCAGATCAGTCGCTCAGTCGTATCCAACTCTTTGCGACCCCATGAATCGCAGCACGCCATATAGTCCATCTCTAATATCTGATCAGTTTAGAAACCATTCTTGAATACTAATACTCTTTCCTTGCATGAAACTGAAATATCCATCCAGTTGGATTCTCTCCAAAGGATTGAATTAGTCTATAAAGCTGATGATTTTTATTTTGGGATGTTATAGCAACCTTATAACACCCCAAAGCCTTATAATCCTATAACACCTCAACCTTGTTTGATTAAGCTCCGGGAGTTGGTGATGGACACGGAAGCCTGGTGTGCCGCAGTCCATGGGGTCGAAAAGAGTGGGACGTGACTGAGGGACTGAACTCAACTGATAACAACCTTGAGGAGGTACAACTAACACTCAGTAAGCATCAGGTGTTTAAAACATAAACTCGCTCCATCTTGAAAGATGAGCGAAAGTGAAAGTTGCTCAGCTGTGTCCTACTCTTTGCAATCCCATGGACTGTAGCCCACCAGGCTCCTCTAGCCATAGAATTCTCCAGGCAAGAATACTGGAGTGGGTAGCCGGTCCCTGTTCCAGGGGATCTTCCCAACCCAAGGATCAAACCCAGGTCTCCCACATTGCAGATAAACGCTTTACCATCTGAGCCACCAGGGAAGCCCTGAATATGACTGCAATGGTGAAATACTGAAATTTCGTTGCACTTTTTATAACCTCTATTATTCTGGCCCCATGGGCCCCAGGCAACCATGGATCTGTTTCTGTCACTTTATATTGATTTGCGTTTTCTAGAATTTTATGTAAATGGAGTCATACATTCTATACTCTCCTTGCCTTGTTTCTTTCACTCAGCAAAATCATTTTAAAATTCCTTCATGTCCATCACATAGTTCATTCCTTTTTGTTACCGACTAGCACCCCACTGCATGGATATAATGCAGGTGAATGTTTATCCATTCACCTTTTGACAGACATCTCCGTTGTTTGCAGTATTTGGCTATGATAAATAAAGCTGCTTTACACATTCATATATACAAGGCTTTGTATGGATATTTAATTCCTTTTAGGTCAATACCTAGGAGCCCAATGGCTGAATCATATGCTGTGTGTATTTTAACTTTTTAAGAAATTGCCAAAGAGTGGCACTGTTTTATATTCCCACCAAGACGTCACTTCCAGCTCGTCCCTACCCTTGGCGTGGTGAGCCTTTTTCATTTTAGCACCTTATTTGCTGGGTAGTGTTGTCTCTCTACGGTTCCACTTTGAGCCTCCTTCATGGCTTAGGCTGTTGAGCTTATTTCCACGAGTTTATTTGCCATTGGTATGTCTTCTTTGGTAAAAAGTGTGCTCAAATCTTTTTTCCCATTTTTAAAATGAGGGTTTTTGTTTCCTATAATTAATTTTCAAGAGTTCTTTGTATATTCTAGATTTAAAAATCCATTATCAAATACACGGTGCACAAATATTTTGTCACAGTCTCTCGTTAGATTTTCATTCTCTTAACCAGGGTCTTTCTAGAGCAGAAGATATACGTGTGATGAAGTCCGTTTTATCAACGTGTTCCTTTATGGATTATGTTTTTGGACTCATACGTAAAAATTCCTAAAGTCACAGAGGTTTTCTCTTGTGATTTTTTTCGAGTAGTTGTATACTCCTGGGTTTTGCATTAAGTCCATGATCCATTTAGAGTTAGATTTACATACGTATTTCTTGTTGTGATCACAGGGTTTTTCTGGTTTGGTGTGATAATATGATAGATTATATTGATTGTGTTTTTTTTAATGAATGTTTTTATGAAGAAAATACGCCACCATTGTAGGAAAAGATTCTGAAGCCTCATTCAGACTCAGCAGGTCACAACAGAGCAATTGATGAGTGATGTCTGAACTGGGCACAGGAAGCGGAAAGGCTGCTTCCGAGCCATGAAGCTGCCATTTGGTCCCTCAGTGGCGACATGCTCTCTAAGTGATGCTTTCACTTGCCTCCTTGCAGTCAGCTTGCTGGTCACCCCTGCTGATGACAGTCTTACATGCAGATGCAACAGTGACGGGAGAGAAGCTTATGAGCCCCCGATACTATGCAAGTTGCATGCCATTATATCTTAAAAGTTATTCCCCAAAAAACTCACCCTCTTCTCAGTGAAAATAAAAAAGAACCCGCTAGACAAAGACCAGGCCAATGAATATATTGAAGACTAGAGCTCCCATTTTTTTTCTGGATAAATTTATCCTTTTTTCCCTCCGCTTGGATCCCCCTGGGGTGTGATTTATCCAGAGAAATGTGTTTCCTTTTGAAGCTGTAGAGTGTTAACAAGATATTGGCATAGGGATTATTTTCGCCTCTGTCACGCAATCCACCCTAACCCTGCATGCCAGTTCTTCCGTCCCCTGCAGAGAAACCACTGAATGGGGAGTGATGTGTTTCTGCTATGTGTTACTGGAATTCAGAATGAATTTCTTATCATCACGGTGGCTTGGTGCCATTAAAATATTGCTGAAAGTGTTTTAAACCGATGCATTATGGTTTAAATTATTTTTTTGTGTGTTTTTCTTGGACCCTATCCTTTAAGACTACCACTGTTTCTCTGGGGAGATGTGTGCGTGCACGTGTGTGTGAGTGATCAGTTGCTTCAGTTGTGTCCGACTGGACTGTAGCCCACCAGACTACACTGTCCATGAAATTTGTTTGTGACCCCGTGGACTGTAGCCCACCAGACTCCACTGTCCATGAAATTTTCCAGACAAGAATACAGGAGTGGGTTGCCATTCCCTTCTCCAGGGGATCTTCCCCACCCGGGGATCAAACTCACAGTCTTCTGTGTCTCCTGCATTGCAGGCAGATTTTTACCACTGAGCCACCAGGGTAAAGATGTGTAACAGGCTTTAAATGATTGATTAAAGGGGTTTTAGAACTTAACCAATTTGGGGGTTGGAGACAGTTTGAATATTGTCCTATTCCATAATGCTAATACTTATACCTCCTATGTGTATTTAATGATATGTGAGAACGTTTGAGAAGGCAAGGAAAAAGGTTTCTTATGCAGCAAAACGAAAATGGTAGGGGAAAAAATCTCAGACTGCTACTGAACTCTTTGAGACAGCTAAAGTTGAAATTGATTCTGGCAAGGCCATTACGGGGGTAATTGTCCAAGAGAATGTTTTCTTACACAGGAAATTAGAGACAGGGAAAACATTATTAAAAGTAAAAATTTGTAGATTTTTGAATCCGCCAGCATGTGTAGCAGTTATTGTATTCCCTTATGGGATTAACAACCGAATTAAATTTTAGTTAGACTCCAATTTGGAGCTGAATTCCAAGCTTGAAGAGCCTTCGAGGAGGAGGGGAAAAAAAGGCAGAGGGATTCAAGATGCTTTTTGACACAGTGAAACAGCCCCCAGCCACCACCCCCACCCAAATCACATGCTTTACAAAGTTACAAAAAAAGGTAAAGTGAGGGGGTTTATTGCTTATATTAAATGAAAGATCAAAATGTTTTGATTTGTGCTTTAGAAAAAAATCTGGTCATGACTCTGTACCAAAATTCACCATATGTACGTGATTCTACAAGTTTAGATATGACAAGATATGAAAAATATCTGTCACTAAATCTTATGATTAAACTCAACAGCAAAACGGAGACTTGGTTGACTAATCCAGGAATATGAGTGTGTTTTGTGAGCAAGTGTGTGTGTTTGTTGTGTGTGCTTGTGTCTCGGGTGTTGTATGTGTCAGATGAGTGTATGTATTTTGAAGGGGAGGAAGTGGCAAGATTGAAAATGTTTATCTGAAAAAGAAGTTGTTGGATGTCTAAATTGCAGTAATTATTTATATTAATTCTCTTTAACAAGTAATCACTTTATTTTTTGTTTGACTTACGTATCCATAGTTCTTGGATTTTCGTTTAAAAATACACCTGTATTGAGACACAGATTCTACTGCTCTGCATTGATTTAAAGGAATGGTGATTATATCCTGTCATGCAGATAGACATTTTTGGACCAGACATGATATGCATTCATTAACAGCTCATTCATTTACCATTATGAGTTTGGCGTAAGTGAATTTTCCAGATAACCAACATTAAACCCATAAAGTTTTTATTTTAATCATTTTAATGGAAAGGTCCCAATGTTCCTCACATCTTAAATAAATCATACTGACGAGGAATCCAAGTGAGTACCAGATAATTGTGAGAAGGCAATCCTGTTACCTGCTGAAGAGGAATTAGAAGGTCCAATTTAAATGATACTTTTGCATGACATTTATTGATATGGTGAAGTGTAGTGAAAGTCTCTCAGTTGTGTCTGACTCTTTGTGATTTCATGGACTATACAGTCCATGGAATTTTCCAGGCCAGAATACTGGAGTGCCTTTCCTTCTCCAGGGGATCTTCCTAACCCAGGAATCGAAACCAGGTCTCCCTAGGTCTCCCCCATTGCAGGCAGATTCTTTACCAGCTGAGCCATTGATATGGTAAATGCTCACTTTATAATGGTGAATGGCAGAAAAGACGCAAAGCTATATTCTGCACTATCTCAGTAATGATCTACAGATGGAGTGTGTACAGGGAAGATTAGATCTTTAGGTCTGCTTTTCAAAAATGATCTACATGTAGACTATGCCCAGAAAAGTAGGAAACACTAGACACTGGTCCATGGTTCTCTTTGAATGGGCAATTGAAGAGGATTTTAATTTTTTTCCTCTTTCCTTTTTTATTCTTCAGTTTTTGTTTTTTTGTGTGTGATCAGGCTTTTTAAGGTTGTTGGGCTTTTTAAAACTGTATCATAGATAAAATACTTACTGCCCACTCAAACATACCTATATTAGGTAATGAATACATATTTTTATGTGATAGATGCTCAGAGAAAATTCATTCATTTATTTTTACATAAAGACACTCACTAACATTCTGGGGACCTTTCCCTACACAAGCTGGTTTAAACTATTTCACTTAAGATAAGCTTTTGGAGGGACTTCTCTGGTGGTCCAATGGTTAAGACTTTGCCTCCTAATGCAGAGGATACAGGTTCGATCCCTGGTCAAGGAGCTAAGAACCTACATGCCTCCCAGCCAAAAAATCAAAACATAATATAGAAGCAATATTGTAACAAATTCAATAGAGACTTTTAAAAAATGGTCCACATCAAAAAAAATCTAAAAAGAAAAAAGGAGAAAGCTTTTTGGTAGCTTCCTTATATAGACAAAGATTTTTTAAAAATATATCTGCACTCATTTATTACAGGGGCTAAGTAACGTAGCCAGACATTCAGTTCAGTTCAGTTCAATTCAGTAGCTCAGTCGTGTCTGACTCTTTGCGACCCCATGAACCGAAGTACACCAGGCTTCCCTGTCCATCACCAACTCCTGGAGTCCAGCCAAAGCCATGTCCATTGTGTTGGTAATGCCATCCAATCATCTCATCCTCTGTTGTCCCCTTCTCCTCCTGCCCTCAATGTTTCCCAGCATCAGGGTCTTTTCTAGTGAGTCAGCTCTTTGTATTGGGTGGTCAAAGTATTGGAGTTTCAGCTTCAGCATCAGTCCTTCCAATGAATATTCAGGACTGATCTCCTCTAGGATGGACTGGTTGGATCTCCTTGCAATCCAAGGGACTCTCAAGAGTCTTCTCCAACACCACAGTTCAAAAGCATCAATTCTTTCGTGCTCAGCTTTCTTTGTAGTCCAACTCCCACATCCATTCACACTGGAAAAACCATAGCCACACGTTATAACACTGCTAACTGACCCTCAGCTTGTATCTGCACACTACAAAGCTGAGTAAGGACTTGCTGTTCACAGGCTTCAGTCAGAGCAAACCCTTGAGGACATGTTCCTCCAGCCCCAAATTTCTGCCAAAATTTAAAAGTTATCTGGCCTGTGGCTGATGTTAATCGCGTGACTGAAA
Organism: Bos mutus; assembly: GCF_027580195.1. Lineage (NCBI taxonomy): Eukaryota > Metazoa > Chordata > Mammalia > Artiodactyla > Bovidae > Bos > Bos mutus. The sequence goes on from NC_091640.1 coordinate 54,473,695, forward strand.
ATCCAAGTGATTTCAGTGCACCATAGAATAAAGAGGTTCTCCACCAACGAGCACCTCTCCCCTTGGATTCTCTGTGGAGAATCAAAAGACAGCAAGAAAAAGCAGTTACCTTTGGCTAAAGTACTTCAGAGTGGTTCCTGAGGTCATGATGCTCAGCCTTTAACATCACTGGAGAACGAACGATCACCGATGGGACATTGTGACTTCTTTGGTTACAGTTGGCTCAAACACACCAGACCAGCCGTTGTCCCTGTGATGTCATTGGATTTATAGTCTCACACCTGGAGTCACGTGTTCAGATATGCGGGAGGCAGCCCTGAGCAGTGGTGACCAGCATGGAGTCTGGAGGTTGACCATTGGAATCCTTTCAACAGGTAATTTTGAGCAAGATATTCAACCTCTCTGTGCCTCAACTTCCCCATCGAAAAAAATTAGACTCATATTAAAATCGACTGCACGAAGTGATGGTGCTAATTAAATGAGGCAATTCACCTCCTATGCTTAACATGAGGCCTAAGACATACTGAGTGTCCAAAAATTTGTCGTTATTATGATTATTAGATTTTCAATGGCTAATAATTAACATAACTGTGCTTGTAAATATTTATAACTTCTTAATGTGCCAAAAGTGGGATAGGAGACCAGCCAACCTGACCTGACAGGTGATAGCCCAGAACAGAGGTGGGCCAATTGTGACCCACAGGCTAAATCCGGTCTGCTGCCTCTTTTTGTAAATAATGTATTATTAGACCATGGCTACAGCCATTTGTCTAAATATTGTCTGCAGTGCTTTTGTGCTGCAGTAGCAGAGTTGAGTGGTTGCTACGGAGACAGCTTCATCAGAAAACCCTAAAATATTTACTACATGGCCCTCCACAGAAAAAAAATTACCATTCCCTTATCCAGATTAAAAAGGGAATCCAAGGAATTTGGGAAGAATGTTTTGGCGCTAAAGAAAATCCAGTATTGAGAGAAATACCGAAGGAAGTGACTGTCTGACAATGACCCTGGTTCACTAGTTAGCAAGCAAACCAGCAGTAGTAACCGTGGGAGAAGCAATGATTCCTGAGCAGAATAACCTCAAGGAATAAACAGAAGCTGGCTTGTTTGAGGGCCAGAGTAAGGATCGCAGTGAAGGGACAGGGAACAAATGAGGACGAGAGAGTACCATGAAGTTTCGTGTTATCAACCAAGGCAAACAAGGAACACCATTTTCATGCTGAATGGTTCTGTATCCCAAGGCAATAATAAAACACAGAAATGAATCAGTGATGTACACAATTCCTAAAAAGGTATGTGTGTGCACATTAACAGTATTGACACAAGCAAACAGAACGCAGAGTATTCCCCCCAAATCTAGTTCTCTGATTCGGTAAAAGCAGGTGTCAACCTCTTGGAAAGTATGTGAAGATAACACAAGAGCAGCCTGCCAGAGATAACAGTTGGATGATGTTCAGGGCTGAGTTACGTAGTCTTCAGAAAGATTAAGACAATAGAGCCTTCCTGAGACAAAAAGTCATAGAAAAGGTCAGACCAGAACTACTTTCCCGAGGAAGAAACCACTGGCTCCAAGACAAAGTTGCCAAAGCTAGGAAATCATTTTCTCTCAGGTAGAGTTGGCTACTCGTGTATGAAGGCCCCCAATGCTAACACTCACATAAGCATACATAATTTGAGTCTGTAACAGTTAAGTCTGTAAACTACATCGGTGATAATTAATGTCAAATCTGCATTCGCAAATACCTTCTCTTGTGCCTCCACTGGAGACAATAGAATAAAGGTCAGTCGGCTGAGTGACCGGTGGTTGGAGCTGAGCTTCCGAGGTCTCCTGAATCCTCACTCAGGCAGACACACAGCCCAGCGTTCAAGTGGGGTGAGTGTGAACGTGCACGGTCAGAGGCAAAGTCTGCTCCTAAAACCTGAATTTCCCACGGAATGATCCCTGTCTCCCTTCACTTGGAAGATGTAGACTGTTTTCACATCAATCTTTGGTAAAAGACTAAGCCATGCAAAGAGCAACTTACGCTTTAAACTAATGGAATTAAAACAGACCTATTACTGGCTAACGTCTCCTGGGAAGAAAATTCTTACATGTATTATGTTCCAATTTTGGAACCCTTGGATACCTCCTGAGACATTCAGTTCATTAGATTTATTCTGCACTGACACTCTGAATGGTATGAGCTCTTCACTGATGCTGCTTTCATGGTTCCATCATCATTACGAGGCACTGGGGAGACAGGCTTGGGAACAGTATATGGAGGCTCTGCTCTGTGGCACATATGGTTGGATACATCAAAAGCAGTGAGGGATGCAAGGCTGAAATTAACTCAGTGTAGACTAAAGCATCATTTCTGTGGGCCTCAGAGCAAGATGCATGAATGTTTTGTCCTTTCTTCTCGATCTGGGAGAAAATAGTAAGAATGTAGCTAATCATTATTAAATTTTAGTGGTTTGCAAAACTGCTGCTTTAAGCCTTTAAGTGGTTATGGGTGGGGGGGGGGAAGATTGGAGGGAAGGAAATTCACTAAAATGTTAAGATTTGTTCCCTCTGGGTGGTAAGAATAATGAATTTTTTCCCTCAATTTTTCTATATTTCAGTTTTCTAACAAGGATGTGAATTCTTATACAGTAGAAAAAATATATATAATAAACTACATTAGTTTATCTAATTTCTTCTAGTATATTTGAAAAAAAAGGAAAGAGAAAATTAGCTTATTTCCTGATATGACAGATGGAAGTCTGGGAACTACATTTTAAAATGATTTTAATAAATGAGAGTAGGCAAAATAATAACATTTTTCTGGCATTTGAGCCTAATATAAATGAGTAAAAAAGGCACAACCCTACCTTAATGAAATATTTCTGCCAAAAATCATTCATTTTTATTTGTCATATGGATAAATAATTGTTATTTCCCCAAACTCCCACCATTATTCTATTTCTGTTTCCTTCCTTTCTATTTTTCTTTTTCCTAGTTCCCACCTTTATGGTTCAGATCTAACAACAAGCTCCGTTGTTCAAATACATGAAATAAAGGTGTTTGTCTTTGAGGTAAAGGACTTAGCATTTTATACACTTTTTTCCCCATCTTGCTTCCTACTCATAAATTATATATGTGTGAATTGTTCTATATTGGTCATCAAAATGATGTAGGCATTATTCTAATTCAAGAAATAGAGAGTAACTGAGATGTATTTGCAATTAATGAGAATGTTTGATATGTCTATATCACAAGTCAACATTTAAAAAGACATTTCTCAGCACTTATACTCTAAAATGTGCATTTTAGGCTGTTATAAGTACTCTAAGTACAAAAATTGCTCATGTCTAAAACAATTTGTACTTTTGCACTTGCAATTTTCTTGGTCTATTATAAACAACGCACGCATTCTGTAGAGCACATTTAAATGCATTATTTCCGTGCTTAAAAATGTACTCTTTAAAAGAGAGCATTGAAAGAAATGTTAATGTAGCCATTTTACTAATTTCACGCGGGCAAAAGGTGAATCAGTTGAAGGGCAGGAATTCAGATCAAATACCCTGTACCAGATCCGTCATCCTGTACTTTCAGTACCACGGTGAATCCACCAGGCTGACCCTCCATCTAACAAATATTACCAGATCAAGAAGACATTCTACAGCATCTAGTGCCAGAAGATTCCAAGCCAGAGAAATCGGTGTGCAACCTCTACCACTTAAAATGGTAAATAGCACCCATCTCAAAGGGTTCAGTGCTCGTGAAACATTTCACACAATGGGTGTCGGCTTCAGTTTCACTGTTGGCACAGCCCTGCTTCAGGCCATGACCCCGCTATTTTACCCCACAAAGCAGAGGCGAGCTCTCTCTGGACCGGAACTAGCTCCAGAATCAGCTTCCCTGATTTCCTGTGATGCCTCCAATACAGTAATGTGCATTAATAAGGCTCCCACTGTATGCCCAGGGCCAGGACAGATAAACTACTTAGAGAATAGAAATAGCTTGGGGTGTGAAGTAAACATTAACAGAGCCTTTAACATCAAGAACCTTGGTGCTACAATTCTTCCAGTGCACACTGGGCTTGTGAGTCCTCCTACCCTCCCCATCTTCCCTTGCCTACTAATTCCCAGTTTGGTCTTTTCCACTGGGAAAGGTTAATCAACTTTGACATGAGAATCCAAGTTTAAAAACACATGCACACCTACTACCAGGCATTGAAATTAGTAAAATATTCTTAAATTTTCAATTTTAACTACAAAGTGTTAATCACTCAGTCGTGTCCGACTCTTTGCGACCCCATGGACTGTAGCCCATCAGGCTCCTCTGTCCATGGGATTCTCCAGGCAAGAATACTGGAGTGGGTTGCCATGCCTGCCTCCAGGGGATCTTCCCGACTCAGGGATCAAACCCAGGTCTCTTGCACTCCAGGCAGATTCTTTACCATCTGAGTCATCGAACTTGACCACATTACTACTATATGGATTTGTCTTTAGTCCAACTGGACACTCTCCTCTCTCTGTCATCTCTGTTTCTCTCTCTCTCTTCAGCAGCTGTAGCTGTCTGGAGGTGTAAGACTGATCCTATATTTAGTAGGGACCTGAGAAGGGTCCAGAACCCCAGATGTGCAGAGGGGGACTCAGGTGGACCCCTCTGCAGAGCTGCCCTACCCGTGCCCTACCAGTACAGTGGGTCTGCTACTGTCTTTGGGAGCTATCTCTCCTGGGTTCTGACTTGTTTCTCCTGAGCCTAGGTCCATGCTTCAGTGACCTGTCTGGTTCTGCTTTCAAGAGGGATGGAGATCTTATTCCATCCCTTATATTATTCCACCCTTAATATTATTATAGAAGTCCTGTGGCTTATTCCTGCCAAGGACCCAGGGATGGGGGCTGCACCGAGTTCCCCTGGGAAACTACCCTTTGGAGTCACTCACTTTCAAAACTCTCTCACCCTGATCTGGGCCCCAGCTGTCTGGATTCCCTTGCAGTAACGCCTGCTCCCTGGTCTCGGGGATGTTGGTACCCACTGGTCGACTCTTTTTGCTCCCACTCGCACCTTGCCAGTCCACTCCGTGGATGCAGAATTGCTGTAACTGGCAGCCTCTTTTGCTATCCTGTGTTATGCCAATCACCACGCCCCCATCCTTAACATCACGCCCCCTCCCCCAGGCTCAGTCACTTCACCTGCCTCTTCCCACTGTCTGCTGGCTTTGGGCTCCTTCTCTGACGTGGAGGATGAAAGAACAGGCTTGTAGTTACAGCTTTTGAGGCCAGGAGTGTCACACCGGAAGAAGAGGTAGAAACATGGCTCTCATTGTAAAGGCTTCGAGTTTTATGGATTTTTTCCCCCTCCCTCCATTCGTTTCATTCTGACTGTGTAAATGCCATCTGGGATTCTTTAAAAGTTTTCTCAATCAGTGTTTGCTGCTTGAAAAATACCCCAACTTGCTTCATGGCTGGCTGTTGAGAGAATTGATGCTCTGTTCTTTGTTCTGCTGTGTGTCACCTCAGAGGTGTCTTCTCTGTTTAAGGATGCACCAAGAGCAGTATTTTTAACAGATGAGAGGGTTGGGAAAGTAGTTCTGAAACAGACCCAAATCAAACAGAAAAAGGATAGTAATAAGGCTGCTTGAGACAGAAATGTTCACATTCCTTCAATACAAATCTATCTGTCTATATGATCAAGGAAGATATATAGACAGACATATTTATATATATATGTATCTGCCAGGATTTGTAAGCGAGACCTCTCTACCTTCCCATAAGAGAGGGAACTGGAGCCTCAGCAGGGGTAAATGAGCTTCCTGCAGGTTTAAGAAGCCGTTCCCTGATCCAAACCGGGGTGCCTGAACAGTTCCAATAATGAAATGAAATGAATTTTCAACTGCTCTAGAAATGCCGTTCAACCGACCCAGACAGGCGTCTCCATGGGTGCTCACACAGAAAATGAGTTTATCGCAGATGTTCCATCTCTTTAAAGTCTTCCTCTCATTTTATTTTAAGTAACTCGCTCTCTGGCGGGGTTCTTCGTGAGGTTATCCACCTCCGAGCAGCAGGAAGGGCACCTAGCCTGTGCTTTCTCCGGGAGCGGTGGCAGGGAACCCGACTGTAACCTGGCCACCCTGCCAGCATCAGAGGGCCGGGGCTGGCCTGAAGACGGCCAGCAGCCGCCTGCGTCCACAAACATACCCACCCCATTTCCGAACTCTTTTAGGAAGGTCCTGATTAGAAAGATATATTTACTTATGCATTCACATTTGTCATTCTTTCCAAGTCCATGAGATTTGAACACAAGAGAATATTACATTTCTGTGACCAAGAAATGACCACAAGAAAGCCAAATAACAGACCGAGAAAGATATTGACAATAAATGACAGACAGTTTATTATTCTTTTACAGAAATAGGTCTTACCAACTAGTAAGGAGCCAATAAAACCTCCGATTCACCTTCCCCTTTAAACTTCATAAAGGTCAGCATCAGGTAATGTCCGAATGATTTGGTTTTCCCACGTGGCTCAGTGGTAAAGATTCTAAATGCTGATGCAGGAGACACAGGAGATACAGGTTCAATCCCTGGGTTGAGAAGATCCCCAGAGGTAAAAATGATAATCCACTCAGTCTTCATGCTGAGAAAATCCCATGGAGAGAGGAGCCTGGTGGGCTACAGTCCATAGGAGTTAGATATGACTGAGTACACATGTAATATATAATTAGTCAATAAGTGCATGGAAAAATGTTCAATCTCCACTAATCAAATAAATATTTTCTGGGAATTAAACTGGTACCAATTTTTATTTGTTTAAAATGAAATATTTAGTGCTTACAGGTTTACAAATGGTGAATACACTTTAACATTTCAAGTGGAACTATGAATTGGCTCCCTTGCTTTAGTAGTCAGTTTATTTAGATTGCATGTTGATGGATGCAATTGGTAAAAAGTATTTAATAATATAATAAAATGTTCATTTTATTATGATAGCCATTGCAGGCACTTAGAAATAAATAGTGTACTTGCTTATATATATATATATAACTAATTAATAAATTTTTCTATTGTAGACTTTTGGATGCCTTCTTTCTTTCCTATATTCTCCACCTTTTCTAAAATACCTTTTTTTTCATATTAGAGAAAAGAAAAGTTTTTCCAGTGGTCATGTATGGATGTGAGAGTTGGAATGTGAAGAAAGCTGAGCACCAAAGAATTGATGCTTTTGAACTGTGGTGTTAGAGAAGACTCTTGAGAGTCCCTTGGACTGCAAGGAGATCCAACCAGTCCATTATGAAGGAGATCAGCCCTGGGATTTCTTTGGAAGGAATGATGCTAAAGCTGAAACTCCAGTACTTTGGCCACCTCATGCAAAGAGTTGACTCATTGGAAAAGACTCTGATGCTGGGAGGGATTGGGGGCAGGAGGAGAAGGGGACGACAGAGGATGAGATGGCTGGATGGCATCACTGACTTGATGGACGTGAGTCTGGGTGAACTCCGGGAGTTGGTGATGGACAGGGAGGCCTGGCGTGCTGCGATTCATGGAGTCGCAAAGAGTCAGACACGACTGAGCAACTGAACTGAACTGAAACATTATATACACAACTTTAAAAATTAGCTACCTACCAAATACCTTGATACCTACCAAATGCGGAGATTGCCTGGTAGCTCAAATGGTAAAGAGTTTGCTTGCAATGTTCCATCCCTGGGTGGGGAAAATCCCCTGCAGAAGGAAACGGCAACCCACTCCAGTATTCTTGCTTGGAAAATCCCATGGACTGAGGAGCCTGGCGGGCTACAGTCCATGGAGTTGCAGTCAGACATGACTGAGTCGTCACTGAGTTACTTCACCAAATACCTTAGTTTTCTTGCTAAGTAGTTTTAATATCTAGTTCTTTGAACAGTTTTACAACCCTCCTTATATTTAAACAGTTGGTAGTCAAGAAAGGTTTTCTGGGCGCGGAAAGTCAAGTCTATGTGTATAAGTTACGGAGACTGGGAGACACAGGTGGCCCATCAGTCTCATTACTCTGTAATTATATTTAATGTTGTAAATCCTACTTTTCAATTTGCTCCTCGTATACTTTTTGTTTAAAAAGTAATTGCTGCTGCTGCTGCTGCTAAGTCGCTTCAGTCGTGTCCGACTCTGTGTGACCCCATGGACTGCAGCCTACCAGGCTTCTCCAACTATCGCTAACACATCTTATTATGCAACCATCGTCAATCTACTTTCTTAGAAAATGAACTGAGTTTTGAAGCCCGGGCTTTCGTTTTAGTTTTGTGGCCTGAGTTAGTGATGCCCTGGGCACGGCTTGCACTTCACTGCCGAGCCCCAGTGGTTTAAGCAGGGTCTTTGTTTATGCCTGCATTTTATAGAACCCTGCAGTCTACAGTCTGCTGCATAACTCCAAGTTTGAGGGTTTGCACCTGGCCCAGATGAGCTGGCCTGTGAATTTATAACTATTCCATTGTACAGAAAGGAGAAACCAAGTCTTAGAAGCGGTAAAACAATTGCACATTGCCACAGAGCTAGAAGGGCTTCCCTGGTGGCTCAGTGGTAAAGAATCTGCTTGCCAATGCAAGAGATGCAAGAGATGGTGGGTTCAGTCTCTGCATTGGGAAGATCCCCTGGAGAAGGTAATGGCAACCTACCCCAGTATAGGGAAATCCCACAGAGGAGCCTGGCGAGCCACAGTCCATGGGGTCACAAAGAATCAGACACGACTGAGCTACTAACACTTTCACTTTTCATACTCTTACTGCTCAGTTACACTTTTATTCATTAATCCATTCATTCAACAGATATTGAATGTTATACAGCAGGAACTCTTCCAGGTGCAGGGAATATAGTGATGAACTTGATCAAGTCCCCAAACAACTGGGAATGATATTCCACCCCTGGGAAACTCAGACTCTGCCATGGACTTCTCCAGATAAGCCTGCTCTTCACCCGAGAGGCACAATTTCGTGAAATCCACTGATTCCCAACATAGAGAGGAACTTGACTAGGGAGCCCATTTTGAGGGGTTATCTCATTTCACCCACTAAACTGTGGGGTTTTCAATGTAAGGGAATGTGATATGCTTCTTTCATGCCTTCACTTTTTCACTTGCTATCTTATCATGAAGTCCTGTTCGTTGACTCGTTTCTTGGCCAAAGAGGAGAAATTATAAATTTTGCCAAAAATACCTTTCCAGCAGCCTCTGCCTCACTTTCAACCACCGCGTGTCCTTCTAAGCAGGTTAGAAACCCGAATCAGGTCACTGACATTTCTGTCCTCTCTGCTCACGCTCTGGTTTATTCAGCCTGCACACGTTAGATTTATTTGCATTGTTCTTGGTTGACGTTTAGTTCCTACGGTTTCTGCTTTGAGTAGATTCCTGCACATTTCCTCACACTTCATGCCATTCCTTTAAGCTACATTTCGGCACAGAGCTCTCTTTGTTCACAAGAATTCTGAGAGCGTCTCACAGCAGCTGCACACAACTATAGGAATGTGTCCATCGCTGCTTCAGGAAGAGAGATACAGGCATGGTTTCCGAAATACCGTGGCACAATGGAAGTACAGAGGAAAATTTAGGTCAAAAAGATTGCGTTCCCTAATGCCAAGACAGCTGTAAGCTTGAAAGAGAAAAAAAATAGAAAATGCAAGTCTGAAATGGAATGCACTTGCTTTGAGCAAGCAAAGTGGCTCAGCTCAGTGAAGGAAAGTATCCTGTTCCACATTGATTGACTATTAGCATATTGTAATTTAACCTCCTAGTGCAAAGATTCTTCATGCAAATGGTTTGGGAAAATCTGTAGGCAATTATTGTTAATATCAAGCAATTGACAGCATACAGGGATCCCAAAGCCTGTTTTGAACCAGTAAACAGCATCATTTCAAGCTCACCATTGTAAAAAAGAAGCTTGGAGAGGTTACATAACTTTCAAAGATCCCACGGCCAGTCACAGGGAGCAGTGGAGCTACAAGAAGCTGGGAGTCAATGGAAATGAGCCTGAAGCACCATTCCCCCCCCAGGTCCCCTGCACCACAGCAATCCCACCAGCACTGTGGTCCTCTTCTCGCTAGCACTCCCATCTCTTCCATTCATCACATTCTTCTCCATGGTCTATTAACTTGGCAAGAGTTGAGCAAATATAGTCAACGGCATCACCATGGATACATGGATGCAATGGAATTTGAACACCTGCATGGGAGTAACAGGCAAAAAGCCAGACAGAAATCAGTTATTCCCCCCAGTAACAGATCAGTTTAATCAGTATATAGGTGACTAGATGTAGTTCATTTGGGCCCAGATAATTCTTCATCTTTCTCCCTTATTCTCCCTGTCAGAGATCTCTTCTGTAATGAGTCCCAGGTTAGAGAAACAATCGTAGAGGCAGTAAAATTCAAACAGGGGCTCTGTGTCCACCTAGAGGGGCGGGATGGGGCGGGGGATGGGAGGGAAGTTCAAAAGGAGGGGATGCGTGTATGCCTGTGGCTGATTCACACTGAGGTTTGACAGAAAACAACAAAATTCTGTTAAGCAATTATCCTTCAATAAATACATTTAAAAAATTTTTTTAAATAAAAAATTACTTTAAATCCACAGAAAGCAAGGCAAGATGTTCCTACCTTTCAGAGAAAATGAAAATACCCCACAAGGCAGATACATGTGTGGAGAATGCATGAGGGTCTGTCGGATGTACAGTATCTTTTTCAGGATGCAGGGTGAAGCTTTAAGATTGACAAGATTGATGGTTATGAAAGTGGATGCCGAGGATAGTATTTATTTGAGGGAGAGAGAAAAATAGCTGTGTGTTAGCTTTCCCACCATTCTGCGTAAGGGAATTTATTTGTTGGATTCTAGCCCTGACTTAAGCTCATCTGTCGAACACTGAGCCCTCACAAGGTTGAGCTTGGAGATCTCCTATGATTTCTTCTGAGATTCCTGCTTGCTCTTGCGCCAGTTCTTTTTGCCGTGAGGCTGCTCCTATAACCCAAATGGAGGAAAGCCTTTTGAGCCCATAATCACAGGATCCTCAGATGAGAATGTTCTCAAGCCCACTGTCCCCTGTGAAGTTCTCTTAGACCATTCAACCCAACCAATGCAGCTCAACGTGACTCTACAGTGAGTTTTGAGGATGAGTAAAGGAATGAGAAAGAAACTGTCTCATTCTCCAGGAGCATGCAAAACCCTTCTTCTCTAACTATCCAGGGTCCAAAATATCATTATCATGCATGTGACATTTAAACAGATAGTGATCTTTACTTTTGAGGGAGGGGACATATGGATACCTATGGTTGATTCATGTTGATGTTTGCAGAAACCAACACATTCTGTAAAGCAATTATCCTTCAGTTAAAAGATAAATACATTTGAAAAAGAAAAAAGATTTTTAAAAAGCACAATAAACCAAAGCAAAGCAGAGAAGCAGGACTATGTTAAAGTGAAAAAAATAAATAAATAGACATGATCTTTATTTGTATTTAACTTTTGAAGGTGGGGGTGGCAGTCTGATCTCTCCAATTATGTTGTCAATTCTTAGAAGTCAGAAATCTCGTCCTTTGTGTTTTCCAAAGCACCCAGTAAAACTCAAGGCCTAAAGTAATTGCTACACCTCAGACATATTTAGTCAATGAACTGATAAAATTACATTAATTGCACCTTTATAGGAAGGATTATATTAGGCTCCCAACTCTTCACTCTAAAACTTCATCTTAGGGATTTCCATCTAAGTGAGCAAATGTGATATTCACAAGAGATCAAAATTGTATAACCATATGCTGGAGATTGGAAATTACTTCTGTATGTATATGAAATTAGCTAAGAAAATTTCCCAGAACTTTCCACAAGTCTTTTAATCTCTCTAAAATTATCTGGAATCTTTAACACAGTGAACATAACAAAGCTGCAAACAATAAATAGAAATCACAGATATTTGAAAATATAAAAATCACCCCTCTGGTATACAAAAGCTTGACCAGAAGCCTTTTGTTTTTCAAAAGTGTTGTGCAGGATGTCAATAGTTTACCAGTGTGAGAAATAGGAGTAAATAGGGCTCTTACCATCACAGGCTGTCTCAGCATATTCTCTTGATTAGAGTGCATTGTGAATCTTGATAAGGAACATAGATTCTGCACTATTTCCCAATACACTTGAAAAGGGGACTCATGTTTTCAGAAGTAAACTTGTGGGACTAGGCTTCCAGCAAAACATGATTTGACCAAGCTGTGAAGTTTCTAGGACGTTAGATCCATCCTTCAAAGAATATGTAGAACATGACTCAAGTTCTTTGTCAATCTGAGCATCTTTAGAAAATATGACTAGGAATTTGCAATAACTTATAGCTCTACATTGATTTTCTTTTTAAATCTATACTCTTATTACAAACTGATGTTGGACATTTCACTTCTCTAAACGTGCTCTTAAACCATCCTTCTGCTTGGATTCTACAGCAGTGTGTAAATAGCACTTTCTTGTATCTGGGCTTTCAGAGTATCTAGCCATGGTAGCCTGTATCTACCATTCTTGAGACAATGATCAAGGATTAGATGATTCTCTGATGTGAGAAAACATTTGGACATGAAGGTCTAGTCCTGGTATATTAACCTCAAACCCAGTACATAGGAGAATAAGTAAAACAGCAAATGTAGAGAAAATCCTCATGGCCTCCCTAGGGAGAATTCCTTGTTTTTACGGTTTGCATCGTTTTCTGCAACCACCTTGATCTTCATCATGCCTAAGTCTCCACTTTTGTCGAAGAATTCACATCAAAGTAAAATATCTGACAAGGTTTCTGTGTTTAACAAATTTCTTAATTAAACCCAAGAGTTCCTTTCCTTTCTCACATAGAAGATTTATGTGCTTAGCGAAAGGCACCATATGCCCCTGAGTTTTTGGATCTTCAAAACCACCAGCCCTGATCTTATTGTTTTAAAAACAGAATACACTCACACCTGAAATAACTACAAAGTCTCCTTCCCCCAAACATTCACCAATCAGACAACACCTGGCCCCAGCCACCACTAATTGATCCCACACGCTGTACACACAGAAACATGTGCATTGCTGTACTGAGTCTCCTAATGACTTCCAGGACCCAGAATGTCATGAACCACTTCAGGCATGTGTCGAAGTTTTAATTGGGAGGTTGTGCCTCTCATTATTTGTTTTTAATAAGCACTCCTCAGAAAGGAACATTTTCTGAGATCTTTGCTATCCAAAGAGCAGCCCTCAGACCAACAGTATGGGCATCTTGTGGGATCTTGTTAGAAACAGTAAACACAGGCTCCAGCCAGACCAACTGAATCCAAATCTCCAACTGAACGAGAACCTCAGGTGATCCTTACACACATTAAATTTGAGAAGCTCTGAAGTCTGGGGGAGGTTTAATCAAATTTCCGTTTGCAGACTTGAAGCTCATGCACACTCGCACTCATTGTACAGCTAATGATTTTTTTCCCTGTCTTATAGAAATAAAATATAATTAACAAATCATGGTATATTATGAAGTGATACTAAAAAATTTGATAGTTTTCTAGAAGAATCAGATGTTGCAGAAAAACAGGGTGTGTAATTATTGTAAAGTTCCTTTAAGAAATCTTTTCTAACCAAAATGGTGCTAAATAACTTAAATATTGCTGCTAAGTTATATAGGGGACTGTGGGCCTCATGTCATATAGGGTAATGGGTTTATGACTGACTTTCATGAAAGTTAATCATTTTTGTCTTGGGGAGTTTATAACTGCTATATTTAATGTGGATAACCAATAAGGACCTACTAGATAGCACAGGGAACTCTGCTTAATATTATGTAACAATCTAAATGGGAAAAGAATTTGAAAAAGAATAGATACAGGTATATGTATAACTGAATCACTTTGTACGTGAAACTATACTCCAATATAAAATAAAATTAACTATATTCCAATATACACTATTAATCAACTATACTCCTATATAAAATAAAAAATGAAAAAAAAAAGCTATGTCATAGTACAATACTATAATCAGGGGAAGAAAGGTCAGAAAACTATGCCCCTTTAAAGCAGCTTGCTTCATATCTTCTTCTCCACAAAATGGCTTGGATTTTGGGGAAAAGATTCTTTTAAGCCAGGGACTTGGCCTAAATTAGCCTCAGATTGTAAAGAATCTGCCTGCAATGCAGGATACCCAGGTTCATTCCCTGGGTCAGAAAGATCCCCTGGAGAAGTGAATGGCAGCCCACTCCAGTATTTTTGCCTGGAGAATCCCATGGAAAGAGGAGCCTGGTGGGCCCCAGTCCATGGGGTTGCAAAGAGTCGGACACAGCTAAGCAACAGACACTCCAATATAAAATAAAAAGTTTAAAAAAAGGCTATATCATAGTACAATATTATAACCAGAGGGAAAAGTTCAGAAAACCATGTCCTTTTAAATCAGCTTGACTTGTATCTGCTTCCCTACCAAATGGCTTGGATTTTTGGGAAAAGATGATTTTAAGCCAGAGACTTGAACCAGAATGGTGTTTAACACTCTGGAGAGAGGGCAAAACAGCAGAGTACATGTTCTCCATCTCTTGGGGTAATATCCCTGTTCTGTTGCTACTTTTAAAAAGTCCCTACATTAAGTCTCTCCATAAAAGAGTCATCCACTGATTTGAAAAATCAAAGAAGTATTAAGAGAACAAAGCACATCTCTAAAGAAGAGCTGTCAGTTTTTAACAAACTTCAGATTTTGTATATTCAGGTTTGTTTGATCCCCTTCAAATGAAATATTCTAAAAGACTCACATACTTTTATTCCCTCAGTGACACCATCACCAGCGGCATGTTTTTCTAACTCATCTTTGAAGACTGACCTCAAAATGATCTGGTGAGCATCACAGAAAAATGACATGATTTTGTCCTCCCTGGTTATTTTTAATTTTAAATATTACTATCCAGCCTGGTCCACTACTCTGTCTCCCAAAGTTACCTCCCAGAGATCTCAAACAATTTCTCTAAAATTGAGAAACCAACTTTAAAATGCACTCTTTGACTCACTAAAAGTTTGTGTCCCAGCTTTGTGATTCGAGTAAAGAATTTCTAAGCAGTTTTGGCCAACAGCAAAATGATGGCAGCTTATATTCCCCCAGTTTCTCTCTGTGAAGATAGAAATTACTCAGATGAAGATAAAACGCTCAAAGAGTTTTATAGACCACCAAGGAGGATTAGAGTCCTGC
The DNA here is from genome assembly GCF_027580195.1 of Bos mutus. Classification (NCBI taxonomy): domain Eukaryota; kingdom Metazoa; phylum Chordata; class Mammalia; order Artiodactyla; family Bovidae; genus Bos; species Bos mutus. Next base: position 54,488,848 of record NC_091640.1, read on the forward strand.
AGACTCAGGGATGCCTGTAGGCATTCTGGTTGGTTTTGGCAAAGATCATTCAGTTCAGTCTCCAGGCATGTCTCATCCTGTGTAATAGCCATTTAATGACATATATGTGTATTACACAACTAGTGAACTCAAAAGATGTCTCCATTTTTCAAAACCCTTACTCCTGACCCCGCTGCCCTAGCTCCCTAGAGACTGAGATAGAAATAAAGGCATGAGATGGCCCAGAGGGACCCACCATGTCCATGGTGTGTGTGTCTGTGTCTGCACATTCATAACACTATCGTAATCTTTAGTCTATTTTCCCTGCACACACCAAGTCAGTTGTAATATTTTCAATGAATACGTGTGCTTCCCTTAGTAGCATGGATAGTTGAGAAATAATAGAAATAATAATAATAGTACATTTTAGGTCCCAGTCTGTGGGGGAGAAAATGGCTAGACCAGTCTGCCCCCATCCTGGGGACAGGCTGGCATTGCCACATGGGCACTATCGATAGAGCGTTGGCAGAGCCAGGGTTAGGGCAGCAACTGTGACTCGCAGCAGTGCAGGGCAGCGTGTGCTAGACCCCACGAGTGTCCCAGTGTGCGGGAGAAAACGCAGCCCTGCAGTGGGGGGGCCCGTGCCACCTCTCAGTTCCCAGGGTCAAAGGGTGGGTCAAGTTGAAGCAGCATAGGCTGGTGCTCAGAATCCGTCAGCACACAGAGCTGTTCAGGAGGTACCATAGATGAGCTGCCAATCCCAGTGAAGCCCGACAAGCATCCAGAGAGATAGAACTCTTGAGAGTCCTTGGAGGTCCCTGTGTGCTACTGTGTAAGAGCTTCAGTGGTCTGCACAAGAGAGTGGCGACTACTTGCAGGAAGTCTGGAATCAGACCACCTGGGTTCAAATTCCAGCCCTGTCATTTCTAAACTGTATGATCTTATCACTGCCAGTCATCATACACAACCACAAGGTAAACATTTTCATTAACTACCGCCCAACTAATATTTAGGTTTCAGGAGACATAGCAATAAAGAAAAGTCCCTATCTTCGATAACTGCACTAAAACGATGATTGTTGCTCAGACGCTCAGTCGTATCCAACTCTTCGCGACCCCGTGGACTGAAGCACACCAGGCTCCTCTGTCCTCCACCATCTCCTGGAGCTTGCTCAAACTCATATCCATTGAGTCAGTGATGCCATCCAACCATCTCATCCTCTGCCGCTCCCTTCTCCTTTTGCCTTCAATCTTTTCCAGCATCCAGGTCTTTTCCAATGAGTCGGTTCTTCTCATCAGGAGGCCAAAGTATTGGAGCTTCAGCTTCAGCATAGCATTCATTTATTAGGCTTTTGCTATAGAGCTGGGTTGATGCTTTATATGCATCATCTTAATTAATTCTTCAAACAGTCCCATGAAACAGGTATTAATTATATCTACTTAACAGTTGAGGAAATTGAGGCTGAAGTTAAATTACCGAAGTTTACAGAGTTAGCAAGTGTCAGATCGGGAGTTTGAACTCAGTTGTTTTCTGCTCACAAAGCCTGAGTGCTTAATCCCTATACCAGCCAATAGATCATAGGGAAAAGCCGTGACAGGATCATAAAAAGTCACGTGACAGGTACAAATACACCCTGCAAGGGTCAGGAACCACATGAGTGTTACAGAAGGAAGAAGCACATTTACACAAAACCAGGGGATATCAGTGAAGTCATCCTGAAAGATGGATGGCACAGGTGGATTGGAAGAGCTTTCTAGGTAGAGAAAAACATATAGATTAATAATAATTGTCTTCCCTGTAGGAATTAATAAGAAATTGCTTATATCTTTCTCTACAGAGCTCAAATAATTGCCCCAGCTTTATACTAATTAGCTTCTTCCCTTATGAGGAAAGAAATAGGGTACTAATTTCGGTCTCTCATTTGCAGAAGAGGAAAATGACATTCACAGAGCTTAAATAAATCTTTCAAGATCACGCAGAACACCAGTAAAACAAAAACAACAACTACAAGCTGAGATCTGGCACTCCATTTCAGTCTAGAGTCTGTTCACATAATCAGTCTCTTATTTAAACACAGGCCTGAACATGGCCTATGATATGTGATACTATTATTTTCTCTGCAAATACTTTGCAAATCCATGCACATCTTTTTTCTTTTTTGCACGTATCGAGCTTTCTCAAGAAGACTGTGGGAACAAGTTCAATTTTTGAGAACAAAGTGGAGAATTCATCTCTGCACAGTTTTCTTGGTAAACCTGGATTGTTTGAAAAAGACTTATCTGAGGCCATTTCACTAGTCCTTCTCTCCTGGAACTCTAGTGCACTTGATCGACACTTGCAAATGTGACGAGAAGTAAACACAGGGAATGGTGACTGAGCTCCATGGAGCCATTTAGTCACCAGCCAGGGCAAGAAAAAACTGACAGTAGGAGTGAAAGTGACCAGAGTTTCCATCCATTTTTCTTACCTTTAAATCTTTTCAGGATGTGGACTGGCCTGTCAAAAGTATAGGGGCTGGTGCCCATAAACGGTGATTTAGGAGCAGTCTGGCAGAAACTGACAATTGTCTTCTCCACTTCCCTCAATAACAGAGATGTTTTTATCTGATCATTTAGCCATCCAGAAAAAATAAGAGAGAGCCTCTTGCAATCAGTTGAGTCGGGCAATTAACTTCTGTCCAGTACAATAGAGGGAAATGTGACTGTACAGCTTCTAGGAAGCATCCTTAAAGACAAGAGGAAGATCCTCCTCCCTGTCCCTCTCTTATCCATTCTCATGGTTGGAATATGGACTTAATTGCTGGAGCTCCAGCAGCCACTGTGAACCATAACGATCACTGCAAATGAAAGCCACAGATAGAAGAACAAGATAGAAGGAAATGATGCCATGTCCTATCAGAGCAGCTCTGGACCTCATGATTTCCTGAAGTGACAAAGAAATAACTTCTAACTTGCTTAAGTCACTCTTACTTGGAGTTATTCTGTTACTCATATCTGAATTGAGGAGAGGGTGAAACAACCTCTTGGGTTTTATAGTATGCTCATTAATCGGCGGGGGGTGGGGGGGGCGGGGGACTCTCTTATTTCTCTAAATAGTGACTCAGTTCAGTTCAGTCAGTTCAGTCGCTCAGTCATGTCTGACTCTTTGCAACCCCATGAATTGCAGCATGTCAGGCCTCCTTGTCTATCATCAACTCCCGGAGTTCACTCAAACGCACGTCCATCAAGTCAGTGATGCCATCCAGCCATCTCATCCTCTGTCGTCCCCTTCTCCTGCCCCCAATCCCTCCCAGCATCAGAGTCTTTTCCAATGAGTCAACTCTTCGCATGAGGTGGCCAAAGTACTGGAGTTTCAGCTTTAGCATCATTCCTTCCAAAGAAATCCCAGGACTTATCTCTCTTCAGAATGGACTGGTTGGATCTCCTTGCAGTCCAAGGGACTCTCAAGAGCCTTCTCCAACACCACAGTTCAAAAGCATCAATTCTTCGGCACTCAGCTTTCTTCACAATCCAACTCTCACATCCATACATGACCACTGGAAAAACCATAGCCTTGACTAGATGGACCTTTGTTGGCAAAGTAATGTCTCTGCTTTTCAATATGCTGTCTAGGTTGGTCATAACTTTCCTTCCAATGAGTAAGCGTCTTTTAATTTCATGGCTGCAGTCACCATCTGCAGTGATTTTGGAGCCCAGAAAAATAAAGTCTGACACTGTTTCCACTGTTTCCCCATCTATTTCCCAGGAAGTGATGGGACCAGATGCCATGATCTTCGTTTTCTGAACGTTGAGCTTTAAGCCAACTTTTTCACTCTCCTCTTTCACTTTCATCAGGAGGCTCTTGAGTTCCTCTTCACTTTCTGTCATAAGGGTGGTGTCATCTGCATATCTGAAGTTATTGATATTTCTCCCAGCAATCTTGATTCCAGCTTGTGCTTCTTCCAACCCAGCGTTTCTCATGATGGACTCTGCATATAAGTTAAATAAGCAGGGTGACAATATATAGCCTTGACGTACTCCTTTTCCTATTTGGAACCAGTCTGTTGTTTCATGTCCAGTTCTAAGTGTTGCTTCCTGACCTGCATATAGGTTTCTCAAGAGGCAGGTCAGGTGGTCTGGTATTCCCATCTCTTTCAGAATTTTCCACAGTTTCTTGTGATCCACACGGTCAAAGGCTTGGGCATAGGACTGGAAAAGGTCAGTTTTCATTCCAATCCCAAAGAAAGGCAATGCCAAAGAATGCTAAAACTACCACACAATTGCACTCATCTCACACTCTAGTGAAGTAATGCTCAAAATTCTCCAAGCCAGGCTTCAGCAATATGTGAACCATGAACTTCCAGATGTTTAAGCTGGTTTTAGAAAAGGCAGAGAAACCAGAGATCAAATTGCCAGCATCTGCTGGATCATCAAAAAAAGCAAGAGTTCCAGAAAAAAAAAACAGTGACTAGTATAGTATTTATTAGCTAGAATATTTAATTTGTAATTTATTAAGAACTTTTGATGCTTTGCTGACATTGTTTCAAACTCATATTTAAAGCGTGAATTGCAATTCAACTTGTGTATTTCCATGGATTAAGCCTGTTTTCTCAGTTAAATTGGGAGCTTTTTCCATTGTTGAGTTTCAGCCATGAATTCCAGATTTTCAAGTCTCAGTGATAACTTAGGGGTACATTTACCACCTGTGTTAAAATTGGAAATGCACTTTTTTTTTTTCAGAGGTGGTCTGTGCATTTATATATACACAAGAGTTTGTTCCTGGAAAGCAAAATAGCATGGAGTTTAAGAGCTTGGTTTAAATCCCAGGCATACTACCAGGTGAGTTACTTATCTTTCTTGTCCTTCAGTTTTCTCATCTGGAAGATGAAAATAATTATGGTTAAAAATAATAACATTACATAAAATACTAATTTAGCAAGTAGACACTATAATTAGTTTAATTTACAGATGAGTAAACTGAGATACAAAGAAAAAATTGCTCAAAGTCATGATATTAGTAAGGGATGCCAGTAGGATGCATGGGTTGGCATCCTGTGTTTTCAACAAGTACTGTTTCTCTGAGGATGTGATGAAAGTAAAATTGATATTTCTGCCCCAAACCTACTAAAAAACATGATAAACTTATTACTTCTACCATTCATCTCACACTGCTATAAACTACCTCATTTTTTTTTTTTACCTTGTTAGGATGCTTTCCCAAACTTAATAAAAAAGAATCTTAAGGGACAGAACCCCACATAGTATTTTACACCTTTGTCCTCCAAACACTTTTCAAACAGTCAAAAGATAGTGTTTCTATTTACGATGTTTTTTGTCAGAGAGCTCTGCAAACAATGGATGACAACAACAGAAAAGGGCATCGATGCTAACAGTGCTTTAATTGTCCATAGTCCAGGTTTCTTGGGCTTTCCTGGCAGCTCAGCAGTAAAGAATCTGCCTGCAATGTAGGAGACATGGGTTCAATCCCTGGTCAGGAAGACCCTTGGAGAAGAAAATGGCAACTCACTCCAGTACTCTTGCCTGGGAAATCCCATGGACAGAGGAGCCTGGTGGGCTATAGACCATGGGGTCACAAAGAGTTGGACATGACTTAGCAACTAAACCACAATGACAACAACAACCAGCCCTTCTTAGGATAAGAGAAAAATGGCACAAATAATTTGGAATCCAAATATAAATCCTACAAGCCTACATTGACCAATGCAATTTGTCACAGACATTCTAAACATTAAAACAATTATTCACACAATCATCAAGATGTTCATTGCCTATGTTTCTCTTTTAACATATGGTGGTTCATTTTGTACATTAACACACAACTACTTATTAGTCACTTTTTATGAAGACCACAGTGTAGTCTCAGCCTCTAGTAAAATCAAATTGGTGGGAAGAAAATGAATAGTTAATAATGTGACTGCTGCTGCTGCTGCTGCTGCTGCTGCTAAGTCACTTCAGTCGTGTCCAACTCTGTGCAACCCCATAGATGGCAGCCCACCAGGCTCCACTGTCCCTGGGATTCTCCAGGCAAGAACACTGGAGTGGGTTGCCATTTCCTTCTCCAATGCATGAAAGTGGAAAGTGAAAGTGAAGTTGCTCAGTTGTGTCCGACTCTTAGCGACCCCATGGACTGCAGCCTACCAGGCTCCTCTGTCCATGGGATTTTCCAGGCAAGAGTGCTGGAGTGGGGTGCCATTACCTTCTCCATTATAAAATAGTCTTCATTAATCAAAGATATGCCATAGATTTACTCTGGAAAAAATGTACTTTGAGTGTCTATTCATAGATGCAAGCATTCTACAAAATGGAAGTTGCACTGAAGTTAGTTCCGTTTTTAACTGAAGGCGAGGATAAAATAATTGTAACAGGATCTTGTAGCTGTTTTGGACTTTATAGTTTGTAAATCACTTTGACCTCTACTGTAGTCTCATTTAATTCTCATTTGAATTCAGAGGGAACCAGTATTATTACCTTCTTTTTTAAGTCTTTATTGAATTTGTTACAATATTGCTTCTGTTTTGATTTCATGTTTTGGTTTTTTGGCTACAAAGCATATAGGATCTTAGCTCCCCAACCAGGGATCTAACTCCCACCCTCTGCGTTGGAAGGCGAAGTCTTAACCACTGGACCACCAGGGAAGTCCCAGCAGGTATTACTGTGCTCAATAGATCAGTCGTGTCTTTTTGCCACCCTGTGGCCTGTAGCCCACCAGGCTCCTTTGCCCATGGAATTTCCCAGGTAAGGATATTGAAGCTGAAACTCCAATACTTTGGCCACCTCATGAGAAGAGTTGACTCGTTGGAAAAGACCTTGATGTTGGGAGGGATTGGGGGCAGGAGGAGAAGGGGACGACAGAGAATGAGATGGTTGGATGGCATCACCAACTCTATGGACATGGGTTTAGGTATACTCTGGGAGTTGGTGATGGACAGGGAGGCCTGGTGTGCTGCGATTCATGGGGTCACAAAGGGTTGGACACGACTGAGCGACTGAACTGAACGGAACTGAAGGATATTGGAGTGGGTTGCCATTTCCTACATCAGGGGTCTTCCCAGCAGGTATTATTATCTATCCCCATTTTACAAAACAGGAAGCCAAGGGTCGGAGGAGTAGTCTCTTACTGTCTTTACATAGTAAGTAGCTGACCAATCTATTTTAGATCCAAATCTGACACTCTTCCTAAGGCAGCATGCTTCAAAATCCTAGCATAGTTCAGTAATAAACTTCAAGTCCAAAAATCTGACTTTTTAACTAAGTTTAACAGGAAAGGTGAAATGAAGAAAGATAACTGTAAAGGAACATTGCACGAATATGTTAAAACACACTTGTCTGCAGTCTAGCAGAAAAAAAATAAAAGAATGCATAAGAACAGATCCATTAACTCTACTCTCAGTGCATGAATATTATCTATGGGGGTGGGTAAGCATCAAGTCTACATTTATCTTAGGAGGCACAAAAAGAAATCGTTTGAATTAATCAAAACAACAACAATAACCAGAGTCAAAAATCCTTGATGTTTTCCCCAATCAATAGAACAAGCCAGGACTACTAAAGTCTTCCTTCCTTCAGTACTGAGGTGTGCATGCCCTTTCATCAATTCTCCCAGCAGTTGCTTTTGCAGAATTAAACCCTGAGTGTGGAGCCTGTGGCCATCTAGGGACTGGGTACACAGGGGAACTGTACCGGATGACGCGGGCCCAGGCGCAGAATACACAAATGTTCTTCCTAAAGTCTTCTTCATTTTAATAATAATAATAAAGTTATAATCACTTTGTCAATAAATTTTTCTGCATTTGGAAAAGCGCAGTCCATGAGTGTGGCTCTCTGTGGTCCAAAGAATACCGTTCATGCCTGTTAATGATCGACCCCCATAGTTTACTAATCTCAAGCTCATCTTGCTTTAGTGGATTCATATTGGCACTCAGCTCACTTATAAAGATGATTTATTATCAGTTTTTCAGATTAGCAGTTGATTAGCATTCAGCATAACTTCTTTGGAGGGACAGTGTCTTTGTATACAACCAATTAAACTAAGAAGCTCATCTGTTCAAAGTTGCAAGAATTAGGATTGTGAAAAAATAACACTTTTTGCCTCAAAATTGCTATACTCATATGTACAAAGTTTCTATATAATGTGATGAAATAATTATTGTAATTAGCATCTTAATTTGAATTTAGATGCAATTTGGGTTGTTGTTTTTTTTTTTCTTTTTAGAAATCTAAATTAATTCCCTGGGAAACTGATGAGAATTTTTCAAAGTAGAAATAAATGCCTGTAATAAATCAAGAGATAAGGGAACAGGCAGAGATTATTCTGCAATTAAAGTTTACTAAATTAATTCCACTTAAACTCCTTGGAGTTTAATGTGAAAAAACTAGGAAGTATGTATCTTCTTGAATTAAAAAACTCACACACTGAAATTTAAAGGCAAAGAAGAGAAAAGAACCACATAATCAATATTTCCCTAAGCACTAATCAGGAAATAAGTGTTAATATTCCTCTCACAGGTTGATGTTAAAAATATAAATAAAAGGCACCAAACTTGAGAAAATTAAATGAAAGCATGGACAGGTGATTGGAAGTTGAATGTGAATATTTGTTTTACCCCAATGAATGTAAATTTCATTAGTTGATAATTAAAAGGAAATTATACAGACATTACAATTACTGCCAATGGCATAAATTATAAAGCTGTATGGCAAAACAATTTACGAACTCACATTGCCATTACTATTGTCAAACTGGTTACCAGAGAAACCCAAGATAAATAATATACTCTGTGACTATGGAAATGAGGTCTTGATGTGTTGCTAGGCGGTTAAGGCTAATGTCATTGTATAAAACAATAATGTTAAACATTATTAGTTTTTTAATTATGTCAGTTAATTAGAATTGTTCCTGTTAATTGCCTATGATTCATCTCCAGATGAAAAATGCTCAAGTAAGAGCTCTGGCTTTTTCTCCCCCAGCACACCATCTAAGATCAGGCCTGAGTTTTGCACAGTTGGATTTTACAGATACCATTAGCCTGAGCAACAACAATAATGCTGATCAAATTTGTCCATAATAAAAGGTACTTTAATAAAGATGTGTTATTAAGGAAGCTACTTAAGAATAAAAGGCCATCCTATTACAACTATGGACTCAAAGATAGACCCTCAATTCCCAAATGTTGGTTTTATGTCAAAGATTTTCACCAACAAATTAAAAAATTAAAAGCATGGGATACGGTTAAACTAAAGACTACCTGACATTTGCCCAGGCTACAAAGACCAAAACATTGAATTTCTTCTAAAAACCCTCAGCTTCTTACCTTATGTTTCATGACCTCAGGAAATATTTTTATGTTACTCGTTCAGTACTTACAGGGCACCTTAATGTATAGTAAGGACCATGTTAAAGATGGTTGTACCTCTGGCCATGGGCTCACCATCAGGGTCCCAGCCCAAATCTCTAGCTCTTCCCAAGTATGAAAGTGAAGTCGCTCAGTCGTGTCCGACTCTCTGTGACCACATGGACTGTACAGGCTCTTCCGTCCATGGGATTTTCCAGGCAAGAATACTGGAGTGGGTTGCCATTTCCTTCTCCAGGGCATCTTCCCAACCCAGGGATTGAACCTGGGTCTCCGCATTCTAGGCAGATGCTTTACCATCTGAGCCTTCCCAAGTATAGCAATAAGACAATTGAGTGATTGTGTCTGTGTTTGGTGGGATTTTTTAAAGTTATGGTAAGGTGGAGAATGGGGCTTCCCAGGTGACTCCGTGGTAAAGAATCCTCGTGACACAGGTTCAATCCCTGGCTTGGGAAGATCCCCTGGAGAAGGAAATGGAAACTCACCCCAGTATTCTTGCCTGAAAAATACCGTGGACAGAGGAGTCTGGTGGGTTACAGTCCATGAGGTCGCAAAGAGTCTGACACAACTGACTGACACAGCTGAGCAACAGAGCACACACACACGTTGAAGCCAGGGCAGAACGCGCCTGGAGAATCCCCATGGGCAGAGGAGCCTGGTGGGCTACAGTCAGTCCATGGGGTCGCAAAGAGTCGGACATGACTGAGTGACTAAGCACAGCACAGCATCCAGTTGCAGGAAAATCGGAGGAGCCTCCCCTTGCAGACCTTAGAATTTAAAACCACAAAACAACAGTAAACCATTTACTGCCATGGAGACCATCAAAACTTTAAAACTGTGCTACAGCTTCACAGAGAAAATACTGACAAACTCTAACTTCCTGTTTTCCTCCATCTCAAATAAGAACACAAATGCTTGTCCATGAACTTTTGTCCGTTATTGCATTCCTAGTGGCTCAACAGTGGTTCACAAAAGAGTTTAATTAATATTTGTTGAATGGATGAGTTATCCGTTACAGAAAATGCAAACAATACCAAATAAGCCCCTCAAGATAGAGCTTTCCATTGATATGAAACATTCGTAAAATTGATAGATGCCTGAGTCAGTTTACACTGAAGAAAAACCATTTTTTGAAAAATAAGTTAATTTTTCAGTGGCCTTACTTTAGGATTAAGTATAAGAAAAAAAGCTAGAGAATTTAGTTTATATTTTGATGAGAATCCTGGTTTTTAAAATATTTAAAGTTTTTAGCACAAGAAGAGACTACAAAAAGCAATTTTTCATACCACAATAAAATGACATTTGTGATACAATTGCTTCTATCTCTGACCGTGTGTAATAGCAAGGAAGACTCATTTTATAGATGAACAAAAGAATCAGAACAGGACTGGCCATCAGCCATCCACCAGCCATCTGCAAGACATACCATTCAAAGAATCTTTCAAAAGTGTTTACCATCATGTGTGTGAGCCTGATTAAGGCAAGACCCTGGTTCACCAATCCTTGCTTAGGTTCTAAAACAAAGCTGGTATTTTCGGTTTTATATTTCCATTTGGGTTTTAATGAGAAGGAGAATTTTCTGCTCCTAAACCACTTGAATTGGTTGCAATGATTTCAATTTGGTGGCAGGAGGGACTGACAAGGACAACGAAAAGATGCTTTAACATCTACCAATTTCTGGAAACCTCCACATGTCATATTCCATATCTAGAATCTGGACCAATGGCTTGGGATAGATATGTCATAGAAACTCACTATTCCTGGATTACAAAGGAAGCGTTAAGACTACTTATTTAACAATAAACAAAGGATTAGATGATGTTAACACACAGAATGGTGAGGTACATGGGTACCTTTCTAGACAATTTCCCAGCTTGTTGCACATGCTACTCAGTAGTCAAGCTGCCAAGCAGACTTTTTGTCCTTCCAAAGATGGTCTCATTCCTTGAAGTTTCAGTTTTTGTAATTTGGAGAACTTGGCTGAGCGAAGCATCATCAGAGATGATTTCTCTTGTTGTGAATTCAAAAGGCTTCAGCATACAGCATAAACGATCCATTAGCGTGCATTGTCTGGAGTTCAGGAAAATACCTTCTGCAGCATTGTCACTGCCGTGTATGGGTTCTTTCTTCCTCTTTCTTCTCCTTCTATGGCAAAAGCACGCCTCTCGACCTATAGAATCACTGGTTTTTCAGTATGTGAGTGCTTTACGTATGATTAACTAAAGTTGGGGGAAACTGTCACACTTCAAAAATTCTCAAAGCATTCTGGCAAATGGGAAGAGCAAGTTCCAAAGAGACTGGGGAAGACTGCCATATATCTAAGTTTACTGAAAAAGCATGTCAGATAAAATTGCTAGACATTGAAAAAACCCAACTAAGTACTTAATGTGCATGGTAAAATATTTTTAGGTGGTCAAGATAGAATAAAATATTGCCAGCTCTTTCAGCTTTCAGTTCTGTTGTAAAAACAAGGGGGTAAAATAATACACGGGGAAAAATGTGACCAAATAAGTTTGATAAAGAACAAAATTGGATAACAAGCACTATCTGATTTGAAGACTTATTATAAAGTCTTACATATATATATATATAATCAAGAAAAAGTGGCAATTGGTACAAAGATAAATGAATGGATCAATGGAAGAGAATAGAGTCAAGAAAAATTAAGATTATAGATAGATATATATAGATAGATAGATATATGGACCAATGATTTTCAACAGAGATGCAAAAGCATTAGATGGAAAAGGATAGTCTTTTCAACAAATGATGCCAAACAATTGAATTTCTGAATGCAAAATAAAATTTACTTTGATTTATACCAATGTAAATATTAATTCAAAATGCATCACAGATCTAAATGTAAGATCTAGTGTTTTTTTATATAAATTGATTTTAATTGGAGGCTAATTACTTTACAATATTAAAAGAAAATAGAGAAATAAATCTTTGTGACCTTGGGATAGATAAAAATATCTTAGATTCAGTATCAAAAGCATGGTCCATAAAAGAATAAATTGATGAATCACACTTTGTCAAAATTTAAATTTTCTGTCATTAAAATCACTGTTAAGGAAATGAAAGGGCAAATTACCAAGTGGGAAAAAATATTTGCAAATCATATATCAGCTGAAAGATTTGCATCCAAAATATATAAAGAATTCTCAAAACTCCGTAATATGAAAACAGCATTTTTTAAAGTGGGTAAAACACTTGTACTGACTTCACCAAAGATACACAGATAGAAAAAAAGCATATTAAAAAGATACTTGATATCATTCATCCTTAGGAAATGCAGATTAAAATCACAATGAAATACCATTACACACCTATTTTAATGGCTAAAAATTTTAAACACTTACCACCCCAAGGGTTAACAAAGGTGTGAATCAACTGAAGCTCCCATACACTGAAGATGGGAATATTAGCTTATACAACCATTCTGGAAAAGGGGCTTCCCTGGTGCTCAGAGAGTAAAGAATCTGCCTGCAGTGCAGGAGACATGGGTTCAATCCCTGGATCGGGAAGATCCCCTGAAGAAGAGAATGACAACCCACTCCAGTAGTCTTGTCTGGGAAATCCCATGGACAGAATGGCCTGGCAGGCTACTGTCTCAAAGAGGCAGACAGAACTGAGCACACACATTCTAGAAACAACTTGTACATTTCTTAAGAAGCTAAAGATGCACCTACAGTGGTATGATTCAGCCATTCAATTACTTTGCAGTTATATAGGAGAAATGAAAACTTGTCCACACAAAGACTTGTATTATTGTATAACTGCTCACAGTAGCTTTATTTGTAATAGCTAACTCAATGTCTATCAATTGTTGAATGAATAAACAAATTGTGATGTATCTGTACAATGGAATACTACTTGGCAATAAAAAGGATTGAATTAGTGATAACCCAACAGCATGGATGGACTCAAAATATGCTTGGTGAAAGATGGCAGACAAAAGGAAAGAGTACATATTTATGATTCTGCTTGTATAAAGTTCTAGAAAATACAAATGAATCTGTAGTGACAAAAAGGCAATCAGTGATTGGGGAAGGGAATACAATGAGAGACAAAAGGAGCACAAGAAAACAGTTAGAAGTTATGGATGATTTATTAATTGTATAGTTATGTCTGTTCAGTTCAGTTCAGTCACTCAGTTGTGTCTGACTCTTTGCGACCCCATAGACTGCAGCGCGCCAGGCCTCCCTGTTCATCACCAACTCCCAGAGTTTACTCAAACTCATGTCCATTAAGTTCGTGATGCCATCCAATCATCTCATCCTCTGTCATCCCCTTCTCCTCCTGCCTTCAATCTTTCCCAGCATCAGGGTCTTTTCCAATGAGTCAGTTCTCCGCATCAGGTGGCCAAAATATTGGAGTTTCAGCTTTAGCATCAGTCCTTCTGACAAATATTCAGGACTTATTTCCTTTAGGATGAACTGGTTGGATCTCCTTGCAGTCCAAGGGGCTCTCAAGAGTCTTCTCCAACACCACAGTTCAAGAGCATCAATTCTTCAGTATTCAGCTTTCTTTATAGTTCAGCTCTCACATCCATACATGACCACAGGAAAAACCATAGCCTTGACTAGACAGACTTTTGTTGCCAAGGTAATGTCTCTGCTTTTTAATATGCTGTCTAGGTTGGCCATAACTTTTCTTCCAAGGAGCAAACATCTTTTAATTTCATGGTGGCAGTCACCACCTACAGTGATTTTGGAGCCCAAAAAATAGAGTCTGTCACTGTTTCCATTGTTTCCCCATCTATTTGCCATGAAGTGATGGGACCAGATGCCATGATCTTAGTTTCTGAATGTTGAGTTTTAAACCAACTTTTTCACTTATCTTTCACTTTCATCAAGAGGCTCTTTAGTTCTTCTTCATTTTCTACCATCAATGTGGTGTCATCTGCATATCTGAGGTGATTGATATTTCTCCTGACAATCTTGATTCCAGCTTATGCTTCATCCAGCCCAGCGTTTCTCATGATGTACTCTGCATATAAGTTAAATAAGCAGGGTGACAATATACAGCCTTGATGTACTCCTTTCCCGATTTGGAAACAGCCTGTTGTTTCATATCCAGTTCTAACTGTTGCTTCCTGAACCACATAAAGATTTCTCAGGAGGCAGGTCAGGTGATCTGGCATTCTCCTCTCTTTAAGAATTTTCCACAGTTTGTTGTGATCCATACCATCAAAGGCTTTGGCATAGGCAATAAAGCAGAAGTAGATGTTTTTTTGGAACTCTCTTGCTTTTTTGATGATCCAATGGATGTTGACAATTTGATCTCTGGTTCCTCTGTCTTTTTTAAATCCAGCTTGAACATCTGGAAGTTCATGGTTCATGTACTGTTGAAGCCTGGCTTGGAGAATTTTGAGGATTACTTTGCTAGCATGTGAGATGCGTGCAACTGTGTGGTAGTTTGAGCATTCCTTAGCATTATCTTTGGGATTGGAATGAAAACTGACCTTTTCCAGTCCTGTGGTCACTGCTGAGTTTTCCAAATTTGCTGGCATATTGAGTGCAGCACTTTCACAGCATCATCTTTCAGGATTTAAAATAACTCAGCTGGAATTCCATCACCTCCACTAGTTTTGTTCGTAGTGATGCTTCCTAAGGCCCTCTTAACTTCGCATTCCAGAATGTCTGGCTCTAAGTGAGTGATCATAACATCATGGTTATCTGGGTCATGAAGATCTTTTTTGTATAGTTCTGTGTATTCTTGCCACCTCTTCTTAATACCTTCTGCTTCTATTAGGTCCATGGACTTCCCTGGTGGCTCAGACGGTAAAGCATCTGTCTACAATGCAGGAGACCTGGGTTTGAGCCCTGGGTTGGGAAGATCCCCTGGAGAAGGAAATGGCAATTCACTCCAGTACTATTGCTTGGAAAATCCCATGGACAGAGGAGCCTGGTAGGCTACAGTCTATGGGGTCACAAAGAGTCAGACACGACTGAGCGACTTCACTTTCACTTTCTATTAGGTCCATACCATTTCTGTCCTTATTGAGTCCATCTTTGCATGAAATGTTCCCTTGGTTCTCCAATTTTCTTGAAGAGATCTCTAGTCTTTCCCATTCTATTGTTTTCCTCTATTTCTTTGCATTGATCGCTGAGGAAAGCTTTCTGATCTCTCCTTGCTATTCTTTGGAACTCTGCATTCAGATGCTTATATCTTTCCTTTTCTCCTTTGCCTTTTGTGTCTCTTCTTTTCACAGCTATTTGTAAGGCCTCCTCAGACAATCATTTTGCCTTTTTGCATTTCTTTTCCTTGGGGATGGTCTTGATCCCTGTCTCCTGTAAAATGTCACTAACCTCCGTCCATAGTTCTTCAGGCACTCTGTCTATCAGATCTAATCCCTTGAATCTATTTGTCACTTCCACTGTATAATCATAAGGGATTTGATTTAGGTCATACCTGACTGATCTAGTGGTTTTTCCTACTTTCTTTAATTTCAGTCTGAAATTGGCAATAAGGAGTTCATGATCTGAGCCACAGTCAGCTCCTGGTCTTGTTTTTGCTGACTGTATAGAGGTTCTCCATCTTTGACTGCAAAGAATATAATCAATCTGATTTTGGTGTTGGCCATCTGGTGATGTCCATGTGTAGAGTCTTCTCTTGCATTGTTGGAAGAGGGTGTTTGCTGTGACCAGTGCATTCTCTTGGCAAAACTCCATTAGCCTTTGCCCTGCTTCATTCTGTACTCCAAGGCCAAATTTGCCTGTTACTCCAGGTATTTCTTGACTTCCTACTTTTGCATTCCAGTTCCCTATAATGAAAAAGATATTGTTTGGGGGATATTAGTTCTTGAAGGTCTTGTAAGTCTTCATAGACCCATTCAACTTCAGCTTCTTCAGCATTACTCGTTGGGGCATAGACTTGGATTACTGTGATATTGAATGGTTTGCCTTGGAAACGAACAGAGATCATTCTGTCACTTTTGAGATTGCGTCCAAGTACTGCATTTCAGACTCTCTTGTTGACTATGATGGCTAGTCCATTTCTTCTAAGGGATTCTTGCTCACAGTAGTAGATATAATGGTCATCTGAGTTAAATTCACCCATTCCAGTCCCTCTCACTGATTCCTAAAATGTCAATGTTCATTCTTGCCATCTCTTGTTTGACCACTTCCAATTTGCCTTGATTCATGGACCTGACATTCCAGGTTCCTATGTAATACTGCTCTTTACAGCATCGGACCTTGCTTCTATCACCAGTCACATCCACAACTGAGTGTTGTTTTTGCTTTGGCTCCATCTCTTCATTCTTTCTGGAGTTATTTCTCCACTGATCTCCAGTAGCATATTGGGCATCTACCGACCTGCGGAGTTCATCTTTCAGTGTCCTATCTTTTTGTCTTTTCATACTGTTATGTCAAACCTTATCAAATTATACTCTTTAGATGTGCATAGCTTACATATGTCAGTCCTACCTTATTGAAGCTGTTAAAACAAAAGCAAACAGAAGGCTTCCCTGGCGGTCCAGGGGTACCGTCTGCCTTGCAGTGCAGGGGACACTAGTTTGATGTCTGGTCCAGAAGATTCCGCATGCCTCAGAGTAACTAAGCCCATGCATCACAAATACTGAAGCCTGCTCACCATAGAGCCCGTGCTCTGAAACAAGAGAAGCCACAGCACTGAGAAGCCCACGCACCACAACTAGTGAAAGCTACGTGCAGCAGTGAAGACCCAGCATAGCCAAAAGGAATACAGAAAATGATTAAAAATAAAATAAGCAAATGAGACCCAGTGAAACTGACAAGCTCAAAACAAAAGGAGTATGTGGTCAGTTCTCATGAGGTGGATGAACCTAGAGCCTATTATACAGAGTGAAGTAAGTCAGAAAGAGAAAGATAAATATCGTATTCTAACACATATATGTTAGAATATATGTGTTAGATGAACACACATAAGATGAAGTATGTTTCATACTGTTCATGTGTTCATATAACACATGAACAGTATGAAAAGGCAAAATGATAGGATACTGAAAGAGAAACTCCCCAGGTCAGTAGGTGCCCAATATGCTCCTGGAGATCAGTGGAGAATTAACTCCAGAAAGAATGAAGGGATGGAGCCAAAGCAAAAACAATACCCAGCTGTGGATGTGACTGGTGATAGAAGCAAGGTCCGATGCTGTAAAGAGCAGTATTACATAGGAACCTGGAATGTCAGGTCCATGAATCAAGGCAAATTGGAAGTGGTCAAACAAGAGATGGCAAGAGTGAATGTCGACATTCTAGGAATCAGCGAACTGAAATGGACTGGAATGGGTGAATTTAACTCAGATGACCATTATATCTACTACTGCGGGCAGGAATCCCTCAGAAAAAATGAAGTAGCCATCATGGTCAACAAAAGAGTCCGAAATGCAGTACTTGGATGCAATCTCAAAAATGACAGAATGATCTCTGTTCGTTTCCAAGGCAAACCATTCAATATCACAGTAATCCAAGTCTATGCCCCAACCAGTAACGCTGAAGAAGCCAAAGTTGAACGGTTCTATGAAGACCTACAAGACCTTTTAGAACTAACACCCAAAAAATATATTCTTTTCATTATAGGGGACTGGAATGCAAAAGTAAGAAGTCAAGAAACACCTGGAGTAACAGGCAAATTTGGCCTTGGAATACGGAATGAAACAGGGCAAAGACTAATAGAGTTTTGCCAAGAAAATGCACTGGTCATAACAAACACCCTCTTCCAACAACACAAGAGAAGACTCTATACATGGACATCACCAGATGGTCAACACCGAAATCAGATTGATTGTATTCTTTGCAGTCAAAGATGGAGAAGCTCTATACAGTCAGCAAAAACAAGACCAGGAGCTGACTGTGGCTCAGACCATGAACACCTTATTGTCAAATTCAGACTTAAATTGAAGAAAGTAGGAAAACCACTAGACCATTCAGGTATGACCTAAATCAAATCCCTTATGATTATACAGTGGAAGTGGGAAATATATTTAAGGGCCTAGATCTGATAGACAGAGTGCCCAATGAACTATGGAATGAGGTTTGTGACATTGTATAGGAGACAGGGATCAAGACCATCCCTAAGGAAAAGAAATGCAAAAAAGCAAAATGGCTGTCTGGGTAGGCCTTACAAATATCTGTGAAAAGAAGAGAAATAAAAAGCAAAGGAGAAAAGGAAAGATACAAGCATCTGAATGCAGAGTTCTAAAGAATAGCAAGAAGGGATAAGAAAGCCTTCTTCAGCGATCAATGCAAAGATCAATGCAAAGAAATAGAGGAAAACAACAGAATGGGAAAGACTAGGGATCTCTTCAAGAAAATCAGAGATGCCAAAGGAACATTTCATGCAAAGATGGGCTCGATAAAGGACAGAAATGGTATGGACCTAACAGAAGCAGAAGATATTAAGAAGAGATGGTAAGAATACACAGAAGAACTGTACAAAAAAGAGCTTCACGACTCAGATAATCACGATGGTGTGATCACTGACCTAGAGCCAGACATTCTGGAATGTGAAGTCAAGTGGGCCTTAGAAAGCATCACTACAAACAAAGCTAGTGGAGGTGATGGAATTCCAGTTGAGCTATTCCAAATCCTGAAAGATGATGCTGTGAAAGTGCTGCACTCAATATGCCACCAAATTTGGAAAACTCAGCAGTGGCCACAGGACTGGAAAATGTCAGTTTTCATTCCAATCCCAAAGAAAGGCAATGCCAAAGAATGCTCAAACTACCACACAATTGCACTCATCTCACACGCTAGTCAAGTAATGCTCAAAATTCTCCAAGCCAGGCTTCAGCAATACGTGAACCGTGAAATTCCTGATGTTCAAGCTGGTTTTAGAAAAGGCAGAAGAACCAGAGATCAAATTGCCAACATCCTCTGGATCATGGGAAAAGCAAGAGAGTTCCAGAAAAGCATCTATTTCTGCTTTATTGACTATGCCAAAGCCTTTGACTGTGTAGATCACAATAAACTCTGGACAATTCTGAAATAGATGGGAATACCAGACCACCTGATCTGCCTCTTGAGAAATTTGTATGCAGGTCAGGAAGCAACAGTTAGAACTGGACATGGAACAACAGACTGGTTCCAAATAGGAAAAGGAGTATGTCAAGGCTGTATATTGTCACTCTGTTTATTTAACTTCTATGCAGAGTACCTCATGAGAAACGCTGGACTGGAAGAAACACAAGCTGGAATCAAGATTGCTGAGAGAAATATCAATAACCTCAGATATGCAGATGACACCACCCTTATGGCAGAAAGTGAAGAGGAACTCAAAAGCCTCTTGATGAAAGTGAAAGTGGAGAGTGAAAAAGTTGGCTTAAAGCTCAACATTCAGAAAACTAAGATCATGGCATCCCGTCCCATCACTTCATGGGAAATAGATGGGGAAACAGTGGAAACAGTGTCAGACTTTACTTTTTTGGGCTCCAAAATCACTGCAGATGGTGACTGCAGCCATGAAATTAAAAGACCCTTACTCCTTAGAAGGAAAGTTATGGCCAACCTAGATAGCATATTCAAAAGCAGAGACATTACTTTGCCAACAAAGGTTCGTCTAGTCAAGGCTATGGTTTTTCCTGTGGTCATATATGGATGTGAGAGTTGGACTGTGAAGAAGGCTGAGTGCCGAAAAATTGATGCTTTTGAACTGTGGTGTTGGAGAAGGCTCTTGAGAGTCCCTTGGACTGCAAGGAGATCCAACCAGTCCATTCTGAAGGAGATCAGCCCTGGGATTTCTTTGGAAGGAATGATGCTAAAGCTGAAACTCCAGTACTTTGGCCACCTCACATGAAGAGTTGACTCATTGGAAAAGACTCTGATGCTGGGAGGGATTGGGGGCAAGAGGAGAAGGGGACGACAGAGGATGAGATGGCAGGATGGCATCACCGACTCAATGGATGTGAGTCTGAGTGAACTCCGGGAGTTGGTGATGGACAGGGAGGCCTGGTGTGCTGTGATTCATGGGGTCGCAAAGAGTCGGACACGACGGAGCGATTGATCTCATCTGATCTGAACACATATATATGGAATCTAGAAAAATGGTACTGAAGAATTTATTCACAGGGCAACAATGGAGAAACAGTCATAGAGAACAGACTTATGGACATGGGGAGAGGGTAGGAGAGGGTGAGATGTATGGAGAGAGTAACATGGAAACTTACATTACCATAAGTAAAATAGATAGCCAACAGGAATTTGCTGTACAGCTCAGGAAACTCAAACAGGGGCTCTGAGTCAACCTAGAGGGGTGGGATGGGGCGGGAGATTGGACAGAAGTTCAAAAGGGAGGGGATATATGTATACCTGTGGCTGATTCATGTTGAGGTTTGACAGAAAGCAACAAAATTCTGTAAAGCAATTATCCTTCAATTAAAAAATAAATAAAGCTTTTTTAAAAAAAAGTCGTGTGTGATGAAGCTGGAAGAAGATGACTCGGCGATGATGAATTGTAGGAATTCTAAGAGGATCAATATACCCAATGGTCAGTTGGAAAGCTTTCATGGAGGAAGTGAGACCTGGCAGTGTCCCAGGTGAGTGAGGAAATCTGAGATCACAGAGATCTGTTCACTGAATAGTTTCTGAGCACCTGCTAGGTGTGTTTCTAAGGAGCTTATTGTGTAATGGGACAGACAGAGCCATAAATGCTGCATTTCAAGATAATTTGGAGTCAGGGGGTAGAAGTTTGCACAGAGTGTTCTGAAAGCACAAAGGAAGGTGGATAAGTCTCACCTAGGAGTTCAGGGAATGCTTCATAAAAAACACTTTCTGAGCTAATTCTTATAGATGAACTTGATTACCCAGGAAAAGAAAGGTGTGAGCAAAAATATTAAGGTGTGGGGCAAAGATCAGAAGGTGAATTCTGAGAAATCAAACCAATTGATATTACTAAGTAATAAAAATGAGGTAGGAGTGATACTCATGTATTCGTCCACTCCATTGGTTATTCAACAAATATTTCGAAGTGGTTTCTAGGGACCAGGCAACAGCAGGACGAAACAGGTGAAGTTCTGAACCTTATAAAACTTCCAGTATGGGCAGGGAACTCACTCTGAAGGGTGCCCTTGATTCAAAAACCCATAAAGGTCAATGAAGACCAAATGATGAAAAGTCTCAGATAGCATCCCAAGGTACTCAGGCTTTATTCTGCAGGCAAAGGGGATCCATGAAGAATTTTAAAAGAAGAATAGTGTGATCAGGTTTGAAGATCATGCAGATTTAGAGGGGAGAGCTGATCTGATGAGAACAAGACTAGGGAAGGGGAAACTTGGTGGTTCAGTGTTACAAGAACCAGGATTGGAAATGGGAGAAAAAAAGGTTTGGGGTGGAACCATAGTGAGTTTAGTTAGAGACATGTAGCTTTGAGGCAGCCTGAAAGCAACAGATGGTATTCTCCTGCGGCTCCTGGCAAAGGTGTGACTTAGAGATGGAGCCCAGTGCTGAGAATCTGAATCAAGAGAAGGAAGGAAGCCCGAAGGGACAAATTTCCCAATGGCGTATCTGTTAAATATTGGATGCTCACCTAATTTTTGCTTAAGGCTTCCTTTTTCTTGGCATTTTCCTCTTATTTACTATTCTTACATGGCTACCCTCAGCATCATATACTGCCCTGAGGAGGTACCATTCTGTGGTAGCAGACTCAACATTATCAAATCAAGCAATATTGGATTCAGAAGACATCTAAAGATCATCTCACCCATTCTCTTTCGCTTAGAATATTATCGCTTCAAAAATACTATTTTGATACTCTACCATCTATTAATGTATAAACTGTCCAATAATCTGCCTGCACGCTCAATTGCTCAGTCGTGTCCGACTCTTTGTGATCCTATGGACTGTAGCCTGGCAGGCTCCTCTGTCCATGGGATTCTCCAGGTAAGAATACTGGAGGGGTTTGCAAGCAAAGTGGATTGCTTTTACAGTGACGGGAAAGTAAAACTCAAAACCTTTGAGTTGTGGTGAAGTTTATTGTTTTGATGGTGGTGATGGTGGTGTGGCCCCTCCTATCCCTCCTCTCCCTCCTCTCCCTCCTCCTCCTCTCCCTCTCCCTCCGTTCCCTCTCCCTCCTCCCCCTCTCCCTCCTCCTCTCTCTCTTCCTCTTCTTCCTCCTCCTTCTTCTTCCTTTTCTTCTCCTTCTCCTCCTATGCCTCCTTATGACTCATTCAAGTGAAAACAGTAGCTGTTATTCACCCCACCTAATTCCAGGGACCCTAAGTGATCTGTGTAACTCCTGAAGCTAAGAACAACTCAGACACCATGCAAATATTGATTGGCTTCTCTCTTGCACAGCCAATTATGCTTTTTTGGACTTGCTTTGATCTGCCTGGTGACACTTTGGTTCTCTGTACCCTTCCAGTGGCTGTGAGTTAGACTGGTTTATGAGACACCCAACTCAGCAGCCTAGTCACAAAGGTCCCAGCTAACAGACAATGTGGAAACTCTAGGTCAGAAGTTTGCTACCCAAATTCATAATTTTTGCTAATATCTGTGGAATCCCCTTCATCCTGTGCTTTAGCACTAACATTGCAATGAGACTCTAGCCTTCATCTTCACTCTAATAAGAGGCTTCCTTATTTAGCCAAGGTATTGTCTCACTTCTTCTGTTGAGTATTTTACAAACATAATGTGCATCAACTTTAGACAACTGACACACATTCCCCTTTTACATTTGTTAGAAGTCTCCGACAAAATAGTCACAATTCATTTCTTAGCTCAGAGTTCTATAGTAGAGAATGTTTCTGTGTACTGCTTCGGGCGGTCTTTGTCTGGAGAGCTGGGGTATCGTTATAGCATTTAAATCCAGAAATTACATGCAGTAATTCTTCTCAAAGTGTATATTACTTCTAAATGAAGCGATCTTAGGAAATATTTTGTTATAACCCTCAGTTCATAGAAAAGTCCAATCACCATTCTAAAAATAGGGTCTTGAAACTTCACTAGTCAGAGTGTTTGTGCCTTTATCTGAATGACAAGGGTCAAAGGCCTGAACTCCAGGGAGCCCATATGTTAGTTTTGCTTGACACAGCAAAGGTAACACAAAGCACCTCCCAAGTAAGTTTATTAAACTCCCAAAGTCCAGGATCTGGGTCCTACAGTGATTATGTAAGTGAAGACATAAATTTCCAACATCTTCTCTGGCCCGACATTAAAGGAAATGGGCTTTCATTGTTTCTCTCTTATAGTTCACTAATACAGGCCTGGCAATTTAGGAAGAAAATGAAAGACAAAATAACTAAATGCCGAGTTACAATTTCCATACTTCGATCTTGCTGCTCCACTGCGGGATGGGGCTCTTTAATATGCTACAACGCCCGTGACAGCTACTTCTCCAAGTGTGGGATATGCAATTTCGATCTCTTATTCTCTGAGTCTTTGTACCTTTTAGTCTAACAACAAAGAGGAACAAAGATCCTAATTATACCCATAATCATTATTATCTGAAGAAGTTCCCAGTAATTAAATTTTAAAGAAAATTTATTTAACGAGCTTTCTACAGTCACATCCAAGCAATACACATTCAAGTAGATAGTGATTAGTATGAAATAGCACTAATTTGAATGACTTGATAAAAGCTTCTACTTCAGTACTATGTTTTTAATAATTGTGTAATTACATAGAGAATTATTCCTGTAAATATCGCTTGTTTTATATAGAATAGAGGACATGAAGATGTGTTCTATCCAGAGCAAATTTCCAATATTTTGAAGCTGTAGCTCCTTGTGTCAGCTAAAAAGTTAATATGTACGTCTTAATTACACAAACACACACACTCTCTTGCATCGAATATACACCTTTCATTTGCATGAGTTCAGAATAAGTGCTTAGCTTGGTAGAAGCGGAGGTGGAGAGAAAATAAATCTTCTCTGAAGGAGTGCATGGTCATTACCAGTGAATGGAAATGAAAAGCATATTTCAGTGAACATCTCCTAATTATCCCATAAGAGAGGCGCGATAATTGGCATAGACTATATCGATGTTGTCGCGTCTATATCATTTCCAGTGATTCATGGAGCTTTAGAAATGTTAGCATGTAATATTCTGCATTTGTTCTTTTCATTTCAGGGCAAAATAAAGTGCTGATCTTAAATACAACTATAGAAAGAAGAACTACAGCTCAAAGCAGACCTCTTTCATTTGAATATTTTTTCATAGTGGGGGACAAAGGTATTGAAGGATTTCACATATCCTCAAGTAAATATTGTAAGGAACAATGAGATGAAGGGGACACATACTGGCCAAGGACACAGGAGACCTAGGACCAAATTCCTGCTCTACCGCTAATTAGATGGGGTGATTTTTAATTTTTTTTAATTTTATATTAGAGTACAGCCGATTAACAATGTTGTGACAGTTTCAGGTGGACAGCGAAGGAACTCAACCAAACATATAACGTATCCATTCGTTAGATGAGGTGACTTTTAATGAGTGACTTGCCCTCTCTGGGTTTCAGTTTCTTCATCGATAAAATAAGATGAGCGATCTAATTTCTAAGGATGCTGCCAATTTTCAACTGCAGTTTTTCTCAACACCACTAGCTCTGTGATAACAGTGTTTAATTTTACAAACAGAAACAATTTGCTCTTCCTACAATTCAAAATGAAAGGCAATATTTATTACCCTCAAAAGGAAACATCTGGATATAAAGCATCTGATGCAACTCTGGGTGCCCAAAATATTTACTCAATATTTTACTTCATACACCAATGACATGATGCTACACTGACTTGTTCAATGGGCAATAAAAAGGGAAAACAAGGTTAAAATGGGAAAGCAAATAAGATAGATTTGACATAAACTTTTAATGTCATGCACATAAAACAAATTGTCCTGCTTTTCTATCTCCTACCAAACCTTTCATTCAACCACACACAATTTTATCCTTGGGGAATAGGACTTGACATAGAAGGCAAAAATGCTAAAAGCATCCAAAGTCACTGGAATCCAGCTCCTTGTTAGCTGTCACATCATCAGTAAAACTCGATTGCACCAATTTCATCCTTGGTGCCATTTATAACCTGCAAAGAACTACCAGCAGTTGTAGTCCTCCTAGAATGGAATAAAGAGGAGCTGAGTAACTCAAATGGTAATGCCTTGGGACTTCACTCCAAAAGCAAAATTAATCTGGTTCTGGCTGGTATGACCGGGCTCAGAGACC
The DNA here is from genome assembly GCF_027580195.1 of Bos mutus. Taxonomy (NCBI): domain Eukaryota; kingdom Metazoa; phylum Chordata; class Mammalia; order Artiodactyla; family Bovidae; genus Bos; species Bos mutus. The sequence goes on from NC_091640.1 coordinate 54,514,316, forward strand.
CTTGAACTGCAGAAGAAAATGTGACTGATCTTGACCTGATCAAGTCTGACGCTGCATTGTTAAGGATCCCTCTTCTGGTCGACTTAAACATTATCATCCCAGGACCAACAGGACACAAATTAAGTATGCACATCCCTTGGAAAGCCTATAGTTTTCCTAAGCTGAAACAGGCTTGGAAAGAGCAACTTTATCATCATCTGTGTACAGAAGTAAATTTGAGTGCAGAGTATCCCAACTGAAGTTCAGCTGTTTACATAATTCACTTAGACTTTCAGGAATCCAGGACTTGGTCATTCACATAGGAAATAATTCCAGGTTCCCTAGTGGCTCTGTGATAAAGAATCTGCCTGCCATGCAGGAGATGCAGGAGACTCACGTTCTATCCCTGAGTCAGGAAGATCCCCTGGAGGCGGGCACAGCAACCCACTCCAGTGTTCTTGCCTGGAGAATACCATGGAGAGAAGAGCCAGGTGGGCTGTAGTCTATAGGATTGCAAAGAGTCAGACACAACCAAAGCAACTGAGCTTGCATGCAGGCTACTAGAAACACAACTAAATTTGTGCTGGGTATTTATTGAAGGTTAGAAGAATTAAGGAACTAGTGTTAGGTGTTGTCAACTTGTCCTCTTTCTTATGGTTCTCACTAAATAAAAATTCCTTTAAAAAAAAAAAGCATAGCAGGGACTTCCCTCATGGTCCAGAGGTTGACTCCATGCTTCCAATGCAGGGGGCGCAAATTCCATCCCTGGTCAGGGAACTGAGATCCCATATGCTGCATGGTATGGCCAAAAATACAGTACAAATTAAAAAAATTTTTTAAAGCACTGCAATTTTTGAAGCCAGTTCAGCCACCATTTAAGATTCTAGAGATACATATTACTCAAGTCAGCCTCAGTGATCAGAGTAGGGCCAGTGACCACATGATAAGAACACAGTTAAATTGTTCCCAGACATCTAAATTTCATGAAAAAGGAATCTTTACATAAGCTTTCCAGTTTGGTGTGATCCTTCTGTGGAAGCTTTTCCAAGATGTATAGAGAATCGAACATAGCTAGATAAAAGGACAAAAATTAAAACTTCAAAAATTATAGATATTAAGAATTCTGTCAAGTATCTGCCACTTAGGGTTTTCTGCTTCAAGCCAGCTTTCACATCTATGGTTGAAAAAGATATTAGCTACTTTCAACCCAAAATTGTATTTACATTTGTTTTAAGTTCAATGACTACCACATTTCACATAATTGCATTCTAGTCGGTGCACTAATCTTCATTTTAAAGTGTTTTGTGAGCCCTTAAGATGCGAAAAAATTAACATATCATGAAAAGGGCAATTCATTTGAAGATGAAATTTGGATAGGAGAAATTTCTTCAGTAAATACATATGTGAGCAGGCTGGATTCAATATAAACCAACTTCAGGTTTTTCTGTTTCATTTCAAAAACAAAGCAGGCAAATTTACAAACAAGAAGAAACCTGAAAGCAAACGTAAGTTTGATAGCAACTCCTTGGTTCTGTGGAGAAGCCGCCACTTTCCTGGTTGATTTTATTTTCTATGCCCATGATGTGAGAGAAAAATGCCAGCGAAGAAAAAAATAAAAAGCGGAAAAAATGGATTTTGATTAGTAAGGAAATGGTCCTGATTGTGAGTTTCTAGTTGGTCTCATTCTTCTGGATTTCCTTTCAAAAGTCTTTTCTTTCATGTTTTACGCTCCCAAGCTGTTATGTACCCTGATTTGTCGCTTCTTCTTTCAAATCAAGCATTCAGTACCTATACCTGTGCTTTTCCGTCTCTTTTATTGCTCTGCATCTTTTGATGCCGGCAGTTATTTAGGTATGCTTTTATCAAGTCCCCAAGATTCCCTGAAAAGACGTCTTTCTTCCAGCTCTTTAGGATAGAGCATTCAGCTTCATTCGCTTCAATTCTGCAAACCTTTGCTGAGCAACCTACTATGTGCTAGGCAGCTGGTCCGCAAAAGCAGAGAATCTGTGGTCTCCATTTACGGGCAAGCTCTTCTTAATGTTTCTTCCAGCAGGATATTCTTACTTCTGATGTCTCGCATCTCTTAATCCCAACACATGCACGTGTGCTCAGTCGCTCAGTCGTGTCTGACTCTTTGCACCCCTATGGACTACAGCCCGCCAGGTTCCTCTGTCCATGGGATTTCCCAGGCAAGAAGACTGGAGTGGGTTGCCACTTCCTCCTCCAGGGGATCTTCCCGACCCAGGGATCCAGCCTGCATCTTCTGCATTGGCAGGCTGGGTCTTTATTGCTGGGGCCACCTGGGAGGCCCCAATTCCATCACATACCTCAAACTTTGGATAAATGACAGCCCAGGTCATGAGCAATAAGTTAAGTTTCAGAGTTGGGTGGAGACTGAACTTCATGTGGTGAAGCCATACCCAGTGACCAGAACGGTCTGCTGTCATCATTTCTGTATCTGAATTCAGTGACTCAGTCAGTTGGCATTTAATTAGTTAATAAACAGACCGTTTCATGGAGAGCATGCATTAGCATCTGACACCGCCTGGCAGATGAGCTTTCTTGATTGATTAAAATATACATTTAAATATATTCCCTTAATTTATATCAGTTGCAAAGTGAGGCAGTTATCTTTATAACTGAGAGCATTAGCGTAAATTATTTAGTATCTTTTTTCTAATTTGCACCATATTATAATATCTATCTTGATCTCAGAACTAAATAAATCATCTGTCCCAAATTCTAAGCACACTGACTCCTAAGATTTTTATATCTCTTTCCCATCTTTGCCTCAACAGTCCTCCGAAGGAGACTAGAACTTCCAGGAATAGCTGTAGATTACTAAAAATAATGTTGTGGTCATTTTCAGAAGAATGTTGAGCTTAGATTCTGATTTATGTTTATTTAAATATATGATCATACTTTGAAAATAGAGATTAGTCTGAACTTTCTCAAGGTGTTACGGGTTTTTATTTTGTCATTGTTGCTGTTTCAGAGGTTTTGTTTCTAATCCGGATTTTAAAAATCCTTCTATTATCAATCACCACTGAGAGCTGATTATGTGGCTGGTTTTGCCCTAGGCTGCCTAGGTAGGATGGCACAAAAAGAAAGAAGAGATCTATCCATAGTTCTGAAGAATGAGGCATGCAAGAGATAAACAAAGAAAAAGTAAAATATTGCACAATGAGTTATTACAAACATATGTAAAATACTTTTTTAAAATAATTTTTACTGGTAATAAATACATGTTAATTACAAAAGATTTAGAAAATAGAGGAAAGGACCAACAAAAATTAAATTCCCTATAATCCCATAATTCAAAAATAACCATTATTGACATTTTGATGCTTAGCCTCCCACACTTATCTGGCTGTATTTTTCTTCCCAAATTATGATTATACTAAGCTTACTATTCTATAGTCTTCTTTTCCACTTAATATTATAACATAAATATATTCCCATGTTGCTAAATATTATTCTAGGAGGTCCTTTAATGACTGCAAAGTATTTCATCATGTAGATACAACGTAACTAAAGTTAACCAATTCTCATTGCTGAATACTTATACTACTCATATATGGGAATATTTAAAGTAATACTTGATGAAAAAAAAATAAAGTAATACTTGAATATTTTAAATAAACCTTTGCACATATCCATATTTAGGAAAGTTTCTTATGGTAGACCTTACTAGTGCTAGCTTACATCTGACTTCCTCTGTTGCATGAGCAATTAGAAGAGAGAGATTTATGGGACAGGAGATCACTGAGGACCTTTGGAGGACATTTGAGAAAAGTTTGGGGTCAGATACCAAATTAATCATGGTGGTGATGGGGAATAACAGATATTTGTTATTAGATGGAAACTAAGAAATGAGATCACAGGGACTGCCTGGTGGTCCAGTGGTTAGGGCTCAGTACTTTCACTGGGTGGCCCAGCTTCAATCCTTGACTGGGGGCCTAAGATTCCACAAGCCACTTGGTGTGGCCAAAAAAAGAAAAAGAAACTGAGATCATAGATCCAAGAAATGGTAATACAGATAAGCTTCTGATTCATTTAGGGGGTAATACCCAACACACAGGAAAAAATCACATGACAATAAAAAATTTCAATAAGTTTCAAGACAAAAATTCAGGCAGAGTGAAGGAGTGAATGATTGTCAGAGGTTTTTCTAGACCAGAAAATGCAAATATTTTGTTTATGTTACTGCTAAAATTTTTAAAAATTATGTATCCCCTTAAGCAACTTAAATATGCATATATACATTGTATTGTGTAATTCCAAAACTGTGTTTTGAAATATATTGCAAAATCTCTGAGTGCTCTTAATTAATATGTTTTGAGCTATGAATATATGTGAAATTATAGATTTAGCTCACTCAATTTGTAGAAAATATTTGCCATATAACCAAATAGTCTGTAAGTCCTCATTCTCAAAAAAAAAAAAAAAAAAAATTAGCCAATCAGATTACTGTAAGCTAGAAAAAGAAAATCTGACTTTATTTTCCTAATTCAAATAAAACGTTTATGAATGTCCCCATGGCAATCTTTTTATTTCTGAATTTTCTCTTTAATTATATCTGAGATAGCTAGATACTTTGGTTGATAGATAGGTGGATAGATGGATGACAGAGAAAGCATGATGTTTTGCCCTGAGTTTTTTACCTTGATGAAATAAGGTACAGCATTCTTCAAGATTTCTTATAGAACATTTCGGCTTAGATCTCAAAGAACTGTCTCTTAGGAGTGACACATCCATAAGGGACACTATTGTTTTATGCTACATGTGTGTTTACATCCTTTGCAATGATTTTTGTGACCCAGAGGCTTTCACAGTGGGGCAAGAAGATTCAGTTCAGTTCAGTCGCTCCGTCGTGTCCAACTCTTTGCGACCCCATGAATTGCAGCACACCAGGCCTCCCTGTCCATCACCAACTCCCGGAGTTCACTCAAACTCACGTCCATCGAGTCAGTGATGCCATCCAGCCATCTCATCCTCTGTTGTCCCCTTCTCCTCCTGCCCCCAATCCCTCCCAGCATCAGAGTCTTTTCCAATGAGTCAACTCTTCACGTGAGGTGGCCAAAGTATTGGAGTTTCAGCTTTAGCATCATTCCTTCCAAAGAAATCCCAGGACTGATCTCATTTAGAATGGATTGGTTGGATCTCCTTGCAATCCAAGGGACTCTCAAGAGTCTTCTCCAACACCACAGTTCAAAAGCATCACTTCTTCAGCGCTCAGCCTTCTTCACAGTCCAACTCTCACATCCATACATGACCACAGGAAAAACCATAGCCTTGACTAGACAGACCTTTGTTGGCAAAGTAATGTCCCTGCTTTTCAATATGCTATCTAGGTTGGTCATAACTTTCCTTCCAAGGAGTAAGGGTCTTTTAATTTCATGGCTGCAGTCACCATCTGCAGTGATTTTGGAGCTCAAAAAAATAAATTCTGACACTGTTTCCACTGTTTCCCCATCTATTTCCCAGGAAGTGATGGGACCAGATGCCATGATCTTCGTTTTCTGAATGTTGAGCTTTAAGCCAACTTTTTCACTCTCCTCTTTCACTCTCATCAAGAGGCTTTTGAGTTCCTCTTCACTTTCTGTCATAAGGGTGGTGTCATCTGCATATCTGAGGTTATTGATATTTCTCCCAGCAATCTTGATTCCAGCTTGTGCTTCTTCCAGTCCAGTGTTTCTCATGATGTACTCCTCATAGCAGTTAAATAAGCAGGGTGACAATATACAGCCTTGACATACTCCTTTTCCTATTTGGAACCAGTCTGTTGTTCCATGTCCAGTTCTAACTTTTGCTTCCTGACCTGCATATAGGTTTCTCAAGAGGCAGGTCAGGTGGTCTGGTATTCCCATCTCTTTCAGAATTTTCCACAGTTTCTTGTGATCCACACAGTCAAAGGCTTTGGCATAGTCAATAAAGCAGAAATAGATGTTTTTCTGGAACTCTCTTGCTTTTTCCATGATCCAGCCGATGTTGGCTTCTCTTCTTTTCACAGCTATTTGTAAGGCCTCCCCAGACAGCCATTTTGCTTTTTTGCATTTCTTTTCCATGGGGATGGTCTTGATCCCTGTTTCCTGTACAATGTCACGAACCTCTGTCCATAGTTCATCAGGCACTCTATCAGATCTAGTCCCTTAAATCTATTTCTCACTTCCACTGTATAATCATAAGGGATTTGATTTAGGTCATATCTAAATGGTCTAGTGGGTTTTCCCTACTTTCTTCAATTTAAGTCTGAATTTGGCAATAAGGAGCTCATGATCTGAGCCACAGTCAGCTCCTGGTCTTGTTTTTGCTGACTGTATAGAGTTTCTCCATCTTTGGCTGCAAAGAATATAATCAATCTGATTTCGGTGTTGACCATCTGGTGATGTCCATGTGTAGAGTCTTCTCTTGTGTTGTTGAAAGAGGGTGTTTGCTATGACCAGTGCGTTCTCTTGGCAGAACTCTATTAGTATTTGCCCTGCTTTATTCCATATTTCAAAGCCAAATTTGCCTTTACTCTAGGTGTTTCTTGACTTCCTACTTTTGTATTCCAGTCCCCTATAATGAAAAGGACATCTTTTTTGGGTGTTAGTTCTAAAAGGTCTTGTAGGTCTTCATAAAACCGTTCAACTTCAGCTTCTTCAGCTTTACTGGTTGGGGCATAGACTTGGATTACTGTGATATTGAATGGTTTGCCTTGGAAATGAACAGAGATCATTCTGTCGTTTTTGAGATTGCATCCAAGTACTGCATTTTGGACTTTTTTGTTGACCATGATGAAGATTAGAATGGATGAAATTTGTAAAGTGGAACAATTTCTAAAGAGGAGGCAGGAAAGAAGTGTTGCCCCACCACAGACCTCAGGCAGATTAACTGCAGGGGACAATGGGGTTGAAGTTCGTGATCAGAAGAGTGATTCCCTGATAGTTTCCATCCCCAGACACTCTGTGGAAAGCCTTTCTTATGTCCCACGTTGAAGACTCTAGATAAGGGACCAGAAAACGTACCCTATGGGCCAAATCTGACCTGCTGCCTGCTTTTGTCAATAAAATGTTATTGGAATACAGCCATGGTCATTCATTTACGTATTGTGGATGGCTGAATTTACACCACAAATTCATGGCTGAATAGTTGTAACAGAGACTGAATAGTGCTTAAAGCTTAACCTATTCACTATCTGAAGCCTTCACAGAAAAGTTTGCTGACTCTTTCTAGAAATTATAAAGTTGCATAAGTAGATCAGAGAAAGAGAGAGTCCTTAAGGTTGGGCTGGGCAGCCTAAACTGTGCTACTTAGCTGGAAAAGATTTGGAAAGGTAAAGAGAAAGAAAGAAAGAAAGAAAGAAAAAGCATGCTATTACTGTATCAAAGATGAAAAGTCCACATCATAAATAAGCAAGCCCATGCTTGATTTCATAGGCAAGAGAATTACACATGAAGAAGAAAGGTCCATGAACAATGCTTTAGCCAAAACAGAATGAGCCATTACAAACGCACGGTATCATCCAAACCAATATAAGGGTAAATTATTCCCAATCACATGGGCATCTCCCCTGGAAGTCTCAGAGTAGCAGTTGGCAGTGAATGAGATCCTTAAGCAGGTTTTAATAATGGCGGATGTCTTCACTAATGCCACTAATTGATTCAGATATGAAACCCAAGCTCAGTAATGTAATCTAAATGATGTTTAGTTTTCTAATGTGACTCTGATTTCTCAGAAGAGGCTATAGTGTATAGGTTAACTCCCACTAATTTTTTCTTCTATCTGCTATTTCAGTAAAATTTATATCCATTCAATGCATTCTTAAAATTACCAAAGACAAACTGTAAAGAAGATCAACAGTGACAAAAGGAACAAGCGTCAGTACCACACCAACTTGAAGTAACTACGGTTGAGATTATTTGATAGATTTAGGAATGTGACTTTTGTGTAGATGCAGTAAATCCAGTTAGGAAGACTACGCGTATCTTAGAAGAAGGTCCTATAAAAACTGCTTTAATGAACTGAAATATTTGCTTGTATTCATCCCATCAGCTGTAGTATCATCAGCATGTCTTAAGACATTGGCTATATCTGAATGTAAGATGGCAGTTTTTAAAACAGTAGATGTGATCATGCTGTTCACTTAGATAGTAATTAGAAGAAATTTTTTTTTGTAAGGAGATTTTTGAATTATTAGAAATTTAAATTTGAGAGTGTCTAAATTCATTATTTTTTCTCTCTAGTTTCCAAGTGTGATCAGAGACTACTTGCAAATTCAGCATTTAATATTTAGTACAATAAACATTAAATGTCTTATGCAGAGATAGATATACCTATGGTGGTGGTGATTCTCAGTTGCTCAGTCAGTTTCAACTCTACAACCTCATGGACTGTAGCCCTCCAGGCTCCTCTGTCCATGGAACTCTCCAGACAAGAATACTGGAGAGGGTTGCCATTTCCTCCTCCAGGGGGATCTTCCTCACCAAGGGATCAAACCCACATCTCCTCACTAGCAGGTGGATTCTTTACCACCGTGCCACCTGGGAAGCTCCAGATAAACCCATGGACTTCGCTATACCTTGACACTGGTTCCAAAGTTCCAAAATAAAAAAAATTTCTTCACGCCTGTGTTTAGCCATTGGTGTATTAATCACAACCCAAGCAGGAGACAAAAACCACACAGTAATATTTTTTCTTAACACATATATTTTATTGAAGTATAATTGACTTACAGTGTTTCAGGGGCACAACAAGGTGACTCAGTGATACATATACGCATGTATTATTTTTTAAAATTATTTTCCATTATAGGTCATTACAAGATATTGACTATAGTTTCCTGTGCCATGCAGTAAACCTTTGCGGGCAGTGTAATATACAGAACGACACAGAGAGTTGGAGTAACGGGGGCTTGGTTAGTAGGAGTTAAAGAAACAGCAGAGAATACAGGGGTAACAGAGACAGGAGCAGCCACGGTGCCCACGACAGAGGCGGAGCTCCGAGAAAGGCCCTCCCCAAACCCGGCTGAGATGCAGACCCCACGGAAGAGGGTCTGGCTGGAGCTCAAGGAATAAGAAGTAGCGGAGGTGCCATGCTGGCAGGACTTGCTGGAAATCTGTCCTCTTGAGGTGCTGGGGAAAGCAATCCTCCAGCTGGTGCCAAGGCTCGGAAATCACTGTCAAGTCACCCAGGAAAAAGCGGCGCGAGAGGATATGCGTATGTGCGCCTTGCCAGTAGCACTCCACTCTGAAGCCGTCGGAGGAGGTTCTCCGGGGCTGCTGGCTGCCGTGCGTCACTCGAAGCTTCGAGAACGGAGCTCTAGAATAGCCCTCCGCTCCAGGAGCCAAGTATTGGGGACACTGTGCCTGGAAAAACCTGGTGAGCCGCCCCCCCTCCAAAAAAAGAGGACTTTCTTGGTAATCCAGTGGCTAAGACCCTGCTCTCCCAATGCAGAGGGTCCGGGTCAGATCCCTGGTCAGGAAACTAGGTCCCACATGCCACCACTAAGACCCGACGCAGCCAAATAAATAAACAAATAAAAACGAATAAATGTTTTTTAAAAGTCTGGTGAGCAAAGCACACCAGATCGTGGACGCAAAACCCCTTTTCCCTTCACTGGCCTGCCAGCATCCTCTTTAATAACAAACTCTTAATGCTTTTCCAGTTGGGAGAGGAGAAACATTTACAAATCCCACCTCGATTATTACAGAGCAGCAAAGAAGAGCATATTTTGAGCTAAAAGGTAATATACATCAATACCTGTTACACTTGGCTTTTGTATTATGTCTTCAATATGCTGTGATGGTCATCACTGCTGAGAATTCCGTAATTGTCCCTTTTTCTACATAACATTTGGGAGCTTCTGGGTAACCATTCATTCAATAAATATCTTTTGAGCATGCTTGCTGTTTTGTTTTCAAAAGTCAGAAGTTAAAGATGAAAACTGCTAATTCAGGCAATTTTGTACACTTGCGTAGAAGAGGTATATGCATCACCAGTTGGACACAATGGGCTGGGGACACGAGCAGAGGTGTAAACACCCAAAGACCATGAACCTCAGAGGAGAAGAAGATAAGTCTGCCTCTGCAGAGAGAAAGGTGAGGATGCACAACATCCTGAAGAGATGCATCTTATTTGCATCTTGAAGGATGACTAAGAGTTTTCCAGAAAGACAAGGGGCCTCTTCTGAGGGTGCAAAACATGCAAAGGCCCAAGACGCTACAGATAATGAGTTATTGACTAAAGGGCCAGTCGTTCCAGGAGGCTGGATATACCCAAGTATTTAGCAGCCAGATGGGATGACCCATTCTGATAGAAAAATTACAACTTGACTTTAAAGGTTATCCTTTCTCCTGAACCATTTTTTGGTAGAGAAATATGCTCTTTTCATTTGTCTTCCTGGGAAGCTGAAGATGGTAAAATTAAATACTTAGATCTGAAATTAAAAACACTCTGGAGGCAACAAATAGTAGAATAACAGAGGCAGAAGATAGGATTAGTGAATTAGAAGATAGAATGGTAGAAATAAATGAATCAGAGAGGATAAAAGAAAAACGAATTAAAAGAAATGAGGACAATCTCAGAGACCTCCAGGACAATATTAAACGCTACAACATTCGAATCATAGGGGTTCCAGAAGAAGAAGACAAAAAGAAAGACCATGAGAAAATACTTGAGGAGATAATAGTTGAAAACTTCCCTAAAATGGGGAAGGAAATAATCACCCAAGTCCAAGAAACCCAGAGAGTCCCAAACAGGATAAACCCAAGGAGAAACACCCCAGGACACATATTAATCAAATTAACAAAGATCAAACACAAAGAATAAATATTAAAAGCAGCAAGGGAAAAACAACAAATAACACACAAGGGGATTCCCATAAGGATAACAGCTGATCTTTCAATAGAAACTCTTCAAGCCAGGAGGGAATGGCAAGACATACTTAAAATGATGAAAGAAAATAACCTACAGCCCAGATTATTGTACCCAGCAAGGATCTCATTCAAGTATGAAGGAGAAATCAAAAGCTTTTCAGACAAGCAAAAGCTGAGAGAATTCTGCACCACCAAACCAGCTCTCCAACAAATACTAAAGGATATTCTCTAGACAGGAAACACAAAAATGGTGTATAAACTCAAACCCAAAACAATAAAGTAAATGGCAACGGGATCATACTTATTAGTAATTACCTTAAACGTAAATGGGTTGAATGCCCCAACCAAAAGACAAAGACTGGCTGAATGGATACAAAAACAAGACCCCTACATATGTTGTCTACAAGAGACCCACCTCAAAACAGGGGACACATACAGACTGAAAGTGAAGGGCTGGAAAAAGATTTTCCATGCAAATTGGGACCAAAAGAAAGCAGGAGTCACAATACTCGTATCAGATAAATTAGACTTTAAAACAAAGGCTGTGAAAAGAGACAAAGAAGGTCACTACATAATGATCAAAGGATCAATCCAAGAAGAAGATATAACAATTATAAATATATATCCACCCAACATGGGAGCACCGCAGTATGTAAGACAAATCCTAACAAGTATGAAAGGAGAAATTAACAATAACACAATAATAGTGGGAGACTTTAATACCCCACTCACACTTATGGATAGATCAACTAAACAGAAAATTAACAAGGAAAAAAAAAAAAAAACATGTATCTATAAAGCTCACTAAAGCAAAGCACAGTAAAATGAGGTATGGCAATAAAAGGCATTAAATTTATCAAATAAAAAAATAAAGTGCTGAAAAATTAAAGCTGTCAATTCTGTAATAGAAAAAAAAAATACTTAGATCTGTACTTGCTAAAAGAATCAAACTGAATGCAAAAGAGAACAAACGGTATTTAAAAAGAATTGACTTGCTCTGTTTTTTGCTTTGCTCTTTTTTAATTCAAATGTGACTCTGGACAGCCACAAACATAATATACTGGAGGATCAGAACATCTGAGCCACATCACTGATTAGCCTGCTTTTTCACCCAAACTGAAGGAAAAAATATTGATGAATGAAATAAATGACTCATTGAAAATGACTGAAGGTGCAACATTTCGGCAACTCTACTGAGCTGTATTTTGATTTTGAACCACAGCAGAGGGCAATACAATTTCCTGGTCTTCAGTTTAGAATTTTAAAAACATTAATAAGGGTTTAACATTATATTTTGGAGATCTGAGGAGCTGCCCAGAGCGGAACAGAAGGGGAGATTGTGGGGAAAGATTCCATTTTCTTGCTTTCTCCATTATAGGGAAAATGTGTGCCCTAGGCATGGAGAGGTTCTTGCTTTCAGAACTCTTGTTGGATGTGGAATTCACATCCTGTAACAAATCCTGTTCCGACTCAGGTTAGAAGTCAAATGTGAGCTCTGACACTTCCACATGGCTCTGGAGAGACTCACTGCAAAACCTGGTTAGGGTTCATGGCTACTTTGACCCATGGGTAGAGCAAGTAATCATTTATATAAACCTCTTCACCCAAGCAATGCCCCAGATGACTTGAATGTCCTGCTCTGTGGCCTGGCATTTGACTATGTTGCATAATTCTTTGTCAATGTTGTAAATATTGAGTAAGTGATGGAGTTAAGCTATTGCTTTCTCCAAAAATCTTCTACTAACCATGTGTACCTCTACGATAGATAATAATGTGTGCGTATGTGTGTAAGTGTGTGTACGCATGCATGCACGCACACTCACTCAGTTGTGTCCAACTGTTTGCAGTCCTGTGGATTGTAGTCTGCCAGGCTCCTCTATCCATGGAATTTTCCAGGCAAGAATACTGGAGTGAGTTGCCGTTTCCTCTTCGAAGGGATCTTCCCAACTCAGGGATCAAACCTGCATCTCCTGCCTCTCCCACATTGGCAGGTGGGTTCTTTACCACTTGAGCCATCGGGGAAGCCTGTAGATAATAATAGCTAACGTTTATTTGGCATTTGCTAATTCATCCTATGTCTAAATTATTAAAAATAATGTACCTGTTTAACCCTCACTGTAAAACAGTTTCTTTGAGTAATCCTATTTTCCAGATGAGAAGACTGAAGCACAGAGAAATTAAGTAATTAGCCCAAGGTCCCGAAGCTAGTACACACAGACGCTGCTACTTGAAGACAGGTGGATAAAGGTCTTGAATTGACTCATCACTTGCCACTAGGACCTTAATTAGAATTACATTGTAGTACAAATCCTGATGGGGGCTTAAATGAACAAAGAATTGTTTTAAACATTTTATATATATATTATTTCACGTCTTCTGTAAATGTAATATTCCTATTCATAGGTAAACACTGAATCAAAAAGGAAACTGAGGTGCAGAAAGATAAAGAGATGTTCCGAGGACCACACCGTTAAGGACTCAAACCAAGGTTAAGCTGATTCCCAGCCCCACAACCCAAGTAGATTTCTCAGTTCTCCCAATGTCTGTCCAGTCACACCAAAACATTGTATACATTTTTGCCATGGATATTATTTCTGCAAATTCTGATAGAATCTCGAGAGTTAGAGTTGGCAATATAGTTGGAAGAGGACACTAAGCATTTAAATTTTTTGAAGTTGATTTGCATAGCAAGCTGAGAAATGGAATATGTCCTGCCATATCGATAAATAAAGGATGTCAGAGTCATCAGCAATTGCAGCCACTGTGGAAGGTGAGCGGGTGAGCCCTGAGAGAAATCTTAGGAAGGAAAGTATTAGTGTTAGCCGCTCAGTCATGTCTGACTCTTTGCAACCCAATGGACTGTAGCCCACCAGGTTCCTCTGTCCATGGAATTCTCCAGGCAAGAATACTGGAATGGGTAGCCATTCCCTTCTCCAAGAGATCTTCCTGACTCAGGGATTGAACTCCTGTCTCCTGCACAGCACACAGATTCTTTACCATCTGAGCCACCAAGGGAAGCCCCTCGGAAGGAAAGAATACCTGCCTTCTAGCAACCGTCAGACTGCACCCACTTCCTACAGTGAGCCCTGAGGAAGCTCAGGACGGGAAAAGACAGCTGAGCCCCCAGGTCCTGAGGAGCTTATCAAAGGAATGATTTCAGGGCATCCAGACTCTTGCATCTTCCCATATAGGAATGAGCCAAATTCCTTGACTTGCGATGTCTGATTTTCTTACAAACAAACTTTTGACATTCAGACTACCTGCCCTCTGTTGCAAAACTATATAACCTGGCTCTCCACCAGGCTTCTCCTGGGAGCAGTTCTCTTGGGGTTACTTGAGATGGGCTCAAGCCCAGATGCCTCCTGGGCTTAAGTCCTCACAATTTCCACAGAATAAAGCATAACTCTCAGCTTTTAGGTTGCATGTAATTTTTCAGTCAGCAAAGCCCCCTGGACTCTGCAGCAGACTGCAGTTGTGAGAGGAGGTTAGTACCACTGAATCAATCTCTAAGGGCCACTGTTGTTCCCGTTCTCTCTGCTGATCCTTTCTGTTCAGCCAAGGGCAACTGTTCCATGCAGCAATTTGGATCACTTTCAAGACACTTACTCCTCCTCTGAACACCAATCTTTTTTAGCAATGCCACCATTTTGATGGCTATTGTGTATGAAAAAAAGAAGAGGAAAGAACCATTATTTTAAAACCATAGTGGTGTAAAACCTGCCTGCCAATGCAGGAGACATAAGAGACAAGGGTTGAATCCCTGAGTCCGGAAGATCCCCTGGAGGATGACATGACAAACAACTCTAGTAGGCTTGTCTGGAGAATCCCATGAACAGAGGAGTCTGGTGGGCTGCAGTCCATAGGATCGCACAGAGCTGGACATGACTGAAGCGACTTAGCACGCGCACACACACGGTATTGGGTACATACAATGCTGTACTGTGTAGATTTGTATCTTGTGGATTCTAAAAGATACAGTATTGCTTTTACATCTTAATGCCTCTGGAATCAGGATGCTCCTTACAATCTGCTGGGTCTGGCCATCACTGCTGACCAGCCAGTAGTCATGACATCATTATTCTTGTCCAGTTATTTTTCTTGGTAGAATGACTGGACAATGCCAATGCTTGGCATTTCAGTCAACAAAACACGTAAGGACCATTTGAAGAAGGAATGCAAGCTCTGGTTGATATTTCAAAACCTCTATTGACATCCCAGCATCAAAACATATTCCATAAGTGTGAGCATCCTGGGAAAAATCCCAGATGTGAGAACAGAACATTCTTTTAGGAAACACTGCATCACCATCGATCGTACAGGGTAAAGTTGTAGAAAAAGCAGACACCTCAAGAACTCCAGTTCAAAGGCTGATACAAAATACCAGATGAAAAATCTAGGAATTCTTGACTTGTTCATCTTTCTTATATGTCTCCTTTCATGTATGCCCAAGGTCAGATTTGAATTTTAAAATACCTGTGTCTAAATAAGTCTAAAAGAGGTCTCTGAATAAGTAATAAACAAAACTTCTAAGTAATAAAAAGATTCTATTGGGAAATTAACTGGTATTTTTTCTCTTATTGAAACAAAATGCCGATGCCACTTACAGTAGATGATATCTTAAATTTGGGGAAACACAATGTACCTCATTTTTTCTTACAGTAACCCTGCAAAGTAGGTCTCGTCATTCTCAGCTTATAGACACAGCAGGTTGCTCAGCTAGAAAAAATTAGCATGTAGGTTAAGTCATGTCAGACCACAAACTTGACTTTTTTATAACCCCATGTGGCCTCTATAGGGCTTGGAGGGTCTGTCTCTTACCAGTTTTGGAGTCTTAGTCAAGTGATTTAATTTGCCTGAGTTTCAGTTTCTGCTTCCATAAAACAGAGATTAGTTAGTGTTCGTTGCTCAGTCATGTCTGACTCTTTGTGGCCCCATAGACCGTAGCCCTGCCAGGCTCCTCTGTCCATGGGATTTTCCAGGCAAGAATGCTGGAGTGAGTAGCCATTCCCTTTCCAGGGGTTCTTCCTGACCCAGGAAGCAAACCCGGGTCTCTTGTATTGCAGGCATATTCTTAACTGTCTGAGCCACCAGGGAAGCCCTAAAACAGAGATACAAACACTTTTATCACAGACATGCTGGCAGAATTAAATGTGGCCAGACTTCAACACCTTCCAAACCTGTAAAGATGGGAGGAACTCTCCTAGTAAGGAATCAGCCTGAGCCCCTGGGCAGTTTCTTGAAATGCTTGCCTTTTGTTCGAGCACGGTTAGAAATGCCTTCCTGCAAATGTCCAGTCACGACTAGATGGTCAGCACTTTGAGGACAAGGATCTGTTGTTAAAAATCACATTGTACGTCTATAGCACACTATTCACAGAACTGGCGCTGAATGGATATTTGTCTACACGGAGAAAATCACATCTGAAAACTTGTGAAGCTTCCATGTTACTGATGTTATTCCCTGTGAACCTGTTGGAACAGAGGACAGGCTGGGAACAGCATATGTTGGTGATGATTTGGCTGCAAAAAGTGTGAGACTTTTTAATAAAACTGCACTAGACCGCATTCTCTCCCATAATGATATTTATGACATTTTAGGTAGCAGAAGACTCTGGAGAGACAGAATAACAGGAGAGAGAAGAAAGAGTTGGAAACACTGATTTTTTTTTTTTTTTAAGGCTGCGTGGCCACAAAGGAGTCCCACTTACTGGGTGATACACAACTTTCATCGTGTACTAAGTCATAGGAGACCCAATGGAAAAGCTTCTGTCCTTAGAAAGCCATTTTCAGTCAATTTCCAAGATAATGTCAAATAATCATCTCTTTCAATACATCTTCATGTATTGTAATTAACTTTAAAATCAGCCTTTCTAATTCCCAGTGCCAAAGACATTCCCTGGTTGTAAGTTAGTTATTGAGGGACGGGCATCCATCCCGGGCCCGTAAATTTTGTTTAAAATTGAGCAGTCTTCCTGCTGTTTGTTTAACAGTCCCTGTGTTGTCTGCAGACAAGTAATGCATCTCCCTAAATGCCCCTAACTCTCTATCAGTGAACGGGTTGGACACAGGGACTTCGATGTGTAATACAAGGAAGAAATTTGTATGAAACACACGCTGACAGTACAGTGTTTTTTGTTTGCTTGTTTGTTTGTTTGTTTGTTTAATAGCCAAGATGTATGTGATTTTGCCTTCTGGAGCTTCTCAGCCCAGTTTGACATTGATTCCATAGAGAGGGTTGCTTGAAGCCCGCATGTGGGGGTGTTGATTCGAGAGACTCCACAACCGTTGCCCCTTGTGGAAGATTCAAAAGCCAATTAATAAGCACAGAACTGGGGACAAAGGGTGTGTTTAATCGTTCTGATGTATTGCAAGACCAAGGCTACATGCAGAAGAAAAGGGAAGCTGAGTATGAAATCTGATTTGAGGGGTGCTGCCAAGTCCTGGGGCTCCAAATTCTTCAACTACTCTCTTGCCATAGCTTCCCAATTTTCTGCTGTGAACATCATTTTTTAATTTTGATTTTTTTAAATGTTATTGGAGTCTAGTTGATTTACCATGTCGTGTTAGCTTCAGGTGTACAGCAAAGTTATTCAGTTATACATATACATATATCCACTCTTTTTTCAGCTTCTTTTCTCAGATAGGTTATCACAGAATAGTGAGTAAGGCCATTTTTTGGTGGCTCACATGGTAAAGAATTTGCCTGTCAATGCAGGAGATGCTGGTTTGATCCCGGGGTCAGGAAGATCCCCTGCAGAAGGGAATGGCTACCCACTCCAGTGTTCTTGCCATGGACAGAGGAGCCTGGCGGGCTACAGTCCACTAGGTAGCAAAGAGTCAGACACAACTGAACAACTAAGCACGCTCTCCAAAGTAAAAGTGATACAAAGGCTGAGTGTAAGTCATTTATCACACAGTCCTGAATTATCCTGAATCTCTTTCCCTTATATCAGACATCAGGCTCTTTGAAACTAGCCCATGAATTAGATACACCTTAACATTAAAATTGGGCTTAATTTTAATGCAGATGGTAAAGCGTCTGTCTGCAATGCAGGAGACCTGGGTTTGATCCCTGGGTTGGGAAGATCCCCTGGAGAAGGAAATGGTAGCCCACTCCAGTATTCTTGCCTGGAAAATCCCATGGACCACGGAGCCTGGTAGGCTACCGTCCATGGGTTCACAAAGAGTTGGACACGACTGAGCGACTTCACTTTTAACATTAAAGTTTAGAATTTAAAATAGCCTGGTAGGAGGTCTCTAGCTCAGCTAAAGATCAGACCAGCTAAAGAGGTCTGATCCAGTTGAGGATGGCATTCCATCCTGGGAAACATATGCCTAGGAGGGGAGCAGGTACAGAGGGAGAAAGTCAAAGCAACAAAGATCAGTTCCACATCTTTAATGATTATAACGAGCTTGGAGGTTTTAAAATAACAATATGTCATTTGATGACGGCTGTATCTTCTATTGGAGTATAATTGCTTTACACGGTTGTGTTCATGTCTGCTGTACAAACAAGTGAATCAGCTGTATGTATACGTATCTCCATTCCCTCCTGGACCTCCTCATCACTCCCATCCCACCCTTCTGGATCAGCACAGAGCACCGAGCTGAGCTCCCTGTGCTACGGCAGCTTTCCTCTAGCGGGCTATTTTACACATGGAAGTGTGCATATGTCAATCCTGATCTCCCAGGCTGTCCCACCCTCCTCTCCCCTCCCTGTGTCCATATGTCCATTCTCTAGTGTCTGGGTCTCTATTCCAGCTCTGCAGTTATGTTCATCTGCACCGTTTTTCTAGATTCCACATACATGCATTAATATACTATATTTGTCCATCAACAGATGAATGATAATGCAGAGGTCTGCCATATCTTGAGAGACCTTGCAACGTATTACTAACATAAGGCAACAGGAATTTATATCACATTTTAACAAGAGGGTCGGCCAGGACCAGAAGGAACAGCTGCAGAAAACCCAGCCTACCTTCCTGGATGGTCAAAGAGCTCACAAAAACCCGTGACAGCGGGCTGCACCACATTACAGAATTCGAAAGCTATAACCAATTGTTATAAAAAGACAATGGAGACACATGCTACAGCTTCCCCCACCCCTTTCCATTAAATCACAACAGAGTATCTCTGGCCTAATGTCCCCTGTGAGACGGATTGGGGTGATTTGTGCAGAAACTCTCCCCTGACAAGCAGCTGTGAGAGCAGGCTGGCTGGGTTGACAAGCAGAGCAGAACACCCTCCACCCAAGAACTCAGGAACAAAAAGCAAATCAATAGACATAATATTGCAAAACACTGCAGCAGGATCAACAGAGCTCTCACATCTATTTGATTTTTTTTTTCCCCTCCCTCATCTGTCAACACAATTGAGAAGTCGCGCTTGCTAATTGTCTTCAATTGGCAGACTCCACGGACTCTGGAGCTGCGACACTTGGATGTCACACTCTCTGCGACTCGTGGTCGCCAGCCTGGCAGCCTTGGAAGCGGCCTTCCTTTCGGGCGGGCTGCGTGCATCCACCCCGCTTCTCTGGGTCTGGATGAGGCTCACTCCCCATTATGCAGCTCTTCTCATCATTAGCACCGACGGAAGAATCTGTGCCATGTTCTCTGTATCCAAAATATTTGAGGGAGGCAAAGAATCCCAGGAAGTCAATGAAAATGCGCTTCTATTGCCAGCTAGCATTTGCAACTGCCAGACTGCCTTGCATTCAAATTAGATTACCCAGCCAAGGAAGGACAGAGAGGGGCTGGTTGCAAAGTTGGCTTGCTTTTGTGACTAAATGGCTACCTTTAAAAAAGGTACGCTGGATTCTCTTTCGAAGAGGTTTTGCTCTGTTGGCTCCCTTGCTCACGCCCTGCGAGATCATGAAGTCATCAACAAACCTTGAAACTCCCCCAGAGTCATCAATGGTGAGCTCACTGTCCTCGTTGCACCCAGCCTGGTGCTCAGCAAACAGTTGGGGGCTGACAAATACTGGCCATATTTGAGCCAATGGTGCTAAACTCACAGGAGAACAAAGGCGCGTTGACCCAAGAGCTCACAGCCCTGAATTTTTCTCAGAGAAGGCAGGATGACCTCATCCTTCTCCAAAGCTCTGGAGAGGTCCAGATAATCTGTCCAGGATGCTTGGCAGTGGTGGTCCAAGCTGCCCTTGCCAGACCCTAGGAAGTAGGTCTCTGAGAACTTGACAATCAAAGTAAAATAAATAAGCTTTACAAGGTGAACCCGAGCGAGCAGGTCTGGCGGGCTTGGTGAGTAACCTAGTTGAACTCCCCATGTTCAGCCTTGAAACACCTTTCACTAATTGCCAGGAGCAAGGCTGGGAGCTTTTCCCTGCTTGTGGGTCTGCCTTCTTCACATTCCTGGGGTCACTGAGCAAAAACTGACCTTCTTTCTGCAAATGGGTGCCTTGAAACACCCTGTTGTTTCTGAGCTGTTCCACTGTCCCCAAGTACCTTTGCCTGGCTTTATAATCTCAACCTCTCTCTCTCTTTTTATCTCTATCAACTTAATATCAATTCAGGGCTGACTGATTTCATTCATTTTCCTTCTTTCGCTGTGATATCATTGAGATGCAAACCTCAGGTAGCTTATCACATCGTTTGCAAATATTTCGATACAGAGCTCTAGAAGGAAATGATCATCTCCAAGAAACCTGTGAGCCACCCACTTTATGGATCCCTCCTTTGCATTTCAATTGACTCTTTTTCTTGCTCCCAACTAGAACAAATTTGGTAGCCAGATTGTCTCCCTTGCTGGAGGGTAAAATCATGGAAACCGGAGAGCCTAGCATCACAAACAGAAGCTGGCAGAGTTCATTGTATTCAATGGATCAGCACACCTTCCACCCCTGACTGGTTACCCTCCCAGCCCCTAACTCACAGAGACACAGAGGGGAAGGAGTCACTCTGTTTGCTGTTTCCCTTTCAGATAAACCATCAAGATGATGTCAGATTTGGTTTGTAGACTTTGATTCTTAAGGTTTTTTTGTTTGTTTGTTTGTTTAGGGTTTGTGTGTGTGGTTTCTTTTTTTTTTTTTTTTTTTGGAGGGCGGGTCTCGTCTTTCTTCTTTGAATGGCTCTTAAGCACTTTTCTTTTTTAATTTTTAAAATTTTTATTATTTGGCTCTGCCACAAGGTATGTGGGTTTTGTGGCTCAGCTGGTAAAGAATCTGCATGCAATGCGGGAGACCTGGGTTTGATCCCCGTGTTGGGAAGATCCCTTGGAGAAGGGAAAGGCTACACATTCCAGTATTCCAGCCTGGAGAATTCCATGGACTGTACAGTCCATGGGGTCACAAAGAGCTGGACACGAGAGAGCGACTTTCACCACCACCACCACCACCACCATGAGGTGTGTGGGATCTTAGTTCCCCAATCAGGAATCAGACCCTTGCCCCCTGCTTTGGAGCACAGGATCTTAACCACCGGACTACCAGGGGAGTCCCTTTTCTTTGTTTTTAAATTTTAAACTAGCCACTGTTCCAGTGTCTGTTCTCCAAGGCTCTGGGAATCACCAGCCCAGTTTCCCAGCATCCTACAGACAGCCTCACGTCTTCACACTTCTGAGCCAGGGTCTGAATTTTCCTGCCAGAAAACGCAGCTTTAGGTTATAAAATCACAGCCACTGAAATAAACTGCCATCCATTTCCATCTAGATTTTTCAGCTGCAAAAATCATTGTCTTTTTAGTGTTTGTACAGTTCGTCAGTAAGTAACCACCCTCTACTTTTATTTTTGATGGTGAAAAAATGGTGAGGAGGAAAAATATGGATTTTATGAGAGTGTTCAAAGTTTTACATTGCAAGTCCAATCTTTAATTGTAATTTCCCTGTTCATCACTCTCCTTAAGTTTTAATACATGATCATATTACTTGGCTATAAAGTCGAAGAGTGAAGAACAATTTTGATGTTGCAAGTTAGAATAACTACTTTAACGAATAATCAGGAGAGCCATGTGCGGCTTTTACGCTGATTGTTAACAGCGTCATTTTATGGACTAGAAAACCTCTTGGGACATGAGATATCTGAAAAATGAAAGAAAAATGTTTTCATTTTTGAATCCACTGATTAGAGATGTTTGTCCATAGAATTATGAAGGGCAACATGTCATAGAATAGAAATAATACGATTTTATGAGACCCAGGTTCTCGTGGTGAATGTGCCATAAAGTAGCTCTGTGACCTTGAACCAATCATTCAAGTTCCCTGGATCTAGGGTTACCAGATAGAATATAAAATGCCTAGTTAAATTTGAATTTCAGATAAATGATGACTACTTTCCAGGATAAAAGTATCTGTAATATTGTACCAGGCAAACTCATTCCCCAATTTTTTTTTTTAATTTTTTACTCACCTGAAATTTAAAGGTTAATTGAGAATTCTATATTTTGATTTATTCAGTCTTGCAACTCATCCTGTGTCTCATCTTCAGAGGCTCATAGTTCCTTTCTTAGCTCTTCCTTTTCCCTTAACAATTTTCAAGAGATATTTCTACTAACCTGAATTTAACTCACTTGTACATTAAGTTGTTAAAGGAATGATTGTTCTATTTCCTCATTAATTTTGCAAAGGTGTTTTGGATTTATCCTATTCCCTATGAATATGTAATCATTTCTGGATACATTCTTAGAATATAGAATTTATCCAACTCAAAAATTAAAAATGTTCCCAAGTTATTTCAAAGCTTGTAGAACTGAAAACAAAGAAAGAAATAAACGCAAGGTGTCTTTCCTTTCATAACCATTTTTCCTTAAGTAAACATAGCATTGTAAGGCATGGCCTCCATCCTTCTGTATGGCCAAGAGCAGAAAGGAGATTCAAATCCAGTCATTATTAGTAAACATCACAGTTAGAACATAACATTCATGGCAAGAGTGTTAAAAAAAAAAAAAAAGCTTGGTACAACATGAACTCTTCCTTATTTACTGTTTAAATCTGTAAACTAATCACTCTGTTTACCTAAGCATTTTACACCTGAACAAAAAGGGCAATCAGTTAAAAAACAATACCAAAACTGTATCGACTTTCAACAATCTTGAATTTCACAGGTCATATATTCCATTCTGAGCAGTCTGTAGATCTGCCTGAGATCAAAGCATAAATTGTGCCTCTGTATAATGTCCTCAGAAAGAATAAAAAGAAAACTACTTCCCTAAGACCTGATTCATGTTTCTTCTCCCGGCCCCCATGTTAAATATATTCCTTATGTTACTATTTAGCTAAAACTTATATCTTTAGTGTTTGAGCTTCTAATGAATTATAGAACAGGTTTTTTTTCCCCTTTGAAATCTATGTTGCTCACAAAGCTAATGAAAACCATATGTTATTGCTCTAATTCTAATCAAAAATAAAATATGGTTTTTGTTTGTTTGGTCTTATTGAAGAGAATGTTACAGAGACATCCTTAATCTTGTATTCCAGAGATTCAAAATGGAAATTTAAGCCTCATCAGGACAGGTGGCAACTAACAGAGTCTTTCCTGAATTCTTAGTTTTAATGATATTTTAAATTCTGTCGGTACCCCAGGCAGAGAAGGATAAAAAAACAAGCACAGTACCGATGGTGTATGAGTTAATGGGAGGATAACTGATAAAATTAAACCTTTGTAACCTGCTGAGCTAACCCAAACTTGCTAAGCTACTAGAACATTAATGAGTAAGAGATCTTAATTAAATTGTTTGTAATTAACTCTCCCAAGAGGAAAAAAGTGTAGAAGTATCACAAACTAAATACCTGTGGCACTTACTTGCAACAGACAAAGTCATTACCACGCAAATGGTATGCATAGATACCCAGAAAATATAGGTGTGCATTGGGTATATCAATGCCATACAAACCATTGTGATTTCCTTTCTCCTGAAATTCCACCAAGTGATAGTTTTAGAATATTAATAATAATATCTACCTGCTATTTTATGAAAATGATACAGTCTTATCTATAACAGCTCAGTCTTAAAATGAACTAGGGATTTTCAATTAAAGGTATAACATTTTCTATCTAAATTTTAATGAGATTTAGATCAACTCTAGACTATAAGACAAATTTGCATATCAGAAGGCCTGGTTAGAAAGGAGCCATTGAGCAGCAAGTTTACTGGTGTATCAAAAGTAATCTCTGGAGGCTTCCTTGGCCGTCCAGTAGCTAAGACTTCATGCTTCCAGTGCAAGGGATGCATGTTCAATCCCTGGTTGGGAAATAAGACCCCATATGCCATGTGACATGGCCAAAAAACTTAAAAAAAAAATTTTTTTTTTAAGTCATCTGGCTTTTCCAGGGGATTAACACCGCCATTCTAGTGACAGTCATGCAGTCCCTCTCTGGGGCTGCCTGCTATGGCAGTGAGCTTACTGGACCATAACCCAGCAAGTCAAACAAACTTACACCATACCTGTGTCATGTGTGGCTAACACATGAGCTCAGGCACTGCATTGGGGTGGAAATGCAAAAGATGCAGCGCTTGACTTACACACCTTGCAATCCAATAGAGTTCTGGCACAGAGAGTTAAAAGTTTTGACAAAGTGAGATCAGTGTCCTAAAGCTTATTTGCAGTTCAGTTCAGTTGAGTCACTCAGTCTTGTCTGACTCTTCACGACCCCATGAATCGCAGCACGCCAGGCCTGCCCTGTCCATCACCAACTCCCGGAGTTCACCCAGACTCACGTCCGTTGAGTCAGTAATGCCATCCAGCCATCTCATCCTCTGTCGTCCCCTTCTCCTCCTGCCCCCAATCCCTCCCAGCATCAGAGTCTTTTCCAATGAGTCAACTCTTCGCATGAGGTGGCCAAAGTATTGGAGTTTCAGCTTTAGCATCATTCCTTCCAAAGAAATCCCAGGGCTGATCTCCTTCAGAATGGACTGGTTGGATCTCCTTGCAGTCCAGGGGACTCTCAAGAGTCTTCTCCAACACCACAGTTCAAAAGCATCAATTCTTCGGCACTCAGCCTTCTCCACAGTCTAACTCTCACATCCATACATGACCACAGGAAAAACCATAGCCTTGACTAGACGGACCTTTGTTGGCAAAGTAATGTCTCTGCTTTTCAATATGCTATCTAGGTTGGACATAACTTTTCTTCCAAGGAGTAAGGGTCTTTTAATTTCATGGCTGCAGTCACCATCTGCAGTGATTTTGGAGCCCAAAAAAGTAAAGTCTGACACTGTTTCCACTGTTTCCCCATCTATTTCCCATGAAGTGATGGGACGGGATGCCATGATCTTAGTTTTCTGAATGTTGAGCTTTAAGCCAACTTTTTCACTCTCTTTCACTTTCATCAAGAGGCTTTTTAGTTCCTCTTCACTTTCTGCCATAAAGATGGTGTGTTAGTATTATTTTTTTACACATTCTTTTAGAAGCATCATTGGTTATTACCTGAAAAGCTCTAAATTAGGATACATTAACATAAATGATAGCATATATGAGTATATTTTGTGAGACTTGCAATGACTTCTGCCATTATCAACCATTCATGTGTTTTACTCATAGTAACTCATCAGTCTTCTCCTGCCTTTGGACTTGGAGTCAGACTGGAACCTTCTCCCACTGGCCTTCCTGGTTCTCAGGCCTTCAGACTCAACCTGGAAGATGCCAACAGCTTTCCCAGGTCTGAATTTGGCCTCCATAACTGCATGAACCAGCTCTTTATTGCTGGAAATACATCTTTCAGGTTGTTGCCTGACTTTTGATCTTACTATTTTTTTGTTTTCACATGACAAGTTAAACATTTTTATGTAGTTCCCTACAATTTCTCAAGACTTCCTCTTGGCACCTGTGGAAAGAAATAAAGCAATTTCGCTACTTTTCTAATAACTTCTCTAATTTATCTTCCTGTACTTTGCTTCTAAATGAGAGCTTTACCCAAAGACTCGTTCAGTGATTTCTTTCTGTAAGTATTATCACAGTATCACATATATATATATACACATATGTAAGTCTTAAGTGTTCACCTCAAAACAATTTTAAGTAAATATACTCATATAACAAGCACTCAGATCAAGAAAAAAATATAGGGCTTCCCTGGTGATTCAGTGGTAAAGAATACGCCTGCCATTGCAGGAGAAATGGGTTCAGTCCCTGATCTGGGAGGATCACACATGCTATTGAACAGCTAAGCCGGTGAGCCACAATGATTGAGCCTGTGCTCTCCATCCCGGGAGCTGCAGCTAGTGAGCCCACGGGCCACAACGACTGAAGCACGCGTGCCCTGGAACCTCTGCTCAGCAAAAGAGAAGCCACTGCAATGGGAAGCCTGAGACCATGGCTAGAGGAAAGCCCTCACAGCAACAAAGACCCAGCACAGCCGCAAATAAATAAATAATTTAAAAAGAAAAAAATAGCCATAATCTCAGAAGCCTCTTGTGTTCCTGCTTTGAAGGTAACCAGTCCCCTGACTTCTATCAGCATAGATAACTTTGCCTGATCTTCAGCTTCATATGGATGTAATCACAGGCTATGTCTTCCTTTGAGTCTGGCCTCTTCCACTCGGCATTTTGCCTGTGAGATTCAGCCATGTTGGTTGTGGTTCAGTTCAGTCACTCAGTTGTGTCGGACTCTTTGTGACCCTATGGACTGTAGCACACCAGGCCTCCCTGTCCATCACCAGCTCCCAGAGCTTGCTCAAACTCATGCCCATTGATTTGGTGATGCCATCCAACCATCTCATCCTGTCATTTCCTTCTCTTCCTGCCTTCAATCTTTCCCAGTGTCATGGTCTTCTCCACTGAGTCAGTTCTTCACATCAGGTGGACAGAGTATTGGAGTTTCAGCTTCAGCATCGGTCCTTCCAGTGAACACTCAGGACTGATTTCCTTTAGGATGGACTGGTTAGATCTCCTTGCAGTCCAAGGGACTCTCAAGAGTCTTCTCCAACACCACAGTTCAAAAGCACCAATTCTTTGGCATTCAGCTTTCTTTATGGTCCAGCTCTCACATCCATATATGACCACTGGAAAAACCATAGCTTTGACTAGATGGACCTTTGTCGGCAAAATTGGCTGGTTGTTGTATTGTCTGTTAATTCTCATTGCTGAATAATGTTCTCTTGACTGAATAAACCGCAATTCATTATCCACTTCACAGTTGATTCCATTTTTGGCTGTTATGTATTATGAACATTCTTCTAGATGCCTTTTATGAATGGATGTGCCCTCTGTTGTTGGGTAACAGTCTAGGAGTGGAATTGCAGGGTTGTAATAAGATACTTCTGCTTTTTCTTGTCTTTTCTTTCAACATATTTTCCTTCACAAATTTCATCAACAATTTATTCTGGATCATCCTCTAAAATGTGAATGATTCGCTATTTTATATTCCCCATCTCTCTGCTCTCTTAAGCATCAGCAAAAGTATGCATTAGTCATTAAAAAAAAAGTCCAAGTTCAAGTTCTTGACTGTCATCCCCTCTGAGATTGTGGACTCACCCTCCTGCTACATCTCCACGTGAAGAAGGATTACTTCCCATTGGAAGTTTGGACTCAGACATCTACCTGGTCTGCTACCTGTGGGACCACATATGAAATATGAAAATTAATTTTGTCCATTTAATTTAAGGCCTAGGAAGAAAAAAACATGTCAGGATGAGACATCCCCCACCCCCTCTTTCTAGAAGGCCCCACCCTGGTTCCCCTCTGGGCTTCTAAGTTGAAAGGGTTTAAAGATAGAATGGGATGCATCCATAGTGGGGAAAGTTCCAACGCCTGCCTGACCACAGCAGCTGCACGAGAGGCAGTTCTAAGATGGAGACAATTCAAAGAGGAAACGGTCCTTGCGTGCAGAAGAGAAAGAACTAACCACCTCGCTCCTCCCTGGTGCCTTTACCCCCGCTGCCTGGCTCTGCTTATGGTTTGGACCGTATCAGCAGGAGGAGAGGAGAACTTAAATTTCACATGGACCAGGAACCCTCATCCACAACATCATAGTTCTTATCCAAAACGCCTCCAATTTAGCAAGTCGGAAACCAAACCTTATCTTTTCCCCAAACCAAATCCCCTTTCAGACTTCTCAGTTTCTGTCAGCTGTAGCAGCATAATCACGCAGCCCGAAACCTTCAAAACCATCAGATTCCTTTCCCTTATCTAGTCGGCCAAATATTTTCAGCCCTTCTTTAAAACTGTCTATTCTTCAAAATGCCCTTTGAGTCCATATCAGCTTTGATTACCTCTCAAGCTTCCTGACTATCTCCCCAATCTGTCTACTGTCCCATCCAGCTTGGCCACCACCTTGACATTAAGCTTTCTAAAACAGTAATGTTCTGATTTTCCTTGTCCAACTACAAAGCCTCCAAGGCCTCTACCAGGAAATGCTGTGGACTAATGGACTTCAGAGTTGATAACAAGCCACTTTAATTTACATAGTGAAATTGCTTTTTTTTTGTTGTTGTTGTTGTTTTTTTCAAAAAACGTATAGATAGGGCACTATTGTGGAGAAGGCAATGGCACCCCACTCCAGTACTCTTGCCTGGAAAATCCCATGGACAGAGGAGCCTGGTAGGCTGCAGACCATGGGGTCGCGAAGAGTCGGACACTTTCACTTTTCCCTTTCATGCATTGGAGAAGGAAATGGCAACCCACTCCAGTGTTCTTGCCTGGAGAATACCAGGGATGGGGTAGCCTGGTGGGCCGCCATCTATGGGGTCGCACAGAGTCAGACACGACTGAAACGACTTAGCAGCAGCAGCAGCAGCAGCAGGGCACTATTGAATGGTGAAGTCTAGAAGAATGAAAACCAGGAAGACTTCACCCATTTGGGAATCCAGGTTTATCAGCTTGCTGTAGAGAACTGTTCCAGTTGAATGTTGGGGCTAAAGGCATGTTGGCAGATGGTAGGGAGAAGAAACTCACTTGTGGGCGGCTGAATGCAGGCCTGTGTAAGACACCTAGGTAATGAGTTTTGGATAATCCACAGAAGTCGGCATTTTCCTTCGTGAGAAATACAAGATGGACGACGATCACTTCATCTCATCAAAGAACACTTGAGCTTGAGCACTTGATAAAATTTCTTCATGCTTGAAATGGGCCATCAGTCTAGTTCCCCTTTCTATCTCCATCATGTATATCCAAAGCTAGCCCAGGTCACCTGGCCCCAACCCTCTCACTACCCCCATCAGTCTTGTTCTAGTTCAAGGCCTCCAGCTTCAACACCAACACCTCTCCCCTGCTCTGTTCCTGTTCCGCCATATACTTAAGCATGCATACAAGCTTCCACAGGGAATCCTGAAAGGAATGAAAAAAGTAGACTTGGCTTGACTGGTCTCTCTTCTCTCCCATCTATCTTCCTACAAACACTGGTGAGTATCTGCTGTGAACCAAACACATTACTTCTGATGTGCTGAAGACATTACTATGGGTTTTTGCAAAGACAAAAGTTCAAATCATATAGTTCCTATCTTCATGGAATTTACTCCCTAGATGGGGATGTAAGACTCTTTTTCTCCCTTTTTCTCACTCACTCACACACAAGATAATAATATTATGGTTAAATAACAATAGCATATGGTCTGGGTTTTTTTATTGTGCCTTGTCTTAAAAAGTGAAAGTATTAGTTGCTTGCTTAGTCCTGTCTGACTCTTTGCAACCCCATGGACTGTAGCCAGCCTCATCTGTACACGGAATTCTCCAGGCAAGAATGCTGGAGTGGGTTGCCATTTCCATCTCCAGAGGATCTTCCCAATCCAGGGATCAAACCCCAGTCTCCTACATTGCAGGCAGATTCTTTACTGTCTGAGCCACCAGGGAGTCTCTAAGGGTCCTAGAGGGTCAAGTCAGTGGTAGAATGCTCTGAATTTAATGGGCTTCTATAGCTTTAGCCTTCTATAGGTAGCATTGGGCTTCCCTCGTAGCTCAGTCGGTAAACAATCTGCCTGCAAGGCAGGACACCCAGGTTCAATTCCTGGTTTGGGAAGATCCCATGGAGAAGGACATGGCACCCTACTCCAGTATTCTTGTCTGGAGAATCCCATGGACAGAGGAGCCTGGCGGGCTGCAGTCCATGGGGTTGCAAGAACTGGACATGACTTAGGGATACCCTCCAGGGTAATCCAGACAACCTGGAGACCACGAGCAAGGCAGAGCAAGGTGGAAGTGGAGAGAGGTTAGAACAACACATAGAAGTGCCGGAGGAGGTCAACAGGAAGTCCAGCCCCTACTTCTGATTCTCTTTTGTTTGTAGAGCTGAGGTTTTAAGAGAGGTGTCCTGTGAAGGGCACACCTTGGTGGTGTGTGGTGTTGGTGGTGTGGCCTCCACTTCTGGGAGCTTTACTCCCCTGGATATTCAGTCTGACATCAGACCCCCAGCAGACAGTAAATAGCCCAGGTGAAGGCTATTTTTTGTTTTTGTTTTTTAATTATTAATGTAGCTGCTTTGAGTCTTCACTTCAGAACGTGAACTCTTCGTTGCATCATGCAGGGTCTTTCTGTTGTGGTACGCGGCTCTCTAGCTGTGCTGTGCAGACTCTGGAGCACGTGGAATCAGCAGTTGTATCACAAGGACTTGGTTGCTGTATTGCATGTGGGATTTTAGTTCCCTGATCAGGGATGAAACTCGTATCTGCTGCATTGGATATGTGAAGTCTTAACCACAGGACCGCCAGGGAAGTCCCCTCACTCATGGCTATTTATAAGAGATGCTGAAGGAAAGAGTCTTTGGGAGGATAATTACTAATTCTTAAAGCATGATGATGACGAGTATCCTAGACGAGTATCTAAGTGTCCTAGAGCTTGCTTATTTGTGAGCTGGTCTTGTTAATCCCTTTTTGCTTCCATTTGGGCTTCCCTAAGAATGGCACCCCACTCCAGTACTGTTGCCTGGAAAATCCCATGGACGGAAGAGCCTGGTAGGCTGCAGTCCATGGGGCCGCTAAGAGTCAGACACGACTGAGTGATTTCACTTTAACTTTTCACCTTCATGCATTGGAGAAGGAAATGGCAACCCACGCCAGTGTTCTTGCCTGGAGAATCCCAGGGACAGGGGAGCCTGGTGGGCTGCCATCTATAGTGTCACACAGAGTCAGACACGACTGAAGCAACTTAGCAGCAGCAGCAGCAAGAGGTTCCTAGCCTGAAACTGTACCCTACACAAGGGCTCAGACTTTCATCTCCAAGGGTTCCAGCTATAAAATATGCAAATAAGCAGCTGTGAGCATGTCTCAGGGGAGTATCCCACACCCACCATCTCTGTCTGAGCCCTGGGAACACCAGAGTAAAGACTAGGAATAAAAGTAGAGATTTTTCTCACTTTCTTTGCTATTCAAGAGATGGGAAGGTAGAGTGTGGTTGTTGTTAAGTGACTGAATGTTATTTTATTCTCCTTCTATCAAGAGATGAGATCTTTGAAGCCTGCCCTAGGTGGGCCTCTGGGACCGTTTTGACCAATGGATTGTGTGGAAATGATATTTGTGTCTTTAAAGATTAGGTCTTTAAAGGCTATGCACTTCACCTGGCTTTCTTGGGACACTTCTCCTGGGGAAAGCCAGTGCCCACATAAGTCCTAGTAGCCTGCAGCCACCGTGCTCAGATGCTATGTGAAAGGACTTCAGGGATTTCCCTGGTGTCTAGTGGTTAAGACTGCCATTCAATTCAGGAGGTGCAGGACCCTGCATGTGGGGAGGGGGAGATTAAATCCCACATGCCTCGTGGTCAGTAAAGCAAAACATAAAACAGAAAGAATATTTTAACACATTCAATAAAGAATTTAAAAACGGCCCATGTTTAAAAAAAAAATTGTTTTTTAAACTTGAAAAAAAAAGAAACGACTTCAGTCACCAGAGCCCCACTTCCCACTCACTCCCACCAAGGCACCAGACATGAGTGAGTTCATCCTGGTTTCTCCAGGCCAGCCCTTCCTCCAGCAGAGGTTGTCTTATGGATATTGGACAATGCCCAGAGGAGAAAAGGGATCACCTAAATGAGTCTGCCTGAACCCCTGAATAGAAGTAGAGTAGAATATAGAATCCATAAGATGTAGTAGGCAATTTGTATTAAATTTCTGGGTTTAGATATGGTTTGCTAGGGTAGCAATAGGAGATTTGGGGTGTGGAAAGGAATAATTGCTTATCAGTGATGTTGCTAATGGGGGGCTGGGGAGATAAAAATCCTTCCTCATTGGCTTTTAAAATGTTAATATTGCCTTGGACCTCACATCCTCAACTCCCCCTTGGTACAGCAAGCCTAGAGCACTAGCAGCGAAGGATCCAGAAAGTCTGCTTTGTTTTCCCAAACTGTTGCTTATGGGCTATCTTAGTTTGGTAGGGCTGCTGTAACAAACTGGGTAACTGAACTGAACTGTATGGTCTCACAACTCTGGAAACTAGAAATACAAGATTAAGGTGTCAAGGCAGAGTTGGTTCCTTCTAAAGGAGAATCTGTTCCATGGGTCCATCCAGCTTCTTGTGCTCTGCTGGTGATCTTTGGCATTCTTGGGCTCATAGAAGCATCACTGTGATCTCTGCCTTCCCTGCCCATGTGTGTGCTCAGTCGCTCAATCATGCCTGGCTCTTTGTGACCCTATGGACTGTAGCCCTCCAAGCTCTTCTTTCCATGGGATTTTTCAGGCAAGGAGACTGGGGTGGGTTGCCATTTCCTTCTCCAGGGGATCTTCCAACCCAGGGGTCAAACCCATGTCTCCTGTGTCTTCTTCCTTGTAGGGGGATTCTTTACCTTCTGAGATATTGGGAAGCCTTCCCTGTCTGTGTGTCTATGTCCAAATTTCTCTGCTCTATAAGGACACCAGTCTTTGAATTGAGGCCCATCCTAATAACCTCATCTTTGAAAATGACTCTTGAAATGAGCGTATGTCCAAATGAGGTCACATTCTGAGAAAGTAGAACTTCAACATGTGAATTTGTGGGGAGGGGGATACAACTCAACCCATAACATGGGCCATGCAATCTTTCCTACGAGGGAAAACAATACTCTGACAACCACTTCACAGAGACGCTGCAAGAGTTAAATAAAGCGGGTAAGGCTGTGCGTTGGGCGCCAATGCTTCAGTCTCCCGGCTTCCGTCCAAGCCAGAAGGAGCATGAGGTGTGCAAGGCGATGTCCCCCGCCCCAGGTGCTCCGCTGCCGTGTCTAAGTAAGGCTGCGGGTGGAGTGGGAGTCTTGGTGGCATTTTGCGAGGGGATTTTTTGGGGCTGCCGTTTCTGTGGTGCGTGGGATGGAGCATGTCGACGTTGTTTTCACTTCCTACATGAGCAACGGCAGGTGCATGGTTATGGAGAACTTCATCTCCCCCTGGTCTGCTTCGGAGGTTTGTGTGTGGTCAAGTTGCTACGATTAAAAACAGTGCAGTGAACAGAAGAGGGCACAAAGGAGCAAAGAATTCGATCTGGGCTACTTCCCACCCCGGCTCAGCTGCGCTGGACGAGACACGATGGAAAAGGGACAGTTACCTCTATGTGGAGGTCCTGAGACAGGGGTCTCCGTGCCCAGCAGACAAAGGTGCCTGACGAAATTCTCCGCCCATGGTCCCTGCCATCCTGCCTCCATGGCATCCAGAAGACGCTTGATCCATGACCCCAGGGAACCCAGAAGCAGAGGCAGACCGTGGCATTGTGTCCATGACTGCCCGGCTGGTGGGAGATGCCCTGGAAGTCCTCCCAGAAAAGCCTAAGTTTACAAAAAAAGGCCCGGTTTGGCCTGGAAATGGAAACAGACACATGACTGACACATTTTACTGGAGCCAAGTTGATTCTGAACCCGCACCCACCAATGGTCTGAACAGAGGTCAGGACTGTGTCACAAAGCTGGGCACATTTCCTTTCAAGTATTTGCACCTTATATATCTGCAAGCCAAATCTGAGTCCAGGAACAAAATCAGCCCTAGTGAGGGCATCTGGGTGTCCTGGGATGAGCTGATACAAGGAAGCACATTGGCTTCACTGGGATTAAGTGGGCAATTGCATGACAAAAACTAAAGTTCACAGAGAAAGGGACCTTTCAAGGAGTGGTGTGTTGAGTGACATTCTCCGTGGCTACTATCCTGAAGTCTACAGCAAAGAAATGGGGAAAGGCCAGTGCTTCTCCTGCCAGGAAAGTCTTCTCATTGGTGAGAATTACATTTCAGTTGCAGAATATGCACCTGGTACAAAATCCACCCCCTTCCTCCATGAACTCTCCCACAGCTTCATCCTATGCCTTCCCAGACATTTGTGCTCCTCCATGTACGTGAAGGAAATAAAATTCCAGGCATAAAAGCTGGGTTTCTCACAGTGAGTTCTGAGGTCAATCTCCATCAGAATTACCTTTCAAGGTACGAAAGGTCATCAAAAGGCAAAGTTGTGTCTTACACCTGTGGAAACAAGAGTCTCTTGCGATGAGGTCTGTTGCAGTCCTTAGGATTCACAATGAGGTCTCAGGACCAGCAGCACGTGGAGATTTGTTAGAATTTCAGACTCTTGGGCCACACCCAAGACAGACTGGATCAGCAATTGCATTTTAACAAGATCCCCATTTCATGCACGTTCAAGGATCCATTAATTGATCCACCTCTCCAGACCCAGAACTCGTTTCCCACTTTGGGACAAGGACTTAAGAAGTTCTTGGGCCAACTGCCCTGGATTTCCATCTTCATCTTATTGAATATCTGATAAAGATATCAGAAGCTACAAGGAAGGTTTTCTAACCCCTGAATTATCTGCAGCCTATTTTTTCTCTCTCTCCATCCTGAACGTGCATTTGAATTTCACATTGCCTGACTTTCAAAGCACAAATCATCTTTCCTCAGGGCACAAATAGAATCTTTGCCTGGAACAGGAGATCCGGCTTCACCTGCTGACATCCTATATATTGCCTCCTTTTGAAAGCATCTGATACTGTTCTTTGGTGTCTAATGTTAACCTTCCATTATAACACTAATATATACATAACATATCTGTGAAATTGTAAAGAGAAACTCATGATTACCAAAGAGGAGAGGAAGTGGGTGACTTTGAAACAAAAGTGGGTGACATGTCTCCCTATATTCCTGTTTGTAACCATTAAAGTATGACCTTACAAATTAAAAATAGATTTAAAGCAAAAATTAAATTGAACACAACATTGTAAACCAACTATACTCCAATAAAACTTTTAAAAAGTTAAGTTGAAAAATCATTCTGTCCTTTAAGTATCCCACTCAAAGACATTTGCCAGCTTATATCCTGGCTACATTACTGTGGCAGTTTCTGATGGTAAACCAACACGCCATTTCTCAGCCAAATGTTTGTGTGTCAATCAACGAGTACCCTCTTGGAGGTGAAAAGACATTTGAGAGTCATGAAGGAGGAAAGAAGGAAAGAAGAAGAAATAACATCTATCTCAGCACACAGCTTTAGCCTAGAAAAAGAACCCAAAGTTTTAGAGAAAATGGAA
This sequence comes from Bos mutus, assembly GCF_027580195.1. NCBI lineage: Eukaryota > Metazoa > Chordata > Mammalia > Artiodactyla > Bovidae > Bos > Bos mutus. The sequence goes on from NC_091640.1 coordinate 54,549,503, forward strand.
TTTGTGTGATATGCTTTTATCCTTGTCCCATTCTAGCCTGTGTTCGCTTTCTTCGAAAACCTCTCCATGATGCTAACAGAAGCCAAAATGTCCGTCTTCCTTGCATGGCTCTTCCCAAATGTTGTGCCAAAATCCCTGGTAGACATCCTGGGATTCACTGAAATGACCATGAGACCTCTAACTAGAGTCTCAGAGAGGTATCTGTTGAGATGGGATAAAGACAGGAAAAAGGTGAAAATCAATTACTTTCTGAACCTTCTTGGAAGAGGTCCCAAGCTCACGACTTCATTTTGAAATGGCAGGAAAAACAAAACACGTTGAAACAGGGCTTTGGTAGCAGCCCCAACTCAAACGGATGCAGAGAAGTGCTGAAGTATTCAAAATACTGCCAACTGGCACTTACATATGCAAATGAGTTACAAATGTGAGGGTCCAAATTTTGGGTTGTGTGTGCCAGGCCGGAGGGGATGGAGGGAGCACATGTCTATTTCTAGACGGAACTTTTTTAGAAACTGATTTCTATATTGTCAGCTCCCCTGAAACCATTAGTTCACATTTTAAATGATAAATGTATTTTTAACTCCACAGCCTGATACACATTTCAGAAAGACTATTTATTATTTGTATCTGGAGGTGGTAATTGGTATCAAGTACCGTGATGTTGAACAACACTGTTCTTAGCCATAGCATCACTTTTTTAAGGATCATCAAGATCTGATCTCCTGACAAAATGCAGATGCTGAAAAGTGTAAAATGTCAGTAGAGCCGGGATTTAATGAGGATGCACCAAGAAAGATGCACTACCTTTTCATTCTCCTCCAAGAAAATCTGTTATAGTGTTTCAAAAATAAGATGTCATCCTGAAAGCAGCTTTTCACATGCCTGCATTAACCCAGGATTACTTTGCAGAGCACTTACTTAGTCTCCTCTGAGTCCTGCCCTAGGACTGACTCTTCCGGGGGAAGGACCATCCTGATGGGGGGTGGGGCGGGTTCTCATCTCAGTGACCAAGGTCCTTCCTAATTCTTGAGTCTCTGCTCACCTTGCCTTGAACCTTCCTTGCCCACCCACGTGCCCTGGTTCTCGGCTTCTTACGAGTTCTAGGTTTGCATCTAGACTAACAATGCAGCATTTGGGTCCTGATTCATATCTGTATACCTGACCTCTGACCTGCCTCTTCTTTAATCGTCATGCTTCCTGGTGCTTCCTCCTACCTGCTGAACCCTAAGTGACTCACTGCTCTTTGAATGCTCTATTATGCCAATTTCTTGCATCAGCAAGGCTGTTTCTGAGCCCTGCAGCTGCACCCAATGGGTTGGCATCCATGCCCTTGTGTGTTTTGTTGTTATTTAATCACTACTTTGTGTCCAATTCCTTTGCCACCCCATGGACTGGTGGCTTCTCTGTCCATTGGATTCTTCAGGCAAGAATACTGGAGTGGGTTGCCATTTCCTCCTCCAGGGGATCTTCCCAATCCAGGGATCGAACCTGAATCTCCTGTGGCTCCTGCATTGGCAGGTGGATTCTTTAACGCTGAACCACCTGGAAAGCCCACCACTAGGGAATACCCCTGGGTAATTCAACCTAGAATTACCAAAAAGAAGACTTAATTAAGACAAGTACCTTTCTGCCAGTTACTATCCTAAACCCACAAACAGTAGAGGAACAGAGAGCAAGACCATCTTCAGATAAACAGACATCTCACTCAAAATTACAAATAAGAAATGTTTGCCATCACACTTGAACCGTGAATAAAACGGTCTCCTGTGGATAAAAAAGGAAGTGAGGAACAACATGGCCACCTTCTTAAGACTCCACAGAAGACTGCTTACGAGAGTTTAATGTGCTCCAAAGGTTCTTCTTGCCGGAAGTCAGTCTGCCTTCCCGACCTGAACTACCAGTGCTTATCAAGAACTGTGCAGGCTCTGGGAATTTTTCCTATTATAAGCTAATGAACTAGCTTAATATCATTTCACAGATGCTCACAGAAAAATCCAGGATCAGAGAGAAAGATCCTTATCACTCCTGGTAAAAGCAGTGTGTAAGTCTTCATGTTCTCATGGGTTCCCTGTGTGCCCCAAGTCCCCAGCAGGCAAAACAAGGGCTCGTAGTGGATGCCTACACAGGCAGGGGGCGCATTATAGGAAAAGAACACTGAGCTTGGAGATTCACCACTTTTATAGCAAGCTGAAGCAAGTTGGCTCTTTGGGGAAAGACCTGATCTCAACCCTTAAGTCTGAACATTTGGAGACAGAGAGCCGCTCACATGTCTGGGTGAGAAGAAGGCAGACCTTCTTGGCAAGAACATACAGGACTTTCAGAACCATAGGGAATGGTGTCTCCCGCCACTCCTGTCCCAAACAACTCCAGATGTGTGGGACTCCAGGCTCTGTCCTACAGATGCTCTACACGCTCCTGTGTCCTGCCCTTGGTCATGCGCAGCTTGTTCTACTGCCCTAAAACACTTGCCCCAAGGAAAGCATCTTTCTCCATCGATCTCTGTAGGGATCCTTTCCCCCATGAAGTCTTGCTATTCCTTCCTATTCCTTCCTCCAGAAGATGCTTCTCCTGCATCTTGAAGTGGGCACAGAATTCCCACATCCTTTCTTTTCTGGGAGTGTACATCTGATTCTCCTCAAACTGGGGGTTGGGCTGGGGGCTGTGTGCATCTCCAGGTGAAGGACAAAGTCATGCACGTCAGATAAACAAAAATGACCAAAACACACAGAGGAGAAAAATGTTGAAATTCAAAGAAAAAAATTAGTTTATAAACATATATTAAAACCTCTTGTTCAGTTTTTGGTTTCTAAACACCATTCCCTAATCAAAGGAACCAGGACTACTTGTAGAAGTGGTTGATTTCAGGGCTGGAGCAGAAACAATGTAAGATGCGCCTGGAACATCTTATCGTGTCAGGAAGTAGGGAAGTGTTCAGAACAGATGGGGTCAGGTTGAAGGGACTCGGGAGCCAACCTGGAGCAGCAAAAAAATGAAGGAGAAACAGAATTCTGGCATCTTCTCAAAGATGTTTCCCCCACACATTTGTTACTTACAAAGGGAAAATGATGATGTGCGGTGGAGAAACCTAGCAGACATTCTACCTCATCCATGTGGTCAATGACAAAGTCACCAGTCATAAGACATGAGGACATCATGTATCCATGAAGAAGGCCCTGAGAAGGGGCATGCCATCTCTTCAGTATTCCCCCAAATACAGCACTTAAATCTATGCATGAGAAAAACATCAGATAAACCCAAGCTGAGGAAGATTCTATGAAATACCTGATGCATTTTCTTAAAAATGTCAAGGTTGGAACTTCCTTGGTGGCCCAGTGGTTAAGACTCTTCCCTTCCAATGCAGGGGGCTTGGATTTGATCTCTGATAATGGAGTAAGATCTCACATGCCATGCAGCACCACCGAAAAGTTTTTTAAAAGAAAAATGTCAAGGTCAATAAAGGATGAAAAAGATAGAGGAACTTTCACAGATTGGAGAAGACTAGTGAGAAGTGACAAGTATGCACAATGAGGTTTCAGATCTAATCTTTTGGATTAAATACAGGAACAAAAGGAAAAAAGTGAAAAAACTGGTGAAATTCTAGTACGATCTATCATTAGCTCATGGTGTTGTACCAATATCATTGTCAGTCTGGATAACTGCACCATGATTGTGTAAAATGTTAGCATTAGGGGAAACTGCAGGAAAGGTATATGGGAAGTCTCTGTAAATACTTACAACTCTTTTTAAAATCTAAAATTATTGCCAAATTTAAAAAAGTTTTAGGAAAAATTAGGAGAATTCAAAGACAATAATAGGTAATTATTATAATAATAGGTAAGCACTTTGTGTCGATCACAACAAAATGGGGAAAATTCTTTTTTAAAATTTTTATTTACTTATTTATTTTGGCTGTGTCGGGTCTTTGCAGCTGTGCAGGGTTTTTCTGTGGTGAGTACGGGCTACTCTCTAGTTGCAATGCACGGCTTCCCATTGGAGTAGCTTCTCTTGTTGCAAGTACGGACTGTAGAGGACGTGGACTTCAATAGCTGCAGCCCCCAGGCTCTAGAGCACAGACTCAATAGTTGTTGCACATGAGCTTAGTTGCTCCGTGGTGTGTGGGATCTTCCCTGACCAGGGATCTAATCTGTGTCACCTGCATTGGCAGGCAGATTCTTTACCACTGAACCACCAGGGAAGCCCCCAAACTGTGGAATATTCTTTAAGAAATGGGAATACCAGACCATCTTACCTGCCTCCTGAGAAACCTACTGTATGCAGGTCAAGAAGCAATGGTTAGAAACAGACATGCAGCAACAAGCTGGTCTAAAATTGGAAAAGGAGTACGTCAAGGCTATATATTGTCATCCTGCTTATTTAACTTATATATACAATACATCACATGAAATGCTGGGCTGGATGAAGCTCAAGTTGGGATCAAGATTGCTGGGAGAAATATCAACAACCTCAGATATGCAGATGATATACTCTAATGGCAGCAAGTGAAGAGGAGCTAAAGAGCCTGTTGATGAGGGTGAAAGAGGAGAGTGAAAAATCTGGCTTAAAACTCAACATTCAAAGAACTAAGATCATGGCATCTGATCCCATCACTTCATGACAAATAGATGGGGGAAAAGTGGAAACAGTGACAGATTTTATTTTCTTGGGCTCCAAAATTACTGCAGATGGTGACTACAGCCATGAAATTAAAAGACACTTGGTCCTTGGAAGAAAAGCTATGACCAACCTAGACAGCATATTAAAAAGTAAAGACATCACTTTGCGGACAAAAGTCCGTACAGTAAAAGCTTTGGTTTTTCCAATAGTCATGTATGGATGTGAGAGTCAGACCATAAAGAAAGCAGAGTGCCAAAGAATTGATGCTTTCGAATGGTGAGGCTGGAGAAAACTCTTGAGAGTCCCTTGGACAGTAAGGAGATCAAACCAGTCAATCCTAAAGGAAATCAACCTTGACTATTCATTGGAAGGACTGATGCTAAAGCTGAAACTCCAATCCTTTGGCCACCTGATGTGGAGAACTGACTCACTGGAAAAGATCCTGATGCTGGGAAAAATTAAGGACAGGAGGAGAATGGGGTAACAGAGAAGTAGATGGTTGGATGGCATCACCAACTCAATGGACATGAATTTGAGCAAATTCCAGGAGATAGCGAAGGACAGGGAAGCCTGGCATCGCAAAGAGTCGGACACAAATTAGTGACTGAACAGCAAAGACTTTTTGTAAATTAACTCCCTAATTTACACAACGATTTCCTACAACTGAAGTAATCTCTATGGTACCCACTGTATTGTAACTGACAAAACTGAGGCATAAGGAAGTTAACTAGTCTAATAAGACCCGTTCTAAGTAGTAAGGCCAGACTCAAAATCCAGCTCTAGGTTCTGTGCTCCTAGGGCAAGCCCCTCCAGTACTCTTGCCTAGGAAATCCCATGGATGGAGGAGCCTGGTAGGCTGCAGTCGATGGGGTCGCTACAAGTCGGACGCGACTGAGCGACTTCACTTTCACTTTTCACTTTCACACAATGGAGAAGGTGATGGCAACCCACTCCAGTGTTCTTGCCTGGAGAATCCCAGGGACGGCAGAGCCTGGTGGGCTGCCGTCTATGGGGTCACACAGAGTCGGCCACGACTGAAGTGACTTAGCAGCAGTAGCAGCAGTAGCAGCAGCAGCCATGTTACCTTGCTGGTCAAGATCACTGTGGTTCTTAAGAAGTTGTTGCTTTTTCCTTAGTCCCAAAATCTAGAGTAGATGCTATCGATTACAATCACTGAGAATCTGCTTTGTTCCAAGCAGATATTAAATCTCTGCAAATATTGATCACCTCACTAGTCTCATCCTTGCTTTACAACTGAAGCAAGTGAGACCCAGAGAGGTACACCAGATACTGTGTTTGATAGTCTGGTCTTTGCTTTTCTGGGCCAACCCCCAGGAGCTGGGATCACAAAGTCTGAAAAGTCAATTTTCGAGAATCCTGGGCCAGCAAGTTGCTGGTTGGATTCCACCCAGGAGAAGTGCCATTGCAGGTTTGGAAGGTAGAAGAGAAGCAGAAACCAGTCTCCTCCAGCCCCTATCTAGCCACAGCCAAGCAGAGGCACCAGCTCTGGGCTGTCAGTGGGAGGTTTCCCCTATGACTTCTAGGTGGCTTCTAAAGGATCATCGCCTTCAGCTGTCAGCTGGACTCAACTTCCCCAGAAACCTTGTATTTCCAGACTTTCTAATATTCTCTTTCCGAGCCTCTATTCCCTGAATGGAACCTTTTCTAAATACCTAAGGTGAACTTTGTTTTCCCTGACCAAACACTGACCAAGACTTTTAGTAACTTTCCCAAGATCACATGGTTAGCTGGTAAGTGGCTGGGCTAGGTTTATTAGCCCACGCTTGTAACAAATGTTTACTGAATGGACCTAAAATTTGCATTTCTACACTTGGACTGGAGCCTTTTCCTGGCCCCCAAGAATACTTGGTTGGGAGTCTGACCACCTTCCTAGGTTTCTGCATCCCTGTCTACCTCAGTCCTCTGTGGATTCCTGTTGCAAACCAAATGGACATTTCCCCATGGAGGATGCTAAGTTCCATTTGCCTATAAGCATCATCATAGCTGAAACCCATCAACCACTTTTGACAACATTCATCACCTCACCCTGGATTCAGCTTAATTTTGCTACCCACCCCCTCACAAGACACTGTGTTTCAAGGGACAGTATTATAATCAGATCACTCCACAGTCCCACCCCCAACTCCCTGTGGTCATTGCTGAGATTCCAACACACAACATTACCAAAGCAAAGTTGATGATGCACACTCCTCGTGTCAAGGAACTTTGCAAACTGTGAGTGCTAATAAAAATTCATTCTTTTCTTTTATTGGATCAACCACTATCCAATTCTGTCACTAGAGACCTGGCTCACAAAGTGTAGTTTAAAAGGAAATATTTATTATTAATTAGGGTTCAGAAAGTGTCAACCACAAGCTCAAAGTATTTATAGGCATGGGTCTCTGGTGATGCTAATTAAGCAATACTAATGTTGCAGATTTCTGTTGATTCTGCCAAATTTGACAGAGGCAGCCCTTTCTGGCTAAAGTTACTAATACTCACTTAATGCAAACGTTTACCAGTTTTACTTTCCATCAAGAATAGTGTTAGAAGGAATTTGATGGTTACAAAGCTATGTGGAAAATAATGTGAAGGCAGGGAAGAGGAAGCAGACAAAAATCACCCCCTGCTATTCCTGAGGCTTCTGTCCCTGGCGAGAGTTTAGCGATGTCTAGAGAAAAACACGCAAGGTGGGGCCGTGGCAGGATGCACTATCCAAAGCGGCGACTTCTGCTAAACCTCAGCCAGAAGTGGCCGGTGTGGCCAGATGCCCCACTTTTCTCCAGAAAAGTTGGAATTGGAAATCCACTTTTTAAATTATATAATCTCACTGTTTTAAAAATTAAAGTTTAAGTGTTAGTCACTCAGTCGTGTCCAGCTCTTGGCAACCCCATGGGCAAAGCCTGCCAGTCTTCTCTGTCCATGGGATTCTCCAGGCAAGAACACTGGAGTGGGTTGGCATTCCCTTCTCCAGGGGATCTTCCCCACCCAGGGATTGAACCCAGGCCTCCTACATTGCAGGCAGAGTCTTTACCATCTGAGCCACCAGGGAATTGAATTCCATTACACAAATAAAATTAAGACGACAACCTCTGATTTTATGAATATCTTGAGGCTTAGGGCACATATATTTCCAAAGATATGATAAAAGGACCATTAAGGGACATAGTCAACATAATCAAAGCTATGGTTCTTCCAGTAGCCATGTATGGATGTGAGAATTGAACTATAACAAAAGCTGAGTGCCAAAGAATTGATGCTTTTGAACGGTGGTGTTGGAGAAGACCCTTCAGAGTCCCTTAGACTGCAAGGAGATATACCCTGAAGATACTTCCTGAAGGAAATCAGTCCTGAATATTCATTGGAAGGACTGATGCCGAAGCTGAAACTCCAATACTTTGGCCACCTGATATGAAGAACTGACTCATTTGAGAAGACCCTGATGCTGGGAAAGATTGAAGGCGGGAGGAGAAAGAGACAACAAAGGGTGAGATGGTTGGATGGCATCACTGACTCAATGGACACGAGTTGAAGTAAGCTCTGGGAATTGACGATGGACAGGGAGGCCTGGCGTGCTGCAGTCCATGGGGTTGCAAAAAGTCAGACATGACTGAGCGACTGAACTGAACTGAACTGAAGGGACAGGAAACTGAACAAAAAGAATGAGCATTTCTTATGTATCTATTCACTAAACATCACATATTAAGACATGCATTATCCCATTTTTAGGAAGAAGCTATTAAGAATTAGAGTGGAAAAGAAAAGAGGGAAGAGAGGAAGAAAGTAAGGGGCTTTGACACAGAATTTGGATTGTTTTGTTCATCATCACAAGGGTTAGCCTATTGGAGAATCAAAGGTTTTATTTACTGAGGAAGCAAGATTTCTAAGGCAGGAAAACAGCAGTCTTCACACAAAAACTTGGCTATTTTGTTAATTTATTTCCTTCACATGTCTACATTTATTTTTAGAATAACTGGTATACTTGGAATCCTAGTATATCATCCCGTAGGGAATTAAAATCTTCAGCTTCCCCGGTGACATTTAAAGAGAGTCAGTCATCTCATCTCGTCTGTGTGTATGTGACCTGGAGATCTTGCTCTCTTGGTCTCTCTCCCATCACTGCTACCCCGCAGGGCTGAGACAGCATGCCGGATGAAGGGGGTACTTGGAAGGAACAGTCCAGGGCAGTGGCGGGGTCATGTCCATGGAAAGTCGGACACATGCCAGCTTCTCAAACCTCTCCATCACAGCCCCACTGTCGAACCCTGCTCCCAAGAGCTGCTTCACTGCCCACCAGCCCACTCTCAGCCCATGTCTGATTTCATGCTTAATAAGGGGGCCTGCACTGATATCCTAGGCTGCTGGAACAAGCGCCACAAACTATGTGGCTTAAGCCAGGGAGTGATCATCTCATAGTTCTAGAAGTGAGAAGTCCAAAGTCAAGGTGTCAGCTTGATTTCTGAACTTGAATACCTACTAAGGGCTGTGGGGGAGTCCCTTCCATATCTCTCTCGTGGTTTCTAGTGATGTGCTGGCAATCACTGGTGTTTCTTGATTTACAGAATCATCACCTCAATTTCTGCCGCTTCATCTGTACAGGGACTTCTCCCTCTGTACATGTCTCTGTGTCCAAATGTTCCATCTTTATTAAGACATCTTTTGGCTCAGACGGTAAAAGAATCTGCCTACAATGCAGGAGAGCTGGGTTGGATCCCTGGGTTGGGAAGATCCCCTGGAGAAGGGAATGGCAATCCACTCCAGTCTTCTTGCCTGGAGAATTCCATGGACAGAGAACCTGGCCGGCTAAAGTCTTTCGAGGTTGCAAAGAGTCAGACACAGCTGAGTGACTATTACTTTCACTTTCACATACTGGATTGGGGCTCACCTTAATGACTTCGTCTAAATCTAACTAATTATATCGCAACGACCCTATTTCCAAACAATACCATTTTCTGAAGTATTGAGGCCTCAACATACAAATTTTAGGGGAAACATTCAACCCTTTGCAGAGAAGGAGTGTCTTTCAGAGACAAAATAGAAATCACCAACCTAAGAAGAGTGAGAGCCTCCCTGGTGGCTCAGTGGTAAAGAATCTGCCTGCCAAGTAGGAGATGCAGGTTTGATCCCCTGAAGTAGAACATGGCAACCCACCCCAGTATTCTTGCCCCGGAAATCCCACAGACAGAGGAGCTTGGCAGGTTACAGCCCATGGGGTTGCAAAAAAGTCAGCGAGTGACCAAACAACACGACAACAGGAAGAGTGAATAAGGGTGAGGTCCAGTCCTGTTCCATGTGGCTGCACAAGAAAAATACCAATGCCTAGGATTTGGAAACCATCCAGAAGCCCCCCAGAGCCCCCAGACAACCCCAGAGCACAGGCAGAAGCTCTGAGGCTTAGCACTGCCTGACCACGTGATGCCAAAACCGTCTCTGTTAATAAAATGTCCTGGCCTCTCCAACTTGCCCTTGGACGTGGACAGCCCTTGCATCCAGCGCAAATGCAGGGCGGGAGTGTGCGCTCTTCTTTTGGGAATTGATGTGTCAATTCCTCCACTCCCCACTCTAGTCAGCTGGAAGGAGGCAGAGCCAACAACCTGCTTTCTGTTTATTTTGTCAACTCTGTTACAGGCCTGTGTCTGACTTCAGGCTGTGAGTCTTAAGGGAAGGGATAAGATCTTCCACATTCGGTTGCAAAAGACAGGCCTCTAGTCGGTACGTATTTATTTTCGCCATTTTGGAGTGAACTCTGTTCCTCATGAGACACCCCCGGTTAGTCGGAAATTGTCTGAGTCCCCACCTGCATGCTGTGAAATCCTTCCGGAGCGTTCCTCTTAGCTACTTTCAAGCAGAGCTGGGGGAGGTGCCTGAACAGTAAGAAAAATAAACTTGGATGGGCTCCAAGCCCCCTGGCAAGGCTCCCCCCACCCTCCCCTGCTTTCTGAGCATCACAATAGGCTTCCAAAATCCTCCCCAGCCTGCTGTCACAACACAAACACGGCTCACTCCTCCCTCAAACGTACAGCATCTTCATGCTTCACGAAGCCCAGAGGTTCTGTGGCTGCCAGGAGGACCAGAAGGGATGTTCCCACATTTTACTTTTGTCTTTGGGCCAGAAAGTGCATATATTACTATTTCTACTGCCGTGTGCCATTCTTTTACTACACATCTACAGCTATACCCCATACGGGGAGGGTTGGACCTATTCCTCTAACTTATGGGTTCTCATTGACATTGAAGGCAGGAGGAGAAGGGGACGACAGAGGATGAGACGGTCTCATGGCATCACCGACTCGATGGACGTGAGTCTGAGTAAACTCCGGGAGTTGGTGATGGACAGGGAGGCCTGGCGTGCTGCAGTCCATGGGGTCACAAAGAGACGGACACAACTGAGCGACTGAACTGAACCGATTGACATTTGTGGGCTTCCCGAGTGGTTCTAGTGGTAAAAAAACCCGCCTGCCAATGCAAGAGATGTAAGAGACTTGGGTTAGATCCCTGGGTTGGGTAAGATCCCCTGAAGGAGGTCACGGCAACCCACTCCAGTATTCTTGCCTGGAGAATCCCATGGATAGAGGAGCCTGGAGGGCTACAATCCATGGGGTCACACAGAGTCAGACACGGCTGAAGTGACTTAGCACACACACATACTGACATTTGTAAACCAACCTCTCTTGATTTTGCATTTGGGACCACTCAACAGAGAACAGGACCAAATTTTATCTTTAGAGTCTACCTAAAAAGCATTCATTACGCAAATGGATAATGACCAAGATTTCCAAGGGGAACTCTGAGACTGTATTCATTTCCCAGGGCTGCCATCAACAAAGGACCACACACTTAGTAGCTGAAAGCAACAGAAAGTCATTCCCTCACAGCTCTGGGGGCTGGAAGTCGGAAATCAAGGTGTTGGTCCTGCTCCCTCTTTGACCTGCAGTGGAGAATCTTCCCTTGTTTCTTCCCTGCCCTTATGGTCGCCCTCCAACCTCAGCATCCCTTGGCTTGCAGCTCCATCACCCCAACCTCTGCCTCTGTGGCCACGAGGCTTTCACAACCCTCCCAGCCCCCATCTCTGTGTCCAAATGTCCCTCTTTACATAACACCATCAGTCAGCCCTTTGGGTTGGGGTCTATCTGAATTACCTCATCTTGAGTGGATTTCATCTGCAAGGACCTCATTTCCAAATAAGCTCACATTTAAGGTATCTGGGGATTAAGACGTAATTATGTCTTCTGTGGGGGTGATAGCATTTAACCTATAAGGTCACTTAACATTGAGATTCTGTTCCTGCGTGTGTGTGTGCTGTTGCTTCAGTTGTGTCTGACTCTTTGTGACCCAGTGGACTGTTGTCCCCCAGGCTCCTCTGTCCATGAAGTTCTCCAGACCAGAACACTGGAGTGGGTTGCCATGCCCTCTTCCAGAGGCTCCTCCCAACCTAGGGATAGAACCGATCCCTCCTGCACTGGCAGGGGGTTCTTTACCACTAGCACCACCTTGAAAGCCCCCAAATTCTGCTCAGATACTTTTAAACCATACATTTAAACACTGACAATAGACATATTAGCTAAAAACCACTTGTTGTGGAAAATCTCAGTGGATCCTGCTACTTATGTAATGTTGAAATATGTGCTACAGACCCAACTCCATATTTCCACTGCCATCTTCTTGACCTCAGCAGTAAGAGAGCTTATCATTTTTGTGAGCACATTTTCTACCTCTGATAGATACTTCTTGGAATACTTCCCCAGACATCAACATCTTTCAATATCTCTCCTGTGAAATCTTATCCAATTGCTCACCTGTTCACTTGTAAATATTTGTTTATACTACAATACATACTATCTGCCAGGCAGGGTGGAAATAGATGAAAGGCATACACCCTTCTTTCAAGGAGCCCCTGGACTTCGGGGATTTGTACAATTGTGCTAAATCGTGATGCTAAAAACAAGCTACTGGGACTGTGGAGGTAGACTGCACACACTGAGCCCATTGAGTGCCAGTATGCTCGGCCGTGTCTGACTCTGTGTGACCCCAGGGACTGTGGCCCGCCAGGCTCCTCTGTCCATAGAGTTCTGCAGGCAAGAATACTGGAGCGGGTTGCCATTTCCTCCTCCAGGGGATCTTCCCGACCCAGGGATTGAACCTGAATCTCTTACGTCTCCTGAATTGGCAGGTGGGTTCTTTATCACTGTGCCACCTGGGAATGCATTGAGCCCATTACTGACAGACATATTATGTCTGTTATCTTGCCTGATCCTCACATACAGACTGTGGATGGCGTTTTTAACCCCATTTTGCAGATTAAAAAACTGAAGCTCAGAGAGGGTCAGTATTTGGTCTTAGTTATTGTCATCAGCAGATGAAGTATAATTAGGTCATGGTCACATATGCACCTCATTCCAATATCCTTGCTGTTAATGTTTAAAATGTTGAGACTTCCCTGTTGATCCAGTGGCTAAGACTGCACAGTCCCAATACAGGAGGCCCAGGTTCGATCCCTGGTCAGAGAACTAAATCCTACATGCCACAACTAAAAAAAAAAAAAAAAAAGTCCATTATATGGTGCAACAATGCTGAAGATCCCTCAAACTTCAAGGAAGATGGGAGATCCCTCTTGCCTCATCTAAGGCATGATGCAGCCAAATAAATACAATTTTTTTATTTTAAATGTTTAAAGCTGAATGATGGCAATGTGGGATGTTTTTATAGTTCTCTCTCTAATAGTGCATATGCTTGAAAAGGTCCGTGCTAAAAAGCCCATAATAAAACCCTTTCTGAAACAAAGAATGAAATCCTTGCTATGAACCACTGTATGCCTGGGGTCAAATGAGCAGCACCTTGCGTGTCTGCAGCCAGGATTGTCTCTTCTGAATTCACATTGCTCTGGTTTGGACCATTCATGATATTTATATGTGTATTATATTGACCAACAATATCCACCTCCAACACATGTGCACACACACACACACAGTCAGATCTAAAGAAAGGATAGAGAAATTTTATACTTATTGTACAATAAATATAATAAATATATTAAAATGTTTATTTAGCATGGTGATTTGCATATATTACCTGGGAATAAATACTGATTAAATAAATAAGCAAGAAATCAATGAAATTACTTGGAAGTCTTGTCTTTTATTGTTTTTCAGTTGCTCAGTCACGTCCAACTCTTTGCGACCCCATGGACTGCAGCACACCAGGCTTCATTGTCCTTCACCATCTCCTGGAGCTGCTCAAACTCACATCCTTTGAGTCGTTGATGCCATCCAGCCATCTTATCCTCTGTCTCCTCCTTATCCCCTTCTCCTCCTTCCTTCAATCTTTCCCAGCATCAGGATCTTTTCCAGTGATCTGGCTCTTCAAATCTTTTTAAGCTCTTGAAAATAGAAAAACTGTTTTATTTACAAATATATGATTTAGACCTTTTATTTTATTACTATATTATTTTATTACATATATATAGCTCATTTTACATTATTTTATATATCTTTAACTAACCCAATGCAAATTAATATATGCTTACCCATTCCTGACACATAAGTACATATTTATTGCCGTCATGAGTGTAGTCTAAGCCTCACAAGGGGTGATTTTTGTCTGCTTTTACTCACAAAAGAGTCCCAAGCATCTGTAGTGGTACCACACACACAATAGGTGTTTAACAACTATCTGTTAAGTGAATTGATGATTGGACCAATACATGTAAGTCATATTGACTACCTTATAAAAGAGAAAGAGAGGAAAATGATTCAGTAATTTTGTATCAGTCTCTTAAAAATGTCCACATAATTTCAGTGATCATATATTCTGAGTTGTGTTGAAACAGTATTTCAGCTTAAGTGATCTGTTTTATTTGTTTGTTTTTTAACTTGTGACACTCCAATTATCTGAATACCACTAACAGGGTCCTCTAACTCCCTAGAGCACAGCTCAGAACAAAAGGCAAGAAAAAAGACCACTGAGTTACCACAACAAGTATTGCAACAGCTCTATCCCTATGAGCTATTCTGATAAGTTTGGCTCTCTGTTTTTCTGTATCTCAACAGAATAAAGAAATATAGAAAATTAAGAGAGCCATGGTGATATTAGGACAAATGGACATCCATATGCAGAAAAAAATCTCAAACTACAACCTCAAAACTTACACAAAACTCAAAATAAATCATCATCCTAAAGGTAAAACGGGCTTCCCAGGTGGCTCAGACGGTAAAGAATCTGCCTGTCACTGCAGACCTGGGTTTGATCCCTGGATTGGGAAGATCCCACAGAAGGGAATGGCAATCCATTCCAGTATTCTAGTCTTGCCTGGAGAATCCCTCAGATAGAGGAGCCTGGTGGGCTACAGTCCGTGGGGTCGCAGGGTGTCGGACATGACTGAGTTACACTTCAAAAGAGGTAAAACACAAAACAGTAAACATCTGAGCACTTCCCTGGCAGGTCAGTGGATAGGAATCTGTCTGCCAATGCAGGGGACACGGGTTCGATCTCTGGTTTGGGAAGATGCTGCAGAGCAGCTAAGCCTGTGAGCCACCACACAGGCTTGAGTGCTGCAATTGCACTCCTGAAGCCCACACACCTGGAGGCTGTGCTCCCAACAGGAGAAGCCGCCTCAGGGAGAAGCCCGCACAGCGAAACTAGAGAGGAACCCCTGCTCGCCAAAACTATAAGACCCAGGGCAGCCAAAAATAAATAGCTAGAAATAAATTAGCTGCTTTAAAAAAAAAAATGAACATTTTAGTAGAAAACAAGAAAGATTTTTTAATGACATTGGGTTAGTCAAACATTTCTCAGATACAACACCAAAAGTATAATCTAAAAAGAAGAAAGCTATAAATTGGAATAGCACAAAATTAAAAACTTTTGCTCTGTGAAGGACATTATAAACAGAATGAAAAAACAGGCCACAGACTGAGAGAAAATATTTGCATATCACATATCCACAAAGGACTTGTATCCAGAATATATAAGGAAACTTAAAACTCAGCAGTAATTAAAGATGAAACACTATTTTTGAAATGGAAGAATGATTTAAAGGGACACTTCACCAAAGATGGCATGTGAGTGGCAAATAAACACTTGAAAAGATATTCATCATCATTAGTCATATGGGAAATGCAAAGTAAAACCACAGTGGGATGCCAGGCCACACTCATCAAAAAGGCTAAAACTAAAAAGTATCAACAATATCAAGTGATGGTGAGGATGCAGAGGAACTAGATCTCTCCTGCAGTACGGGTGGGAATGTAAAATGGGATTGACCCTCTGGAAAACAAGCTGTTCTTTAAAAAGTTAAAGCATACAGACATTTCCCATATGACCAAGCAATCCCAGGAGAACTGCAAATTTACTACACATACAGATGAACCTATTTCCAGGGCAGGAATTGAGATGCAGACATAGAAAATGGACATGGGGACACAGGAGGAAAGGGAGAGTGGAACAAATTGGGAGAATAGGATTCGCATCTATACACTACCATGCGTAAAATACATAGCTAATGGGAACCTGCTATAAAGCCCAAGAAGCTTATCTAGGTGCTCTGTAAGGATCTCCATCGGTGAGAGGGAGGGGACATATGCATACATGTAGCTGGTTCGCTTCATTGTACAGCAAAAACTAACACAACATTGGAAAGCAATTATGCTCCAATAAAAAATTTCCACAGATGTTTCTAGTAGCTCTATTCGTTGGAGAAGGAAATGGCAACCCACTCCAGTGTTCTTGCCTGGAGAATCCCAGGGACAGAGGAGCCTGGTGGGCGGCTGTCTCTGGGGTCACGCAGAGTTGGACAAGACTGAAGTGACTTAGCTGCAGCAGCAGCAGCAGCTCTCTTCATAATCACTCCAAACAGGGGAAAAACTCAGATGTCCTTCAACGGAGGAATGAGTAAACAAGCGGATGTCCGTCCTATCCTGGAATACAATTCAGCAATAGAAAAGAATGGCTTCCTGGTGCACGCGACAACTTCCAAAGGTATCAAGCTTGGGAAAGGAGAAGACCCAAAAAGGTAATGATTGTATGACGCCATTTATACACCAGTCTCAAAAAGACAAAACTATGGGGAGAGAGAACACATCTGGGAGTGTCAGACTTTAGAGGTAGGAAGATACCAATCAGGGATACAGGAAGCCTTGAGTCAAAGAAAGCTCTGGTCCAGAGACGAAAGACTCTCAGGCAACCCAACGAACCAAGATGGATCACCCAGACACAGGGCTACAGCACAGACTAGGCTGCAAGGAAAGAGGGGTCCCCATCCAGAGCACATGGGGATAAGGGGGGGCACTGCCAGGAGCCAGCCAATCCCAGAGCAATTCTTTTCTTCTTTCCTTAACCTCCTGGTTTCCTCTCATCAGTCTGAGAATGGGATTTTAAGTGGCAGTCTCCTGTTAGACTAGCCTGGAAGTAGACAGTGATTTTTTTTTTAGTAGGTTTCTATGCCAAATGATTAATACTAATATTTTTAACTCATAAAAGGATACACTTCATTTCTTGACAAAACCACTTACAAGGAAGAGCTCACTTACTGACAAAGCCGGATAATCGATGTGCTACTATCTCTGCCTTATGATTTCTCTAATGGCGAAATAATGAAGTATTATTTAGTTTAATACAATCACTGAAGCTTCTCGGTGATCTTGGAAGGAAGAGACATAAGCTAGGAACTTTTGAAAGGTATAATCAATTTCTTATACAAGACTTTATATAAATAAAAAGTAGAATTAATTTAAATGACAAGTGGTTCATTGTAGATCTTTATTATGTTCTAGGATTAGTGGTACCAGGGAAATTAGTCAACCAAGACCATTTTGTAATTATAGAGGCCACAAGAATCTAGATCTGCCTTAAATAACCTCTTAAATAAGATTAGGGTTAAAGTGCATTATGAATTTTTGTGTTTCATAAGACAGCAAAATTCAGTTAAGTGGGAGAAAAAAATAAAAGTAAATAACATTTAAAGGGACAACAATACCAGGTCAAAGTCGACTTTTCATTGACTCATATTAGGTCTCTACCCATCTCCACCATCTGGCATTTTGCATTTGTCTGTCAGCAACATAATTTCTAAATGAACTGACTGATTTTTAACCAAATTCAATACCGTAACAAAGAGTAATAAGATATGACTTAAATTCCTTTTGCAGCTTAGTTCTTTTCTTGCAACAGCTGATAGAAGTCTGTAAAACAATCCCACCAAGAAATTGTATCAAATTGTTTTGCAAATAATTGCTTAATATTAACAAAAACACGTGTGGAAAAAAAATACATGTATGACCATGGCTGTTTTGTGAATCAGGTTTACTTCTATATGCCTGAACTAGGCGTCTCCTTTGGGATAAACACATGCCATAGCTCACAGCTTTTCCCTCATGAAATCTGTTGAAAACAGAGATACAACAACTTGAAAACTTGCCACAAAATTAAAAGACTGTAGATTTGAGCTGTGGCACAGGAGTCCCCCAAAGTTAGTGATTTCTCCATAACCCAATGATTCATTATAACCACTGCACTGATTGGGAAAACCAATGGAAACTGAAGCTCAAAACTTGAGTTGCACAAATTGAAAAGCTCCAGAAGGTAAGTCAATTACTCTGTTTCAATGACAATAAAGCAATTGATAATGAATATTTTAGAGTCTCCGTGGTCAAGTCCTCAGATACAATCTTCATCCAGGAGGTCACTTAGGATGGAGTCTCCCGTTGTTCAGTGCAATTCCTGAGTAGCAGCTGTACCCTCTATGGGAGACAGAAAGTAATTATGCTCTTCAGGTTCAGGGACTATTCTGGTTTCAATAGAAACTTGGAGAAGGCAATGGCACCCCACGTCAGTACTCTTGCCTGGAAAATCCCATGGAGGGAGGAGCCTGGTAGGCTGCAGCCCATGGGGTTGCGAAGAGTCGGACATGACTAAGTGACTTCACTTTCACTTTTCACTTTTACGCATTGGAGAAGGAAATGGCAACCCACTCCAGTGTTCTTGCCTGGAGAATCCCAGGGATGGCGGAGCCTTGTGGGCTGCCGTCTATAGGATCGCACAGAGTTGGACATGACTGAAGTGACTTAGCAATAGCAGCAGCAGTTCAGGGTCATAGCAAAGGAAGATATTCATCCAACATGCCTTTGAAATAGATGTAAATTCCAGGGACGTGTAGACTACAAATTGTGGGGCTTGGACGTGCAGAGAAAATCTAAGAATCAAGGAGGAAAGGTATCAGTTGTTAGAGACTGTAACTGTGATGCTGCTACTGCTGCTAAGTCACTTCAGTCGTGTCCGACTCTGTGCGACCCCATAGATGGCAGCCCACCAGGCTCCTCCGTCCCTGGGATTCTCCAGGCAAGAACACTGGAGTGGGTTGCCATTTCCTTCTCCAATGCATGAAAGTGAAAAGTGAAAGTGAAGTCGCTCAGTCATGTCCAACCCTCAGCGACCCTATGGACTGCGGCCTTCCAGGCTCCTCTGTCCATGGGATTTTCCAGGCAAGAGTACTGCAGTGGGGTGCCATTGCCTTCTCCAACTGTGGTGCAGTCATGTTAATTAAGCAGTCCCACTAAATTTTCCAGGACTTTCCTGGTAGCTGAGCTGGTAAAGAACCCACCTGCAATACAGGAGACCCAGGTTTGATCCCTGGGTGGGGAAGATTCCACTGGAGAAGGGAACAGCTACCCACTCCAGTATTTTGGCCTGGAGAATTCCATGGACTAAATTTTCTGGGTTATTTTTGAACTGTGTAAGTGTGACATGGTATACGAGTTGGATCTTTTAAACCAAATCCCAGAATTAGAATAGGAAACTTGATGAACACAATGCATCTGAATTTAATAAAACACCCAAAACCTAAGGGTTTTCTTAAAGCATAGTTTGAAGAATTGGATTGAACTGGGTCAGATGGAGGCCAGCCA
This sequence comes from Bos mutus, assembly GCF_027580195.1. NCBI lineage: Eukaryota > Metazoa > Chordata > Mammalia > Artiodactyla > Bovidae > Bos > Bos mutus. The sequence continues at coordinate 54,569,014 of NC_091640.1, forward strand.
CAGAAGCAGAAAGTTGGCCGGCAGTCCACGCACACAATGGGGAACATCATCTACCAACTGTGAGGATGGGGATCGAGGAAAAGGGGGCGAAGCCCTAATGATGCCAAAAATCTTACACAGGTTTCAAAAGGCTCTGAGAGTATACATGTAAAATAATTAACCTTAGAATATGGAGTGGAAAAAGAAAACTGTTGGTTCCTTAGAAACGGCAGCAAATTCACACATTGGTTTTGGACAAGGCTATGGAAAAAATGCAGGCTCTACTCCGCAGTTTAATCCACCCTCAACTGCATAACCATTCTGTGTTCTTTGAACACCTCTGATCTCCTATTCTAATATGGACACTGTGAACCACGCCAACTTTTCATATTATTACATCATATGTATTGAAAGCTTTCACATACAGGGCATTTAAAACTTATTTAATTATCATAGCCCTATAAGGTAGAGATTATTATACTTTTTTTTTAACAGATGAGAAGCAGAGGCTTCAAGAAATGAATTGTCCCTGGTCACAAAACACGTACTCCCCAGACCCGGCTGTCGGTCTGCAGAGCCCAAGGTCCTAAACCCCAAACCACCCCCTATTTAATTGTCTCTTTTATTATTCCAAGCATTTAATAAGTCTTTTTGAAAATCTAGATAGGAATAAACACTTTATCTACTTGGTCCTGATTCTCTTTCATGTTGGGCAAGCCATAGATATTTCAAAAGAACCCAGAACTGACAGGGAGCCCTCAGGCAAAATGAGAAATACATTCTCTTAATGGAAGGTGGGAACCTGCAGGCTTGTAACCATGGTTCTTGCAGGGGAGGAAGCAGGCTTGGAGAAGCACCTAATGCCTTCCTAAGCACTGCTGGACTCATTTCTGAAGGGCAAATACCTTCCAGGGATGTTGGAAATCCTGTGAGACTGAAGAGCCAAACAAGCAAAAGAAAGGGTTAGGGCTTAAAAGAGCCTTTGGAATAAACCTCCTCTCTGCAATAAAATCAACATGACATAAATTGGGTCTTTGGATCAAACTTCAAAATGGAGCATTCAGCAATGTCTCTGATCTTTGTAACATGTTTTAGTTTTCAGCTGTCACTCTGTGCTCAGCTGCCGAGGTCTCCAAATGTGATTGGTTCTTTGCCAGAAAATAATTGTACAGGTCCATTCTTAGCTTCTTTCCAAGGGAGATCTGTGTTCACAGGAAGGCATGTTTTTTCTAAATAAAGGCCCCATCTTATTAAATTCTTCAGCCTATATTTTTTCCTGAGTGAAAAAAGATCATCTTATTTTTCCTAAGGAAAACAAACAAACAAACACAAAACCTCCTCACTCCTGTCTTGGCTATTCATGGCTCTGTGCCCAAGTTTTTTTGGTTTAGGACATGAAGGGGAGTTGAAAGCACCCAGATCAGGCTGTTCTGTAACTGCATTGAGCAACTTATTAGCTTCCATTTCCTTCTGGGACCTCCCCTCCACTTACCTTTCCAAGAATAGGTTGGCCTATATACCCAGAGTTAAAGAATATGATATTTCACCCAATTTTAAACAAGGATCCCATAAAAGCCAACATGGCAATAGGCTCTCCAAATGGTTTCCTGACCTCTGCAGCTTTGAAATCAGTCAAGAGCTCCAGGAGGCAGTTAAGTACTGAGTAGAGAAGAATAAAGTGACAAGATTCAAGGGACAAGGGAAACTGCCTCCACACTCTCAAGGGATTTATACATCAGTCTTGTATGCCTGGAGTTTTATTTCTTTGCAGAAAACAATTTTGTAAGTGCAACCTTTTTCAGTTGTTAATAACTTAATGTGAATTAATTGAGGACGTTGGAGAAATTTAGGCATCGGAAAGATAAAGTTACCCACAAGCCATTGTCCCAGCAATGGCAGGGAGCAGACTGTTGGTCTCTTGGAGTATGCATTGAAATGGTGTTTGGGTGAGGGATAGAGTTAGATACCTACAACAGGAGAAGCACAAGTCAGGAGAAAGTAAGAGGGGCTTCCCTGGTGGTCCAGTGGCTAGGATTCCTTGCTTCCACTGCTGGGGACATGGGTTCCATCACTGGTCAGGGAATTGGATCCTCCATGCCACGTGGCGTGGTCAAGGGAAAAGTAGGCAATTTGCCTGTTGCATAATTTTAGGTCACCCCTGAATAAGACCATTGATATCATCCATTTAACTCCCAGGAAACCTGCATAAGCCTGTGATTCCGACGATGATGACTGAGCAGTTTGAAAGCAACCAAAGAACTTAGTCTTTGTTTTCTGGCTCATCTGCAATACTTGAGTGACTCCAAAGTACAGATTCCAAAAACAGGTCAGAGGCCCCAAAGTCAAAGCCCTAAGTAAGCCTTCCAGCTGCCTGGGCAGCACTAACCTGGAGTTTGTTTCCTAAGCAAGGAAGCTGAACAGGGAGAGGGTACACCAGCATTTGGTCAGGTTAGAAGCACATATACATTACAATACTCCCTACCTCATGGAAACTTTACTGAATTCATGAGGGACAAGCAGAGGAATTACCAGTAATATCTTCCCTTCCTTACAAATCCATCATTAATCTCCAATTCTATTTGCAGGGAAGGGTGGAGTTTCTGGGTCAAGGGTAAAGAATGCAATTACAGAAGGTTCCAGGTTCTGAAACATCCAGGACGGGAAGAAAAAAAAAAAACTAAAATGTCATTTGTTGATGATGTATTTTCTATTTCAATCTTTCTCACATCTCCTGCTGCTAGCTCACTCCCTGCCGCTTTAGTGTGGTTATCAAAAGCAGAATTTGCAGGATTTAAGCTTAGCCAAAGCAAACAGACCCAAAATTGGGGGAAATGATTTATCTCAATCCAAGGTAGTAATCCAATTTATTTGACTCGAATGCTTTAAGTTTCATCAGCTAACCTAGCAATGTTAGGGTTTGGCCAAATGACGTCTAGCAAAAGCAGTCCTTGTGGTGTTGACTGCTTATGAGCATAATGATTCTCCTCTTAGAAACGCACATGTTGTTCTTGCTTTTCATGTTTGTGGCCAGCTGGTGCAGTTGGTAATAGGTTGAAACCACCTGGCAGGGCTGTCTTTGACTGTGAGGTCCGGTATCCCCAGCCTGACCAGTCATTGCATAAAGGTAGTTATTTGATGACAAGAGAGTGAGGAGCAGTGGATGCGTTAGTGCGTGTCTGTCTTCACAAGTGGAGAACTCCTGGGCCAGAGTGCAATCTACTTTTCATGAAACTAGTATAATATTGGAATGGAAGAATAGGTTGCTTGGTCAATGCCCCGGATATTAAGCAAGACTGAATCTCTCCTACTTCTTATCCACAATACAGAAGGAATGGAGATTGCATCCAGATCTTATGGGATCATTGGTCTTTTTTTGCATTTAATTAAAAATATTTTCACGGAGAAGGCAATGGCACCCCACTCCAGTACTCTTGCCTGGAAAATCCCATGGGCAGAGGAGCCTGGTGGGCTCCAGTCCATGGGGTCACTAAGAGTCGGACATGACTGAGCGACTTCACTTTCACTTTTCACTTTCATGCACTGGAGAAGGAAATGGAAATCTGCTCCAGTGTTCTTGCCTGGAGAATGCCAGGGACGGTGGAGCCTGATGGGCTGCCGTCTATGGGGTCGCACAGAGTCAGACACTACTGAAGCGACTTAGCAGCAAAAATATTTTCAAGACTTTGAAAAGTAGCAACATAAATTGAGTAGCATCAAATGGGACAAAAGAACTCTAACTTAGGAAGCTCTTGACTTGAGTTCCAGTAATGCTCTGTCCCTAATTATAAATAATGTCTGTGATTAAAACTAGGTCTTCAGTCTTATGAAATAGATTCCTCACGTCTTTATAATAACAATTTTAGAGTTAACTAAATTAACTTATGGTGACCATTTTAAATTGCTAGATTCCTATTATTATCATGTTTAAAGTGTGTATATGTGTGTGGGCTCAGTTGTGTCCAACTCTTTGCAACCCCATGGACTGTAGCCCAACAGACACCTCTCTCCATGAGATTTTCCAGACAAGAATACTGGAATGGGTTGCTACTTCCTTCTCCAGAGGATCTTCCTGATCCAGAGATCAAACTTTGGCTTCTTGCGTCTTCTGCATTGGCAAGTGGTTTCTTTACCAGTGTACCACCTGAGAAGCCCATCATGTTTAGAAAGTCATCCCCGATTTTGTTCAAATCAATTTCCACGGTAGTCAGAAATACAGAACCTAGCATGCCCTAGCCCAACAATGGTGGGGAGTCACTTACTGATCTCTTGGAAGATGCATGTAAGTGGTATTTAGAATGGGAGTTAGTGGGAAGTACCCACTAAAAAAGAGCACAAATAAGGAGAAAGTAGACTGTTGCATAATCCTAGGTCATCCTTGAACAAGATCATTGCCCTCATTCACTTAACACCAGGAATCCTGTATAAGGATATGATTTCAATGAAAACCACAGAGTTTGGGGGCCATTATATTACACCATGGCCAAAAGTGCTGGAACTTTGGTGAATCAATTTGGCTTGATTATTTCCTCCCTTGTTCTTTTATACCTTTGGTCTGTGGGACAAATCAGTTTGATTCCTGTTTTCATCAATAAAGTTTTATTGAAACACAGCCACACTATCTCCTTATGAATTGTCTATGGCTGCTTTCCTGCAACTATAAGAGAGTTGAAGGGTTGTGATTGGGACTATATGGCCTGCAAAGCCAAAAATACTTACCATCTGGTCCTTTGCAGAAAAAGTTTGCCAGCCCTGCTCAACACATTTAAATCTATATTCACTGTCTTTTCATTGCAATATATATACTGGCTTTTCTTATTTTTCCTTGGACTTTTGATTTCACATCTAACTAACATCTTCAACCTCATTAATGTCTCCATTCTTCCTAGTATTTTTATCCTAGTTCTCCTGGTCTTCCTGTTCATTCTAGGGTCATGCTTTGTTCATGCAATCTTTTATTTCCCTCTAGATTTTTTTGCAAGCTTAATATCAGCCAACAGTCTTCTCTTTAAAACTCTTTTGGAAAATTGGTCCCAGAGGAAGATTTCAGCGACAGTGCCTGATAGTAATATCCCCTTAGTCTTTTGTTCTGAGTTCTTCAGGCACTTGTAGCAATAAAGTACAACCTAAAATTGCTTAGGTCAGAGACTAGGTCCATTGTTTGTTAATTACATATACAGAACTGCCTAGAGTCACCAATGTTTACAATGGTATGCAAATTACTTTTATTTTCTATTCTTCTCTTACTGATCCCCAAAGGTGACTTATCCAAAAGTATTTCCATTTCTAAACAAGCACAGTCCTAATATATATTTGAATTTGTTGCTTCAAAAGCTTGGTAGGTATATTTCTCTCGATGATTGTACGTAAGACCATCATAGAGCCTTGTTTCCATTTGGCAAACAAAGAAATTTAAGCTTGGGAGCTAGCTTGTGGTCCTCATTAGAAAACTTGATAACATCTATTACCATTTGTAATTGCATAATAAAGCATGACTCATAGCAGCTTTAAATATGGTAAAAGGAAAACAACCAAAATTTGTTTAAAACAGTGTAGAAGAGAACAAATGCAATGTAATTTGCCATTTAGTTTACCATTGTTAGCCTGGTCTGACTGTCTTGATGTCAAAGATAAATACATAAAAAACTATTTGCTTTACCCAACAATACTGAATTTTGTCCTTATAAAATTAGCTCTGATGCTAGAGACACTTGAAATTTCACAGATATTAGTAAAAATATATATACACACACAATTACCATTGACTCATCATCTAGTTGGAGTCTCATTTCCATTTTCAAAGGTACCTACTTTCTCATCTAGTAAGAGAAAGTCATCTTAGAATGCAAAAAGTGATAATTCTCTTTGGGAACATAACTGATGGATATGCGGACTGACTGTAACTTTGACCACTGTGCCAGAAAGAGCTTAAACAAATGGCATGACCAGCCTGACACATAAGTTTAATGATCAAAAATAAGAAATGTCTGGTATTTTTAGTTTTCTCTCACAGAGGTTCTTAAAGGGACAAGTAATAGTAAATAGTAAACACAAATTTATTTTTTTTATTTTTGGAATGTTTATTTATTTATTTTTGGTTGTGTTAGGTCTTCACTGCTGCATGCTGGCTTTCTCTAGTTACGGCAAGCAAGGGGCTACTCTGTAGTTGTGGTGTGTGGGCTTCTCATTGCAGTGGCTTCTCCTGTTGCTGAGCAAGGTCTCTAGGTGCTCAGACTTCAGTAATTGCAGCAAGCGGGCTCAGTGGTTGTGGCGCACACGCTTAGTGACCCACAGCAGATGAAATCTTCCCACACCAGAGATCGAACCCATGTCCCCTGCACTGGCAGGTGGATTCTTAACCACTGTACCACCAGGGAAGTCCTATAGGTGTATTTTTAAAATATGGAAAGGGGTATGTGGTGATAAAAAGGACAGGGACCGCTAGTGCTGAGGTCATGTCACAGATTCTATTATTTGTGACATAATTTTACTGTATCTTATCCACCAAGGGATCGCTATACAGGCTTAGGTATAAGACATTTAAGATAGAATTCAATCCCAGTGCAGATTCTCACTTTATGGGAGGTAACTAAACTCTGTTTGAACACTTCCAGAGACAGCATGGGAAGTTTGTTATAAAGTTTTTTTGCTTTCTCCTTGGTCCTGGTTCTACCATTTGTAACTAAACAGAAAAACAAAATGAGCCCTTTCAGTATGCATGAGTCAAGAGTTCTGGTAAACCCTTAACTTTGTACTTAGGATAATCATGAAGCATTATGTCAGTTCATTCTCTGAGCTAGGGATTTTGGTAGCTGTTGAGGATATGAAGCAGGATATAGCATAATACTAGACTTCCAAGAGTTCACAGATAATTGTAGAGAAGACAAATAACTAATTGCAATCAATGTAATTATGTGAGAGGTACTGTGGGGGCCACAGGGAGTAGAGAAGATTTCTTGGAATAAGAATCAGATAAGCTGCATCTTGAAAGACAGTTAGGAATTTGGGGGTAAAGATTTAGGGGAAGGTATTTTTGAACCTAATAAACATCACGGGAAAGAACGTGGAGATCCAAAAGAGAACAGACAGTAGGGGGAAGGAGGGGGCGGGGTGAGCTGGGAGAGCAGGACTGACATACAGACACTACCAGGTGTAAAATAGCCGGTGGGGACCGAGTGCATAGCACAGGGCACTCGGCTCTGTCACAACCTAGATGGCTGCAATGGGGGAGAAGGCGGAGGTGAAGGAGGAAACAGACAGAACAGGCTCCATCTTGAAAGCAGGTCTCCATCTCGGGCTGGACTGTGGACTTTGAGCTCTATGCCCAGTATCTATGGAAATGACATGCCAACTGGGGAAGCAGGCCCCCAGAAGGAAGAGCCCCAGGGCTCGTATTTAGACTCTCCCGTTGCCTAAAAGAATACCGTAATTATCTGTGTAACTGAATAGAATCATGCATTCTATTATGCTTATTGGGGTATGACCGCAAGCCTATTGATAATTGTCCACCATTAAGGACCTAGGCTTAAGGCATATGAATCACGGCTTAACTTTGATTGCATCTTTCTTTCCCTTTGTTCAGACTAGTTTCAGGGAATTTGGGGAGGTGGGTTTGGGCACGTACACTTAGGGTATATAAGGTTTTCACAAAAAATTGGTGGGGGTCCTTAGCTAAGAGGAGACCCTGCCTTGGGCCCATCAGTGTAATAAACCGCACTCCATTATCTGCGTTGTCCTTCTGAGTGAGTTTGTTTCCCAGAACGCGTGGCTACAACAGTGGAAAGGAGGGTCAAGAGGGAGGGGATGTATGTGTACTTATAGCTGATTCACTGTGTTGATAGCAGAAACTAATATGACATTGTAAGGCAATTATACTCCAATAAAAAAAATTAAGTAAATAAAAGAGGGCAACACAGTCAAGGAAAGGTCAATAGTTTGGAGTTGCTTGATCTAAGGTGTGTGATTAGGAAGACTGGAGAAGGAAAAGTAATCTCAGATGAATTGGGATCAAACAGAAGAACAAAAATGTTTATTTTTTAATTTTTACTGGAATATAGTTGCTTTACAATTAGTTCCTGCTGGAAAGTGAATCAGCTATACTTTTACATATATTCCCCCTATTTTGGATTTCCTTCCCATTTACGTCACCACAGAACTTTGAGTAGAGTTCTCTGTGCTATACAGTAGGTTTTCATATAATGAGATCCCAACTATATCTATTTTATATATAGTATCAATAGTGTGTATATGTCAATCCCAGCCTCCCAATTCATCCCACTCTCTGTGCCCTCCTCTTAGCATCCATACATTTTCTGTCTACATCTATGGCTCTATTTCTGCTTTGCAAGTAAGGTTATCTACACCATTCCTCTAGATTTCACACATATGCATTAATACACAGCACTTGCTCAAAAAACAAAATCTTTGTTCATTTCCAAATAAGTTTTAACTTTAACCATCAGACAATAGGCCTGCCTAAGCAGGGGTGTACCTTGAACAAATTTTCAATTTGGAAAAACATTTTTCGGGTATGTATTGAATATAACTAGAAGGTAGAAAACCTGGAGACAGAATCCAAAGCAAAGACAGAACAGTACAGATATAGAGAGACGAGTTTGGTGATGGGCAAGAAATGTATTGAAAATTGAAAGGAAGGGATGGATTGAAGAGATATTTGGAGGTTAAGATGAATGGATGTTGGGGAAGCATTGGGTAATGAGCAGTGAGGCAAAGAGTGAAGTTAAAGATCATTAAGGATTCTAGCTGAGATTCCTAAATCATACCACAACAAAAGAAGGTAATACAAGAAAGGAATTAGGAAAACATGAGTTGGCCTGAGATGTGTTGAGGATGTGGTTCCTTAAGAATGCCCAGACAGAGCTGCCTAGACATGCACTGATCTAAACCAGAAGAGAAGAGGGTGAAAGTATTTATTTCAGAGTTGGCATTATTTGGGCTTTCCTTGTGGCTTAGCTGGTACAGAATCCACCTGCAATGCAGGAGACCTGGGTTAGACCCCTGGGTTGGGAAGATCCCTTGGAGAAGGGAAAGGCTACCCACTCCAGTATTCTGGCCTAGAGAATTCCATGGACTATATAGGCCATGGGGTGGCAAAGAGTCGGAAATGACTGAGCAACTTTTTCAGTTGGAATTATTTGGTGATGGTTGCAGTCTTCATCACTGCAGATGGTGATTGCAGCCATGAAATTAAAAGACCCTTGCTCCTTGGAAGGAAAGTTATGACCAACCTAGATAGCATATTCAAAAGCAGAGACATTACTTTGTCAATAAAGGTCTGTCTAGTCAAGGCTATGGTTTTCCCAGTGGTCATATATGGATGTGAGAGTTGGACTATAAAGAAAGCTGAGTGCAGAAGAATTGATGCTTTTGAACTGTGGTGTTGGAAAAGACTCTTGAGAGTCCCCTGGACTGCAAGGAGAGCCAACCAGTCCATCCTAAAGGAGATCAGTCCTGGGTGTTCATTGGAAACACTGATGTTGAAGCTGAAACTCCAATACATTGGCCACCTGATGTGAACAGCTGACTCACTGGAAAAGACCCTAGTGCTGGGAAAGATTGAGGGCAGGCAGAGAAGGGGACGACAGAGGATGAGATGGCTGGATGGCATCACCGACTTAATGGACATGGGTCTGGGTGGACTCCAGGAGTTGGTGATAGACAGGGAGGCCTGGCGTACTGCGGTTGATGGGGTCGCAAAGAGTCAGACACGACTAAGTGACTGAACTGAACTGAACTGAGGTCTTCATAGAGAATGAAATTCTCAAGAAATATGTGCAGAGAAAGAATCAGAACCAGGATGAGGAAATAGAGACAGAGGTTCAAATGCTCTTAGATGATTTCCAGGAAGCTTGTGTTTTGAACCATAAATGCAAACACCAAGAACACTGCCATGAAATGGTAAAGCAATAAGAATTGAGTGAAAGGGAAAAGATCACATGGAATCTGAGAGCCAGAGGGCAAACTCTGTGGATCCAGAGGCCACTATCACACGACCTTTGCAGGGCCAACCTCACAGGCATGAAACTTGTGCCGTGGTAAGGAGCCATCCAGTTAGAAGGCCCCGCACTGCATTTATTGCATGGGAACCTGGAAAGCTAGGTCCATGAATCAAGGTCAGTTGGACTTGACACTCGATGGACATGAATTTGAGCAAACGCTGGGAGAAAATGAAGGGCAGGAGCCTAGCACGCTGCAGTCCATGGGGTCGCAAAGAGTCGAACACGACTTAGCGACTGAACAACAGCAACACTCCACTTAATGTCTGCTACTGCTGTCTTGAGATGCTCAGCAATTTTTGAGCAACACACCCACATCTTATTTGGCATGGGATAGCACTTGAGCATGCTATTCAACTGTCCTCCTTCCCCGGGTGCACAGTCACGATTTTTCTTACCTTGTCCTCATTTAACACAGTCTGCCATCAAAAGTTGCTGCCATGCTGCAGGAGGAAAAGATTTTTCTCTCCACGTAAAGCATCAAAGACCCACTGCGAGTGAGTTTTGGGATCCATAAGCCACTGAAAGTCATGAACTGGTGTACATCTCACTCTCACGTGGGAAATGATAAGGCCATGGAGACTGGGATGGATTGTGGGCTCCATCCTATGGTCCTTGTGCCTTCCTCTCCACCCTCGCCTCTACTCATGCACCTGAAGTCACCAGAACTTTTGGCTCTCATCTAGCAAAGTTGAAATTTGGATTTAGCCCATCCCCTACACAAGCATCAGGCTTCCCTGGTGGCTCAGCTGGTAAAGAATCCGCCTGCAATACGGGAGACCTGGATTTGATCCCTGGGTTGGGAAGATCCCCTGGAGCAGGGAAAGGCTACCCACTCCAGTATTCTGGCCTGGAAAATTCCATGGACTGTATAGTCCATGGGTTGCAAAGAGACACAACTGAGTGACTTTCACTACACAAGAATCAGATTGAACAGCGGGTCTCCGCTCACAGAGTTTTCCTGTTACTTTTCTCTCCCAACACTCTCATTTTCTCAGAGGGTTAAAGTAAGGGAGATCACACTTTACATGTGGAATATGAATTAGTCAAACTCGCAGAGGCAGAGAGTAGAATGCTGGTTCCCCAGGGCTGGGGGGAGGGGGAAAGAGAGGACATTTGTCGAGGGATACAAACTTCAACTCTACCAGATTCCTCATCTCCAGAGTTCTAATGTGATGATAGGTAACAATACTGTGCTGTGGACTTGAAATTGGCTAATAAGGTGGATCCTAAGTGCGCTTGTCCCACCAAACAAACAAACAAACAAAAAAAGTAACTGTGTGAAGTAATGGATACATTAATTAGTTCATTGTAGGCACCCCACTCCAGTACTCTTGCCTGGAAAATCCCATGGACGGAGGTGCCTGGAAAATCCCATGGACGGAGGAGCCTGGAAGGCTGCAGCCCATGGGGTCGCTGAGGGTCAGGCACGACTGAGCGACTTCACTTTCACTTTTCACTTTCATGCACTGGAGAAGGAAATGGCAACCCACTCCAGTGTTCTTGCCTGGAGAATCCCAGGGACGGCGGAGCCTGGTGGGCTGCTGTCTATGGGGTCGCACAGAGTAGGACACGACTGAAGCAACTTAGCAGCAGCAGCAGCAGTGATTATTTCGGGCTTCCCCAGTGGCTCAGCAGGTAAAGAATCCACCTTCAATGCAAGAGACACAGGAAACACAGGTTTGATTCCTGACCAGGAATCAAAGATCCTGAAGATCCCTTGGAGGAGAACATGGCAACCCACTTCAGTACTATTGCCTGAAAAATCCCAAGGACAGAGGAGCATGGCAGGCTACAGTCCATGGGGTCACAAAGAGTCGGACATAGCTGAGCGACTGAGCATGCCAATATATATCAAATCACCTAGACGTGCATCTTAACTATCTTACAATGTTTATAAAGCATGTAAACAGGTCAAGACTCTTCTCGAAGGCAGTTTGGTAAATGTCTATTAAAAATGTTTAAAAGCACACACACAAAATAAGAGAGGTCACTAACAATAAGATTTGCAGAATGAGATCAGCTAAGAGAATCCTTTAGCCTTTCTGGGGGAAAAAAAATCCCAGTATTGTAGAGATGAAGGAACATGGATGGTGGAGTGGACTTGAAACTTGGCACTGAACACTTATGAGGAGATGAATCTCTGGAAAAACACCAACAGCTTTACAGGCAGAAAGCAGTATTTTCGCCATGCAAATTTATTATTTCAAAGCTTTATGACTATAACCCTGGCTCCTTATTAAGCCATGAGAGGATTTCTAGAAATGCAAATATTTTCAGTTTTTTAGTGAAATTTCTGTATGGCAATTTAAGACTTAGTTTGGCCTCAGCATCCATGGGTTTCTAACACAGTATTTTTTAAGGTTTAGAAGTAAAACATCCATTTTTTTTTTTTAACATTTTAGAGATTGCAACTGCTACTCCCAAACTCCCAATCCAATGCTCCCCATCACCTCTATTTTCAAAAAATATGGACTTAGACTATAACAAAAGATCTCAAGTCAGTGCTGAGGAGAAAAACGACAACTGTTCCATGCTTGTTGCTGCCTTTCCAGGAAAGGTAAGAGAACCGAAATGTATTGGACTTGACAAAGTGTTAGGTAAAGAGAGCCCTGAGTATTAAATTCAGGCTCTAGTGATTAGGAGGGAAGTACAGGATAATAATCCCAGCAGGGTGTCCCTCAAGGTACTTTAGACTCCGACTGTGTTTATTATCCAGTATCAGTATGGAAATATATGCCTGACTACATTTATGGTGCCGTTTAGAACTTTAAAATAGGCTCTTGCACTTAGAAAGAGGTTACTAAATTACTCACCCTGTAAGGTTTGTGTTGATTAGCATAATTCCACCCATTCCATGCCTTATCAAGAATACGTTTCCATGGTGGGCACGTGTTTGGAAGAGACATCCGGGGGTGTATTTTCACGGAATCATGTCAATTCTGAGATACCCACCTTTCACTAAGCTGAACGGCAACCTTTGGGATCGAACGCCTTTGCATAATTGGCAAAGGAAACTTTTCAAAGTTCACACCTTCCCTGTTGATGAGCAAGAGGAGGTTGATGGCAAGTGACGATCTGCTTCTTCTTCCTCTGGCTTTCCAGTGGAGGTGCTTCTCTTTTTATCACCTTTGATTTCAAAGTTCTGTTCTTCCGAGCAAGCATGTGGATGCCAATGGTTGGTGTCCCAGAGCTGGAGCCTTCTCCGTGTGGAATTCAGGATTCCGTCCTAAGAGGTGACAAGGCGGTGAGAGAACGCACGTGTCCGTAACTAGGAGTGGGGTTTCTCAAGGAGGAAGGAGCCTCCGGGGGTCCCACCGCTTAACAGGAGTGACGCCTCTGTCGGGAAGCCTTTGGGAACCTCTGCCTTCGTATCTCTTTGCTCCTCGGCATCTCAGGAGCGCACAGAGTTCCTGAGCCCACACTAGGTGGCAGCATGGTACCCTGGTCATGCGGGGATCGCCAAGGCCCTGGCAGGCAGAGCCCCAGGGCTCAATCACAGGACACACTGACACAACACGCACGCCTCCTGAAGGGTCCCGGCCTCTCAAAGGTCGTCCGTGACCGCACTCGACCTGGCAACGTGGGCCTCAGTGTTGGAAACTTCACCCCAGGATTGCAGCAGTCCTTTCTACTGCCCTGTGGCTCTCTTCAAACATGGTAAAAGGACTCTGTGCAGGCCTGTTCCTCCTCTTGTTGTTGCTGGAGTATAACTGATATACCACGGTATGTTAGTTTCTGCTGTACGACCGCGCGAATTAGCTATACATACACACATATCCCCTCTCTCCTAAGTCTCCCTCCATCCCATCTAGGTCATCACAGAGCCCTGAGCTGAGCTCCTGGTGCTGTATGGCAGGTTTCCCTTTTCTTTTTAACTTTATACATGGTAGTGTATAGATGTCACTCCTAATCTAATTCCTTCCACGCTTCTCCACCCCCCACGTCTGCGTGTCCATTCTCTGCATCTGCATCTCTATTTGTGCCCTGGAAAGAGGCTCATCTACACCATTTTTCTAGATTGCATATACATGCATTAATATACGAGATTTTTTTCTCCCTTTCTGACCTACTTCACTCTCTATGACAAACTCCATGTCCATTTCCGTCTGTGCGAATGACCCTATTTCGAGTGCACCCCTCTTCTTGATCTTACCCTCCGATCCCCGTGGTTTTACAACATGGACGACTTCTGCAGTTGCTTTCTGATCACTCTGTGAGCACCCACAAGTCTTTTCCGTTCAATTCCTGCAACCTTGCACATTTAGGTGTGTTCGAATCTGAACACTTCCCTTGCAGAGCTGACTATTTCATTTCAAAGTGCCTTCCGGTCACAGCTGGGTTCAATATTTGCGTCTCAAGAAGAAAAGTAAGATTTGAATAGGACCTCTGCTCAGAGCAGGAGTTTACCCTACAAGCTCCAAGGCTTGGGGAGAGGAATCTGATCACAGCATTTCAGAGCTGAGGGTCCATCAGAGCCAGTCAATCTCGTTTGACAGATAAGGAAACTAAACCCAGAAATCTGGATCTGCCCAAGGCCACACAGTGTGTTAGACACCTCGCCACAGCTGGAGAACTGGTTTCCTGACACCCTGTCCAGGGCGTTTGCCATCACTCCCTGCGTGACTTGTAGAGAGTCATAAATATGCTGCAGATGGAACCTCAGAGACCCTCCCAACAGCTGGCACTCTGCCCCTGACACCTCTGGGCCCCCAGGCTAGCCCAGCCTAGGTACCCCATCCCTCTGTCCTCTTCATCAGCAAGAGGTTGGGGGGAACAGAGAGAAAGCCGAGAATCGATGTTCACTGGGAACTTGGATGACAGATACAGAAGTATACTGAAATACTGCATTTCTTCTTTGGCATTTCCTTTTGAACAGAAGAAGGAAATACCAGAAATCTCATAAGTCAGCCCCTTTGGGCAATTTTTTTATGCTCAGTATTCATATATTTCACGTTTTTCTCCAGACCTTTGAGTACTAATTGAAACCGTCCAGCCTCCAGATCCCCTAGGGGTTCACCTATCACTAAATAGTGTTGATTTGCAAAACACACAGATCCTTTTCATGGAACAGGCTCTTCTTTCACAGTTTTCTTCAGACGCTGAGCCTTTTCCCAATTAAACGATGGCCCGGCTTCTCTCTGGTTAGGATTACAAACAAACACCACCACTCTTTGCCTCTGCTCCAGCCACCCCTCCCTCCACTTTGACACATGGTTCTTTTGATCTCAACCCCAGACCATAGCAACAGGCTCCTAATTATTTACCAGCCATAAATCATGGCAGTAATGTGGTCCCTGCTAAGGAAAAGGAGTACTGTAGGGCCATCAGAGTCTGGAAAACTGGGTGTGTTTCATGTTTCCAAAAGCGAAGCAGTAGGGGGAAGGAAAGCAGGAAGAGAAAAGATGTTTTAAATGTTTGTCAGAATAGTTGCTTTGATCTTAAACCCTCTCCCAGAGGAAGTCAAGAGTCTGAAAACGCAGTCTATATTTTTTTCATATTTGGAGGGGTAATGAAATCCACAAACCCCCGCAAGACACAGGTGTAAGTCAGGCCTCCTAGGCTGAAGACAGAGTAGGTTTCCAAGTCATCAGGGCAAACAGAATAAACATTTCTCCTGTCCACTTCTTAATTTTGTTAATTTAATTTTAGCTACTCACTTACAGGAAATCTTTTTAATTCCTCTGTGACCTTATTAAGTGGTATCTAACCTGGTTAAATGCGGCATTTTCACCAGGAAAGTCTCTGCCAATCACAAGTTATTTTCTTTTTTAATTCAACCTGAGCCGGTCTGTGCTTCCTGAGTCCCGAAAGAAATCCCAGCAATATTAGTAAAACTGATCCGTATTAGTCTAACGTGTGGCCACACTGTATGACTATAATCAGATCAGATCAGATCAGATCAGTCGCTCAGTTGTGTCCGACTCTTTTCGACCCCATGAATCGCAGCACACCAGGCCTCCCTGTCCATCACCAACTCCTGGAGTTCACTCAGACTCACGTCCATCAAGTCAGTGATGCCATCCAGCCATCTCATCCTCTGTCGTCCCCTTCTCCTCCTGCCCCCAATCCCTCCCAGCATCAGAGTCTTTTCCAATGAGTCAACTCTTCGCATGAGGTGGCCAAAGTACTGGACTTTCAGCTTTAGCATCATTCCTTCCAAAGAAATCCCAGGGCTGATCTCCTTCAGAATGGACAGGTTGGATCTCCTTGCAGTCCAGGGGACTCTCAAGAGCCTTCTCCAACACCACAGTTCAAAAGCATCAATTCTTCGGCACTCAGCCTTCTTCACAGTCCAACTCTCACATCCATACATGACCACAGGAAAAACCATAGCCTTGACTAGACGAACATTTGTTGGCAAAGTAATGTCTCTGCTTTTGAATATGCTATCTAGGTTGGTCATAACTTTCCTTCCAAGGAGTAAGCGTCTTTTAATTTCATGGCTGCAGTCACCATCTGTAGTGATTTAGGAGCCCAGAAAAATAAAGTCTGACACTGTTTCCACTGTTTCCCCATCTATTTCCCATGAAGTGGTGGGACCAGATGCCATGATCTTTGTTTTCTGAATGTTGAGCTTTAAGCCAACTTTTTCACTCTCCACTTTCACTGTCATCAAGAGGCTTTTGAGTTCCTCTTCACTTTCTGCCATAAGGGTGGTGTCATCTGCATATCTGAGGTTATTGATATTTCTCCTGGCAATATTGATTCCAGCTTGTGTTTCTTCCAGTCCAGCGTTTCTCATAATGTACTCTGCATATCAGTTAAATAAACAGGGTGACAATATACAGTCTTGACGAACTCCTTTTCCTATTTGGAACCAGTCTGTTGTTCCATGTCCAGTTCTAACCGTTGCTTCCTGACCTGCATACAAATTTCTCAAGAGGCAGATCAGGTGGTCTGGTATTCCCATCTCTTTCAGAGTTTTCCACAGTTTCTTGTGATCCACACAATCAAAGGCTTTGGCATAGTCAATAAAGCAGAAATAGATGTTTTTCTGGAACTCTCTTGCTTTTTCTATGATCCAGCGGATGTTGGCAATTTGATCTCTGGTTCCTCTGCCTTTTCTAAAACCAGCTTGAACATCAGGAAGTTCACGGTTCACATATTGCTGAAGCCTGGCTTGGAGAATTTGGAGCATTACTTTACTAGCGTGTGAGATGAGTGCAATTGTGTGGTAGTTTGAGCATTCTTTGGCATTGCCTACCATCTTGTAAATGAGGTTTGTGGGCTTAATTGACCTGAAAACCATTCTTTTTTTAATTTCAGGATGAGAAGTGTGACACAAAGGCTGAGAATAAGCCATAGACTTACTTCCATCGATAAATTCTTTCTCAGAAACAAAGAAAAATATGACAGACTTCTTTTTCATTCTCTTGTGGCTCAGCTGGTAAAGAATCTTCCTGCAATTCGGAAGACCTGGGTTCAATCCTTGGGCTGGGAAGATACCCTGATGAAAGGAAAGGCTACTTACTCCAGTATTCTGGCCTAGAGAACTCCATGGACTATATAGTCCATGGGGTTGTAAAGAGTTGGACATGACTGAGTAACTTTCACTTTTTTTTCATTTAATTTTGTTATGTAAGTCACTCTACTTGGCTCTAACATGTGGATAAGATGGGGCTGGACCAAAATTGTGAGGTCTGCCTTTGTTCAACAAATAGTTACTGAAGATCTACTTTGGGCTAGATCCTGGGGTGATGAAAGATACGAATTCAAGAGCAGACAAGATTAATGCAGTTATTTATCAAGGTGCATTAGAACAGGGGCTCTAGACTAAAGCATAATGTAGAGCTGTGCTCATGTACTCAGTTACATCCGATTCTTTGTGGCCCCATGAACTATAGTCTTCTAGGCCTTTTCTGTCGATGGAATTTTCTAGGCAAGAGTAACTGGAGCAGGTTACCATTTCCTACTCCAGGGGATCTTCCCAACCCAGGGATCAAACCTGGGTCTCTTGCCTCTCCTGCCTTGGCAGGCAGATTCTTTACCACTAGCACCACCTGGGATTCCCCAGTCTAGAGCAGAGGTTGACAAACTTTTTCTGCAAATGGCCAACTAGTAGGTATTTCAGGCTTTGCAGGCTGTACAGTGTCTATTTTCTAGATTCTATCTTATAGCATGGAAGCAGCCATTCACAATACGTAAAGAAGAAAGCATAGCTGTGATCCAATTCAACTTTATTTAAAAACACAGGAGGGGGCCCAAATTCTAACTCTTAGTCTAGACAGAGACAACTTTAAGTTTAGAGAAAATTATAAAACAGAGTGATAACTGCAAGGAAGAGCAAGTACAGAGGGCTATAGGGGCTCAGAGAAGGGCAACTTGCCTCCCTGGAGAATTCATGGAACTCTGGGCAAGTAATAACTAAGTGAAGACCTGTTGGGTTGGTAAGAGAAGAAACTAGAGAAGAGAACTGAGGAAGACATTTCAAGCCAAGAAAATGGCACATGTCACAATTGAGAGAATAGGAACTGAAAAGATCTTCTAGACACTAGATGGGAGAGAGCTAGGGTGGAAAAGATGAGGGGAGGCTGTAGTCACATAACAGAGAGAGGCCTAGCCAGAGGAAATGAAAAGCCTGTGAAAGATTTGAGCCAAAGGCCCGAGAGTTCAGGCACGTGCTTCAAAGAGACCACATTGGCACTGATGGGACATATGTTCTCAGGACCCTTTTAGGAACCTCACTGCTCCCCTATCCAGACAGAAGCAGAAGATGTTTACAGCTTTACCTCCCCTCCAAAGGTGCCCCCAAGGACAGCTGGATGCAGCAAGTGGAATTCCTCCCTTAGCATCTGTATCTTAATAGGGATCAAAGTCTTGGCCAAACGGATGAAGTTCTCATGGTAGAATTTCAGGCAGCAGCCCATGTAGGGAAAAGGATTTGGTTGTTGGAGAAGAGAGAGGCAAGAGCAATCTCAGACCCTTGAAATCATACCACATAGTCTTTTTTTTTTTTTTCCACCAAAGCATACAGTTCTACTTAGGGGATTCTCTTATGCCAAGTTTTCTAACTCATTCGTTCAGTTGGATCCTCAGAAATAAAAAGACTTTAACCAAATGATCGATGTTAACATCATCAATAATAAGACATTGATTTTACAAACCCCTTGAAATGAGCACTGAGGATACAACATCATTTCTGTAATATTCTTACCCAAAATGCATACCCTCATTCTCATCATGATAAAATACCAGATAAATGCAAATTGAGGAGCATTCTATTGGGTTGGTCAAAAAGTTTGCTCAGGTGTTTCCATAAGATCTTACGGAAAAACCCAAATAAACTTTTTGGCCAACCCAATAATATAGTACAAAACAATACTTCCCCAAAGACAAAGACTGAGGAACTGTCACAGATTGGAGATGAAGGAGGAATAACACACACTATGTGGGATTCCAGATTGGATCCTCAAACAGATAAAGGTCATTTGATGAAATCCCAACAAAATCTATAGTTTAGTTAATAGAACTGGACCAAAAGTATTGTGCTGACTTTAATAATTATGCCATAGTTATGTTAACATGAGGGGAAGTTTGGTGAGAGGTATACAGGAAACTCTGTATGATATTTGCAATTTTTCTCTAAACTAGGATGAAAATTAAGTCTTTTAAAAAGAAACAGATTTCTTATTAAAACAATCCTGCTATTGTCTCCCATTCTAGACAAAAAGACTGATAGTACGTTTCCTTGTCAAGTTGTTAATTTCTCTGTTAATAGCCATGAAGATTGCCAATCATCAGCTTTTAGATTCTTCAGATCTCAGAGTACCAAAATTCATCGTACGAATAAGATAATCTTACCACTTAATCACTCATGCATGTGGAATCACTCCTTCCATTTGGTGCTGACCACAGCCTGAGGAAGCTTCCCCATCTAATGCCACCCCTTGCTTTCTTTCCCTTGCGGTCTTGGCCAGTGGTTACCCAGTGCTGTGCTTTTTCTTCCAGAAGTATCAAAACAGTTCCCTGCGACCTCTCAAGGTTTGTAGCGGGGTATCAGCGTTCTGCACGCTGCGTGGCAGAGTTTCGGCAAGTATAGAATCCTGGAAGGGAAGTCAGGAAGCCAGGGTTCTTGACCCAGTTTTTCCATTCTTGGGCCCTGGAGTCTTGGGTAAATTACAGGTAAATCACTGACCTCAGATTCCTCACCCATAAAAACAGGCCTTTTCAGGCAAGATCTAAGATCTAGATCAATAATTCTTGCACTCACTTAGGCTTTGGTATCATCCAAGAAGCATTAAAAAAAAAAAAAAGTGGTGCCTGGCCCCACCCTCATATTTCTGATTTAACTCCTTTTGCATGCAGGCTGGGCATCCAGATTTTTTTAAGCTCCCCAGGTTTGTATTGACAAGTAGCCAGGGTTGAAGACTACTGATCTAGATGATCTCTAAATTCTAACATTCTAGGGCTTATCAGTTTATTCGAACAAGAGGAGTCAACAAAACCAGCTCCTGGAAAGTATTATCTTACATCTAAAGGAATCCTGACTGTGAGTAGATAAGAGTACAGTAAGAAACACTTTCCATCCTTTCTTTAAGACTCTGCTATCTGTGCTTGTCTGATGTGTTAGCATCTTGACTAATGACTTACACAAAGAGCAGGAATACTTGGCTTGTGGGATATGCCCTGAAAAGATGAAAAGCTATGTACAGACATTTTAGAGCAAGCATGTGATTTTTCCATTCTCACCACTTCTGTCATTGTGTCCTCGGTCTCCTCCCTTTCTTCCTTCAGCTCCATATTCCATAATCTATACCCATGTAGAGAGTTCCATTTAAAAATAAGGTGAAAATGGCTGACATTAGTGAAGTATGTCTATTTGGATAGGCTGACAAAGGAAGAAGGAGAAAATTCCATGTTTAAAAGGCAGCACAATCGTAAAGCAAGAAGAGCAAATCCAGTGCCCATAGAGAGGCTGCTCTGGCAGGCAGATAATATGCAAGTGAAGTCTCCTGAGAACCAGAGAGTCCATGGCCCTCCTTAATGGCCCCCTCCAAGGGGTCACTTTTCCTCTGCTCCAGACAGCTGTGGCTAGAGTGTGTGGGCTCAGGCACGCCAGAACTTTTGATTTTCAAGGGAATCAAAAATCTGTAACTGATCTGTCGGCCATCTCTTCTTTAAAAAATACGATAGGTAGAGGGGCAGGCCAAACTTAAGAGTGAAAGAGCTGTTTTGTTTTACTTTGTTTTGGGAGGTGGTAACACAAGAGCCTTTCAGTTGCCCTAAGACATGCCAGACGCTCTCAGTTCAAGCATGTTGGGAGCCCACTGACATGGGGACTGGGTGAAGGAGAGCCAGCAAAGGAGCCAAGCCTGGTGAGGGCAATAAGACAGGAGACACACGGGGCCCAAGCTCAGACACATCTTGGTAACTATCGATGGTCAAGGCAGCCCATTTGGCAAGCAGGAGGGAGGAGTCAGTGGGTGCGGATGGCAGGGGTACAGCAAGCTGGAGGAGATGTTCTTGGATGCCTTTCACCAGATGAAACAAAATGGGAAAATTCTAGCAACTCAGGTAAGGAAGGAAGACAAGAAAGAAAGGGTGTCTTGCCCCAGCCAGAAGGGCTATAGTTGAGAGGAGGGCTCAAATCAATAACAAGTATCATATCAGTTCAGTTCAGTTCAGTTGCTCAGTCATGTCCGACTCTTTGCGACCCCATGGACCGCAGCACTCCAGGCCTCCCTGTCCATCACCAACTCCCGGAGTTTACTCAAACTCATGCCCATTGACTTGGTGATGCCATCCAGCCAGCTCATCCTCTGTCATCCCCTACTCCGCCCGCCTTCAATCTTTCCCAGCATCAGGGTCTTTTCAAATGAGTCAGCTCTTCGCATCAGGTCTTGCCCAGCCAGAAGGGCTATAGTTGAGAGGAGGGTTCAAATCAATAATAAATATTATATAGGCCAAAGCAAACACTTCTATAGGCCAGATCCCACCTGAAGGGAGACTGCAGGGAATTCCATGAACTGCAGCAACGGCAGCACAGACACAGGAGGAAGCGGGGTTCAAACTTTAAGGTGAACCCATGGCAAGAAAAGCATGGGGTTGCCCTGGCGCACTGGAAATCAAACCACTTTGGAAAGATTTTTAATTCCAAACCCTACCAATTGGGAGCCTGAGCCTTTAATTTTTGCCCTAGTCAGGACTAACTGCAGAATGAAAATAGCTCATGGAGGTACAGGTGCTGCTCGTTTGACCAGTAGAGAACTGAGTATGAAGAGGACAGAAAAAATGAGCAGGTCCCAGGATCCTGAAATCACCCCCAGTGGATAGGAAGCACCTCTGCTTGTGTTTGAAATACTTAAAGAGACACAGAGAGAGAGATACTTGGTACCATCTGTACCAGCTCTGTCTTAAGTCACTGTGAACCTTCAGTCTTCCCCTTTACTTATTCTCATGCGGCTCAGGTCTCAGAATACCAGAGATAAATGCTGAATAGACTATTCCAGGAGCGCTTCCAAGAACGGCCCAGTTATCTTTGTGGTGGGTTTGTTGGTTTTGATATTTCTGATTTATTTTATCTTTAAAACCGAAGTATAGTTGATTTACAGGGTTTCTAGTGTACAGCAAAGCTATTCGGTTATGTATACATAGTCAGCTATATATAACATATATACATATGTTCTTTTTCAGATTCTTTTCCATTATAGGTTATAGCAAGTTATTGAATGTAATTCCCTGGGCTATACAGTGGATTCTTATTGTTTATTTTATACACAGTGGTGTGTATGTATTAATCCCAAACTCCTGATTTATCCCTTCCCCATCTTGCCCCTTTGGTGACCATAGGTTTGTTTTCTATGTCTGTGAATCTATTTCTGTTTTGTAAACAAGTTCGTAGGATATGCATACAATTATGACATTAATATTTGTCTTTCTCTATCTGACTTACTTCACTTAGTAAGTGATGATAATCTCTGTTTTCATCCATGTTGCTGTAAATGACATTATTTTATCCTATGTACACCTGAGTAGTATTCCATTGTGTGTGTGTGTGCATGTATCACAACTTCTTTGTCTCATTCATCTGAGAATGGCCATTTACAATATAATGTCATAATTTATGACAACTATGCATACAATTATGACATTAATATTTGTCTTTCTGTTTAACTTACTTCACTTAGTACTCAGTGATGATAATCTCTGTTTTTATCCATGTTGCTGCAAATGACGTTATTTCATTCTTTATTCTTTTTATGACTGAGTAATATTCCAGTGTGTGTGTGTCTGTCTGTCTGTCTATGTCTTTGTGTCTGTGAGTGCATCACAATTTTTTATCTCATTCATCTGTCAATAGACATTTAGGTTGCTTCCATGTCTTGGCTACTGTAAATAGTGGTGGGTTTTTATTCTTTCCAAAAGTGAGAGGAAGCAAATGTGGACCATGGTTGTTTGAAAGAGTAGATTTTTTTAGTGTGGTCATCTACAAATTCCCATTCACCAATTGAACACTGTCTTCATTGTATTCTTTCTTTGGTTCAGTTCAGTTCAGTTCAGTTCAGTCGCTCAGTCATGTCTGACTCTTTGTGACCCCATGAGTCGCAGCACGCCAGGCCTCCCTGTCCATCACCAACTCCCGGAGTTCACTCAGACTCACGTCCATCACATCAGTGATGCCATCCAGCCATCTCATCCTTTGTCGTCCCCTTCTCCTCCTGCCCCCAATCCTTCCCAGCATCAGGGTCTTTTCCAATGAGTCAACTCTTTGCATGAGGTGGCCAAAGTATTGGAGTTTCAGCTTCAGCATCTGTCCTTCCAATGAACACCCAGGACTGATCTCCTTTAGGATGGACTGGTTGGATCTCCTTGCAATCCAAGGGACTCTCAAGAGCCTTCTCCAACACCACAGTTCAAAAGCATCAATTCTTCAGCGCTCAGCCTTCTTCACAGTCCAACTCTCACACCCATACATGACCACTGGAAAAACCATAGCCTTGACTACATGGACCTTTGTTGGCAAAGTAATGTCTCTGCTTTTCAATATGCTATCTAGGTTGGTCATAACTTTCCTTCCAAGGAGTAAGCGTCTTTTAATTTCATGGCTGTAATCGCCATCTGCAGTGATTTTGGAACCCCCCAAAATAAAGTCTGACACTGTTTCCACATCTATTTCCCAGGAAGTGATGGGGACCAGATGCCATGACCCTAGTTTTATAAGATCATGAGTTTTAAGCCAACTTTTTCACTCTCCTCTTTCACTTTCATCAAGAGGCTTTTGAGTTCCTCTTCACTTTCTGCCATAATGGTGGTGTCATCTGCATATCTGAAGTTATTGATATTTCTCCCAGCAATCTTGATTCCAGCTTGTGCTTCTTCCAACCCAGCGTTTCTCATGGTGTACTCTGCATAGAAGTTAAATAAGCAGGGTGACAACATACAGCCTTGACGTACTCCTTTTCCTATTTGGAACCAGTCTGTTGTTCCATGTCCAGTTTTAACTGTTGCTTCCTGACCTCCATATAGGTTTCTCAGGAGGCAGGTCAGGTGGTCTGGTATTCCCATCTCTTTCAGAATTT
This sequence comes from Bos mutus, assembly GCF_027580195.1. Classification (NCBI taxonomy): domain Eukaryota; kingdom Metazoa; phylum Chordata; class Mammalia; order Artiodactyla; family Bovidae; genus Bos; species Bos mutus. Next base: position 54,593,528 of record NC_091640.1, read on the forward strand.
TCCACAGTTTCTTGTGATCCATACAGTCAAAGGCTTTGGCATAGTCAATAAAGCAGAAATAGATGTTTTTCTGGAACTCTCTTGATTTTTCCATGATCCAGCGGATGTTAGCAATTTGATCTCTGGTTCCTCTGCCTTTTTTAAAACCAGCTTGAACATCTGGAAGTTCATGGTTCATGTATTGCTGAAGCCTGGCTTGGAGAATTTGGAGCATTACTTTACTAGCGTGTGAGATGAGTGCAATTGTGCGGTAGTTTGAGCATTGTTTGGCATTGCCTTTCTTTGGGATTGGAATGAAAACTGACCTTTTCCAGTCCTGTGGTCACTGCTGAGTTTTCCAAATTTGCTGGCATATTGGGTGCAGCACTTTTACAGCATCGTCTTTGAGGATTTGAAACAGCTCAACTGGAATTCCATCACCTCCACTAGCTTTGTTACTATGGATGCTTCCTACGGCCCACTTGACTTCACATTCCAGGATGTCTGGCTCTAGGTGAGTGATCACATCATTGTGATTATCTGGGTCATGAAGATCTTTTTTGTATAGTTCTTCTGTGCATTCTTGCCACCTCTTCTTAATATCTTCTGCTTCTGTTAGGTCCATACCATTTCTGTCCTTTAGCGAGCCGATCTTTGCATGAAATGTTCCCTTGGTATCTCTAATTTTCTTGAAGAGATGTCTAGTCTTTCCCATTCTGTTGTTTTCTCTATTTCTTTGCATTGATTGCTGAGGAAGACTTTCTTATCTGTCCTTGCCATTCTTTGGAATTCTGCATTCAGATGCTTACATCTTTCCTTTTCTCCTTTGCTTTTCGCTTCTCTTCTCTTCACAGCTATTTGTAAGGCCTCCCCAGACAGCCATTTTGCTTTTTTGCATTTCTTTTCCATGGGGATGGTCTTGATCCCTGTCTCCTGTACAATGTCACTAACCTCTGTCCATAGTTCATCAGGCACTCTATCTGTCAGATCTAGTCCCTTAAATCTATTTCTCACTTCCACTGTATAATCATAAGGGATTTGATTTAGGTCATACCTGAATGGTGTAGTGGTTTTCCCTACTTTCTTCAATTTCAGTCTGAATTTGGCAATAAGGAGTTCATGATCTGAGCCACAGTCAGCTCCCGGTCTTGTTTTTGCTGCAAAGAATATAATCAATCTGATTTTGGTGTTGACCATCTGGTGATGTCCATATGTACAGTCTTCTCTTGTGTTGTTGGAAGAGGGTGTTTGCTATGACCAGTGCGTTCTCTTGGCAAAACTCAATTAGCCTTTGCCCTGCTTCATTCCGTATTCCAAGGCCAAATTTGCCGGTTACTCCAGGTGTTTCTTGACTTCCTACTTTTGCATTCCAGTTCCCTATAATGAAAAGGACTGCCATAACAGTAAGAGCATAATGCAAAGAGCCTACCTATGAGTAAGCTCTGGTTTCACTGCTTATTAACTGGAATTTGGGCAAGTAACTATACTTTCTGAGCCTCAGTCTCCTCGTGTTTAAATGAATTTAACAACATCTGCTGTATTTACCAACCTCACAGGGTTGGTGAGAGAATCAATAACTTTGTTAAAGACCCTCACATGCCAGCAATTGCCAATGCAGAAGAGAAGGCTCTCCTGAAAAAATATATTCACATTTCTGGGCATATTGAAAAAGGATTGAAACTACAATTTTATTTAGGAAAGAACACTAAGTGAAACCTTCAATGTTGATTCTCACCTGGTGGCAATTCCTCACGCGCAGATAGGGTTGTGACAAATATTTAGATTTTTTTTTCCAAAAGGGGTAGGATTTGAGAAAGTTGCATAACAGTCATCTATGTAAATACAAGATTTTAGTTCTTTAATTTCCATTACACTTAACATTCTTATCTGCCTTGTGTTAACAAGAGGTGCAGATTCTAAACAGGAGGCAAGGACTTTTCGTGTTGCTTTAATCTGCTGTTTTTGTTTGGTAGGTTGGCTGATTGGTTGTTTAAAACAACTTTTACACTTAAAAACTTGAACCTGACTCTCTGCAGTGCTCCAATCCTTTGAGACACTTCAAAGGAAACCTGATAGAAACAAGGCATTTGAGCAGGTAACCCCAAGGAATGGTAATCACACAAGAGGTTTGTTATTTTATTTGGAAGACAGAGTTTTACAAATTCCATCCTCGATGGTAGAAACAGTTTCGTTGGCTTGACTGCAGCTGTGATAAACAGAGCGCTCCTTGCTGTTTTGCATGTAGATGTTTATGTATGGCCAAGGAAGTGCTGAAGCATTCTCCGTGAACTTACACACCTACGGATTTCATAAAATCTGAGTGAAAGCAATCAGGCCAAAGGTTCAAATTCTGGGTTACACTTCAGAAATCTTAATCCAAGCTCCACATCATTATAATGAAGATACTTCTCTGTAAAAAGTTAATGTTTTTACCTGCCTTTATCTTTTCATAAGCATTTGTTTCTCCCTGTATTTAAGGAAAAACTTGCTATGATGAAGAAACCATTTTGGGGAAGAGAACTAGATAAATTGGGCTTCCCTGGTGGCTCAGCACTAATGAATCTGCCTGCTAATGCAGGAGACGTTGAGTTCCATCTCTGGGTCAGGAAGATCCCCTGGAGGAGGAAATGGCTACCCACTCTGATATTCTTGCCTGGAAAATCCCATGGACAGAGGAACCTGGCAAGCTACAGTCCATGGGGTTGCAGAGTCAGATACAACTGAGCGATTAAACACAGCACATTTAGTGCCATCCTGAAGAGGTGGGAGAACATAAGAACAGGAAAGTCCCAAGGTGGAGTTTCCTCTACTCCTCCAGGGAATTGGAGGTGGTTTCAAGCAGATCCTCTGGACAATTAAAATGCAAATAGTCAGGACCATAGCAGATGGATACCTTCTGAGCGTCATGAACCTCATTCCAAAGACCTCAGATTGAGTTCAGGAGCTACTGGAAGAACTTGGAACATGTTTGTATCAACCTCGGAGAACACTTTCAGATGCTGAGAACTTTCAATATTCCAAGGGCATGTTTGTGAACTCTTCTCCAACCCCCAGCACCCCTGCCCTTGGGGACATGTGACTCTAGGCACATAAGCCATAGGCTGTTTCTCTTCACTGGATATAGACTGGGATCTTCCATGAGAGATTCACTGGTGAAGGGATGTATCACTCCATGGTTTCTTCACAGATTCAGGTGGTGACAATATCAGTTGTTCCTTAATGCTAAGCATCAGGACCTAGCACTTGAGGGGAGGGGAACCTCAGATAGTCCCGGGGATGTTCGAAGTTTCTACTCTCTCTTTGACAGGGTAAAGAGTTCTCTTTCTTTTTGAACCACCACAGGGTAAACGAAGTTTATCAAAGTTCATCTCAGTAGGACTGAACACCCAGAGAATCTAAGTAGGGCCAAAACCAGAACTGGAACTGGGAATTATGACCCAGATGTCCAGCTGGAGAAGGCACTTGAGAGAGTCCTCCAGAAAAGTCCCTCGGTGTCTGTTTTTTAACAAATTACTCCTAGGCTTCACACCCTACCTCTGCCCTTGTTTGTTCAGCCTTTCATTTATTGACTTTAAATTAAAAATAAACTTTAAAAAAATGTAACACAATAGAGATTCAGGGGCTAAGTGATCACACAGCCCTTGCCCTAAAAAATGAAACAATTAAAATCCCATCAGTCCTGATAACGTTTTGTACTATGATGCTAGACTTCCCTTTGCTTTGACCCCTCTCCTTCCGGCATCCTGTTCTGGGACAGAAATGACACCACAAAGGTTTCCTGTGCCTGTCCTCTCCACTTCTGACCCCTCACTACATCCTCTCTCCATCTATTTGGAGAGCAATGATTTGGTTCCCCTGGAATTCCTCCCAGTCCCATTGCTTGATGATACTTGTTGCTAATTTGGGATGCCAGAAACATGGGGCACAGTCTGGACCGAGCTCTTGTCGGCTGTTTGTCAGTCTCCTAGTGACCTGCTTATTAGCAAAATGGGAAATGCCATATTTCCAGCTATTATCAGTCCTAATTTTGGGTGAGGTCCCTTCTCACCGCAGTCTGCCTGACTCTTCTGAATATCTGAAACAAATGAAATCCTTAAATTCTTTCAGGTACTTTCTGAATGCCCTTTTATCTTGGAAAAGAGTTTCTTGAGGCGTCAGAAATCAGTGCCCTTTAGGGCAACCACAGAGAGACAGTCCTCTGGAAGGAGCCTGAGATCAAGGCCAACCAGACTGGGGGGGGAGGGCTTCTGAAGAGGTACCCCCTGATGCTTACTCTTCAGCACCTTCCCCTCCCTCTATGAAGATTTTGTAGTCTGCAAAATTAAGGTTTCAGCCTATTGCCTAAAACCAACCTGGGTGCTCAGTCACTGGGTTGGACTCTTGCGACCCCATGGACTGTAGCCCGCCAGGCTCTTCTGTCCATGGGATTTCCCAGACAAGAATACCAGAGTGGATTGCCATTTCTTCCTCCAGGGAATATCCCCAGACCAAGGATCGAACTCGGGCCTCCAGCATTGGCAGGCTGGATCCTTTACCACTGAGCCACCTGGGAAGCCAGTCAGAGCCAACAGCCACGCTTAATTCTGGGCCTTACAAGGCACTTCGCATGTCACTATCAGTCAGAACATAATCAATAACAGTTATGACCATAATACCGTAGAATAATAGTTAGAAGAAGATGGGTCCCCTGGTCTCATGGCACTCTCCTCCCAGCAAGTCAACAGCCCAGATCGTTGGGAGGCGGGGCCAGGTGGAGAAAAAAGTTCTGGCTGTGAACCACGCCTGCCTCGCTGTGTGCACATCCGCGCCTGCCTCGCTGTGTGCACAGCTGCCCTGCCTCATGAGGAGGCCTCAGTCCCAGACTCAGTGCTGCCTGCCTGCCCATCCGCCATCACTGGGGGCCCACAGCTGTACCCTCCGGCTCCAGACACGCAACTGGAATTGACTGCCTAACTGCACGCACTGACTACATATTTTTGTTTTCTTCTTTCATAACGTGAAAGCCTTTTTTCCAATCTGTTGAGGGACCTTGTTAATTCACTTTCTCTGAACTCACACCTAAACAGGGTCATTGACTCCTCAGAAACCTGGACTTGAGTACTGTTATGGCCTGCATGCAAAGAGCTGAGAAAAGCTAAAGGAATGTTTAGCCAAGTGTTGGCATAGAGATCACACTCAGAATGTAGTTTTCTGAAAGGAGTGGGAGGAGGGGATGTTTTCTGACATTCCAAAACCCGGAGACATTCAAGTGTTAAGCCCTCTTTGGGTCACTCCAAGCTTTTCAAAGTGATATAAATCTAAGAGAAAACACATACCTCTTTGCTCTGTGCCCTTGTAACAAAGATCTGGAGAGGTTTCAGATAGCATAATGCATTACCCGAGTGGTACCTAACAGTTACTGAGGACTTGGTATGTCACTTTGTAAACCTTCTGCGTGCATGGCACTCATTGGATTCTCAAAACAACCCTAGGGAGGATGTAGGTTATACTGTTACCTCTCTTTTAAAGATGGATGAGCAGACAGAATTTAGAGGTTAAGGGGCAGGCATTACTGACTCAATGGACATGAGTTTGAGCAAATTCCGGGAGATAGTGAAGGACAAGGAAGCCTAGCGTGGTGCAGCCCATGGGGACTCAAAGAGTCAGACATGACGGAGTGACTCAGTGACAACAGGGAGAGTAGGAAGTTGGGGGAGGGGCTGTATTAGCTCTCACATTCACGTGGGCATTTTTTTTAAGAACTTGTGTCACCAGTACCAAGTTCTCTTGGGCTTTAAGCTGGCAGAGTGAAGTAAGGAGCCCAATGTCCCTGCCTGCTGCTGCCCTAACTTGACTCTGACTTGACAGTGGTGATACACTGAGTCCTCGTCCCAAATCTCCACCAGCCAGGATCTCCTGGTCTTCAGAACCGTCATCTCCCTGAGCCCTGCAGTCTCTTGAAACAAAGGCCATGAGTCTTCTCTTTCATACCTCCTCATCCTCTGGTGGTGGTTGTGGGAGGTGGGGAGGGAGAAGGGGAGGGACCACAGCTCGGTCTCTTTCAGCTGGATGTCATCAAGGCTTTTCTGAGTCGCTGCTATGGAGACAAAGCCCAGGTACTGTTTCCATTTGCCACACTTGCTATTAAAAGACAGGCACGGCTTGTGAGCCCAAGATGTTCAGTGAATCAACCTGGAACTTACCCCTTTTTAAAAATTCTAATAGAGGGTAATTCATGCAAGCTTGTTGGCAAGCCATCTGCCTCAGGGACCAGGCACAGGTTAGATAATTAAACTCAACCTGTTCCTGCATGGCTGTCTGACTTACCATTTACCTCGTCTCCGACTCCTCGCCTCCAAAAACCCACTCTCCAAACTGGTTAACTCACTGTCTCCCCCAAACACCTGTCTCGCCTTCTTATTTTTCCTCGTGCCGTTCCATCCACCTGGAATGCCCTTACTTTCTCTCTCTTCTCCAGATCTTCTTCGCAACACGTTCCCTGATCGCCTCCCTCACTACCATCTTTCTCCCTCCCCTGAATTGAATTCTGATTGTGATAAATTCTATATAATTCACCTGGTAATTAATCATATGCTGACATGATATTCCTTCCATTGTTACCTTGAACTGTTATTTCAATCTTTAATTTTAACATAACTGTTTCCATATGTTTGCCTTGTTGCCATAATTGGAATATAAGATCATAGAAAGTAGGAGATATAGCATATAATTGTATCCCCTTTAGTCCCTTGTTTGGGGCTGATTTGCACAATTTTCTTTTTCTTTGTGATTTATGCATTGGACAATGGGACAACCAAAATGATAAAACTATCAAATTATTTTGGCAGTAACAGATCATAGTTAGCAGGTGACAAACGTACATGGGCGATGGGAGGACGTTGTCCTGTGTTCCTTGAGGTGCATTTTAACCTGAAGCACTGAGGAATGATTGGGAAAAGGGGAGCCATGCTTGAGGTATAGCAGGACGAGAAGGCATTTGCAAAGGAGCCTACTGGCCGTATCTCTTCCAAGCAGCTTCCCCTCTGCTCCTTCTCTTCCCAGTGAAGACATACTGCTCTAGAAAAATACCTCCATAACTTCTTGACTTCTCTTTCTCTTCTTTCTGGCCACCTGGCAACACACACACATTCATATTCTTTCTCTTTACCGCTCATCTCAAGCCATCATGGAAGCACAGTCTAATGCTTCTGCTGTGACTGAGACATCTTTTTCTGTTTCTCAGGGCCAGGTATGTTGAATCCTCACTGATATTTAAAAACTACAGCATCACCTTAGATGAAGTTAGTGTGTGTCATAGACAGCCTCCAAGACAACCTTCACTGATCTCTGCCTCTCAGTATTCATACCCATGTGGAGTCCCCTCCCTTGAATATAGACTGGACCTAGTGACATGTTTCTAATAAGAATAATTTACAAAAAGGATGGTTTGTCATGTTCAAGATTAGGTGGCCAAAAAACCCTCTGATTTCTGTCCTTCTTGCTCTCGGGCTCTTTCTCTTTGCCGTCTCTCTGAAGGAATCCAGCCGATAGGCTGTGAATAGCCCAACAGAGAAGCCCACATGGAAAGGGATGTCTCAAGGACCCAAGACCCGACATGTGAATGAGTTTGAATGAGATCCTCCCCCAGCTAAACCCTCAGATGACACCACAACCCTGCCGACACCTTAATGGCAGCCTTGGGAAAGACCCTGAGCCTGAGCCCTGAGCTCAGCTGCTGAGATTAAGTCACATGTGCGTGCACGATCAGTCGCTTCAGTTGTGTCCGACTCTGTGTGACATGGACTGTAGCCCACCAGGCTCCTCCGTCCATGGGATTCTCCAAGACAAGAATACTGGAGTGGGTTTCCATGCCCTCCTCCAGGGGATCTTCCCAACCCAGGGATCGAACCAGTGGCTTCCCCTGCATCTTCAGTATCACAGGAGGATTCTTTACCACTGAGCCACCCAGGAAGGTGAAATTAAGTCATACTCACTGTGAAATTATAAATATTTGCTGTCTTAAGCCCCCAGGCTTTTAGAGTTATTTGTTAGGCTGCAATAAACAACTAATATGGTATTTAACTTCGGTAAACCATTGGGGAAATGGCCAAGATTGTCTGAATGCCTCTGATTATATTTATAGCATTTTCCTTCTGAGAGCTTGAAAAATATAGATGGTTCATTTCAGATACAGTAATTGAGTCAACACTCTGGTGGTTGCTGCATCTCCTCTGTGTTGCCTGCCTTTCATCCTAGTGAAACCAGCTGATGGTTAACAACATAGACCATGAGCTGGATAGAGATTTTGCAGCCAGATAAATATCTAGTAAAAGAAGCAGCATGAAGTGAGTCACTTAGCCGGCTCCAAACTTCAGGATGTTTGGGGAAGTCTGGTATCCTCTGTCTCTGAAGTTCAACAAATTCGAATAACTTAGAAAAGAACTAAGCTGTCATTTCACTATTTGTGATAATACCTTCCCTAGTCAGAATAAATTTCACTTGTTTAGGAAGGAACTGGGGCAGCAAACCACAACCCACAGGCCAAATCTCTACCACTGCTCGTTTTTGTAAATAAGGTCTTCTTGGAACACAGCCACACACATTTGTTTAGATATTGGCCATGGCTGCTTCTGCACTGCAATAGCAGAGCTGAGTAGTTGCGACAGTCAGGGAAATCCACAAAGTCTAAAATATTTATCATCTGGCCCTTTGCAGAAGAAGTGTGCTGATCTCTCCTCAAAGGCAACGATTTGCAGAATATATTAGAAGGAACTCTATTTCTATGGGATGTGAATTAATGTTGTATGGAAAAACAATGGGTTCTGTGGTCAAGTGTTTAGGAAATACTGAATTAAACAAAGTTAAGCACGTTGCTTTGCTACAGAACTTCTCTGAGGCCTTTGTAAATCTCTAAGACGAGGACATGGATACTACATTTTTTTAAACTTTTTTGACCAGGAAGTTCCATGTTTCAGATCGCCTAGAGCAAGAGACTAGTGTCCAACTCATTGAGAAATGCTACTCTGGAGCTACAAAAGCAGCAGTTGTCAAAGTATTAACTTTGCAAATAAAATAGAGTAGACATAAACATCAAAAACCTTTGATTTCTAAAAGCATCCGTAACAATCAGAAAACATGCAAAGAAGTGGCCTCATTACCAATCATGAGCCCAATATGTAAATGAAAAGCCAAATAAACATAAACATGAAATCGTGCATTAATGGTTTGCTCTGTCTTTGTACAGATAGTCACACCAAAATAATTTAAAGGTTGAAAAGACAGCAATATGACACGCTACTTAAGTAGGTCTCAAAATTTGTCCCATGGAGTCCCATACTTCATGTAGATGCCTTAAGGACTATTATAGCTGGGAATTAAGGGGGATCTAGTTCTCAATAGCCAGTTTGAAAAATGGACTCTGTTACTCAAAAGAAGTTTGATAATCATTAGCCTATTCCAAACTTTTTTCTTGAAATGATTGCAATGAAGAATGAAGATTTCTAGAGGACCAGAGAAAGATCGTGGATCCACAGCCAAGGTTCAGACCTATGTTATAACTGTCCTTTCCCTCACACCATGATGTTCTGATTAAGGACCATGGACATATTTTTTGCGTTACTGGCCAGGGCTAGAGGCCCAGACTGTACGTCTGGGAAATTGCTAGCTCTACTCACAACCTCAGTCTGAACCAGCGTGGGATGAAGAGAACAGCAGGAAGAGTTTGGTGAGTTCAAGTGAAGACAATAAATTACAGAATACGACACTGATATAATAGGATGTAGAGGGGGGTGTTTCCTGTTGTCCCAGAACTATGGCTGAGGTCCAAAGTCAAGTTTGAAACTTGTTGATGATAAGTACTTCCCCAGAGGGCTCCTTCTCTGAACTGTCCCCAGTAGATAAAGAAATGAGCTGAGTTGAGGTTGGATAGGGAGAAACTAGTCTTTGGTGAAGTCCATGTTCATGATGAAAGTCTCCTCTCTCATGTCGCCATGGTCATAGATGGTGCTTCCCTTCCCCAAATTCAAGTAAGATGGTCTCCAAGAGAACTGTGAGGAAATACTGCACGTGACTCTGAGAAAGGGAGGCTGGTGGGCTACAGCTGGGCTGCAGACCTTAAGTTCTCTGGTACAGCCACTGCAATGGAGCCTTGAGAGCTACTGAGAGAATGTGCTAGGAAAAAAGAAGTATGGCATGTTGTCCTTTGTATGTCCTACTGCCTGAAAAAGAGGAGAAAACAGTGTTTACTTGACACATATCACCTGGAGTCTTGAGTGGGGGGCATATTTGAATATAGAGAAGAGTGTTCACTTGGAGGTTTCCGAAGGCAGTTCATCTAGGTCAGGAGCTACATTCAGTGGGACTGATGTATGCCTGGAAAGCATATGTGGCAGCCCTATCCCATCCTAAGCCTCTGTGGATCTGGGAGACCCACAGGAGGACTCCAGCAGTAGAGAACTCTCACCGCTCCACATGAAGCAACATGGAAGTTAGAGGAACACAGAACCATCAAGATCACCACTGGACCAAGTGATGAGAAGCCCAACGAGGACTAGGGTTGGAGACGTTATCACTGCTCAAGTCCAAGATACAGCTGCCTTCTTGGTAGACGAGGGAACTCTCAGAGATAGAAGGGGCCAGGGAGAATCTGAATGCGTACATACACCCACGTACATTCACACGCACACATGGAAGCTGACAGGTGAACTGAGAGCACCAGCATCAGAAACGACCAGACTGAAGGAGAGCTAGACCAGTGTCCCCTCTGTACCACCTGCTGCAGCCCACCTGCCCCCTCCACGCTGACCGTGCCACAGAGGCCAGCAGAGGCTCCAGGAGGCTTTCAAAGAGAGGAGGAGGAGGCAAGTCCACGAAGAATGGACTGCCAGCCTCCAAGCCTTCACGTGGAAGACACAACAGCGGGGCTGGAGAGGGAGTAGGAGGATACGAGATTCTAGACTGAAGTGTCAAAATAACCGAGACTTGAGTCTTAAATAACAAGATGGACTGTTCTTATAACCAAAAGGGACAGGAAAGTTAGAGGAGCTGGCCAAGTCGTTGTTAAGGGAGTTACTTCCCAGCAGGAAAAGTGGGCCAACATAGCCTAGTTGAAGGAGCTGTTACTGGATACATATAAAATGGTTTCGTTTGTATACCCAGAACATGTTGAGATGCCCCAATAAATTTGTTCCATAAGATAAACACTTTGGATGGAATTTTAATGTTTTCTCATTTCTAATGCTTTTCTTCTAAGGGATTCTGAAGGCTTCATGCCAATATTTTCCCCATTCTGCAAATTAGCACACACAGAGAGAGTGGTGTTGGTTATCAAAGGGACTCTGAATCTATCTGCAGCCTTCTGTCTTCTACTCATATCACAAGGCAACTGACTGCCTCTCAGACCCAAATGTGATCCACTTCTAATTGGGAACAGAACTTTTCAATGCTGGAGCCCCAAACAAATTAAAAAGTAGAAGGATGAGTAGGAGGGGAAGGAGATGGAAAAAGTTTTGCTTTTTCCCTAATTTGAGAATCTGTGGTTTCTCACTGGTTTTTATCAATACCAAGATTTTTTTTGTTTTGTTTTGTGGTTTTTTTTTATCTCTTTTCTTTTTTTTAAAAAATTTTCACAGTTCTCTACTCAAGACTAAATTTGTCTGTTTTAAAAAATCCATCTGGCTTTTGTGTTATGGAAGCCCACACAAGCCTGCACCAACCGTTCTAGAAGCGACAAAGAGTTATCAAATGGACCGAGTTTCAAATGAAGGGACAGCAAGCTAATTAAGGGATGAGTTTCTTAATAAGGAAAAAGGCACAGTGGAGAGTTGAATGATGCCAAGACACATGAAAGTTTCAAGACTAAAACTGTTTGTGAGGGGAAAAAAACAGCAGAAATGAGTTGGCCAATTTTTCAGGCCCAAACTCAAAATAAATACATCTATTCCCATTTGTATCAATAGATGAATGTAAATATCACTCAGAAAATCTCAAACTAACATTAACATTAGAATGAAATATAAATAATTCTGAATATAAAGACCAGGTTCAAGACATACAAAAATATAATAAAACTAGAAATAGCATTACATCACATTTTTGTTAAGAGAATGTCACTGGTTTTCTTCAGAAACTTTATTCTTCTGCCTCAACCATATTAGACTTCCCTTTTACAGACTATGCTGGACAGTTTAATCTTAACCAATGAATGAATATTGTCCAAGAAAATTGCAAGGAAATCATTGTGTTCAAATGATTCTGGTACAAATGAAGATCATTGTTTGGGGGGCTTTATTTTTAATGTTTCACATCAATGTTAATGGACAAGAAAAGAACAATAACTCACAAAAGATCAATATTTTCCCATTTATTGAAAGCTTGTAGATTTCAAATGTATACATTATATTTCTGCCATACTTCCACGATCTGGGGATCGGGAGGAGGTTGAAGAGGTTTGAAACTTCTTTTCAATTTTGCCTCAAATGTGTCTAGGAAGCTGCTTTATCACATTATACCTCAGTTCACTCAAAACAAGAAAACTATTGATATCTACAGCAAGCCCTGCATGCCTCTAGGAAATGAATTAGGCACCCGTTTGTAAGATGTTTCTTCGAATTTCATTTTAAAAAATGGCGTGTGATAATTGTGAGATGCCTCAAAGTGAAATCAGGGTGTCATTATGTTGGAGCATTTCCTTTGGTTGAACTAAAGATAAACAAGCAGCCCCTTCACAATCTCTCACTTTTCTGAAAGTAGATTTCCTCGAGGGAAAATCGAATTGTTGCAAACTGTAGAAATGGAGAGACGACAGAGAGATGGATGGAGAATTTTGAAGAGGGCAAGAGACCAGACAAGCTCAAAAAGCTCAGTTACTATCCTGTTAAAATATAACCCACAGAATGTTACACCATAGCATCCTTCACAGCCATCTGCTTCTGCCATTATCTTTGATTCCCACAAACAGATTTCAAAATTTGAATCTGGCCCTCGGTGAGTTTAGGAACATTTAGCAGGATTTTCTGGATGGGATCAGAAAAGCCACTAATTAACTCACAATTCCTGCCTTCAGAAACAATCTACGTCTTGGCCTTCCAATGAAGGCATAGCACGGTCTTGTAATTCCTGTGTTTTTTCACATCCTTCACAGGACCTAGAATAGAATTTGAATACATCTATTATGCATTCCCATCTCTTTCTCTGCATCTCCACTTCCACCCCTTCCCACCAGACCTACCGACCATCACATCATCTTCCCACATTTGGTTTATAGCAATAGCCACCTACTGCTTTCCTGTCCTCCACTCTGGGTTCCCTCCAATCTGTTCTCCATAGTCAGAGTGAACTTTATCAAAAGTAAATTAGAGCAGGCACTCCTCTTTTTGAAACCTTCCAATGGCCTTATGTTGTATTTTGGGGGAAAATCCCAACTCAATGTATTAGCTGCTAAGGCATTATATGTCAGTTAGCTATTGAAAAAGTGAAAGTGAAGTCATTCAGTCAAGTCCAACTCTTTGTGACCCCATGGACTATAGCCTACCACGCTCCTCTGCTCCTCCATGCATGGAATTTTCCAGGCAAGAGTACTGGAGTGGGTTGCCATTTCCTTCTCCAGAGGCTCTTCCCAACCCAGGGACAGAACCTGGGTCTCCCACATTGTAGGCAGATGCCTTACCATCTGAGCCACCAGGGAAGCTAGCTATTGTGGCATAACAAATTAACCCAAACTCAGCGGCATAAAATAACAATCTCTCTTGTGTCAATGGGATTTTGCTGATTTCAGCCAGATGTGCTTTGGCTCATGGGTGTCTGTGAGCTGAGTGGGGTTCTACTTCATGCACCTTTCATTCTCACGAAGTTTACATTGTTGTTGTTTTTAATTCACAGCCAAACACAATCTGGGAGTGGACCTAATTGATTAGGCAGAGCATGTACTATGCCTAGAATCCACAGCACTTTCAGAGGTCCACAGAGTCATTTTAATTTTACTCTAAAATTAGAAGAAAAAATTAAATATGTTAATAATGAATATACAATAATGAATTCACTAATATTTTTGTTTTATACTAATACAGTTATAAAATAGCATTCTGAATCATTTTTTATAGATAATATAGCCCTTCAAGGTAAAATTACCTGCGGTCACAAAAGCCATAATGCAAGCTTCTATGATCCTAGGTAATCAAACTAGAACTCAAGCTTTGAGAACCGATTATTGGTCCTGTATTTTTCACTTCAGTAAGCCGTGGAGATTCTTCAAGATTCATTGAAACTTCTATTTTGTCCCTAAAAAACCAGGGAGCTAACTGGTAAGTTTCATTTCCCCTCTCTGGAAAGGGGATAGCTCAAACACTGGAGGATTGCTCCCTGCAATCATTAGCTTGCTTTTCCCTAGACACTTGGATGTTTTCTTCTATCTAGCAGGCACAGAGTTTATAATTAATATTGTCCCACAGTTGGTCTGTTATTGTGAGGTCCTCATCATTAACTCATAACCATGCATTGTTAATGCAAGGTAGCTATGTGGAGAGTTACTTTAGTCCTTTGCCAAGGGCGGTGGAAGACTTTCCTTCAAGAGTTTATGCTACTTTCCAGGCAGAGTGTTTTCTCAGTTTACTTATGTACAAGTCCTCTTTAAATTTCATGTACACGGGGAACCCAGTCACATTGTCAATTCTCTTAGGTTTATAGAAATCTAATGCTAGCCAGATATCCTGAGACTCACCGGGCACACAAAATGGAAGTTACTGTTTGAAGGGGTGAGGCAAAACTATCCTTCACCTTTCAAGATAATTAGATTCAGTTTAAAAGAACTTTCTTTATCTGGCATAATCTTGTCCTTCCCACAAGAATAAATGTACTTTGTAACCATATAAAATTTTTTACTTACCCCATCCTTTTTTCAAGAAGCTGTGCAAGTTTTTAGATCACCGACATAGAGTATATTCCAAAGTTCATTTGTCTTGTGAAACTCTGAATTGGCTTTGCAATTTTAAAATTGTTTTGACATAAGTCTTTATTTTTTAATAGGTAGTTCATTTCCTGTTTCTGTGTGCCTCTTAATGACTGTGTGAGAGCTTGGATTACTTTTCCTCTCTGGCCCCCAAACCACAAATGGGAAAAACTGCAATCTTGCAAGGGCCACGTAAGCTACCTAAATATTTTCACAGGTCTCTGATTTTTTTTTTTTTAGCTGAACTGGGAGAGAAACTTTCATGGCATTTTTACCCTTCTGGAATGTAGAATTCATTTAATATCTTCTCTGTTTATACATATTCCTTGGTATTCAGTATTCCTATTACCCACCAGGCTCCATAAAAATATGGCTTTTCAAGCTCTCCTCTTTGAGGGACTCCATGGGTCTTATTGCCCATGAATTGAAAAAAAAATTCCCTCTTCCTCAGTTCGCTGTTTGAATTATTATGCTTAAAATGTCCTAAGCTTGAGCCAGTCACCTATTCCTCCCTTTCATTACACTTCTGTAGGTGATACTGACACATCTTCAAACAATGTGAAAAGTGTGAACATGTCGGTCACTCCGTCATGGCTGACTCTTTGCGACCCCAGGGGCTGTAGCCCGCCAGGCTCCTCTGTTCATGGGATTCTCCAGGCCAGAACACTGGAGTGGGTTGCCATCCTCTGCTCCAGGGGATCTTCCCGACCCAGGGATTGAACCCAGGTCTCCCGCATTGCAGGAAGATTCTTTACAGTCTGAGCCACCAGGAAAGCCTCCAAACAATGTGAAGAGACACTCGGGAATGCCCTTTGGAGCAACCTGGTTAGGAAGCACAGGGGTCCCAGCTGGACTAACTCCCCCAAGAGTCCCCTGGAGGACAGGCTTATACTGAGCAAGGTGGCCACTCCCTCTCAGCTGTCTCCCTGTCTCACTTCTAAGTGGAGACTCCTGATTTCCCTTGGGGGGTCTAAGGCAGTGGTGGTTCACAAAGGCTGGCCCCTGGACCAGCAGCATCAATACCACCTGAGAACTTGCCAGAAGCACGCAATACCAGGCCCACCCTAGGGCTCCAGAACCGGAAACTTTAGGGTTGGTAACCAGTGACCTGTGTCTTAACAGCCCTTCCCAGTGACGGCGATGCTCATGCTTGAGAACAACTGGACTAAGACCAAGACCTGGTTTTTCTTTTTTAAACTGAAGTTGCACAGAATTAATTTACTTAGCGCCCCCAGAGCCTTTTTGAAATCTATGCTTCCTGGTCCGTATGCGGTAACTCTACGTTCGATACTCAGCACAGCCTCTGCCCGTCTGGGTCACCGGCAGCACTGGCAGAAGCGTGCACAATCTGTTTTTCACAGCTTCTCCGAGCTCCTGTCGGCACTTCCATCCTTTACATTTCTGTCTGTGTCCCATTCATGCCAATTGTTGTTTCCTTGATCTTTTAATCCCTTCTCACTCTAGGATATCAGGTGGTAAACACTGAAATGTCTATTCTTCCCAAGACGACTTGAATTCTAACACAATATCTTAAAGCCCCAATAACCATCATTATTGTCTGCATTGGTCAGGATATCTGAGTTACATGGTACTGACAAACAGGCCCTTAATCTCAGGGGTTTACAGACATGAGGGGTTATTACCAGTCACACCGGATGTCCAGCGAGAATCCGTGGGGAAAAGACGATCTGCTGAGGGAGGTAAACTGTGCGAGGGGACCCTGCTAGCAGGGACTGGAAGCGAACTGCGAATGTGGCTGAAGAAAAGAGCGTGGCAAAGCACAGACTGGCTCCTCGGGCTCTGCCCAGAAGTGACAGTGACATGGTTTCCCTTCCCGTGTCATTGGCCAAGCCCGATTTCAATGGAACCCTGAAGTTTAGTCATCCTTCCAGAAGAAGAAAGGGCTATTGCTGCACCGTGATGCCATCTTAGTCCATCCACCAAAGGACAGACCACGGATGGAGAATTTCAGACTCCAAGGTGGGCAGCTGAGACAACCTCTGGGTGTGCACACCTAGAGGGTGGGTCTAAGATGGAGGGGACTTCCCGGAAGGAGGCTGCTTCATAATGGTCCTCAAGCGCTAGTCACGGGGACTGCTATCTAGAGGAAACGGGAGACTGACTTGGATGGAGTACCATCTGAGGGCTGGCAACTGTGCCAGCCCCCCTCCATTCATCTCACCACATCCTCACCTTGGGCTGGAGAGAAAGGAACTAACCTTCTGCAGACAAAAATTTTTAAAAAGAGCCAAGATTCAGACCAATCTGAAACTTGCCCATCTGGACATGGGACACAGTAGACCTGGGATGCTGACTTCACAGGCACCCACAAAGCTTGATCTGCTACCAGAAAGATAAAAGCTGAAGGAAAGACGTCTCTCTCTCAGGTGGCAAAGGAGGGCAGTTTTTCCTTCACTGAGCCTGGTGCTTCTGGGAAACAATCAGCCTTTATAGTGGGACAGGCATCCCTCTCAGGCCAGTGTGATTCATGTTCTCAAACTGAAACGGTTTCCACACTGAGGACACAAGTGTTCAGGATTTTAATTAAAGGAGCAGTTCTTCAAATAAATGCAGGGGAAACTGTTAACTTTATTAATGACTATCAAGAAATCCACTGAAGGGACTTCCCTGGTGGTTGGGTGGTTAAGACTCCAAGCTTTCCATGTAGAGGGGCATGAGTTCCATCCCTGGCTGGGGATCTAAGATCCCATGTGGTATGCAGCACAGCCAAAAAGTTTTTTAAATTTTTAAAAATCGGACTTCTCTGGTGACCAAGGGGTTAAGACTCCGTGCTTCCACAGCAAGGGCCACAGGTTCCATGGGGAAGTTCCACATGCTGTGCCAGGCAGCCAAAAAAAAGAAAAGCAATCCACAGAAATCTCCAGTGTCCCTAGATAAACGAAATAAATAAACTAGTTTAATGAAACCATCAACTCCACCTTTTTAGTAAAGAATACTTCATATCTTCTTGCAGGAAGCCCTCTAGTTTACATCATGAATGGTAAGAAAATCTCATCCCTCTGGCTACATTTCAACTTTTTTAAGCCACTGAGTCATAAGCACCCATAATGCACGTTAGAAGGTATCATTGGTGGAGAAACTAGGAGGGAAAAATGTCCAGGGAGCAGAAGAGAAAGCATCCGGCAAAGTGGGTAACAAGTAGACAACTCCATCAAAACAGGCTCCAAAAGTGCTTACCTTACTCGGAGAGGGCACTAAAGCCCTTGATGCAAACACATCATGAAATTATGTCGACGCAATGCTGTACTCAGCAGCTCCATCAGCAGGGCGCCAGCTGACTTCAAACGCCTCCCAAGAACACCAAGAACTAATAACCACGGGTGCTGTCCAGGGTCAGCCCCCAGACACCCCAGGACGTAAATATTCAAAGCCCAAGAAGGATGTGATCTTTCAAAGTTTTGCAGCGGTCCAAGCCCTTCTAAGTGACAACTAAATACTGTCCTCTTATCCTCAAACTGTCATGATTACAAAACAGGCAGTCTCAAAGAAATTTGCTGGCTTTTGTGATCAAATCCATTAGAGGTACTTTGGCAAAAGACAAGATCTTCCTAGCTAACGACAAATGCGACAATAATATAGCATGGGGATATCAACAAACAGCCATTTGTTTTCCTTCCAATCCCCAGGAGGGACTTGGGTTAAAATAACAGCAACTTGGAAGCACTCATGTATGTGGAACTAGAATAAATTAATCTCTAGGCCAACTGCCTGTGATATAATCACTTGCTGTATAAATTCTATCGAAATGATAAATCTAGCCTGACTTTAATTACTAGGGTATCTTTCTGTATTTTCAGTAACATACATACATAAATCCTAAAATCCAACAAATAATAAAGCAAAAACGGCTGAATGCACATAGAGTTTTAGGGAATACTTGGAGCTGGCTGATGATCCCATCATTAGCCTGTTAAAATCCACCAGCTCATCCTATAATTTTCCCTTTACTGTGCTTTAAACTCTCTCTTCATTCCAACGATGATGCTGAGCACACTCATATATCACATGCATTATATCTCTCCATGTTTTCCAGATGGTATTTGATAAAATGGAAACAAAAGAAAGGCAGAGAAAAAAAATAGATGTTTTCTACTTTGGGGCTTGAAACAGTTTCTCCCTTGGTAGAGAAAAATATGAACTAACCCATCCAGGGCTAACGGAAAAGCTCAAGAAATATGGTTCATCTAGAGGTGACATCTCCTGGACTCAGTGGTTCGGCCCACTCTTTGGTCTTCAGCCAGGCTCTACAAACCAAGCGTAAAGGTTTCCTTAGCTCAGGTATAAGTTATTACCGGTTTAGGCTGGAAGGAAATCACCAACAGTTTAGGTGAGTGGTTTAGGTGCCAAAAGACTCATCTCAATATTTCCACAGTTACAATAATTTTGATGTTTTAAAGTCAGCATTGATAGACTTCAAGACCTTTAATATATAAAATTACCAATTTAAAATGCATCAAAAATATTTTAACAGGTCACTTAAGAAGTAAAAATACCAAGTTAGAACATGACTTTTCCAAAGCTACCTATAAAGATTCAATTTTTGTATAGTGGATAACTCTGAGATGATCATTATTTTTCTTTCAAGAACTCTAGATATAAATACTTATGTGTTTTAGGGTTTTTTTTTTTTTTTTTTAAGAAAAACACACCAAATTTCAAAGAAATAAATTACATGGATGGTAAGGAAGATCAAATCATTTTGAAGAAGCAATAAATTTTGTGCATAATCAGTTTCTCTCATTATCAAATGATTATTGCCATTTTGTCTAATTCAGCCCCTGCAGATAAGTTCATAAGTTTATAAACAGCCCCGATGGGCTGTTTATAAGCCATCGTGGACACAAATATGTGCCCATCTACTCTGCATTTACTCTCAGGGCTTGTCCTGATGTTCAGGGAGGAGCGTATCATGGGCCCTCTGGAATACTGACTCTGGGTGTAATCTGGCCATGCCCTCCAGTAAGGACATCTGGCTTATTGATTTCAATCCTTTTGCCAAAAAATGCCTCCTCATGTCACTTTTCTTTCCAGACAAATACCCGAGGAGGGGTGAAGGGCCCCTGTTCTGTGCGTAGGTGAAGGGAGCAGTGACTGCGACTCCCCAGCTTTGCCTGAATCCTTTTATCCAAAGCTTCCCTGTGAGCCCCATGGCTCCGCCTTTCCCCAGAGACACCAAGGAACGTGAAGCCTGGATTCAGATTTCTCTGCATCACATAAAAGCTACACAATGTACACGAGTTGCAGAGACAAGTGGAGCCTGGATTCTGTCATCTGAAAAATGGGATAACAATTCCTATGTGACAGGGTTCTTCCAAACCCTCCATGGGGTAAGGTTTGTGAAACACAAGGTAAGAAGGATCTGGCATATAAAAGATGTGCCAAATTCAGCTTTCTTTCTTTTAGTCAATGACAGATAGTTTTCCCACTACGCCCAGCTTTCTCCTTGACTCTCTTAATCTCTTTCAGGCTCTTCTGAAAAATGTTCACAGGGAATGCCTAGCATCACGTGGCATCAGAGCTGGAGAGCCCTGAGGCGTCATGCAGGCTGGCTGGGCTTTTTGCTATGTATTTGCCCCCTCCACACACCTCATTTTGGGAGCGTCAAAACCAGTCATCTAAATGCTGATACGACACGTGCCTCTAGCATTTCATAATCTGAATAACCTCAGACATTAGCTGAGTAAAGGAACACGGCCCATCGACAAAACCTTCCCTTGTGGTTTCTGAAAAGCAAGCTAGTATTCACAGAGTACCTGCCACATGCCAGGCACTCAAGCTTTGTCACCCTGTTAGCCATCACACCTTTATAAGAAAGGTTGCCTATTGCCCCCTGTTTTGCTGCATTTTGTACCTGAACACAGTGGTCATGTGCTCAGCTAAAGACAGAACCAGGTTCAAACCCACATTTATATGACCCAAAGCCTGTGTCCTTTTGGGATACCTTATGGAGAGCAAGGGCTTCCGTGGTAGCTCAGCTGGTAAAGAATCCGCCTGCAATGCAGGAGACCCCAGTTCGATTCCTGGGTCAGGAAGATCCCCTGGAGAAGGGATAGGCTACCCACTCCAGTATTCTTGGACTTCCCTGGCAGCTCAGACAGTAAAGAATCTACCTACAATGCAGGAGACCTGGGTTGGATCCCTAAGTAGGGGAAGATCTCCTGGAAGAGGGCATGGAAACCCACTCCAGTATTCTTGCCTGGAGAATCCCCATGGACAGAGGAGCCTGGTGGGCTACAGTCCATGGGGTTGCAAAGAATCAGATATGACCTAGCGATTAAACACCGCACAACACACGGCAGAACAGTGACAAAAGCCACGACCACGAGGGGTATAAAGATGAGCCCAGAAATAGAGAACTGATGCTTCTGAACTGTGGTGTTGGAGACGACTCTTGAGAGTCCCTTGGACAGCAAGGAGATTAAACCAGTCCATCCTAAAGGAAATCAGTCCTGAATATTCATTGGAAGGACTGATGTTGAAGCTGAAACTCCAATACTTTGGCCACCTGATGTGAAGAGCTGACTCACTGGAAAAGACCCTGATGCTGGGAAAGATTGAGCAGGAGGAGAAGGGGACAACAGAGGATGAGATGGTTAGATGGCATCATTGAGTCAGTGGGCATGAGTTTGAGTAAATACCAGGAGGTGGTGATGGACAGGGAGGCCTGGGGTGCTGCAGTCCCTAGGGTCTCAAAGAGTCAGACACAACTGAGTGACTGAACTGAACTGAGAAACAGAGAGGGAGGTAAAGATTCTAAATTAATAAAGGTACCAACTGCCAGGCATAAGCACGTGGGCAGCTGCCTTGGGGTCTATTCATCCATCACTGTAGGAAGTTCCAGAAAGCATTGAAGAGCATGGAATCCTTATCAGGAACCCCATCATCCATTGGGTGGAAAAAAGGTTTTGAACTTTGCTAACCCTAAACAGAACACAAAGGTAACAAAAAGAATAAGATTTGAGATTTGAGAAAGAACATTTGCAGAACTGAATCCAGATTGGTTTGGACGAAGGGCATATACCTGGTGCAAAGCTCCTCTTAATGGAGTCAGATCAATGCTCTTATTTCTCCGTTGTGGAGAGAAGAAAATGAAATGCTTTTTAAAAGCCCTTTGAAAATGAAAAGGCTTATAAAATGTACTGATTCATTAATAGATTGAAGACATCCCTAGCTTGGAAATCAGAGACCTGAGGCTCAGGGTCAGCCTTGCCTCTAACTAGCTGTGTGACCTTAGCCATGCACTCCGGCTTCCCAGGAGGTTGCACTGGTAAAGAATCCGCCTGCCAGTGCAGCAGATGCAAGAGACGCAGGTTCATTCCCCAGGTTAGGAAGATCCCCTGGAGAAGGAAATGGCAACCCACTCCAGTATTCCTGCCCAGCAAATTCCATGAACCAAGGAGCCTGGTGGGCTATAGTCCATGGAATCACAAAGTGTCAGACACGACTGAACACACACTCATGAGGGTTGTGCACTCAGTTCTATAGTCCTCAATTTCACTAACAGAAAAATTAAGGGTCCCTTAACATTTTGTAGGCTTGCCTGGTGGCTCAGAAGGTAAAGCGTCTGCCTGCAATGTGGGAGACCCAGGTTCGGTCTCTGGGTCGGGAAGATCCTCTGGAGAAGGCAACGGCACCCTACTCCTGCACCCTTGCCTGGAAAATCCCATGGATGGAGGAGCCTTGTATGCCACAGTTCTTGGGGTTGCAAAGAGTCGGACACGCCTGAGTGACTTCACTTTGCCTTTTCCTTTCGCATTTTGTAAAATACTGTCCCAGTTACTCAAGTTACTGCTCCGATCATTCCCTGCCGCCCCTGGATTCCGAGGTGATCAAAAGCCAGAGCTGAGGTTTGTTCCCTCAGCATTGTTCCAGGGAAGTTCTAAATTTGCACATTGTACAGAATCAGGAGCGAGTGCGCACACACAAAACAGATGGCATCAGACGAAACTTGCTAACCTTTAAAAAGATTCCAGTCTGGCTACCCCAGCAGTCTAGTGGCAGAGGTCTGTGCCCAGAGGAGTTGAGACAGGTGAAGAACTCCCCGGCTGCCCCGCCCGAACGCTGTCGATTCAGCAGCTTCGCCCTCTGCCCGGCAAAGAGCAGCCACATGGCTTTCTAGTAACTGCACCACCCCCAGAGGTCTCCCAGCAACAAGCCCCTGGAGAAAGTCCTTGCTTTCTGTTGTTCCAGGACTGTCACGGACCAAGGAGCCTTGGTGAAAATTGGGGAGCTAAAAGAACCCCAGGTCAGAATTTGAAACAGACTTATTTTCTTTGTCTAGAAGAGTCTTGGTCTGCTGTGGATTTGAACGGTTTCTATAGAGTGAAGTGATTGATAAACAGGTTGGAAACCCTGTACCTAAAGGAACATCTTTCTCTGCAGAGTGCATCCCTCCAGAGTCTGTCCACTCCCACTGAGCAAAACCTTTTCGGAATTTGCCTTCACAGGAGAACTCACTTAAAAAAAAAAAATGGATTCTCCAGCCAGATAGCCTGGATTTGTGTTATGGGTTGCAATGTGTCCCTACTCACCACTCCTAATCCCCAGAAACTGCAAATGAGATATCATCTTGTTTGGAAATAGTCTTTGTAGATGTAATCAGGTTAAGATGAAGTCTTTGTGCTATGCTGTGCTAAGTCGCTTCAGTCCTATCTGACTGGAACCCACCAGGCTCCTCTGTCCACGAGATTCTCCAGGCAAGAATACCGGAGTGGGTTGTCATGCCCTCATCCAGGGGATCTTCCCGACCCTGGGATCCAACCCGCGTCTTTCATGTCTCCTGTGTTGGCAGGTGGGTTCTTTACCAATAGCGCCGTCTAGGAAGCGTGAAGTCATGTGGGTCGGCTTAATCTAATCTGAGTGACGTCATGATCAGAAGAGGTAAATCTGGGCACAGACACATCAGGGATGCTGTGTGAAGACCCAGAGACTTGTAGGTACGGAGGGAAGAAGGCCATGGGAAGATGGAGGTGGAGACTGGAGCTGTGCAGCTATAATCCAGGGAACTCCCAGGGCAACTACAAGCTGGGAAAGGCAAGAAAGAATACTTTCCTAAAGTCTTCAGATGGAAGACAGCCCTCTGACACCTTGATTTCAGACTCCTTGATTTTAACCTCTAACAGTAACGGTTGCTGTTCTAAGCCTCCCAGTTCATTGTACTTCCTTCTGGCAGTCTTAGGAAACTCATACAGTTTCTTTCTCTGTTTCACTAAGTACTAGTCATGTGACCCCGGGACAAGTTCCCTAAGCGGTCTGGCACTCAGTAGCCTCATCTGTAAAATGGGAATAATGCCAGACAGTTAATACATGCTTCATAGAATCGGCATGGAAATGAAGTAATAACTTAGTTCAGCAATTACGATGCTTGTCACGCAGTAATGGCTTATATAATTGTAGACAGTGATGGTGGTGATAATAATGATGATGACCTTATATTGTGCCCTTTTAAAACATCATGATGATAAATCTTTATTCTTTAAACCCCAAAAGGCATTTCAAGCTGAAGTTGTGAATAAGGTGGGCCACCAGACTGAATTATATTGTTTTAAAACAGAAACATGATCTGACTTTTAAATAGTACGTGTGGGTGTTTAAGCAGTGCAGGCACTGGAAAAGCCCTAGGTGGTAATAAATGTCAGTCACAATGGCCGGTCACCAACTGTTTGGTTTGAAAAAACGGGCAGATACGCTGGGGAAATTTGCTGTCATGAGTGGCACACCCACGCATGACCCCACTTCTGAATCCACAGAAGGGCAGAATTGCATCTTCCAGCCCAGTTGTAAAGAACAGCAAAGGCTGAACGTTGGGGAAACCTTTGCACACCACCCACATTTTGCACAAATGTTCCTTGTTCCTCTGTCTCTGGTGTTGCTGAGGTGCCTAGGAAAATGCTGAGGCTCTGCAGGGTTAGATATGGGTACAAGCAAGACGGGGAGATATGTTATTTTAGGCACATAACGTTCCCTGCTGGTGAGAAAGCATTATTTTAATTCTGGCAAGTCCTTTTCTGATTGTTTCTGTAAATGAAAACCCAGGTATGTTTACATCTATTATGTGTTTTGTCCAAGTGCTTTGAAAAGGGAAAAGATGGTATCTTCCTGAAGAAGAAATCGTATACTACAAGAAACACATCCTTTTAAGGCTGCGTAGTGGTGGAAATGTCTTCCATGTAGACGGTCTGTCAAAGTGTTAGTTGATCAGTCGTGTCCGACTCTTTGAGATGCCATGGACTGTAGCCTGTCAGGCTCCTCTGTTGATGGAATCCTCCAGGCAAAAATACTGGAGTGGGTTGCCATTCCCTACTCCAGGGTAGCTCCCCGACCCAGGGATCAAACCCAGGTCTCTTGCATTGCAGGCAGATTCTAGAGGGTCTAGAAAAACCATCTTTTCTAAAATCATCTTACTTGTTAGAGGCGCTTCCTGGTCATCCTATTTAGAGTTCATGGGCTGACCCTTCATAGAAGGTAAACTGTAGTTGACTTTTGACTAAGGATAGGGAATCAAAAGTTTGAAACGCTCCCCAAGCTCAACCATCAAATTATGATCCAATAATGACTCCTTACTTATGAGCACTTGTTCCATGCCTGGCCCTAAGCTGTGAGTGGTATGGGTCACCATTTTTGTGCTTTCCAGAGAAAAGTAAATATGCCCTGAGTACAAATTATGTCATGGCCCACCATTAATCCTTTCAACACATGTTGTCTTGTCTCCTTTTTGCTACATGAAGCATGGATTATTATTCCCATTTTATAGATAGAAATGTAATGCAATGGGATGAAGAAAAAATAACTAACTTGTGTCACTGAATAGCAAGATTCAGGACTTGCCTACCAGTCTTCACTCTCCAAAGTCTTCGACCTTTCCACAACTCTGTACTGTCCCGTCGTTTTGGTTACCCAAGACTTACACTTTGAGAAAATACATAACAGGATGTAATGAAGGGTCAAAATGCCAAATTCCACCTTTTAAATGCCAAAGAATTTGATACAGAGAGTGATCTGTTGGTTGGAGGAAGTGAGAAAGGCACGTGACTTTGACAGAACTCTGTTTTTCTGTCGAATACCAGGCAACAGATCTTTTCTCTTGCCTCCCGTGTCAGCAGAAGAAAAACAATATGCATTCATTTCAAATGCTTGGGATTCTAAGATAAATCATGGAGCAATTCAGAGAATGGGGCATCCTCCATAAACGTTTACTGTCTGCATGCTAAAAACTGTCTGGGCCAGAGGGTTTCCATCTGGTTATATCCTGAGATAAAAGACAACGTTAGAAATAGTAACAGAGACAAGACACAGTACATGTGAAAGTCATAGACGCTGGACTTCCAGGGGTAACCAGAAATGTTGCTATTGAGCTCTTTTATTCATGGATGTGTCCATTTAACCATTTATTCATTCATTTAAATATTTGTTAAGTATTAAATATTCCAAAAACTTCTATATAATATATATAAAACTTCTATTGTACAACTATATAACTTCTATTATAATCTTTTGTCATTATTTTCTCTCTTTAAGAATATATTGAAATCTGTTGTTATTCTTGGAAGACCTGTTGTCTGATTGTTAAAAATGTTGGTTCAGAATACACAAATAGCAAGAATTCTATTGTTGCATGACTCCTATATGAGCCACCAAATATGAAATCCAGGTCGCAGTAATATATTCTCAGAAAGATTTATATGGAAGGAAAAACTCAGTCCTCTGTCTTCTTAATCTCCATCAATTCTCCCTAAGGCCCTTGACTCTAAGAAAAAGGTTCATTTAATTTCTCTAGAAGAGTACAATTCAAATCTATAAAAATTTCATAGTCAGTAGATTTAATAAAGAAGCACTCCACACTTAAGGAAAAAAAACTGAATTAGAAGACTTTGAAAAGTTGCTTCTTGAGGCTTGTTTGCTATTAGTTTAATCACAAAGACCACATGAAAACTGTAATTCTCTGGAACGAAGCCTAGCCACTAAAATGAGAAAAGTGACAGTTATGCCTTGGAACTGCACTAGGGTATCAGAGCAGGGGAAGGGCGGCTGCTGCAAAAGAATAATCCCTGCTTACCTTCCAGTCTTATGTAATCATTAGTAGATTACTATAAGTCACACGGAGAAGGCAATAGCACCCCACTCCAGTACTCTTGCCTGGAAAATCCCATGGACGGAGGAGCCTGGTAGGCTACCGTCTATGGGGTCACACAGAGTCGGACACGACTGAAGTGACTTAGCATAGCATAGCATAGCATAGCATAGCATAGCATAAGTCACAAGGCAGAAATCACTCCTATTTTTAGATGAGCTTATTAAAATAGTTTGTTTAGGCTTCACTTTAACGTACTAAATACAAGCAGCCAAGTACTTCCTAGATCTGGCAAGAAAAGATAGGCCGTAAGTTCATGCCCTCCAGAAATATGTCCTTTGCTCACTCATTCATTCATCCATCAAGTACCTATTGAGCTCTTCTGATGCGCTATGGACTCTTTCTACATGAGAGATACATCAGGATGTAAAATGCTCTCTGAACATATATTCTGACATGCTCATTTGCTCAGTTGTGTCTGACTCTTTGTGACCCCATGGACTGTAGCCACCAGGTTCCTCTGTCCATGGAGTTTCCCAGGCAAGAATACTGGAGTGGGTTGCCATTTCCTACTCCAGGGGATCTTCCTATCCCAGGGATCCAACTCGCGTCTGCTGCTTTGGCAGGCAGATTCTTTACCACAGAGCCACCTGGGAATCCAAACATACATTCTATTGGTGGCCAAAGAGTAGAGGAAAAACAGATGCAATCCATAACCAAAAAAGAAAAGTGCACAGTGCTTTAGACAGTGGTTCGTGTTAGGAAGAAAAACAAAGGGAGGGAGCTTAGGGAGCGTCAGTGGTTGGTAGGGAGAGAATGAAGGGAAACCGTCATGGAAAAGGTGACATTTCCAAGGGTCTGAAGGCAGGGAGGCGGTGGGACGTGGGGACGGCACGGGTGCAGCAGGGGACAGAGAATGCCAAGAGAAAGCTCTGGGAAGGAAGACGCCTGAAAGTGCTCGAGGCACAGACGGAAGGCAGTGCGACCAGAAGGGAGGGAGAGAGGAGGCAGAGCACGGGGGACGGGGTGCGCGACCAGCGTAAGATGGAAGCCAAGGGCTGGCCAGGGCAGGCAGTGGGCGGATGTAATCAATAGGAACACAGGATAACAGTGAAACTTTCATTACTGATAAGCAATATGGTAAGAGGAACGACGGCTCCCCCCAGATATACACATCTTCATGCCCAGGACCTTCTGTGGAATCTGTTACCTTATATGCCAAAAGGGACTCTGCGTTAACCACACAATGACGTTAAAGGTCTAGCGATAGGAGCGTTACTTGGGATCGGCCAAGTGAGCCCAGGCTCGTCACAAGGCCTCTTGAGAAACAGGAGAGGAAGGCAGATGAGTTGGAAAAGCAGATGTGATGAGCCAAGTTGAGGTTCGAGTGATGTGATTATAACCCTCGAAGAGGAAGGAAGGCGTCACAAGCCAAGGAGTTCAAGCTGCATCAATAAACTAGAAAAAGCAGTGACTTCCCTGGTGGTCCAGGGATTGAATCCACCTGCCAGTGCAGGGGACTCTGGTTTCATCCCTGGCCTGGAAAGATCCCACACGCCATGGGGCAACTGAGCCCATGCGCCCAACTACTGAGCCCACAGTCTAGAGCCCGCGCTAACCCCACTGAGAAGCCCGCGCACCGCAACTAGAGAGGGGGTGCAAGTAGAGAAAAGCTCGCTGGCAGCAGTGAATATCCATGCGGTCAAAAATAAATCAATAAAAGATTTTTTTAAAAAGAAAAGACAAGGAAACATATTCTCCTAGAGCCTCCAGAAGGAACTCAAACTTGTCAAAACCTTGATTTTTAGCTGCTGATCTCCAGAACTGTAAGCTAATAAATGTGTGGGGGTTTTAAGTCACTAAATTTGCAGAAGCAACAGGAAAGCAATACAAAGAAATAATTGTTGGTATAAATATGTCCCGTGCAACTTTTGTGACAGTTATGCTAAAAAAATGGCTCATTATTAGTCTGAAATTCAAATTTAACTGAGCATCCCCTATTTTAACCTGTTGTGGGAGTTGAGAAACTTGACACTCTCTGATTTTCATGGTAAAAAAAGTTACTCTGGCTCTGGTATTGAAGACAAGGGCAGGAAGGAGGGTTAAGAAGTAGGGAGACCTACTGAAGGGCTGGCACAAACATCCAGAAGAAATATGACAGTGACTTGGGTCAGGATGGCATGGTAGAGGTGGTGAGTGGGTCCGTCTGCATCTTCTCCCTGTGGAGATGTCTTCATCCTGGAATTCCCCTTGTGCCCTGCATTTTTCTAGTAAGACTAAGCAGAATTTAGCCTTGCAACCAGTTCATGTGTCTCCAGTGATGGAAGCCCCGCCAAAGAAGAGAAGACTAGACCCAGAAAACAGAAGCAACCCACTGAATTTTCATGGGTACAAATCACGGTTCATCATTTTTGTTCCTTGGCTGCGACTCCACCCTTGTGCAGCATTTAGAGAGAAGACGTCATTTAGAAAGAAGACCTAGAACATATTCATCTGCAGATGATATTCATCTTTCCAAAAGGCAAAACTTTTTTTTTTTTTTTTTATTACAAAGACCAGGATTTCAGTGCACAGGTGGTTTCTTTGGCAGAGATACTTGCCAAATACTCATGAGTCTGCTCCGTGGCAAATCTTGCTGGCTTTCTCAGCTGGCTTGAAGAGCATCTCACCCCACTCTTTTCTATTCTTGGAGATCTTCCTTCTGACTTTTATGAAAGATTTAGGAGTCTGGGTGTCTAAAGACCTAGAATATGAATTCTCTTGTGTTGGCTACTGTTGTTCTTCTGGTCCATTTGGCTGGGAGACTACACTGTGTATTTTTATTCACCGCTGCTTGTTAGGGAATTCATGCAAGTGGGTTATTGGAGACTGCTATCACCAGAATCCCCCCTGCCAAGGAAAAGTGAAGATGTGTATGAACAAAGTAACTGGGCAGGCTAGGTGAGTGCACCCAGATTTCCAGGCATCAGCTTCACCAAGGTCTTGGTTCTTCCCACCTGGCTCAGACTTAGGTTTTCAATGGGACAAGCGGAAGTTCAGTCTAATCTTGATTGATTTCTCAGCCAGAGAGACTGAATGAGACAGTGGCTATAAGAGAAATGGAAGTAATTCAAGTATTTTCCAGATGCTATTCTATCAAAGTTTATTGCCCATTTCACAGGAAGTTTTATACCAATTATTTGACAGATCAGAAGCACAATCTTCACTTTCATTTTTATAGAAAAAAATGTGCAAACTACAAGAGCCCCTGGTAGCTGAGGGTCTTCAACCTAAACTCTCTTCTCAGCTTTAACTTTTCTTTGCTTTTGTTCTGGAAGATTTGTCAACTGATTTTCAACTCATGAGTCCTTTTGGAGCATCTGCACATATGTGGCGAGGTGACAAAGTCTGAAAAGCGTGCCCGCATCAGGCAGACTTTCCAGTGAGAAAAGGTCATCTTACCGGTCAAGTCAGCAACGGTTTTTGAGCTCATATGGGACATTTTGTGAGGTAGCCTGAATAAAAGGGTACAGATCAAAGGGACAGGCATGCTTCTCTCCTTTCAGGGGTGTGTGTTCTAACCGAAGAAAATTATCAATAGGCGGCAACCACTGGAAATGTATGTAGACCAAGACAAAAATTTCAGTCTTTGAAAATGGGAACTGGATTGGACAGAGATCAGCATGGTGCGGGAAACAGGAAAGAGATGGAAAATGGAGATAAGACGACTTGTGGGGTGAGGGGCAGGCGGTACCCTTCAGATGTTCTTCTAAAGGCCCGCTATCGGGCACCTTCTGGAACTCAGGTCACCGAGTTGGCCGAATCTTCTCTGCACCGCTGCCCCTGAAAAGTTAGATCTGTAATGAACTCGGGGTCTCACATGTGTACTGATCTTTCCTGGGAATGTTCTTGACAGTATCAGTTCACAAATAACACCCCCAGGGGGCCGCATAGGAAGCCTGGTGCCATCGGGGCCTTCTGCCACAGCCCTGGTGCTAACAATCTCATTTCAGTTTACTTAAAATCTTAAAAAAGGACCAAATGTTCATATCACTTAACCACATACTAAAAAAAAAAAGCTTCCCTCTCTCAGGTCTGCAAAGTATCACACGCTGGCATTCCTTATTTTCCTGATGCCTTTCTTTCTCAAAGTATGGACAAAGCATGTGTCCGAGGCTACAGCACTGGGGAGTTTCACCTCCTTTTAACGTGATCAAGACCAAGCCCGTGGAGAGCTGGAATTAGGGCCTCTCAGCCTGTCCACGCTGGTTAGAGGCTGGTTCCTCCTCCTCACCCCCTTCCCTCATCTTCCCCAGCTGCCCACCCTGCCCCCCACCATCCCGTGAAGCCATCAGTGTGGACCAGATGGAAAGAAGAGTCCTGACTGACCTGCAGGCTTTACCTGAGAACCGCCCCCACGTGGGCCTCCCCTCCGGCCCCGCTCCTGCCCAGGCCGTCTCGGGAGTCGTGAAGTCCCATTCCAGGCCCAGGTCCAGTGGCTGCTCTCACCTCGTTTCCTGACCCCTTTACCACCTTGCGCCTGCACGGTGTCCACACAGGAGGTTTAAATTAATTGCAGCCTCGCAGAGGATGGGCTGACCTCCCGGGTTTCTTAAATGAATTTTGAAGTTGTGATGCTTTAAATCGTAACATATTTCCCTAGAAATGGTCTGCTCTCCAGAATGTGAAAATGCTCCCTGGAAAACAGCAAGTTTGTCTTGTTTTCCTTTTTTTAGAAAACAAAAGATGTGGGTTAAAGGTCTCATATTTCAGGTTGGATATTGGAGGAAAGGAGGAGGCTTCTTTCCTGGGAGTTCTTAAAGATAGCAATTGTTTTTTATAAAGTTTTTTCTTTGCTTTCTATTTTTTTCATTTATCTTTTTTAAAATCAGAGAACAATTGCTTTACAATGACGTGTTAGTTTCTGCTGTACAACAAAGTGGACTGGCTCTACGTATACACATATTCCCTCCCACCTGCGCCTCCCTCCGGCCCCCGCCCCATCCCATCCCTCTAGGTCATCGCAGAGCTGAGCTCCCTGTGCTTCCCATTAGCTAGCTATTGTACGCATGGTAGTGTATATCTGTCAATGCTAGTTTCTCAACTCGTCCCACCCTCTCCTTCCTCAGCTATGTCCACAGGTCTGCTCTCTACTCATTTTTAAGTGACTCAGTTCTAAAGACAGAGTTTTAAGGATGTGCCAGGGAAACAAAATGCCCAAGTATGCAATGAACCTTCACACCAATACTGCTCTGGTACAGCAGGTTTCCTATTTTAAAAATCACTGTTAGATATAAAAATCTGGAAAAGACAAAAACATGGAAAAAAGTTTTGTAATGAATTGTTCAATTTGCTACATTCATATGCAATTGTACTTCCACGTCACTCACTGAGTTTAAGAGCCGGCTGCTAGGGAATCAGAGATCAATAAGAAGCAGCCCCTGCTTTGGGGGATGACCAGCAGCAATTCCAAATGTCTCTTATGAGAGGAAAGCTGGAAAAGGCCTCTGAGATCTCATCCTAGCTCTGAATTATACAGATGGAGATTCAAGATGGGGAAAATTTAAGCCACTTTGTAAGGACACAAAGATCCAGAAATTCAGCCTCCTAAATCCCATTCATGGATCTTTCTAGAAAGTCCAATTTTGCTCATCAAAGACACAGGTGAGTAAAGTCAAGATGGCATGGATTAGAATGAAGGGCCCTCAGCATTAAAAACCAGAGACATTACTTTGCCAACAAAGGTCCATCTAGTCAAGGCTATGGTTTTTCCAGTAGTCATGTATGGATGTGAGAGTTGGACTGTGAAGAAAGCTGAGTGCAGAAGAACTGATGCTTTTGAACTGTGGTGTTGGAGAAGACTCTTGAGAGTCCCTTGGACTGCAAGGAGATCCAACGAGTCCATCCTAAAGGAGATCAGTCCTGGGTGTTCATTAGAAGGACTGATGCTGAAGCTGAAACTCCAATACTTTGGCCACATGATGTGAAGAGCAGACTCATTGGAAAAGACCCTGATGCTGGGAAAGATTGAGGGCAGGAGGAGAAGGGGACGACAGAGGATGAGATGGCTGGATGGCATCACTGACTCGATGGACGTGAGTCTGAGTGAACTCCGGGAGTTGGTGAGGCCTGGCATGCTGCGATTCATGGGGTCTCGAAGAGTTGGACACAGCTGAGCGACTGAACTGAACTGAACAGTGTCCACCCAGTCCCACCACTAACCAGCTGTGCATATCCACAGGTACTGGGTCAGTAGTTCTTCCCTGATGACACAGATCACCTGGAGGGCTTATTAAATCTGCTGTTAGTCAGACCTTTCTCCTAGAGATGCTGACTTAGTTGGTCTGGATGGAGGCCCAGACCTCTGCGGGGTCTTATGTTCAGAAAACTTGCAGAAACACTGGCCGGATGAGCCCTAATCTAACCCTCCAACTATGAAAGCATAAACTCCAACTATGAAAGCATAAAGTAAATCAAATACGTGGTGATACAAACATCAGCTTATTCAAGGTTCTTGCTTCTACAGGAGCAAAGTTCTTTCCAAGCTCTTTTACTGTGACCACTATTCTTTGCCTGTTGATCTGATCAGCTTCTTCTGGTCTCTGAGGAAAATCCCTCCCAAATCAAATACGTGAAAGACTCCTACAATTCATACTTCCAGTTACCTGCAGACCATAGAATGATTTTTTTCATAGAAGGATTTTTCTCCTTGCAAATTTGAGATACAGATATATAAGCATTTGGAAGGAACATATATTTATAGATTTGTATCTCAATAGTGAGACAAAAACACACATTACCACCAAATTTTACCTAGCACATAAAATAGGTTTGGGGGGATTTTTGTTATTATTGTTGAAACTAGAAAAGCAAAAACAATTGTACTTTCTTTCCTTTTGTTTCCAGGATGCATCGCTAGTGTCTAAATACTCTGTTTTGATAAACCAAACACTCCTAACAAGGAATTAATTAAACACACATATCATTGGATTAAAATCAGAAATGTCAGCATGGTCACAAATCTGTGAACACACCCAGGTCACAGGTTCGTGGCTAACATTAACTTGAGTGTTGCCAAAGGAGAAGCCCAAGACGGAGGTTCTCGCTGCGGTCTCCACCCAACCCTTCCCCTCCATGAGAGGGCTAGACAGATAGGACCCATTTAATAGTGATGGTGGGATAATCTATAAGCTCTGTTTTGTCTTCCTTTCCCTCTCTTGGAGTTGCAGGATTACAGACTCTGATATCCGATATGAAAGAAGATCCGGCTGATGACATTATTCTGGAAATGTCTTGGTCTGAAATATCTGACAAAGCCAAGCAATGAGCTGGACGGGAAAATCGGAGAGAAACAAGAGACTCAAGGAAGTCAAGCAAAACTAAATTTCTGGTGCCTCTAAGAATGTGTGTGTGAGTGTGTGTTTAGCTCTGAGCTTCTTTCTCTAGTTTACATGGCTCTAATTGTTCCTTCTTCCAACAGATAATTACCGACTCCTCTCAAGTGGTAAGTGCTAGATAATGAGGGGATTCTGTGAAGGTAGGATGAAGAGTAATCCGTGCTCATGCAGAGGAATGACTCTACTCGTCTCTCACATTTCCTCATTTGTCAACTCGGCCTGGGGCTTAGAGCAGAGTGGTGAAGTGAGGAAGGTAGAATGAGCAAGAACCCAGGAGAATCTCCATTCCAGGGGCACCCCTCACCCAGGGCGTAAGTTGGTCCCATCTCCCCATCTGTAAAGGGGGAAACCCTTTCAACCATAACAATTCATGACACCATGTAACACAGAGGACTTCGGGGATTTCCCCGACAGTCCAGAGGCTGGGACTTCACCTCCCCAGGCGAGGGGTGCAAGTTCAGTCCCTGGTCGAGGAGCTGGGGCCTCCCTCCCACCCCTCGGCCAAAACACCAGGACATAAACAGCAGGGGCGATATGCAACAAATTCCACAAGGGCTAAACACGTAAAAATTAATATTACGGAAAAACACAGAGAACTTTGTGAAGAACAGTTAATGTTTCCAAAAATATAGGCAAATATGGTTAAGATCAGTTACTTTCTCAGGATAACTTTATAGAGTCATTTATGGGACTTGGGAAGAGTGAGATGTTTGGGGTTTTTCTTTGTTTCTTCTACCCTTCTTCCTTCCTTTCCTTCCTTTTTTCTTTTTCTCTTCCTTTCTTGTGGAAAAAAAAAGGGGGGGGGTGGGAGTACCTTAATCTTGTCTTTTCACTGCTTTCTGAAGAAGGCCCTGACCCCTTGCTCTGGTGATACAGTTATTACAGACCAAATCCCTCATTGGCCGCATGAACTGTAACAATTCAGAGACAAGACAAGTCTCCAGGAGCTGATTTTAGAATTCAAACCCCAAGCAGAAGTGGTGGATTTAAAATTCTGAGCCCAGCACAAACCTCTTCATTTTCAAGTTCATTTACCCTTGGCAACATGCAACCTCCTGTTTACTAAAAAGGGAAAAAAAAGCTTTTAAAAGGCTCATTTAAAAGGCTGAGGAGCCTTTTGGGATCTCCGCAAGCTCTTTAAAAACATATTTTGATGATACAAGTGTAAACAAATCAAAAGCATATGGATTGAATTTCCCTTAAATTACACAGGATTTTTTAAATGATGGGAGGGTGGAAGTGTGTTTGGAAAAATATGTTTTTGGTTTCACTGACTCAGAAACAGGCAAATGAGCTGAAGCTTTTGACAGACCCCAAGCGATGGCAGGTTTGCCCGTCATCTGTCTTTGAGGGTCTGTAGTTCTTCACGAGCCTTCTTCGGTTTCACATTCAAAGAGATTTCCCTGAGCGCAGCCGCACAGAGAGGAAAGCCCGAAACCCCGCATTGTGAGTTCTCTCTTTCCCTTGAGCAACAGAGCCCTATTTCATGGAGGTTGACAATGTAGACTCCCCTTAGACCCGTCAAGAGCATAAGTGGTCTTTTTAGAAAATAGAAGTTTATACAGGGCTGAACAACCCAGACCCCGATGCCAGTGTCTGCAGTCCCCAGGCTGGGAGCCACCCCAAAGCCTTTACCCAACACTTTTCAAAGTGTGCTGGAGAGTTACCTGGTCATCACGGTAACTTCCCTCCAATCCCCACCTCACAACATGCCAGAAACAGGGGGGTCAACAACCTGGGCACCACCACCTCTGACGGGCTGCTGATGACAGGATCTCAGGATAAGGGAATAAACACCAAGAATGCGCAGACAGAATGAAGAATGGCTGTGACCTTATGGACACTAAGGCTTCATCCACAAAGCAGAATGTCAGGACCTAGCCTTCTGATGCACCCATCCAATCCAGTCCTGAAGGAAAATGTTTTTTAAACATCTCTAGACCCTTGTTCTTCTTTCCTGTTTCCTATATCTGAATATACAATGGTTTCAGAGTTGGCGCAATCCCAGAGAGCTTCTAGAGGATTCAGGAAGGTTTGGGGTGGGTTTGGAAGACCAGGACCCTCTGAAGACCCTTTCAGTCATCAGCTTCATCGTCAAACAAGCCACTAGAATTTACTAAAAGGCAAAAGAGCTCTGTTCTTCCACTGTGACAGAATTCTCTGAGAAAAACAAACTAGGTTGCTGTGAAGAAATTTGACTTTGGAAAGCACAGTGGGAAATGTGCAGTTACATGAGAACGTGACTTAACCTGAGTTAAAAGGAAACTTCGCGTGATTTTTTTCTTTTTGATGAAAAACGACAAACATTCCTGGTGCCTCTCTTTCGACACACACTCAAATAGAGAAGTTAACATTACACCCCCTTCCTTTTTTTTTTTTTCCTACTTCAGAGGAGTGATGTGAGAAAGTACTTTGGAAAAATAAAGGGCTCTCTAGTAAAAATAGCTGCTAACCCCCACTTGAGTCTCAAGTCCTAGAGACTTCTGTCCCCTTGCGACAATGGTGGATGCCTAACCAGTGCATAATTTTAACAGCACAATTTGCACTGCTCAGGCAGCTGTCTGCCACACCAACTCTTTATGAAATCCACCCACGGCATTTGACTCAATTACCTCCTGCAGCTGCAAATTCCACAGGTCAACCACACTCTGCATGGAAAAGTATTTCTTTGTATTCGTTCCAAATTTATTAGCCATTTGAACCATTCCTTTGAGTGACTTGTATATTTTTAAGTGTTCATATATCACCTTTTTAGGCCCAAGTCCCATTGGCCTGTATTTAATATGCAGCTCAGAATATTAGAGTATGGTGTTCAAAGGATCTGTATAAAAGCCAGTGTGGCATGTTGACCTCCACTGGAGCTTTGCTGAAAGTTCTCCAGCCATGGACATCCTCCCAGCCCCACAAGCACTCGTGATCACGACCATCAGAAGGAAAAGCATTTCAGGGACCCAGGATGGAACAGTTCAAATGCTCTCCATGGTAAAAATATGAGTTGTGGCCAGACCTGATATACAGGAAATCTCTAAGAGCTAACAGCCAGTGCTCTGTTTTATAGACAAAATAACTGAGTTGCAGAGAAGAGAGGTCACCTCCCGTAAGAGACAGCAAATCCACAGCAAATCCAAACACCAAATCCACAGACTAGGCATTCTGCACACAAGTCCAACATTCTCAGCCCTACCACAGGAGGTTCCATGTAAGAAGAAAGGGCAAGACTCATGGATATATAAATTAATGTTTCCCCGGGCCAGTAAGAATGGACATCACAGCTCCTTGGCAGTTGGCACCAATTATTGAGGGCCATGCTTCTCTCCCCCATGGGCAGCTTGGAGTATGATGGAGGATCCTGGGAGTTTCTCTTCATGTCCTAGAAATAGACGTCAAAATGCATCCGTAAGCATGAACTTCCAGCATCTTTGTTTAGTCTGACAAATGACGTTCTGGACCATTTCTAAGTTCTTGTTTCTCTGGTCGTCACCTGCCAGGTCAGACCAAATGGGGGTCTTACCCCCATCCCCAGACAACCTCAGGTCCTGTCCTGGCCAGGCTGTAAGGTGTTGGTGGTCTCTTAACTCCCTTCACTACCATTCTTCTACTGGAAAGCTGGGTGTGTATAAGATGGTCTCTATGTCTCCACGCATTGTGAAGAGCCTCAGGCTTCATTGTCAGAACTTTGCAAGGCCAGCTTGACCCCTTCCAAAATGTGAACACAGGCAAGCTCCTTAGCCCCTCAGAGCTGCAATTCTGCAGCCCCACCACGGTGGAGAAAACGCCTGTCTTGTTTCGCTCTTATGAAGATTAGCCATGAAGGATCCAATGTCCCCAGCCCTGTGTTCAGCCCATAATAAATACTGGATACGTGTCAGCTGCTTGCCTTTTGCAAGTTTATGCTGTACTTTAATAAGCGGTGCTAAAGGATGCTAAAGATACAACAGGCTATTACATACTACTGCTTTTGAAGGGGCGACTCAACTTAGCAGCCTACTCTGAAGCCCAGGTGTAGCAGGGACAAAATCCAGAATTTAGGGCTATAGCTTCAGCCTTGATTCAAAATTAACACGCGACCCGAGAGGAACTCCTCAGGGCCTACACCACAGTAGGGCTGCTTGATTAACAGAAAAGAGAACTTGGTGCCAAGACCCCTCCTTCCCACCAAAGGAGAAGAAAACGCCAGTTGGAAGCGAATTTAATAACGACATGTTCAGTCGGGCGCATCTGCTTCCCTTCCACGTCAAGAAATTACAGTCCACACTTGCGTTTAGCAATTTATTCTTTTTCTGAAAGTTTCTCTGCTGTCATGTACAGGCTATGTTTAGGATTTAGAGTTTCAAGATGCTTTTACTGTAAAGTGAAATAGAAACAACGATGGAATATGGGGAATCTATGATATCCAGCATCTATGGGACCAGAATTTCCTTTGCCTTTTCAAAGAATACAGCTGTTTTCAGAATTTGGTTTTTGCATCTTCTGAATCAGGGTATTGCTTTCTGATGAGAAATTAAAAACCAGTTGTCAGTATTTCATAAAAACTTTGAAAAGTTCCCAAAAAGCATGACATCAAAGTGTTATCACGTTAAAAAGGTCTTCAGTCTTGACGTCTAGCATCAGCTCAAGGGGCCCAAGTGACTTTGGACAGGTCACCCAACCACATCCTTGGCCAGACACATCATTTGCAACAAGAGAGACTCTGAGCTCCATCCAGACCATCCAGCCTGAGGTCGACATCCTACTCTCCACGGCATCTATTCAGCAGACAGCCAAACAGTTGTAACTTCACTTTTCCCTGATCGTTAGAAATCTAGTTATTCAATAGACTCCAGGAAAGCATCTTATTCCAGTGTCTGATAATGCTCATGGAGGTTGAGTTTGTGACATTCTTATATTCTCAAGAAAAGTCTCTGCAATCGCAGACCTGAATTTAGATTTGAATACCACTATTGGCCAAGTCTGCATTAAAAGGAAGGTAATTCAAGATGCCTGCCTGATCTGTCTTCAAAATGACACAATTTGAGGCAGACCTGAAATTGCTTTTGAGCCTGTCTGTGTTCAGCCCTGGGCAAATCTAGGACTCACACTGCTGCTTTATTAACTTGGTCAGCCTGGACAAGTTGCTAATGCCCTTTGTGTGTTCATGGGGGCTCAGTTGTGTCCAATTCTCTGCAACCCCAAAGACTGCAACACCAAAACCAGACTCCTCTGTCTGATGGATTCTCCAGGCAGGAATACTGGAGTGGGTTGCCATTTCCTACTCCAGGAGATCTTCCTGACCCAAGGATCAAACTCATGTCTCCTGTGTCTCCTACATTGGCTGGCAGGTTCTTTACCACTGAGCCATGTGGGAAGCCATTGTATACCCATTTTTTTTTAAAAAAGGTAATTATGGTATAATTTTCATACCATACAATTTACCCCTTTAAATAAGTTCAGTGTTTTTTAGTATATTCCCAGAGTTGTGCTCCCATCACAATTAATTGTGGGCACTATTGTCCTCTCTAAAAGAAATTCTATACACATTAGCTCTCACTTGCTGTTTCCACACAAACACACCCATCGCCAGCCCTTGGCACCTACTTTCTGTTTCTATAGATTTCCCTATTCTGGACACGTCATATAAATGAAATCATACAACATGTGACTTTTTGTGCTGACTTTTTCTACTTGGCTTGATGTAATCTGTTGTATTAGTACTTCCTTCCTTTTCATGGCTGAATAATATTCCATTCTATGGACAGACCACATTTGGGTATTTTTCCAGATTTTTGGCTATTATGCATATACTGCTTCTGTGAGTGTTCATGTACCAGTCTGCACACCAATTTCTGCATCTACAACATTCAATTGCTTTCCCATATGGCTATTTGGATTATTTTGAATAATGCAAAAACAACAAATTACTTGACAGATGAACTTATCACCTCCACAGTATCACTTGCTCTTCTCCACTTCCTGACAGTACGTTGATGTTCCAGGTACTCAAGCTCTCCCAAAATTTGAACTGTCCCTTCACTTTGCACTCTGCATTGAATTCATTTCTGAATCCTCAATATCTAGGTTGTGTCTTAAAGTCAAAATCTCTCTTTTTTTTTTTTTATCACTGAGTATCATCCTCACCATTAACTAGTCACCTGACCCTCAAGCTTTCTCCTTTTCATTCTACCACAAAATTTTAGTTACAGCCATCAAGTACTTGAAAACCTTCAGTGGCTCTCCACTGAAAAAGGTACTGTATTAAGTCCTTTACAAGGTACAAAAGTTGCAAGCTACATACTTGGGTACAAATAGCTCTAAATTTGAATATTTTTATATAAATGAATTTAAATTATCTTTTAAGATCCATTTAGTCTATTGGAAAAATACTTGCTCTAGTTACATTCAGGCAGTGAATTCGGATACTTCTGTGACTTCCCGAGGGCAGCTTCTACCATCCGGGGTCTTAATGGGATGCTCCAGCTCCGGCCCCGTTTCCGCCGCATCCTCAGATCCCCACTCTTTGCTTCCCTGACCTGGCCCTGCGGTCAGCTCTGTCCTAAGTCTGCACCCTGTGCTGACCCCAAGGGCTTCTCTTCCAGCCCAGCACCCCTGGAGGCACCCAGGAAGTGAGTCACTCTCCCATGTGTGTGGGATTTCCAGTGTCCAGCCCACCCCTTCCCCAGCAGAGCAGGCAAGCAACAGGACCCCTTCTCAGAGAAAAAGCCACACATAAACCATCTTTTCTCTCTCTATAGCTCCTCCTCTACACACCTTCGACCACATTTGTCTGATCTTTGCATACAGGCTAGTTGAGCTCTTTACCGGTTTTAATACTAGGACTTTTTATTTTTTAATACTTACCTATTTGGCTGCATTGGATCTTCACTGAGGCATGTGAATTCTTGGTTACAGCACATGGGATCTAGTTCCCTTTCTCAGGACCGCCGGACTGGGAGGTTGGAGTCTTGGCCACTGAATCACCAGTGAAGTTCCTCCCAGACATTGTTAGATCATAGACCCTGAAGTGTTTTGTTTTCCAAAACACTGAGCTCATGGAAATAAGGAGCCTTGACTCTCAAGACCCTTGTCCCTCCCATGAGTTTCAAGAGCCCTTTTTGGAATGGCTGGTTCTTAGGCCTGTTGATTCCAAAGCCTGTGCCCTTCACAGTTGTGTAAGGCTGCCTCCTGAGTTCTCAGGGTATCAAGGGCTGCGACCCAACTGCCAACACTTTAGGCCCATCCAGAGTCTGCTGGGGTACAGAGGAAATGGTGGGGAACTCCCAGCCAGAGCAGTTCCTCCAATTACACGAAAGCTCTTCTCCTTCTGTAGTTAGAGCCCCTGACCCATCTCACCCGGCCTAGCCCCACCTGGCCAGGCTCGCAGATATGAAGAGTCCTGGCTGGTCTCTGACTTGGTCTCCATGCAGTGGGGCCGTTCCAGAAGGTCCAAATGGGACTGTCACACCAACTGACCCTTCAGTCCTACCTGTCTCTCTAGTGTCTGTGGGGCGTGGACAAGGGCCTTGGGAGCCAGAGGCCTGACAGTTAACCAGAGAAAGGGAAAGAGCACAGGTGTATAGAGCCCATTTTCAGAAAAGACGTGTAGCAGAAATGCACAAAAAATATTATTAAAATCTGAGGGAAAAAAGATGAAGCCAGAGTAGGCAGAAGTATAATCGTAGTTCATTGTCTGTCCTCTAATAAAAGTACCAAATGAGTTAAAAGCAAAAAAACATGGTAGTCAATTCCATAGAAAGGAAAGAAGAAAGCCATGTAAGAAGTTTTGTTTTTGTTTAAATTGGCTATTCCTCGATTAACAGAAAAAGACAAAGGCTGTCATTTTTCTACAATCATTGTTGTGAATTCAAAAACTCAAGCTTCTTGTAAAGTCGACATTTTAAATTTCCAAGTTTTCACTGCTCTCTTAAAATGGAAAGGATCTAAATTGATTGGAACAAGCAGAAAAAAGATTTGAATTTTTTTTTCTTCTCTGTGTGTCCTTCTAACATAATTGAAAAGATGAATTCATTTGGCGAGAAGTGCCGCTCAAATTCAAATTTGGTTCTCTTGAAGAAAGAGGCCCAAACTGATTTTTCTTTGTAGTTAGAGAATAATGAAGCATAGAGATGATACATTTTTGCATATGGGTTTGCAAAAGACACAATGTTCTTATGGATTTTTTTTTTTTTTTTTTGGTCTTGAATATGGGTCGTTTGTAAAAGGAAAGTCATCTTGCAGGATTACTTCATTTGGTTATATCTCTTTAAAGACTCAAGAGCACCTCTTTATCCATATTATCTGGTGATAAATCCTCTGAAATTCCCTGCTAAAACAAGTCCCATTGATAGCAGATAACCCGGGCTCAGCCTTCTTAAGTTTTATGTCGATTAATCTCTGATTCATGTTAATGATCTTTCAACTGTTTTATTCCTTCTGATGCTGGATTTTTTTTTTTTTTTATCAACTTAACGTGCTTACGGATAACCTAATCCATGTTTTTTGTCCTTGGTTGACCATTGCCTACACGATTTCCTTTCTCTACCAGCTCGCTACCTTCCCTGTGTGTCCTGGGAGAATTTCCTGGACCAAATATACTGGATGCTGAACTTCAGTTTCTATACGTTTCTAGTTTGAAGAAATCACCTTTTTTAAAAAAAATTGTTTTAGTTGTGTAGGTGTTTATGTATTTAATGTGTTCACTCCTGCATTTTTAGTTCATTGTCATTTTCCCAAGGGACCACATTTCTCCCCAGTTAATTTCTAATGACCCATTTTCAGGGGCATCTGCACCACAGAGGCAGCAGCTGATTTCGATTATGCCCGAATTTTCTCAGCAGGAACCATCATTG
This sequence comes from Bos mutus, assembly GCF_027580195.1. Lineage (NCBI taxonomy): Eukaryota > Metazoa > Chordata > Mammalia > Artiodactyla > Bovidae > Bos > Bos mutus. Next base: position 54,636,719 of record NC_091640.1, read on the forward strand.
ACCTAAGCATCCCTTTCACAATACCATCCCAGGCGGAGCAACAAGCCAGTGACCATCCAGGCCCTCAGCCTTCCTGGCTTAGTGAGCTGCTACTTCTAATTATTCCTAAATTGTTTGAATTGCTTAAAGCCATTAAAAACACACACTCGACATTTGTGCATTTTGAATTCATTGCCAGAGTCTGCTCCGACCAGCGTTTCCACTGACACAATATGACTGAGAAGAAACATCAAAGGCTTGCAAACAAGACCACTGAAAGCATTCTTGCTTCTCCACCCATCAGAGCCTCGATGTTGTCTAAAACAATGTGATTTCCAGAAGGAGCTGGCTAACTGCAGGCCCTCAGAACTCTGGCAAAATTGGCTAAAGCAGAAGCTGAAGGAATAGAGGGTTTGAAACTTCGCAGGGGAAGAAAAGCATGGTGCCCCTTTGCTAAGAGGTGGGTCTCACATTATGTTACCAAAAAAGGCAACATGGTCCAAGTTCAAAATCTGTGCTCAAAGAGTTGGGGAGCTTTGGGGAAATCTAAATGTGCCTCTGAGGTACGTGCATGCTCAGTCCCTTTGGTCGTGTCTGACTCTTTGCAACCCTATGGACTGTAGCCCACCAGGTTCCTCTGTCCATGGGGATTCTCCAGGCAAGAATACTGGAGCATGCTGTCATGCTCTCCTCCCAGGGATCTTCCCAGACCAGGGATCAAACCTCTGTCTCCTGCTTCTCCTGCATTGTAGCTGGACTCTTTACCGCTGAGCCACTGGGGAAGCCTGTGTCTCTGGGGAAGATGTATCAAATTCCAGTGATTTAGAATCCAGGAAATGGGATACAGTATGCACGTACATCTTCTGGTAGGTCCCAGATCTTCACGGAAATTTCAGCTTGACAGAGGCCATTGTGCAGGACGTTATAAGGGAACCATGCTGCATCTCAAGCATGTAGCTCAACTCTCGGCAATGAGTATTGGTTGAATGGGTAAATGAATGAATCGCCCGACAAGTTTGGAGTTCAAAGTGGTAACAAACTAGTCATGGGTGTCCCTGTGTGCTCAGTCTTTCTCCCCCCTCCCTCATCTGAGTACAGTACACCTTTCCAGTAGGTATACCTTTTCTTACCTGAGATTTAGCCTTCCATCCACACCTGGGATCTCCTTTATACCACATGAGAGACCTCACTCCAAGAACTGACCTTTTCCCCTGCATCATCAATGACTATCTTTGTCATGTTCACATCCTGTAAAATCCACCTCTTTAATCTCTCTCACTGCTACTGCTTTGGTTTAGAGCCTCATCATCTGTCAGTTTGAACGATTTCAACACTCTCCTCACTGAACAGCAGCTCCAACATCATAACTGGGACCCAGCTCCTTTCCCTGTCCTTGTCAGCCTTGCTTCCTCAGTGCGGACTTCATTCTTAGCGGACGCTTTCTCTATAGTTACGAGATGGTGGCCAGCAGGTCTTGGAGGGTTTCCTTCTTTGTCAGATCTACCAGGGAGGAAAAAGCATCACTTCTGGTATCTGCAGTAAATTAAGGACCAACTTTCCTCTCACAGGTGTCCCAAACACCTGTGAAAGCCCTCCCCCCATCTCTACTGCTGCAATCCCCATTTCGGAACTAATCACTGTGCCCAAGGAGGAAATAAAAAACTTATTGCTTTAAGCCATTCAGGTCCACCTCTAGAAATAGAGGTGGGAACAATTTCAACCAAACTCAAAGGCAAGAGGGAGTGGGTGAATTCCCCCAAAGAGAAGCCAGAGGATGTTGGTGGGAGAAGGAGATGGATGCTTGAGAAGCAGGCAACCAAAACCGACTAGTGCAGGGATCAACAGGAGGGGTGGACTGAGCCTATTGTGTTCATCTGTTGATCTATAGGATATGGTATAGGATCAACAGAACAAAAATCTGTCCAGGTAGAAAGGGAAAAAGAGAAGATCAGAAATTACAGCCAGAAAAGTTAGGAAAGGCAGGAGAAGCAGTCAGATCCTATTAGCCAGAGCATGAAATAAGTCAAGTTCATAAAATTCAGTTGAAATAACAGTTACTTGAGCTGGTCATGCGTTAGAATCACCTGGAGGAATGTTGTGTTTAATCCAGACATCTTGATTCCATCCCCAGAGATACCAGTTCAGTGGATCTGAGGCTTTTGAAATGGGAGAGGCTTGTGTGGAGGATGGGCTGGCCTGAAACAGTAGGAAGAGTCACATTGGGAGGCTTGGCTGGAAGGGTTGGCCGAGGAGGAAGAGTATCAGTTCAGTTTACTGCGCCTCCCGCCCTCTGACGGGTGTGAGAGGCAGGCAGGGCTGCCCTCCTCTCTCCAGGGCACAGACCACAGCAGCAAGCCAGCAAGCCACTTGGGAAAGGTCACACGCAGGGGGCTGCCAGCCAGGTTCCCGGGTGCAACGACTTGGTCTCTTTGCCTCAAATGGTTGAATTCAGAGATTTTGTATGTATATATATATAAATCCCTTGAATACATACATGCAGTGTGACCCAGAGGTCTAATATATTTCCTCCATGCACACTGTGGTGTGTGTGCTCGTGTGTGCCCAGTCGCGTCCAACTCTTTGTGACCATATGGACTGTAGCCTGTGAGGATCCTCTGTCCATGGGATTCTCCAGGCAAGAATACTGAAGTGGGTTGCCATTTCCTTCTCCAGGGGATCTTCCCAACCCAGGGATCGAACCAGAGTCTCTTGCATTAGCAGGCAGTTTCTTTACCGCTGAGCCACCTAGGAAGCCCATAAATGGTAGTAGGTAGTATCGACTAAATAATAAGTCTGTAAATAAATTTTCACTGAGAACCTAAGAAATTTAATAATTTGTCATTGATTTCCATTTTTGCTAGATAGAACCCCATATTATATTTTTAAAAAGAAAAAGACTAGAAAACTCAGGTGTGGAAGAAGGACCTGAGAAGTGGGGGGCGAGGGGACTCCTCCGTTCATCAACCCTCTCTGCCCAAATCTGTCCAGTATGTATTTTCTTTCTATCAAATTTAAAGATCATTTTCAGCCCCCGATAAAAGATGAAGAAAGGAACCCGAGGGTTAGGTGGAGATTTTGCTGTTTCCAATGAGCAAAAGCACTGAAAATGCTAAGAGACGGACTAGAACTCTCTAACCCCTCTCCCTCTTCCCTCTGACCCTCCTGCGTCAGTCCATGTGGGGCGGGTGGGACCTGCAGGATAACACAGGTCCCGCTCTGCCCCTTAGGGCCCCAGCATGTGTTTCCAGCCCCAAATCCTCCAAAGGGAATCCATCTCCATGCTGATGGATAAAAGACGAGAAACACAGTAGCTTTCTGGTGAATTTTCTTATATGTCTGTTCCAAAGCCAATTGTTTGAAGATTTTTTTTTTTTTTTTTCCTTTCAAGGTCCAGTACATCTTCTTTGGGTTTCTCGCCTTCCACGGGGAACAATATCCCCCAGACGGCCCCAGTGACTCTGCACTAGCTTTCTATTCTACTGAGTCCTTCATTTCATTTTGGCCAAAGATCAGCATTGATCGAGGTTGTTGCCAGCTGTGCAGCAGCTGTGCAATTCGAGAAAACCACAGTGGGCTCAGGAGGCTAAGAGACTTTATTAAATCAGGAGGAAAAAGCAGGCTTGGGGTTCCTTCTTTCCGTCTTAACCTCCCCTAAATACCTCCCTCCAATCTGAATGACGTGGTATGCAGTGACTCTGGGGTGTCACACCTCTGTGGGACTTAAATAAAAGAGTTTCATTTCTATTAGGAGAAAGAAGCCACAGAGATGAAAATCTACTCATGCCCTGTTTTGGAGATGGAGTGGATGGAAGAAGTTTTCATTTGTTCCAGCATTCGGACAAACTTCAAGTGGGCAATCTTTTTCCCGAAAGTCAGGGATTTGATGGGGTTCATCAAAGAGGGGGGTTGAGGGGTTGAAACTGAGCTCTTCAAAATGTCAAGGCTTTTAGTGTACTGACAACTTGAGTACCCTAATAAAATGTTCCTCCCAGAGTCCAAAATGCATGAAAAAATTATAGAAAAAGGCCCTTCTAATCATTTGGTAACAAACCAACTAGAATAAGTAAAAAATGGATTTGTGTTTTACTTGCAGTATATTATATAGGTCAATAAATGAAGGCTCTGTTTGCACCAGTTACTATTAATCTAAAATGAAATAAAGCATCTAATTTGTAAATTCAAGAGAAACATATTCATTCCTCAGAAGGCAGATCCTTGGAAGAATTTTTAAATTTTGATGACACTGTAGTGGTCATAGCCAGTACATAAACAAGGTTTTTCACACTCAAACTCCACCTGTAGGGAGAAGTACACTGCTGATATGGTTTAGAGCCGAATTGGCTCACAGCCTTCAGCTATGGTGTTGTCATTTCTGAGACCTTTACTACGTCGTCACTTTAGCACTGGCACGATAAAATTGTTTCCTGCTCGGCAGTGTCAAACATGAACATGCAAATCACATGGCATAGGAAATGCAATATTTTCTCAGCAATATATCCCATCTGATGAACTTTCAAATAAGATCACTCAGAGCTTAGAGACAAGCAGCATGCTTGCATGCTAAGTTGCTTCAGTCATGTGCAATTCTTTGCAACCCTAGGGACCATAGCCCGCCAGGCTTCTCTGTCCATGGGATTCTCCAGGCAAGAATGCTGGAGTGGGTTGCCATGCCCTTCTCCAAGGGACAAGTAGAATACCTGTTTATTCTGTAGGAAACAAAGGTACCAGCTTTGCAGCATAAAGGTGATGTCATCAGTAGAAAGGAAATTAGGAGATATTGAGCTAGAAGGGGAGATGGGTTTGTTTCTCAGCCTGAATGAAGCTGGGCAGGAGCTGTGTGCACTGAAGCATGGGCAACTGAAGTTAGGGGTGCCACGTGCAGCCACGGGAGAAAGAGAGATGGACTGGCCCTTGTGGGAAATAAATCTACCATCTGGGACTAATTAGAACTCATTTGTTAATCTGTCTAGGGACCTATTTCTTTCTTTCTTTTCTTTCTTTTTTTTTTAAAAAAAAGCAAATACCCATCTTGCTGTAAAGATCCTTGGTGATTTTCCGAGAGAGATGGACAGATGCCAACTTGTGGCTTCCACTTCATTTTACATTTAGTACAATGATAAATTCGGATCTTTGTCTTGTTTTGACAAGTGATTTTTTTTCAGAGAACAGAGGGAAAACCACAGAGAATGTCTATGTTTTTAGCCTAACTTACAGGCTGGAGGCAGTTTCAAACTTACTCTAATGTATGCATCTCTCTTTACTGAAACTTGCAAGAGTTTTCTAAAAGAGAAGGCAGGAGCGACTCGTAAAATTTAAAAAGCTTTTCATAAGTCCCTTAGTCAGCATTTATCTTTGTATTGAACATGACTTTGGTTAATGGCCAAAAAATGTATGAATCAATAAAATGTTAGACATCCACCAGAGACTGGCTGCAACCAGGTGATTCATTCTTTTTGCTATAAATGACCCATCATGTACTCTTTGCCATTCTACTTCTTCTCTTTTATTTTTTGTTTGTTTGAAGCAGAGTTGACTGAATGCAACCCTAACCCTAACCCTAATCATGGTTCCAAGGCTATTATGGCCTGCTCCTTTGAGTCGTCTGTGGATAGATTCTCCACCAGAGAATCAAGATGGACACTGCCTCTGAACTCCCACCCACATCTTACAAACCACTTCTGAAGGTCTCCTACCCACCTTACAATTTTCAACAGCCAAGTCTTCCAGACCCGCAGATGTTCAGCCGGACTGATTCCTTCACTTGAGTGAAATAAAATGAATCTGGGGTCTCACCTAGAGTACTTGACCCTGTTCTCTGTTACTCGTAGCAAGTATATTGCGTTTGCATATTTAAGGCGCCCTAATGCCTCTTGGAAGTGAACTCAGGACAGACTGGGTGAGCTAGCTACAGCCCAGGGAAAATCTATGGGGTGGTCTTCTGAGCAAGGCTAGCAGAGCAAGGCTACAATCAATGATTTCCAGTCACTATGCAGGAAGGAAAGTCCTGTCCCATACCCAGGTAAGAAGGAAATCCGGAAAGAAGTGCTCTTGAGAAAGATCTGATAGTACTTTTTAATGTGGTCTTCTGGTTTGGGGTCTGATTGGCCCACACTGATGTCTAGGAAACTGACCAGAGCTGATGAAGCTATGGATACCAGCAACTACTGACCCAGGGGGAAACTGCAGGAGTGATTCAGAGGCAGAGAGCTCCCCGGGAGGGCAGCCCCCTATGTTCTGCTTACTCTAGGGGCAGTGGGTTGCCCATGATGGGGTCTGGCAGTGAGGTTTCCTGGTCCAGCCTATGAGCAACCTCCAGAGACCCTGAAAGCTAGTGGATACAAGTGCCCTGGCACCAGTAAGGCCAGAGACCAGGTTCTTACAGCACTGGAGTCAAATACACTGTGTTACTGGGGCTAGAATTCACTTCACTAGGGTGCTTGCTGGTGCTCAGTCTGCACTGGAGCTGGGTATGCTTTTAGGCCTGGGGAGGAGGCAAGAGTTCAAGATAAAGGTGGGAGATGGCCTAGGCTTGCCTGGCTGGGAGGCTCATAAAACTCCTCTGGCAGGAAGTTCACCCTCGTTTTCCAGAGATGAGCTTTAGAAGGAAGTTGGTTTTTATTTGTTTGCAGTTGATCTAACATTTGGACATGTGCTCTGGATGACAAATACCTGGGTATCCCCTTCTTACCACCACAATCAGAGGTTTATAAAAGAGAGGACTATTTACATTCTTTCAGGAGAAACATCCCCCCTCCTCCAGAGCTTCCTCTTTGCCCTGTTCTTCACTGTGTGTGTGTGTGTGTGTGTGTGTATGTGTATGTGTGTGAGATGTGAGGCAGGGTCTGGTGGGGTGAAAAGCAGGTGGTCGCCAATGCCAATTCTGAGCATATTCTCTTAGTCTAATTTCTGCCCCCTCTGAATCATTTCTCAAAAGGACCTCGCCCTGGCTCTGAATACATTGTCAAAATTTGTCAACTGTTAGTTGTTCAGTCATGTCTGACTCTTTGTGACCCCATGGACTGCAGCCTGCCAGGCTCCTCTGTCCATGGGATTCTCCAGGCAAGAACACTGGAGTGGGTTGCCCTTCCCTTCTCCAGGGGATCTTCCCAACCCAGGGATTGAACCCGGGTCTCCTGCATTGGAGGCAGATTCTTCACTGTCTGATCCAGCAAATGTTATGAAAATTAAACTTTGCCCACACACATACACACAGCCGTCCTCTGACACCTCCCACAAGTGTATCCAAACGTGTTAGTGTTTCATAAGGACTTTATGCTAATGCTCAAAGAAGCTCTGGTTGGAGTATCCAGTCTATTCCCTGCCCCAAAGCTATAGGGATACAGTTATCCTCAACTTTCCCACAATCTACACTTTGTTTTATTTTTGGCTGCCCTGGGCCTTTGTTGCTGCGTGTGGGCTTTCTCTAGTTGCGACTCACGGGCTCTAGAGCTGGGGCTCAGGAGTTGTGGTTCACGGGCTTAGTTGCTCCGTGGCATGTGGGATCTTCCCAGACCAGCGATTATATCTATGTCCGTCCCCTGCACTTGCAGACAGATTCTTAACCACTGGACCACCGGGGAAGTTCTACAGCCCACCTTTTGAGTATAAACATTGCCCTGCCCAAGCCTCCTGTCTCTGGCCAGTTTGGCCTCTCCAAGTCAGTTAATGCCGGGGTCCTGCCTCGGCTGATCCAGGGAGTTCGAAGCGGGGACGGCGTCGGCGAGGATCAGGATACAATAGCTTCAATTAGATATTAATTAGAAATGTAAAGAGTAATAGAATGAGGATAGCTCAGTAGGAAAATTCAGTGGAGAAAAGAGGCCGAGTAGATTGGTTTACGCAGGAAACCAATAAAACTTCAAGACAAGAAGCTTGCACCACTTACATAGGCCGCAGGCATCCTTCCGTTCTCCCGAAGGAGAGGAAACACTGAGGCCTCCCCGGTCAGATCTTAGAAGCCCAGGCATAATTAGTAAGCATGGCAGGCTCCGCACTCCAGATGGAGACTCAGCCAGAGTTTGAGAGACAGAGAGACATGGGGAGACCAGTATTTTGAGGAACTGATCCCAATTCTTTATTTTCCATGGTCTACTTTTATACACTGAGATGTTATGCAAAAGTCACGCGGGGTCAGCAGTCCTGACTTTTATCAAAGTCAGGTGCTTCATACAAATGTATACAGAGGTCTTAGGGGTGTTACATCATCTTCTGGCCAGGGGGCCTGCTGACAATTTATGACCCTCTCCTTGTGACAGCGGTCAGTCAACCAGGACACTTATTTCTCCAGGGGTGATTATTCTTAAAAAAGACTCCACCTTCCGAAGGTACCAGATAAAGTTACATTCCTATAGGGTGAGGGTGTAGTGGGTTTTAATTAAGGAAAGAATTTACTTAGCCTAAGGTCTAACGTGATTAATATCAAAGGTTAATACTTATTTCTTTTATATATTCATTAATGTGTATAAGGGCAGGGGATGTGGAGACTTAGCAACAAACATTGGCTCAACAAATGAAAAACCCTTCACCAATACAATTTCTAATCAGCCCACTATACATATACTAATGGTTTTCTAACTTTTCTAAGGAACCTGTTTTTAGAAGGTTTAAAGCATCTCGTGCCTCTCATGGTTGGGAGGCTGTGAGCAATCACATGTGGCTGGACAAGCCTATCAGGCAGGCTAGAGAACCTTCAGAGGAGTTTGTAGGTTAAAACACTCTTGTCACGCCCAGGAGTTTTTATTAACTGGAGCTCAAAGTTAATTCCTTCTCCAAAAGAGGTGGTGGGGGACATCTCCCCATAAAGTAAGAGGTGTAGGTGAGAGCACAAAGTAGTAAAGTAGGCAGGCTCTGGTTATGGGGGTAGATGCTCGAGGATTTCCAGGGGGACTCCTGAGGCTCGATCCCGCCTTTGCGTATGTTGAGCCTCCTTCCTCATGACCTTTGCCATGGGTGGAGGTCCTCTTGCCAGCTCCCCTCAAGTTAACAAGGAGGACTTTAGCTCAGCCCCTTCACCCTGCTGGAGAGTCCCTGTCGTGTGGAAAGGAGGGGAGATAAGCTTCCACAGAGGAAAGGACCTAATTGCCAGCAGGTGTGTGTGAAGGAGAGCGTGAAAGCGTCTTCTCTTCCACTTTCCAAAAACCCATAAACACACACACACACAATGTCCCAACTTCCAGTGTCCAGGAGCACTGAGATGGACCATCTGACCTCAGAGCAGATGGTCACTACTCTGCTTACCAGCACTCGGGGCAGGTAGAGTGAGGCAAGGATGGGGCAGGTTGAGAGGCAGGTGACCTTGGAGAGGAGGTCCCCATCTAAGCCAGAGACAGAGGCCAAAGCTCCTTTCAATTACTCATGAGAGAGTGAAGAAAGACCTTGGGAATTCCCTGGTGGTCCAGTGGCTAAGACTTCTTCCAATGCAGGGGTTGCAGGTTCAATACCCATGAGGGAGTTAAGATCTCATATACTTCCCGACCAAAACACCGAAAGATAAAATGAAGAAGTATTGTAACAAATTCAATAAAGACTTAAAAAAAAATAAAGAAAGACCCTTTCCCCACCCCCTGAAGTGCCTGTGTGAACTTTGAAAGGTTCAAGGGGTCTACCAACCTGTCTTCCTTGATCCCTACAAGAAGATCAGGAAGAGAGCAGAGGATGCAAGGGAACAGAAAGGACAGTGTGAAACATGATCTCCTTAATCCTTTATTCATCAGACTATCAACCTTTTAGGAAGCTACTGACCAATCAAACATTGCTGCAGGTCCTACAGATTACAGGCATGAAGCAATGGAGCAGATTGTGCCTCCTTAAGAGATTAGAGTCTCCAACTGACCAAGACTATTTGGCTGCCTGCTCCGAAAGCTTCCATACTCAGCCCTCTACCCTGATCTTCTACCAGCTGTTGGTGTCATAATCTGGTACCTTCAGAAACTATCTCAAGGAATTTTATAGTGAGAATGAACTTTCTCCCCTTGCCTCCATCGATAACGTATAAGGCTATTGTTCAACTTTGGGAAGTTCTACCATCATAGAAATTTATTCCGTAGGAGAGTAGAATATTGCCTAGAGAAGAAGATACACGTTACAGACAGTGCTCTCAAGGAATTTATAGCATCATAGCCTTAGAGGAGGCTAATAGGGTTATTGGAAACATATCAGTCAGCTAATAGGGAAAGAGCAAAAACATGAGGCGATTTCAGCAAAATGAAAGAATCATAACCATTAACTCAGAAGCAGTAGAGCAGCTTGTTCTGAAATGGCTATAAATGCGGTAGGGTGGCTCAGCTACAGTTTCTGTTTGCTTTAGACTTTTCAAGCACCAGTTTCAATATGCTAGCCCCTTGTTCCAAAGAAGCATTAAAATGTACCAGAAATTTGAATATGCTGGTTTCTAGACGGCATCTTCTGGGCTGCTTCTCATTCTTGGAAACAGGGCATGAATTTTTTGGTTTTGATTAGGAAAATATCCTCTTCAGAGATTAAACCATTTGAAGTTCTGCTCTAAGCTTAATTCAGAGAAGACCACAAAGAGGGGACTGGAAGAGCTCTAGAGCTGAGCTGTCCAGTATGGTGGCCACTGGGCACATGTGGCTATTGAATACACACCAGTTTCCAAAGATTTAATATCCTTTACAATGTAAAGGGTCTCATCAACAATGATATACATTGATTATATTGTTAAAATCATAATGTTTGGTCTTTACTGAGCTTTCTACAACTATATTAAATGAATTTCACTTATCTCCTTGCCTTTTTTTTGGAAATGTGGTCAATTAAAAATAGTAAAATAATGCATGTGGTTCGTGTTCCATTTCTACGGGATGGCACTGTTCTGAAAGTGCAATCTAGCCCAATATTAAAGAAATCTAATTTAAAGTTCCACCACTTACTGGAAGTCAGTTAATTTAGGATTTGAAGCCACAGGTTTACTAAGCACCACTTTGGTGGGTGGGAAGTAACTCAGGTTTGAGGAGCATCCCACATGCCATGCTATGTGGAGATTTGCCATGCTGCAGATGGCACATTGCTGGGGACGTGAAAAGCCTGCCCTCTCCTCCTCACACTGCCCCTAACTCTTTGTGCCCTTCGGAAAGTGGTTTTGTATTTCTGGCCTTATTTATCCATCTACCAGGTAAGGGACTTGAGCTGCCTTATTGCTAGGTCGCCTTTACCTCCCACAGTCTGCGATCCCAAATCCCCTTTGTTTGCACAACATAGGGACATGACAGGGATATTAATCAATTATAGCTACTGACCAAACAAGGAACCTCAAACCAGGTTTGAGGAAAGGCAATGGTATCCAGTTCCCAGTGTGTTAGAGATAAAAGAATTTGCTCAAACTATCAGCTACCAGATCCCTGACACTTTGGCTTAAGAGATGTGCTACATCTGGGACTTGCTAACTTGAGTCAGCAAAGACTTTCTATTTCCTTGAAACGACTTCCTGAAGTCATTTTTCACAAGGTTCCAACTTTCTAAGATGTTCTGCCATAAATGCCTTTGCTGTCAGCAGGCAGGGAGCCTGCCAAACTCGGCCTGCCCAGGACATTCCATGGCGTTCTCCCCTGTTCCCATGAAATGGAGGAACGTATATGTTACCACCCTTTGGAGAGTTCAAGTTATTCCCCCTCCTCCTGTGACCATATACAAAGAATATGGTGGCCAATCCGAGTGTGCTTGCAGAGCTGGGCACACCCTCCACACACTCTCCTTGAGAGACTGGAGACATAGGAAGTTGCTAACCCGATCATCTGGCTTATTATTGAAAAATCAATATGCACCAAATAGAAAACAGAGCATCTATGATGAGTAACAGAAGAGGACAGGTGCAGGGGTGCAGAGTACCAACGGAACACTTGGGGATGCCCAGTCGCAGAGGACGCGAAAGCCAAGTCTTCGTCAGGTGCCCCTTGCAATGCTTTCGGTTGGACCACTCCTCCTTCACGCACACCTTTTCATCTGCTCCATTTATCATGATGGCGTTCCATTTTTGAAGGCCCCCCCCCCCCGCCATTTTAAAGACAAACTTCTTTTTTAAACCAGTTCAAGTGAGAACCAACCAGCTGGTTCAAAAGAGAAAAGCCCAAACATGTATAACAGATGGCATGTTTGGAAGAAAGGTAGAAAAATGGACCTTTCAATGGTTGGGAAAAGAATGGTTCAAAAGACCCCAGTTGGCTTCTAAATGGGGGGTATCGTCAAATAGATGTTCCAGGTGTTGCACACAAAGCTTAGCTCTGCTTACATTCTTGGAACCTTGGGAAATGAGAGCAAAAGTACTAAACTCCATTATTCTGCATCCCAGCAGGTCCTCAGTGGAAGACATTTTCTTATCTCTTATTTTATAATAATGAGTGAAGGATTGTGAGACTGGGACTACTTCTCTCTGTAGCCCCAGTAGTCAACACAAGAGCTGGTCACAGCCACTCAGGAAATGGTGAATGAACGAATGAATCAAATACAAAAATGACTTAAAGCTTCTTCATCCTTTGCACTTCAGCAAGTCTTTTCAGCTCATGTTTCGGTTTCTGACTTCCCAATTGTAAGCAAATATCTTGTTGGGATGGAATACTATTCATGCTGAGCTTCCTATGTGAAGAGTGCTCATGGCCCCCATCATTCTTATGATAAACTTGGTGGCGTGTCCTGCACACCTCTTCTGCTTTCCTTGAGGCAGTGACTTACTTTTGGAACATGGCCCCTGCACACAAACTCCAGTCAAGATCACCAAATCAACCCCTCAGCATTTAACCACTCACAACACCTTGGGCCTTTGCCACACAAACATCAACCCAAAGCAACTCCTTGCTTTTGTCTCTACCGCCACTAACAGTGTCAGCAACTGCCAGACAAGAGGCACTCTTTTCTTGACCAGGAGTTGTACCACTATTTAGCACCCACATTCTGGTCGCTCAGATGGTAAAGAATCCACCTGCAATGTAGGAGACCCAGGCTCAATCCCTGGGTCAGGAAGATCCTCTGGAGAAGGGAATGGCTGCCCAACTCCAGTGTTCTTGCCTGCAGAATCCCATGGACAGAGGAGCCTAGTGGGCTACAGTCCATGGGGTCACAACGAATCAGACAAGAGTGAGCAACTAACACAACGCTTTATATAAGGGTTAATGGCCAATACCATCTCATGTATAGAAGTACAAGTTCTTGTAGAAAAGAATAATTCCTTGTCCTCATTTTTAAAATCTCCCTTTGTACCGGCAGCAAACCAGATAAGGGTCTTTGCCAAGTAAATACTGAATAAATGCCTGTAGATTTGAAGAACAAGACCCTGGTGCTAAATTTGTACACTGTCCCTTTAAAATGGAATTTTCATGCTGGTTTTGTCTTGCTTCCCTAAGTCTGTCCCTCTGTGCTCTACAGGTCTGCATAACTGTGTTTCTAAGAAGGTGCCATCTGCTACTGTGAATTTACAGTCTCTTTCAGCAACTAGGGAAAGTAAATAGGGAAAGCAGAAACTACATTTCTTCAACTGAAAAACTGACACAGCACAAACGTGCCCTGGGGAAATTTTTTCCGTTGATGTGCCCTGTCTGAAGTGGAATAATTCTGGGTATACCTTGTTTCACCCTGATGTCTTCTACTGAAAGAAAATCATAGAAAAATAGATCTTGACTCATTGGAAAAGACTCTGGATGGTGGGAAAGATCAAGGGCAAGTGGAGAAGGGAGTGACAGAGGATGAGACAGTTGGATGGCATCACCGACTCAATGGACAAGAGTTTGAGCAAGCTCTGGGAGATGGTGAAGGACAGGGAAGCCTCGTGCTGCAGTCCATGGGGTCGCAAAGAGTTGCATACAACTGGGCGACTGAACGACAACAACAACTGATCTCTGATTTACTGGAGTCACTCCACATTCCTTGATCGTTCAGCAGAGTGAAACGCAGGAAATTTTTAGCTGGAGTCTTCCTTCTCCACCAGTTCATGGAGAAACCACTAAGATCCCCATGCATAAATTTATTACATTATTATCTAGCCTTCAGATTGCTTGGGGGAGTATCAAGGATGCTTTTATACACAAGTGCTCAGAAAGTACATTTTGAAAATAACAGTGTGCTATGAAAATGAATCTCTCACATTGATCCTCTCTCAATTAACTTTTCTCAGCCTTAATATCCGGTGTCTTAGAGAGAGTGACTAGGTCAATACCAAATGTTATATCTAAGAAGAAAACCTGGCTAAGACTACCCTTCTCTCCGTGAATAATATTTACAATTGTTGTAGGTATAAGAGCTTGTTTTTTGGAGTCAACCCCATTGAATTCACATACTGTTTCTAAACATTAGTACTAGTGAGTCCTTGGGAAAGAGACGGGTGCTTTAGGGCTTGGTCATCTGTGAAATACTGCTATTAACAGTCACCATCTCGAAGAATTTGGGAGAAAGTTGGGCTGGGCAATTACCCACTAAGGGCTTAGTATATTACATATTCAGTATGGTTAAGTCTGTACCTCTGCACCATTGTTCTTATGAATAAAAATGCACTTAAAATATCTGTAATTGATTTTTATTTTTTGTAATCAGATCAGATCAGATCAGTCGCTCAGTCGTGTCTGACTCTTTGCGAAAGTCTCGCCCATATTGATCATCCTAATCTACATCTTGTAATCTGGAACCAAGCTGCTGCTGCTTTGATCAGCAATAGAGTCAGAGGCCACAGAAAAGCTCTTTCTACATTTATCATTTATCTTTGCAGTCTGGAGCTTCTGTTGGGCCTCCCAGGTCTGAACTCCACTCAACTATGTGCAAAGAAACCCAGAATGAAGAAATATTCCCTGCTCTATGGAGAGGCATAGGTCTTTTGCTCTTGGCTGGCAAATGATCAGACTCTCTGACCTTCAATGTCTGGTGAATTTCAGCCTCATTTCATGTAATTCCCCTCATCCAGAAAAGCCTTGAAGCACAGGTGCAGAAAATCCTATCAATCTCAACGACTTCCAGTGACATTGTCTGCATCTGCTTTCTTCCAGAGGAATCTCCTAGCGAGGAGGGGCAGATTTCACTTGGGAACCTTTGGAAGATGATCTCAGACTCATTCTCATTTTGAATACCTTGTTATTACCACAGAGCATCTTGCAGTGTAAATGATTTCCAGCCACCTTCGTAGAAAATGACACAGTCTATCCTACTTGCTGTTGAGCAGGTCCTGGAATGACTGTATCTTGTTAGCAGGGGTTGAGTTCACTGACACTTAAAAGCAGCAAAGGCTGAAAGTTCCCAGACTTGTAAGTTCAGCTTCTTTGATGGCGGGTATGAGCCATTTCCCACTTTTTCTTTTGTCTCTTGACTTCCCCCTCCTTCCCTACTTTCTTTTATAAACACTCAAGAACACAAGTAATTGTCACCTAGGTATCAGAATTCAGAGCTCTAGAAGGCTCTTTATTCTGGGAAACATGTAGGTTGAGCATCCTTGAAATGGAATCAACAAAACCTGTGCACTCCCAGGTGTGAAGAGGTAATTGCAGGTGCAAATCGGCGATGGCATGAGCAACCAGCAACTGAATGTAATAAGCAAGCTGCGTGCTGACGCCTTGGTGCAGCTCCTTGGAAAGAGTCTTTTTACTTGAATTCATTTGCATTTCTCCAGCTGGGGAGGTGCATAATGAAACACTCTTTATATATTCCACCAGGCCCATCAGTCGATAACAGTTTCACCTTCAGCTCATCCATGTAACTTGTAGGGGTGTGTGTGTGTGTGTGTGTGCGCGCGTGCGTGCATGGCAGTTAGTACATATGGTATCAATGCTTGCATTTGGATCTTTCAACATAAGAACTGCTTGTTTGAAAATTCTGTCAAAATGCAGGAGTCTGAATGGTTTCCAGAACTCTGTAGCCATACCTGGACTAAGAAAGTGGAAGTCAAGGGCATGGGGGCGGTAGCCGATCAGAGTGGCAGGGAACTTGACCTTCATTTCCACGCCGGAGCTGATGAACATGGGACCACGCTCCTCAGCATTTCCTTTGTCTTGCCTTTCTCCCACTCACCAAGCTTCTTTCTCCTGTTTTTCTCCCTCTCCTTCCCACCCCGCTCCCTCAAAACTAGGAGGGAGTAGCCCAGTTAACCAAGATGGAAGAGATTAAAAAAGAAGAGCAAGGAAATTCTCCGATTTCCATTTTGAGCCCAGGTCAAAGTCTAGGTAGAATAAAATACTTCCTGAAATGTTAAAGGTAAAAAAAGATATTAGGATTCTGCTATTTCAGCTCTGTTTCAGAAGAGTATATAGCAGAACCCCATGCACAGGGCAAGCCTTGCCCCCTCCAGGGTATAGCTTTCTAGGGTTTGGGGACCCCACAGAGGACCTTGTGGATTCTTCTCACCAGAGTAGGAGAGGGCTCACTGCAAACCAGTATAAGAAGACAATTGCATTTGAACCTCCAGCAAAGATATTACAAGAGAGCATAGTAGTTTTCCATGGCTGTTTTTAACAAATTACTACCAATTTAAGCCAATTTAGGCTTAAAACAGTACAGATTTGTATCTTTCTGGTATAGAAATCAGAAGTCCAACATGGGGCTCACTGGATTCAAATCAAGATGTCAGCAGGGCCGCATTCTTCCCACAGGCTCCAGGGAAGAATCTGTTTCCTTGCCTTTTCCAATTTCTGGAGGTCACCTGCATTCCTTGGCTCATGGCCCCTTCCTCTGTCTTCAGAGCCAACAATATACCATCTTCAAATCTCCCTCTGATCCTGGCTTCTGTTCCGCTTCCTTCGTTTTTCTTTAAAGGACCCTTGTGATTACATTGGACCCACCCTGATAATAGAGAACCATCTTCCTATTTCAAGGCCAGCTGAAAAGCAAACTTAATTCTATCTGCAAACTGAATCCTGTTTGCCATGTAACATAACATACACACAGGTTCCAGGGATTAAGACGTGCATAATTTTGAGGAGTCTTTATTCTGCCAACCACAGAAGAAGAAAAAAAGATAACTCAAAATGACAAACCGACAGAAAATGGAGACATGCCAAAAATATACGGCCAGGAAGCAGAGAAAAAACCATAACCTAATATTTCAATGTGAGCAAAAAAAAAAAAAAAAACACTACTAAGAAAATAATGAAAGTGACAGAAGAAAAACATAAATTAGGTTTAGAAAACCTCAGAGGAGAGATGGCTAAGCAACTTTGAGAAATGGGGAAGAAAAAAAAAAAAGGAATGCTGACAAAGCTCAGGAACGATTTAGAATGAAAGGAAGGGAAAAGCAAATAAATGAAAAGGAAGTTTCAGAAATAAGCCTCCTCCCCAGCCAGGGTTTCTGGAAGGCAAATCTCTAAGAGAGAAGAGGTTGACTCAGCCAAGTCACGCTAAGACCTGAACTCTCTGCAAGCTGAAATCGGCCCATCACATCACCCTCTTCTCACCAGGATACCTCTCCACCTGCCCCTCTGTGACAACTTTCTCCTTCAAGGTTTCATCACGACATTGCTGCTGCTGCTGCTGCTAAGTCACTTCAGTCGTGTCCAACTCTGTGGGACCCCATAGATGGCAGCCCACCAGGCTCCCCCGTCCCTAGGATTCTCCAGGCAAGAACACTGGAGTGGGTTGCCATTTCCTTCTCCAGTGCATGAAAGTGAAAAGTGAAAGTGAAGTCACTCAGGCATGCCTGACTCTTAGCGACCCCATGGACTGCAGCCTACCAGGCTCCTCCGTCCATGGGATTTTCCAGGCAAGAGTACTGGAGTGAGTTGCCATTGCCTTCTCCACATGACATATCTAGAGCTACATAAAAATCTTCGGGTGGCAGGAGACAGGAGTAAGAACACTGAACCCACTGCTCTCTTGGGCAAGCCCCTGCCCTATCTTCCAGGGATGACTGTCTAGTGGTCCCTCACTCAGGTACCTACATCACTTCTTGACTGGTTTGTTCTCCCTGTTATCCAAGGGACTCTCAAGAGTCTTCTCCAGCACCACAATTCAAAAGCATCAATTCCTTGGCACCCTTTGTATAAAAAGGCAAAACAATGGAAAGGGCATGATCAGCATGTTGGAGACCAGATTGGAGACGCAGCAGCTTAACTGCAAGCTACTTTGCGGGCAGTCTAAGACCTAGCTTCTGAGAAAGACAGTGACCCTCACAGTGCTGGTGCTTCCTGGGAGGCCTCGTGCAGTCAGCATCAATGGCACAGGCGAGGGAGAAAGGAATTGGCAAAGCTCACCGAACAGTACCTGTCCATCAGAGCCAAGCCAAGTGTATGCTCTATGGCCATACACTTTCACCCCTAGACTAAGGCTGCATCCTGGTTTCCCAGCGTCCTCCCAGCAACCAGGGTGGGCAAGAATCCATTCTGCATTGGCCCCAGATTCTCCGCTTCCTGGCTCATATCTCCACTGTCCCTGCGTGGTAAATGGCCAGATAGTCTAAAGGAAGCTAATAATGGAGCAAAGCAAGGAGAGTACTCCCAAGTTGGCCAAATGTCATCTCCCAGGTCGTTGTCTTCAACCATCAGCTAAGACTTAGGCTAGGAGAAGTGGGAATGATCCATCAGTCATGACAGCAGGCACTAAGCGCCTACTAAGTACAAACCCTGGCTCGAGGCTGGGAGGGCAAACGAAAGTAAACCCCTCAGTAGCTAGGTAAGGGTGAAGTGAGGAGGGCAGGACAAGGTGCATATTCTCACTTCATATTGCTGACACCAGGTAAACACTTCTGAAAAAGGGGGAAAAAAGAAAAAAAGAAATTGGCAGGTGCAGTAGGAGATCCTAAACTTTTGCAGAACTTTTGGATGCTACGACTTCAATTTTGGCAGTGGACCCTACAGAAACGAATCAACCGGAGACAGAGATTTAGGAATAAAGATGCTCACTGCAGCATCATTTAGAATATTGAAAAATTACAATGACTTAAAACAATAACACAGTACTAAGTGACAGAATTCTGGGAAATCAATACATGGAGTAATGTGTAGCCTTTAAGTTGGGTTTTTGGAGAGGAGTAATTACTTGGTAGAATATATCAAATTTTTAAAAAATTCTCAAAAATTTAAATACATGATAATCTAAGTGTTGATTTTAAACATGCATTTGAAGAAAAAATTATTACATGTCAAAATTATCATATTAATACTTAATATCTGGAATTTGGTCTTTCCTTCCTTTTTCCTTTCCTTCCTTCCTTTCTTTTCTGTGTACTTTCAGAGTGTTCTACAATGGGCGTGAATTGATTTTACAATTATGGGTGGAGGTCAGGGAAATAAAAAGAGAATTTCCATGTTATGATGACTGAAACTGTATCATATTACTTGACACCTTTAGTATCTAATCAAATGAAAAAAATTTTTTTTCACTCTATCAACTGCCACTAAAGACAAAAAGAACTAGCCTAATATCTTAAGCTTTGAAACGTGATGGCCTAAGAAACAGTATAATACACCTGAAATGAATGTAATTTTATAAATCACTTGTACTTCAATTAAACAAGAAGAAGAAAAATGTGAAAGGAGCAGTAATAGTATATTCAAGAGCAGAGGTGAAGGAAGTTTGGTTCCTAATGTCACCTCCTTCCCCAAAGTCATTATTTGAGGTTGAAAAACCTTGAAAATTCTTGTTTTAATAGCCTCCCTCATCAAAAAGTAATAATAGTGAGGGATCTTCCTCCATTCCTGACTGGTGAAAAGAAATAAACTAAAAATTCGAGAAAGGCTGTCTCTCACTATAGGAAGTGAAATCTCCTGGGATTCATGCTAAACTGCAGAAATACTTAAAACTTGATAATACGCCCCATGTGAGTGGAATGAAAGCCAAATTTAGCTGAATGCACCTTATGTTGTACTTAGTCGCTCAGTCCTGTCCGACTCTTTGCAACCCCATGGACTGTAGCCCGCCAGGCTCCTCTGTCCGTGGGATTCTCCAGGCAAGAATACTGGGGTGGGTTGCCATGCCCTCCTCCAGGGGATCTTCCCATCACAGGGATGGAATCCGGGTCTCCCGCATTGCAGGCGGTTTCTTTATTGTCGGAGCCACCAGGGAAGCCCTTAGTGTGAGACTTTAAAGATGACCTCAGGGCTTCCTTGGTGGCTCAGTAGTAAAGAATCCACCTGCCAATCAGGGCACGCGGATTCAATCCCTGATCCAGGAAGATTCTGCGTGCCGGGGAGCCACAAAGCCCGGGCACCACAACTTCTGAGCCTGTGCTCCAGAGCCCTGGGGCCACAACTACTGAAGCCCGCAAGCCCTGGAGCCTGTGCTCAGCAACAGGAAAAGCCACCGCAATGAGAAGCCTGCTCACCGCAACTAGGGAGGAGACCACACTCGCTGCAACTAGAGAAAAGCCGGTGCAGCAATGAAGACCCAGCACCGCCAGAAATAAAATAAATAAATAAAATTACTATTTAAAAAAAAGATGATCTCAGAGTAGAAAGCAAATCCAGATATCCTAAAAAAAATTATTTTGCGCAACCTGACACGGCTATTTGCTCAGACTACGCAAAAGTGGGAAAAGGAAGAAATACCCAGCCCTCAGCCTCCACCTTAGAAGGGAGACGAAACAATGATAGAAAGAAGAAACAGCGCTAAAAAGTCACTCACACAGGATCAGCGCACACGGAGGTCTGACAGCGAACTGCGCAAGCGCGGACAGAAGTGGAAAAACAGCGTGGCAATGATATCAGTACGGCCAGCGTAAGAATTACAAGGCCATAGGCTGCAAAACACGCAGAAGACAGCAACCCAGAAGAAGAGGAAGCTGAGGAAAATCGGGAATATATTCACAATGTCTTCATAGCAAGTAAGACCGTCTAACGCAGGTTCAGCAAAAGATCTCAATGTTACGAGGTTAAACAGTCAAAAGGGGTGAAAAGAGAGACTACAGAGGTAAGGAAACAAATTAAGGATCCCCGGAAAAAGCATAACACATGTAAGAAATAGGAAGCAAAATGATATCATTGAAAAAATCTATCAGGGACATAGAAAAAGGAGCAGATCAACTCAGGCTGAGAAAAAAATGGGAAGGCTAAATATACTGGATTGCAAAATCAATGATGTACATGTATGAACATGATTAGTATCACTAAATCATCAAAGCCAACAAATGAAAAAGAAGATACATTCATAGATACAATGTAAGAAAATTAGCTTAACGAAAAGCAGAAAGGGTACATTATATTATAAGAAAATCTAATAAACAACATTCATCACTAAGATATATCCTACTTACATTATTAAAAATCAAGAATGAAGAATGGCTTCTTCGGTCATTCAGATAGAAAAGCAAGGGGAAATAATCAGGCTGACCTAAAAGTTGTGCAGCTGAAAACAATGATATGAAGTTCACAGGGTGAGACTGACCCAAGAATATAATTTCAAACCAGCTTGTAGTCGTTCAAATTAAAAGGAAACCAGAAAAGGCCGCTCTTGCCTTCTGAAATGGTCCACATTCTGTCTCTGGAGAGTGTTTCTCTCTAAATAAATCCAATTCTTACCTAAAAAAAGGTGGGCGGGACAGAAAAGCTTTCAAAAACTCAATACTGCATTGCGTGCATGCTCAGTCGCTTCAGGCGTTTCCGGCTCTTTGTGACCCCCTGGACTGTGGCCCACCAGGCTCCTCTGTCCATGGGATTCTCTAGGCAAGAATACTAGAGTGGGTTGCCATGCCCTCCTCCAGGGGATCTTTTCAGCCCAGGGAGTGAACTCACCTCTCCTACATTGCAGATGGATTCTTTACCCAATGAGTTACCTGGGAAGCCCCCATAATGCATTGAAAGAAAAGTGAGAGTGAAGTCACTCAGGCATGTCTGACTCTTTGCGACCCTGTGGACTGTAGCCTACCAGGCTCCTCTGTCCATGGGATTCTCCAGGCAAGAATACTGGAGTGGGGTGCCATTTCCTTCTCCAGGGGACCTTCCCAACCCAGGGATTGAACCCGGGTTTCCCGCATTGCAGGCAGACGCTTTAACCTCTGAGCCACCATAATGCATTAGCCTTCCTCAAAAAAGAATTTTTAATTCAGTACATTTATCTTTTATAAAGTTCAGTTAAAATGAGCTGTATCTCAGTATCAGTGAGGACACGTAAAAGCCAGATTTTGGTCTCTCGTTACCAATAGTAATGGCTAATAATTACCTGATAATGCTTGGTGGAAATATGCTTGAACATAGGCCTCTGGCAGGAAAAATACAAGGTAAGCCTAGAAATCAAGAAATCTCTCAGAGACTGGAAGGAGATCTGTCCAAAAGCCCCGGGAATCAGGCTCAAGAAGCTCTCACTGGCCAAATGTGGAACAAGTTGAGCATCAGAAGAAACACAGCTGTGGTAAAGGGTAATAATCCTTCAACAGAGAAAAAAACTGGTGGGTTTATTTTGATGACTGAAAACAGAGGATTGACATTTGCTATTGTTCAGTTGCTAAGTCATGTCTGACTCTTTGCCACCCCATGGACTGCAGCACACCAGGCTTTCGTGTCCTTCACTGTCTCCCAGAGTTTGCTCAAATTCATGTCCATTGAGTTGGTGACGCCATCCAACCATCTCATCCTCTGTCTCACCCTTCTGCTCCTTGTTGTTATTGACATACTAGCTAAAAATATGACATCATCTATGCAGTAATTTACCTTGCCAAGGATCAGTGACTGCTGAAACCATTCAGTAAGAAAACTGTGAGAGAATAGGTTATGTAGATACTCTCAAAACAGCACCTCAGAGTTCACTCAATTATAAAGGAAAACAGGTATCATTACAATGGAGCAATCTAGTAATACCACCGTGAAAAATAATCAAATTTAGCTTCACTGATAATTAAACAAATAAGAAATATGAGCCTTCTTGAAAAGGCAATGGGAATTATATAACATCTCCCATTTGGATAGTTCTCCTATCCAAAACATTTGATCTGTGTATAATCATCCAGGTTTTGACATATTCTACAAAATACTCAGCCCAGAATCTTCAAATACCTCAATTTCATGAAAACTTTAGGAATCTATGGAGACATGACAAATGCAATGTGTGAATCTAGATTGGGTAAAAAAATGAAACCTTATATAGAGAAAAAATTAATGAAAAAATAGGTTAAGTGCATTATGGACTGTATGTTAAATAATATTATTGCATCAATATTCAATTTCTTGTTTTGATAATGATGTTGCTTTGTTAGAAAACACTGAAGCATCTACAAGTAAAGAATCAGGTGGAAGTTTTTGGTAAAGGTCCTTGGTATAGGTATAATTCTTGGATTAGCAAATCAGAAGGAAGAAACTACCTAGAAAAATGTATTAAGAGTGTCATGAATGGTACATCACTGAGTATCTAGTTCTTTGGAGGGTTAATAATCAAATAAAAGAAAACTTCTGCTCTCGATAGACTAACCAGAAAGTGATGCAACAAGCCAAATGGTAACATGTAAGTATAAGAACACAAGAAACTCAATAATCCTCAATGGGCCTTTACTACACACTTCTCGCACCCCTTACTGTGATAACTTTTTAAGTATGAAGTATGAAAAATGCCCACGAAGTATAAAGTCTAGTTGGCAAGACATGTCTTGTACACGTGAAACAATTTAAAAGCAGTACAAGACACCATGTCCTCAAAGGCCAGTTTCTGTGGTTTGAACTAAAAATGTAATAGGCATTTTTGGAAGGAAGAGATCGATGTCGGATGAAGTCGCTGGGAACTGGGGCTTATCACACATTAAAACGAGCACAGAACTCGATCTTAGTGCAAAAGCTACCCACATGTGTGCCGAGGAAATTCACTAATGGAGAGTGTGTGATGAAAGTTAGGTTTTATTCATCAGAAGAGCTTCCATGGCTGGGGGTGGGGGAGTGGTGCAGAAGACTTTTGAGCAACATTTGAAGGCGAGTTGCAAAATTATAGGACTCGCTGAATATATGTTCAAGAGAAACCAACCCCAGAGACTCATTCTTCCAGGTTCACACGTTTATGAGTAGAGAATCTTGGGCCCAGAGAAAGGCTGTAATTTGTAAGAAAGAAAGCAGAAATTTGCTCAATGGCAGAAAACTGGATGCGAATCCAGCAACCAGGTCAACTTTGGCAAGCCATTCAGCACTTCTGAACCTTTGGTAACATGGCAGCTGGGATATCTTCCAGCAGGATAAGGTATCCTTTGAATCTGAGTCTGCTTAACGACTTACCAGACCAAGTGAATGTAGAAATGACGTGGTAGGACTTCTGAAATTAGGTCACTGAAACACTCCTCCTTGGCATCTTGAGCTGTCCAACCACTCAGAGGCCACCCTGCTGTATGAAGCCAAGCTCCACTGAGATGTCCTGGAGGATATGAAATAATACAGGAGAAAGAAAAAACAGCCAAGGAACACCAAGGCTGAAGACATGTGAGGGAAGAAGCCACTTTTGAAGCGGCTCCTCCAGTCCAGCTGCCCCAGCGGAGGCCGTGTGGGTTACAGATGAATCTCCAAGTCCATCTTGAACTTCTGACCAACACCTGTGTGTCCAATTAAAAAGTTGTTTTAAACCACTAACCTTTGAAGCAATGTGCATGCATGCTAAGTCGCTTCAGTCGTGTCCAACTTTGTGCAACGCTATGGACTGTTGCCTGCCAGGCTCCTCTCTTCATGGGATTTTCCAGGCAAGAATACTGGTGTGGGTTGCCATGCCCTCCTCCAGGGGATCTTCCTGACCCAGAGATCGAACCTTCATCTCTAATGTCTCCTGTGTTGGCATGTGGGTTCTTTACAACTAGCACCACCTGGAAAGCTCTTGAAGTAGTGTCCTCCAAAGTAATAGACCGTCCACTGGTTTCTAGTGTCTCTTGATAACTTTATATTTTTCTGCTTTTACAAAATTCCACAAGAAAAAAAGGTTTACAAATGATTGGTTAAAGAAGTAAGCAAGTAGCAGGTAACAAGTTTGTTTAAATAGAATGGTAGCTTGTCACAGAAATAACAGGAAGTACCTTTGGGAAACAAGGAGGGCCAAAAATTAAGATTCTCATGTTGTTTTCTAAGGATATGGAACCTTAATTCTGGCTGGCAAAAAATATCACTTTATCTTAAATTTATGAAACTGTAATGAAAGGCTTTCTAACTGTGGTGCTGGAGAAGATTCTCGACAGTCCCTTGGGCAGCAAGGAGATCAAATTAATCAATCCTAAATAAAATTAACCTTGAATATTCATTGGAAGGACTGATGGCTGAAGCCGAAGCTCCAATACTTTGGCCCCCTGAGGTGAAGAACCGACTCATTGGAAAAACCCCTGATGCTGGGAAAGATTGAGGGCAGGAGGAGATTGGGGCGACAGGATGAGATGGTTGGATGGCATCACCCACACAATGGACATGAGTTTGAGCAAGCTCGGGGAGATAGTGAAGAACAGGGAAGCTTGGCGTGCTGCAGTTCATTGGCTCACAGAGTTGGACTTAGCAACTGAGCAACAATTTACAGTCTCCTCTTTGAGTCTAACTATCCTTTTCTGTAATATCTGAAAGATAATATTTGTTCTTCCCATCTCAAAGAGGATTGTGACAGCAAAACATGGCTGTCACTTCACCGAGATTTGCTCACTCTCTCCACCTTCCAGGCACATGGTAAGATTATACTTCTGCCGCCCTGTGGTTGAGTGAGGTTGTGTGATTAGATATTTGAGCTGTGAGTATAAGTAACACATATCACCTCCAAGCCAGGGCATTTAATTGCCAGTTCTAGACGTTCCAGAGTTCTCTTTCCCTGATCAACAACTGAAATAGTCTGGGCCCATCATCCTGGATTCCTGGATTAATCTGGTGATCAAGGAGTCCAGCCAACCTATGAAATACATATAACCTGAATGAGAAGTAAACCTTTGTTCATTTAAGTCAAAGAGATTCTGAAAATGGTTCCTTATTGCAGCATGGGATAGCCTATTCTGACTGATGCAACAAAGACGATTGGAAATACTCTTGGAAATGGAGAAGTGATACAAAGGTGTGCTACACTGTTCAGTTCAGTTCAGTCGCTCAGTCGTGTCCGACTCTTTGTGACCCTATGGACTGCAGCACGCCAGGCTTCCCTGTCCATCACCAACTCCTGGAGCTTGCTCAAACTCATGTCCATTGAATTGGTGATGCCATCCAACCGTCTCATCCTCTGTCATCCCCTTCTCCTCCCACCTTCAATCTTTCCCAGCATCACGGTCTTTTCTAATGAGTCAGTTCTTCACATCAGGTGGCCAAAGTATTGGAGTTTCAGCTTCAGCATCAGTCCTTCCAATGAATATTCAAGGTTGATTTCCTTTAGGATGGACTGGTTTGGTTTCCTTGCTGTCCAAAGGATTCTCAAGAGTCTTCTCCAACCCCACAGTTAATAATAACACACTTTGTAATAACAGCTATACTGTTATACTGTTATTATGAAGAACAGGCATCAACAGGTCTGAGTAGGGCAGCAACCCAGAATGACTCAGTCAGCTGTGTAAGGCAAACTTTTCGTGTTCCTTCTTGGTTAACAAGTCATCCAGCTCCTTAGAGTCAAATTTCTCTGTGTAGCTGATGAGGATGAGAATGGTGGTGACGACAGCAGCAGAAGTTGGAAGAACATCTACTGTGTGATTGGAAACCACTGATCTGTGACTTCCGATCCTCACCACATATCTGTCAAATGGGCTTGACCATCCTTGTTTCCACACGTATAGAAGCTGAGTCTAAAGAAGTTTAATAGTGTGTTCTTTCCATTTCCTTCCAACCTTTGGATCTCCATTTAGGAAAGGAAGTCTAGGCTGTGGTAAAGAAAAGGGATGGGCTTCTCTATTAAACTCATATTCATTATTGTTCAGTTGCCAAGTTGTGTCCAACTCTTTGCGACCCCATGGACTGCAGCACACCAGGCTTCCCTGTCTTTCACTATCTCCCGGAGTTTTCCCGAGTTCATGTCCAATGAGTTGGTGATGCCATCCAACCATCTCATCCTCTGTCACCCTCTTTTCCTTCTGCCTTCAATCTTTCCTAGCATCAGAGTCTTTTCCATATAGAACATGGCAAATGTTCTGAACATGTCATCTGCTTGCTTTCACTGATGTCTTAGAGGGAAGCTGAGACCAGCCGAGACAGCTCTGCATCCAAGCCATCTGGTACCCATGTGTGGGGATGTGCGTGCTTTCCTGTGTCCTCACGGGATGGCACAGATATTAATTGCTTAATATGTGAGAGGCAGGGGCTGGGAAGAATAATCCTCCATTCCAGAGCCAGCTTGGTTTTACCTTCGTGGGCCTCATGCACTACTCACAGGCCTCTTGGGGCTTGAAAGCACCAATAGGAGCGGCAGCCCCACTCAGGGCATGTGGGGGGTGGCATGGAGACCATAGTCTGACCAGATTAAGGACAGATGGTGAACGTGAAGGGGAAAGATGTTCCAAATATCCCCGGTCCCACCCTAAATTTTGGGTGGCCCTAACCCTGGAACCAGAATTTGCATGCAGAGATCTTAAATTAGATCACATAAAATAATTCATTTCAGAGCATTTCAGTCTGGTCTAGGATAATAAGGACTTTGGAAGAGTAGTGGGAAGAGGCCAGAAAAGCTCACACTGGTGTGATTCTTGTTGGTGCAACATGGGTCTGAGCAAAATTTCACAGACGTGGCCTCTGCCCCTCTCCTTGCGACACCAGCCTCTCTTGGCCTCAGATTATCCTAAGCCTCAGATATCACCCTCCCTTCCTGTCCTTGCTCTTAAGAAATTCCACTTCCTTCTCCAAGACACCTCCGGGAAATGAGATCTGTTCCACACACCTTGGCTGAGTTCAGATCTCTAGTATCTCAATGCCTTTGCTTCCAGAATCACTTCCCAGGGGTATGTGTATGACAACCTGTAACTTCCCTTGGCTTCCTAGACAGGAACAGGCCATTTCCTCATTTACTCCTTCAATTAACAAGAGTTAATTGGCCACTCAAAGTGCAAGGCAGTGGGCTTGGCACCAGGCAAAGCCATGGATCATGGAGGCACCAACCTTGTCCTTTTGATACCTCCATGCCCAAATGATATGCTTCTCTCTATGCTCATGTGCTTCTCTCTAATTAAGTCCCCATCCTTTTTGATGGGGAGCTGATAAACCTCTATCAATTTCCTCTTAGTGGAATAGCTATATTAAAAAAAAAAAAAAAAAAACAACTATGCAGGGACTTCTCTGGTGGGCCAGTGGTTAAGACTCTACGCTTTTATGGCAGGGGGCACAGGCTCGATCCTTGGTCAGGGAACTAAGATCCCACATGCCGTAGGATGTGGAAAAAAAAAAAAAGACTATGTGCATTGAGTGTATTATATGCCTAGCATAAAAATGTACAGTAATCATTTTGAATGCATTCACAGACAATGCAGAGTAGAGAGAGAACCTTGGATTCCAGGCAAATTTCTTTGCAACCCCATGGATAGTAGCATGCCAGGCTCCTCCGTCCTCCGCTGCCCCCTGAAGTTTGCTCAGATTCATGTCCACTGAGCCGGTGATGCTGTCTAACCATCTCATCCTCTGCTGCTCCCTTTTGCTTTTATGTTTAATCCAGCATCAGGGTCTTTTTCGATGAGTCAGCTCTTCACATCAGGTGGCCAAAGTATTGGAGCTTCAGCTTCAGCAACAGACCTTTCAATGAATATTCAGGGTTGATTTCCTTTGGGACTGACTGGTTTAATATTAGGTCCATTTTTTTTTCTTTTTAAAATTAATTAATTTATTTTAATTGGAGGCTAATTACTTTACAGAATTGTGGTGGTTTTTGCCATACATTACATGAATCAGCCACGGGTGTACGTGTGTCCCCCATCTTGAACCCCCCTCCCACCCACCGCCCCATCCCATCCCTCAGGGTTGCCCCAGTGCACTGGCATCGAGTGCCCTGCTTCATGCATCAAACTTGGACTATTCGTCTATTTCACACATGGTAATTAATATACATGTTTCAATGTTAGGTCCATTTTAATAAATGTTATCACTTAATTCCCATGGCTCTACAAATAAAGTATTATTATGAACGTCCCTGAAAAGAATTGAAAAAGTATAAATGAAATAGATATATATGAATAATCAACATCATTGGCTATGCTAGTCTTTTAGATTACATTTTTGGATGTCTTTTTTTTTGTCAATTTCCTCTTTAATTTCTACCTTGTTAATGTGTTGAGGGGAATCTCGTGAGGAAGGAAGATTTTAAGACAGGAGCCCAAGAGAAATAAAAACTTTCCTCTTACTTGTCTAGCTGAAAAAGGGTTGCTGTGCTTATTTGCTCCGTTGTGTCTGACTCTGCGACCCCATGGACTGTAGGCCACCAGGCTCCTCTGTCCATGGGATTCTCCAGGCAAGAATACTGGAGTGGGTTGCCATGCCCTTCTCCAGGGGATCTGCCCAACCCAGGAATCAAACCAGGTCTCCTGCACGGCAGGCAGATTCTTTACCGTCTGAGCCACCAGGGAAGCCCAAAGTCTTAATGTGTTAAAAGGGTTAATGTAGGAAAAGTTTTTATTAGGACTGAGAAGAACTGTGGAAGGTAAGAGCCAAACCAGGGGCGGAGCTACATGCACCGGGTAGGGAGCACGCGTGTTTCACCGCAAACCTCTCTCTGCCGCCGCATCACCTATGTGTTCTCCGGTTTTGTCTTCACTCTGGGCCCTCCGAAGGTGATCTTATCCACATGGAAGCCTGGTGTGGTCATTTAAGCCCTTCCGGCTTTACCTTCATTTTGCTTAAATGTCCTTTCACTCATCCAATTTCTCTACCTTTTGGCCCAGTACCGGCCCCCTTAGCCCCTCCCCCTGGGAATACCCTCACTTTCTCTATCCACACTTTCCCATGTCCAGCCAAACCTTATCTTCAGTCTTAATTTCTGCATAAAATCTTCCCAGAGACTAGCCTTTTTCTAGAACATTCTAAATTACAAACTGCTGGTTCTCCCTCTCCTGTCTTGTACATTAGTTATCATTTGGTGGCTTGTCTTCCCAAAGTGATCATGAGCTCAGTCCTAGCACGACGGTATCCATCCTAAACCTCTGTATCCAGTACAGTGTCTGGGGCCCTGAAGAAGATACGGAAAGAAGTTGCTGGATAGGCTGTCGAGTGCCTTCCATATAATCCATCCACAAGGGGCAGTCACTTTGGACTCTACCTGCAGGCCACTTTGAAGAAAATAGCCCAGTTAATTGAAAATAATTGGTCAATTCCATTCTTTTAAAAAAAAATCAATTCACCCATTTGTTTAATTGAATTAACTGGAAAATGCAGTTTTGCTTGTGTAGAACTGAGTTAAAAGGAAATGACCTCAGTAGTTTTCAAATTAAATCGTGTCAGAGAAAGATCGTTTCAAATTGGCAGCTTGCAATGGAAACTATTCCACATTGCAATGTGCTTTCTCCCCTTAAATGCCTGACTGTTTTATTATTGTAGGATTGCTTATAAGCATGGTCAAAATGACCCCAGGGTCTGGATTTCTAAATCAAATGGCCCTGGTGTGTTCTTTTTCTGTCCAAACTTAAAAGGCTGAATGAAGATTTGTGTTTGACACATTCAATAAATAATAACAGAAAGAATTCTGTGTTATTTGCTGGATGTTTTCACAAGAAAGCTTTACCTAATTAACCCGGTATCATAAAACTACATGGAATAGTTAATGTGTGTTTTAATTTTGCAGCCTGGGTAACATATCTGTGAACAGTGCTAGTGAGAGCATGTCATACAGGATCAACAGTTTGCAGGTAAGTGCAGAGGGGACTTGACAAAAAAATAAATAAATAAAGGTATTGGCTTAAATGTCTACAGATCAGCGCCTCTCTTAAGCATTCCTATCTATCGTGCTCTAGACAGCAAAGTGTCTGTTCTTATCCATTGGCAAATCCACCAGTCATCTCTTAGAGAGTGGTGGGCAAGCAGGAACCAGCCACTAGGCTAGCTGGAAAATTCTTATCCCAGTGCCGGATTCTCGAAAGGTCAATCCAGTTTACTGGCAGTGCCGATGACTGTCTGGCCAACAAAACACAAGCCAAGTCATCCTGACCTATTTCATCCAATTAAATCCTCTCTGGCCTTCTCTGAACCTCAGGTTTGAGGTTACCTACCATGTGATGAGAAAAATCAGAAGCCACACCATGGTCTGAACAGGACAGAAGGGACGAGAAACAAGAATCCCAACGTGTGCCCGTGTGGGAGTGTGTCGGGCAGAAGGCGGGGGAGAAGGGAGCAGCAGATGCTTTGGTTGGAGTCTTCACTGGATGCCAGGCATTGTTGTGGGCGCTAGGGCTTGCCTGATTCCTGCTCACAAGAGGCTGGGGAGGAACGGGGCAGGGGAATGAGCTGGAGCAGCAGGTCAATCAGGAATTATGTGCAGATTTCCAAGGAAGCTGTTTAAAAGAGCACCTGAGCAGGATGGAAAGCTCTATTGAAGAAGGGACATACCTAAGGAATAAGTACCAAGAGCAAAGGGGGAATGCCAGGCAGACAGCACAGTGAAGGGGAAGCACAGGCTGTGAGAGAGCCAGGGACCCTCAGGCCAGAGCAGTCGGGCTTTTTTTTTTTTTTTTTCACTTTTTTTTTTTTAATCAAAATATAAGGGTGGGATGGGGAGGGAAATGGGAGGGAGGTTCAAAAGGGAGGGGATGTATGTATACCTATGGCTGATTCACGTTGAGGTTTGACAGAAAACAAAATCCTGTAAAGCAATTATCCTTCAATAAAAAAATAAATTAAAAAGAAAAAAATCAAAATATAGTTGATTTACAGTGGAGTGCTAGGTTCAGGTGTATAGCTAAGTGATCTGATTATACATGTGTGTATATATGTATGCATATTTCTCCTTTCAGATTTCTTCTATTATAGGTTATTACAGGATATTGAATACAGTTCCCCAGGCTGTATAGTAGGCAGGTCCTTGTTGTTTATTTTGTACACAGTGGTGTGTATCTGTTAATCCAGATTCCTAACGGATCCATCCGCTGTCCTTTCCTCCTTGGTAACCATAAGTTTGTTTTCTATGTCTGTGAGTCTATTTCCGTTTTGTAAATAACTTCCTTTGTATCGTGTGTTAAGATTCCACATGCAAGTGATAGCCCATGATTTTTGTCTTTGCCTGACTAACTGCACTTAGGATGATAATCTCTCGGTCCGTCCGCGTTGCTATAAATGGCATTATCTCATTCTTTTCTGTGGCTGAGTAATATTCCACTGTATACCAAACAGGCTGTGAGCTTTATGAAGACACGATTTTGTCCTCAGAACTACTGAGCAAGAATCTGCCAAGGCAGGGGCAATGCTTGTCTGGTTTTTCACATGCTTGATCGGTGATTCTGAAGCAAACCCCTTGCTAAGAACTTTTGCCTTAGCAAATTGCAATTTTGGTTGGAGCAAAAAAAAAAAAGGAAAAAAAAAAACCTGGCTACAGATGAGGAGCCTAATAGGAGAGTTGAAAGGCCTGAGCAAGGGCTTTGTGTGCTCCCTGAGGAAGGCGACCTGATCCTGAAAGCAATGGAGAAGCAGAAAAGGATTTTAATTAAAAAATCATATGCTTAGGTACACATTTTTAAAAGGTTGCTTTGGCAGCCTGGGGAAGAATGGGTGTGGGTCTGAGGATTAAAGGGAAATGAAGCAAAGGAGGAGCTGGCCATAGGCAGGGGTCCAGAAGCTTCTTGCAGTAGGCTCGCAGGAGGGAGTGATGAGAGCCAGAAAGAAATGCAGGGATGTGACTTGTCACCTCCTTGGATATAAGAGATGAGAGAGCAGGACCTGAACTGTCCTCAGTAACAACACAGTGGAGAAGAAAGAGTTGCTATGAATACACTCTTTCCCTCTTTCTGCTGTAACAAATTACAATAAACTTGTGTCTCAAAACAACACAAATTTGTCATTTTATGGTTCAGGAGTTGTCCAAAAGCTCAAAATGCATCTAGAGCAGTGTGCTCTTTCTGGAAGCTCTAGAATAGAGTTCATTTCCTGTCTACAGCTTCTAGAAGCTGCTCCAGTTTCTTGGTTCACAGCTCCACATGACTCCCATTTCTCCCACATTCTCACCTCTCCTTCTCTGACTCTGACTCTCCTCCCTCCTGTTTCCCCTGGAGAGCACATTGCTGAAGTCTTGGGATGACCCTGGCCCGCCTTGAGAATCCAAGGTAATCGTCCCATCTCAGGATTTTTAGCCTCATCTGCAAAGTCCCTTTTGCTGTACTAGGTAACCTATCCACAGGCTCCAGAGATTAGGATGTGGGCGCCTTTGGAAAGGGCTTCCCTGGTGGCTCAGAGGGTAAAAGCATCTGTCTACAATGCGGGAGACCTGGGTTCGATCCCTGGGTCGGGAAGATCCCCTGGAGAAGGAAATGACAACCCATTCCAGTACTCTTGCCTGGAAAATCCCATGGACTGAGAAGCCTGGTAGGCTACAGTCCATGGGGTCACAAAGAGTCGGACACGACTGAGCGGCTTCACTTTCACTTTCACTTTCTCTGGTGGCTCAGCGGTAAAGAATCAGCCTGTTAATGGAAGAGATGTGGGTTTGATCTGTGGGTTGGGACGATCCCCTGGAGAAGGAAATGGCAACCCACTCTAGTGCTGTTGCCTGGAGAATCCCATGGACAGAGGAGCCTGGTGGGCTACAGTCCATAGGATCGCAGAGAGTAAGATACGACTTGGCTACTGAGCATGCACGCGTGCATGTGTGTTTGAAGGGTCATTATTCTGCTTATCGCCATAGGGTTCAGGAGGGGAGGGTATAGGGCAGAGGAGATGATTTCAGTCTGAATATATTAAAGGTTTGATGTGCTCCAAGGCCATCCAAGTGAAAATGCCTGGTTTGTGGTTGAATACCAGGGACTGAGCTTCAGGATGGAGTTCTGTCCTGGGGGGTGGAAACTCCTGAATCATCAGCATGGATGTATAGGAGAAGCTTTTATGTGCCTGAGGTTATACACGAATCAAGGATTACTGAGATCAGAGCCCTGGGGCACATCAGCGTTGAAGTGGTCAAGGGAAGAGAAGACACTGGCAAAGGGCATTGAGAAGAAGTAGGTAGAATTAGGAAGCAACCTCAAAGCTAAGGGAGGGAGGAGTATATATGAGGAGGAAAAGTGTCAAACACCAAAGACAGATCAAATACGGCAAGAGTGGAAATGTGCCTGAGGGCTTTGGCCACACAGAAATACAGGTGACCCAAGGAGACAGAAGTTTCCAGAAACGACCAGATTGCACTGGGGTAACAGGTAAAGAGCAGTGAGCAAACAGAGACAGAAATAAACATAGCAGACTCCTCCGTAAAGTTTTTATGGAATATTTTAAACATAAGGGATTCCCAGGTGGCTCAGTGGAAAAGAATCGCTTGCCAATGCAGAAGACACAGGAGATGCGGGTTTGATCCCTGGGTGGGGAAGATCCCCTGGAGGAGGAAATGGCAACCCACTCCAATATTCTTGCCTGGAAAATCCCATGGACAGAGGAGCCTGGTGGGCTACAGAGTCAGACACAGCTGAGTGACTGAGTGCACACGTGCACACGCCCACACACACACACACGCGCGCGCGAGAAGTATAGAAAATCATCTTAGGCGTCCCTCTAATTAGCTTTTTCAAAGCTTAGTGTTATGTTGTCATTGCTTCAGACTCTTCAAAATCAAAAATAAGATGCTACAGATACAGATGAAACTCTGTTTCCTTCTTCCATTTAATCCTCCTTTCTCCTGCCCCAGAGGACTCACCATCCTGGGAGCTGGGATGGCTCATTTTGTGCCTGTTTATAAAACTACTACATATATATGCATTAATTAAAAGTATGTGATATTGTTTTAAATATTCCCAAATTTGTATAAATGGACTCCTAATGTATACCATTGGGCAATTTGAGTTCTTCATTCAATATTACAATTTTGAAGTGCTTTCACTGTAACTGTTATAGAATATTCTATTATGACTATAATACAATTTATTTATCTATCTTTCTTGGTGGTTAACAGTTAATTTGTTTGCATTCTGTTGGTACAGACGATGACGCCGTGAACATTCTTGTCTTATCTGCTCTAGATGCCATACCAAGTTATCACTCGAAGCAAGTCAGGATCAGATCACCCCACAAACTGTCATCAAGCCTAAGCCAGTCTCCGAGTCTAGGAGTCAGTTAAGCACGTCACTGGGTGACGTGCTTAACAAACGTTTATTTCTCACAGTTAAAGAGGCCCAGAAGTTCAAGATCACTTTGCTGAAAGATTTGGTTCTTGATAACAGCCCTCCTCTTCATATCCACCTGTTCTTATTTCATCAAACTTGTTTTGGCTTCGTAGTTTCTATTTTAATGGGGGTTACACCTTTTCCAGGCTTACCAGGCCTAGTGGTAAAGAACCCACTTGCCAATGCAGGAGGCATAAGGGGTGAGGGTTCGACCCCTGAGTCAGGAGGATGCCCTGGAGGAGGGATGGCTACCCACTCCAGTATTCATGCCTGGAAGCTCCCACGGACAGAGGAGCCTGGCGGGCTGCAGTCCACGGGGTCACAGAGACGGACGCGACTGCAGCGACAGCGTGCACACACGTATACCTTTCACACTTTTAAAGCGTTCTGAATGTAATAATTTTAGTGTCTTTGGCAGATTTGCATTTTAAATTTGTTTCATCTGGAGTGAATTCTGAATCAAATTGATCTTAGCTCCTTACTGCTTTATAATCTGCGTTTCCAGAATCACTGTGAGTGAAAGGTATATGGATGTTTCTCTCTCCTGCTGTCTCTCTGCTTCCACAGTGCTGTCACTGACTCCTAGACTCGGAGACTGGCTTAGGCTTGACAACAGTTTGTGGGGTGATCTGATCCTGACTTGCTTCAAGCAACAGTATTGTCTGGGCCCCTGCCTCATTGGGAGCCCCTTGCATCCCCACTAGCCCTCAGAAGCCAGAATTCCAGTTACTACTCTCTGCTTCCAGAACCTGGAGATTAGCAGAATTTAGCCCTGCTTATCACTTAACGTTTTTGTTCTTTTTTTAACCCTCTGGGTGATTCCCATGTGTGCTCCAATTTGGGAACCCCTGGTGTTGAGTAAGAAGTGGAACCATCAGCTCAGTTCAGTTCAGTAGCTCAGTCGTGTCCGACTCTTTGCGACCCCATGAACCGCAGCACGCCAGGCCTCCCTGTCCATCACCAACTCCCAGAGTTCACCCAAACCCGTGTCCATTGAGTCAGTGATGCCATCCAACCATCTCATCCTCTGTCGTCCCCTTCTCCTCTTGCCCTCAATCTTTCCCAGCATCAGGGTCTTTTCAAATGAGTCAGCTCTTCGCATCAGGTGGCCAAAATATTGGAGTTTCAACTTCAACATCAGTCCTTCCAGTGAACACCCAGGACTGATTTCCTTTAATATTCTGGTAGAGATACATCAGAGTGGATTAATAGGGAGTGGGGGATAGGTATTACTCCCAACAGTGACCTCCTGGTGGGGGAGGTAGGTGGGGCGTTGGGGTGTTTAAAACAAAACAAAAGCCAAATAATGGACTGAGCAATGCGCAAGGGCAACATAAGCAGTGTCAGGGGGAAGCCCAGATCGCTGCTTAATTCCCTTGAACTTCCCGCGAAGCCTCTCTCCTAGGTTAGAGTTTATGTTCTTTTTTCTTAAGTCAATGATTCTTTGTTCCTACTTCTATTATCAGCTGCCTTGTATCTGTTTATTTGCATAACAGTTTTCTTTTTAGATAATAAGTGCTGGTCTCTTTTTCTTTTTTCTTTTTAAATCTTATTTAGAGCTGAGCTTGGAAAACATTTACCTATCTAGGTAAATGTTTGTTGAATTAGTAAATTTTTTGTCATTAAAGAAATTACAGCTTTTGGGAAAAAAAGATTGTGACACCTTACATATGAAAGTGCCAGATGAAGTGTTTCAGGGTGATAAGTACTGAGGCTTGAAACTTATCTGAAATGGATCAGAAGTAAGAGGAATAGAGGGACAGCTACACACATGATAAGGCACGTATAGGAAAATATTTACAGTACATTCTAGGTCAGGGGTCAGGACATGCCTGTTTTGTAAATAGTTTTATTGGAACACAGCCATGCCCGCTCATTTTGATTTGCATACAGTCGATGGCTGCCTTTGCCTCACACCAACAGAGCTGAGCAGTTGTCAGAGACCGTAAGTCCCGCGAAGCCCACAGTATGTACTTTCCTATCCTTTACTGGAAAAGTGTGCCGATCTGTTTCTAGGCAGTGGGTGTACGGGTATTCACCGTGTAATGCTTTTTACTTTTCTATATGTTTAAAAACTTGTATAATAACACATTGGGGAAAAAGAGAGAACAGTCTAAGACAGAAGATGATTAGAAATCAAACTGCGTATAAGGAAATGCCAGAGGAGATGATAAAAAGGAATAAAGAAGGAATAATAGATGGGCGGTTGGGGCAAGATTATTAGTGACTGGAATTAACACCGATCATCTCATGAAAGAGGAGAGTGGTAAGGATTGCGAGGGTTGACAGAATTAGAGAGAAGGGGGAAGCTTTCTGGGGAATACACTGGGTGGGTGCTTGCCTGTGAAGACAACAGTCCATCACCCGCCTGCACAGAAACACACACACAGGCAACGCCAGTGTCAGTGAGTCAGCAGACACTCAGTCACGTGCCGAGCAGTTTGGCTTTTCTTGTACCCAGGGGAAGTGAGGGCAATTTTGAAGCAAGGAGGATCTGAGAAGGGGAGAAAGGGAAGCTTGAGGGCATGGGGATGTTTGCAGCCCACTAGGTTTCTTGGGCTGGCTTTGAGCCCTCTAGGGAGCATGGAAAGCAGACGCTGATGAAAGGGCTGTAAAGAGATTGTTGAGACACCGAGTACAGAGCAGGCCTGAGATCTAAGGGAAAGGCCCTGTCTGCATCACCTGTGCTGGGCTCTGAGCCCTCACAGCCTTTTGGAGCACCTTCACCCAGCACACAGAACGGTCTTGGGGGTCCTTCTGAGGGAACTGTCCGTGGTGAGGACTCTCTGGACACAGGATGGAAACCACCCCTCACTGACTTCTTGTGACTTTCCAGCTCTGTCTTCATTACCAAGGCTTTAACTTTCTGGGACTCTCCTGTCTGAGCAAATGGTCTGCTTGATCATTGTGGAAACTTGCCAATCGAGTCCTGAAAGACCCCTCCACTCTTCAGTGGAAAATATCACTCGCCAGTTCAACCTAAGATTCTCTGACTCCCAGGCTTCAAAATCCTCACTTTGCTGTTCCCACCAAATCCTGGGCTGTTGTATTGTCATCATTACCTGGTGCTAACTGAGCCCCCAACTTGAAAGAGCCACCATAAACTAAACATCTAATTCTGAGTACAATTTGGATCTTATTTCCCATCTCTGAGATGCTAGCAAAGCTTCCTGAGGCAGTGTTCTCCTTACCACAGTAAGCAAAACACTCAGCTTGGTCTTATCAATATTATTACCATGCACAAATGGGTACCTTACTTTTGACAAAGAAGGCAAAAAGATACAATGGGGAAAATATAGCTTCTTCAATAAGTGGTGCTGGGAATACTGGACAGCTATGTGTAAAGAATGAAATGAGAACACTTCCTAACAGCATACATAAGATAAACTCAAAATGGATTAAAGACCTACATGTAAGACCAGAAACTATAACGATGACATAAAGCAAGAACTTCTATGACCCATCTTCTAGAGTAATGGAAATAAAAACAAAAATAAACAAGTGGGACCTAGATAAATGTAAAAGCTTTTGCATGGCAAAGGAAATTATAAACAAGGTGAAAAGACAGCCCTCAGAATGGGAGAAAATAATAGCAAATGAAACAGCTGGCAAAGGCTTAATCTCCAAAATATACAAATCAATACCAGAAAAGCAAATAACCCAATCAAAAAGTGGGGAAAAGACCTAACCAGACATTTCTCCAAAGAAGACATACAGATGGCTAACAAACACATGAAAAGATGCTCAACATCACTCATTATTGGAGAAATGCAAATTAAAACCACAATGAGATATCACCTCATACCAGTCAGAATGGCCATCATCAAAAAGTCTACAAACAATAAATGCTGGAAAGGGTGTGGAGAAAGGGTAACGCTCTTGGACTGCTGGTGGGAATGTAAATTGATACAACCACTATGGAAGACTGTATGGAGATTCCTTTAAAAACTAGGGAGAAAATCCACCATATGACCTGGCAATCCCACTGTTAAGCATATACCCTGAGTAAACCAAAACTGAAAAAGATACACGCACCCCAGTGTTCACTGCAGCCCTGTTTACAATAGCTAGAGCATGGAAGCAACCTAGATGTCCATCGACAGATGACTGGACAAAGAAGCTGTAGTACATATATACAATGGAATACTACTCAGCCATGAAAAGGAACACACGTGAGTCAGTTCCAATGAAATGGATGAACCTAGAGCCTATTATACAGAGTGAAGTGGCCACAAAGAGAAAGACAAATATCGGAAGTGCCGGGGTGGGTGAAGCACAAGCTGGAACCAAGATTGCTGGGAGAAATATCAATCACCTCAGATATGCAGATGACACCACCCTTATGGCAGAAAGTGAAGAGGAACTAAAGAGCCTCTTGGTGAAAGTGAAAGAGGAGACTGAAAAAGCTGACTGAAAACTCAACATTCAAAAAATGAAGGTCATGGCATCTGGTCCCATCACTTCATGGCAAATAGATGGGAAAACAATGGAAACAGTAAGAGACTTTATTTTCTTGGGCTCTAAAATCACTGCAGATGGTGACTGCAGCCATGAAATTAAGACAATTGCTCCTTGGAAGGAAAGCTATAAGAAACCTAGACAGCATATTAAAAAGCAGAGACATTACCTTGTCAACAAAGGTCTGTCTAGTCAAACCTATGGCTTTTCCAGTAGTGAAAGTTGGACCATAAAGAAATCTGAACATCAAATAATTGATGCTTTTGAACTGTGGTGTTGGAGAAGACTCTTAGAAGACTCTTGAGAATCTCTTGGACAGCAAGGAGATCCAACCAGTCTATCCTTAAGGAAATCGATCCTGAATATTCATTGGAAGGACGGATGCTGAAGCTGAAGCTCTAATACTTTGGCCACCTGATGTGAAGAAATGATTCCTTAGAAAAGTCCCTGATGCTGGGAAATATTGAAGGCAGGAGGAGAAAGGGACAACAGAGGATGAGATGGTTGGATGGCATCACCGACTCAATGGACATGAGTTTGAGCAAGCTCTGGGAGTTGGTGATGGACAGGGAGGCCTGGCATGCTGCGGTCCGTGGGGTCGCAAAGAGTCAGACACAACTGAGCGACTGAGCTGAACACACATATGTGGAATCTAGAAAGATGGTACTGATGAATTTATTTTCAGGGGAGCAGTGGAGATGCAGACATAGGGAACAGACTTATGGACATGGAGGGGTGGGGAGGAAGGAGAAGGTGAGATGTATGGAGAGAGTAATACGGAAACTTATATTACCAAATGTAAAATAGATAGCCAATGGGAATTTGCTGTATGACTCAGGGAACTCAAACACAGGCTCCATAACAACCTAGAGGAGTAGGATGGGGAGGGAGATGGGAGAGAGGCTCAAGAGGGAGGGGACATGTGTGTACCTATGGCTGATTCATGTTGATATTTGGCAGAAAACAACAAAATTCTGTGAAGCAATTATCCTGCCATTAAATGAATAAATTAAAAAAAAACATTGAGTATTAGTGATATATGGGGAGACAGCTTTCTCCACTGGAAAGAGCAGATAAGTGATAAACACAGTTGCTGCAGCTAGAAATTTATGGTACCCACAACTTGGTACCAAGGAATGACTAAGGGTCACTTAGTGAGGGGCTAAGACAGGGAGGCCTGGCGTGCTGCAATTCACGGGGTTGCAAAGAGTCAGACACGACTGAGCGACTGAACTAAACTGAACTGAAGGCTCATTTTGGGCAACTGAGGTTTTGGACAATCAGAGTAGAATCTTTTCACATGAGGATCTCTGTTGCTTTTGGTGTAAAATCCTAATTCTTTAGCATATAAGCTTACCCATCACTCTCCCAGTTTTAACATTTAAAACTGGTATTTTGGAAAACCCCCAGGCTCCATGCAAACCAGAACAGTTGGTCACTCTGTTTCTCACAGCAAATCCCTTTGTACATTTTTGTTGTTGTTCAGTCACCAAGTCGTGTCCAATTCTCTGCAACCCCATGAATGAAAGCACACCAGGCTTCCCTGTCCATCACCAACTCCAGGAGATTGCTCAAATGCATGTCCATCGAGTCAGAGATGCCATCCAACCATCTCATCCTCTGTCGTTCCCTTCTCTTCCTGCCCTCAGTCTTTTCTAGCATCAGGGTCTTTTCCAATGAGTCAGTTTTTCGCATCAGGTGGCCAAAATATTGGAGTTTCAGCTTCAGCATCAGTCCTTCCAATGAATATTAAGGACTGATTTCCTTTAGGATGGACTGGTTGGATCTCCCTGTTGTCCAAGGGACTCTCAAGTGTCTTCTCCAGCACCACAGTTCGAGAGCATCAATTCTTCATCACTCAGCCTTCTTTATGGTCCTTTGCACATAATCCAGTCAATTATGAACCAAGACTAAGTTCTAGATTTGGATAGCCTGAATTTAGGCTCCTCAACCCATCAGCACGGTGACCTTGGGCAAATTACTGAGGTCATCTGTGCCTCAGTTTACTCATCTGCACAGTGATGCTAAAAGTTTCAAATGGCTGTTGTAGAATGAGATGAAATAACGAAGGTGAAGTACTTCAAGTGCCTGGTGTTCAAGAAATGAAGTCATAAGAACAGTTGATTATATTCATAATAATTAGAACAATTCTGCCTCGATCACGGGTTTATTCTCTGGTTTAGCACCAGATCTGGCACATAATAGACACTAAATGTATCTTTAAACGAAGGGATGAGTGATTCCTGTTTCCATGTTTTGTGTCAGTTCCGCAAACACGCTTTCTGTCCCCTCCGGACCTTGCACACTCTGTGGTGTGGCCTTCCCTACCTGGGACATTCTCCATCATCAAATGCCCCACCGCCTTCCCCTGCCTCTGACCCTTGGCCCATCTGCCTGGCTAATGCTTGCTGGAGTTCCACGTCTCAAATTAAGCATCACATCTTCTAGGAAGTCCTCCTCAAGAGCTACCCCCACCCAGACTGTCAAGGTCATACGTACCCCTCCCCCACCCCAGGAGCATGTACCGCATCTGTGGACTGAAGGTTTGCATCCCCACCCCAAAAATTCATCGTATGAAACCTAATCCCCAATATCATGGCATCCGGAGGTGGGATCTTTGAGAGGTCACTAGGCCCTGAGAGTGGACCCTCACAAATGGAAACAGCGCTCTTACAAGGAGAGACACAAGAGAACTCACTTCTTGGCTCTCTGCCACATGAGGACACAAGATGAGCATTTGCAAACCAGGAAGTGAGTCTTACCAGACACTGGGTCAGCCAGCACCTTGACCTTAGACTTTCAAACCTCCAACACTATAAGAAAGTAACATTGCTTAAGGCTATCAATCTAAGATATATTTCTTCAGTTCAGTTCAGTTCAGTCGCTCAGACGTGTCCGACTCTTTGTGACCCCATGAATCACAGCACGCCAGGCCTCCCCGTCCATCACCAACTCCCGGAGTTCACTCAAACTCATGTCCATTGAGTCGGTGATGCCATCCAGCCATCTCATCCTCTGTCATCCCCTTCTCCTCCTGCCCCCAATCCCTCCCAGAATCAGAGTCTTTTCCAATGAGTCAACTCTTCGCATGAGGTGGCCAAAGTATTGGAGTTTCAGCTTCAGCATCAGTCCTTCCAATGAACACCCAGGACTTTAGAATGTCCTTTAGAATGGACAGGTTGGATCTCCTTGCAGTCCAAGGGACTCTCAAGAGTCTTCTCCAACACCACAGTTCAAAAGCATCAATTCTTCGGCACTCAGCTTTCTTCACAGTCCAGCTCTCACATCCATACATGACCACTGGAAAAACCATAGCCTTGACTAGATGGACCTTTGTTGGCAAAGTAATGTCTCTGCTTTTGAATATGCTATCTAGGTTGGTCATAACTTTTCTTCCAAGGAGTAAGCATCTTTCAATTTCATGACTGCAGTCACCATCTGCAGTGATTTTGGAGCCCAGAAAAGTAAAGTCTGACACTGTTTTCACTGTTTCCCCCTCTATTGCCCATGAAGTGATGGGACCAGATGCCATGATCTTAGTTTTCTGAATGTTGAGCTTTAAGCCAACTTTTTCACTCTCCTCTTTCACTTTCATCAAGAGGCTTTTTAGTTCCTCTTCACTTTCTGCCATAAGTGTGGTGTCATCTGCATATCTGAGGTGATTGATATTTCTCCCAGCAGTCTTGATTCCAGCTTGTGTTTCTTCCAGCCCACCGCTTCTCATGATGGAATCTGCATATACGTTAAATAAGCAGGGTGACAATATACAACCTTGACATACTCCTTTTCCTATTTGGAACCAGTCTATTGTTCTATGTCCAGTTCTAACTGTTGCTTCCTGACCTGCATATAGGTTTCTCAAGAGGCAGATCAGGTGGTCTGGTATTCCCATTTCTTTCAGAATTTTCCACAGTTTATTGTGATCCACCTAGTGAAAGGCTTTGGCATAATCAATAAAGCAGAAGTACATGTTTTTCTGGAACCCTCTTGCTTTTTTGATGATCCAGCAGATGTTGACAATTTGATCTCTGGTTCCTCTGCCTTTTCTAAAACCAGCTTGAACATCTGGAAGTTCACGGTTCACGTATTGCTGAAGCCTGGCTTGGAGAACCTTGAGCATTACTTTACTGGCGTGTGAGATGAGCGCAATGAGCAGTACAAATGGTCTCAGTTCAGTTCTGTCGCTCAGTTATGTCCGACTGTTTGTGGCCCCGTGAACCGCAGCACGCCAGGCCTCCCTGTCCATCACCAACTCCCGGAGTTCACCCAAACCCGTGTCCATTGAGTCAGTGATGCCATCCAACCATCTCATCCTCTGTCGTCCCTTCTCCTCTTGCCCTCAGTCTTTTCCAGCATCGGGGTCTTTTCAAATGAGTCAGCTCTTCGCATCAGGTGGCCAAAGTATTGACACCACATTTCATAATCTGTTTGACATAGGGCCACCCCTATGGACAGCACTAAAGTGGGTCCTTTTAAAATGAATTCCTAGAAGGACTTCCCTGGTGGTCCAGTGGTTAAGACTCCACGATGCCAATGCAAGGGGCTAGAGTTCTATC
Source organism: Bos mutus (assembly GCF_027580195.1). Classification (NCBI taxonomy): domain Eukaryota; kingdom Metazoa; phylum Chordata; class Mammalia; order Artiodactyla; family Bovidae; genus Bos; species Bos mutus. The sequence goes on from NC_091640.1 coordinate 54,680,792, forward strand.
CCTGGCTGAAGAACTAAGATCCCACATGCCATGAAACATAGCCACACACACAAAAAGGATCCAATTAATTCCTGGAGACGAGCACATACTGGGCACTCGACTACATGAATTTTAAAAGAAGGAGGGAGGAACTTCCCTAGGGGTCCAGAAGTTAGTTAAGACTTCACCTTCTGATGCAGGGGGTGTGGGTTCCAGCCCTGATGGAGGAACTAAGTTTCCACAAGCCTTGTGCCTAAAACCTAGAGCAGAAGCAATATTGTAACAAATTCAAGAGAGACTTGAAAGCCCCTCCACATCAGAAGAAAAATCTTTTTTTTTTAAAGAAAGAAAATGTATTCAATGAATTGTTTTTAATTAATCACTTCCAGCTCTGCTAGACATTTGAATGGACTAAGATCTCCGTCTCCTGCAACACAAGAACTAGCTTCCATTTCAGGAAAGTCACTTTCCAGTTCTGGGATAAAACATGGCAGAGGAGGAAAGCAGAGACATGGAATAATTTCTCTACTTTATCCAAACTAAGTTTGATTTTTTTTTTTAAGGCACATAATTTGGAAAATGAATTTCGTCTTTGGAATTCGGTCTTAAGGCTTTCTAGTCTAGCATTATACATATCGATTTTTCCTGGCGACATCACACTGAAATCTGATTAGCAACAGATTACTGTACGGGGCAGCTTTCTTAAGAGCCTTGCAAACCGAATCCCCGGCAGTGGTTCAACTGATCTCCTAAGCGGGCCTCTTCAAGGAAGCCAGTGAACTGGGAGCCCGGGCGGCAAGAAGAGATAACTTGCGACAAGACGTGTCCAAGTCTTGAAAGTGGAACATCTGCTCCCCGGCCTCAAAAGTGAAACAATCCAATAATTACAGTCCTTGGTGCTTTTTTTTTTACTACCTCAGGAAACATTTTGCAACTAACTAGCAATTTCCAAAAATATGGCTCAAGTAACACATCTCCTCCCGCAGGAGAGGGTGCGAGCTGTAGCGAAGCAAGGGATCGTTATCTTCGGGGTTCTGGCGAGGTGCTCTTGAGGACAGCTTTTAATTGGGGAAACGTGTGATGCCTCGGTCTGGGGCTTAGAAGCTATCTCCTGGGAGGAGCCGAGGCCCCATTTGCCAAGTGTGTAGTTAGGACACATTGAAAAAAGCAGCCGTCTGGGCAGGAAGGGGGAACGGTGGGGAGGAACAGCAAGTAGAGAGTTTGGCATTTTCATACCCCACTCTGGGATGTGCTGGGATTTTGCATTCAAGTTTTCAGAGATCCCAGGTTTTTGGAATTGGTTCAGGAAGACAGACAAGAATTCCAGGTGATCAGCCCACTCGTCACTATAAGTAGCAGGTGGCCAGGTGTGAGGATTATAAATGTTGCCTTCACTCACGGCACCCAGTGACTATGTGGTGGTGGGACCCCAGCAACAAGGCTGGTGTCTTCCTTGCTTAAATCAGAGGGAGAGAAACATTAATATTGGATTGTGCTGACCTCTGCCTTCAGGTCAGGCCAGAAATCATGTGCAGGGACACCCCTGCAGGGCCACCTGATATATGGATCCTTCTTTTAGAATCAGCAGAACTGAGTTGCCTCTAGATGTCAAGGTTTTATAACTAAGAGCAGTAGTTCTCAAATTCTAATAGCACTAGCTTTCAAACTTTAGATTGTAATCTGTGAGCTTGTTAAAAACTTACATTTCTGGGTTTGCCTCAGCGCTTGCCTGTTCCAGGCAGTCTTCCCTGATTTTTGAGCCCTCTCCTTCATTGGAAGCAAAGAGACTCGTCTACCTTTCCATATTTGCACCGAGATGTGTTGGATTCTCTCTACAAGTTTACCAAGGTGTATGAACATTTTGCAAATGCTCAAATTTCTTTTTTTTTTTAAATTTTTGTTGGAGTATAGTTTACTCTAGGGCTTCCCTGGTGGTTCAGATGGTAAAGAATCCACCTGCCAAGGCAGGAGATGCGGGTTTGATCCCTGGGTCAAGAAAATGCCTGGGGAAGGGAACAGCTGCCCCCCCCCCACCCCCAGTAATTTTGCCTGGAGGATTCCGTGGACCGAGGAGCCTGGCAGGCTACAGACACGACTGAGCAACTCACACACACACACATATAGTGTTGTGCTGGTTTCTACTGTGTAGCAAAGGGAATCAGCTCTGTGTTATACATGTCCCCTCTTTTTTGGATTTCCTTCCCATTCAGGTCTCCACAGAGCGCTGAGTAGAGGTCCCTGTGATCCGCAGTCGGTTCTCATTGGTTACCTATTTTATGTCTCATAGCTGTATACATGTCAATGCTAATCTGCCGATCCATCTCAACCCGCTCCCCACATCCCCTCTTGGTGTCTATATGTTTGTTCTCTACGTCTGTGTCTCTATCTCTGCTCGGCAAATACCATCATTTAGACCATTATTCTAGATTCTACTCAGCGTTCTTACATACCCGTCCTGCCCGAGGATAGGCCCGCTTGCTGGCAATCACTTCCCAGCTCCACTTGTGACGGTTCACAAAAGGAAGCTGACCTCTGACACAAAAGGTAAGCCAGCCTTACCTCGGTGCAGAGCCCCAGAGTGTGAAAACCTGAAGGGCAGGAAACGAAGAGGAAGATGGACAATGCAGCGTCCTGAGAGAGGCGTGAGCAAGAGCGAAGTGAGTGTCAAAGGTAAATATTGAAGGCTCATAGCAAGACTTTGCACCTCGCCTTTCTTTTCAGAATTAAAAATTCAAGTGAGTGACAGCTGCCACGGGGACACTTATTTGAATTGAGAAATAAAATCAGATTTTTTTTTTTCCTGAAAGCTAATTGGTTTGGCTGATGGGATTTTACAATAAAGGCAGGGTTTACTAACTTGCTGGTAGGTTTTTTTTCTTTTTCTTTTCTTTTTTTTTTCTTGACCTCCAAGGTCTTGGTGAAAATATACTGAAAACATTTAAAAAAATAAGAGCAATTTTTAAGTCAGCAAGGCTATATTGGCTAAGGTGTGTTGAAATTCACAGTATTTCCATTTTCTCAGCTTGTTGTGAGAATAAACAAGGTCCTAAGTGGGAGGGTAACAGGTATAATTACTGAGAGTTGTTCTGTAAGACTCGGTAAAGCCTTTTTGGTATATTTCCCAGAAACTGGAAAAATGAGTGACTCTGATGACTGGGCACGAAGCCCTTCCAGACATCAGGTGGTCTCTAATTCTGTGCCTTTATCACCACTGAAGGAGACCTAATCGAATTGTCCGCTGAGAGATCGCTGGATATACTTTTTGATGATAGACCACCACATAGCTTCAAAGGAGGTCAGAGAATCGGGGATACTGCTTCAACAGAGCTCCTTCCCTTCCTACCTGTGCATGTATGTGACTAAGATTTCTCATGCCTATGACCATAAAACAAAAGGAACGAACTGCATTGATGCTGGATGCTCACCTGTTAAATTCATAAACACCATTCCTTCATGGGGCTTCCCAGGTGGCTCAGTGGTAAAGAATCTGCCTGTCAGTACAGGAGACGGAGGTTCAATTCCTGGGTTGGGAGGATCCCCTGGAGGAGGAAATGGCAATCCGCTCCAATATTCTTGCTTGGAGAATTTCATGGACAGAGGAGCCTGGTGGTCTACAGTCCATGGGGTTGATCAGCTGAGCACACACATGGACACTAGAAAATGGGGAGGAAAAAAGAAACTTCCACCTGCTTCATTAGAGGTGATTTCCCCATGAATTTTATTTTTCACTTTTTGTTTAAACAAGCTCATTGAATTTTTAATTAATTAATGTATTTGTTTTTGGCTGTGCTGGGTCTTCAGCTGGTGCATGATTTTTCCAGTTGCAGCAGGCAGGGGCTGCTCTCGCTGCGGTGCGTGGTCCTCTGATTGCGGTGCCTTCCCTTGTTGCGGAGCACCGGCTCCAGTGGAGCAGGCTTCATTGTTGTGGCTCGTGGGCTCGGCACCTGTAGCTCCCAGGCGCTAGAGCTCCGGCTCAGTAGTAATGGCGCACGGACCTAGCTACTCCGAGGCATCGGGATCTTCCTGGACCGGAGATCGAACCTGTGTCTCCTGCAATGATCGGCATGCAGATTCTCTACCACCGAGCCACGAGAGAAGCCCTGTTTTTCGCTTTCTGTGTTTAATAATGATTGATCAGTATTTGTGCCGTGTTTATGTTGGTTTTGCTTAGTTGTGCACTAATAATAACTGTAATAATAGCTCCATCCAGAATAATTTTATTAAACTGTTAGAGCATACTGGTGACAGGAAATTAAAATAAACTTCAATTCGATACATTTTTGATGCAGATGTGTTTGACAGGGTGATAAATAAAGACTTAAGTATAAAAATATGTTACATTTGGAAAAAGTTAAGTAGCAGAAGTTTGAAGGAAAATATGAGTTTAAGGGGGAAAAGTATGATGTAAAATTACCTTCTGTTAATTAAGGGCTTGTTGAATGTTTTTTAAAGGGACGATGGTGGGTAATTAATTGCTTCTGCATTTAAATTCCTTTAGATTCATTTAAGCCTCCCAGATGGCTCAGAGATAAAGAATCCACCTGCCAGTGTAAGAGATGCAGGTTCGATCCCTGGGCCAGGAAGATCCCCTGAGAAGGGAATGGCAATCCACTCCAGTATTCTTGCCTAGAGAATTCCATGGACAGAGGAGCCTGGCATGATACAGTCCATGGGGTCACAAAGAGTACTACACAGTACATTTAAAAGAATGATGAACTTGTTCTATTTCAAAATGCCTATATTTCCAATATGTTGAAAATTCTATTCCATTGAACTATTTTAAATTATGGTGCAAAATTACAGAATTGTAAATGATTCTGAATCCTGCTGGCTTCAGGTTTGGACTGGAGGAATCAAATCATGAAAGTAGCCCCTAACAGCTCTTCGGAGGAAATGACAGACAGGACCAGCAAACAGTTATCAATACAAAAAAAAAGAAGAAGAAGAAGAGGGATGGGGAAAGCTTTGTAATGGCAGGAAAACTTCCCATTTCTTCCCCAAAGGGACTTGAGCTTAAATTAAAGCCTCAAGCATGGTTTCAAAAAGATCCTTTTGGCAAACACTACTAGTTATCCCTCAATATCTCTTTACCCCATTTCCTTAAAACCTCCAAATATGAGGGACACATTACTTTAGAAATGAAGCCTAATTTCCCAGCCTCTCTGGTTGTAGTGCATGGCCACGTAGCCAAGTTCTGGGCAACGCTACGTAAGCAGAAGTGTATGTGGCGGCTTTGAGGAACCTTCAGGCAGCTGATGCAAGCCCTTTGCTTCTCATTCTTACCCCCTTCCTCCTTCCTGCTGGCTGGGATGTGGACTTGCTGGGTGGAGCTCCGGCAGCCACAAGATGACCTGGGGACAGCAGACACAGTGGAGCATGAAAGCAGAAGAGTTGGGGTCCCCAGCATGGTAGCACTGTCTACCGGCCTGGGATTGCCCAACTCTGGACTCTGAATGTGATGGAGAAATACACTTTTCTTCTAAGCACTGTTATTTTGTGACTCTCATACTTGTAGGCAAGTCTCGTTTGACCTGTCTTCTCTATCCATCCAGTAGCTGCCACAGAGCTCCCTCCTCCCTTTGAAAGGAACAATTTTTTTTTTTTTTGGATGAGTCCTTTGGGGCTATTTAGGCAGCAGTTGAAATTAAAAGACGCTCCTTCGAAGAAACGTTATGACCAACCTAGACAGCATATTAAAAAGCAGAGATCTTTGCCAACAAAGATCCATCTAGTCAAAGCTATGGTTTTTCCAGTAGTCATGTATGGATGTGAGAGTTGGACTATAAAGAAAGCTGAGCGCCGAAGAATTGATGCTTTTGAACTATGGTGTTGGAGAAGACTCTTGAGAGTCCCTTGGACTGCAAGGAGGTCCAACCAGTCCATCCTAAAGGAAATCAGTCCTGAATATTCATTGGAAGGACTGATGCTGAAACCGAAACTCCAGTACTTTGGCCACCTGACTAGAAGAACTGACTCACTGGAAAAGACCCTTATGCCAGGAAAGATTGAAGGCAGGAGGAGAAGGGGACAACAGAGGATGAGATGGTTGGATGGCATCCTTGACTTGATGGACATGAGCTTGAGTAAACTCCGGGAGTTGGTGATGGACAGGGAGGCCTGATGTGCTGTAGTCCATAGGGTCAGAGAGAGTCAGACACGACTGAGGGACTGAACTGAACTGAACTTCCCTTCATCCACCCCCGTCCTCCAACCCTTGTCAGATTGGGAATGTGCTTATTAATTCCCCAGAGACCCAGTCTGCTCGTCCATCTGACTTCCTGTTTAGGTGACACCAACCTGCTTCCCTGCTATCTGGTCAGGTGGTGAGAGACACAGAGAAGGCCTGACGATCACCCACAGAATAGAGCCGGAGTTCTCAACCCTGGCTGCAGATTAGAATCGACAGGGCAGGGGGCTCTTAACACAAACCCTCTGCAGCCCCATCCCTGACAAATTAAATCAGGAGGGAGGAAGTTGGATGGGTATTGGTTCTTAAAAATATCTTCTCGGGAGTTTATAACACACAGCCTAGCTACAGATCCATTCACTGTCTTAGAGGAAAGCCTCTCTTAAATAGCAGCACCTCCACCAATAGTCTGGTATTTTGTCAGAGCAGCTAAGTGTTCTAGCCATCTATTCCAACAGCATGGAGTTTCCCCCATACACCACCAAGCAATTTTCTACACCAGCTGGGTGACCTACAGTTCAACTCAACGCTGACCCACTCTACCTGGAGATAATATCAGACCCCACAGGTCAGAGACCCACTCTCACAAGACTAGACTCCTCCCTCGCCCCACCCCAGGGGTCATTTGCAAGCCCAGGTTGATTTGTGCTTTTGACCCCAGGGTTGTAGATTGAAAGTTCCAGCGACCCCTTCCTTGGGTTCAATTCATTTGCTAGAGCAACACACAGAATTCAGAGAAATATTGTACTTATTGGATGATTGGTTTATTACGATGTTATAACTCAGGAGCAGCAGATGGAAGAGACGCCTAGGGTAAGACATGGAGGCAGGGGGGCCATGGGGCTTCTGTGCCTTTTCTGAGCACCGTTCTCCCCAAATCTCCGTGTGCTCACCAACCGGGAATCTCTCCAAAGCCTGTCCTCTTAGGTTTTGATGGTGCCTTCCCGGGGCCATGATTTAGCAAGTTATTGGCCGTGTGCGTGTGCTCAGTTGTGTCCAACTCTTTGCGACCCCACGGACTGTAGCCCACCAGGCTCCTCTGTCCATGGAAATTCCCAGGCAAGAATACTGGAGTGGACTGCCATTTTCTCCTCCAGGGGATCTTCCTGAACCAGGGATCGACTTATGACCTGACTTATGTGTCTCAGAAGTCTCCTGCCTTGGCAGATGAGTTCTTTACCGCTGAGCCCCCTGGGAAGCCACTGGCCATTGTCGATTAATTCATTCTCCAGTCCTTCTTCACTCCCTGTAGGCTGAGGGCGGGACTAAGGGCTCTAAACCTCCAGTCCCTGGTTAGTTCTCCTGGCTAGCAGCCCCCCATCCTTAGGTGATACAGGGGCTTCCCAAACCTCATTAATAAAAGAAAAGACTCCTTTCTTGTAGCCATCACTTTAGGAAATTCCAATATTCTAGGAACTCCATGCCAGAAGCTTAGATGAGGACCAAATATGTATTTCTTATTATGAATCACAGTATCATAGCAGCCCAATCAAACTAATATAGGGACATACTGGGAACTGGAAGCACCCTAAATTCAGGGGTTACCCCAGCCTACCCTTGGTCTCTTTGTTTATTTCACACACTTAGTGCAGCTGATCAAGAACTAGAGCCAAAGTCCTCATGTTTTCTGCAGAATCCTTTTATATCCTCAAAGATTATCAAGGACCCCAAAATGCTTTCGTTCATTTGTCTTATAACTTTTAAGACTTCCCAAATTAGAGATTAAAACTGAGGCATTTAAAAAATCTGTATTCATTAAAAAACACAATAAACCCATTTCATCCTTAAAACTGAGCCAATTTTTAAATGAAAAAATAACATTATCCAAAACAAACAAACAAAAAGTAATAAGACAAGTGGTATTATTTTACATTTTTTCAAATCTCTTTAATATCTGACTTAATAGAAGACAGCTGGATTCTCATGTCTGCTTTTGAATTCAATTTGTTGGTATGTTGTTTTGGTGGAAAACTTGAAGAAAATCTAGCCTTGCATAGATGCATAATTGAAAAAGGGAAGAGTATTGAATAACCTTTTCGAATTACATTCTTTTTTTGATACTATACCAAAACTTGACAAGTAGCAGCATCTTAGAGGCGAGGTGCCCTGTAGATTCTGAAGCTGTGTAATGAACTTCCACACTCTGTTTAGTAACCTCCACTGTTCTATCTTAAACTTTGAACAGATCTTCTACCTATGCATGAATATGTGACATTATGTGTTGACCATTTGAAATATTGGTTCTCTAAACTATGCAGATCTTTCAAGAATTGATAGGGATAGAATAGGATAGTTATACAGGTAGAAGTCCCAGTAGGGGACTCTAGATAAGGAGGGAAACCTAGGAAACTCTAGGAGACCACTGTAATTAATGATTGCTAAAGAAAGCTACTGTAACATCCTTCACTTCTGAAGCAGGCTTCAGTTCAGTTCAGTTCAGTTGCTCAGTCATGTCCGACTCTTTGCGACCCCATGAATCACAGCACTCCAGGCCTCCCTGTCCATCACCAACTCCCGGAGTTTACTCAAACTCATGTCCATTGAGTCAGTGATGCCATCCAACCATCTCATCCTCTGTTGTCCCCTTCTCCTCCTGCCCTCAATCTTTCCCAGCATCAAGGTCTTTTCCAATGAGTCCACTCTTCGCATCAGGTGGCCAAAGTATTGGAGTTTCAGCTTCAACATCAGTCCTTCCAATGAACACCCAGGACTGATCTCCTTTAGGATGGACTGATTGGATCTCCTTGCTGTCCAAGGGACTCTCAAGAGTCTTCTCCAACACCACAGTTCAAAAGCATCAATTCTTTGGCACTCAGCTTTCTTTATAGTCCAACTCTCACATGAAGCAGGCTTGCTTAACTATAAAACCATAAACAAAACCACAAGATATGCCCCAGTCCATTCCATGGAAGAAAAATGTCACCACCCTTCTATTAACATGATAATCCTAGTTTGACCTCATTAGGGTCAGAAACTTCCCTGCCTGATATGAAGAAGGAGCCAGTGAAGGAGGAGTTATTGACGTGTGCCTTAAGTCTATATCTGCATCTACTTGAAGAAAGTGGTCTTTCTCCCAGCCCCCTTTCTACTATACAATTGTAGCCCACTCAATGCCTGCCCACTCGCATCTCTTACAAGCATTCTACATTAATTAATCTAATTCTTGCCTATCACTTTGCCTCTCACTGAATTCCTTCTCCGCTGAGACACAAAGAACTTGAGCCTCAGTAAGCCCAGACACCAGGTGAGTGATGTGAATTAAAAGATTAGAGTGGGTTAGAGTCCCCAACTTGGTTTTTGGCTGAGTTCATGTCCTGGCCTTGTGGGTTTGAGTCCCAAACTAGGTTCTGGCTGGGTTCAAGTCCTGGCACATGGGCTCAAGTCACAGTCTGAGGTAAATGGTTTCAGAATGACACATTTCATTGCACATTTCTGCAATGGGGGAGACCTGAGTTTGATCCCTAGGTCGGGAAAATCCCCTGGAGGAGGGCATGACAACCCACTACAGTGTTCTTGCCTGGAGAATCCCATGGGGAGAGGAGCCTGGCAGGCTATAGTCCACAGGGTTGCAAAGAGCTGGGCATGACTGAGCGACGAGCACTTTCGCTTTCGTAAGTCTAGATACAAAAGAAGTGGTACAGCCAGAGTCTGAGGTTGAGCATTGCCTTCAAGGCAGCTTCCTCAAGGGAGGCTATTTATGTAAGTTCCTCAGGCTGGGGATGACTAACCTCCTCCGGCAGGGGTGGAAGGACCACCTCTACTGCCCTGGAAGGCTTGGCAGAATTTAGAAGTTCTAAGTCCCTAGTTTCATCAGAATGGCTCCATCCCAGTTTTCATGATCCTATCCCTTCCCAATCAATGCTCTATGTTTAACAAAAGAGACCCCTGACTATAGGTTGGAATTTCAGCTTGCTTTGCAATTCGGTCACCTGCAAGATTATACTTTTATTTGTTTTTCAAAGGAAATTTTTCAGCCACGAGAGTAAAATTTCAAGACAGCAGCAAAAGCTTTCAGATCTCTTTTATACATGTTGAGCTGGGAATGTAAAGCCTTTAGCTCACCATTTTATTTCTCCCAAGCTCTGTAGTGCAGTTAGAAACACCCAACCAAACCCAGGAGACTCCTTATTTTTGACTAAACTCTCCTATACTGGCAAATATTGGGTCATTTAGAGCCTTGCCTTCTATTGGGACTTGGCTACGGGAATCCACCAGTGATCATTTGCATAACGTCTTTGCCACTGTGTGCTCTGGGCTACAAGTGCCCCTTCTTGCTGGAAAGAGGGTCATTAAATCCTCTGAATCCAATCAGATCAGAGAACCAATTCCATTAAGTGCAGAACCAATTCATCGAACTCCTCATTAACATTCTGTTTTTCTGGAACACCCGTGAGGGCGGGGCAGGAACACTGATCAAGCCATTCTCCCTAAGCCTACTGCCCTTGAATCTGGTGCCTGCGGTCCCAGCCTGGCCATCAGTTGGTTGACAGACGTTGAAGCCAGATCACCCTCACATTTGTGGTGCTTTCAGCAAGAACAGCTAGAGTCTCATCCTGAGCTGGAGATGCAGAGAGGCTGAACTGCCCACAGCAGCTCTTATCTCTAACCGCAGAGGTGCGTATATTCCGTATATTCTGCCATTAGACACCTTCCTCAGGGAGCATCCCAGCCACGGAGGTGTGGAGCTTCTAGAATGCAAACCTGACCTGGTCGTTTCTCTATTTAAATTCCTCAGTTGGCTCCCCATCACCCACAGGACAGTCCAGATTCTTTACTGCTCTCCAGAGCCCTGCCCGCCTCCTGCTTTGCTCCCGCCACGGACACTCTGTTCTTCCTGCTGCTTTGAATTGTTGTTTCAAATTGCTTGGTGTTCCAAGGATGGGACTGGCAGTACCATGCTGTGACTTCGATCTTCTTCTTCAACTTTTCCTGTATGGAAATTTCTTTCTTGGTCCCCAGGATTCATTTCTATAGCTTTCTTCATCTTGAAGTTGTTTCTAGCAACATTCCGCTGTTTCCTTGGTTTCCAGTTCCTCTGTTAGGGGAACCATTGACCAAAACCACCTGCTCCAGCCAAGCAAGATGGTAACCACGTACGTGAGTTATCTTGCAACAGGAGGTCCTGATAAGGAACACAGAACTAACAGGCTACCACCAACTGGAAGAATTTGGGAAAGGTCAAAGGTCGAAAAGAGAGCGGAGACACCAGTCCATCTGTCCTACCAACCTCTCAGAATCCTTCTCGAAGGAATCCATCTCGGCTGAGTAGTGCATGTCCCACCAGGAAGGACCCTGAGTCAGAGGGATTGATCCAATCACCGTAAAACCTGAGACTGTGAGCCACACAGCAGACGAGTTCTCCTGGCTTCCCTCACCCTCCTGCTCTCTGCCTGGGCGCCCCTCCTCGATAAAATCTCCTGCGTCCTCAGCATGTGTCACTTCTTGGACAATTCATTTCCCAGTGTTAGGAGACCACTCTCGGGCTCCAGAAGCGGTTTCTCTTCCTGCAGCTCCTCTTCAAGACTCTCAGACCACATCTCCACTGTTAGACACTTCACTTCTTCCCACCCCTGGGCCCCTCCACCCAAGATTGTGACCCTCCCACCCTAGCCCAGCCCTCTTTCCCCAGTCCTGGGTCTTTCCCCCTCCCACTCAGCCTCTCTCCTTCCAAGATTGCCACCTTCTTAGGGGAGGGTTATATCCCAATCACTTGGGGGAGGGTTATATCCTGATCACTTGGGGGGGCGTTATATCCCAATCGCTTGGTGAGGGGGTTATATCCCGATCGCTTGAGGAGGGGGTTATATCTTGATCGCTTGGGGAAGGCTGTAGACTGGCAGGCTACAGCCCATGGGGTTGCAAAGAGTCGGACATGACTGAGTGACTAACACTTTCACTTTCATAAGTCTAGATGCAAAGAAAGCGCTACAGCCAGAGTCTGAGGTTGAGCATTGCCTTCACAAAGATGATACCCTGCTTTGGACAGGGCCTGTGGTGTCTGCTTTCCTGCATTTGCTTTTGCTTCATCCTTGCCTTGTGAAGATGACGTGTTCTAGGGCCCTCTCGGCAGAATTTGGTGTTAAATGTTTCTGCATTTAAATCCCATCTTGGTCTTTTACTGGAAGTGTGCTCTTAGTAACTTGCCTTGTGTTTCTCGGGAAAACTTATTGAATTATTATGAAAATAAGTTGTTTATTAATTCTAGCAACTACATCATATCACAAATTTTGACAGATTTCCAGACCTGAGTCAGATGGGTGGGCTTCCAATATTTGTCAATTGCCTAACAACTCCTTTAAGGCTCAATTTTTTTTCATCTGTGATAAGACTATCATCACAACACTCAGCTAACAGAACTCTGTGGATTAAATAAAATAAAGCACGAACTGATTTTAGAGGAGAGAAATGTTATCTTTTATTATTTTGTATGAGTTAATTCACTGGGATATATGCTTTTTGATGTGTGGTATGGTCTAAAAGAGGGCTTCCCTGGTAGCTCAACTGGTAAAGAATGCGCCTGCAATGCAGGAGACTCAGATTCCTGGGTCAGGAAGATCCCCTGGAGAAGAGATAGGCTATCCACTCCAGTGTTTTTGGGCTTCCCTGGTGGCTCAGACGGGTTAAGAATCTGCCTGTATTGTGGGAGACCTGGGTTCGAACCCTGGGTTGGGAAGATCCTCTGGAGGAGGGCATGGCAACCCACTCCAGTATTATTGTCTGGAGAATCCCACGGACAGATCCCAAGCCAGAATTCCTGGCTGGCTACAGTCCATGGGGTCGCAAAGAGTTGGACACAACTGAGTGACTAAGCACAGCACAGCATGGCCTAAAAGAGGGCTTCCCTGATGGCTCAGATGGCAAAGAATCTGCCTGCCATGCTCGAGACCTGGGTTTGATCCCTTGGTGGAGAAGATCCTCTGGAGAAAGGAATGGCTACACACTCCAGTATTCTTGCCTAGAGAATCCCATGGACAGAGGAGCCTGGTGGGCTACAGTCCGCAGGGTCAAAAAGAGTCAGACATGACTGAGCGACTAACACACACATGTGGTCTAGAAGAAGTGCTAACAATTCCAGTTGTTTCTCTTTTCGTTTGTTTGTATGCTTTATATCTGCAAGAGATTTTAAGGTTCTTGTGGTAACAAGTTTGCTTTCTTCCCAGTACTCAACATGACTGGTTTTAATCTATGATCCCCAGATGTTATTAAGCTGTTTTTTTTTTTTTTTTTTTAAGTTGGTGGAATGATATTAAGCAGAATCCAGATGATGCAAACGACGTGTTGGGCTTAACGAGAAGGGTCCCTGGGATAAGCGAAGGCACAGGGATGGGCAAGATCGTGGGGTGCAGGGTTACGTGGCTGGGGGAAAGTCTACAGCTAGAAGAACTCATTAGGGAGGGCAGGGCTGGCCTGCAGCCCCACAAGTGGACCCATGTTCTGAACTAGAAAGGACACCAGACATCCTGTAATCCAGCCAGTGAGTCTCTCCCAGCTCCAGACAGCTGTGGAAAATCCACGGGCCCTGACATCAAACGGACCTGGATTTGCCTCCGAGGACATTGCTCTCGCTTATTTAAACTGACCGCAGCCCTCGGAGCCTTGCTAGTAGCCCCAAGATGTGGGTGATAATGCTGATTTCTCAGGTTTACGATGAGGCTAAGCTAAAGGATGTTTGTGGAAGTGTTGCCATTTTGGAACCAGAGCTGTCATTAGGTTGAACCTCTGCTTGAACACATTGCTTACAGGAAATTTCCGCTGCTTGCAGATTTTTCTAACACTATGTAGATAGTCCATTAGTTGCAAGAGAAAATGGGAAGCCACAGTTGATTCTGGAGAGGTGCACAGCGTATCTAGAAGATTCTTCCTGCTTGTTGTTCAGTCACTCAGTTGTGTCTGACTCTTTGTGACCCCATGGACTGCAGCACACCAGGCTTCCCTGTCCTTCACCATCTCCCGGAGCTTGCTCAAACTCATGTCCATTGAGGGAAGAATTGGGGGGAGAGGTGAGGAGTTACAAATAGAGGCCAATGCAGACTATGATTGGAGCATGTCTGTGTAAATATTTACATGCCATACGATCCCTACACAATGCACTGACGTTTTCTGAGTGCCGACACTGAGGGATGCACACCACACGCATTGCAGCATTGACTCCAAGATGTGGGTGCTCCAGTGATGAGGCTGTGTGGTTAGTTCATAGCACGTATCTTCTAAGCAGTATTACGAACTTAAGGTCTTGTGGCAATAGCAAAGAAAGCTTTTCTCACCTTATTGCTATTAATGATTGTCACTGTGACCTCAAAAGCCTTTTATTTTAGAACAAGGCTTAGGAGAAATTGTAACCCAGGATCTTTTCATCCAGACATCCTTTGTTTAGTACACCTTGGGTATCCACTCTGTTTTCAACTTGATTTTTTACTTTTTTAAATTATGTTTTATTCTTTTGGGCCACACTGTGCGGCACGTGGGGTCCTAGTTCCCTGACCAGGAATGAGCCACACCCTTCGCTTTTGAAGCACGGAGCTAGAACCACTAGACCAGCGGGGAAGTCCCTGCATCCACTCTTAACGCCTTCCTGACTCAGAGGCCTGCACCTCTCGTCACTGTCCAGAATGGTATAGACGGCAAATCGCACTGTTTTCATCCTCTAAGACTTTTCACCTCCTCCATGCAGACTTCCTGTACTGAATCCTTGCCCTCCCTCGAGTACCATCCTCCAGCATCCTTCTAGTTGTTGACACCCTGGTGGCCTTTGCTTGAGATCCACACCTCTCCTATGAGTTGTGTTTATTCTGTTTCAGTTCTTTATACATGCCCTTGAGTTGTGGGCTTCTGGAGGCAAAAGTGTCATTGTGTTGACAGAATGACATATTGCAAAGGGCCCTCGGGAACAAAGGAGTCAGGACACTAGAGTTGTGTGAACTGTGAGAGTACACTTGTCTTCTCTGTAAGATCTGCCTGTTGGTCTAGACTCAGGTCCTCAGGGTAATCCAGTGGAAGGCTGTGGTTATGTCCCGTCCTCCTCACTCAGAGGCCTCCGCCCAGGGGAGCCTGTAATAATTCTGTAATAACACCAAAAAAGGTCAGCCACGAGATTCTAAGACAGGAAGGGGATGACAATTTGAAAGGGGCACTGTTGGGGTTGAAGCTACCAAATTTTCTCCTATCCGTCTACTTCATTACTAGCAGGACTTGCCATTGTTTTAATCCATCATCTGCTCTGCCGGTCAGAACGCGTCTCCCACCTCAAGGGCACTTTCATAAACGTCCCGTCTGCTCTGGAAGCCACGCCACGCCCCTCTGCACCAGTCCCCAGCCTCTGGCTCTGCCCCTGCCTCACAGCAACTGCTGCTGGTCAAGCAGACGCCTCTGGTGCCTTCTAACTGGACTTCTTAAATGTATGGATGGTTCCCTTTGCAGTCGAGATTAGGTCAGGTGCTTTCAACCTAATCAGCACTTGGCAATAAATTTAGGGAGGAGTGAACCACGGATGAGTCACTATTTAGTCTGTAGGAGCTGTATGTCTCCCCTCAATCCCTTTCCGTTCTTTTCTGTCTTCTTCCAGTTCAATACCTGTGATCACAGTGGGAGGGATTTTTGAAAGAATAAACGGGAAGAATTGTAAACGACATGTCAAGTCGATTATTTCTTTAACTGTAGTTCAGTCGGGCAGTGATTGCCTTGGATAAGACCCTTGGACCACAGGATGCTGTGCATACAGCAACTGTGCAGCCTGCGTTAGCACTCGGGTGAGCTCGACTACGGCACAAAGAGGATGCTGGACTGGATTCAGGAGCACAAAAGGGTACTGGTGAAGACCGGCGAAATTCAGTGGAAGCACAGTCAGGCTTCTGCATTCGTGGATGCCGAACCCGTGGACAGAGGGCGGAATGCACTCTACCATCGTCTACTATGAACTTGCGCACCTGCAGACCGGGGCATCTGCAGTGGCTCCTGGAACCAATCCCTGAGGGATCCTGAGAGATGACGGCACTGTTAATTTCATAGTTTGGACCAATGTGCCATGGTCATGCAGGGCTCCCCAGTGGCTCAGATGGTGAAGAATCCGCCTGCAATGCAGGAGACTCAGGTTCAGTCCCTGAGTCGGGAAGATCCCCTGGAAAAGGGAATGGCCACCCACCCCAGTATTCTCACCTGGAGAATGCCATGGACAGAGGCGCCTGGCAGGCTATAGTCCATGGAGTCGCAAAGCACGGGACACGACTGAGTGACGAACACTTTCATTTCACTTTCACGTCACCATGGTCATGCGACATTTTACCTTTAGGGGAAACTTGGTAAGGGGTATACAGGAATGCTGCGTATTATCTTTTCAACTGTTCTGTAAATCTAAAATTATTCCAGAATACAAAGTTTATTTTAGAAAAAGTGGGCCAGAGTGCATTTTTGTTTGGTTAGCAGTCTCATGAACATTCTCACATCTAGTTATATCTGAACAATTTGTAGAATAAGGTTGAAAATGAGAACTGCAGAGAAATTTAGAAACGCTATTAAAAAAAATCTACAAGAAGGCAGTGCCAAAGATTAAAGCAAAACAAAAAAAATGCACCTGGATTCAGCTGGGGAGGGGGCGAGGAGGGGCAGGATCTTGTTAAAATGTGGAGTCAGACCTGTCATTTGAGGGAGGTACCCAGCACGGGAGCAACTGGACAGTCAGGACACTGGTTTCTTTCTTTAGCTTTAAGGACGAGAGCCCGTCACTTGGCCTTTACATCCTCACCCTTTAAAATGGCCTTACCCCACTCACAGATCCAGATTATGTGAAGTAAAAGAAGTCCTGGCAAAAATCAAGCTGTCCTGTTCTTCAAAATTGGGTCACTTTCGGTCAAGAATGACAGCGTTCCTCATTCGTGGGCTGGTTACCATCCGAGACCTCAAGCCAGCAGGTCTGATTCCACATGAGCATTTTCACTTTGCACTTGGCAAGTTTCTGCTTCCTCTTACAAGGACGTTCATACGAATGCCAGAGCCATTTGACGTCTAAATATAGCGTAACAGATGTGAATGAGGGTTGTATTATTTTTTGTTACACAAAGGGTCTTTCTTTTACCCAGAAGCCAGACACCAGTCCAATTCTGCTTAGGCTCAGCCATCTCGGTTAAGGTAAATGGAATTGCTCTAATTTTTCAAACCCTGCGTTTTTAGTTATCGTATGGGGGATTTTCTTAACCCGGGATCCATGAACAAGCATCTCAAGTGTCTACATCTCTATGACTCTAGTCATCAGCTCCTTAAAGCTGTATGTAAACTTGACCTTAACACGTATCTTTTTTTTTTTATGGAGTGAGTTCACTCATCTTCAAAGGGTCCTCAAGTCAAAAATGTTAAGAAACCCTGTTTCAGAGACACACCTTCCATAGCAAAACTCCTACTGAACTATGATACTTGCTAGGTACAGATACAGTGCAGATGGTCATCTTAAGGTCTGGCATTCAAACAAATACCTGGATAATGGCTGGCTGATTTTTTTTTTTTTTTTTTTTTTTGGCTGGTTGATTTGACTGTTGTGAATCCATGGCACCTAGTATCTTTCGAGGGCTGCACCTCAAGGCACCGGTGCTTATGATACTAATGTCTTCTCCCAGCTGTGGCACTGAGTCCTTCCCTGAAGACTTGAAGGTCTTCATGCACATCCACATTTGTTCAACAAACCTTCTTAATGAAAAGGATCCCTCAGGAATACCAAGGTTGGCTCTTCTTGCCCCTCTAAGTCCTTTCCAAACTGGCTATGTTCTTTAAAACACAGGATGGCCAGTGAGCATGTGGCCTTGCAACTCGTTTGGAGGAGGAGCATGGCTTGGTAACTACAGGCCCTTCTAGCTGGCATAGCATTAAGGGCCCCAAGTGCAATGTACATGTATGATTCTGGAGTGATTTGACTGTGAGAAACACACTAGTTCTTTTCGTTGTTCGCATGCGTTAAAGTGGCTTACAAATGAATGTTTTAGGCTGTTAGTCAAGAGAAAGGTGGTTTATAATTAAAGCCTAGAATAAAAACTTCACTGGGTCTTTTATGAATGGATCCAATTATGAGACTAAAAATGATCGCCTGCTTCAACTCCTTCGCATGGCCTTTCCCTCTTCGCTTCTAACATGATTGGTTATCTTCTTAACTTTTGGATACTATTTTAGTCACCCCAGCAATTTAACTTCCCTTTGAAAAATGAATCAAAGTCAAGAGTTTCATGTCTAATGTGGTCCTTTAAAATAAGACATAATGTTAATAGACTAGATAGAGACACTGAAGTGGTGCCCAAGCTCATCCCCCCCACTTTTTAGTAGCAGTGAGATGATTAAATATAACACTAAAGAAGACTAAATGCTTGTTTTTTTTTTTATCTATATTTAAAACACACAGTAAGAACATAAGAACATCTCAAATCATTTAGAAGGAAAAAGGGCTTATCAACCAAAATCTTTGGAAATTTCATAAAGTTTAAATATCTGCAAACAATCCAGAGGGGGAAAAAAAATCCCAACATTTGGCTATGGAGGGCATCTCATGTGTGAACCAAATGGCGTTATCCCATTTTCCTTCAGGCAAACTAGTCACTAAACCCCATTAGAAAGAGTACAACAGCGATATGGAGACATCCCCCAAAACCACATACTGGATTTAGAACATTCTGTGATGAAGCGTTTATCTAATCACGGGCTTTCTTTCCATTGCATACATGACTTTACATTTCTACAATGCAATGTTGAAACAGCCTCCAGGTTTTGCAAAGGAGATTGATGTCCATTCTACAAAAATATTAAGTTACAGTACATCACACTGAATAATTTTAGTCTGTACATTTTCCCCCCTCCCATCATAGATGACACGCATCAGTTTGTACAAGTTAGAAAAAAGCCCATCTGGTTGCTTACATCTGGATTAATAGTCAACAGAATCAACCAGAAGTAGTGGGGTGGGTAAAGTTTGAGAAAGTATCAATACAGTGGGATATTAATTGTGGTTAACAATAGTCAATTCTTCACAAAGTGATACAAAAGAAATCATTTTAGAATTTTGACTGAAAAGATCTAGCTGAGGAGGTTCTGGCAAACAGTTGACCAACTGATCCAAAAGTTTAAGGCTGACTTGACTTAAGCTGCAGCCCACCCAAAAACACTGGCAGCAATGGCGCAGTTCAAAGCTCTTCACATGCACAGCTTCCGTGATAACACGTATGTTAATTAATTCCTTCAATTAGTTAATCCTCTAGACAGTTTTCTTTTTGTTTTGCATGCATCTGGTTCCACTTTCATTAAGGGCATCTCTTCCTTGGTCAATCATGTGCTTTGCTTTTCAATTTGTTTTTATGATTTTTTTTTTTTTTTGGTATGTTTTATTTGTTAAGCTGTCAGTACCTCCAACACTTGGAAAATGAAATCTAGCTGCAGTTTTGCTTACAGCAGAGAATCAGAGCTCTATGGACAATGCAAAATGAAATGAAACAAGTATCAGAAACAGTTTATAAAAATGGCACATTTATTGCTACAGAACGGTCATGTACATGACTTCATCGAATAACTACAGATGGGAAAACAGGTAATGGCCTAGACCAAGCTGGGTTTGTTTTTGTCTTGAAGGAACTCCAGCACACAACCTGTTTGGACACTTCTACAAATCAGAAATACACCAAAAACATGAAAAAATCGAGGCACTCAGCCACACATTGAAAACAAGGTGTAACTGTTTATCTTTTTTTTTTTTTTGAAGTGTTTTCCCTTTTTTTCTTTTTTTAACAATTTTTTTTTTCGTTTTTAATGCTGCAGCTATGTGTACAGTCGCAAAAATTTTCCCCGCTGCGACCTACAACTAAAAAAAAAACAAAAACAAAAAACAAACAAAAAAAGCTACCATACAGTTTCATCTCAGTAACACATGGTAAAATAACATCTTTTAAATAGTAAAATAAAGTAACAAACTTTTACTCATAATGATTCCAAAAATCTACAAAGAAGAAATATTCAGAATCTGACAATTTTTTTTTGTAATATTCATGGTATAAAAGGATTGCTCCTGCGAAAAATAAGCCAAATATATTTTTTATTTTTAAATTTAGTTTTTTTTTTTCCTACTCGGGTGTACTACGGTCTATTTTATAGCAAAAAGAGCACTAGACAAACAAAGCTTTATAACAAAAAGCCAGGCACTGATACATGGTAAGTCTCTGCTTTTTTTTTTTTTTTTTTCTTATCTTCACTTAATTGCATCACAAGTAACAAGAATGAAAAAGGCCACAGTTCATATATTTTCACCATTACATATGTCTATAATACTTGAAATGAGTATGGCAGAACCAGCACTGCACAAAGATGAGTCCACTTCAAGTCCCATGAGAAAGAGCATGTCTCTAAAGAAAAACAAACAGAACCAAAGCAAATAAAGAGAGGCCTAGAGGCCTTGGTGCCCCATTGTGTTGGAATTCCTCATATTCCATCTTGACTTTTTTTTGTTTCCAGTCAGCCAGCAGACTAAATTTTTGTGCTTGTTTATGCTGAAATGGTTTCATTCCTGACTCAAGTTCACTTTTGGACACAGATCATATTCTGCCTGTTGGATCCAAGACGAAAATCCTCTTAACCCCAAGTCTTGGTTCAACACCCTCCCCACCCCCACCCCCCCCATCCCTCATCAAAATAAAGATCACAAATTAAAAAAAAAAAATCAAGAGATAGGAAAAAAAAGCAAAAAACAAAAAAAGGAATCGGAAGACTGAATCAGAACCAGTTGCGTTACTGGGTGGACTGACCGTTGTATAAACATTAGTGTTCCTTGCAGCTACACAGAAGACAAATGGGAAAAATGTCTAGATGAACAGATCCCTAGTCTGCATATTCATAAATTACTTGAATGTGGAGGTGGATCAACCGTTCCAAGTTGCTTTTAAAGTCCAACTCTCTTAAACAGATCCCCAGCCTAAGTTTCATCATATACATAGTATAGTATGGACCCTTAGGAAATGCCTGTATAGTACTTTGATCCTAACTGTCTTCTGCTACATTTCATCCGAAAATCCAGCGCAGAATACCAATATCTTACCTGGGTTTGATAATCACAAAACAAGAAAAAAACACACTAAAAAGGCCACATTCCCTTTCATCTTTTTTTTTTTTTTCTTTTTAATGGGGATACAACCCAATGTATACGGATGGCCGCGGATGTTTCTCCACCAAGCAAAAAGTAGTGAGCAGCATTGATGGCCGTTTGAAAAGCTTTCCACGTATTTCCAAAGGGAATTCCACAATAGAGGTATTACGTGACTGATTAATGAATGGGTCAAAGCTGGTGAACAGTAAATTGCAGCTTTTACTCTGTTTGAGTGAGAAGAAAACATAAAGCACCAATTTAAAAAACAACCCAAGAACTACAATTTAATTTTTTTTTTTGCTTTGTTTACAGATTTGAAAATCTTTAAATCAGCTCTATGAAAGCACCTTGATGATACATGTATCAAAAAGTGCCAATCTTAAAATGTACATCAATGCAGGGAGTGTTTCCAGTTCCCTAAAGAGTAAACACCGTATTTTCTTCTATACACTTATCCTGAATGTGATCAGAAGATACCTGCTTCCTATATAATATTGTTCCTAGGGATACCCGCCTTGGTAAGAGTATACAAAATGAGTGCAGAATGTACCACTAAAAGGAAATCTTCAACATACTGAGGGTACAAGTACACACAGCCTCCATTATTCAGGAGGAGGGCAAGAGTGCACAATACTGTCTTCCATGCCCTTCTCTGAGCCCCTCTGTTCGTCCATTTTCACAGGGAAGCCTCAAAATAACGTTTCATGAAGTCTGATTCCTGCTATTCTAAGGTTTTAATCCACCTCCACATTTTAGGAACTTATCAACAAATCAAAGTATTTCCGTCTTATCACTACTGAACATATTTACAGTTCTCAACACACACACAGCTAATCAAAATGTTTATGGGTTTGTAAAAGATGACCACGTGGTAACTACCTTATTTGTTCTTACATTTTCAGAAATGAACATAAAATTCAGATTCTTGTAGCTCACTATTTCATTTCAATGAGACGGTTTTTAAACCACACCGTTTTTTTTTTTTTTTTAAAAGAGAAACAAAAACCAATACAATGTATTAAAACACATAATAACAAGAGTCTACATGTAAAAATATAACTTTTACATACACAATTTCAAAATAATGATACGGTTGCCATTTGTTGCATAAAATTTACAAATGTATTTCATCTATATAACTGGCAAAACAGGAGAACAGATGGAACATTTAGACCATTTCGATGGGTTTATGGCATTGACTCAGTGCTGATAGGTGGAAAAACTACTTGAACAAGGGATTTTTTTTTCTTAATACATGCCAAGATTGTGTGGCTGTAAAAATAGAAACGAGTTAGAGACAAAAGGATGCTGACAAATACTTAACTAGGAGCACTGTTTCTTTACTGCACTATACACCAAAGTCAATCATTATAAAGATTCACAATGGAAGTTGGTTCAATTGTGCCCAGACGTCAAAGCTAGCTATCTGACGAGTTGCTGTGCCATAGCTTGATCTATGTTTCTATCAAATATGTTAAGTATAAACTTCATTCATACTGGCCAGAGAAATATACTGCACTACCCCTCCTCAAGAAAGTGCAACTTAATGCTTTAGGACTTATAAGGCTTGATATAATGCTGCATGATGATTGAATATTGGCATTTTTTTTTTCCAGACATAGGAGGAGGCAGTTAAGTCATTCTACATCTTAGTAAACCCATTCTGAAAAAAAAAAAAAAAATCAAGAAAGCAACAAAATCAATCAGCTCTGTCACACTACTTGCAATTTTCTCGTTGGATGGTTGTTGAACTTTACTTGTTTTTTTTGTTTTTGTTTTTTTCCAAAAATCTGACCATGTATTCAGAAACACCTCACTGCACACTACTTCGGCTACACATGTAGGTAACACTTTAATCATTTTGTTAAATCACAGCCACTTTGATTATGTTATGTTTCCGATGATATAAACATTGGAAGGCACGGTGGTAACATTGTAGCATTCTAACCTTGTACCTCTGAAAATCCCCGAAGAGGGCCACAAACAGCAACATTCCAATTCAGACAAACTCTTTGCCATGTCTTGGTAATGCTGCTTGGTAATATCTACACATGATGTGACTTTTAAGTCCTGTGTTCCCAAAAGACTGAAGAAACAATTTTCTACTTATTTATGAATGAAAAGCAACATCAGGGTCAGCATTTCATCCTGTACTACCCGCTCCGGAAGCAGAGCTGGCACTACAGGTTACGAGAACAAACCAGGGAGAGGGACAGAAATCAGACCCAAAAAAAACAAAACCAAAAAAAACACCTCCGTATTTACAGTAAAATCTTTCTCTTAAAAAAGTTAATCAGTACTATTTTTTTACAGGAGAAAAAAGTCTGAAACAAATGAACAAAAGCTTACCATAGTCACTAAATTTTTAATATATATTTATATATATATTTATATATATATTTGTCATAGGTCTATAAGATCCATCTGTTCCTCCTACCCTAAGGAATGGCTAATGTCATCACTTCGCTGTCATCAGGATATTTGCTGGTTTTGTTACGAGGGCAGCCGGGCTTCCCTTATTCGATATCCGGTCATTATAAACACTAGCTGACTTGAATACCAACAAAAACGGTCATGTCGTTTTCTTCAGAAGTACACTTTTTCATTATTGCAAGTTTACAATTTTTTTTTAAATTAAATATTTTTTTTTCAGACTTACAAATTAATTATATACTTTTTTTTTTTCCAAAAGAAGTTTAGGCACAAATGCATTGTTCCACAGTGTGGAAAGATTGCCATTCAGTCTCTGGGCTGCGTCTCAGCCTGCACACACTGCACGTTCTGAATGATATGTTAAAGAGAGTCAACCCCTAAGTTGCACGTGTTTTTTCTTTTTTTTTGTTTTTCGGTTTTTTGATCATTGGGAATGCTGAAACCTCTTGCGTCTGCGATTCATAACTACTCAGACTTGTCTTATATTACAAAAAAAGGGGTTAAGGAGAAGTGTTTATGTGGGTTTAAGATAATACAGCTGTTATGGAAGTGGTCTCTCGTATTAATGAAGCAATGTGGCAACTTGGACCTGAGAGAGAAGAGAGAAAGATGAATTAGTATGTTTGTAACAGAGAAGGGACGCTTTCATTTTTAAACCCCCCCGCCCCCCCAAGACAGGCAAAAACAATGTGTGCATTTGGGTCAGATACGACTTTCAGGGCTGATGCCTGGGCGCGCGACATGGACGCCTTCAGAAACGCTGAAAACACACTTGCCCTTTCACATCTGTCCCATGTGATTGGACGCGTCTCCCATGCCGGGGTGGGGGCCCGCCAAGGACAGCGGGGGCGGCTCTGAGGAGACCTTCTCTTCTTCCCTTCTCTTCAGACACGCGGCTTTCGGGTTCAGGTTCCTTTCTGTGGAAAAGAGCATGGAGGATTTGGGTCTCACCCAGGGCTTCTGGTGTGGGGCAGTCATGCTATGTTTCTGTGGGTCTGCTCATCCCCTCAGGTTCTACCTTGCAGAACAAGAGCCCCGAGCAGGAAAATGCACACTGCTGCAATTCATTAGCTCAGGGCGAGTCAACCTCCATCTATCTGCCTGGGGAAGCTGTGTGGGCGCCTTACAGTCTAAGAAAGTTGGTAAAGCAAATATTTGCTGTTTAGTCGCCAGGTCACATTCCCCTCTTTTCCAACCCCCTGGACTGCAGCCCGCCAGGCTCCTCTGTCCATGGGATGCTCCCCACAAAGAGACTGGTGTGGGTTGCCATGTCCCCCTCCAGGGGATCTTCCCAACCCAGGGATCAAACCCACATCTCCTGCCTTGGCAGGCGGAGTCTTTACCCCGGGCCACCTGGGAAGCCCCAGGCAAAGATGCTGAGCTCGGATTACTGAGAGGACCTAGGGAAACGTCTGTCCCAGCTGTAAGAAAATTCCTGGGACGTCATTACAGGGGAAAGGGGAGCTGCCTTGTAGGCTTCCGTGTGACTAAAACACGGAAACGGCCCTGTGATGTTGAGGGGTGCCTTGGTCTCGACTCTTGGGCTCCACCCTGACCTCTGCGAGGAAGCCGGCCGCCCGCCCTGACCTCGGACTTGCTGCTCCAGGCTGAGGATGACGGCCACGGCCTGGTGGAGGATCAGGAGCTTGGTCTGGGGCTTGTCGCTCTTGAGGTGCAGCTGCACCATGCGGCCCAGCTCCTTGAACGCCTCGTTGATGTCGCGCACGCGCAGGCGCTCGCGGGCGTTGTTCGCCATCCGCCGCTCCTTCTCCCGCTCCGCCTTCTGCTCGGGCGTCAGGTCCTCGTCGTCGTTATTGCTGCGGACACAGGGGAAGACGCGGCATTTTCTAATGGGGGGGCGGAAAGGGACGGTTTCTAAATTCCCTCCGATTTCTTCCCGAGCTGTCGGGGAGCTTTTCCATCTCAAGCTCTTGTCCCTGGTGGAGTTTTCCCTCTGCCAGGGCTTGGCATTGCTTTAGGTGGTTATGACAGTCCCCGTGAGACATTCACAGTCTCGCAGACATAAAACCCAAACCCAACAGGAGAGGTTCAAACTGGGGCCCCAAGTGCACCGTATGGATAGAAGGGAGCAAAAAAGGGAGAACAAGGCTCTTGTCCATAAAGCCATGTGCAGCAAAGCAGTGCACGGTCAACTCCGGCTCAAGGACCGCAATCTAGAAAGTGCTGTAGACTGAAACTGTGTTTTTTTTTTTTTTTTTAACTTTCATACTGTGACAGGTGAACCTAAGAAAAACAAGGGATTGAAAAGCGATGTGGATACTTCAAAATTAAGACAATGCAGCTCAAACAGGATTAAGAAGGTCATACATTCAAGACAATGGGAGTGAACAGGAGGGCCTGTTGTCTGCTAACCAGCTTGGAAGGCTTGGTCAGGCCACTTAACTCTATCCAAGTCTCACTTTCTCTATGTATTAAATACAGCAAAGTTAGAAAAACATCATCTCCATAACCTTTAATATTATGGATGTTTATGGTTACCAGACAGTCTGGGGAAACCTGAGTTTCAGGCAAACCCAACCCAACCCAACTCAAACTTACTGGTTATCAATGACCACAACCTCATTGTGAGACAAAAATGAAGCCAGAAAGCTGATCTCTGATTGTGAGAACCGAAATGATTCCCTCAAAGGCATGGTTGGAGCCAGCAGTCTGGAAAGAAAAGGTGACTTCTACTTCTGGGTGAGATCCTGATAAATTAGAAACTCTTGAATGGGAGACAGATAGGATGATGATGAGCTACCAGGAAAGCCTGTCATATCAGGAAGATTTCATGGCATCAAGGTTTCTAACTGTTTCTGGGCAATCACTTAAAAAAGAAAGGCATGGGAGATGTCTCAGAAAGACAGAACAGAGCAAGGAACTCCAAGTGGGACAGTCTGAATTAACATGAACAAGAACCTTTTTTGAGTATGAGAGACATAAAAAATGAAGTATACTTCACTCAAAAGCAACAGTCTCCATTATAAGGAGCAAAACGGCAGTGACCATCTGTAAGGATGTCAACCTAGAGATCTGAGCACTGACCCCAAGGACCAGCCAAGTGAGCCTCAACCTTAAAATTCCATGAATCTGAAAGGCTCACAGGATAAAGATGTGAATCACCACCTTTCAGAACAGGAGAAACATGTGGGAAGCCATCTACTCACTTCAATGTACACTTAAGGAGTACTGGCTTAAAATCTATGCGTCCAGGACCTCCCCGGTGGTCCGGTGGTCCAGACTCTGCGCTTCCACTGCTGAGGCCGTGGGTTCCATCCCTGGTCAGGAAACTAAGATCCCACATGCTGCTCAGAGGAGCCAAAACATTTTTTTTTTTTAAGTTAAAAAAAATTTAAAACATGAATAGCTCCAAATCTTCCACTGTGAAGAATCTCTGTGTAACTTCCACATTGCAGTGAGGATGCACCATGGCAGAGAAGACCCAGTCAGGCAGAAATGGAGTGTATTCTTGGGCTGCAGCACACGCTGCCCATAAAGATGACGTACGCAAGTGAGCCAAGAGCACTTGCAAGGGAGGCAGACACCAAAGAAAGATGCTTTAAGACTTGGCTCGTCTGCCCGTAGGTTAAACTCCCTTCCAGATGGGACTGTCTGCCTTGGATGTGTGCTGGTGAATGCACAACTGAACTGAACCCATCAGAAAGCTCTCTCTTTCTCTGCCATCTGATTCTCTTCCTCACTTCCTCTGCCGGCCCGACTCTCTCCCATCCATGACCTCGGCCAATGCCAAGGAATTGAAGCTGACTATGAATTTGCACCCACAGCCCACCTCAAAAGTAAGATGTAACAAGCAAAATGAGAACAGAGTCAAGTTTCTGCTGGTCCTGTCCTGAAGGTAAAAATTTGGGTGATGTTTTTACATTACAAACGTGCCACACTTTTTCCAAAGTGGGGCTGAAAATGGGAAATTGTTTTCCAAGTGTATTCAGGCCAATAATGAACGAGAATGGGTTATCCACTTATAAGTTGTTTATGCAAACAAAACTACCTAGATTTGGAAAGCCTTGCCAAAGAACAGTTTTGGAGTCCTAAGTGAACGTCAGGAGAGTGACCTTTAAAACAAGAAGGTTCTTCAACAGTATGTTTAAATGCTGAATTGAGACTTCAAAGGATCAATTGATAATGCATGTGTTATGGCCACTAGTTGAGTTACCAAGAGTTGACTGAATTAACAGAGAAATTGCTAAAGATGTCAAAGGCCCTCCTTGGAACATCTTATCATTCCAAGGCAAGAGTCAGGAAATGGCCAAGGGCCAGGAAACCACAGCGATGGTGGAAAGGTGTAAGCTTGAAGCTTCCAGAATTTTCAAAACTGTGGTAGAACTTAGTAACAAAACATATAACTACAAAGGCACTATGAAAAGATGGCATGTTCTTAATTCCTAAAGGAGCCTAGGCATAACCTTGATAACAGTAGCCTCTAAAAGGGAGTATCGGGGCTTCTCTAGGGGTCCAGTGGCTAAGACTCCGTGCTCCCAACGCAGGGGCCCTGAATCTGATCCCTGGTCAGGGAACTGGATCCTAAAGGCCCACACTAAGACCCAGGGCGGCCAAACAAATGTTTTTTTATAAAGGGAGGTAGTGTCGTAGCACAGCGCATTAAATTTCCAAATAAAAACTATCCAAGAACACTGAGGCAAAGAAAGTGGGTGTCACAATGTTCAAAAGAGTCCATCTGCTTATCAGATTACAGTTCAAGGAGACAGATTCTAATTTAAAGATATTGGGGACCTGAGAAAACTGATCAGAAGCTATTTTCCTGCAATTGAATTTTCTGTAGAAAGGAGGAGCCAAGAAAAAAAAAATAGCAACATAGGTACTGCTCTTATACATATATAAATATATTAACATGTGTAGACTCAGGCTGGGAAATCGGTACTTTCTCACTTTCAAGGTAAGAAAAAAGTTACAACTGCACATACATCAATTGAGCTTTCAATAGCAATAGGATCTCTTTTTAGAAGTATTTTCGGAAGAACATTTCCAACCAAATTTGTAGAATAAGCAGTCTTACAAATTGACTGCTTGCATTTGAGTTGGTGATAAATTGTTTTTTGCCGTTTTGTGTCATTTTCAGCATTGGGTCCAAATTCATAAATGTAAAGGCAGTTTCGGCTTTCCTAGAGTACAGGTATCTCAAACGATACGTTCGTGCCTCTAGAACAAGCCTCTCCATTTTCGTTTTTAGCTGCAGATTTACCTTCCAGGAAAAAACTGAATAGTTTCTTCCTGTTCTGTTCACTTCATCAAAGTCCAATAAAGGAATTAAATGAAGCGACAGTATTATATACTGTTACCTAGATCTTGACCTAGTAATGGATTTGATATCCTTCTTGTCGTCATCTAATTTCTTGTCCTCGGAAGATTTCGTGTCTTGCAGGTTTTCGTCACCCTCGTCGTCGGATTTGATCTCAGAGCTGCCGGAGGAGACACTCTGGCCCTGCAAGCCTGGTGGCATGCCTGCAGACAAAAAAAAAAAGAGAGAGACCAGGTGACACACCCACCAAAGCCTCGAGGCGCAGACGCACGCACCCCAAGCTGCAGGGCTGCAGGCTGTTCATTTCAGACCGCCCAACTGTGTGATCTGTCACTTTCCTCATCATCTTTGGTGAAGTTTCAAAAATGCACCTGCAGAAACAAGTTATCCCTGCATTGGCTCTGAGGTTAAATTCTATTTTGCAATCTTTTGGAGTAGATGGTAATTTCACTGTCTACAAAACATCAACTTAATTGCAATGAAAATCATAATCATGAAAATCACACACCTCAATGTTCTGATTAAGAACCCAAGTAAATATCAGCTATTATATTGAGTTTCTTCCATATGCAATGGTTTAATAGAAAAATGTCCTTAAAATATAATTCCCAGGGAGTACGCTAAATACGTACAGTCAAGACTTCAATAGATACCCTAATGATATTCTGAAATTAGGCTGCTCTTATCCTCGAGGAGTAATCAGTGTTTAAAAATGGTACATATGGAAAGCAGCTCAGTGAAGACATTTCTAGCTCTTCCACCGCTCAGCTTTCTAAGACCACAATATATTTTAAAATGTGGCCCAAATGCAATCATCTATTTCTAAGGTAGAAAGAAGCATGTCTATTCAGTATTTCCTTCCATCTGTAATCTATGGGGTCCAGAATCTTGTCCCTCAAAATCTGATCAGGGGACCAGGAGTATGCTTATCCCCTAGAAGCCCATTAGAAATGCAGAACCCCAGACTAACTGAATCAGAATCAGCATTTTAACAACATCCTCAGGTCATGCTTGCACACAATAAGAAGGGTTGACCTAAGACAAAGAAAACCCAAAGGCTCTTTAAAAGAAAGGGCCATCAAAGTCTGACTATTCGGATAAAAATGGGCAGGCATGCCCACATACAGTTAACACTCAGATTCTTATAATGCTTAATACTTGGACAGATGCTTACACATATTCATTCTTTTGGCACCGTTAGCACGTTTTATTCTCAGTGTGAGGACAACGAGGTATTACAAAAGCATCTCTTGGTCATAGGGCCAGCCAGTTGCAGAGGGACCTGGGACCCAGGTCTTGCTCCTGTGGCCCAGCCACCTGGGGTCTTGGAAAGCCGAAAGGAGTCAGGGGTACAGTGCAGTCAGGACAGGGCCAGATGACTCATCTGACAGAGTCCCATTTTTGAAATGTACCTACATTTCCTTCCATCTTAAGCAACAAAAACCCATTTCCTTCCTTCCTCTTCATTTGGAAACATCACTGTCAGGCTACAACTAACCACATTAAAGGATCTGGATGAGAGCAATGTGGAAATAGCTAAAATCACATTTCCTCTCATCAGTATCTGGTCTCATCCCCTGCTGCAAACAGGAGCAGGGTTTCAGAGGACGCTGGAGGAAAACAGTTACCGAAGAAACACAATTAGCCATCGACATTCGAAAGCCTTTCCCATTTCCTTACCATCTTGTTACCGAAACGGCTTCGTGGTTATTGGCCAGTGCTTCCTGGGGGATGAATGCCAAGGAGGCACCGCAGGCACACGGGGGCTACTGTTTCAGGGAGATGAGACGGGCCCCCTGAGACGGACCTACCTCTGTAAGGGTCCTGGGGTGGGTTCAGATCAGGGGAGGTTGCCGACTGGACAGGTAGCTGCGGCACCGGCACCTGGTTCGGAACGAGAGAGTGGCTGCCTCGCAGGGCCACGCCGTCTTCACGATGGGCCCCGACCTGAAAGAGCCAGAGGGACCGCGGAGGTAAGTGGGCATCAGAGGTGCGACCGCAGGACCCCAAGGAAGGAAGACCAGCCTTTGAAAACAAGACTCCCCAGTGCCTTTCACTAGAGGGCGCTGAAGGACCACACATGCAGCTAGAGTCCTCGGCGGAAGAAAAAAAACACTTAACGCTCAGTAAGATGCCGTGCTGTACATCCAGTGACAAATATGGCAGAGGAGCTCAGGCAGGTAAAACGTCAAATGGTCTCCCAGGGTGCTGCGGTGGAGCGTACTGATTCGTACCCATCTGCCTTCTATCATGTCCGCCAACAGATCTGACAATTATCTTAATGCCCATATGCTTAATTGTGGGCTTCTCAATTCCCCCATTGCTATCGGAAATCCTACAGGAATTTCAATTTGGCATTCGACTTTCATTTCAGGGGATAAGATTCTCAGGCCTGCCATGTTTTTCTTTTTTTTTTTTTTCCATAATGCCAGCTAAGCCTCTGACAGCGGAAGCTACGGCAGTATGGGACATAGCCCCTGCTTGGTACAAATATAATAAAGTGTCACCTGGCTTTCCAAAACTGGCAGCCCGTTCCAAATTAATGTTTACTGTATTTCATCAGCCGCTGAGCTCCAAATCCAAAGGGGGACCGTTTCTGCCAATGCCACCATACCGGAAAATGTACCAATAAAGGTTTTATTAAACACACCAGTAATGCCATCATTGCCATGCAAAGATGTTTGGACATTTTTCCATTTTTTTTTTTAACTGTTCTGATCCTAGATAGACACCATATTGTAAACACTCTCGATGACTCCAAGAATAAAATTATAGAGTACAGCATGATGACTTGGTCTGGGAAAAAAAAAAATACTGCTGAGTTTTTTATTAACTACTACTACCTACTCTGGGGTCCAGAGATGTTGAACCTATGGCACTGAGACAGCAGTAGCTGACTTTTATAGTGAACGCCTTCAAGTAAGACCACTGAGCATGTGGAAACCAAGAGGAGCGTGAGTCAAGTTTCACCGGCATTCCACGTAGTTACTGGTTAGTGTACTGTCAGGTGAAGAGTGACGCAGGACAGTGGGTCTAACACTAAAGGTATCTCTCCACGAATTTACGCTGCTACGAATCAAAGAGTGCACATCTTTCCCCAATCCAAAATCGAAAACCACAAAGCAAATCTTCCCTCTTGCTACCCAGTGTTTTAAAAGAGTATTTCCGCAAAATGCAACAACAGTAAGAATCTGAACTGCAACAATAAAATGCACAGAACCAGATGAAGCACGTGCTATCTCAAGACAGCCTAGTATGAAGTGCCACCTTTACAGACTCCAAAACAATGCAGAAGATAATAATACAGGGGGCAGGGGGAGGACCATATAAATCATACCAACTGCTGAGATTCAAAATACAGCAAGAAGAAAACCGTTATACAGAGAATGCATAAACAACAAGGTCCTACTGTATAGCACAGGAAAATACATTCAATGTCCTGTGATAAACCATGATGGAAAAGAACATGCAAAGGAATGTATATACATATGTATACACTGGACAGAGAAATTAACACAACACTGTAAGCCAACACCACATTTTTATAATTTTTTAAATTTGAAAATAATTTTTTTTTTAAGTTAAAACAAATTACAGCCAGAAGAGCACAGGATTTAAGGACTCAGGCGCACCGGGAAGTTTAGACGCATGTTGCAGCTGAGAGATCTGGGGAGTTTCCTGCTGTCTGTCCTCTGGGTGCCTGTGTCCCTCCCCAGAGCAGTCTGGAAGGTGGTTAGTTCCTATTGATATGTGGGTGCTTCAAGTATATTAAGAACCTGATTTTCTTCCAAGACAGCTACTCCATCTCCTCCACAAGTTGGCCTCCTTGGACATTGCAGCCACTGGTCCTGGATTTAACCTCCAGAGCTCCGTGGTGTAAGCGTCAGCCCTTTTCACATACTGAGCACTACCGCCACGCCCCTCCTGACTTGCACCTGTAACTGAAGCCTGGCCTCTCGCAGGCAGACCGTGCCCACCCAGTTCCCTGCAGCCGTTTCTTACCGTCTGTGTTTTCATTTCCCTTTCATACCACAGAGTGATAGCTTTTTCCCACTTTTATATTTGTGCAATTAGAAGACTGATTCAGTCAACGACTATCCTTTCATTCTAAGATGTCAACTTGCAAGCATGGATTTTACAGGCCCTGATCAAATGGTAGCTCTTGAGCTAAGACCGTTATTCACTGTAACCTAAATAATTATCCAACTGCTGATTCATAGTTACTGGCCTTCCCAGTGGATTACATTTCTTTCCACAAAGGATGAGTCTAAATTGGAATCACTGAAGGTAACCACCAATCTGAGCATGGCGGAGATTCCCATACCCTCCTTCTATTTTAGAATCATTCTATTAAAACCCTCAAGCCTTCTTTGTGGACAACTGAGATGCAATTCAAGGTTAAGACATTGCTTTTCAATTAAAACATTCAGTTATTAATCCTGAAATTTCTTTTTTTTCCCTTCTAGGTCACGTTTAGTTTTTAAAAGAACCCACACCCAATGACCTTCTATTTTCTCTGCCTCAACTATTATGATAGACAGCATAACTAAGTGAAAATTAACACAATATGAGAGTTAAAAATATGTAGATTCTAACTGTAACTGGTTTCTTTACTTGTTATATAATCTTGGGTAAGTTACTCAAACCCAAAATGGAGAAAATAACATTGGAACTGACAGTGAATAAACCTCAGGTTTATTGCAAGGAGTAGCAGTATGCAAGACAGCTGGTACACAAACGTGCACAACAATTACTGATGCTAGGTGTTCAGCTGAAAATACGTGCTCACTACACGTAAATAAGAGTCTGCGTAGTTTAAGAAACCTGAGAAGTCGAGCTACTTTCACTTGTGATCCTCTTTGCACTCTAGGTTGTTCATATCCATTTGGTTTTAAATCTTTCTCCTGCAGAATGACAGCAAAATCTTAAATGATCTATAAATATGTTTGAGAAGGTGGTGGTTCTGACTAGACTTTGGCTTTTATCCACGCATATTACCTAACTTTAATTTTCTAAAGATCACCTTAGAGCCCCTGAAATAATACATTCTTTTTCATAAAGGAAGTTGAAAACATTATCTGTGATATTAGAAGGTCTCTCTTGTAATATATTTCAGGAACAAATGGATCAATAATGATAGGTCTAGATCCATGGATCCATCTAATCAGCTTGACTGATTCATTCCATTGCCTGTGTCTATGGAATAATATTGCAGTTTGAAGAATTAGCTTTGCTCTGCTTGCTTCCTTGGCCACAGACAGCATTTCCTAACCCTATTTACTTCTCCCTCAGAAACATTATTTCTGGTCACATAAGAGACAAGGAAAAAAACCACAGTGGATGGCCAGCACAAACCCATCAATAGAATAACTCAGAAATAGATGGTGAGACCAATACTGCCATCTGTATATATGAGAGTCAGGATTTGCCCACTTACA
The DNA here is from genome assembly GCF_027580195.1 of Bos mutus. Taxonomy (NCBI): domain Eukaryota; kingdom Metazoa; phylum Chordata; class Mammalia; order Artiodactyla; family Bovidae; genus Bos; species Bos mutus. Next base: position 54,715,204 of record NC_091640.1, read on the forward strand.
AATATATAATAATGTAACTAGAAAAAAAGCAGATCCCTTTAACCTACAAATCAATTCTAAGGATGGCACCGAGAAAATCCATATTTCATTAAAGTCCTATTTTGAGAACCTTTTCATCTAGATAAGCAATGAAGTTAAAAGGCAGCCAATGAAAACAGTTTTATCAATACTGATTGTAAATTTTTTACAGTCTTTAACAATAGAGTCTTCTTACAGTCACATACCATATGGTTTTAGACATATCTATGCTAAAAGTAGAAGACAGAACAAAAATATAAACTTTATTCAGTAACTGCTAATTGATCAGAGCATATATTTATTAATTCAGCAAATATATCCTAATCTAGCTGATGCTGGTCATTCTGGAAGGTGCTGGGGACGCGTGGTGAATAACTTAGATGCGGGCCCTGGCCCATGCGGGGCTTACAGCGATCCTTGGTGGAATTTTCATGGAGTGATCAGTTTACTGCAGTGATTTTAAGAGCAAGGACCAGAAATTCATTCCGCCTTGCTCAGGTAAAAGGAGATTTAACAGGAAGATTTCTTTTTTTAAATTTCATTTATTAGAGGATAGCTGTTTTATGACGCTGTGGTGGTCTCTGCCACACATCGATGTGAGTCGGTCATCATTATACACATATCCTCTCCTCCTGAGCCTCCCCTGCCACCTTCATCCCTCTAGGTCATCCCACAGCACCCGGCTGGGCTCCCTGTGTTACACCCCCGCTGGTTACCTACTTCACATGCAGCGTGTACACGCGAGAGCGACTTTACCACGTCGCCCCGCCCCCTTCCCCCGCAGTGTCCACGAGGCTGTTCTGTATGCTGTGTCTCCATTTCTTCTCTGTAAATAGGTTCGCCAGTACCATTTTTCTAGATTCCATATACGTATTTGTTAATATGGCATACTTGGTTTTCACTTTCTGACTTATTTCACTCTGTATAGCAAGTTCTAGGTTTATACTCTTCATTAGAATGGACTCAAATTTGTTCCTTAGGAATAAGACTACCATACGACCCAGCAATCCCACTACTGGGCACATACCCTGAGAAAAATCAGACTTCTAAAAGACACATGAAGCCCTGTTCCTGGAGCATTATTTACAACAGCCAGGACATGGGAGCAGCCGAGATGTCCATCACAGACGGCTGGACACGGATAAAGAGGTTGTGGTACACAATGGAATATTACTCAGCCATAACAGGAAGACTTGGTGACTGAAGCTCAGGGCCTGGGGAACTCCTGGGACCTAAGGCCATCCCTTGTCCCCCAGGGCTATCCCAGCCTCTCCCACCTCTGTTGGTACCTCTCTCTCTGGCTTCTGCCCACTCAGGACTGCACCCTGGACTCTTCTTTCACAGGAGCTCTCAGTACATCCTTCCAGGTTCTGAACCTGCCCCTAACTCCCTCTTTGTTTTAGTATTTCTGAGTTCAGAATGCTGAGATCATCTGAGGGCCTGGCTCATCATTCTGAAGCAGATGTGGACCACCCCATGAACAGGCCAGCCTGGAACCAGATGTCCACCTCCCCCAGTCTGGTTGGGCATACCCGAAGGGCCAGAGGTAAGGGATCTGCCTGCCAACGCAGGAGACACGGGTTCGATCCCTGGGTCGGGAGGATCCCCCGGAGAAGGAAACGGCAACCCACTCCAGCATTCTTGCCTGCAGAATCTCACGGAAAGAAGCCTGGTGGGCTACAGTCTATAAGGTTGCAAAGAGTCAGGATGACTGATTCAAGTTAGCACACACACATATATACACACTCACACATGCATGTGCACGGAGGAGGGAGCAGAGTTTAGGGATAAACGGGGTTACTCCTGGAGTTTTCATTTTAAGACTCTCTCTCTGTGTCTCTGTGTGTGTGTGTGTAGATGCAGATATGAAATCACTTTTATCATAGAGGGGAAACCATCATAGTCCTCCAACTCAAGCCAAGGCCAAGATGTCTTAACTAAGTTACAAAATTTAATAGCTGCCACGACTCCTCCAACATAAACAGATTTAAAAGATATGCAACTTCAAATGAGGTGGCTGCTGGCAAGGCTGTTTTTATGCGGGGATGCTTGTAGAGTGCCCTGGTAAATATCCTTCTCCTATCCTCGCGCTCACAACAGACATCACAAACAAAAAAGGCATTCAGTGTTTCTGCTCTCTTTGTTTCCAGGGAGTATTGTGAAAGTAATTATTCTGTTGTATTTAAGAGGCCTATTGCATGGATGGGAAAATGTATTAAATTTCATTTGGCAGTTATTCAATCCTTGTTAATGTTATCTCCAGCGATAACTGCTTCAAAACAGGCTTTCAGACCTCAGTTCCTTCTCCTCTACCATAATCCTTCTAAAAGAGTGTAGGGGGGAACTTTAGGAAACTTGTCATCAGTTTTTAGATCCAGAGATAATGACACAAAACCAGAAATGCTGTTAGAAACATTTTGGTATTTCAAAATGAAAGTCTGTAATTAATGGCATCATGTTCAAAAATCTCCTTTTGACAGAGGTGTTTTTTAGAAAGAAGGAAAATAACAAGAGAATGGGCCCAGAAAAAAAGTCCTGGTAACTTTTACTTTTCTCTCTTTTAACTTTCTCTTGTTTTGCCATAATCATTAAAAAAAAAAAAAAAAAAAAAAAAAAAAAAAAGTTGATGGGCTCTTTACTGTAATTAGACACCCATTGACAGAGAAAACAGTTTTGGTGTCTGAACTGTAATCTCCTCATGAAATATCAATTATACATGACAGTCAGAGAGTGCTAGATTTCAGTTTCAATTATCTTGCCAGATCTGTGTCATAACAGAGGAAAGCAAACATTTTCTCAAATGTGCAAAAAATACCATTGAGTCCAAAAGGGGCATTTTTTACAGAGGTGGGAAGTGGTCTTGCAAACTTTCATAGCTCACGATGAGAACTCGGAAGTTCATGAAGTAGCAGTGGTAGATATTGAGAAACAGTATCAGAGGCACTGAATTCTGTAGAAAACGAGAGTAGGCTCTGCAAACCAACTCTTTCGTGTGAGAAAGCTGTGGCATCTGGGAGACCCTTCAACCACAAATATAATTTCCACGTTCCTCAGTTTTAAAAAATTATCAGACGATTTTTAAAAATTCATGTGCTTACACACTGAAAGGACTTTTCACTCAAGTCAGATCTAGATTAAATTCTTTAGTTTGGATCTCGATTCTTAAAATGTTCATTGGGAGAAAACCTAATTTTCTTTAAAAAAAAAAAAAAAAAAAATTTTTTTTTCCCCTCCCCAGAAATCTCACAGCTTCAACTATGCTTTATCCGAAAACGGAAGGTATTTCTTACTGGGCAATTCTTGGAAATGAATTTAATGCTTATTCCCCAGATGATAAAATAACATTCAAAAGGATTTAGCATGATCTAAACGACCCTGACCTTGGCAGTGTTAACCTGTCACGGGGTCAGCCAGGCTGAAACTCTCATGATGTCCACCAAAATGGTTAAAAACAAATGATTCTGTGATCGAGTTTGAGAAATGCAAATGGCAGTTATGTGATTTCAGTTCATCTTTTTTTTTTCCTTAACTCATAAGTTTCAGCTATTAAAACTGTTTCATTTCTCTCCTCTGTATCCCCACCCTCTGCCCCCAATACTTTACATCACTTTCCTACACCGGAAACTAGAACTGGACGCAGCCCATCAGGCAGGGGACCCCGGGGGGTGGCTAGCAGAGTCCATTCTGTCCCTTCCTGGCCCCGGGGAGCAGTCAGTAAGCAGGATGGAGGGAACTAATCCAAGCCTAGTGAACTAAGCCCACATAGCACAGAGATTATGGTGCAAATTTGCAGTTACTTGTAAGCAGCTTCTTTCGCTAGTCTGAAGGAAAAGACAACTGGACACTTGATACGTATCGGAATTTCCGGTCCCTGCAGAATAAACACACCTGTGTCAGGCTGCCTGGCACACAAAGTGCTCTGTAGCTGGCCCAAGAAGCCTGTTACTAGGGGTTTGTCCTTAACTAACAGGTTTCATTTAAAACATTTTTTAAACTTAATGTTTATTGGAGTTTAGTTGACTTATAAAGCTGTATTAGTTTCTGTTATATAGCAAAGTGAATCAGTTACATGTACACATTTACCCACTCTTTTGTAGAGTCACAGATGTAGGAAACAAGCAAGGTTACCAAGGGGAAAAGGGTATAAACTGGTAGACTGGACTGACATATACACACGGCTATATATACAAATAATGAGAATCTACTGCACAGCACAGGGAACTCTACTCAGTACTCTGGAATGACCTCTACAGGGAAAGAACCAGGCCTTTATGTTTAAAATGCTTTTCTTATTATGCAAGTAACACCTGCTGATTGTAACATATTTGGAAAAGCAGTGGAAGTGTAAAGAAGCTTGTGTAACAAAACATTTCTTTCCCATCCCTTCTGAAATACTCAGCTTGTAAATGCTGTATCCTCTGCCCTTGGGCCCTTGCATATCAAGATTCTAGCATGGCTTTTCACTGTTCTATGGATTAAGTCTAATACCTTATGCTTCGGGGTCCTTCACCTGGACAGCAAAGGAACGTGCTGGTACCCCCTGTTCTTAAATTTCTTCATTCCCATCTTCAGTTGCCTGCTTGGGGCCTCTCGTTTGCTGCCTTCACTCCCACATCCCCAAGGCCTGAGCTAAGCCTTCCATCTTTTGTCCCCCGGGACAGAAGGGCTGGTTCCCGCCCCGGACCCACTTTTATTTGCCCCACAGACCCCCTTACTCTCATTCCTCCTAGTCTGCCTGGGTCTCCAGGACTCTCAACATCTTGTTGGATCTGGAGAGGGCTCTCCCCTAACTGTTAATGATGGACATCACTCGAGGCCACTGTCTAGTAGGGCAGGGCATACGCACCAAGGATGTTGTTTGGCAGCTATGCACAAAGCCTACACCTCTTCTGAAACGTAAGCGCCCCACAGGCAAGCATGGGTCCTTGTACATAGGACTGTAGTACCACAAGGTGCAGTTACGTCCTTCCTAAACGGTCAGGGCTGACACCAATGGCACATATCCTGTGAGACGCTCTGAAATCTAAAAGCTTTTGGTATTGCTGAATACAGGTTTAGCCGTTTTCTATAAAAAAAAAATAAACATTTCATTTAATTCAAAAGGCCTTAGGAATGGCTATTATGTATGTGCAAGCCACTGCAGGAAAAAATGATAAAAGATAGATGTGTGTATTACTTCGTAGCCTCTTACATCTTAACAGCGGATTAATATAAAAAATACTATATAAGGCAAAATAAGATGAATGTCATAAAGGAGTATAAGGTCATGTAGGGTTTTAAAGGATGGAATGAGATCATATCAGATGGAGAAACCAGAGACGACTTCAAGAAGAAAACGGTATTGTAGACAGGGTTTGAAAGATGGGTGGAATTTTGATACAGATTATCTAAATATAGTTTAAAAAAAAACTGACATTTAATATTAATTAACATCTCAACTTTATATCAAAGTTCCTATTTTTACAACAAGAAGTGCCTATATAATATACACATATATAAAGTAGCTAAGGACTGCATACCAACCTGTTTCCATACTGTCAGATGACATATTTTGGAAAAAACAGACTTTGGTAGAGCCCTTTATAAACCTCAACGGCTCTGTTACAAAGTGAACAACACAGGGCATTCTGGACACAAACGGTCCCTCACTGTATGTGTGTATTATTGGCCCAAATGATTCATTCTTATTTAACTGCAATGAAGTCTTTCATCTCCCAGCTATACAATAATAGTTTCCATATGACCAGTGGCTCTGCTATAAATAACATCAAAAGCAAAAGAAAGGATTTAATAAAAGAAAATGACATTAAGAGTAGCATTAAATCAGAGGGGGAAAATACCAATATCCAGCTTTTTTTTTTTGAGAATAAAGCTCTACAGAGTACTAAGCAACTTCCCCCAATATGCCATGAAAAGGCATTTACAAGCAGCAGGCATGTGCAGAATCCATTTGCCTAGGACTCAGAGTGGCAAAGATTAATTTGGGGGATGGGAGGGGGGGCAGTGGGGTAGGGGGCGGGAGAACACCCCCGCGCAGAGACAGGCTGAGAACAGGTACCAGCCTCAAGAGCCAGCTTCACGGGGCAGAGTTCAAGGGAACATGTCAGGGGCAGACTTGCACTGGTTTCTCCGGCCTCTTCTTTTGTTTTATGGAGATGGGCTTTTTGGTAATCCTGAGTTTCTCAGAGAGTCATAACATTGCTCAACCCTAGGACTTGAGTTCTGAGAAAGGAAGTTTTTTTTGGCAGTGCACAGTGATTTGATATGAAGAGCCAACTTCCCAAACAAATTTTCTTCTAGTTCTTTAAAAAAAGAAAAGAAAATTACAATGTTAATCTCTATCCCCGACTGGATAAACAGCTGCTAATAACCGCCAGCTCCCAGGGGAAGAGGTCGCTCCCTTTCATCCTCAGGCTGCTGGGCATCTGGCGTGTACGGGACTGCAGTGGTTCCATGTGTTTTGCACTTGGCCTTTTTCAAAACCGCCCCCTCCTGGTCCTGCCAATTCGGGTTCCTCTTCTGCCTTTTCCTGAGATTCGCCTCTGTGAACTTGGAGGACAGACCCAGTTCTGGGGCTGTTTATTTGAAATGACGGTTCTTTTTACTGTGGGTGTATTTACAGAGGAAATTCAAGGGCTTATAACACCTAACGGAAGTGAAAGGCTTGGACCTTTGTATTTGAAGCCTTGGGAGGGAAACAGCCATTTCAGAGGGAGCTAATTATTCACTCGAGGGCTGGCTACGTTCAAAGATGCTCAATTTCTAATAGCGTCGCTAATGCGATTACTTTATCAGTTTGCGTCCTAAATAAAGGAACCAACTTCAACACTCTTTCCTCTAATAGGAAATACCCTGCAGAAGATTACAGGGCCGACCGGGCCCCAGAGTCCTTCTCGCTTGTCCCTGAGCACCTGCTTTTACTGGTGACCTCAGTTCTACACCTCAAGATTCAGACATTTTGCAAAACAGCTTTTTAAACAAAAAACAGCTGTTCCCCATCTAGACTACAGGGGGAAAATTTTTGGGCGGCTTATAGAAACATTACCCAGAGACGACTGTTCTCCAATAACTTTCACACACTTGCAGCTCCAAACCAGACCCGTCCCTGCGCAGAAGCTGGGGAGCAGGCAAATGTGAAATTAAAATGTGGAAATTCAACACCGTGGTTTTTGACAATACATCCAATTAAGTGCTTGAAAATGAATGTGGCTATTGTATCAGGACAATGCAAAAGATCTCATTTAACTAATATTGGACAGAGCTTTTGGTTACACTCAACTTTACAGTTCTGAGTTGATTTATGGATCTAGAGGAAGCTATCATTATGCACAACAGTGAATGTCAACCAATTAGGTGGAATCCTTGCATTTCAGAAATTCAATGTTGCAGCTTCTTCCCCTCCCCCCGCCCCCAGCTTTTCACTCCTAAAGCTGCTTTGCCGAAACCCTCTTCTTATTTCAAATCCATTTTATACTTCTGTTTTCTAAGCAATGAAGATACTTTTGATTTTGAAAAAAAAAAATTACAGCCCCAATAAAAGTTAAAATAACACAACAGCCACAGGTTTTGCAAAAAAATAAAATGGCCAAGGCCTAGGCTTGGCTTTTAAACGGTGCCAAGTTGCTCCGGCATTTTCTGTTTTGGTATGAATGACATAACTGAATTACTTCATGAGCTGCTACTTTAATTCCTAAGGGTGGAAAATTCCATGAGTTAATTTAATTTGGATGTAAAAAATATACATGAAAACTCACTCTTCCTGTGGACTCCCCTGTGAAAGATGCGAGCCAGTTGCTGAGCTGCTGTGCTCCGAGGGGGGCTCCCACCCACGGCAGCCTGCCTGGTGAACCGCACCATCGCACCCTTTCCTTACTTCCATTTGCGCGCAGAGGACCCCCGATGTTCCGTGTATTTTTTTGGATCCTGTGTATTCTATGGCGCTGTAATGCCCCGTCGAGCCTGACTGTTGAAACCCAATGCTGACTCTACTATGCGCTCAATGACACCTTCTCCAGGAAGTGTTCCCTGGCCATCCTGAAGGCTGGTCAAGGTCTGCCCTTCTCCCGAATCACTTCTCAGGTGACTTAACACATTATCGACCAGGGGATTTCTGCAGAAACTCACACACATGGTCAGCAATTTATGTAAGCGAATATGGAAACGTCTCTGGCAATAATGTTTGGGTAACAAAAGACGGATTAATACATCTCTGGTTACTTAATCATTCCACCCTGCATGATAGTTGGTTAGGCACACACTTGTATTACTGTCCTCCCAAGGCCTGTGGGCTCAGAAACTATCTCTCACACTTTTATGTATCCCCCAAGGACCTGAAGCAGAGACAGTGCAAAATGAGTGGAGAAACATCTGTGTATTTTCTAATCTATACAATACAGATTCTTTTCAAAAAATCTGCTTTCCTGAGAAAACGAGGGTAATGTTACTTTTTAAAAATGCACAGGTTGTATCTTCTAAATTATGGACAGTTTAGCACTGGCTCCAACAAATTATGAGGATAACTGCCGTCGGAAGCATTTTCCTGCTTTTTCCTCTATTATTCAAGAGGCAAGCAAAGTCAAAGTGTGTTGAAGTCATAGAGACTGCTTTAAATGTGTTTTTGTATTTTAAAAGCAGAGGAGACAACTGCTGGGTTTTATGCATTTAAAGTTCATGATATGATGGTGCTAAACTCTGGAGGAAAATTAAAGAACTGGGCTTGATTTGTCCTGGAAGCAAGGAGGAAGAGACTTTTGGGGGTTTGATGGTTTGATGCAGACTGACTGTCCCATTTCTAGGTCATAGGGCCTGAATTTGAGTAAAATGGGTATTAGGGGAAGAAAAAGAGGATATACCTAATTTGGACCCAGTGCTGTGAGACCTGGGCACACAAGTTGCTGGACCACCTGTCTCAGGGGTTGTTAATGGAGAGTCAGTGGTCTCCAGCCAGTAAATAGCTGGATTCAAAACCTCTTGACTTGTGCTTAAACGAATGCAGAAGTACCACATGGTGAACGCCAGGATTGTAAAACTGTTGTAACCAGTCCAAGGGCAAGAGGACTTGTCTAGATAAGTCAGACAGAAAAAGACAAATGCTGTATATCCTCAGGAATATGTAGAATCTAAAAAATGAACTAAAATAAATGAGAGAGTAGAATGGTGGTTGCTGAGGACTGGGGGCAATGACGGAATGTTGGCTGAAGGGGACAAACCTCCAGCTATAAGATGAATACGTTCTTGGGAATTTTGTGTCTGACCCTTTGTGATCCTACGGATTGTAGCCTATCAGGCTCCTCTGCCTCTGGGATTCTCCAGGCAAGGATACTGGAGTGGGTTGCATTTTCATCTCCAGGTAATACACAGCATGCAGGCAGTAATTAACAATACTGTATTATACATTTGAAGTTGCTGACTGACAGTGGCTCTTAAAAGTTATCACCACCACCACCACTAAAAAAAAAAAATATCTGAATTATGCTTGGGAATACAGGTGGCAGGTGTTAACTATCTTTATTGTGGTAACCATTTTGTAATATATACATGGATCAAAGCGTTGTGTTGTGCACCTTAAACTTACCTATGTTAGACGTTTAATAATAGCTCAATAAAGCTGACACAATTTTTAAAAAATATATACAAAGAGAATTTCTTCAAGTTATTTTTCCTCTCTGCTTCCCCCCACCCCCAACCAAGTTTTCTTACAGTACAATATGGATACAGATAAAACCTTTCAGTTAAGGTTGCTAATCTGCTTTCAGAAATTTTTGATAATTGTGGCGATTAGGAGAGATGGTGGAACACTACAGATAGGCAAATATCCACATTAAAGAAAAAAAAATTCAACATAGAAGCTACAGATGGATGATGTTGAAGACTAAGATCATGGGTGAAATCCTATAACATGCGATTTAAAAGATGATTCCTAAGTGCTCTGAAAGAGAGGCAATGAGCTCTCCAATTCATTCCTGTTCCAGAAGAACAAGTCTTTCTGATAAACCTCGCTCATGGGAATGAGGCACACCTTGCATTCTGTGGTTAATTTACCAACAACAGAGCTACAGAATATGTGACTGAATGAGGACCTAAAGGAGATGTTGGAACAGACTAAAGGCTGCTGTATGAAATTTAAAGGCATTACGTGGAGTTCTATACTGGTACAACAAGTGTACAAAGCCAGTTGACAGACATGTGGCTGGCTGATGGATTTCTGATTACAAGTGCAATATCTGGCAGCAGGATGATGACGTCATCAAATGCTGCCAATAGGATGCTGCTGAGTGGCCTTTACTGAAGATATAATGTGTTGAATGGGTTTGGAGATAGATCCATCCAAGTCCACACAGTCAAAGCTATAGTTTTCCCAGTGGTCATGTATGGATGTGAAAGCTGGACCATAAAGAAGGCTGAGTGCCGAAGACCTGATGTTTTCAAACTGTGGTGTTGGAGAAGACTCTTGAGAGTCCCTTGGACAGCAAGGAGATCCAACCAGCCCATCCTAAAGGAAATCAACCCTGAATATTCACTGAAAGGACTGATACTAAAGCTGAAGCTCTCATACTTTGGCAATGTGACGCAAAGAGCTGACTCATTGGCAAAGACCTGGATGCTGGGAAAGATTGAAGGTGAGAAGAGAAGGGGACGACAGAGGATGAGATGGTTGGATGGCATTACTGACTCGATGGACATGAGCTTGAGCACACTCTGGGAGATGGTAAAGGACAAGGAGGCCTGGTGTGCTGCAATCCAAGGGGTTGCAAAGAGTTGGGATATGACTGAGTGAATGAACAAGAACCACCACCCAAGCCTGCTGATGATTCCCTGGGCACTGTGTTCAAATTTTGAGATTCTACACACTACAACATCCCGGGGGTAAGGGGAGCATTCTTTTTAAACTGGCAAGAATGTGGTGGAAAGTGACAGAGTCAGAACTTTTCTTTAGGATAACTATTTGAAGATACAGATGTCTAGCCTTAAGAAAAAAAAAGATCAGACTGTCTTCAAACAGTTGAAATTTACTCAAGTATTTGTTGAGCTGATTTACAGGTCACTCCAATGGGCAGAAAAATAAAACCTTCACATTTAGGGATATTAATTTGGGCTGCACATAAGGAAGAATTTTCTACAGTTTGATGGAAATGGGCTTTGTGGTCATTTAGAGCTACTCAGCCTTGGAGGAAGGAGGCTGATGGAGAATTGTTCACTGCTTAGCAGGGAATTTATAGAGGGACATTTATAGATGGAGATGACCCCTTAAGGTCCCTGAGACTGTGTGGTAAAAATTGCTTAGAAATGAAGTATGTGCTCAAATACACACAGAAACTTATGGAATGAAAATCCTTGAAAACCCGAGAGGAACAAGGTTGAAGATGCCTAAATCTCTAGGGATCAGAGATTTGTTGAAGAGGTCCATGTCGAAACAAGAGTTTTCTGACCACTGCTACTTCCATTATGATGAACCAATACACGCTGCCCATGGAATCACATCAGTGCCCGATGAACTCTCCTGTTGCCAAAGCTGAGTGGCAGAACTAGATAGCAACATGGTGCAAAGAGCCAAGGGGCAACTAAAGAGTTTTCTTGGATTTCGTTAGTTAATAGAACATATGTATTATTAACACCAGCCACAGTTTTGAAATTGCTACAGCACTGGGTGGAGAGGAAGCCGACTGCGGCGGTGTAATCTTTAGTACAGAGAGTGCTGGTCCCGCTGCTGGCTTGCCTGGTTTCTAATCCTAGCTCGGCCATTAACCAGACAGCATCCATACTTGAGTCACTTCCCCTTTTGGGGCCTCAGTCTTCTGCAGTAAAATAAAAGTAACGGGCTAAGTGACTTCCGTGGTGCTTTCAGCACCTAAAATTCAGTGGTCCTAATTCTTAAGAACTGTGAAAGCAGAACTAATGTAAACTGCTTATCCTCTCAAGTCCTGAGTGGTAAAAGCTCTCATATGTGTTTAGTGTCAGTGAAATTAAAAGGTGCTTCTTCACCTAATGACTGTTCTGATAAATTCTTTGTAATCCAAAGTCACACTAAAAACATCACTGAAAAGCAGGAACACAGGCTAAGACAGGCTTGTAGCCGTCGTTTCTGAAGTGTGTGCTGCAGTCACCTAGGAGTCTAGCACGAGGCCGCAGGTGATGCGGTGGAGAACAGGTGTGGGGGGGTGAGTTTCACAGGGCCCCCCCACCCCTCAGTCATCCCGGGCGACTAGGTCCTCAGGAGATGACTGCTCCTACCAAGCGACAGCCGTGATTCAGAGCTGGGCCCCCGCTCTCCTGTGAGTCTTAGGACACTGCTGCAGCAGCCTGTTTTTAAATATATATCCTATCCTACGAGACTGGGACCCCCCTGATGGTAGAAACCACGTCTTAGCATAGAGCCTGGAATCTGGTAGGCTCTAAGTCATTTACCAATGACTTGGTAATTGTTTTTGAAATGAATAGATGGGCTTTAAGCAAAAAGGGTCTGGGAACCACACTAACATGATGTATTAATAGTATAGGAGCTTTTCAGCTGAGTGATACCACCATTGCTGACTCTACTGACGGAGGAGTCAGGAGAGGGGAACAGAGCCACATAAAGATATTTTTGATGTGGGTTTCATTCTTGTTCATTAACAGAGGAGATGAGGTCATCTGAAAGACTTGTTTTCAGGGCTCATTTGTGGATCTGGATACTTCATGAGTAACAGACAGACATATCTTGAAAATGGCCATTTCAATAATTTATCACAAATCCAGTGATTTAGGTTTTTGATTTAGATCAAATCTGATGATCAGAATTGATCTCTGAGGCACAGAAGGGACTAATGTCTGGATAAGAGCTTCTAACCAGGATAGTGATGAACCCAGCTGCTTCTTTGTTCTCCCAGGTTCTGAAATTTCTGTTTTGATTCCCTTAGAAAACTGGCAGGTTAGTAAGAAAAATAACTTCATAATTTAAACTGTACTACTCTGACCACTATGGTAAGGAGAGCTCATACCTTTGACCACTTAGCACAGATGCCTTGATTTAAGAATAAGCACTTAAATGGGAAGGAAATCCAAAAAGAGGGGATATATGTGTATGTACAGCTGATTCACTTTGCTGTACAGTAGAAACTAATACATTGCAAAGCAACTAGACTCCAATAAGCATTAATTAAAAAAAACCCTTTACAGAGGATAAACAAAAAAAAGTATTTAGACAATGTGGGGTTTAACCTAGCATGCTCCCACATTGGAGGAAAGCTCTTTACCTTTACAGGTAGGTAGAGAGCTGCTCTGGGGAACTGGCCACAAGATATCTAGAAACTTCTTTCTTGTTGACCAACATTTAGGACTTAAAAATTGTGAATTCCAACCACACAAAATTAGTTCTTAAAAGGTGTAACTATAGAACTATAGATCTTGTCTGAGGAGTGCTCATAACTGTAAGATACAGCACAGAAGTTAGAGTCAATGTCCCCAGAGTTTCAGTCTAGCTTCCTGACTTGAGACTAACTACTCAACCTTCCAAGTCCTGTCTTCCGTTGTGACTGCAGGGAAACAAAATGTGATACGTGTAATACATGGTACTCAAGGAAGTTACAATCCAGTTGGTTAGGCAAAGTCAGATTTACAAAAGATAAATAGGGCATCCCAGGTGGCTCAGTAGTAAAGCATTTGTCTGCCCATGCAGGATATGCGGGTTCGGTCCCTGGGTTGGGAAGAGCCCCAGGAGGAGAAATGGCAACCCACTCCAGTGTTCTTGCCTGGAAAATCCCATGGACAGAGGAGCCTGGCAGGCTATAGTCCACGGGGCTGCAGAGAGTCCGACATGACTGAGCAACTGAGGACGCACGCAGGCACGCAGCTGAGGACACACAGCTATGCGTAAGTGGGTGAGACCAACACCTGGCCAATGGTTTGTTTCACAGTGCTATGAGAATAGGAAAGAAAATGACTCTCACAGACGGAGGTAACGAGGGAAGGCTTCCTGGAAGAGGCAGAATGTGAGTGAGAGCTTTGAGAATGAGATGGACGGAGAGAAGTGGTTAGAGCAGGCCAAGCCACATAGACACAAAACAAGTCATAGCAAGGACATTCTGGTCAAGTTCTGGTCATATGCAGAGGTTGGTCTTGCTGGAAAAATTTCTGCATTGGAATAACAAAGCATAAGGCTTCCTGGTAAATGGCTATGGGCTTAAAAATCTAGGCTAAGATATATGTCTTTATCTTGTGCATAATGGAAAGCTGGGGAAGGTTTCTGAGCAGAAAAGAGCATGGCCAAATAACATCATCTAGAAAGCCGGTAAGAATCAACATTCGCTCGAGTGTTATGAGCCATGCTGCTGTGAAAAAAAAAAAAAACCCCTTTCATTATCCTAATACTTAGTAATTCACTGAAGACCTACTTCAGAACTCCAAGGAAAACATTTTATGAATCAAAAGCTAAGTACAATATGTTAGCAATTAAATGAGATAACATAATAGCCCAGGCTGAACCACAGTCCTCCCCACCACGACTGCACACTGCTGCAGAAAGAAATGCTTCTATCATCTTCCAAGTGATCAAGCCATTTTGTTTTGATTTTCGGAAGGCAGGGAGAGAGGGAACAGGGAGGGGACGGAGGTCAAGAGAATTCAAAGCTATCTGTTCTTTAATCAGAAGGAATTATTAAGGAGAGTTCTAAAGGAGATTTGCTCAAAACAAAACCAGCCCCGGGATGGGTGTTAAGTTACTGCAACTCGTTTCCACTCCAGAACAACAACCGAAGGTGTGTAGCTGGGAATGAGACTCCCACCAGCCCTGGATGAAGTTTCCGGTGGATACCTCCCACTGCTACTTTATTTACTGCAGCTGGCCAACAGTTTATAGCCTGTTTCATGTATTAAAATTCAAATGTGGAAAACATTACCAGCATCCTCCTTGAATAATTTTTTTTGTTGTTGTTGTTCGGGGGGGAAGAAGGGTGCATTTTTTTTCCTCTTCCCCTTCAACTTCCTTTTTATTGTGAAATGTATCAAATGGTCAAAGGCTAGCTTCAGACTGACTAAATTCAAAAACTATTTCCTTTGTTCTGGTGCTTTTGTTTGAAAATTCATACCGGTTTGCACAAGGCAAGAAACGAAGATGAGGTCTTCTGCGCACACGTTGGGGCTCTGGGCTGAGGAGCTCAGACGCCGGGGGCGCCCTGAATATTTCTGACAAAAAAGGGAGACAGACTGTAAAGGCGCCCTTGGCTCACAGGGCAGCAGGTTTTCCGACCGTGGTTTGGGAACTGCGCTATGGATGTAGATGGCTCTGCAGTCACTCTTGATTGAATTCTAAACGTCTTCAAGAGTGAGTGTGCACCTCCCCTCATCACTGAAACTAGCAATTTTATTGCTTTGCCATCTTTTTTCCCCACCTTCAAAATCAAAGCAAAGATGCTCCTGTGTAACTCTGGCCGGTTATTTCCCCTTTTCTATTGCTGTGCAGCATTCTCTCCCCTTCTCCTCCCCCTGGGTTGGTCTAACTTCCCATCCCCAAAGATGACTCTGGTCTCCTCCTCATATCCCACCTCCAAATCAAAGAGGAGGCAATTCAAAGGTCAAATGGTTCCAAAAAAGCATCTCTGTAGAATTTATTATTTTAAAGAACCACTTAACCTACATCTGGTATTTAAGAGCAAACTTTACATATTTATGGAAAAAAGAAAAAAAACTGTCTCTGAAGCAATGCCCTGGGTGCATGCTGCATCCGTTTAACATATGCAAAACGAACACAGCTACAGAAATTAAACTATTTTTCTCTTGATTGAGAGCAGATATACAGAAATGGTTATAAGTCACAGATCTGGCTTTTAATAAAGCCAGATTTCTTAATTAAAAGCAGTATTGTTTAAACATTATAGTTTAAAGAAAGAGCTGTACAAACTGAAACCTCATATAATATGCATCCCCAGTGTATTTAGCATGTTACCTGAGGCCAAGCTAAATTAAAATCTAGATTTTCCTTTTGTTAAACTCTTAGCAACTGCCACGAATAGACAAACAATTTTTACTCAATGAGGAATTTTGAGGCTAGAGTCTAGGAAAAGCAAAAAAAAAAAAAAAGATTTAGCTTTGGCATTCAAAAATATCTTTCCACGTTTTAGAAGTGAGTTCATTGCTTCTATTTATAAACCAGTATTTTTGGTTTCAAATTGGTTGCAGGTTTTCATAATATACAGCTCAGGATGGGACTCTTAATCTTTTATTAAGAGAAATGGAAAAGAGGGCAGAGGAATACTTCTGAAGAAGACAACTTAAAGAGCCTCAGAATAACCTGTGCTTATTTTGCATTCTCCTTTTGGAATCGTCTTTAAATAAGAGATGCTTAGTGATAATGGAAAACAGACCTTCATACACACAACTTTTTGAGAGCCTGTGAGGAACAAAACAGGACACTAAGGTGTTTGCTGGAAAGACAGGCATCTGTGAAGAGCAGAATTACACAGAGTCACTAACTGCTACTCATGTAAGTTCTTCGCCCATGTGGTCACCTCATATTGTCATCGTTTAACACTTTATTAGGGAGATTTGCTGAATCTTATAATCACCTGAAAAAGGGATACACTCTCAAGTCCCTTCCAGAAGTAATGGGAAAAACTGCAATTTCAAGTACAATGTGGACAAATCTGCTTAAACCTTACTCAAATACTTTTTCATCAATAGGGAGTGGTACAACTACGATACACGTAATCCCACGGTCCCACATCATCTACTGACACAGACACACCGTGCATCTCGACCTCCCATGCGCACGAAGCCGTTTCAGTCCCACCTGACTCTTCGTGACCCTACGCGTTGTAAACCACCATACTCAGGAGCAGAAGATACTGATTTGACTTTTTAAACAAAAATAATAAACCCAACCAATTCACATGCGAAACCCAAGCAACGTAACATGAACCTACGTTGGGTCCTTTAGCTGAAGTCACTGCGAAGAACTAAACATACCGGCAGTGACCTAAGCAATGGATCTCCTAGGTTTATACGTAAGTGAAATGAAACGATGTATCCACACAAAAAACCTGTACACTAATGTTCACAGGAGCGTTGTTCCTAATAGCCGAAGACTGAAGTAACCCAAATACCCATCGCCTGATGAATGGGCACATTTAATGTATATCTATACAATGGAATCTCAGTTCAGTTCAGTTCAGTAGCTCACTTGTGTCCGACTCTTTGCGACCCCATGAACTGCAGCACGCCAGGCCTCCCTGTCCATCACCAACTCCCAGAGTTCACTCAAACTCATGTCCATTGAGTCGGTGATGCCATCCAGCCATCTCGTCCTCTGTTGTCCCCTTCTCCTCCTGCCCCCAATCCCTCCCAGCATCAGGGTCTTTTCCAAACAATGGAATTTGGGGGGAATAAAAACTGAATGATGCTCTGATAAAGGACAAAACATATATAAACCTTGAAAGCACTATGCTAAATGATAAAAGCCCATCAGAAAGGACTACCACACACTGTGGGATTCCACGTTTAGGAAATCTCTAGAATAGGCAAGTCTAGAGTCAGAAAGGAGATTATTAGTTGTCAGGGGGAGGGACGAATGGAGCGTGATGGCTGACAGACATGGGGATTTCTCGTCGTGGGGGGTAAATTACACTCTTGTGGTGATGGCACCGTCTTGTGAATACATGGAGAACACAGTAAGTACACTGTAAAACTGAAATGGGTGAGTTGTAGGT
This sequence comes from Bos mutus, assembly GCF_027580195.1. NCBI lineage: Eukaryota > Metazoa > Chordata > Mammalia > Artiodactyla > Bovidae > Bos > Bos mutus. The sequence continues at coordinate 54,732,900 of NC_091640.1, forward strand.
TAAATTTTATCTCAATAAAGCTGTTTTAAAAAAAGACAAAGCTGCAGCAGTGTTATTTGAGCCAGAAATTCTAATTCTGCATGTTAACTAGCATCCCCGAGTTTCACCCCATCCCTTACCATGAGTGAGTGTCTGTTGGCGGAGAGAAGACCGGTTCCATACCCTGAGGCCAGACCACCCATTGCTCCGTTGTGAGAGGGTCCGATGATTCCGTGCATGTCGCCGTGACCTCCAGGCATGGCTGTGGACGGGCCCACCGCGTGGTTCCGGAGGACGTGAATGGCGTCGTCCAGTCTTTCTAAACGATCTTCAATTCGGCTTTGCTGTTGGTTTATAAGTGATGTGAAATTTGATTCAGTTCCAAGTATGGATATAGATTATAGAAGTAAAACCCGAGTTGACATGAACCATATTGTGGATTTCTGAATAAAATTTATTTTCCTTAAAATCATAATAAAAGTAAATGATGACTTTCCCAGAAAATGGGTGAAAACTGTTAATACTATAATTATAATTATTTTTTTGTGAACAAAGTCAGTAATTCTTCCGGGACATGGTAAGTATATATGTTTTACTATACTGCATTACCTTGAAAGAACTGAGACTTACTTTAGCAAAGAAAAAAAAAAACATTTATTGAATTTAAGGAACATCCTGGCAGGCACTGGTTAAAGATTTTAAAAAATTAACAATGGAAAGGTGCCCTATTTATAGTTTCCCAATTAAATTATCTCCTTGAAGGCATATTCCCTGGGTTTCCTGAGTCACATGACACAGTGCTAAGTATCAAATCAGGGACAGGTAAACGCCTATAGACTAGTTTCTTATTGAGTACTAACAATTTTTAACTGGGTTTCTTGCCTTCTATCGATTATTACCTGTGTGTGTGTGCGTACGTGTGTGTGTGTGTTAGAGGGAATCAGAGCCTCAAAACAGTTGAAGAACAAAACTGCAAAAATTCTGTCAATCAAAGTGGTAGATTTCAAGACTGAAGAATTATAAAGACATGAATAATTGCTCACCGGGAGCTTCTAATTTATTTCAAAGCCCTTACTATAGTAGAGAACTCACTACTCTTATACAATGAAAAAACCAACTGATCTTTTCATCCCAGCCATTAGGATCCGAGTTTTCCACAACTAGATAAGCCTACATGATAGTTTTTGGTGAATAAAATGGTCATGGAGATGTGTATTTTTTTTTTTTCCCCGGTGTGACCAATAACGATACCAAACAACCATCTCCAGGGTGCACTTTAAAAGATACCATCTCACTGAATCCTCATTCTACACATGTAAGCAAACAGGAAAGACATTATTATCCCTTCCAACATAGACATGCAAATGAGGCTCCAAGAAAACTAAGTCAATTAACTGCTCAACACCATACTGCCAGGAAATGGTGACCTCAGGGTGACAACCCTGAGTCTTCAATTCTAGTGCATCTTTGTGCTAGATCATGCTAGAATCCACTCTGATTTCTGATGGGCTGTGCAAGCAGAGATACCAGCTCTCCGGCATGAGAAAAACGATTTCTAAATTATTCTCCACTGACAGAAACAATGTATGTCGAATACAATCAGTCTATGGTACAGAGCCTTCTGATTCGGTGGGCTTGGGTATTACGGGGTTTCCCTTAAACTGCTAGTCCTGCTGTTAACTGACCTTGGAAAGGTTACTGAACTTCTTTGAGTCTATGCTTCTTAGTCTATAAAACCAGAAATGATGAAATACACTTCCGAGCGTAAGCGAGAGCATGGAAAGAAATAATCCATGTGCCTATCACCGTTTCTGGCTTGCAGCTTCCTAGTGGAGACTGTTTTTGACGGGAATCCCCTCTGAGTGTTGAGAATTCGCAGAGAACTGACACTGCAGTTCACAGCCATGCTACGCGCATGCTAAGTCACTTCAGTCGTCTCCGACTCTTTGTGACCTTATGGATTGTAGCCCGCCAGGCTCTTCTGTCCATGGGATTCTCCAGGCAAGCATACTGGAGTGGGTTGCCATGTCCTCCTTCAGGGGATCTTCTTGACCCGGGGATCAAACCTGCATTTCTTATGTCTCCTGCACTGGCAGGCGTGTTCTCTACCACCAGCGCCCCCTGGGAAGGCCCTCAGAAACATAAACCTAGTCTTTATAGTTCTAGAGTTGGAAAAAACCCAGCCATGACGAATGGGTCCCAGAGAATAACCGATGGAGAGAAACACAAGGATGATGGTTTATTTGGATGTGAGCTGCAGATTCACGGGGCTTAGATGGCACTTGATTGTCTCATTCTGTGGTCATCTTATTGGCTAAAGAGAGGAGGTAGATGATTTACACACTACCGCTAGGAAGAATTCACCTCTGTATTCTCATTTTTAGATTATTCTTCATTTAAATCATAAGCCAGAAGTAAGAAAGGAAACCCTGAGTGGCTGACAACATAAAGTCAGATAGACAGGCAAATTAACAGATATGCTTACGCCCACGTTCCATCTCAAAATATGGGAAGAAAAAGGGGAAACTCAACCCTGAAGGACAGCCTCTGGCTGCCACCCGTCCGTGTGTGACTCATCCACAGACCAGGCAGTGCCCAGAGCAGTGCCGCTTCATGCACGTTTCCAGCCCCTTCCTTTGAGTGGAGTGTCAAACACCGAGTCATCATGTGAGTTTTTATCATATTAATTACACTCAGGGAAGGTTTTCAGCGATTCCTTACAAGAGAAATTTAATGAAATTACTAGATTTCCATGAGAATCAAAGTGAATGAGGAGAAAAGCAGGAGGCTTCTTATTCAGAGGTCAAGAAGAAAATTCCTATAAACCCATGATTCTGGAAAGCAAACTAGAGACACAGAGACTCTCCAAGTGTTCTGGCTCCACACCATAGCTGGAACTCCAGCACTCACATCAGGAGAGGTATTTCATCACTGACACAAGTATATTTCCCCAACAAGGGGAGGAGGCCATGATCCTTCCCAGATTCTTATCTGGTTCTCGACATATAGGAGCCCTGAGGCTTCCACTGTAGCAGTAGCTGGGCTACAGTCTATAAACAGGAACAAGCATAGGCTAATAACTCTGCCTCTAACCAAACCCATGGGCTTACGTCAACCACAAGTTCCTATTAGTGAAAATAAGACTCTTGAAGAGCGAACCGGGTGGAAAAAGAGAAGCACGGCCTGAGAATGGCCACAGTGATGGTGAGCTGATGCAACTTACCAAAGAGTGTAAAGGTCCTTCATAATTAGGAGATGATGAAGCCTGTCCTCCATTTCTAGACCAAACAGCTGTGCCTGCTGATAGGAAATGGGATTGCAATGAGACCTGTATAATCCTAAGGATAACCTTACCAACACTTTAAACAGTTCTTTCAGAAATCAGCATATTGATTTCTATCTGGACATTAAGGAAATACATGTAAACTGCCCATACAAGAATTTAGGGCCAAGGAAAACATTTTAAATGTAAAATAGGTAGACTATACATGGACTCAGAATTCTCTCAGGCTTCCTCGTAAAAGGGAACATTTAATTAATTGTGAATTTTAGCTAGAGAAATGTCCCTTTGATGGAAAACCGTCACTACACAGTCAAGGTACTTTTAAGAGTGCAAAGAGGGGTTTTCATTACACCTTCATGCAAAGCTGGTTTGTTAAAACCAAAATTCTCTCACCAATGAAAAACAGCTTTGCTACTTGTTTTTAAATGATCCTTAAGAAAGGATACGCCTTCAGAAACTTTTCAAGGAAATAAGATCCGCTAAACCAGAGATTTAAACACTCAATATAACAACATTAAGTAGTTTCTTCTGAAGAAAACACATTTTTAATGATTCACAAAACTTGAAGGTAAAGAAAGACTGCTGCTATAATAAATAGAACATGTCTAACCTATCAATTTAAAAATAAAAACCACTTTTGAAAATAATACGTGCTCGTGTAGAAAACTTGGAAAATAATTGAAGGAAAAAAAAAAAATCTATGACCTCACTGAAATCACAGTCCCCGATACTGCTGGCACTGTAAAAATCCATTCTTCCTGCCATTTCTGGGTGCGCACATGTGTATTTTTATGTTAAATAAAAATAGAATGTTTTGTTCAATTATTTTCAGTGAAAAAATCTGGACAGAGCCCTTGGTGTGAAATAGCAGTCTGTCCCCATCTCTGGATCTTCATCAAGTCCTCTCCCCCTAACGTGTGGTCTTTTAGGCTGGATAACCAGGACCTCAACGGTGGCCTTGTTTCAGGGTCCTCCACGTGCAGCACGTTACTCAGGCTTGGGGTATTTGTGGCATTTTCTGGAACGATGTGTGCATCGTCGCTTCCCCTCCCAACGTTGACCCGGAAGTGGACTGGCAGAACGCTGAGTCCCCTGATTCTCGCCTGAGCTCTAATATTACTACTGAAGATTTTCAGCAAATCCCATACCCCTTCTGGGCCTTCATACATCCATCTGTAAATCAGAGCATTAGACTCAAACAGCTATTTCTCAAACTTTATATTAGATTCCAGAATATTCTTTTCCCCCCATATTATAAAATAGACAAAATTAGAGTTGCTTCGTTTGAAATGGGGAATGTGGGAGCTCTCCCTGCTCAGACTCCCTCACCCCTGGCCCCGCTGAGCTCTGTACTAGCTCAGCCTGCCTCTGACTTTGGATGCTCACACCTGTAATCGCTTTCCAGAGCCTAATAATATGGCACTAAGCCAGAAACATACAATTCTGAACTTCACTTCCCTGCCACAGGGACTGTTTCAGTGCTATTCCATTATCTGCTCAATGTCACCTCTGGCTTTCCCAGTTTCAGCACTGTCTCTCTGGAGATATGGACTGGAAGGTCCAGCTATTTCCCTCTCTCTTCTGTGACTTCCTCCTGTCAATGGAGGCTGGGGAAAGGCTGATATTAAGTCTCCCCTAAGCCCATGGCCATCAACTCTGAAAGCTCTGTGGCCAGGTGAAATCTCTGATACTTTATCAAGGAATTTACTTTACAATGGGGTCATGGGAGTGCTGCATGTAGGGAATACAGAGATTGAGGCAGCAACATTCAGGCAAGTGACTGCAGTCTAAATTAAGGTAAGATCAGGTTTCAATCAGGTACAGATATGATTTCTTTTTTTTTTTTTAAAAGAAGCCACCTATCCTCCTTCCAAAGAGCAGAGATAGGCACCAGACAGGGTCTTTCTGGAAACATTTATATTGGAAGGGCAATGAGCCCTTTAAATGGAGCTCTGAAGAGTGCAACGCTTTACTAACACCATTTAACAACTTATAATTTTATTATCTGAAGCCATAGGTCATGTTAACTTGTTCTATTGTAAATGGCAAACATCCCCTTTAACTACACACAGTTATGTCACAATTTATTTAAACAATTATAGTTTTCTTCAAACCTTCCAATAACATGGACTTTAAAGAGGGAATCTAAAAAGTCTGAAATTTCTGGGAGAAATGATCCTTTTGAATAGTCTATGTTTGGTGACTACATAATCTGTATTTCTATTCCCGATTATGTGAACTGGTTTTCCCACTGAGATTTTTGTTGGAATATATTATTCTGTTGAATATCTTTTGCAAAGAAGAGTTTAAGAAGTAAGTTTCCCAAGTGCCTGTACATTCTAAACGCATGAAACTTTCAAGAAAAGTTTTGGATGTAAATGACTTCACCATTGCACAGCCGTGTCTGTCTCTCCCACCTCTTCCTATTGGTCTGTTCGGAAACACTCTGTTTTGAGTTTTTGGAGGGAGTGAGTTTCCCCCAGCAGCACAGGAAGCGTAAAGGGGAAACCGTTCTATAAGCTGACACTCAGATGCAGTGGGTTTACGGTACCGTACCTGAGAGAGATGGAGGAGAGCCAACAGGAGTTGAAGGGTTTGATGAAAAGCTGTTGTTAGTATGATCTGGAGAATAGATCTTAAAACAGTGGGGAGAAAAACAACAACAACAAATCCTCATTCATCGGGAATAAATATGCCACAATTTAAACTACAAAGCATTAATGTGATTCATCCACAAATTCCAAGGTGCAAAATACACTTAACAATCAACTACAGTACCGATATTCTAAAATGAAAAACTTAATTTTTCAAAAGAAGAGTTCTTGAGCTGCTCGAAGATAGTGGGGGGAAAACTGAACTGAGGTCAGCAGACCTTGGCTCTGTCCATTTCTTCCGGTTTCCTCCTCTGGCTGCATGGCCATGAAGCTACACAGATACACCAAACCTCCCTTTCTTCCTCCATAAAACAAGAGGTCGGGCAGCATTACATCCTAAGATTTTTGCTCAACTCCTTCATTACATTTAAGGTATTTGATTCCAAGGCAGAAGGACGCTCAGTCTAAAGAAAAACTTTTCCTTAGCTCACAAGGCTACCATAAATCAAATGCCCCAATGATAAGGAGAATCCAACTGAAGAGACTAAACGTCAGAGCAACAGATCTCTGCTTATATTTACAAATGATCACGTTTAGCTTTTGAAGACAACACCAGGTACACTCCCTCAGACAAGAAAGGGGTACCACTGGTCATTGGTGAATATGGAAGAAATGCTGGATCTTAGCTTAAAGCAGAGAAGCCAAGTGCTAATGAAGCAACAATTGAACCTCGGTTATGGTCATTTGTTAAAAGTTTCTTTTTCAAAATGTTTTAGAACTACCCTTTGGCAAAGTCAGTCTTAGCTGGTCAATCAACGAGCCCCCCGATGACTTTAGAGAAAAATAAGACATCAGGATAGAAAATCTATACTCTTAAAGGCCCTAAGAATATCCACAAATCCATAATTGAGTATCACTTGCAAGATGGGAGAGACCAGCCTTCCGCTGGAATCTTCAGCGTTCTCTCTTCAATTTTTTCAATGATTATTATGCAAGGAAGCTAGTCTTTCCAAAAATCAAAGCTATTTGCCATCCATTTTCTAAAGTTCTAAATGTCCACTTCTGATTAAAGTTCACCCGTCTGCCGCAGTACATCTGAAGTCCAAGGTCAACATTTCCTCACCGAAGCAAGTGCTTTCCCCAAAGCATCGCCAGTCTGGGAGCTGCCTGCCGCCCCGCTTCCTCTATTTGCTGCAAAAACAAAAGGCAGAATATGAAAAGCCAGACGGTGAGACATCGAACAATTTTCTATTCCTGGTCCATTTACTCACAATTTAATTGCATTTTTAATGCTAATTACAACACATTAATATTTAATTAGCATTAATTTGTTTGCTGAGGTAGATGTTAAATATATTCATGTTACATTTTTTTTTAACAGATAAAATATAAACCTGACACCTTGGTTTAAAGATAAAGTGTTTCAGTTGCTATTACTTTTCCCCTGGTTGTCTACGAGTGGTTAAGTAGTCAAGAGTAGTAGGTGAGCATATGAGGTTCACTGCTAAAAAGTACGCAGTGCTTTCAGACGTCTGAAGCTCTCATAGCTTGCCCTTATTTATATTTTATATAGTAAACTGAATTCACTTCACGAATAAGAGTTACATCTGCTTTCAAATTGAAAAATTAATTTTTGCTATATAGCAAAGTGAGATACTTCTCTCAGAGTTCCACAATAAACAAAACAAAAAAATCTGTAACAGGCCTGGCGGCTTCCTAGGAGGGAAAATATTTTTAATATTTTAAGGAACATATAGTCTCCACACATTTTAAAGTCTGTGTTCATATTTAAAGAATTTGAACTCTGATGCTGTTAAAAGTCAATAGCATCTCAAATTCTGGAGGTAAAATAAGTGTACATGATGACGAAGCTGCTGCTGTTGCTGCTAAGTCGCTTCAGTCGTGTCCGACTCTGTGCGACCCCATAGACGGCAGCCCACCAGGCTCCCCCGTCCCTGGGATTCTGCAGCCAAGAGTACTGGAGTGGGGTGCCATTGCCTTCTCCAGATGATGAAGCAGTCTCTCTACTATCTAAACACCAGTGTTTTTATCCAGAAGATGGATGAATAAAGGGTACAGCCGGCCCCCTGTATCCACAGATTTTTGCATCCAAGGATTTAATCAAACTCTGATCAAAAATTTTCAGAAAAAAAATTCCATACCCTTCCAAAAAGCAAAACTTGAATTTGTTGGTGGTGGCAACTATTTACATAGACTTACATTGCCTTGAGTATTATAAATAATCTAGAGATGATTTAAAGTATATGAGAGGATGAGCAAGGGTTATATGGGCTTCCCTGGTGGCGCCAGTGGTAAAGAATCCACCTGCAATGCAGGAGATGCAAGTTTGATCCCTGAGTCAGGAAGATCCCCTTGAGGAGGAAATGGCAACCAACTCTAGTATTCAAGCCTGGAAAATCCCATGGACAGAGAAGCCTGGTGGCTACAGCGCATAGAATTGCAAAGAGTCACACACGGCTGAGCACCCACATATGCAAGGGATATATGCAAATACTGCACCCTTTTCTATGAGGGACTTGATCATCCTCAAATTTAGGTTATCTGCAGGGGATCCTTGAAACATCCCCTTGGCAGGATATTGAGGAAAGGCTGCCTGTGAATAACAGGATATAGATTCAAATACATAGTTCAATATCAGCTCTAATAAACAAGGGTTTTCTTTAATTGAAGGATAACTGCTTTACAGTATTGATTCCTGCCGTACATCAATAGGAATCAGCCACGGGTGTACATATGTCCCCTCCCTCGCACTTCCCACCCCTCTAGGTTGTTACAGAGCCCCTCTTTGAGTTCCGTGAGTCATACAGCAAATTACCACTGGCTATCTATATCACAAATGGTAATGTGTATGTTTCCCTGCTACTCTTTCTATTCATCTCACCCTCCCCTTCCTCCCCACAGCCCTTGTCCATAAGTGTGTTCTCTATCTTTTGAAAGTAATTTGCCTTTATAAAATGGTATAGCCAGTGGTGTTCTTCTCTTAGATTTATTAAGGCCTCAGCATAAGCAAGTAGATATAATATCTAAATAAAACCTATTAAACTCTAGAGGAAAATGTTTGTCACTATTTTGTGAAATAAGAAAAGGAAATACTAAATCAATGGATTAATTCAAGCAAAACTTCATTATACATTTAAACTTAAAAAAAAAATTCCCAGCCTTTTCCTCAATCCCAAGAAAGTACTCTTTCTGGCAAATGTGTCATCTTCAGCTTCCAGATTTGTAAATTAAAGTCATGGGATCAGCTCTCAAGTGGTCAAATTGTCTTTGTCTCTAGGTTATAATTTCATCCTCCTGACCTCTGCTTAGTATAGTTAAATTATGCTTGTTATTTTTATATATTTACATGTTGGGTATGACTGTTTGATAATCTTTTGATGTTTGCTTTATTTGATTAACAAAACTCACCGCTACATTCGTTAATTACTAAAACTGAAAGAAAGCTGTACGTAATGAAAAGAACATAATCACCTTCTGACAAAAAAAAAAAAAGGAAAAACTATTCTTTCTCACATCACAAATTCATAATGTTAAAAATATATTAGTTGTTAGTACTAAGGATTTTATGTGTAAGAAAGTTCTCTGAAATGAGGGCCCAACATCATACAATGAACTAGTGGAAGGAACTTACAGATATCAAGAGTACTAAAAATACTCAATATAAAGAGATAATTGAAATTATTATCTGGTGTGAAAGTAAAAATTTCTGCATCAAGGAGTTCTTTTAAAACTGAAGACAATTCTAAAGGAAAATAACAAGGATTCTGAAAACACAAAGAGCACTAACATTTTTCAGCATGTATTACCATGGTATTTGGAGATAATTATACATACATTTTTTTCTTCCCTTCCAGAAGCAATATTATCATTATTCTTAAAATTAGGCTTATCAGTCAAAATAATTTGGATATCTGGGTTGACTAGAAAACAGACTTTCATGAAATGACAATTCAGAGCCACATCAGAAAAAATTACATTATCTAACAAAGAAAATAAACCCAACTAGGGTAAGATATTGTTATAGATAAAATTTGCTATGGTAGCTTTCAAAAGATTAATTCTTTGAACAGTTTTAAAATGCGAATAGTAAGGGTTTTAAAATATATTAATGAAACCAAATTAGGAAGAACTGAAAACCAATAAAAATATTTTAGAGATATGTTAAGAAGAAATTATACTCCCAATCTATCCCACCTCCCTCCCAACTTTCCCTCTCTGGTAACCATAAATTCATGCTCTAAATCTGTGAGTATGTTTCTGTTCTGTGTTTCTGTTCTGTTCATTGCTCATTTGTATCTTTTTTTTTTTTTTTTTTTGCTTAAAGATTGACATGTACACACTGCTATATTTAAAATAGATAATCAACAAGGACCTACTGTAAAAAAAAAAAAGAATATGCTTAAATCAAAAAATACATTATTATGGCATAAAAATCCAAGAGACAAGATACAATCCTTATGATCTCTTCATACTGCAGCTTTCTAACTGAACTTTCTGTTGTCCCTGTTTTACATAGGAGGCGTGAGAACTTGGGGGTATAATAAAAAGACAGAATTTAACTCCTTACCTCATACTGTCATGAAAATGTTTGAGAAAACTACAAAGGCTACTCATGGAAGTCACTGATAAGAACAGACTCTTATTTTTTTTTAAATATAGAGCCATTCTACCTGCAACAGCTGGAGAATCAACCCGAGGGTTCAAATTTCAAAGCAGTTTGTTGGGACCAGTTCGCCTTTACACTTGGAATGCCTTTTCTTCTGTTTCAGGCAACACTGGAGAAGACACATTGTCAAGAGTCCTTAAACACGTTAAGCTACATGGATCCTCCTCCTAAAGACTCTCTTTTTAGTTATGTGCCTGATATGTCAACGGGCGTAAGTAATCAGAAAGTGAATATATATTTAATACTCAAATAGCAAAATTTCTTCTATATTGAGTAATGAGTCACATTTAGCAAACCACACTTCTCATTAAATGTGTGCACATCAAATCTACTTTTCTACCTTTCATGTAACAGGACTTGATTACTATTCTAAGCCTGAGTGTTTGTCAAGGTATTATGAGAAATTACCAAAATACCCACATAACAGAAATAAAGAGAAGAACTACTGTCTCTGCTTGATAAAAACTGGATTGATTTCTTATGTGATTTTAGCTCTTAGCAATTTCCCTAGCTAAAGAGAGGAAAAAAAAATCAAGTCTCTAAGTAGAGCTGTAAGATGAATATGATTGAAGATGAGTAATTATTAAGAGGAACTGTAATCTGGTAGGAGGATTCGACACTGCCAACCACCCAAGCATTGTTCAAATGGCCTGAACGCAGGTGCTGCTGCTGGCTGGAAGATGAGGCAGAAAGCAGGGTTTAGTCTTCTCAGCTACAAGTGGGACCACCCTCAGTCTCTGTCCCCACTTTGGAGAAAATGGCAATTCCCATTAGAACACACCCTGATCCAAACATCAGGATAAGTGGTATCTTGGGGCTGACTACTGAAAAACCAGAATTTGGAAGATGTGTTATCCCTTTACTGCACACCCAGAACCCCAGGCTGGGTGCATCCTGAAGCTATAAAAGGATGTGTGTGTTCAGCTGCTCAGTCGTGTCTGGCTCTTTGCGGCCCGCCAGGCTCCTCTGTCCATGGGATTTTTCAGGCAAGAATACTGGAGTGGATTGCCATTTCCTCCTCCAGGGGATCTTCCTGATTCAGGGATCAGGGATCAAACTCCTGAGTCTCCTGCATTGGTAGGCAGATTCTTCATCACTGAGCCAAGGGCCAGCGCTATAAAAAGATGAAGTGTAATTCATAGTGTCTGCCTGAAAGAAGATGACGGTTTTAAAATTTAGGTTTTTCTGAACTGTGTCCAAGCAACCCTCATGTTATTCAACTAGTAGAAACAGCATAACAATGCCATGAGCTTCTCAACAAAGATATAAGAAGGAGAATTCCCAGCTCTCCTACGACCTACAATATTAGAAGAACTCAAGTACAGGCTACCAAACACTGAACTTTTAGCAGGATGGATTCTTAGGAATTCAAGGGGGAAGCTGGGCCCCATCAACCACGTGCAGGAAATGGATGAGAAGACTTAAATCACACTGGTTTATTGTTCTCCGTTGGTGGTCTTTGTAACTAAGATGCCATGACGCTGCTGGATAAAATTCCTATTGCTCTTATGCTCTGTGCCTGCTCATCACCCAACTGTATGTGAAGGCTCAAGATTCTTGTAGAAGATAAAGTGAATCTTATGCGACTATTCTCATAATAAAATTACTGTGAAACCGGGTCCTCAAGGGAAAAAGGACATAATGTTTCTACTAGAAAAGCCACACACTAAAACCCATCATGTCATACAAACATGTCATTAGAAGTGAAAGTTGGAAGCCAGATTAATTCATGAACCAGATAGATATTCCAGGGTAATCTTTAGCACATGTTGTATTCCATCAATCTTCGTAGGCTGTTCCTTCAACACTGTTTGGTTTGAGGTTTAAAGACGTGGTGAATACCATGCATTAGACAGGCCGGTTCAAGACTAACAAAACAATAACAGTTATTGTAAGCATTATGCTAGCTGTATGCCCCATTCCCTCTGAGAAAGGAGGCTGTGTTGCCCCCAGCCGCAAGCGGTCACACCCCCGGAATGCACACCAATGGTATCTCCCCTTGGGGAACTGGAGCATTCTCCTTCGTGGGTAGTCGTAGGGGACTGTGTGGTGCTAGCTGGGTCTCTCAATCCTTTTGAAGAGAAAAAGCTATTGGGTTTTGCAAGTAGGAAGGAACTATGGAGACAGTAGGTGCCTAGTGGGTTGGCCAGAAAGCTAGTTCCGGTTTTTCCGTAAGATGTTCCATGTGCTATGCATGTGCCTCCAATCTCTAGACATTTCTCCCCTCTAGAGTTGGTACCTAATAACTTTTTCCATTTCCTTCTCTGGACGCCTGCTCACAGGTAGAAGCTCTGAACTGCAATGACTCTCAAGCACACCCAGCTAGTGTTACACTGAGAAAGTTGCAGGAAGCAAGTTGAAAGGCTCTGATGGTGGTAACTCTTGAAGCCCTCAGACTCGGCTTCTGTCCTTAACTGGCCACCCCATCAGTTGAAAGACTAAGAATCCACGGTGTGTCCCATGCATTTCATTTGTATCATTCCAGAGTGCTTATGGAGAAGGCAATGGCAACCCACTCCAGTGTTCTTGCCTGGAGAATCCCAGGGACGGGGGAGCCTCGTGGGCTGCCGTCTACGGGGTCGCACAGAGTCGGACACGACTGACGCGACTTAGCAGCAGCAGCAGGGCGCTTAATCCACCCTTCTAAGTCAGACGTGTCTAATGCACTCTAGCATTTGTAAAAAGCAGCGGACTGCACGCTGCAAGTAAAATATCTTACTGCACCATTCTCTCAAAACTCCATGGATGGATGTGACATTAACAACAACAACAACCTCTGTCATTAACACAATCAGAGTCGGTTTTGCCCTTCCTCAGCTTTTCTCAAAAAATGACACTGGGCATAAAAGGGCAAAAGAAAACACAAGAGACAGTGACCATCCCTCCAAGTCAACACAAGCTATCCCAAACCTCCGTGAGCGTATTCCATCTCTTGAGATGCAGGGGACAGATCCAGAGGCAAGGGAACATGTTTCCAGACAGGGTACCTGCTGATGGGTCCAGATTTTACAACTCACTCCACAAGCATTTTGCTCTTCTATGATTGGTTGAGGATAGTCACTGACTGCCAGGAAGACACAGTACAACGTGGAGCTGTGATCTTCCTCTCGACGGAAAAAGCCTCTTCCTAAGACACCAACGCCATCTACGAAAAGCCTGCACTGCCTTGCCACTTTGCACCAAGAAAACTTGAAGAACGCGATGTCCATGTGTTAGTGCTTGAACCCCATTCTTACGGCATTAGTATTGCTTACAGTCATTTTCTACAGAATCATGTGTGTAATCTCAAACATGTGTCAGGCTGTGTGTTCCCTATTTACCAATTATTTAATTAGCTCTGTTTGTTCTTTGAGATACAGGCAATGTAATATTTCTTTATTTCCTGTATTTCAGAATGAGTGAGTATATGCCAAATACTTTCAAAAGTCTACAGATGTATCCTATTAATCCATACTGTTTGTTAGGGAAGTATCACTAACATCAGAAATCTTCTCTTCTTGTTCCACAGACATGCTGCCACCCCTGCCTTCTACCACACTCTGAAAAATCAAACCAAAACCTAGGAGAATTAAAATGCAAAGAATAAAAAAAGTGCAAAGAAACAGGGGTGACTTGGACCTCGTGCAAATATGAAGGCTTATTATTATACTTAAATTCTCCTCTGTATTTTAACTTAAGGAATCGGAGGATGTATTATTTTAAGGATGAACATTCTAGAATGTTCTCCCTTAAAGTAATCCTAAAGTAACAAGTATGTATGCAAATTAATAAAGATCTATTCCTCCAAAAAGCTGAATTACCATGTCTACTTATGTCCCGAAATGACTGTAAAGCTTTCTCACAAGTTGCTAGAAGATTTTAACAAGTACATTCATGATGGTGGAGTAATTTATGCAATAAAGTTGTTCCTAAAAAGCTTTCTCTGGATTCCAGAAATCTCACACTTCTCTCATCGAAAAGTATAGCTCCTTTATTATTGTCTAGACCCTCCCTCTACTTAAACAGGGGCCTCTGGTCTGTATAGTAAGTCCATCTTAACATAGCCAGGCCCTACGTATTAGTATGTAGAAGTCACCAATTAACGCTCTACCCACCCAGACAAAATAAAAAAGGAGGGTAGACATTCCTGTTCATCCACAAGCCAGTGATGAGCCAATCAGCTTAAATAAGGCGAATTCCATTCCAACTGAGACTTGTGGCCGTGCTGACCACAGGGCATGGAGCATAATCACACCATCTCATAAGATCGCTTTCTTCCCAAGTCCTGGGGACTCTTACAGGAACTGTTTGGCAAATCAGTCAACACAACTTTTTTTTCAAAAAGTGCCTAAATTTGCTTTCCTCAGCTCAAGCTTTTGCTCTACCTTTCTACCTTCCTAAAAAAAGAAAATTACTCAAACCACAAATAGACAGGAAATCTGCCTTGTAAAAGGATGAATGACCGGTCATCCTTCTTTATAACTAAGACCTCATGACTGCAGAAAGGGGCTTTCCATTTGTCAAACCACACTGAAGTGAAATATGCTTTTCTCACTCTTTCAGTTCTGCACTTCTTTCTTTCTTCTTGTTTTTCGGATCTGCCAAAACTGCACTGATAGTTAGCAAAACTTCCCCGCATGACCTTTGTCCATAGCTCTCCAAGGTCAAACTGACACAACGCACCGGTAGAGGCTTTATTATGAAAAGTCACAAAAATGGAAACTATTTCCTAAATTCGCCTCTCAGTGAGACATGGCAGTGAAAGGAAGGGCTGCTACATGGCTCATCTCAAGTGTGAAGTGCATTACTGAGTAAGCAGGGACTGTATTATTTAGGCAGAATTACATTTACAACATTTCAAAACACATCTCTTCTCTTTCATCAAAAACTCTCCCCCTCATTAAGTGATTCATCCCACTTCCCCAAGTTCCAGAGACTATCCAAAGAAAATTTTTAAACAACTGCAAAGAGCTAAAGGAACTACTCTCCTGTCACACATTCTTATCTTTAAAATGTACAGTTAGGGACTTCCCTGGCAGTCCTGTGGTTAAGACCTCCACGCTTCCAATGCAGGGGGCCGGGATCAATCTCTGATCGGGGAACTAAGATCCCACATGCTGTGTGGCTCAGCCAAAATAAATAAATAAATACACATTCCAGTCTCAGTGTGTGCTCAGTCGTGTCTGAGTCTTTGCGACCCCATGGACTGTAGCCCGCCAGGCTCCTTTGTCCATGGAATTTTCCAGGCAAGAATACTGGAGTGGGTTGCCATTTCTGCCTCCAGGGGATCTTCCCGACCCAGGGATCAAAACTGTGTCTCCTGTGTCTCTTGCATTGGCATGCGGATTCTTTATCATGAGCCACCTGGGAAGCCCCCCAAAATGAAAAATAAATGTACAGTTAGTGAACTCATCACTAACTGGACCCATGGGAAGGGATCATAAGGCCGAGATAGTTGTGGGTTTGAGCTAGAACCAGAGTAGGTGGTGAGCAGAGGAAGTCTGAAGTTTTAAGAAGACCCTGCAGCGTCAGACTGTGCCTCTCACCTGAATGACAAGGTTGTTGAAGGCAGAATCAGAGGGTGGTGGCTGCCTCCCCCCAGGGGCAGCCTACCTAGCTCTTTCCTCAAGAGAAGAGTGTTCGTGGGGTAACCGTCCATCCTGGGAGAGGACCACAGTGAACATCACAAAAATTTAGAGATGATGGCTTCGTTTATTCAACAGGACACTCTGCTTGAGTCTTGACTCATTAGTAATTTTGCTGAGAAAAAGTAGCAAGTAAATTCTGGCTCACTGATGCCCAGCCATCTCCTCTCCCATAAGTCTGCAAACACTTCTTCCTGTCTGAAGGATTCCACAATGCTGCATCCTCCAGAAGGTAAAACTATCTAATTCTTAATAAGTATGTCTGAACATCACATGAACTAGTTTCCAGAGGACAGTGGTGTATGACAGTGAAAAGCTTAGCATGGTGACTGGAATTTGAGAATGGTCAGTAACTCCTATTAAGAGCTATTACGCCTTCTATCTTACTAATTTTCAATGGCTCCTCTTAGAAAAGTTCACTTTATTAGCTGTTTGAGAGTGTGAGAAGCATACGTTGATCTATTCAAACTTGGTTCAATCTAATCACTCACGGTGGAGACAGTCAGCCAAATAGCAGTTTCTTGGAACAAAAAGAGATTACAGTCAAGGTAATGACGATTTCTGTTTGGCTCATTTGTCCATGTGATAAACATTCATGGCTCGATTACTGTTCAGTGATGGGACTGGGGGTAGAAAAAGAATTCCTTGATGGTTAAAACCCTGACACTGGTTCTCAGCAACAGAATCGGCGTTTCCACGACTCACCCATTATACTGTCTGTCCCGTTGGCAGGAGGTGTACACGATGAGCTGCTGTAATGGTTGGTACCACTACGGTGGAAAGTGGACATCGGAGGAAGACTGGAATTGATGTCTGCTGAGGAGTGTGATGGATAGCCCTGTGGCAAGAAGCAGAAAAAGGAGGCCGTGTTCAATCACAAAATATTTAGTGGCTCAGGTTTCCAATACTTTTTTCAGAACTCTTCATTTTACAACAGAGACAGCCCTCGGAATTTCAAAATATCCAAGAATACATCTTGCTTAGATCTGACAGCTTTCATTTTTCAAGTAATAAAATACAAAGACGTAGTTGGTTTGGGTTTGCATCAAAGCTAGAGGAATATAATGGCAATAAACCTTGAGAGACGGTCACCGCCTCTAAACATGAAAATTGTTCCTTAAAAGCAGGTCTGGGACTTTAGCAACAATAAAAGACCATCACTACCGTTATTCTTCTGTACAGCCTATTGGTCAGGTAAGAAAGAGCCCATAATGTAATGAATAAAACTCCAGCATGACCTGCAGGGTTCACATGACACTTAACCCTGACCTTTTGAAAACTAATTGGCCAAGAATAACCAGTCTCAAATCTTCCCGACAAACTGGATCCTCCTTCTGAACTCCAGCAACAACAAAATGGTAAATGAAAAACTTGAAAAGCAGTTAATGATTGAATCTCTCTCTAAAGTATCAACATGTATAAAGTCTTATGTCAATGACTATGTTGAATTACCCTGGAACAAATGAAATGAGAACTTATTTTATGTCCTTCCTTATAGGTTCTCTCCCTTAGCAATTCACCGTAGAGTTGACCATGAAAAAGAGTATCTTTCACAGAAGGCGTTCAGGCTTAGCTCTGGGTATGACTCTCATACTAGCAGTTATATGGCATCTCACAAGTGCCTGTAAGGTGACAAATTAGTTGCTCCCCAAACACCTGCTCGCTGTCCAATGAGCAGATCAGTAAGAGGAATGTGGTTATTTACAAAGAACATAGTTATTCACAAAATGGAGCTATCTTCTTTTTCAAGCTACAGTAGCTTAAAAAGTAAAGCTCACAGGTATTTGACTATATGACAGACATGTAAAGGAAAAATATTTAAGTTGAAATATACTTTTTCCTTGTATGTCATGTATTAGTGGGCTATGCATCTTTAGTATGTCACTACTGGAGATTCTGTTGAAATTAGAGTTTAGATATGATGCTGAAAGTCAGGGGAACTTAAAGCCCAGACATCTAGTCACAAGACGTGGACCCCCTGTATCACAGGATCCCCTATTTATTTGGTGAGGCCCATCTTGGGTTCAACCTCTCCCCTGAGGATCCCTTCCTACTTCCAGCTCCTTCACCATCTCTTCTCCCTGATACATTTACATTCTGCGCTGTCCATGCAACACTCAGTTGCTGCTGCTGCTGTTGTTTAGCTGCTCAGTCATGTGGGGGCTCTTTTGCAACACCATGGACTCGTAGCTTAACAGGCTCCTCTGGGATTTCCCATGCAAGGATACTGGAGTGGGTGGCCATTCCCTCCTCCAGGGGATCTTCCTTGAAATGCTGCTTTTCCAGGCTTCCTGTTTCAAGAGCATTTCCACCTAAACTGAAACGCTTTAATCAGAGAACAGACCTCACAGTTCTGCCTCTCACAACTTGTGGCTGAGTGCTGAACACACTCATCCTATGAGCAGCTCAAAGAACAACTGGTTACCAGTTGTTGGTGGTGGTTTAGTCACTAAGTCATGTCTGAATTTTGCGACCCCATGGACTGTAGCCCAACAGGCTTCTCTGTCCATGGGATTTCCCAGGCAAGCATACTGGAGTGGGTTGCCAGTTCCTTCTTCAGGAGGTTTTCCTGACTCAGGGATCAAACCTGGGTCTCCTGCATTGCAGGCGAACTCTCTACCAATTGAGCCACCAGAGACCAGCTAGTGTTTAATAAACAGTGGACTGAAACACTACTTATTTGAGAGGCAACTAAAGAGCCCAGAAGATAGATCTGTATTTTGGACTCAGATCTGCCAGTGACATGGCAGATGCCTTTGAAAATATTACCTCTACACACCCCAAATAGTCCAACCAAAAGGTCCACTTCAGTGAGATAGCTGGGATGATGCCTTTAAACGTTTCCAAGTTCCCAAGAATGCCTTTCAAACTTTTAAATCTCTTGGACCTCTTTGCCTGACCAAAAATTCCTTAGGCCACCTGTTAAACTCATTTTTACTTGGCACTTCCAGAAAACCTCATCTAGTCCATGAAATTTTCTCCAAAGGATAACCGAGTGAGCCCATTACACAGTACAACTGACCTAAAAACTGGATAAGCCATGGAAGACCAAACTTGGAAGAGCTATTTTTGCTCAAAAACTAAAGACTATAATAATGTGGAAAAAATAAACAAACTATGGAAAAAGAGAAATAAAAGGAAAAAAGATTGTTTGATTTCATTTCTACCCAGTCCTAGACCATGCTCAATTTCTGAAGAATAGAGACACTGGATAAATCAGCCCCAAGTTTTCAAAAATCAAAACAGAGGACAAGAATTTTGAAAAATATTTAAATAACTATAATAATGAGAGGATGAGACAGGAAAAATATTATCAAATCAGTAAGAATTTTTAGACCCTTTTAATTTGGTATAAAATGGAGTAACCCTTTGTCAAATGTCAGGATTTGACAAAGGGTTACTCCTAAATTCAGAGACTAAAAAGGAAAGTTCTTCCCCATAGACTTTAGTGGGGAAACCAAATAAATTCATGTAAATTCGTTATTTTTAGAGACTCACAGAAAATGAGATGCTGAAATAAGTTAATGAGATTTATAACTAGATTATTTTACAAGGCAAAGGATCTTGACAACTACTGTCACTCAAAGGCATAATAAACACACCACCGAGATCATTAGTGATACGTGACTACTGTCTCTCTTAGAGTATTTAGGGATCAACTGTAAGGGGTCCCCCACTCCAGTACTCTTGCCTGGAAAATCCCATAGACGGAGGAGCTGCAGTCCATGGGGTCGCTAAGAGTCGGACACGACTGAGCGACATCACTTTCACTTTTCACTTTCATGCATTGGAGAAGGAAATGGCAACCCACTCCAGTGTTCTTGCCTGGAGAATCCCAGGGACAGGGAAGCCTGGTAGACTGCCCTCTATGGGGTCGCACAGAGTCGGACATGATTGAAGCGACTCAGCAGCAGCAGCATAAGAGGTCCCATTAGTCTTTCTTACTCTAGCTATTAATAATATCTACCCTGCCGACCACGAAGGCAAAGGAAAAGGGAAGTATGACACAGTGCTACGGTTTTGTGTGTGCTCGGCCATGTCTGACTCTTTTGTGACCCCATGCCGCCTGGCACCTCTGTCCATGGGATTTCCCAGGCAAGAATACTGGAGTGGGGTAACATTTCCTCCTCCAGGGAATCTTCCCAACACAGGGATCAAACCCACGTCTCTTGCACCTCCTGCACTGGCAGGCAGATTCTTTACCACCAGCGCCATCTGGGAAGCCCCAGGTGTTAAGGTTTTACATGTCCACTATTTGTTTATTTATTTTTACTTGATACCCAATTATAGTGTATGTGGAGTCTACTGACAGAGTTAAGTGTTGAAAATGTTTCCGTGAGTAATGTTTTTTTATTAAATGATGAGTTGATCATTCAAAGATTAGAAAATATGATCACTGTTAGCACATACTAAGAATAAAGTCAAATTTTGTGCTAGGGTAGCATTTCACAGTCCTGGCACTGTTTTCATGCCAGAGCATTCTTTGCCTGGCAGGGATTGGTGTGTGTCGGGGGTGCTTTTCTTATGAATTGTAGTATGTTTCCTGAATCCCTGGCCTCTATACACTGGATTATTCCAGTACCACCTATAGGCACCCCCTAGCCCCCGGGTTCTAACACCCCAAAATATCTCCAGACATTACCAAATGTTTCCTGTGGGGCAAAATCACCCCCTGGTGAGAATCACTAGAGTAAGGGTTTAGGTTACAAACAATAAAAGACAACAGAACTTCCTTCATAGTAAAATTCCAGACTCCCAGGACCATTTCACTCTGTGGTACAGAGACCGTTCCTAACCCATGCCGGACTGCAGGGACTCTATCCTATTTTTAAAAAGAATTCTGCCAAGTCATTCCAAAGCTAAATCTTCTACAACTCCTTCCAAAGCTTAACCACAAACTACACTCTTCTGAGTGATTTTGTACGTGTATCTGTGACATAGTAGTGATTAGCTGTGGGATTGTTGTCAAGGTTGAAACTGTAAAGGGGATTTAAAGAATCAACACCAGTGACTTGACAGTTGGCTACTGTTGTATTTGGATTTTAAGCTTTGTAATTACACATTCTATTATAACATACTATAAAGTGATAAAGGCAATCATGTTTCTAAAATGTTTACCTTCAGCAAGACATACTAATTTGGCCAAATTGTACCCAAAATAATCCAAGGAAAGCTTTCCTCCTTTTTCTCAAACTATTCCTTTGTTCAGTATGAAACTGGGTAAAAGCTACAGATGAAAACTTTAAGGAACCACCATTACTTTCAAGCGAAAGGAAACTAACCGCCCAGAGTATACGCCAATGATTCTCAATCAGGATCAGATTTTTAAAAGTCACTTCGGCAAGAGGTTTTCTAATAAATATTGAAATCACAAGGATTACTAGATACCATAGTAGTTTCCCTATCAGTGAGAAAATTCATCAGGGCACATTACCAGAAACCTAATTTGTTTGTCTTTTTGAAAAATAAACCCCCTCATCTCCAAGATATGCTCGTTGATGGTGTTAAGAATGAAAACTGTTTTGCAATGGATAAATGACATTATACACACAGAACCTGATACAACCTATCAGGTTACTCCTTCAAAACGATCTTTCCTCCTGGTTGATAACATTGTTTAGGTTCAGTAAATTTTTTCTAAAAGGGTATAATTAGTTTCCATTTTAAAAACCACATTTTCTGTGCTTTTGAGCACATTTTCAACATGCTTCCCCCATGCAGTGAACTTCACTGGGATAAAAATCAAACCACTTAAGTCAAAGTTCTAGAGCATGATAGGGAAAGAAATAAATACAGGAGTGAAGAAAAGTAAATGCCTAACGGAAATTCCAACATATTAGTACAACGCCAAAATCTTTTACTTATAAATCAAAACTTGCTTGCAGGACACATATAGTTTTGATCATGAGTTCTTCAGAGAAGTGCAAAATGATTATGGTGAAATAAAAGTATTAACCAAGAAGAAATTCTAGTGTAACAATACGTGCTATTTGAGATTTCACACTAATAACTCTAAGTAAGAGGTGGAAGAAGAAGAAATTTGAAAGTAAATCATCTACTGTTTATTGAAAATGGGCTGAAATTTGAGCTAGCTTGTGATTTCCACATTCAAAGTTGGGAGATGATAGAAAAAGGCCAATTCCACCTTCATCTTCTGTCTCTCATTCGAGGATAAGCTCACTGATCTCATCTTGTCTCTGTCACCAGGACTAACCATTAATAAGTAGATATTTTCAAGGATATCTGAACTCTTCTGGAACGTTTTCCGTCATCAGAATAGAATATAAGTCATCTTTTCTATATCTCTGGCGACTGAGCAAAACAGAACAAAGACCACAGAAATCAAGAAAGTACTATTCCTATATTGGTACAGAGAAAGAAGCATAAATCTGGGTATTAGGAAAAGAAAAAAGGGCGCATCACAAGAGGAAGAGCAGTAATATAAGCACACACAGATGACACCACCCTAAAGGCAGAAAGTGAAGAGGAACTAAAGAGCCTCTTGAGGACAGTGACAGAGGAGAGTGAAAAGCTGGTTTAAAACTCAACATTCAAAAACTAAGAGCATGGCATCCAGTCCCATCACTTTGTGGTAAATAGACGGAGAAAAATGGTAACAGTGATAGACTATTTTCTTGGCCTCCAATATCACTACAGATGGTGACTGCAGGCATTAAAAGATGCTTGGCTCCTTGGAAGAAAGCTATGACAAACCTAGACGGCCTATTAAAAAGCAGAGACATCACTTTGCTGACAAAGGTCTACATCGTCAAAGCTATGGTTTGTCCAGTAGTCATGCATGGATGTGGAGAAGGCAATGACACCCCACTCCAGTACTCTGGCCTGGAAAATCCCATGGATGGAGGAGCCTGGTGGGCTGCAGTCCATGGGGTCACGATGAGTTGGACACAACTGAGCGACTTCACTTTCACTTTTCACTTTCATGCACTGGAGAAGGAAATGGCAACCCACTCCAGTGTTCTTGCCTGGAGAATCCCAGGGACGGGGAAGCCTGGTGGGCTGCCCTCTATGGGGTCGCACAGAGTCGGACACGACTGAAGCAACTCAGCAGCAGCAGCAGCATGTATGGATGTGAGAGTTGGATGTTAAAGAAGGTTGAGCAACGAAAAACTAATGCTCTCCAGCTGTGGTGTTGGAGAAGACTCTTCAGAGTCTTCAATCCCAAGGAAATCAATTCTGAATATTCACTGAAAGTACTGCTGCTGGACCTGAAGCTTCAATCCTCTGGCCCCCTGATGTGAAGAACTGACTCACTGGAAAAGGCCCTGATGGTGGGAAAGACTGAGGGCAGGAGGAGAAGGGGGCGGCAGAGGATGAGATGCTTGGATGGCATCACTAACTCAAGGGACATGAGTTTGGGCAAACACTGGGAGATAGTGAGGGACAGGGAAGCCTGGCGAGCTGCAGCCCATGGGGTTGCAGAGAGTCAGACACGACTGAGCGACTGAACAACAACAATGTAAGTACAACCAGGAAACTCTGGGTTTGCTACAGTCTCTCCCATTTGGAGGATTAGAGGTTCATACATTTTCAAATCTATTTTACTGCACAAGAGACTTGGTCCCATATTGTCTGCCGCCCAATTCTAATGGACGGAGGTTCATGACATTGTACAGGAGGCAGGAATCAAGACCATCCTCAAGAAAAAGAAATGCAAAATGGCAAAATGATTGTCTGAGGAGGCTTACAAATAGCTATGAAAAGAGGAGACACAAAAGGCAAAGGAGAAAAGGAAAGATATACCCATTTGAATGCAGAGTTCCAAAGAATAGCAAGGAGAGATAAGAAAGTCTTCCTCAAAATGATCACTGCAAAGAAATAGAGGAAAACAATAGAATGGGAAAGACTAGAGATCTCTTCAAGAAAACTAGATATACCAAGGGAATATTTCATGCAAAGATGAGCACAATAAAGGACAGAAATGGTATGGACCTAACAGAAGCAGAAGATATTAAGAAGAGGTGGCAAGAATACACAGAAGAACTGTACAAAAAAGATCTTCACGACCCAGATGATCACAATGGTGCGATCACTCACCTATAGCCAGACATCCTGGAATGTGAAGTCAAGAGGGCCTTAGGAAGCATCACTACGAACAAAGCTAGTGAAGGTGACGGAATTTGAGCTGAACTATTTCAAACCCTCAAAGACGATGCTGTGAAAGTGCTGCACCCAATATGCCAGCAAATTTGGAAAACTCAGCAGTGACCACAGGACTGGAAAAGGTCAGTTTTCATTCTAGTCCCAAAGAAAGGCAATGCCAAAGACTACTCAAACTACTACTGCAAATTATGCTCATCTCACTCACTAGCAAAGTAATGCTCAAAATTCTCCAAGCCAGGCTTCAACAGTATGTGAACCATGAACTTCCAGATGTTCAAGCTGGTTTTAGAAAAGGCAGAGGAACCAGAGATCAAATTGCCAACATCCGGTGGATCACCAAAAAAGCAAGAGAGTTCCAGAAAATCATCTACTTCTGTTCTACTGACTATCCCAAAGCCATTGACTGTGTGGACCACAACAAACTGTGGAAAATTCTGAAAGAGATAGAAATACCAGACCACCTGACCTGCCTCTTGAGAAACCTGTATGCAGGTCAAGAAGCAACAGTTAGAACTGGACACGGAACAGACTGGTTCCAAATAGGAAAAGGAGTACGTCAAGGCTGTATATTGTTACCTTGCTTATTTAACTTTTATGCAAAGTATATCATGAGAAATGCTGGGCTGGATGAAGCACAAGCTGGAATCAAGATTGCCGGGAGAAATATCAATAACCTCAGATATGCAGATGATACCACCCTTATGGCAGAAAACAAAGAAGAACTAAAGAGTCTCTTGATGAAAGTTAAAGAGGAGAGTGAAAACATTAACTTAAAACTCAACATTCAGAAAACTAAGATCATGGCATCCGGTCCCATCACTTCATGGCAAATAGATGGCGAAACAGTGGGAACAGTGGCTGACTATTTTTCTGGGCTCCAAAATCACTGCAGATGGTGATTGAAGCTATGAAATTAAAAGATGCTTGCTCCTTGGAAGAGAAGTTATGACCAACCTAGACAACATATGAAAAGCAGAGACATTACTTTGCCAGCAAAGGTCTGTCTAGTCAAGGCTATGATTTTTCCAGTGGTCATGTATGGATGTGAGAGTTGGACTGTAAAGAAAGCTGAGCACCGAAGAATTGATGCTTTTGAACTGTGGTGTTGGAAAAGACTCTTGAGAGTCCCTTGGACTGCAAGGAGATCAAACCAGTCCATCCTAAAGGAAATCAGTCCTGAATATTCACTTGAAGGACTAATGCTGAAGCTGAAACTCCAATACTCTGGCCACCTGATGCAAAGAAGTGGCTCACTGGAAAAGACTGTGACGCTGGGAAAGATTGAAAGCGGAAGGAGAAGGGGACGACAGAGGATGAGATGGCTGGATGGCATCACCGACTCAATGGACATGAGTTTGGGTAAACTCCGGGAGTTGGTGATAGACGGGGCGGCCTGGCGTGCTGCAGTGCATGGGGTCACAAAGAGTCGACACAACTGAGCAAATGAACTGAACTGAAACCTAATGCATGACCTAGCAGTAGTTTTTCCTCCACTTAGTGATAGGCTTAAGTTCTTCAGTAGATTCTGGGATGTGGGAAATTTTGAGACTAGAAAAACCCCTGATGCCCTGTTTTCTCCAGAATAAAGAGACATACTAGGATGGACGCGTGTAGGATGATGGGCAGAATGGAAACTTCAGTAATAAAGAGACCATTCTCTTTAGCTCAGCAGTCTTCAATGGGGTGAAAGTGAAAGAGTACCAAGGAGATGCTGGAGGGTGTGGAAGTAAAAATAAAAGACTGAAAACTGGGAATCTGATCCAAATACAAGCCGTCTGCTTGCTGTAACTGACGAAGTGTACAGGAAACATGAAGGGTCTCCTTTAGGTGTGATACAATAATTCAAAGCTGTCATCGGCTACAGAAGCTGGTCAAGGTGAAATGGAAATGCCCTTGGGAGATGTACATTACCTAATTCAAAGTCTACGGACTGTCGCTATGCCCCCTGCAGCATACCCTTCAAAACTACAGATAGTAACCCCTGCCTCAAAAACAAACATAAAAAAAACCCCTACAAAACAACAACAAAAGCCAAGGAACCACCACAGCTAAAATGCTGCAACTCAAATACAGTATGTATTTATGTACTTAAGGAAACTGACATGATAAAGAAAGCACAGAACAAAATTCAATCAACAGAACAGTGCACAACACAGAGGGTCTGTTAGGCTTACAAAGGAGATCTGAGTATGTCTCTGATCCCAGAAACGAGACTGTCAGAAGGGTGTGTGCCATTTTATGTCCATTGACAGAGCCCATGTGTACATGCACGAGAAGACAGGAGGGGATTTAATAAGCTAGCTGTACCATCGCCCTCGCCACGCGCGTCTGCCTTACCAAACGTTCGTGAGGATGCAGGCTGCAGTAGCTGCTAGACTGTGGAATATGAGAAGAATTGCCCAACATCCCTCCGTAGCCAGGCTGATTCATCCCACTGGAGGAGCTCCAAGGGTCACTGCTGTGATGGCCATCTGTAAAGGACAAAGAAAACCGTGACTTTCCCGAGGCACTCAGCCTTGTCTTATAGTCCAGGGCTTCTCCATATCCCCGAAAACAACTGCCTGTGATGTGTGCATCTTTGTGTTGGAGAGCTGATTACAGAAGACCATCTCATTACACTTTCCACGTGGCTCTACATTGCCAAACAAATATAAATATTTAACACAGTTAAAGGGTTCCTAGTAAAAATTCAACTGGAAAAGAACAGAACATATTTCTCTATAGAATTATGTCAAGACAGCAAGGTAGCTAATGCTAAAGAAAACACTTCTCAGATGTAGCCTGACATTTTCCTTCCTATGAAAATCACTGAAAAAATTTAACTGTTCCTGAATTTTGGGGTGAAAATAACACCCTTGAGATAATACACAGATGGCCAGTTTACAAGTTTTGTGAGCATATAAAGAAATAAGTAATAATGAGAAAGAATATCTGACTTCAGAGACTGGGTTTCATTTTTGTGACATACAAAGTAGATGGAATTAAAGTTGGAATTATATCATGGGATGTAATAATTACAGAGAAGGCAATGGCATCCCACTCCAGTACTCTTGCCTGGAAAATCCCATGGATGGAGGAGCCTGGGAGGCTGCAGTCCATGGGGTCGCTAAGAATTGGACACGACTGAGTGACTTCACTTTCACTTTTCACTTACATGCGTTGGAGAAGGAAATGGCAACCCACTCCAGTGTTCTTGCCTGGAGAATCCCAGAGACGAGGGAGCCTGATGGGCTGCCGTCTATGGGGTCGCACAGAGTCGGACACGACTGAAGCGACTTGCAGCGGCAGCATGTAATAATTTAAGGAAGAACAGTCCCAAGTATATAGTTCTGAGTGTTTGTCTCCTTTCTGAATGTTTATATTTTGATATATAGTTATATAGCTAACTTAAGTCTTCAGTAGCAATCAAAAGGGTACACACATATCATAAGGTGGTATCTACATTACAATTTTGAGAGCCTCTAGATAAAACTCCAGAGAAGTTTAAAATAATATGAAAATTATATGAAATATATTTTAATATCAAGCTAATTTTCTATTAACACCATGTTAAAAATATTCCTACAGATTTTTTTCCACTCTCTGGGCCCAGAGGCCTCAGTCACTGTTAAGTTTGCTTTGCTTGGTCTGGGTTTCTTAAATTAAGGGTGCAGAGGATCTATGTTACTGCTGTTTTTTTTTCCTTCAATAGTTTAACAAAAATTATTAAATGCAAGATGTATACAACATAAGAGTTTTAACTAAAAGATGGAGGCTGAAGTTAAAATAAGAGGTCACACAGCAGTGAATTTAAAACATGCTACTGACATGTGTGCATGCTCAGTCATGACTGACTCTCTGCAACCCCATAGACTATAGCCAGGCAAGTTCCTCCGTCCATGGGATTTTCCAGGCAAGAATCAAACCCATGTCTCCTACGTCTCCTGTTTCGGTAGGCAGATTCGTTACCGCCGAGACACCTGGGAAGCCTGTGCTATGCTACTGACAGTCTCTGAATCGCTTTCATCTAAACTACATTTTCTTCGAGACCTGAATTCTCAGGGTATTGGAGACTCTCACTGAAGGCAGCCATGTGAAATGGGATTACAACGTACTGTGTCTGTGATCATCATGTAAAAACATACGACTTTTAAAAAGTAGCTATTCATGGACTTCAGATTTAGCTCAGAGATTGTGGAAGTGTAGATGTCATCTTAAATTCAAACATGAAGTCTAAGAAAAACGAACATTTCAGAGAGATGACATGCATGGCAAATAAATTGAGAGTATCTATCATTGAACAAGAGTCTCCTGAAACATTTTGACAGGATGTACTATATGCAAATACATTTAGGATTTGTTAACTCAGACACTTTACTCAATGCAGACTTACAAAAATACACATTTTACATAAATTATGCTTTACACAGTAAATTAATATTTATCACATCCCATGATCTTGGCATAATGTGTTTTGAAAGAATAGAATTAGATGTGTGCGAATTAATTGTGCTCATCATAAATGTCAACTCAAAAAAATTTTTTTTGTGTGTTTTGAGTATTTATATGCAGAAAAGCAAATTTGTTCCCCGTATTTTGCATGGTCTGACACGGAGAAGAGCCTGTTGTTTTAATCTACCTGATCTCTCCTTACAGTGTGCATGGTTTAACCAAGCGACCTTCCTAAAGGCAGATGGACAAAATCTATCCTTGTGTCCATTTTTCTCCACGAAATTTGGCTTTGGGTGATGAGTCCTTGAGTTGACAGTCTCTGTAAGCACAAGTAATGGTAACACAGTTTCTCTGGTCGTAAAAGAGAGGTGTCAATGCCCAAAGTGAAAGTCGCTCAGTCGTGTCCAACTCTATGAGACCCCATGGGGTGTAGCCCGCTAGATCCTCTGTCCAAGGAATTCTCAAGACAAGAATACTGGAGTGGGTTCCCTTCTCCAGGAGATCTTCCCAACCAAGGGATCGAACCCAGGTCTCCCACATTGCAGGCAGATTCTTTACCATCTGAGCCATCAGGGAAGCCCAAGAATACTGCAGGGGGTAGCCTATCCCTTCTCCAGGGGATCTTTCTGACCCAGGAATCTAACCACGATCTCCTGCACTGCAGGCGGATTCTTTACCATCTGAGCTACCAGGGAAACCCGTTGACGCCCAAGTGACTACTACTTAAAGCTGCAGGTGATACACCTTTGTCATGGCACAGAATACACCCGAATGACGTACCTGATGCTCCCACTGAAAGAAAGGGACACCGAGGACAGGTCACAAAGCTAAAAGACCCCGGTTAATAGGCGCTCCATTACACGTGAAACCAATTCTCTCTATTCCCGCGAAAGTGAAAGTCACTCAGTCGTGTCTGACTCTTTGCGACCCCATGGACTATAAAATCCATGGAATTCTCCAGGCCAGAACACTGGAGTGGGTAGCCTTTCCTTTCTCCAGAGGATCTTCCCAACCCAGGGATAGAACCTAGGTCTCCCACAGTGCAGGCTGATTCTTTGCCAGCTGAGCCACAAGGGAAACCCAAGAATACTGGAGTGGGTAGACTATCCCCTCTCCAACGATCTTCCCGACCCAGGAATCGAACCGAGGTCTCCTTCACTGCAGGCAGATTCTTTACCAGCTGAGCTATGAGGGAAAGCCAGAGACCCGTTCAATTCAACTTTACAGATTTTCCATGGAATTTCATATGTGAACAAACAACCTAAAAGAGCTAAGACTCTACAGGGAAAGGAAACAAATTCCTTTGAAACAGAAGGATTTTGAATGTGTCCGCTCTAATCTAAGGGAGGTGCCAAGCCATGTCCCTAGGCTCTCCCTCCCGTGACATGGTCCTTCCTGGAAGAGCAAGGAGGAGGAAACCCCACGGCACTTTGCCAAGGCAAAATGAGTTAAAGTTTGTGTACAGGGATTCCTGGTGAATTCTATATCTGAATTTCATAGCATTAACACTGGTAACAAGATTATCACATTTTGACCACAAGTGTCCAGGGTACACAAGTGTCCAGCTAAAGCTGCATCCTGTGGATAGTCTCCTCTCATAAGGAGATGTCATTTAAACCCTCTCAGTCTTCCTACGCAGCAGAAAGAGAAGTCCTACTGGAAGTGAGCCTATAAGCCCAGGTAGCAAACATCCATGTGTGCTGAATGAAATACACTGGACAATTAAGTGGATTAAATATACTTCATCTACCACAAAGCTGTAATTTTCAGTATTTGTCTGGGAAAAGAGCTGGGTCTTGGCCCCTCAGTCAGTCAGTTGTTGGAATAGAGCTTTTGCTGTGTAATGAAATAACACTCCTGACTTTCAACAGGTCACTTCATCTTCAATGGGACACTTGTTCTTCCCTACGAATTAAGAAACGGCCAACGTTTTTACTGATAAGAACAGACACTACACTTGATCTTAGTCAAAAGGCCGAGAAGTGATTGTAAGTGGTCAAATTTTTGTATAGAGGTATGTATAAGGACAATTTTCTCTCCACATGTCTAAATCCATGATGCTCCAAATACATGTTGAATCAAAGCACTTCTGAACATATATGTACGTGCTCTTCTCAGGAAGAGGTGATGTAGAAATGCTATTAGTCACGGTGGACATTCTCCCAGGAAGCATCCTTCTAAGTAACCAAACCAGTCTAATCTTAACTCATGATGGCGCAAGAGGTTTTCATTTACAAAACACCTCTCAGTGAAGTTTCTACGTTTAATGAATTCAAGTCCTAAAATAGAGCGTGACCTCCCATGTTCTCTGTTGGCCTCCTACTGCATTTCTTGAGTATTAGAACAGCACTCTTTTGTCCCATATATGACATAAAAGACCTCTGGATATCCCCTTGGAAGAGGCAGTGTCTTACCTTGCATGAAGAAGGAGCTAGGGAAAGTGCTGGCTGCTGGTTTCGAGGAAGGGTAGCCTGGCGAGTCCCTATTGTAGTCGGCAGTGCTGGCTGATGGAGCATAAACCTGGGGAACGAGAGCCCATTTAGTTTTGCTTGCTGCCTGCACCAAAGAATCTCAAGGTCTATGACTTTGCAAGAAGCAGGCACAAAAGGCACAATTTCTACCACATCCATCCGAAATCTGATCAAACTCTAGAAACACTACCCCATTCCCCATACAGAAAAACAGAACAAAACAAAATGTTGAGTAGGTTTGTGCAAATGGAAAATCAGGTGTGATATTTTCCAGTTATAGGCAAGAATACTGAGAACGACATCTGGTTGTTGTGTGTGCTCGGTTGGGTCTGACTTCTTTGCAGCCCCATGGACTGTCACCCTCCAGGCCCCACTTTCAATGGAATTTTCCACGCAAGAATATTGGAGTGAGTTGCCATTTCCTCCTCCAGGGGATCTTCCCGACTCGGGGATCGAACACATGTCTCTTACATCTCCTGCATTAGCAACTGGATTCTTTACCACTGAACCACCTGGGTTGTAGATATATAATACCCATAGGGTTGTTGTAGGAACCTAAGCATTCTTTTTTTTTTAAACATAAATGGCCCAGAGCATGTAAAAGGTAAAAAAAAGACGTGCTTCCAACTTGTCCTATTTAGTCTACCTTTCAATTAAAATTTAAAGACAGAGACAGAGAGACAAAAAGACAGATAAAATAAATGCACTCTCCAGACCACAGAAAGTGACAAACGTATCTTAGAATATTAAATTCCCAAAGTGTTAGCTTTTTGTAGAGATGCAAGAAAAAGGCTATTAAAAGCCCAGATCTACACAGACCACCAAAAATCAAGTGTGCACACAGGAAGGGGGTGGGAGACCCTCATTTACAGCTCTTTCATCTTTGTATGTTCAATAAACTAAAAAACTGCCAAAATCTTAATTTACTTACATTCGCTTACTAATACTCATGGGATTTGGGGAACCAGCTCTTTATAAAAATAGCATGTGTATTTTCTTGTTTATGTTTGCTTTAAAGTAGACAGCACAGTAGAAAGGCATAAATTCATGAGGTATAGTTTAACTTTAATTGGTTTTCTCCCTTGCCTTTTCTGCTAAATATGATTTTTTTTTTTAAATCCCTATTTTCTTTTGCTCCAAAAGTTCCTCTCTCCAGATGGTCAGAGAGACTAAAACACTGTCATCCTCTTGATGAAAATGGATACCTTCCTGCCTCCATTTTGAAGCAGGCAGCGGCTCACAAAATTGGCAGTGAGCCTACAGTGATATTCACAGGTCACAGTAAAAGAAAGGGAAATTCACCAATAAAAAGGCAACTGCAGGGTTACCAAAAAAATAACTCCCCCCCCTTTTTTTTCCACAGCGCACATGGAATAAACACCCTAAGAAAAATTCTATAATTGCTCTCAGAACACCATGAATCACAAACTAAGCATTTAATACATGGTTTAGGATTTCACAAAGGACAGGGCCACAGCGACAGATGTGGGAAAACACGCACACACATGCATACATCACATAAATGCTACATGTGCCCCACAGTGCCCTTGAAATTGAGAGATCTTGGAGACAGAACAAAACAAAAATAAACCATAAAAACCTGGTCCACTTTAAAAAAAAAAAGGAAAGAAACAAGGATTCTTCTTCCTAAGTCAGGGAGGAATCTGAGTCCTCTATTTTTCCTCTTATTTTAAAATTTTAGTCATATCTTAAATGTATAAACAGCTACCTGCTTCTCTAACAGGGCTTATAGTAAGGACAATTTTTTTTTCAAGTATCTGTAAAGGGACAAAGAATAAAACATAAGCCAGAAATCCCAAAGCAAATCAGTACCCTAAGTTTATCAAGCAAAACCCAGTATTTTTTTGAGGCTTATACAACTGACAAACAGTTTGGAAAATACTACTAAAGGTATTTAGAAGTCTTGAGATTAGCTAAAAAGATGAAAACAAAAATTACCTTCGAGGGAAAGGGGAAATAGATGATCTCATTCTAATGGCAGAATGAGTAGAATACACTCCACTATACCTACAGGCTAGGAGCCTGACAGCCCCTTGGCTAGTGAGTATTAATATGAACTAAGTATACTATGTGTTACTTCCAATTTCAGAAACCAATATTTTACTATAAAGTTGAAAATAAACTCTCCCATTATTAAATCACCTTATTTTAAAAAAATAATCTCAACAAATTCTTTTAGGATAATATATAATTTTAATTACATAGTCTACTACCTTATCCTTAAACATGTACTATAATTATTGCATAAACATCATTGATGGCATCTAACAAAATCTGCCTTTTGGATAGAATTATTTGATATCTCTTTTGGGAGACAAAGACAAATCTTCAGTAATTTTATAAGGAGGCTACTTTGACTATGAATTATGATCAAGTGTGAAGATCTGAGAATAAGATCACTTATCCCAAGTTCAGAAATGCTGCCTGCATGAAAAAGAATATGTATGGGGTTAAAAAGCTTTTAGGACATGTTACACTATACAATTTCTATTTTTCTGGTGCTGTGGCCAAATTAAGATTTTTTAGATAAGATGAACGTCTTTGTTAACAAGAAATCAAACACTATTAATAGTCTTTTTTTTTTAAAGGCAATTTCTGCATATTTTATAAATTTTCTTTATATTATAATTGATCAGGTACAATGTTATTCCCTTTTAATTTATATACTTCATCTTTCTCATCAAAAGTTATTTTAAAGATAAGTGCTCTATATATTTGTTTGTAAAAATAAACATAACATAGAACTGTTATACTTAAAAAAAAAAGTATTTATGTATCTATTTGGCTGCAAAGGGTCTTAGTTGTGGCACATGGGACCTTTGGTTGTGGCATGTGGGATCTAGTTCCCTCACCAAGAATCAAACCCCGGCCCCCTGCCTTGGGTTTGCGGGAATCTTAGCCGCTGGACCACCAGGAAGTCTCTTATTATACTTTTTAAAAGTAGAAGGAATAAACCCCCCTCACATTTTAATCATAAGAAAATTCAACAATGGAATGGTCAAAGACCTGCTCATCAATTGTCCTTTATTGTCTACTATTCAATGGCTGCCTTCTTTAAAAGTGGTGGTGGAGGTATAAGATGCTATTTATGAAAACAGAGTGATGATAAGTGATTCCGCTTATCTTCAATGTTTTAATTTTTAATAACCTGGATCATCAGTAAGCTGCTTCATTATTTTACTTCAGTCAACTAATTTCTCAGCCTCTTAAAAGACTTGAAAGTATAGGCTGCAAGAATGTATTTAACAGAGACACTAAATTCAGTAAGAAAAGCTCACATCCACTCAACTTTAATTATTATTATTATAGGTAAATAGAATGATGACTTACACATTTGTTAGAGAAAATAGCTAACAGAATGATAACAAACATCCCAGATCTCTTCAAATGACTAACACCAGAAAATCAGTCCGATGGAAAATGAAATACAAATCCCAAACTCTCGTTCAATGTGTTGAAGAAACTCTGCCAAGGAAACATGCAGAGAGTCTAAAGAGAAGCAAAAACCTACACTCAGTTTTCTTCTGACAAGGTATCTTAGATCAAGGTGACTTTTGGCATTCCAGTTCCTCCCACAAGAGTAACAAAAGAAGTGTGAAATTCTGTTGCAAAATTGGAAATGGGCAAACTTGGCTCAAGTTCAGAGACTACAGCAGTTTGAGTGAGCTATCTGCCGAATAAAGGCTTAATGGGAAACTAATAGCCAAGTGTAGTTCATATTCCAAGTCAGCACCGTTATCTTTTTTCTCTTATAATCTGATTTTAAAACAAAATCACAAATGCAGAAATTCTGAGCTTAACAAAACCCCGTAAACAGCATAAACTCTGAAAAAATAAAAAAATCTATAAGTTCTCATTTTACAGATTTAACTTGTGTTGTAATTTGAGATATACTTGAGATATACTTCTATAGTCTATTAACCATTCCAACCAATGTTCTGATTATCTTTTGCGCTATCATCAAAGAAACAATATGATATTCTTTTAAATAGAACCTCTGCCTACTAGAAAAGAAGAAAAGCAAGCAAACACACAAACCAACAAACAAAATGAAAGGAGTAGAACGCATATTCTACCTTTTTCCTTTGAGGTGCTCATTTTTATGTCTTGGCATGTCAGTTTCACTTATGGAAATTTTAAAAGATAACAATGATTACCATTTGTTCAGGGCGTTTTGTGGAATGGCTTTTGTGCTGGGAGCTCCATACACATTATTTCTGATCTTCATAATAATCATATAAGATGGGCATTATCAACAGCGTCATTTCTATTTTATATGACTAAAGAATGGTAGACAGGTCAAGTGTCCTGGCCCAGGCAGGCCTGGGTCACATAACTGCCCATTCCATCATTTGTGAGCCAGGCAACCTTGGAACTGTTTACTGTACTCTCTGGTCTTTAGATTCCTACCCATAAAAAGGGAATAACAGTGCTGCTATGCCAGATTCTTGAGAGAATTAAATGGCATCACGTATATAAAAGCGACTAGAATACCTGGTACCTAAAAAACGTGCAAAAAAAATCAGATTAATAGCATTAATGTGCTGTTATTTTTTAAAAATTATCTGGACAAAAGTGACTCAGAAAAGTTAAGCCACTTTTCCATGTTAAAAAATTACCAAGTGGTAAAGATTCAAACTAATCATTAAAGTCTACATTCTTTTCATTAAAAAACAATTTGTTGATCTTAAGAGGCAAAAAAGAAAAGATATGGTTAGCTATCAGAACAAGGCAATACTTTGGCAATGATTTATAGAAATAATTCTTGTGGGGTTTCATAACTGCCTTTTAAGAGAAGAAAACTTGATAGGGCATGTTGAGAGTGAAACCAATATGCGTCAGTTACTTTCTTCCCGAAGTGGGAAGCTGAACTCCGGAGGGCATAAAGAGAAGTGGTTATAGATCATGTATCATGAGGTGTATAACTGAGTGGGGTTGAGTGACAGCCACTAGGTTGCAGAGTAGACCTGGGCCTCTCTGTGACCAGCCAGTACCATCTGAATAATTTCCAAAGAGAACCAGGTGAGAATAACTGAAACATTGTAACTGAGACTTTTTAGATCCTTAAGAGGGTTACTATGTGCTCCATGATGGAGTAGAAAACAGCAAAGCACAATTATGCCCCAGATGCCCAAGTGCTAGGGAGGCTGACTTAGCAGCTCAGACCTTAGGAGGTTTCACAAATATCCTAAACTGTGACAGTTAGACACTGGAACGCCAAGAGTCGGTGGTACGCCACTGACGCTCACACACCTGGGCATGTGGGTGACCAGCATCTAATGGGGAAAGTGCCTGTAAGGGATCAGCTTACTGCTCAGGAAACTGACTGCAACGGACCTCAACTCTTACAATACTGTTGGAAGGACACAGGTCACTGTAAGCGGAAAGAACAGCTCAGGGCAGTGGTACCTCGGCATGCATAAGAACTGAAATGGACACTGTAATCGTTCTATAGCACAAAGTTAAAGGTATATTGCTGGCTAATCCATAAAGCAACCGGAAGATGTACTTAGAAGAGATGGTCTCCAGACAGCAGAAAAACCCATTTGGCAGAGTGGTAGAAATTACTCTGGAATCAGACCAACAAGGCTCAAATTCCAGCTCTCATAAGTAGTTGTGAGGACAAAACAAAGCACTTTCTCTCTCAGAGGCTCCGTTTCCTCATTTGTCAATTTCTTCACTATCAAATGTCAAATGGGGCTATTTTGCCGTGCGGATTAGAGAGTACGTATGTCAAGCATAACTCCTTATCTCTTGTAGGAGCACAATAAATGGTATTTATATCCAAAAAATATAAACAAGAGTTTAGAGTAATTTTTAAAATGTCCAGAATGGTGCTGTCCAATACAGTATCCATGAGTCCTATGTGGTTATTTGAATTAAGCTTAATTAAAATTAAATAAAATGAAATATTCAGTCCCACAGTTACACTAGCCACATTTCAAGTACTCAATAGCAAACTGTGGCCACCGGTGACCATACTGGACATCACAATGTGGAACTTTCTCACTATGGCAAAAAGTTGTATTAGGAGCACTGATTTAGGGTAATGGCTGTCCCCAAGGAGACCTACTGAGCCCCATATGAAACTCTGTTAGAGCAGCCATCACAATAATGCAGCTTACATAAGACTTGCTGTTGCCTTTCAGCTTCCAAAGCAAGAACTCTTCTGGTGGACTAGAGGGAGAGGCAGATTACATGTATCCTAGCACCTAGTGAACCACCAGTGTTTAATAAATGTTGATTTTTATTGGATGGCAGAACATTCAGATGTCCATTTTACTTACTATTTTTAGAGTCCCTTGTACTATTACATACTTCTTAACGCCCTTTTGGTAACCACCTGCCCACATTCCTGCAAGCAGGACTGTAAAGTAGAACCCCAGGGAAGAACAGCTCCTGTGATCCCCAGATCTCTGGATGTGTAGGAAATAACAGTAAGAAAATCTTACATGGCAATTTTCTCCTTGGCCCCTAGTTAGTCTTTGGCAAAGGAACTATAATTAGGCACAGTGTGATCACTTTGAGACAATAAACGGTGAACAGATTTTTAACTTTTTCTGATCATGAGTTTTCACATTACATCTTGGTAACTGGATTCCTGATTCCACTCTTTTTATTACCCTTTCTTTCATAATGTTTTATATCAATTTTTTTTATAGATGTTCCTTTCTCTTTTCAGGAAATTTCTCCAATTAGTGTTCTCTCTTCTGCCTCCTGGCATCACATTTTTAAAGTTGAAATCAGTTCAACCGCATTTTATAAACGGGGGAAAGGCAGATGTAAAAGGATCTACCCGAGGGCCCTGAACAGAGCTCAGGACTCCTGAATTCTCATTTTATCCTCTTGGCACTCTCCTTCCTAAAGTCTTTTTTAATTTTTTAACTTAAATATTCAAATGGGTAGCAAAATGGCATAAAAGGCTAGTAAGTAGATGAAAGTAACAGAGTTGAGTAAGTTATCATGAGGTTTAACAGTAGTGAATCATGCTCAAGAGCATGAAAAAGAAGGTAGTAAACAACCCAACGGTGCAAAGAAAAGCAAAAGCCAACTACAGAAATAAAAATTATTTATCTTACATATTCTCAGTATATACTAACAAGTCAAGCAATATTTACTAGTGGAAAAAGATCCTACTTTATTTTCAAGTGATGGTTAAAGGCCCATTTGATTATCACATACAGGAAATATGTTTGGAAATAACACATAAATGTTGCAGTATATTGACAAATAGATGGATTTATATCTATTGACAAATAGATTGTAGATGAAAAAATTTCAGAGATGTAATCTGTTGAAATTGTGAAGCTTTTATTTCCATCTCAATTACCTGAAGCTTTTATAGGAATTAAATAGTTCTGAAGTGCCCTTGGAGAAGGCAATGGTAACCCAGTCCAGTACTCTTGCCTGGAAAATCCCATGGATGGAGGAGCCTGGAAGGCTGCAGTCCATGGGGTCGCTAAGAGTCGGATATGACCGAGCTACTTCACTTTCACTTTTCACTTTCATGCATTGGAGAAGGAAATGGCAACTCACTCCAGTGTTCTTGCCTGGAGAATCCCAGGGATGGGGAAGCCTGGTGGGCTGCCGTCTATGGGGTCGCATAGAGTCAGACACGACTGAAGCGACTTAGCAGAAGTGCCCTAAAGTAACTTTCAGTAAGAAAGAAAAGTTTTACTCCTCAAACTACAGTGATACTCTGAAAAAAACCCCAATTATCTAAACGTGTAAAATGTCCCCTTCATGTATATGGTATTCCTATTTCATTTCCTTAACAAGGAATAATCTGTATTCACTCCACCACAGTGCATCACAAAAACGAGAAAAAGAACATGTATATGAACCCCCTAAAAGAAATCCCTGGAATATGTAATATATTTAGAACACAAGTCATTTTGGCATACATCCATATGCTCTATCACAAATACCACGTCTAACTTTTTTTTACCCTTCTGAATATCAGCTGAGTTTTGGTTATCTGTTCATGAGTATATTAAGTCTGAAGCTAAATTCTACAAATGAATTACCGCCAAGAGTTTTATCCTTTTCAGCCACCAAATATCTTTTCTCTGTGTTAAGTAGTAAGACTGTAAGAATTTTAATTCCCTTCTCTATCAAATTGTGTAACCCCAAGAAATCAAAAGAAAGCAACAACAAGGAGAAGCAGAGATATGAGTGAGTTACAAGGATCAGAAGCAGAGAAGCATGCAGGGATGGACAGACTGTAGCCCATCCACTTTCGACCAGCACACCCAGCCTGCAGCAGGCTCAACAACCGCAGTGAAACAGTGAGCTGGACCCATTATTAAGTGTGCAGAGCACCCCAAGAGCTGCAAAACCCCCTGACACTGCTTATGGCCAGAAGCTTTACCTTGTTCTTTCCTTTCTTCAAATAAAAAGGCAATACATTTTAAAATAAAGGTAGTTGCAGTCCGTTTTTCAAATCTCTAAATTTCAATCTACTAAACAAGTCTCTGTAGCTTAAAAATTTACAAGGAAGGAAAAAACTGTGCTTCAACTAAAAATAAGGATAAACTAAGACAGAATCACTGATAATTATATAGCAATATTATTGTGATTTAATCTACATAGTGTCCTGTTATTTTTACCAGCATTTTGCAAGTATCAGTGTTGTCACTGCAAACTTGAGGCAGAAAAACAGTGAAGATAGGTATGATTAGGCTCACTCTGTTATATCACAGACGTTTCATACATATGATATTGAAATACAGATATAGAACATTTGAGGTTTTAAGCTGTCTTCATGTATTATCATGCATTCTCAGTGGCATATGCAGGGAGTTAAACATTAAAAAAAAAGAAACAATTTATTATGGTATTACAACTTAACACTCTGTGTGTGTGTTGTCACTCAGCTGTGTCCAACTCTTTGCAACCCCACAGACTAGAGCCCACCAAGCTCCTCTGTCCATGGAATTTTCCAGGCAAGAATATTGGAGTATGTTGCTGCTATTTCCTACTCCAGGAGACTCTCTCACCCAGGGATCAACCCACGTCTCTTGTGTCTCCCGCACTGGCAGGCAGATTCTTCACCACTAGTGCCACCTGGGAAGCCCGTAACACTCAGCAGAGCTGGAGAAGACCTGGTCTCAAGGCCTGCCAGTCCCAAGCTCTTGTGACTGTTGGCATGACAAAATGATGACAGTGATTAAAAAAAAAAAATAGAAGGGTGAGACGGGGTGGGAGGTAGGAGGGAGGTTCAAGAGGGAGGGGACATATGGATACCTATGGCTGATTCATGCTGTTGAATGGCAGAAACCATCACAACATTAAAAAGCAATTATCCTCCAATTAAAAAGAACTCCCCTCCCCCCAAAATAGCTAACACTTTACTTAGGGTATGCCAGACATTATTCCAGCAAAACTGTACATAAACTCAATTTTGTCTCGACACTAACCCTATTGTTTTATTATCATCCCGATTTTACACAGAGCAATCTGGAAGCAGAGACATATTAAATAACTTGTCCAAGTCACACAGCTAGTTAAGTGGAAAATGGAGATTCAAAATCATGTCATCTTGTTTAGGCATCTGAGCTTTAACAAGATCTCTCAGTCACTCAGGGGCTTCTCTCCAGGGTCTTCATAGACTCCTACCAAAACCCAGATTTATAGAACTCTGGGTCTCCTTTACATACTCCCAGGCCACTGGGCAGACGAGGGGCTCAGAAGGCTGTTTGGCCAAAGGACGAAAGGTGACCGCAGACAGTGGAGCACAAAAACAGTTCTTGGGCACTGGACCAAGAAGGAGGGCTTTTCATCTGTCTTCCAGATCCGAAGCTGAGTAGGACCCACTCCTTCTGTTTATCAGGGCTAAAAACAGAGAGAGGCCAGTGACCTGCTGGGAGTGACACTGGCGTTCAGTGGTGACTTAATACCAACAGTAAACTGATTAAAAAAAATCACCACACTAGTACTTAAAAGCATTCACATGAAGCGTGACTACAGTCCCATCGATGTGCACCAGCCTCTGGCTCCAAGTATTTCTTTTTATTTTTACACCTGCATTGCTCTTGGCACTGATGGAGCAGACACTGTATGTTTGCTATTCCTTTCAACGTGGTGTATCACAGGAATGCCCACTGCCAGCATTCCGAGTACCTGAGCCCTCGCCGAGAAGGTCTTAAACTGATTAAGTTACACCTGGCTGAAGATCTCTTGAAATACTTAATTGCATAAAATTTGGTCCAGGTGAAACCTGACTTCGTCTGGTTACACTCCTTACGTTACATACTCACAGGGGAACCCGCTTCCTCACCAGACTCAGGATCGGCACAGACAAAAGACTGGATATTAAGCCCATCACAACTCTTTAAAATGTTCTGAACACCTAAGCTGTTTTCAAGTATTTATTGACTGTCCATTAGTAATTAAAGGTTATGTTAACAAGAATGATTTATTATTTCTGTCAATTATTATTATTTGTGAAAGTGAATGAAAGTCACTCAGTTGTGTCCCACTCTTTTCGACCCCATGGACTGTACAGTCCATGGAATTCTCTAGGCCAGAATGCTGGAGTGGGTAGCCTATTCTTTCTGCAGCGGATCCTCCCGACCCAGGAATTGAACCAGGGTCTCCTGCATTGCAGGTGGATTCTTTGCCAACTGACCTATGAGGGAAGCCCATTATTATTATAGATTATTATTTGTAGTAATCTACAAATCATAGCAGATGATTTCAATCATAAGCAGATTGAGCTAATTTATTTTATCTCACTTTCTACAGCTGTCACATCAAATTCATGACTATCAATTTTTTCTAATGGATCAGCTCCCATCGCAATATTATTTTTTCCTCTTTTGCTACCAGCTATTTGCTTTTTATTTTTTAAGATGACAACTACAGGGTCATGTGCGCCCTAGTGGCTCAGATGGTAAAGAGTCTGCCTGCAATGCAGGAGACCTGGGTTTGATCCCTGGGTCAGGAAGCTCCCCTGGAGAAGGGAATGGCACCCCACTCCAGTATACTTGCCTGGAAAATCCCATGGACAGAGGAGCCTGGTGGGCTACAGTCCATGGGGTCACAAGAGTCGGACATGACCGAGCGACTGACACCCAACACAGAGTCGTGAGGAAGTGTTGCAACATCAAAATAGTGTTGGTTACATCTGCCAATAAATAGCTTTGTGACCTCTGAGGACACGATTTCATCAACTGAATGAGGATGGCGTGTTTTCACGATGAAAACACGTTATACAATTCCACAATAAAGAGGAAAATTAATTTTAGGGTTTATTCCAAAGTTGATTATTGCTGTTTCTTCCACATTGAAGGCAAGGAAGGCCTGCTGGGGACAGTCCATCACAGAAACAGTGAAGTTTAAAAAGTACTAGGAGAGTGACGCCAGTCAGAAAGACAAATACTGTACATTAATGCATGCGTATGCAATCTAGAAAGATGGTACTGCTGAACGTATCTGCAGGCGGCAGTGGAGATGCAGACACAGAGCAGACTTACGGACACAGGAGGGGGAGGAGCGGGCGGGACAAATCGAGAGAGTAGCCTGGAGACATGTGCGTTACCAATGTAAAACAGATAGCAAGTGGTGGGACACAGGGCGCTCAACCCAGTGCTCTGTGACAACCTAGGGGACAGGATGGGATGGGAGGGGCTTCAGGAAGGAGGGGACACATGTACGTCAGCCTGTGGTCGATTCGTGCTGGTGCATGGCAGAGGCCTACACAACACCACAGAGCAATTATTCTCCAGGTAAAAAAAGGATTATGAAAACAATGTGCGGGGATGTGTGGGTGTGTGTGTGGAACCAGGCACAGAATAGGCCCCAGTAGTTACTAAATGCCCACATGAATGAATGAATGCATCACATACAAGATACAAGTCAAATTAAATAACATCATAACGCAGAGAAAGATAAACATTCATTGATTCTGCCAAAATAGATTTTAGTACATCTCACTTCTCGGTGTGTTTTAGAGCTGAGCTGACTTCTGAAAATGGAGGCAGTCACCCATAATAATCGATATTTAAGGGTTCTAAGAGATCCATTTCCCGTCCTTCTCCCTTTGAACCTAAGGCCATTGGTTGATGCCTGAAGCCGAGAGCTCACATCCTTCAATGGATGTTAATAGGTGTGTTTTTAAAAAAGGAATCTAGGCTCAAATAATTCTGGTCACTATTGGCGTAAACAAATTAATACCACTGCCATGGGCTTTAGTCAATGTACAGTGCTATAAGAGATACAAGCCTACTTTCCCAGAAATAATTCCACGTTACAAATCCACTTTTCAACACACCTCCAATCATCCCCCATCGTGGGAAATGTTTTTATAGTCTGTTAGCATTTATTAGAGGGCTTCCCTCATGGTGATGTTGTATGGCTTAGCAATAAAGAATCCGCCTGCAATGTGGGAGACACAGGAGACTGGTGTTCGATCCCTGGGTCAGGAAGATCCCCTGGAGGAGGGCAAGGCAACCCACTCCAGTATTCTTGCCTGGAGAATCCCATGGACGGAGGAGCCTGGCAGGCTACATACAGTCCATGGGGTTGTGAAGAGTCAGACACGACTGAGCACACAGCACATCCAACCGAAGCAGTTATTTCCCTTTGATGTGATGAGGTCTCTAATCCTTTCCCAACAATCAGTTTTTAAGAGTGAGAGGAGAGTGGAGAGGGGATGTGGGAACAGAGAGGGTTCTACAAGAAGGAAAAGCAGCACCCGAGAAAAATGCTGACTTTACAGTCTGCCCGTACCCAATAAAGGTCACTATCAATGGCAAATTACAAAGATCACTTAATGGCAATAAATGTGCCATTTCTATTTCTCCAATCCCAGTATCTTTAGGGCTGTGTTTGTACCACTCAGAGGGCCCAAGGGCCATCATTCCTAAGTATACATGCCCTCCCAGAATCAAGAGGGACTGGGAAGAAAGCTGTGTCACACAAAAGCAGAAAGACACGCTTTCAAGAGCAGAGACCCAGACAAGAAGGAAAAGATGGTGAAGCCAAGATTCCAGCAGATATTCCGACAAGATGAAATTTCAAAAAAAAAACACGATTCACACAACTTCTCTGACCTTGAACTTAATGGTATGAAAGGAAACTTGGTGAAATTCTATGCTTAATCATCATAAAAAGTTGGTATTTTCAAGGTATTTTAAATTACAAAGATTTTCTGCATCCATTACATTATTTAATAATCACTTTGAGATAGATTATCTGTCCAAGTGGTCAACCATCTCACTACCTTTTTACATTAGGAGACAGAAGCAGGGAGGGCCACTTTCCGTCCCAGAAGTCACATGACTCTAGGAAGGCAGAAAAAGTTCTTTTTGTTGTTGCTGTTCATATACTAACTCTTGAAATTAAAAAAAAAAATTTATTTTATGAAAAAAAAAATTATTTTATGAAGTAGAGTTGATTGACAACGTTGTAAATTTCTGCCCTACAGCAAAGTGATTCAGTTACATATAAATGTATCAGTTCAGTTCTGTCACTTGGCCGTATCCGACTCTCTGCGACCCCATGGACTGCAGTATATCCTTTTTCATGT
Source organism: Bos mutus (assembly GCF_027580195.1). NCBI lineage: Eukaryota > Metazoa > Chordata > Mammalia > Artiodactyla > Bovidae > Bos > Bos mutus. The sequence goes on from NC_091640.1 coordinate 54,777,645, forward strand.
TCTTTTCTATCATGGTTTATCACATATATTAACTATAGCTCCCTGTGCGATACAGTAGGACTCTTGTTTAACCTAGGCTTTTCACTGCAAATCCCAGGTCAGAGTTGTTAGTGCTTCATCAGAATATCCTTCCAACCTGGAGGGGTAGGATGGGGTGGGAGAAGGGAGGGGGATTCAGGAGGGAGGGGACATATGTATACCTGTGGCTGATTCATGCTGATGTATGGTGGAAGCCAACAAAATATTGTAAAGCAATTATCCTCCAGCAAAAAAAAAAGAATATCCTTCCAAATCACCTATGGTCTAAAGAATGTGGAGATGAATTTTTCATATTGGTAAATATCTACTGATGTTGAGTAGAGTTAAAGATGAAATCTAGACTGGGCTTTAAAACAGCATACTTAACGCTGCTGCTTCCAACAGATGCCTTCATCTTCTGCTCACCAAGAGAATTGTTAACGAACAGTGAGTTTCCAATCTGGTGAAGTTCTGAACAGGAATCATCGGCACGGTACACTGTAAAACTACCACCCCATCCTTCCTCCCTTTCACAAAGCTGAAAAAAGGATGAATGATCTTTTTATTCTGTCAAAACATATGGGCCTAAGTACTTTCAACTAAAAACAAAAGCATGAAATAATTAACAAATGTATGATTCTGTGGCACAGATTGAAATGAGGAAAAAAAAAAAAGTACGCAAATTGTCAACCTCTCTGTCCAATCAGCCACCTCTCTATATTATTCCTTCAGATTCCTGCCCTTCCCCATACCCCAGGCGAACATTCAGGTAAAATCAACCAGCAATATTTCACTGACTTAACTCACAGCAGAGCTTCTCGATGCTTTGGTACATATAAATACTAAATAAATAAAATAGGAGGCTAGAATTTTCATTAGAAGCTGACTGGGAGACTTCAGACATATAGCAACCAACTAGAAAATGTACGAAAGTGAGCTTAGTTTAACACAAAATGTTTATGCGACAGAAACAAAAAGGAAATTATCCCATTAGGATAGGGTTATTTAAAAAAAAACAAACCAACCAACCTTAAAGACTGGGTAACAGAAGATCAAGTTACCAACAATAAGTAGTTAATATCTTTAAGCACATTTAAAAGACAATTCAGTTGACTTTCTCTAATATTTAAATTTCAGACACTTTTTTAAGGGATCTAGTTTTTCTCAGTCTTAAAGACACCAGTTTAAAGATCAGCTACTGGCTACTTCAAATATTTATCTGGAATAATGATGGTATAAATAAATACAAACAACATTTTATATTTTTATTGTCAATTTCTTTAACAATAAAAATTACAGTATGAATGCCCCTTTGATTCCTTTCCAAGGAATAAATATTCTTTCCTTTGATAACTAAATTACTTTGTTCAATCAGTTTGAATCGTCAAAACAGAAATGTAAAATCCAGATGATTGCTCACTATTAAGATAAGGAAAGCAGTTTAAAATTCTCAATGATGAAAAAAGTAATGAGAAAATGCTTCTCTCATAAGAGGAACACAGCAGTTTTACATAATAAAAAGCTTAAAATTGATTCCTGTCTTTTTTTTCCCCTTGATAAATTACTAACTGGTGAGAACTTAAAAGAACTATACAGAAAGGTTAAAAAGCAGCAAAGGAGGTTTCCTCTTCCCAGTGGAGAAATATCCATTAAATATATAGTTCTTTGCTTACATAATCAGGACATATAAGATACGCTGTCAAGAACTTTCCTATCTCTAGGTAGGTAGGTAGACAGACGGATGTGTACAGTATGTATGTATATATGTGTATGTGAGTTTGAGTATAAGATTAATGTTTATAAAACACAGCAGCAGGTGGACAGGAAGGAACTACTTACTGGGTACAGGGTTTCCTTGAGGGGTGATGAAAATGTTCAGCCACTGGACAGACACAATGGCTATTCAATACTATGACTATACCAAATACCAATGAATCACCCATTGTAAAATGGTTAATTTTACATTATGTAAATTTCACCTCAGTTAAAACAAAAGAAAACAAATCACTGCAGCAGGCCCATAACTTACGCGTCCTTCACAAAAAGACATTAGTCAGGATTCATCTGTGTGTGTGTGCTAAATTGCTTCAGTCGTGCCCAACTCTTTGCGACCCTGTGGACTGTAACCCTCCAGGCTCCTCTGTCCATGGGATTCTCCAGGCAAGAGTATCGGAACAGGTTGCCATTTATTCCTCCAGGGGATCTTCCCAACCCAGGGATTCAACCCATGTCTCTTTTGTCTCGTGCATTGGCAGGCGGGTTCTTTACTATTAGCATCACTTGGGAAGCCTGGAATCATCTGCAGGAAGGTGGTACTCCGGCAGAGGAGAGGACCAACGATCAGTCATATTTCTTCAGCAGTAAATCTTGACATCAGACATCACTTGGAAAATGTAGGTAAATTATGTAGCCGTTTTGGTAGAGGGAGAATCGTTAAGTTCGTTTCCTTGATAGAATGAAGAAGGTTGAATTTGCTAACGAAGAAATTATGAGTGACTTTGGTAAGAGAGCAGTTTTACCAAAGTCACTCATAATTTCTTCGTTAGCAAATTCAACCTTCTTCATTCTATCAAGGAAACGAACTTAACGATTCTCCCTCTACCAAAACGTCTTACGTGGGCTCACCAGCTGAAGATAAGGGTCTCCAATGTGCTCTAGGGAGCAGGAGGCCGTCGTTCCAGTTTTGATTCTATCACTCATCAACGGACCACTGGTGGGTCATGGACCCTCTCTGAATCATTGGACCTCTGTCTCAATCTTATAGTAATTATTTGGAAAATACGTATCATGACATCTGCTGCTACGTATTTGAGATGTAGTACAAATAAAACCAGGTCATGCACCGAGAAAACACCTTGAACAAGGAGGGACCTCAGGCATCTAGTTTGTATGGCATTTTCAGCACCCTTGCTGCTGTTTAGTCGCTACTTTGTGTCTGACTCTTTCGCGACCCCAGGTACTGTAGCCCACCAGGCTCCTCTGTCCATGGGATTTCCCAGGCAAGAATACTGGAGTGGGTTGCCATTTCCTTCTCCAAGCGCTCTTCCCAACCCAGGGATCATGTCTCCTGTGTTGCAAGTGGATTCTTTACCACTGAGCCACTGGGGAAGCCTTCTGGTACCCTGAAAGTGAAAGTGAAGTTGCTCAGTTGTGTCCGACTCTGCGACCCCACAGACTGTAGCCTACCAGGCTTCTCTGTCCATGGGATTTTCCAGGCAAGAGTCCTAGAGTGGGTTGCCATTTCCTTCTCCCGGGGATCTTCCTGACCCAGGGATCAAACCCCGGTATCTAGCATTGTAGGCAGATGCTTTTACCGTCTGAGCCAGGGAAGTTCTGGTACCCTGCTGCTGCTGCTGCTGCGTCGCTTCAGTCGTGTCTGACTCTGTGTGACCCCACAGATGGCAGCCCACCAGGCTCCACCGTCCCTGGGATTCTCCAGGCAAGAACACTGGAGTGGGTTGCCATTTCCTTCTCCAATGCATGAAAGTGAAAAGTGAAAGGGAAGTCGCTCAGTCGCGACCCCATGGACTGCAGCCCACCAGGCTCCTCTATCCATGGGATTTTCCAGGCAAGAGTACTGGAGTGGGTTGCCATTGCCTTCTCCATCTGGTACCCTAGTGATGCTTAAAATATTTTTTGACAGTGATGAGACTTACACAGCAGATTTTTAGTGCGGACGTGCCTTACATAAGTATACCTCAGGTATTTTTGTTGAAAAAAAATCTGTTCTCTGAATCATGAATGGCTTCTTTAAGGTATGGAGCAATGGGGGTGAATCTCTGGCCTCACACCAGGAAGATGTCATGTGGAGATTACACAGATGTGAAAGATACTATGGTCCAGAGTCACAGATGTCCAGCCCTGAATGTGCAAAATTTCTCAAGGAACTCATCCATGTAGAATTTATGGGTTTCTCTGAAATGCTGTATTTGTGGTATCTGTTCCTTCTTTAATGGAAAACTTTTTGATATGTGGATAACCTATTCATCTCTTAAAAAAAAAAACTACAAATAGCAATGTGTACCAGTGATATCATATCGACAGGAGTATGGACCAAAAAACTTTAAGGGAAAGAATGAACTCAGTAAGTTTTAATCAAATATATTTCATCTTCTAAACTCTCCCAGCACTTTATTTTTTAGAAATTTGTACTTTTCATCAATTATACAGGTCTTCTCTCCCATAAAATACTGTGGGTTCCTTAGGGACAAGGGGTATGACACAGAGGACATTCGATGCAATGACTTGCCTATAGCAGGTGCCCAATTAATATTTATTATACAAACAAGGGCAACAGTCAAAGCAAAAGAGGACCAGTTCTTTCCTTCACTTACAAAGCTTACACAGCAGATTTTTTGTGCGGACATGCCTTACAAAAGTATATATCTTTGTTGAAAAAAATCTGTTCTCTGAATCATGAATGGCTTCTTTAAGGTATGGCACAATGGGGGTGAATCTCTGGCCTCACACCAGGAAGATGTCATGTGGAGATTACACAGATGTGAAAGATACTATGGTTCAGAGTCACAGATGTCCAGCCCTGAATGTGCAAAATTTCTCAAGGAAATCATCCATGTAGAATTTATGGGTTTCTCTGAAATGCTGTGTTTGTGATATCTGTTCCTTCGTTTTTGTGTCCAGATTTTAAAAATAAAGATTGCATGAAGCTACAACAAACAAGAGTCAGTCTATGAGTTTCATTTCCCCCAGAAGACTGAGAAGTTCAAATAGAAGTCAAGGCAGGTTAGGACCACACATCAGAGTTGATGGGTATTTTCTACTATTTCCATCCAATGGGAACTCAAAACCAAGCTGAACTGGGATAAGGAGACATAACACAGAACACAAACCCCTTAAATAACTCTCTCATCTAAATTCCTCCTATTTTTTCATGGGTCTTTCCAGATCCTCTTTCATTTGATTGGTCCATAGCGCTCATTTTACCCTTTACATGTTTTCTAACTTGTGTTGCTATCTTACGTTTTATATTTATGGTCTATTTTCCCAAATGCGTCCCAACCCCCGGGACGTATGTGGCTCCTTCTTTCCACCAGTCTGTCTGTCTGGAAGATGTGCATTTTCCATCGATGATGAGCATGACGATGACAATGGTGGTGGAAGAGCATCTTGTCCAGCCCTTCCCCCATCCCTCTATCTTCTTTCCATACCCACTACTCCAACGAAATGGCTCAAAAACTCCTGGATGCTGCAGCCACATGTTACTTTCACTCTGGGTAACATGTGACACTGTTGACAATTTCTTCCTTCCAGTCAAACCTGCTCTCCTTGGCTTCTGTGGTGTGTCTTCCTGGTGCTCCTGCAGTCCCTCTGCACTTGTAAATTCAGTTACACCTTGGGCATACCCATGTGAAGCGGTCCTCATTACCTCATGATAAAAGCGAAACTCCTTAATGGGGTGCACAAGGCAATTTATGATCTACTTGCTGTTCATCTTTTCGGTCCCATCTCTCATCATTGTCATCTCATACTATGACCCCAGACGCCCTGCACTACTTTGGGATCACAGTACGTGTTACCCTTGCATCTTGCCTGCTGAATTCCCATTCATTAGTGGACCTCACTTCCTCCAGGCCAAATGTGGGACAGACACCCCGCTTGTGTCTACCTTTTGCAGGCAGGTATTCCCCCCTCAATGCATCATCAGACCAAGTGTAGCTGTCAGCTCTGTCTGCCCCACATGTGTCCTGCTCAGAGCCATAATTCAGCACTTGACTCAAGAGTAAGCATCCAAGCTTCTTACCACCATTTGAGCAAAGGAGCTAGGAAAGGAACATTAACAACCAAAATAATGCTTTCCTATGTAGAAGAGATGAAATCTGCCACCTCTCTATAATTTCAAACTGATAACGTCAGGTGACCATGCTGGTGCAAGGAAGAGGACTCCATCCAAGTGCTTGTCAGTGACTGACTGGGGAAGCCGGAAGGCTCTGACGCTCTCTGTCCCCTAAATTCCCATACGCTCTGCTCCAGGACTTCAAACCAGGTGCCAGGGGACGTATCTCATGGAGAGGGGACACAGGGGCTCTCAGGACTCTGCACCTGTCCCAGGACTTACCGAGTCCCGAACACGTGCCATCTCGAGTGCAATGTGGGAAAGAGAAAGCAGACTTCCTCTGCCTGCAAGGCCATAGGCCTCGGCCGTGAGGAAGGCCGGGAGAGCAGGCCATGATCTGAGCGTGGCGGTGTACGGGGGCGCTGCTGGGGTTCCCATCATCAAGCCACAGCGAGGGAGGGAACTGCTTTTCTTCACCAGGTTTTGCCTGCGGTGGTCCAGCGCTCTAACAGGCAGCATCCATTTCTGGACCAGTTCCTTCATTACGACGCCCTCGTCGGTTCCCATCCAGTCACACCAGAGAGGGCCGTCCCAGTATGACTGTTCCTAAGGTGATCTGTGGTATTTTCTAAAATAGCTTGACGTGAACCAACCCGGTCAGAAAAATGCTAAGATTTGCATTTCCTTGAAATGTGACGCTATTTTCGAGCTTCTCATTGAAAAAAAAAAAAAAAAATTTTTTTAAACTGCAAGTCATTGTGTGTGAAGGAGCACACCGAAGGTGGCTGGCGTTGCGGCACGTGGTAAACTGATTCGCGCTGAACTGGGAGGCTGATATTAGGAGCGGGGAAGCCAAGCCAGGCTCTGTTTGTTCAGTGTCTCATACTACTTTTTCAAATGTCATGGGCTCAGCAAAACCCGAAACACATTTTCTCAGCACTTCTATTTCTCAACCCATATGTATTCTGAGAGCAGTTTAATTCATATGTTTCTGATTTATTTACATGCAAGTCATCAGAATGTTGTTTTGTATGAACTATTTGATGTCCAGGAAGCCTGTTGAGCTTTGCCTTTGAGGTTTTTTTTTTTTCCTCCTTAGGATGAGGAACCATGATTTGCAAATAGAAAAAAAAAGCTCATCAGAGCCCCAATATTTTGAACCTCAAAGATTCAAATTTTGTTCAAAAGGTAGATGGCATCAAGTCTGAGGACAATTCTTACAATCTGCCGACTCCGTATTTTCCAGGTCCTAACTGACATTGCCCTTCTTGATGGTACTAATGTCTTCCTTGTGGACATAAAAGTGCGTGTTTGCAATGAATGAATAAGAACAGATCCTAAATAGAGGCGAGGAGCTCTTCAAAGACTAAGTGAATGCCTTCTGGAACAAGGTATCTGGGGTGGGGGCGGGGGATGGGGGGGTAGGACGCATGAGCATCTAGAGAGAGAGGAAGGTCGTAATCACCTTTCCAGGAGAATACTCAGAAAATGAGCACCAGCTTTCACCCCACTAGGGATATCACAGGCATTCTCTTTTCTCAATTTATAAAAGTAACTCTGATTCAATCGTGATCTGAGAATTGTTTGCATACATTTAAAAAGCACTGCAACGTAATTTTATAAATATTTCTCCCTTTGTAAGTAAACCGCAAACTTAAAAAAAAAGAGAATACTAGTAATTTTTAGGACTTCTATGGAGTGAGTTAATTCGAGGATCTCTATATTCAGACTTTTGAAAGAGCAGGGGTTTTTTCTTAATAAATATTAAGATATCATGTATTAAGCACAGGTAGGAGGGCTTTTATCTTTTACCATCATTGTGTCTACATAAACTCAATCATTTTAAAAGATACTGTAGAAGGTTGAATCAGATTTTAATAGCAGGGAATCTTAAAAAAAAAAGAAGTTTTATATATATGACTGCCATCTCTGCAAATATGCCTAAATTTTCAGTCTCCAAACCAAACTGATGCTGGGCAAGAAGCATATAGCTGGCCTCTAACACTATCACATGCCTCTGCAGTGTGTCTCTAAAATATAAACCCGCATTTCCCATCGGACTTTTTGTCCTCTCTTTGGGGAATAGATAAGAAATGTTGGTTTCTCTGAGCTAGGGCTGAAAGATTTTTACCTACACCACCTTTCAAAACTGAGATATCTCTCTTCTCCAAAACTCTTTTCCATTTTCCCGTTTCAAAACCAGAATGGTGTTAGGGCTGGAAGATTCAAAAAGTCTTCTCACATCAAATATCTCTCCAGCACAGCTGTTGTTAAGTGACCCAACATGTCCTAAGTCAGGGTCACAGCCTATACACTACATTATTTTGCTATGAGTCCCCAACTCTACATATTTCAGGAAAGCAAATTAAAAAAAAATAAAAATCACCATGATGGACTTCTCGACACATCCATGAGCAGCAAGTAGAAATGCTAAGTCTTAAGCTGTCAAGCTGAATGGGGGTTTAAGGTTATACTGTGTGCAGTAAATATCAATCAAATAACCAACTACCCTCTGCTAAAACATGGGACGAGAGCAAATCAATTAACCACTAGTTGCTATGAATTCAAACATCACTCAGAGGACAAAATTTTATTAAACTGTAGAAAGATTAGCAAGTAACAAAATATAATCATTATCAAGACCATAAAAATAAACTAGAATCCTTTGGAAAGTCAATTTGTATACTCCAGGGAGAAAGCTTGGGCAAAGGGGGAAAAAAGCAGCCTCAGGCATATATCTTAAGAAATAGTCAATACCACTGCAAAAAATACAGTCCGTTTCCTCAACACTGTGTATCATACAGACATCTCCCCACAATTCAAATCAACAAATTTAAATTTTAACTTTTTATTATCTTTCCAAGGAGATCAACTCTCATGCAGAAATAAATATGAAGAAGTCAAGTACTGTAATTAGGTTTCAATAGCCAGCCGTCAGAACTAACAACTCATCTTACATTTTAAAACCTTTTGGGGAGGACGTGCTTTGATTTGACCGGTCCTGGTGTGCTGGTTTTCAGTCTAAGGAGCGGAAGACATCACTGCATGCACTCATGAGATACCACATTCTCTTCTTAAACTACATAAAGTCCTAACTGTGAGTAATATTTCGACATGCAGTAACTGGAGTGAAAAAGTCACAGCCTCATGGACTACCCATCTGCAGAACCGATTACGAGACATGTGAATTTGAGAGCATTATAGAAGAATGTTACTTGGAAAGCAAACACTTTCATGGGTAGCATTAAAAGTGTCTCTAATGTTCTTTCCGCGTCTTGGCCTCTCTGTTCCCCAATACTAGACCTTCGCTTGGAAAACTCACAGATACAACCCCTGCTGAGCAGCAGTAATGAGGAACCTCTGCCTGGGTACCCCCCACCGCTGCACACTCAGTGAGAGAGGAGCCACTGCCTGCCGAGAGCTGGGTCTCCCTCCTCTCCCTTCTGACGGGAGATGCTCATCCAGACCCTACATGCGCCCAACGTGCCCTTTCATTTTATGGCCTCAGGTGGACGGGAAGATAGAACCTCAAAGAATTCCTGCCCCTACGTGACAGATGCTCAGGACAGACAGATTCAAAGAGCTGTCCTCAATGAAACGTACCCACACGCAGTAATCTCGATCACGACCATTTTTCAGCGTCATTTCCGTGTTTAACGACCTGAACTAACAGCCATTTGAAAACATGTCCAGAACTTCTGGAGGGAACCCGCTCCCCACCACCCCTTTGGTTTTGAACTTTAGTAGAATTCTGATCACCTTCACAGGCTGATCTGCTCTGGGATTTTAACAGAAGTGTGTGTGTGTGTGGGGGGGGGGGTTGGCAGGACACAATTTTTGTTGTTGTTGTTGTTTGTTTTAATTTAAGGTCCTTAATGTGGGCCACATGTTTCTGGCGGGGCCAGGGAAGTACAGAGGCGGCAGGGGCCAGGAATGCAAAGTGGTAGGGAGGTGGGGAGGGGAAAGTGGGGAGGGGCTGGATGATGAAAAGACCAGTTCCACAAGCGAAGCACATTAGCAACCCGGAGTGGAAAGGGCCGGAAGGGAAACCCACCCACCTCACCCCTGCATTCATTCTATCAACCTGCAATTGCTGCGATCAAAACCATATGTCGGTTCTTCCAGATCTTTCTCACAGGACAAACATGCAAAGGGCCTCGGGCCTGGCGTTGCCATCAAATGGTAATTGATACCAGATGAGCCACAAAATAGAAACGCACATGCAAACGGCAACCTCTCTGGCTGCCCGGCCCGCGCCCCCCCTTCCCAACCCCTGCTCGGCCCCTTGAGAGGGATGAAATTGCAGGTCTTGCTGGGCTGCTAAGTGCACTGAGCACCACGAAAAACAAGTGTACGGCGCCCCCAGTAACCACCTGTGAATCTCGGGGAAACGCGGGCCGGCCAGCCAAGGGCTGGGCCCAGAGAGCAGGCCAAGGTGAAAGGTCGCTCTGGGTTAATACCAGGTCATCGATCAGGGGGATGAAATGAGCACAGGTGTGAGGCAGATCACAGGCCTGTGAGCAGGGACCCACCTCCCCGGTCCCAGCGCACATCCGGCCTGGAGGAGGCTGTTCCCACGACGCCACATCTGCCTTGCTCTCATCCTGCAAGGAAGATAGTGAGAAAGGAAAACCACTTCCCAATTACCAGGCAATTAGAAGAAATCTGCCCAGCTCCTTTTCGGAAGCTTTTTTTTTTTTTTTTTGCATCCCATTGTTCTTGTCAAAGGGGGAAAAAAAGAAATCCAGAAAACCTGCTGAGCTGGAGGTCCTGGCAATTGCTGGTTGAATGTAATACAGTAGGTACAAAAAACGTCTCTTATTTCCACCGACACTGACAGAACCGCAAGTAGCACAGGGCTCTCGCCCCTGCATGTATATATTTTCTTATTAACTTGATCGGGCAGAAATTTGCAGAGATTTGTTTGGATTTAGAAGTCACAACAGAATGTCAGTTTTACAAACCGAGGCTCATTCTGTGGTGAAATGTACAGCCCTGGACCCCACCAGTCACCGCACACGAGCTATTTGTTCCAATTCTCCTAGCAGCCGCTTCTGAACAAACAACTAACTTACTCTAAACACACGCAATGGGTCTCATTTTCCTTCCTTCTGCCTATCCCATTATATGTGATATTTTAGTCTTACAGATCTTATGAAGTTTAAATATTTTCCAGATGGGACTAGGGGACACAGAACCCTGTAAACATTCTACGTTATAAAATGGACCAACTGACTGCTTTGAAACAGAAGAGTAAGATGATAGAACCTACGTCTTTTGTGAGCAGTCTGACCCTGTAAGCCAACCACACCAACCGTAAAGGGGGGGTGCAATTACCAATTTTCTTTTTCATTCCCCCAATTCTCAAGAACTGGCTGATTCACCCTCATTTAGGTCGTACCTATTTCTATCTTTTCTAATTAAAACACCCCCCACCCCAAAGATGATTTAAACTCCATTTACAATTCCATGCATCTCCATGGGAAGAAAGAAAACCCTGGTTGTAATCCAATGATAAATTCCACTGTCCCAGAGGGAAAATACATCAGGTCGATCAATCCCATCCCTTTGCCCAGATTCTCAGCAGACCTCTCCTCCTCCAAGTGTGACCACGGAAACCCTGAACACGGTGGTGCTCGCCAAGGACCCTCAGCCTAGAGGCAACCTAGCATCATCCGTGATACCACTCAGCACCAATCCAAGAGCAAAGGCAGCGAATCAACGAAGGGCAGGAAGGCAACGGGGGGCCGCAGCTGAAAACGAAAGCTCTGGTGAGTGGCAGGGGGAGAAAGGAGCAGTGCAAAGCAAGTGGGTGACATACAAGCCAAAGCAGCAGAGTGGGGCTCCACGGTGTCCAATCAGGCAGGCTCGGGAGACCCACTGGGGGAGACTCTGACCTTACCTCTGCCTTCCCTTGGAGGTCCAGTCAACATAACCCTGTATCTGAGCATCTGCCTTGTTTAAATTTCATCCTGTGGTGTTGTTTGCTGATTGGTCAGACATGGCTGACAGCATCAGAAGTGCGATCTGACAGACAAGGAGCAAGCAGGGCCACAGCACAGAGTTCCTAACGGGAGGGAGAGAGGGAACTTCATGCTGGATTCAGGAGAGTCAGGCCCGCAGACATCTGCTGCGAGGCCTGGGGCTCGCCTCGGGGTGGGAGGGCCCAGGGTGAGGCTGGGGGGAGGGCATGGAGCAGGGGAGGTGGGCCTGCCACCCGGATGACCAAGCGCCAGGCTTCCCCTCGGCTGGGGCTGCATCTGGACCCCGTTCAGCAGCCTCCCCCAACCACTCCCAGTTCCTGTCACCTCCAGGGAATACAGCAGGCTGCTCGCCCTGGAAGTCTGCTTTCCAGAATAGAAGTGGGGGGGTTCCTGGTTTGGGGTAGGGGAGCTGTCCTTTCCTGTATGTATTTTTCAACATGTGTGACATTTTCCAAAGGACACAGAAGGTCCTCGGGAGAGGCAAGCTAACCAGAGCATTTCATCTAGATGACTGCAGTGCAGAAGGATGGGCTCCCAAGGAATGGGGTCCTGTGAGAGCAGGGAAGTGGAGGAGGACAAGGAGAGTCAGAGGCTGAAGGTGTCTGGAAACGACAAGTGAAATTACTGCTGGAGAAAGACAGAACAGACAGAAAGGAAGGAAAACAGTTTGAAAATGGGACAGGAGAGAGGAACCATCTCACCCCCACACCCAGCCTGGGTCAGGAAGGACAGGTCTTCACTGTGAGCCAAGTACCTTTTTCTTTCCAGGCCAGCAGGAGGCGCTGACAGTAACAGTGGCAAGCCACACTGATTGCCCTCTACCCTCCCCAACTTCCAGTAGACAGACAGACAGACAGACAGAGACAGACAGACACACACACACAGACACAGAGCCCTGAACCAGTCAGTCTACAAACCAACAAGGACAACTGAGTTTACCCACTGCAAATCTAGGACCGTTCTCCCTCACCAATATGGATATGTAGGGGTTTTACCTTTAATTAAGGATCAGTCTTGAACACTGGCCTTCCTCTCCCCATTACTCAGAATCATGACTATACAACTTGGGGGAAAAAGTTAGTAGAATTTCAAAATCCAAGTAGAATTCCCCAATGCTAAACAAAAAACCATTACATGCAAATTTCCTCTTTTCTAGTATTATTTGTTAGCAGAATTTGGGGAAAGCTATCATGCTTTCAATAATAATTATAGAAGAAGAAAAGATAAAAGGTAAAGCGAGGTATGCCAGAATGATTTTAAAAAGAGATGGATAAAAGAGACAGGGAATCAGAGTAAAACAAGGCTGGAGCGATCAGGTTATTAAAACCAACCAATTATGTGGACAAAAACAGGAATAAGATGCTTTGGCTGAGGAGAAGGAAGGTTAATGCAATCAAGACTTGATGAATATTAATCCTTGAGTAACACCACCCCTGATCTAACATCCATTTGGAATAGTAAAATGGCAGAACAGGGTAAAATAAATCCATCTGGCTTAAAACTGAAGAAAGATTCGAATCACCATGATCTTTACCTCCAAAAAAGACAGAAAAACCTCATTCCTTCCCTTCATTTTGAAAACATAATTATGATAGAACTCATTTTTGAAATCAAGCTAGAAAGACAAGGTGCTGAAATCTGAGGAGGTGAGACAAGGAAACCAGCCTACAGGAACTGCAGAGAAAAAGGAGGGCAACAGGTAGAAAACTAAATGAATGTGAGGAAAACCAGAGGGCTGATGTGCATGGGAGCTCTGGACAGAAAGAAGCCCCAGAAGAAAGAAGTGGCCAAGGGACCTGGATTTCATTCCGAGAAGACAAATGAATGAAACGTACCAGGCAGGGGCCCAGAAACGACTGAACAAGAGAAGACAGAGATAAAAGCACAGGAATGTGATATGAGGGCAAGAGGGGTAAATACAACAGCACGAAAGATCAAGTAAAAACTGGAAAACAATGCAGTTTGCTTGAAGCATAAAGTACTTTAGGATTTACTGAATTACGAACACAGTGTTGCTGGAGGTATTCCATTTAAAACACCGTCACAGGCTGAGAAGACGATGTGGAAAAAGTGCCATGCATTGTCAGAATCCGCTTTCTAACCTTAAAACATTTCCCTAATTTCCAGGATCTATTTGCAATGCATGAGACAACAATAAAACTATGACACGAGGACCTCACTTTCCCCACGTTATCGTGTCTCACAGATGAACCTACGCAGTGCAAATGACCACTCTGTGGTACTTTTCATATCTATGGTATGCAAGCTACCTGTTCTCTTAAAGGAATATTCATGCAAGCACCTTGCCCAGACCAACAGAAATCTGACACTCTTCATTCAAAATGCTGAAGTTACCCTGGTATCTGAGAACCAGATTATTTCAAAGATCAGTCAAGAAAATGTCACTGGAGGAGATGGCATTTCCAATGGGAGTCCTGAGAATTTCAGCAGCTTTTCCAGCTCCTGGCCTCATTTTTTTTTTTTAAACTCAGAAGAGGCTCAAGCGGGTTTCCCTGATAAACCAATAATTGCGTATGTGGGGGAGAAGCCTACAGCTCTGTAAGTCAGATGACAGCCCCTATCAGGTGCAGAGACACAATAAAAACAACACCGCAAGAAAATGTTTGCTTTCTCTGTCAACCGCAGTGTCAGTACCCATTAATAAACCTATCTGCTAAATCTACTCTTATTCATGTGGGACATCACCGATTTAAAGTAAAATAAATTATCTTTAATTAAATGGAATTGTCCTTTTCCTCCCGCTATCATCCCCAATTATTACATTCTAATCAGCCCTTTAGGGAGAGAGCACAAGAGAGGGCTGAAAGGCACAAGGACTCAAAACAATTCCTCTTTCTGTCAAGTGATGAAATTTTTATCTTAATTATTGGTTATAACTGTAATTTTGGGATATAAATAATGAGAACTATAAAAATTTTGTCATTTATGGGGAAAAACATGACATGGCCACTTCCAAAACTTCCCTGTACTTTTCTCCTCTGTGAAAACCTCAGAACTTAAAAGAAGCCATTCCAGACTGCTCAAATGCTCTATTTAAACCTAATCTATTACTTTTATTTCCAGCACAAAAGTGCCAGTTTTAATTAATACTTTAAAATATATAGCACTAACGGAATGCCAGCTCTGTTATTTTTAGGCTCTGAGGCTTTCCACAACTGGGATTACGGAATGGTATCGATTTATGTTTCCACTAGAACAACACAGGCATGTTAAATATTAAGACACGCGCGCGTGTGCTGTCTCTTCAGTCCTGTTTGACTCTGCAACCCTATGGACCGCAGCCTGCCAGAGAGGCTGATCTACTTACAAATATTTAGTGATTCTCTCCTGTCCCAATTCCTGGCTCCCCCACATCCCTCTTTTGTTTTCTTTTCTTAAAAATTGCACCCAAATTCTAAGAAAAGCAACGTGTGTTTCAACCTGGCAATCAGTAGGAAATACCACCACACCACCAGTTCTCATTGATAACAACAGGCCCGGCAAAGAAATGGTGAAATCAACAGGTAAGTGACAAAAACTATCTGATTTCTCCACTCCAAAGGCAAAGAGAGGAAATACTCTCCTGTAGGAAATAAACACTAAATTTAGGTCAAATCTCTGCATATATGTTGTAATGGTGCCTGAACCATCTTCCTCCCAAGTCACAGCTTGATTTTTGCTTGTTGTTTGTTTCACTGTGGACTTTGTGAGGACCGGGAGCTTTCTTTTAGTCCTCTTCATGATGACAAAATTAACCACCGAAATTGGGAAATTTATCTTCTGTCTAGAATAAAGAGGTGGGGGTACTGACTGTTTTCTGACTACTTAGTGTTACTTTTAAAAATGTATTTTTTTAGGGTGTAGTACTGTTTTCATTTAGCATGCCTTTGAATTGCCGCCTACAGAAGTAAAAAAAGAAACCACAGCTATACAAGCCTGCTGACTTTCTTATAAAAGAACCAGTTTTAAACTTGTTTATACTACTGATTCCAAATGAATTCAAGATGGTGGCTAGTTAAAGAAAGAGAACTCATGCCAGGGAGTTTGATCAAAGAACTTCAATTCAGCAATGTTCAGTTTTAATTGACCACTAATTAAGCTACATTAGTCCAAGAAAGGTCTGTATCACTTTGAGTAATAAAGAAAAGAATTAATTTAACCCTGTGTCAGTCAGCTTTAGTAAATTCATCTGAAAGCAACTTCTCAAAGGACAAGCATGAAAGAGGAGTTTAGTGTTAAATGCCAAAAGTGGTCTACAGAATTCAGAGAGGACCAGAGACTCAGTTTTCGACTGCATTTGTTACTTCGAGAGTGATGTCACCTTGCAGGTATAATTATCTTCATTACAGATACAAAGATGTCAGCTCCCCTCCCCGGGTTGCAAAGGGTTGCTTTAAAATTGGATTCAAAACATGGCATCATACCAGCCACAGTTTTAACTTTCCTGTATTCTAGACAAAAATAGAGTGGATTTGCAAAATCATGAGAATTTTCAAAGGCTTGGAACTCTCCTTCTGGGAAAAGTGAGTTGAAGACTGGGGAGGAAAAAAAACAACTGCCATAACACCACCAAAAAAGCTCATTATAATTAGGGGCCACAAGCTATGGCAACACGACAGCAGCATTTAAAGGTCCGTGTGTTAGAACAGTTCGTTTCTGAAAACCCAGTTGCAAAATTTTTATTTTTCCCACATATTGCCCATCACAAAATTTTATGCCTACCATTCTGAATTTTTATAAAAATCTCAGGAAGGGAAATAATAATAATAAAACTGCAAAAAACCCATTTTAGGGGTGAACGTCAAAATGTAAGACACTACTTTACGACTTGGTGTTTATGACTTTTAAAGTCCTTCCCATTAACTTAGAGGTGAATTCCCTATGGTCTTATGGCAAATATAAAAAAAAAAAAAAACAAAGTATGCTTACATTTTAAAAATAAACCCAAATGTCAGTGGTACCCTGGCTTCTATTTTACAGTAACAACCCCCATCTTCTATGGATGTAAGAATAGTACTGAATGCCATAAGGGTCAAACATTCTTGAAGAGGAATATCCTGTGGCCTCAACACACATTATATTTTGTCTTAATGATTCTGGCAACCAACGACTGCATTTTCTACAATAGAATTTAATGAATAACATTTTTTCTACATTCTGCCAATACTCATTAAAATGCACTTGTTTGTGAAATGCAATAGCTAGCTATATGAAACCAAAATATTAATGCAAATTGGAATTTCTAAGTTTAAAGCCATATTTGCATAACAGGAACTAAACATGGTACCAGCTGAAAGAGTGCACAGAACACAAATGCCTCTCAATACCACAATCATTACCAAGAGGAATGATGGCTTGTGTTACCATCAGAAGTTCAAGGACAAAGCATCAGCCAGGACATGCCACTATACAGGCTCCTGGTGCTTCCAACAAGAGGAGGATGGGACAATCTGCAATCATCTCATCTATGAATAGAGTACAGGTATAAGTCACAAACCCCCATTCCCGTGCTTTATAACACCCTAGGGCTAGCCCACTATTATACATGGACATAACTGAAGAGTAGTCCACACAATTCTGAATGCGCACACTGAATGAAGGTGGTCCTCCTACCACCAACACTCCCATTTCTCCAACTTAATGATGCAAAGGAATAAAAAGAGACATTTTTATTCTTTCATTCATTCTACCAAAGATATCCTACTGGGCTATGGTGGATTGGAGGAATCTTAAGAAACACAACATTAAATAAAAGCTTTCAATACATACTGGTTTGTTCAAGAAATATTATTTAAGCAGTCCACATGTTAATCTTTGAACCTGCCCTATCTAAATGACTGAAAGTTTGTCTGGAAGATAAGAAGACTTCAAAACCATGAAATCAAGTTAGGGACTAAATGAGTGTTAAGGGATGAGACGTACAGACTTTTTCACTTATTATGAAGATGTATTTGGATTATATGAATAAATACACATGATTATTTTTCTTTTAATAAAATTCTACTTTGTACTAGAATAGCCAGAGCAAAGGTCTGAGTTCTCTAAATTCCGCAGAGGTCAGCTCTCAGGCAACATGCTATGTAAGAGTCTTGCCTAACGGTATATACAGGCACAGGCATGTCTGGTACATGGGTGGCTCATTCATTTGGCCGTGTAAACACTTCTTGGTTGTTCACAGTATGGTAACAAGTATATAAAGATGCATTAAGACACAGTCCCTCTCATGGAGAACCTCTTATTCAGAGAAGGGTGATTCAAGGTCCGACTGTGTGCAGACAGACAAAGGGCAGTATCCTAGGCAAAGGGCAGTATCCTTCAAAAAGTTTCTTTATATTAAGCTTTAAATTTATTTTTTAAATTTCTTTTAAACTTTTTATTTTGTATTGGGATACAGACGATTGATAAACAACATTGCGATAGTTTCAGATGAACAGTGAAGGGACTCAGCCATACATATACAAGTAACCATTCTCCCCAAACTCCCCTCTCTTCTAGGCTGCCACATAGCATTGAGCCGAGTTCCATGTGCTATACCGTAGGTCCTTGCTGGTTATCCATTTTAAATATAAAACTTTAAATTAAAAAAAGATGAACACAGATGATATGCACATTCACTAAAATGTTAGGTAGCACTAAAAGATCCATTCTTAACTTCAGATGTGTGCTGAGCATAAAGCTATGAAAATTCATAAAAACACTGAAATACATAGCCGAGGTACCTCTAGTTCTGTTATAATCCATGTGATCTTGAGCAAGTGAGTTAATCCTGTAACACTATCATTTCCCAGACCAGCAGTGTCCAAAGGAACCTTCTCCAATGACGCAAACGTTCTGTATCTGTGCTGTCCAAAACAGCAGCCACTGACCGCCACACACGACTTCCGAGCACATGAAATTCGGCTAGTGTCGCTGAGGAACCGACTTTTCCACCCAGACTGCAAACTGGGTTAACAACATTTGGACTATTTACGTTACTGAGATGCAGGAAGGATTAAATTGGAAGGTGTTTGAGAAAGCAATCAGAAAGAATTGAGGCTTGCATGTGTGCTGTATTAAATATTAATTACCACTACAATGAAGTATTTACTGAAAGCCTTATTTCAGCTGTAAACCACTTTCCTAGTAATTACAGAAATTCACAGTAAGACTGATTTTTAGACTCCATACATATCTGACAAATACCACAAAAGCAGGCTCTCTGAATAACATTCCAAAACCAATGCATAGGCAAGTTGTAATTCTAAGAATATTCAGAGAATGAAACTTGAACAGAATATTGAGAGTCCAACACAGATAATCGGTGATTGATCAAAAGTAAAAGATCCATGCTTTTTCAAAGAGCTCTAACTTAAAGCAAATTTGCAATTAAAAAAATTACTATCTCCCAGAAACACCCAAATCAATGAAATGATCATCAAAAATGCTCATCTTTATGTCTTGCCTGACATACACATAAACAGATTTACACATTTTCTTTTCCGCTGTTCACTTTGAACACAGTCAACTCTATGCAATAAAAAATAGAAACCCCACCAAAATAAATGTAAACTTAGGGCGATCTCATAAAACAGCTTCAGTTCTGACAGACACAGTAAAACCCAAAGGCATCAGTGTGATTTTACAGAACTGTGCTGCACTGAGCTAGTTAGGGAACAGGAAGGTTCTCAGTGCAGAGTCGGAGGATATGTGTGAGGTATAATTGAAATGGAGCAGCCAATGGGCTGGGTGATCGGTAGAAGCGTGTTGTTGTCGTTCTCTGTCGTTTAGTCACTAAGTTGTGTCCAACTCTTTCGCGACCCCATGGACTGCAGCCCGCCAGGCTCCTCTGTCCACGGGGTTTCCCAGGCAAGAACACTGGAGTGGATTGCCACTTCCTTCTCCAGGGGATCTTCCCGACCCAGTGATTGAACCCGAGTCTCCTGCATTGGCAGGTGGATTCTTTACCACTGAGTCACCAGGGAAGCCCAACTGAGAGCATATCCTACACCAAAGACAGACTTGCAATCAGAGCTGCCACCCCAATGGCTGCCACCCCTACTTTCTGGAGCCCTGGAGAGCCCTGCACGGCATGTGGAGGAAACTGAAGAGCAGCAGCAGTTACCGTCAGACCTGGCAGCTCTCTCCACACCTTGGCGTCTAAGACGCACGGTGTGCTTCTGGGTCCCACAAGTTGGCACGGGTAAGACTCTGCCACCAGATACTGCCACCTTCCTCCCCAGGATGCTAGGGAAGGCAACCAAGGTTTTAAAATCACTTCCAAATCACTGCCAAGAGTTATCCAACACTGATGGAAGCACAGCAGTGGCAGGGAGAGAGATCCCAGCTGTGGGTGGAGAAAGAAGCTGTGCTCCTGGGAAAGCTGAACAGAAAGTCTTTAATGTTGGTTTTCATCTTTAAACTTTCCTTGGTCCAGAGGACCTGGTTAATGATGCAAAAATATCCTTATTGCCAAAATACTCAACTTTATTAGTTTCTTTATGCTTATTTATTTCCTTTTTATGTTCTGCAGAAAAAAATTCATGGTAAAAATGTTTTCCTTTTGGATGAGTCCAATAAACCAATGGTTATACTACGAGAGAATTCAAGGTATTTTGAAAAGTAAGATATCAATATATGTTCAGGGTATGGAGAAATGTACCTTATTGACTCAACATATCTTAACAGTTGTTTGGAAGTCATTCCAGTTGATTCGCAAATAATGTACTATATTTACAACATCGGAAATAAAATTTCGCATTTTCAGTGGTACATAATGAAAATACCTGGGTAATACTGTAGTGCGTTATTCTAGAGAAGAGAGAACTGTTTGAGAAAAAAAGGAGAAGAGAAGAAAGGAAAGGAAGAAGAAAAAAGAAAAGGAAGCTACCATCATTCATAAGGAGGTTCAGCACGCCGGGAATTAATTACTCAGATCCAGATACACGACTTGTGAAGCAGGACTTCTCCACCTCGGCATGAGCAGGGGCTGCCCTCCGCACTACGGGGTGATGGACAGCGCCGCTGGCTTCTACCCACTGAGCGACAGGCGCAAGCCCTCACTCCACTCCTGCTGTGGGGACAATCACAAGTTTTCCAGATACTGCCCCATGTCCCCTGGGGGGGCGTGCCACGCTCCCCAAAGATATCTATCTGCAATCAGAGTATGTTGAATATCCACTTCCATTTTCATAAATCTTCACGGAAACAATGGTCCTCGCTAGAAGTATCTTCCTTCAGTCAAACAAGAAAATACCCACTTGTATTCCTGATCACTTCGTAAGTGACATGTTTATCTTTTGATCTTGTGGTGCTCATCTGTCCTAGCTTATTACCGGGAAACAAATAACCTATGTTCATTCTAGAACTTTTGGAACCATCTGTACTGTGATTTGATTATGTGATGGGAAATGTTTATTATTTTCCACAAATGTATTCTAAACAATCAAAATAATACAGTGTATGTAAATTTTTGATGAATAAGCAAGTTGAGTAATAAAATAATTGGGATTATCTATTACTGTCTAGTTATGTCATCTATCCATCTATCCACCCATCCATCCGTCCTTTCTCTGATCTGACCATACATTTATCATCATAAAGGTTGTCATGCTTTCAATTCTGATTGAGTTACACAGGTAAAAAGCCTAGGACCAGCCAAGGAGTTTAATCTACATAGCTCCCTATTGGCAATGCATCTGAGAAGGCACGATTATCTATAAATAATTCCGCATCAGGCCAGCTACATATTTTATACACCATATCATCCACTTCAAAATGTGAAACTATCCCAATACCTAAACTTGCCTAGGTTATTGTTAAATAGGTGACTGATACCCTAACACATTCAAAATTCCAACACTGAGTGTCCTGAGAAGGTCACCATCAACATAGCTCAGCCAAACACATGAAGGACGCACCATCTCTTTCTAAATCAGTTTAAAACAGATCTGTCAAGGGATCCTGAAAAAATGTATGACAGATTCCCCAGACAAGTGCTAGCCTAGGAATAATTTGCTTAGGCATAATTTGTTTCTCCTTTTTCATCTGTTTTTCTTTTTTTCATAGTTTAAAAACAATGGAGAAAAAGGGTCATAAAACCAAAACTTCCTCCATAAGGAACAATTTAGTGTGGGTTTGCATTTTTCAGTGTCATAGCTGAAAGGTGGAAAAAAAACAAAGTTGAGAGGTTAGGATCTCATAATGATTCATGTAAGTCATCCTTCTGGAGTTTAATTAAGTCAACTGAATCCTTAAAGGTTTTATTAGCAACTGACGCTGGAAGTTGGGCCAAGAAGATCTGCTATTACATGAATTCTTTGAAAGGTAAATGCATTTAACAATCACACATCTATTTCGAGCAGTTTCAGCTCATTCCCTGCAAGCATGCAAGAGGTTTGCTGCACTTTGCAACCTCTGGGAAGGACGATTACCAGATTCACATCAACATATCTAATTTTACAGTTACCTTATTTAAGTTTCTAATACAGCACAGGTCTTTTTCTCAGGTGTTAATAGAAAAATCAATTTTAAGTCACAACAGCTGTGATCATTTTAAATATCACAGCTGTCATGAGTTGAAAATAACCAATTTGGGCACACATTTCTGCTGCAAATGTAACAAACTGATGGAAAATATGATGGAATTTTATCTTTTACTCTCTCTGAAGCTTAATGTCTAATACAATAGTAGAGTAATAACTTACTTGCCTTAAAATAAAACCAGGCCCCCATTTCTCTGCTGACCTAGCCAACAGATGGCTTTGAAAAAAGACAAGAACAGCATCTTAAAGATACTCTGATGGAACTAACTGTTGAATATGCTTAATTATGGAAATAGTATTAACTCTGGAAAGACAGAAGTTAAATAGCTGATACAAAAATTGAGAGTTCACTCATGTAAACATTTTGCTGTGAAGCCAGGAGGGAGATTAAGTGGGATCCATGCTACACATTAAGTGTTATTAAAACCTAGGAATTTAAATTACTACACAGGACAAAATCTGAACTCATATGAACAGTGTGATTAGTATCTTCCAGGAGGATATAATGGCATTTTAACCGCTTCTTTACAAACTCAAACTATCTCAGTCCAAATCTAATGTTATTACATTTCTAGGAACATAATGACATTCTCAAATAACCTAAAAAAGAAAAAAAAATAGAATAGGGCATTATTTATTCTACTGGCCTCAGGAAGTTTAGATTTCTCTGTGAAGTTAATTGTGGACAATGAACACCCAAAAAATTCTAGAATCATATTCACCAACAATCATTGCCACCTATACTCAGATGTCTGAAAAATGATTCTGCATGATGAAGAGGAGGAGGAAATAAACTAAAGAAAAACACATATTTCAAACCAAACTACTGACAATGGTTTGAAACACTGACTCAAAGTCTACCAAGCTCCTGGCCAATATATAACAAGAAAAGAAAATTCTTAAGGATTTTCAGCTCAGATCTGCAACCCTACCTAAATCAATTTGATATGCCCCTCTTCTTCCTTTCTTTTCCCTTACAGATTCACAAGGCAGAGATGAAAAGTTGGCGAGACTTATAAATAGGGCTTCCCAGGTGGCTCAGAAGGTAAAGAATCTGCCTGCAACGTGGGAGACCTGGGTTCGATCCCTGGGTTGGGAGGAGGGCATGGCAACTCACTTCAGTATTCTTGCCTGGAGAAACCCCACGGACAGAGGGGCCTGGCGGGCTACAGTCCATGGGGTCACAAAGAGTTGGACAGGACTTAGCAACTAAACACATACTTAAACAACGTCTACTAAAAAGCTGATACCGCACCCCCACCCTCCGCCATTCTGCTTAGGGAGGCTTAGTGCAGTTAGTACAGAAGAGCTCGACCATCCCCTATTATTTGCATATTAATTTCAAAGCTACATGAAAAACACTGTAGTCTTTTAATCACATCAACACGCAAAAAGGCACTACAAAGTGAAGCTACACTTGTTAAACGTTTGTCCCAACCCCATGTCACACAAAGGAGACCTAAGAAAACAGCATCCGTCGGCTCCTGTGTGCGGAGGCCCCGCTTCTGGATTGTAATAACAGGTGCAGGAATAATAGTGTGCCGGGCAATCAACTTTTTTTCCTCTGATTTGTCAGTTTAGCTTAATAATGCCATCAGGAATGTAAACATTTCTGCAATTTATATTTAAAAGTCAATAAAATAATGGGGTACAGAATTTATCCTTTTTAATTTTTTAAGTAATACATTTGATTATTTTAATCACGTCAGTACTTAACTGGATGGGGTTTAAATATGCATGTAACATCAATTTAATTTGTTTTATTCGTGAGAAAAGCTATTGAGTAATACAGCACCATTCTCCTTAAAAAAAAAAGAAAAGCACACATCGTGGGGAAAAGGGAGCGTAGACGCTCACTGCTTGCTTCCCTTCTTGGAGATGAGATTCCAGGACCCTCCAAATGTCTTTCATTATGAGCATCAGCAAATGGTACCCAAGGAGGTGAGAACCCAAGACACAGGCAATAAAAACAAGGAGTGTTTCCATCCTGTGGATAAACTTTCTTGAGGCCACAGTAACAGGACTGTGGTTGGTAAATGCATCAACTATTTTTAAAATGGTGTGAGAGTTTTTTTTTCCCCCAACGTAGCAATTCCCCCTTGAATAGGATCATTATCAGTGCAGTCATTCAGGACTCTATAATTCTCACCCTTAGGTTTGTGGAGGTGAAAGACCCAAGTCAAATGTTAGCCTCCACTCTTAACATCCCCTATTCATTTTCAGGTCAGCTACAATGGAAGCAGCTGGAATTCAACTCTCCCCACTCGGTCCTACCAATTACCTCCATGTGCCCTCTCTTCAGAGGAGTGTAATTTGGTCTCCAGGAAAGCACAGCTCCAGGTCCCTGGAGGGTGCCACAGCCTGCATTTTCTCGGTGGAGTCTGAAATTAGACCATCATCTACACTCCTCCCACCCCTGGCTTCCCAGGTGCTTGCAGCCCACTCTTCATCCCCATTTGGGGGTGGGCCGCCTTTAAACAGGATACTCTCCCAAATAAAATGTTATAGGCATGGTGTCCCTTTCAAGTTACTCTTGAATGAAATGCACCGATTAACACGTGCAGCTTTCTTGAAGAAATAAGGAAGAATTTGAAGACAACTCAGTATGGACTTGAGGCAACATGGAATGGAAGGACCCAAATATCAGCAATGTGAATGTTAAAAATTCTAATCAGAATATGGTATTGTGACATAAATACATCTGTTAATAAAAGGTGGTAGTTTGGAACCTAACTCCTAAATCTTCAGCACTGCAGAAAGGAAAGTCTCAAAAGTTGAAATGCAGTCACACCTAATTCTCAAACCATTTTCAAGCCCCAAACCTAAAGAACGGTTCTTCAGAAGAATAAATCTGTTTTGCTGAACAAAATGCAATAGTATCTGTATGTGTAAGATGATTCAGTAAATGTGCCAAATAGTTTATTACAGATGCTAAAATGTTCAAAAGCCTCCAATGAGTGAAGTTTTCTGAAAATTCCATGAATAGCTTTTTAGCAGATCACTTCATACTTCAAAATATAATTATTTCATACAAGTAGCTCTTTCAGCTTTGTGACTATTCCTGTGTTTCCTGATATACAGATACTTGCTTTTTTTAAGGACTATGATGACTTCCTGAATAGATTATAAACATTTTATAAATACACAGAGTTCCAAATCTTATTGTTGTAATCAATAAACTTTATTACATATAACTTTACCCTATGTCACTTGAGAGTTATATTTGAAGTGCTAACGGCTAATTTAAATCCTCAAACATACGAACTCTGAAAGACTTAAGTCTAAAATTATTGACTGTGAAAAATTAGCTCTTTTGTAACACTGATGATACTAGAGGAAAAAGGGGAAAGAGCCTGGTGGTCCTCTGCGTGTCTGTCCTGAGATTCTCAGTTATAAGTATTTGTTTGATATACAGAACAAGTATTTCCTTCCTGCATTTCTTTTAAGATAAGAGTAAACCTGAATCCCAACAATTATTAAGACTGTCACAACCTATCTATATATCTTCATGGGATTAGATATTAAGATTTTTTTTAATGAATCTCCTGATGGCAGGTTGCTGGCCGTATATACAGCCTGCACAGTGATTCTAAAGAAATGACACAAAAGCATTTTTTTTCCCTCAGTGGCCTCACAGTGACAGGAGTTGCAGGTGGGCTTAAAAACACTGACATAACGTTGAGAATAAAGAAACAGGACAACGTCTAAAATCAAACTCTGCTAAAAGCCATTTACAAAATAAGTTACCAGGAAGAAATCACTAATTCTCAGGCCTCTGCAGTGGTATTGCAATCTCAGGTAAAAAACAACAACAAAGCACAACAAAACGCAAATAGGGAGTGTGATACAAACCACATTTAGAGTGGAACGGGACACAAGCGAGTCTTCAGCACGACTTCCTGCAGATCAGTGGGAAAGGTATTTACAGGCTGCAACAGCTGTCAGCCCTCTCCTGGCCGCCTTTCTCCCTAAGCCCTCTCCCCTGTGCTCCTCTGCCCTTCCTCCTCATCCTCCTCGAAACAGTGCCATCACCTAGCGCTCCAAGGATGCTCAGCAATTAGCAGCACGACCTTCAAAATGCTCAAACCCCCCAGATATTAGAGACTGAATACAATCAACCAAATATGTACCTGGCCCATCTTTTCTACGAAATTAGCCCCAGAGTAATGTTCAAACTGGCATCTGTGAATCTCACACAGCGATTTTTTGGAAATTTAATCAGAGGCAGAAGAACAAGATGTAGCCACAATATCAAGATTATGTGTCTGGTGAGTTTTTTTACCAACTTAAACCTACAGAACAAAATCAACACAATTTTCTCATAAGCAATCAGCACAGAAGGAAAAAAAGAAAAACTTCATAGTTATTTTACAATTAGTAAATTAAAATGCTTTATATTGTCAACCATCCTCCAAAATATGCTCACTTAAGGAAGTTTTTCCTTCATGCTTTTTTCTCTTTGATATGTCCTGTTTTCTTGAATCAGTGGGGAATTGAAAAATTATATTAGTTTGCACCTAAGCAAATTTTTGCTCTGTAATAGTAGCTAAACAATCATTTTTTAAAGTAATGCACTTATACCCGCTAGTTTCATTTATAATCATGGTTCTGAAAATAGTAAGTCTATGAAATAGCTTCCAAAAATATTAAATGGAATTTACATAGTCGATATACTACTGAAAACTTTAAAACCTAGTTCCTACCTGCATGAGGCTACTAGGACCAACTGTGAGGTTTACCAAGAAAGGGAGATATGTAAAATGCACTGGAAAATACTATTACTGGTGCTATTTAGATATTAAGCTTCTTATGTTAGCACTTCCTGTGGTACCTGAAAAAAAAAAAAAAAGCTAAACACTTCATATCCTGATTTTTAGCTTCAAACAATTTAGGTGGCTGAGATTTTGACTTATTCAGAGAAAAACTTTCTCCTAAGAACATATTCCCAACTGAGAGATTTGGGAATTAAAAATGTTCCTTTTTTTCCATCTTAGCGAGGAATCATGAAATTATTTTATTTTTTGGCCTTGATAACAGAAAAAAATGAACAACCGTCCTCCTCTCTCAACTTTATGGAGTTGAAAAGCTATATCCTATGACCAACAGTCAGAATATAAAGCTCATTACCATTTACTTTCTGAGATTTGATGACTTGACAAATAACTATTTCAAAACAACTAGTTTGAAACATGGTTTGAAGCTTGTTAGTGTAAAGCGAAAAGAGCAATTACAATAATTATAGGTTTCTCTATACCGTTTAACACATGCACACGCTGGCGAGCGCTGATGATGCGATCTTAAATTACCATTAGGAGGAAATTTCGCCACTTTTGTTTTCAATTTCATTTGCCATAATTTTATCTTTGGGGAATGGCTTTATTTTTAGATAGGTGGAATCTGACCAAATACTTACTTATTAAAATTCTTATTCAATGAATAAGAATATGTAAGCAGTTATAAAAATCAAAATGTAGAACTAAAACTATACTTATGGTGGGCCAGGTAACGTCTGATCCTGCTGTCCACGAGGACAGACATAGCGAAATAATCTGATAGATGCTTATGCTCAGAGCTCTTAAAAGAAACTACTGATTTTCTCTGCAAAAATCCTCTCTCCCATAGTTAGGTAGTAGTGCTTTCAAATTTTTTATGTAGCTGAGAATGGAATTCATTTGTATTGAAACCCCTCATCCACAGAGAAAAGAAATCACACAATTCATGTTGGTCAAAGTCATTAAACTCTCACCTGAGGAGGAGTTAATCTGTTTTTTTTTTTTTAATCACACTCTAGTTTATATTCAAGATTTAGCCTTTGATAGCTCTAGGGCTATGATTTTTTTTTTTTGGTAGGTTTTGACTTCCAAAGTCCACAGTTCAGGACAGGTTCAATATTTTACAGAAAGAAGGAAATAATATGTTGTGGGGCTATGGTCATGGAAACACTTCATAACTGAAGGTAACAGAAAATCCACATTTTTCTTTGTTCTAAAATATCACTGATTATACTACTGCCCTTGCTGGGGAGTTAGAGGAAAACTGATTTTGCAAACCCTATACGTAGTTGCCAGTTCAAAAAAGAAGAAATCAGAACTGCTGTAATGCTTAATTGTACTCTTTCCACAACCTAAAATCAGTGTTTTGGAATGATTTTACATTTTTCTTCTTTTGTTTATTCGCAGGGAAAACCTGCTTCCTCTGGCCTCTCTCAGTTCAGAGAGTTCAAACTGAATTTAAACAAGTAATTGACTTGTCACTGGGAAAAAAAAAAAAAGAAGGAATTCAGTGCTGTGCAGTCTTCAGCGGGAAGCTTGTGGAACAAATAGCTGATCACACTTAACTCCAACCATTTAGGTTAAAACACACGTTGGTCACCAGAGCACATCCCCACAGAAATGCATGGATACGCAAACCCCAAACAACAAACGAAACTCAAGAAATGTAAAGTCTTTTCGATAGGCATTTTGAACAATTAACGCATGGCATACACAATCTCCACAAGATGTCTGGCACCAAATCAAAAGCCGCTGAATGTAGAATTAGAGCCAGTACAATACACACTGCAGAATAAACAAAAATCTGCTTCTCCAGTGTATGCACGAGGCAATTTAAAAAATGGTATAGAACTGGCTCCATCCAAGAACACATACAACCGGACCTTGTTGCCTGTTTCTTAAAGCTAAAATGAAGAACTGGTAAGCATCCGTGGTTTCAAATGCTTTCTCCTGTTGTTCCAAAGGGCTATTTTTTCCTAACTATAATGTATGTACAATTTGCCTCTTTCTAGTGTTTGAATCAATAGAGATACACATCACCAGATTTGTTTTTAATAAGAGCCTTAAAACAGTGCCTATAAATACATTTCCTGTGACAGAGCGATCTTGATTTTATGAGTACCATCCTCTAAAAAAAAAAAAAAATCTAACAACCAAAATATTTGGCAACTGAGAGGGCATATTAGTGATATGATGTCATATTCAGCATTTTCTTATGATAGAGGCAACTGGCAAGCTGTGGGAATGGGAACACATATTTTTAAAAATTCCTTTTGGCTAAAACAGTGTTAAAATGTCCAAAACTTCAACTAAAATGTCAGTTCAGACGTTTCAGACGCAAAATTAACAATTAACATGTAAAAAAATCACATCACTGGTAATTCCTAAAGATTAAAAACTCTGGAAAATTATATTCATTGCAGTATTCTTATAATACATAAGGGTCATATAATTCCTGAATCTATTTTATTCTATTCTGAGACGCTTTTTCTTACTGACTGTGATAACATCACTTGCAAAATTTTCATTAAAAGTGCATTAAAATTAAATGTACTGGCTGACTATGTTACGCATGGGAATGTCAAAAACATTAACAGGCAAAAGTCTTAAGAACTACATATAAGAAACTACCAATTGCAAATTAGGCACTTTTTTTTTTTATAAAAGAAGTTACATAATCCTATGATTTATGTTTACAAATTTAACCACTTTACTTGATCGGTTCACAACATAAGCCATTTGTTTTAAAATTGTATTTCCCTTTCTAC